>NC_060122.1:235908620-237292370 GCF_021461395.2 Schistocerca americana
CTTACCTAAGTACATCACACACATCCATGCCCGACGCAGGATTCGAACCTGCGACCGTAGCAGTCGCACAGCTCCGGACTGAAGCACCTAGAACCGCAGGGCCACCGCGGCCGGCGCTATGAAGAGGAAATAAGTCCAACATTGATAAGTGCTGTTGACCGTTCTGATATTAATGCGGTTGTTGCCACCAACGCCACCGGCGCTGATCACAGCTTACAGGCTACGACATTTTAGCTATGTATTATAGTGTGTGCCAGGAAGTTGAAGTAAACATCATCCAAATTAACAATTGTGTCCAACTGGTAATTTATCCCGCTCATAAGCCGGCCGGTGTGGCCGTGCGGTTAAAGGCGCTTCAGTCTGGAACCGCGTGACCGCTACGGTCGCAGGTTCGAATCCTGCCTCGGGCATGGATGTGTGTGATGTCCTTAGGTTAGTTAGGTTTAATTAGTTCTAAGTTCTAGGCGACTGATGACCTCAGAAGTTAAGTCGCATAGTGCTCAGAGCCATTTGAACCATTTGAACCCGCTCATAAACCAAGCAGGATTCTAACTTGATAAATGAAAATTCCGAGTGACCTGTATTCAGACACGACCGTGTAATCTTTAATGTATTGTTGGCAAATAAGTGATTAATCAGTGAAATAATTGATGAAAAGAATAACTGAGAATTTCATAATTAACATTGCTATTATTTTCTGTGTTAAAATGAATACGTAAGGTTATGCCAGATTCAGAGACGACATTAGATAAATTGTTTGCTGCCTTCACATTACGTATTAATGAAAGGAAATACTAAGAGGATGATTAATGGTGATATATAGTAACGTTAAAGAGTTTACATTGAATCAATGAAATGTTGAGTACCAAATAAGTTGAAGTGGAAACCCCACTGTCCAAATTTACTTATGTTTTCATGAAATCAGTCTATCTGATTAAGCAATTGGGTGCTGTAGTTTTGTTTCGAGCGGTTAAACTTTTCTTGTATTGCTGAACCATCTTTTAGCTAAAGTTAAGTCTGTTAGGTAAGTAGGGAGTTGCAGTATTTTCTGCTGTCTTTCTCAGCTTCATTAGGTGTGCCTAATTAGACTGGCGAATAATAGTGTACCACCAACCACATATATTGTTATCGATGCAGAATAGTAGTCTGACTACCGTTATTTACCATACCTCTGAACTAATGACTTATTTGAAGAAACGAGTTGAAGTCTGATGCTTATTCCTTAGGTTAACACACATGGTTATTACACTTGTTTTTGTGGTTTTGCTGTCCGGATAGGTAATTGTATTCCTGTTTGTTACATTGCTTATTATTAACAGTATAGTATACGAATATTACAGTTGGCTTTGCATGACAGTATGTTTTGTAAACCAATTCAGAGAATACAAAATACACGCAAGTGTTACATCTGGTTTTACATATCAGGATACTAAATAGCACACACAAGTCAAAAGGAGGAATATTACAGATTGTTCATGCGTATTCATTTTATACCTGGGTATTTTTTCTGCAACGCCTTCGGCGGACTTATGAGTAACACTTCCTATATCTGTTACAGTACAAAAAATAGGAAATAAATTGCTCTACTCTTTGTGTGCCGTATGCTACTGTGTCTGCGTGTTGTTGTCCCTTTGTGCGTGCCCGAGCCTGGAGCTATTCACACCTTGCTTGATCGAATTTCGGCGCGCCTCGCAGCCCCAGAGGCTTCATAAACATGTGTTACCTCCGGCGGCCGTGGCCGTGACGTGGGAACCCAGCGGGGCCGTTCCACACTGCCGGCCCCTGTGATCGATAGCCGGACGGCGGGCTGCCCGTCGCCGCAGGCTAATTCTCAGCACGCTGCTCTGAGCTGCCGCTTCTGCACGCGCTGCGTCGATCATGTGCCGTTGTTGGCTCAGAGAACAACCAGGGTGTTTACATTGCACGCATAGGCAGAATGTTTACAACTTGGTTCCACGAACATATGATTACTAACAGGTGTGAAGCCAAGCAGGTGTCAGAGTTGGCTGAACATATAAAAGGAAGCGCGCACCAGCCACACACGTTAGAATTGATTCAGTTATTGGACCAAGCATCGAAAGGCAAAGAGCTTAACCTCTTTGAGGAAATGGTGAAGCACTCGCAAACACATGGAGAGCTAGTCCTTAAAAATCAATTGTTTACCATAAACCACATCCATTACGACTCTGTGCTATCAGGTTTTGGCATGTTCATAGCATCTTGTCTCAAGTGCTTGTACTAAAGACTGAAAGACCATGCATATACAAAATTACCCATGTTTTTAACAATATGTAGTACCAAGTAAGAATTCTCCTCATCAGTTGCACCTTACAATAACATTGTACAAGATGAAGTAGGTTCCTAAATTTATTTCATTACACCTACACTATTGGGTATTAAAAATGCTACACAAAGAAGAATTGCAGATGATATACGGCTATACATTGGACAAATTTATTATACCAGAACTAACATGTAATTAGATTTTCACGCAATTTGGGTGCAAAGATCCTGAGAAATCAGTACCCAGAACAACCACCTCTGGCTGTAATAACGGCCTTGATATGCATGGGCATTGAGTAATACAGAGCATGGATGGCGTGTACAGGTACAGCTGCCCATGCAGCTTCAACACAATACCACAGTTCATCAAGAGTAGTGACTGGCGTATTGTGACGAGCCAGTTGCTCGGCCACCAATGACCAGACGTTTTCAATTGGTGAGAGATCTGGAGAATGTGCTGGCCAGGGCAGCAGTCGAACATTTTCTGTATCCAGAAAGGTCCGTACAGGACCTTTAACATGTGGTCGTGCATTATCCTGCTGAAATATAGGGTTTCGCAGGGATCGAATGAAGGGTAGAGTCACGGGTCGTAACACATTTGAAATGTAACGTCCACTGTTCAAAGTGCCGTCAATGCGAACAAGAGGTAATCAAATGGTTCTGAGCACTATGGGTCTTAACATCTGTGGTCATCAGTCCCCTAGAACTTAGAACTACTTAAACCTAAGGACATCACACACATCCATGCCCGAGGCAGGATTCGAACCAGCGACCGTAGCAGTCGCGCGGTTCCGGACTGAGCGCCTGAACCGCTAGACCACCGCGGCCGGCAAAAGAGGTAATCGAGACGTGTAACCATACCATCACGCCGGGTGATACGCCAGTATGGCGATGACGAATACACGCTTCCAGTGTACGTTCACCGCGATATCGCCAAACACGGATGCGACCACCAAGATGCTGTAAACAGAACCTGGATTCATCCGAAAAAATGACGTTTTGCCATTCGTGCACCCAGGTCCGTCGTTGAGTACACCATCGCAGGCGCTCCTGTCTGTTATGCAGCGCCAAGGTAACCGCAGCCATAGTCACAGAGCTGATAGTTCATGCTGCTGCAAACTTCGTCGTACTGTTCGTGCAAATGATTGTTGTCTTGCAAACGTACCCATCTGTCGACTCAGGGATCGAGATGTGGCTGCACGATCTGTTACAGCCATGCGGATAAGATGCCTGTCATCTCGACTGCTAGTGATACGAGGCCGTTGGGATCCAGCACGGCGTTCCGTGTTACCCTCCTAAACCCACCGATTCCATATTCTGCTAACAGTCATTGGATCTCGACCAACGCGAGCAGCAATGTCGCGATACGATAAACCGCAATAGCGATAGCCTACAATCCGACCTTTATCAAAGTCGGAAACGTGATGGTAGGCATTTCTCCTCCTTACACGGAGCTTAACAACAACGTTTCACCAGTCAACGCCGGTCAACTGCTGTTTGTGTATGAGAAGTCGGTTGGAAACTTTCCTCATGTCAGCAATTTGTAGTTGTCGCCACCGGCGCCAACCTTGTGTGAATGCTCTGAAATGCTAATCTTTTGCATATCACAGCATCTTGTTCCCGTCGGTTAAATTTCGCGTCTGTAGCACGTCATCTTAGTGGTGTAGCAATTTCAATGGCCAGTAGTGTTTAATATTACTTTAGCCACTGTACTGATAATTGTGGGTATACACTCCTATTTAGTTTAGGCCGCGTGGTACTTAAACACATAATTTTCACTGGTGTATGTGGTAGCTGCTTCATCAGCAAAGAACTGCGACAGTGCTCGTTCCAAATAGCACATCAGTCTTATTACTTAAATCTAGATTTAGCCTAACTTTTTAAATGTAACTTTGTTAAGGAAAGTGTATATAGTCCTATTTTTATATCATATCTGAAGTAATGTTAGCGATGCGTGCATCTGCGTCCCCTGTGTGTAGGTCATCTCGTCAACTGACAGCACATGCAGTATGTGTTTTGCATGGGGCCCTTTAACGTCTCTTTGGATCAAGCTGTTGCTTAGTGTGCAGATTATGCCATGTCTTCAGCAAACATGTAATTGTTCTCTGATGGCACCACTGGTTTTCAGCTGATTCCGCAGAGTCTAAGGTAAGGGCTGCAGCATGCATAAGATTTTCTTGTGGTTTTCCACGCACCGCAACTCCCAGTTACTGGGTTGTACCGTTCTTTGTCCTGTAAGTACACAAAACGGCCTCCACAGTTCTCTAGAAAATTTTGTAATATCCTGTATGGCTCTGCAACACAGGGCCATATCCTGAAGAACAGTACTCCATTCCTCTCACAGTATTTCTGATGATGTCCCAGAACAATGAAATGAGTCAATGAAGTATTGTTTCCCATGCAACTGTTTTTCTTTCGAAATATTACCTACGGTTGCTGTACCAGACATTCAATAAAGTAAGGAGCATCGCCAAGGCGAACTGGTATCTCAGCCGTAGTAGGAAAGAACTTGCTAAAAACACAAGGTACATTCATATACCAGTTCAAAATAGGAATTGCTGTTGCCTAGAAGGGCTAGCGCGTAAAATGACCGCAGAAAATACTCGTACATTTGCGAGCGAACGCAACAACTTACTGTCGATGTCATCGAAATCGACAGTAAATAATTCATTGATGGTATACATAAATGTGCTCCTAGGTAGATTTCTACGATATTATGAAGACCATGTTGTTGTTGTTGTTGTTGTTGTCTTCAGTCCTGAGACTGCTTTGATGCAGCTAAGACCATAGGGAAATAAAATCTCTGGAAAAACTTCACAGCTTTTATCACGCAGATTGGACTCCCAGATTAATACAGAAATATGATATAAAATGATTCATCCATGGAATGTGATTGTAAAAGTTCCACCAGGTAATGTGTCGCCACATGCAGAAAAGAATACGTATTTTTGCAAAAGGAGCGTATTAAAATGGACAGTCAAATTGAAAGGGTACAGTACCACCCGACATTGAAAATAGGTACAACATACTTCATTATTCTTGTCGGAACAACACATTTTTTCTAATAATAACTCAATTTCAATTAATACAGTGAAGCCGGATACCAGTGTGGGAAAGAATGACAACTTATTTATTTAATTGATCACATGTGCACTCCCACAAAATAAATCCCTACATCCAGTTTGGTGAGATCTGTGAAATGAATGAATGTATGGTCGTCTGCTAACTGCAGATAGTGAATGTGAATATATGATCATCTTTGAGACGATCCTTTGGGCACCTTTGGTGGAACCAAAGAGATGAAACTTACCGGAGCTATGAGCGCCTGAAATGTGGTTGACCAATACGGTAGCATAGTCTTCCCCCACCTCGACAGAAGTGCGAGAGAATCTGAAGAACGGCCATGTTTCAGCACTCTGCCGCTGAATCTTGTGCTGTTAAGACCTGTCTTAGTTGTGCCCCGTAAAGACAAAAGAGTGGAGACATGGTATGCATGTGGAATATTTAAGAGTAGTTTGAAACAATAATTTCTCTATTTCAGGAACTTTTATGGGGGGAATTAAATGTCAGGCAGGTAATATTAATGGGATCGTAGAAATCTTCGGAAGTGACCAACGGTCACAATGAAACCACGTGTAGCAATAAGTTGAAATACTTCCGTATGCTTAAGTTAAGCTGAATTACTAGCGTGTGTACAATAAGTTGAAATATTTAAGAAATAGCGTGTGTACCATAAGTTGAAATATTTAAGAAATGGCGTGTGCAGGAGTTGAAATTAGAGACGAGTACTTCCACGTGGTGAGTACTGTGTGAGTCTCAATCTGTGTATGAGACAAAGGATAAAGAAAAGTACTCGCCCATGGTATCAGTTGAGGACTCGCGTGTGTGATGAATATGTTCTTAATATTACTTTGCGTGATATGATTCCGTGTGACGCTAGATTCAAACTCTGAGAGAGAAGCAAGGTGAGTCGGCCGTCTATCCAGCAACGCCACTTGGCTTGCATTGCACAGGAAGACGTGCATATATCTCCAGAGTTCATACTAGGAAAGTAGAATTACAAAGTGGGGCAGTGTCGTGTGAAACTGGGATAAATACTAATTGAAGTGGGAAAGCTGAAAGTGATAGTGTTGTGATATTTATTGTATTGTATTCCATGTTGTAGTGTGGTGTATGTCATGTAATTTGGTTATGTGTGGTTTGCATGGGAGAGTAGCAAGGTAGTTTCAAAAGATTAGTGGGTTATGCTTGTTCCTTCTGTACCGCTCAATCTGGAGGAAAGTTCCGTGATAATGATTGTGAGAGTCGAAGTGTGAGATATAGAAAAGATCCACCATCCTATTCAGAAAGTGCACTGTAGCGTTAAATAATTACGAGACCATAAGGTAGAGAATCACCAATGTAAATCCATGCCCACTGGGCGGAATTTCTCATGTGTTATTGTTGTAGGTTATAGAATTTGTGTGTTTAGGTTATAGAATTTATCGGTCTAAATAAGATAGTGAAAAGAAAAAGATTGGTGGACTTTTCCTTCGAATTGTATGTTGTCATGATGTCCCGAATTTATAATGTGTGCGCCATTCATATTCAGTGCGGTGGCCACGTGTTGATAAAAGCCGTTAAATAAAAGACAAAAAGAAAATGTGGTATTGCCAGTGCGTAGTGAACAGTCAGAGTTCTGTAAATTACTGATAGTCAGAAGTGCGTTTTCGTTGCGTATTATTCATACAGGAGGATAATTTGTAACTTAATTGAGAGTACGAGAGTTTATATTACTCGATAAATAAGAATGAATCCACTCGCTTGGCAGACCACTCATCTTGCAGGCCTGACTGCTTGATGCCACAGTATGAGCAAGGCATGTGGGTGCCTCTCAAAATAAGTAAGAGACAGAGGGAAAAAAGTAAGTAAACTGTATATTTTTCCAATAGTAATCACCATAACTGTTAATAAATGTATCCCACTATGAGACAAGGCGGCCAATGCCTTCGTGAAAATATTTCTGCAGTTCCAAACGGAAACATGGTGGTACCCATTTGTGCACCTTTTCGTCCGAAGCAAATTAATTGCCACAAATGTCTTTCTCCAGGGCTCCAAAGATATGGGAATCGCTTTGAGGAGAGATCGGGAATATATGGAGAATGTGTAAGGGCTTTCCAACAAAACTTCTACAGCATTGTCAAAGCATACATAGCAACACGTGGGAGGGCCACCAGGAAAATGTAGCTATTGTGAAAACGGAGCAGGCTATAGCCAGCCTACTCACTGAGGCGAAGAAGAAGATTCGAAAGGCGCTCTAGGAAAGCTGTCGCTTGCAATTAGTTTCTAAATCGACAGCTATATGAGTCCCGAAGTGGAGAGATCCAAAACGTATATCGAAATAAGACATTAGACGCCACAGGCGGGACAGAGTTCATTTCAGGAGACGAAGGTATTGTCTATTGAGTTCGAAATTGAGGTCAAACTGTGAAATTATCTAGTCACTACTAACAGGCCTTGTTGAATTCAGCTTAATCATTGGATGTTTATAACGGTCACTCAATGCCACTGTAATATGGAAAATTAGCTGGACTAGACTTCAATGTGCCGAGGACAGACTGAAACGTTTGTGGATTCATCGCAGGTCAAACGGATGTCTTCGGAAGTAGGTCGGAACACGTTTTCCGAAAACTGTCTGGAGCAGCTATTTCGAGGGCCCACACGGCCGTGTAACGTTTTACACTTTGTAGCTTTAAACAGGTTTTAGTATAAAGACAGGGATTAATAATCATATCATCACTGCGTGAAGTAAAAAAATCATGAATAAAGATAGCGGTTTCCTAAGGCTGGAAAGAGCATATACATAGCTGATACAATGTTATTTAGGCAATGAAAGTTCTTCATTCATAAGCAAATTTTAAACTGATTGTAAATCACGCTCTGGAGAAGTGTGAGCATAGTAAGAGACTCAAGAACGGAAAAGTCCCAACGCGGTTTAATAACGCATTTTAAAAAATGCCGAGAAAAACAAGGTTGTTACCCTCTCGGTTCAAAAAAGAACGTGGAATTTCCGGCAGGCAAAAGTTATAGAAATTCGTGCGACTTTATCTGTATGAAGGTCATTTCACGAAGCAGTAAACTGCTTCCACCGTCATACTTTAGCGAAACATCTTGCTGCCGAGAAGTCGAGAAAATTCTGGTCCTACGTAAAATGACTAAACACGTAGAAGTTTTCTATCCAATAACTTGTTTAGCAAACTGGTGTTGCAATGGAAGACAGTAAAACGGAAGCCGAACTTTCACCCCTCGCGTTAATAAATAATTTGTGATTTGCAGCTTATACGTATCGTTTGTGGCGTTTCGTGTGATGGGGTTCGGCAGTAGTCAGTGCAAGCTGACTGCCACTCTTGCGAACTTAAAACACGACCAAATCTACAAGCTCTTCTACGCCTCATACATTTACACCAGCACAGAATGACACTGGCAATTATAGAAAATCACGCTGCTTAATTCAGGTGCAAGTGAGATTTAATTAACAAAATCAACTAAAAAAATCATAAAAGTGAATGAAACAGTTAACTTCCGTGATTAATCAAAAATGTTCCTTTAACGGCACGTGGTTTACACCGGAACACCGACACAGCGAGTGTAAAATTTAATCATACAGAAGTCATACAGCAGAAGGGTCGGCTCGTCAGGTAGTTGTAGGCCAAATAAAATATTTCTTAAAGTTACCACAAATTTGTAGATCTTTATGAAGTGACTCACAAATCAAGGGAAAATACTGTAGCAGTTTACCACGTAAATCATTAAAATAATAACTGAGCATGGAATTACAAACAGAGTTACATTAATCAGTAGACAGGCAAAATTCGTTTTTTTTTTTTTGAAAGCACTGCATAATGCTGAAGGAACCTGAAATCTATGTGGTAGACTGCTACTTAAGAAGCAAATGACTTTTGAAGGTCTGAACACCACGTGGCTGCTGATATAATGGAGAAGATCGACTCGTGATCCTACTACAAGAAGAAATTTGCTACAAAGAGATAACTCACGAAGTAGAATAATCACAAATAGTGAGCTGGACGGAGCAAAAGCAGCGCAAAAGCTAATGCGACATTTACACATAGGAAGTCGTGGAAGGAGAACTAAGTTGGACCGAAAACCTCTCGATTTCTTTACGACAAATCACTGCCCTTGTGGTGTGCCCTTCTTCGCACACTCTAAGGTGAAGGCGAAACCCGCATAATTTTTTTCACAAGCCCTTTTTGTGTATCCGTAAACTGACTAGAAGCTGACACTCGACGGGCGATCACGAACGCAATTCACGATCAAATCGTTGATCATCATAAACAATCATTAAGTAAAATCTTACGAACAAATATAGACAACTTTTATTGAGTGCTTTTCCGCCTTCTGTTTATTTATGTCTTTATAAAGTACATAACTTCCTCTGTTTATTACTTACTTAGCATTTTACTAATTTCCATTTTGCACAATCAATAAACTAGTCATTATATCAACTTACAATTCGGATATGCACCATGTGCGATAATTCAATAACAAACTGGGTAACTTAGGCTGCCTTCACCGTACGTTTGCAACAGGTGAATTTAGAATCGTGACACATCTGAATAAAATACTGTTACCGTTTGTCTGTACTTTTAATAGAAGTAAAACAACTGGAATATAATATTTTGTGGAGTTTACTGACGTCTTCAGCTTTCATTTCACATTCACTTTTGTAATTATGTCTCAATACACTTGTTAGTGAATTACTTTCTTTGGTCTATTATAATAGTCATAACCATAAGCATTCTATCATTTTTATAATATTTACTGTGAAATTGTGATCTATGTTGCAATGGGCCAATCTCATTGCCACAATCTACGTGGTGCCTTTGGTTTTATAGCATCGTATTTATTAGCTGTGGAACTTTCTCCGAAGTCCCCCCAGACCGCCACTTCCCTACCACCATGCTGAGAATGCCTCCGCTGGTCATTCTTTTCACTTGTTACCTTTATAAGGCTCACTTGATCGTCGCCGGTGTTCTTCACTGCTGGCCAACGCTGCTACTATAAAATACACACTCCTTCCATCTCTCTCTTTCTCTTTCTCTCTCTCTCTCTCTCTCTCTCTCTCTCTCTCTCTCTCTCTCACACACACACACACACACACACACACACACACACGCACTCACTTTCTGTACGAGACGTCAGTTCGTGATGTCATACTAAGTGTGTAGTTGAATGGAAAATAACTTTTTTTATACGAACATGTGAGCGTGTGTCATCTAGGTTGTTGTTAGAGCTCTGCAATGAAAGACAATAACCCAGCATATGAAAATACTGACGGCAGTAGGGAATCATTTAGGATGACATAGATAACTAACACAGAAAGAGGTGAAATGAATGATGAGCTTAAGTGATTCGTACTGCGGAGTCAACCTCCCAAGTTCCTATAATAGTCAACGCTCCTGACGTCACTACAATCTCAGTCACAGCATCTAGTACAGCCTAAAGCAAGGATACTATTGTCGTTCGTATGTCAGCCACAAACAAGAAAGTCAGTGAGTAACGTGATGCCGCGGCTCAAGCGCCCTTGGAGCCAGGAACGACCCTGGCGATATTACTGTCGGAGTCATTGCTTCTGCACCATGCAAGAGTAAAGATACTGTTGCTACATTTACGTCAACTAGAAACAGAAACCAAAGTGATAATTTTTGTGGCTAAGCACCCGAAAGTCACTACCACCAAACCAGAACCATCAATCTCGCATCAAAATATTTAGTCTTCAAGGTGTAATATTTTAGATGCAGAACCGAGTGCTGAAAATACCCCGACGGTTGTGTATTTTTCTGCTCACAGGCTTCATAAAAAAGAAGTACCTCGATATTACCCCAAACCTATTCATTGTTACGACACTTTTCTTGACCAAAACATAAAAATTGTGGCATTTGCATGTTTGTGCAAAAATGGCTAATGAACATGAAGAATAATATTTCACCTCATAAAGCTCAATAGTGAAAAAGATTTTGAGTGTCAAAGTAACACATATATCACGTGTTCAAGTGACGTTAGTTCTAATACTCTTGTGGAAAAAGGCAAAGTGTTAAATAAGGTTAGTGGCTGCAGTAACCATAAAGTAATAGTATGTGATGATTTTAATACTGGTTATCATTATGTGTTAAAAGTGAAAGGCGATCTTTCATGATTACTGATTTCAATCATCCTGTACAATACAGTCAGTCGCTATTATAAAATCGCTACGAACAGTGCTACACACTATTTTATCCTTAACATGCTGGAAAAGAGCAAGTAATCGCTGTAGAACTCATCTGAAGCTTAAAAAGCTCCGTACTGAACAGCAACCACAATCCTGATAACGAAGGTTGGACTGGAACCCGCAGTGTTAAAGACAGTGCCATGATTAAAGTTTCTTCATAAGAAGATATTATGGATTGATATGCATTTAAATAGATGTTAATAAGTAAAGAAAAACAAAATTAATCTATTCCAAAGGTCGTTATTTTATCTATCAAAAGCCTTAAAGTGGTTCACAGAATCAGCAAAAGTAATTCCTTACATTTTAAATCGTACAATAAAGGTTATGAACGAAAACCACAACAGAATCACAAAATGTCCAAAGAAAATAGGTATGAGCAGCTGTAATCAGCTTAAGTAACAATGCAAAAACAGTGCGGATGGTCAGAAACAAGACAAGCTACATAGAAAGATAATAGTCCCAAGGAAATCAAATAGAACAAATCCTTACAAAGAGACCCAGAAACTAGTCGAAGTATTTAGTGACTATTTTATAGATCAACAATGGAGTAAACTCTAACAAAAGATACGTAAATTCTAACAAGGATTACAAATGTTTTAATACAGAGAAAAGGACCATTAAGTAATTACATTCATCTGTTTCCAACAAGTGAGGGAGAAGTGATAGGAGTGAGGAGAATTTGTAAAACACTACAACACAGCTATCTTAAACTAGATATTGAAAATGTCATCTAAATTTATTGTTAAACCTCTAAGCAACATGATTAATGAAGCCGTGACAGGACTGCTATACCCTAGAAAGTTCAAATTTGCTAAGTTAATACAACTGCACAAAAATTGTAACTCTACAGAACCTGAAAACTTTATAAGTGTCAGCATTCTACCATTTATGTCACAATTTAGATAAACAGACTTCACTACATCACAGGATACCCTAATACTGTATTCAGAAGTCAGTTTGGTCTTCCAAGGAATCACTTCATCAGCAGTACTAACTTGTTGTCTATGTGCTGCAAACACTGTACAGGGAAAAATCAACAACTGGCTTATTTCGTAGATTTTCAAAAGCTTTTGATTTAAAGAATCACAAAATTCTAAAAAGGCTGAAATTTAATGGAGTGAGAGATACTGCATTCAATCTGATATAGTCATACTTAACAAAAATACATTAAATGAAGAAAGTAATAAATACTACTCAGACATTAAGATGGTACACAGTGTCACTCAAGGAAGTATTCTAGGACCACTACCTTTCTTAGCATACATTAATGATGTACCTGATAATATCCAACGGAAATCCATCCAGCATATGACACCACTACTTTAATGAGAGGGATGGATCTGCATGAAACTTGAGACAGAGCTAAGGGATGTTTACTTAGACTAGGTAACTGGTTTCGAAATCATAAACACATTAAATTACAAAATGCCCGAGTTTTGTAAATAACTGACGCAGACATAATGAATTAATGTTAAAACATTGAACTCAAACTTCAAGTAGCACATGTAAAATTTCTGGGTCTCCATAAGTTAACATGGACGCAGCACATCAGTATTATCGTAAGTGCTAAATTAATACCTTCAAGCAGCCAGAGCTCTATTTAACAAGAACCCATTTTACACCATAAATGAATTTTCTGGTTACTGAAAGGCAAATGCGTAAGTATGATGCAAGTGAAAGCAAGAAAACACGAGTAACTGTTATTAAATTTTGAAAAACAAAATATATGTAAATTTAAATAAAATGGAATTAGCCACAAATAGTAAAGGACAACTTGATGCTCTGCTGAAAAACATATAGTCATTATGATGTAATCTGTTGCATATCTAAAATAAATTGTAGAATCACCATATAAATATTGTTCAATGAGAACAACCAGGCCTTCATGTAATTATGCTGCATTTATTAATTTTAATACATTAAAATAAAAAATAAATAAATAAAGATAACATGTGTAATCATCCCAACTTTCTTTTCATTAATTAATTTTACTACCAAGTGTTGCCAATTATAGACCTGCTGTAACCTAAGACATTGGAAAAATCATTTTCTTTTTAGCTTCCCAGAATTCATTAATGCGTTGGCTGCTGACATGCCTCTGTTCATATCGCATCACCCTCCTAGGTTGTTAATTCCATCGTTGGATACGAAATTTTGCTGTATTTTGATTAGCAGCCTGAAACTTTCGCTGTTTTTTTGGTGCCTTCTGTGACGTTAAGTTTCCTCAAGTTCTTTCCTGTTTCGTCCAGCCATCCCTTTTCTAATTTGGAAATGAAATCAAAAACTTTCTGCGTTAGCCAGTTGTCATTCGTTCTGTAAATATGACTGTAGAACTTTAATCTCCTCTTTCTTATTGTGTCTGTCATTGTTTCTATGTTTCTGTATAGATCTTCATTTCTGCTCTTCGTCCAGTTATTTTCTTTGTTCTTTTGTGATTGTAAAATTTTTCTGAGTATTTTCCTTTCATTCTTTCCCAGTTCTTTCTGTTCAACTTTTCTATTGTGTTATGCATCCAGATCCGTGAAGTATATCTGGTTAAATTACTGTTGCGTAGTGTTAAATTTTGCCAGGAATGATGATAGAACTAACACCATCTTTCGCATGGCTAATGGTTGGTTCTTTTCCGTATATTCAGCAAACAAAGGGATTCTTTTGGACAAGTCAGCTACACTGTGGTTAAATAAAACGATCTGAACAGATTTCATGCATGTCAAGTTAGGCTACCTGACTTAAATCGTCTGAAATTGGTGCAGATGATGTAAGCTGGGCTGCTTATTTTAAGGTACATGAAATATGTTTTGTGCTAGTTTAAATTTAACAACCGTGTACATGTAACATTTTAAAGTGATCATTTCACCTATGAATTATATTTTATAATTTCCTTGACTTGTCGTTTGTGATTGACAGTAAAGTAATGGCAGCTCTCTAAATATTGTTTTTCGTGGAAAGTTGTATATACACTCCTGGAAATTGAAATAAGAACACCGTGAATTCATTGTCCCAGGAAGGGGAAACTTTATTGACACATTCCTGGGGTCAGATACATCACATGATCACACTGACAGAACCACAGGCACATAGACACAGGCAACAGAGCATGCACAATGTCGGCACTAGTACAGTGTATATCCACCTTTCGCAGCAATGCAGGCTGCTATTCTCCCATGGAGACGATCGTAGAGATGCTGGATGTAGTCCTGTGGAACGGCTTGCCATGCCATTTCCACCTGGCGCCTCAGTTGGACCAGCGTTCGTGCTGGACGTGCAGACCGCGTGAGACGACGCTTCATCCAGTCCCAAACATGCTCAATGGGGGACAGATCCGGAGATCTTGCTGGCCAGGGTAGTTGACTTACACCTTCTAGAGCACGTTGGGTGGCACGGGATACATGCGGACGTGCATTGTCCTGTTGGAACAGCAAGTTCCCTTGCCGGTCTAGGAATGGTAGAACGATGGGTTCGACGACGGTTTGGATGTACCGTGCACTATTCAGTGTCCCCTCGACGATCACCAGTGGTGTACGGCTAGTGTAGGAGATCGCTCCCCACACCATGATGCCGGGTGTTGGCCCTGTGTGCCTCGGTCGTATGCAGTCCTGATTGTGGCGCTCACCTGCACGGCGCCAAACACGCATACGACCATCATTGGCACCAAGGCAGAAGCGACTCTCATCGCTGAAGACGACACGTCTCCATTCGTCCCTCCATTCACGCCTGTCGCGACACCACTGGAGGCGGGCTGCACGATGTTGGGGCGTGAGCGGAAGACGGCCTAACGGTGTGCGGGATCGTAGCCCAGCTTCATGGAGACGGTTGCGAATGGTCCTCGCCGATACCCCAGGAGCAACAGTGTCCCTAATTTGCTGGGAAGTGGCGGTGCGGTCCCCTACGGCACTGCGTAGGATCCTACGGTCTTGGCGTGCATCCGTGCGTCGCTGCGTCCGGTCCCAGGTCGACGGGCACGTGCACCTTCCGCCGACCACTGGCGACAACATCGATGTACTGTGGAGACCTCACGCCCCACGTGTTGAGCAATTCGGCGGTACGCCCACCCGGCCTCCCGCATGCCCACTATACGCCCTCGCTCAAAGTCCGTCAACTGCACATACGGTTCACGTCCACGCTGTCGCGGCATGCTACCAGTGTTAAAGACTGCGATGGAGCTCCGTATGCCACGGCAAACTGGCTGACACTGACGGCGGCGGTGCACAAATGCTGCGCAGTTAGCGCCATTCGACGGCCAACACCGCGGTTCCTGGTGTGTCCGCTGTGCCGTGTGTGTGATCATTGCTTGTACAGCCCTCTCGCAGTGTCCGGAGCAAGTATGGTGGGTCTGACACACCGGTGTCAATGTGTTCTTTTTTCCATTTCCAGGAGTGTAATTCGATATGTCGCAGTTCTGTGTGTATACCTCATATAATCATTTGAGAAACTTGTCATAGATTATTTATTGTAGTCATTCATTCTTATTATAATCATTCATTCCCTTTCCTTCCATCTTCGTATTCTGTAGATCTAATACTAACAGAATCTTGTAGATTTTAAAGGAATAAGTGTTCGCTGAAACAGATACTCCTTTCAGCTGCTTCTGCTGCGTTTACAAATAAATGTACTGTTGTTGTTGTAATCAGAAGAACCTCATTCACAAAGACAATTTTCATAATCTGACTGCACGTCAAAATACAGCGTATTTATATGTAGTAGAAATGCTATGACTTGAAAACTGCTCTTGACTGCCTTTTGAGAAGTATGGTACATACAATATAAAAACTGCCCTGCACCAAAGCACCATGTTACGATTTTACTATTTCACGCTCGTTTAGTCTTCTGAACATGGGTCTGGTGTGGTTAATTAAAACAGCAGCAGCTGTTGCTTGAATATGCTGTGAATGTATTTTTCGTCGTTCTCTGAACTATCTACGCTGGGTATACATTATACCACGAACGAAAGGTGACACGTGAATCCGTACTGGTATAATTTTTATTGGACTGCAGTTTCCCTGCGGAAAGAACTATTCAGTGGTTGACAGTTCGATATAAGTTAAAATGGTGACGTCTATAACTCTACGCGTAACCGGAAGTAATTTCAAACTTTTTGCCCAAAATTACTGCTAACCGGAAATTATCGCACAGGTGGCATTAAAAATTACAGTTCATCAGTTTTTGTCATAAAGATCTGGACTTCCGTGAGTGATGCTTTCACGACGTGAGGCTGCTGTTATGATGGTGATATTGTCTTTAAATGCTTGTTCTCGGTAGTGCTGAGGGAAAGACATAATAATACCAGTATGTGGAGGTTGATATACAATTAACATTGTTGTCCACTTAATTAAAAAAAGTTTGAAGTTCCTGATTCCCAGTACTCACATAATTTGCAAGAAGTGTCGAAAAGGTCTCACTTTAGCTCCTAACGACTAATTTCTGTTATATCACAGACCGTATGAAAATTATTTTTAAAGTTTACTGGGAACTTTAAAAACCAGAGCGACAATTTTAAGGTCTATCAAGACTCCTCTATATGAAATTTATTACAGACTGTACACAAGAATTATTGTGGCTCCAGTTGCATTACATTGGCAAATTATCCTATTTGGACCAAGAATATGTATAAAACTTAACAATTTTAGGTGGAAGTCAAAATAGTGGAAGATACGTTAAAGTTCAAAGGAGTTTCAACTGACATTTATTTATAAAGAGCATGAAAGAAATGACCTAAGTAAAATATTATTTCCAACTATATTCATATTTCAATTGACACAGAAAGTAAATAAAGAAATTGTATGGTAACTAAACTGACATTTTGCCTCCCCTGAACGAAGACCAAGAGAACAGATATGAAAGAAAATCTAGGATAGTGTGGAAAACTGCATGAAATTTCTGAAAATCACGAACAGAAGGGACTACTGTAAAAACACAGATCTGACGAAATATGATTTACCTAGCAGGAAAGAAATTACATAAATTGAGGTTCGTTATAAAAATAAAATAACGGAAGTATGGCGAATAAGCGTAAAAACTCATATATTAATTTAATTCTTGAATTTTTCATATTTTGGACAGCACAGTCACATGAACATTTCACCACGCTGGAACAGTTTTTTCCCAGCTACTGCTTATCTCCAGACTGTCAATAGATTAAAGAAGAAAACAAACTTCAATGTCAACTACAAAATCAGACAATTGACTAACTACATGATGATAAAAAGGAGTAAAATCATACCAAAATGCAAATACTGCCGGCAGTTCCTATTGCGATGAAAACCGTGAAGGCTTTATGCTGAGGTTAAGGTTTCGTTGGTAGGCTACAAACCACTTTTGTCTATTGATGTATGTTCATATTCACGCAACGCGACCTACTTAGGCAGATCTCACGGCTAAACTCATTAGAGTAACGCTTTACTATTTATACAAATTAAATATACTGAAGTAATGTAAAAAATGTATTCTTAGTTACTGCTAGCCTCTTTAATCTATGAATATCATCTGGTGCCTTTGGACCATTCCCTCACCCCGCCATAACCCTCCTCCCCCCGCCCCGCCTCTCATTATGCCGAAATTAAAAAAGTGTGTTTAATTTTTTTGAAGGTATAACTGTACTCTAATGAAAGTAAATATAAAATCTACCAAAGTTTCAATAGGCAACGGATTCTACTACCCCTCCTTTCATCTCCAGTGTAGTGGCTGTCAAGAAATTAGACACTTCAAGGTCACATCAGCTACATGCAACCCCCCGGCTCTAAGCTTTGTTATTCTCCGGCGTTACAGCTTTGTTGCTGCATATAAACTTAACAGCGCAGGAGGTCATCGCCAGTTGAGTTTTCTGTGTTTCTGTGAGCTATCGCGTGTTCGCGAGTGGTTTCAGTCTTTCGTGGAACCGTAATGGTAATGGTAACGTGTTAAATGCAGGTTAGTGCTACTCCGGTCGGTCTGGGTAAAGGGCGAAAAGACATTCGGAAACGATCTAAAATTCTCGTATGGAGCGTACTGAATATGTTTTACCGATCTAGTCAACAATGAAAATGCCACGAATAATACAAATTTCGCGCAAGTTAATAAAATGAAACAAAATCTTGTCGTATTTCCCAATCGAATGTATTCCGTATTAACAGCACAGTAACATCGGCAAAATTACTAGATGTGTGCGTGTGTTTTGATTCTCCAAGAAAGAAATGCAAATGAAAACGTAAATAACGGAATTGACGAATATGACAAAAAGTTAGTCTGTAGAAAGAACTGTTCTTGGGTACTGTGGCAGGGAAGTACCAGACGGCTAGAAAAGTACAGAGTGAACTCCGTGAGAAAGGGTATTATTCTGGATCAGAGAACTCCCTTCTTTGTCTTTTCCCTCGCGTGGTTTTTGCTTCAGAAAGAACGATGTATAGAGGTTTTTAATGGAATGCACAGATATTGAAGCAGCAAGAACGAAGTTTTGTATTGTTGCAGTATTGTTCGATAAAACAAGGATTTCACAGAAGCACAGGAAAAAGTATATTTTGCTCGACTGCAATTGATTTGTTGGCCTGAAAGTATCTAAAGTTTTGTATAGCGATCTGGGTGATGTATGCAGTGGCGAATGGTCATTAACACTTACAAATAAAAATTTTCAGGGGGTAGGGAATATTCTCGGCCGCATTAAGTTGAAACAACGGTATACAATATCCTGGTAGCGGTATACAAGTACCGGGTGATCAAAAAGTCAGTATAAATTTGAAAACTGAATAAATCACGGAATAATGTAGATAGAGAGGTACAAATTGACACACATGCTTGGAATGACATGGGGTTTATTAGAACCAAAAAATTACAAAAGTTCAAAAAATGTACGACAGATGGCACTTTATCTGATCAGAATAGCAATAATTACCATAACAAAGTAAGACAAAGCAAAGTTGATGTCCTTTACAGGAAATACTCAATATGTCCACCATCATTTCTCAACAATAGCTGTAGTCGTGGAATAATGTTGTGAACAGCACTGTAAAGCATGTCCGGAGTTATGGTGAGGCACTGCCGTCGGTTGTTGTCTTTCAGCATCGCTAGAGATGTCGGTCGATCACGATACACTTGCGACTTCAGGTAACCTAAAAGCGAATGATCGCACGGACTGAGGTGTGGGGATCTGGGAGGCCAAGCATGACGAAAGTGGCGGCTGAGCACACGATCATCACCAAACGACGCGCACAAGAGATCTTTAACGGGTCTAGCAATATGGGGTGGAGCGATATCCTGGATAAACATCGTACGTTCCTGCAGGTGTTTATCAGCCAGGCTGGAGATGAAGCGATTCTGTAAAATATCGACGTGTCTCTCACCCGTCACGGTAGCAGTTACAAAACAAGAATCACGCATTTCCTCGAAGAGAAAAGGCCCGATAACGGTAGATGTGGTAAATCCAACCCATACCGTGACTTTCCCGTCGTAAAATGGAGTTTCCACAACGGTTCTAGGAATTTCGGTAGCACAAATTCTGCAGTTGTGGGCGTTGATAGACCCTCGGAGCGTGAAATGGACTTCGTCGGTCCACAACACGTTACTCAACCAATTGTCATCTTCCGCCATCTTTTGAAACGCCCACACCACAAAAACCCTCCACTTCACTAAATCGCCAGGTAACAGTTCACGATGCCGATGGATTTTGTACGGATAGCATCGGAGGGTACGCCTAAGTGCCAACCAACCAGTAGTTATGGAAAGCCGGTGCGACGTGCGACTGCACGAGCGCTGACTTCCCCGTGCATAGACGAACCCGCTACAGTCTCCATTTCTTCCTGAACTGTCTCAGTAGCATTACGCCTTGTGCTCGGTTGGGCACTACGGGGTCTGGCTCTGAGCACTATGGGACTTAGTATCTTAGGTCATCAGTCCCCTAGACCTTAGAACTACTTAAACCTAACTAACCTAAGGACATCACACACATCCATGCCCGAGGCAGGATTCGAACCTCCGACCGTAGCAGTCCCGCGGTTCCGGACTGCAGCGCCTAGAACCGCAAGACCTACGGGGTCTATCGACTAAACAACCCGTGGCTTCGAACTTCGAAATCATTTTCGCCACAGCTGCATTTGTCAACGGAGCTTATCCCGTTCGAATCCCCTTCCAATGGTGACAGGGTCGTAACGCTGAACTAGTACAATTCCCATTCTGATAATACAGCTTCACTAGAAGCACCTTTTCAGGTAACGTCAACATAATGCGACTGCTGGCGCATCTGATTCTCTCTCTCGTTACAGCTCCTTTTATACACGACTGTCATGCGCAGTCATTGACGTTTTGCTGTCCAGCGACACCTGTCGGACATATTGTGAACTTTGTTTTTTTTTGGTTCTGATAAAACTCCATGTCATTCCAACCATGTGTGTAAATTTTTACCTCTCTATCTACATTATTCGGTTGTTTATTACGTTTTCCAATTTATACTGATTTTTTGATCACTCGGTAGTTGCGCGCTGCGGTGCCCGGAGTCTCTCGTAAATAAAATGCGTTTATACATTAGACAATGCACTAGTGATATCTCAGATGTTGCCAAAACTAATTTCATACTTTTATTAACAACTTTCTCGCTAGAAGTCTTTACAAGGCCCAATAGATCACAAATTTATCAGCGATAACATTTTTCGTTATACAGGTGAATCTGTTTCGCATCTCTTACGGTATTTTATTTTTTATTTTAGAATACTTCCATCTTTACATGAGAAAGTTCGTATCACAACCATCTATAAAGCCTGAAAATTTTCATGTTTTTTTTTTTCCAGTCCATTTATATGTCAGTGGTCCTTATTTTCCCGTGGTTTGTTGTAGCAAGTAAAATAATTTTCTCCAAAATTCCTTCTAACGTTAGTTTTTTTATTTATATTTTCTTTGCAGCTGGCAAGAATTTCCTTATGGAAAGTAGTTCACCACATCACAGACTAAAAACAGAGATGTCCCATATTTTTCGGAGTTTTTATTATCATTTGAAATTATAACTGACAATGCTGTAGGACCATGAGATTAGTCTAAGGTGAACGTTTTCGTGACGGCCGCTATAGCTACGGTTCCCTTCGGTATTGTTGACAGCGCAACGGAAACTGCAGGCATCTTTTGCTTTTGGATAAGATTTTGTTCTTTATCAATCCATAGACAGGCATTAGACAGACTATGTACACATAATAATTGTGATCACTTTTTCTTATATACTATTAACATCTTGAATATGACCACAGGCTGGTCGAAATCGATTCCGGTATTTTGAAATGATCAAGAGATTGTGTTGTGGAAAAAATGCAAAAAGCGAAAGAACATAATCACCTTTTCTCCAAGACAGCAGTTCATTCTTTCCATTAAATCAGATGTGTGGCAATGCAATCTGTTTTGTCACAGACGTTTCGGAAAATTTTGTTTTGCTATTAGTAAAATTCCATACATGTAATCTAGTTAAAAAGGATTACTAATGTAAGCAGCTACCTTCAACTTGGGCGGACTGTTACCATCACATTTTTTACGCCATTGTACCCGACGTTCCGGCGCTGTAGGCTGGAAAGCTGCCAGATTGAGTCGTCAGTTGGGTCGCAGCTGCAGACTCCGGAGTTTCACTAAGGGGCTCCAAGTCTTAATAGCCGAAGTTTCCTGCAGCTGGAGGTCAGGTCTCAATAACGCCACAGAATCCACTGCATTAAATCGGTGTTTCCGCGGCCCAGCCGATCATCGTACAGTCGCAGCTGTCCCCAGGGCTGGCTTGTTCCTCTTTCGCATTAAAACTTCGCTATAACCTCATAAAAATGTCCAGTCCGTTTTGCCAAATTGTGCTACAACTCGTATAAGGCCACGATGGTAAATAATTAATCTTTCGAAATTATATGTTTCTATACTCTAACGTCAGACTGTATTTACATGGAGCAGTCCCAAGTTTTGATCATCTGTTATGTTATTGTTGGATGATTTCTTCTTTGAAGGGATGCATAACTCAATAATAGCAAACACCATAAAATAACGAACTGGAAAAATCGACCCCTTTCATTGCGCTTACATTAACATACAAAAGAACTGCAGACAAATATCTGAGAAGATCTCGGAATTATTAATTTGGACACCATCTTTAGACTTTGGACAAAATTAGCTGCAAATTTTTTATTTCATATGGCTCATAAGTTCACGATAACCTTGTTCCTGTTGACGTTACATTTATATATCATCTTCTTCTACGTTTATGTAATGGTACTGTGAGATTTTATCTTATAGTAAGTCTAGGCAGAGAGACGTCTTTAAACATACCGGAACGTAATTTTTTTATGTACTAAGTCGTTTGCACAGATCACGTACTTACAAGGGGAGGCCGCCAATTGTGAAATTCAGATTCGATTCATACTGCGCATAATAAAAGCTCATGGCCAGAGGTATAATGTGGCAAAGCACCAAGATGCACTTCTCAGCCGTTGTCGAGAAAATCGACAGTTAAAAGAAACCGTTGCGGTGACATACTCTCTACGATTACTAATTTTCTACACCGTCGTGGTGCAGCGGTAAGCGGTCGGATTCGTAATCCGAAGGACGCAGGATCGATTCTCGCACCATGCTACCTTTTGTTTTTTGTAGTGTTTGTTTTTTGTAATTCAAAAAAAAAAAAAATATATATATATATATATATATATATATATAATTCCCGGCAATCAGTTGCAACAATTATGCATATAATAAGTTGTTGAAAGTCGTTTGTCGTGGAAAAACTGGCGACTTCGAACATCATTATGTTTTCCGCAAACAAAGTTGTATTTCACAAATGTTATTAATTATCTTCATAATGTTAACCACGTATAGTTAACGGAAGACGTAGAAACGATATTCCGAAACGAATACGTACAGCGTAAGTCAAACGTTCGAATTAGAATAGAGACCCCACGAACACAAACTTGCTGTGGCAGGTATGAAATATAAACTCCGTTACTCGCTCGTTACACTTGAAGGACAGATGTTGAATGGGCCGAAACGAGCCGGCGCATAACAGCGTAGTTGCCTGCTAACTTCGAAAGAAGGTAGATGCGGTCCCTAGCGCAACTTATAACATCGTCGAAAATCAGTGCGGACGGGAGAGCTTTGGTACACCCTGTTAAAGATACGGAAAAATGGAGGCGGTACATTTGGAGAGCGATCCGCCTTCACCAACATGCACAAGCAATTCAGTAATAGTTTATATATATATATATATATATATATATATATATACTCCTCGAAATGGAAAAAAGAACACATTGACACCGGTGTGTCAGACCCACCATACTTGCTCCGGACACTGCGAGAGGGCTGTACAAGCAATGATCACACGCACGGCACAGCGGACACACCAGGAACCGCGGTGTTGGCCGTCGAATGGCGCTAGCTGCGCAGCATTTGTGCACCGCCGCCGTCAGTGTCAGCCAGTTTGCCGTGGCGTACGGAGCTCCATCGCAGTCTTTAACACTGGTAGCATGCCGCGACAGCGTGGACGTGAACCGTATGTGCAGTTGACGGACTTTGAGCGAGGGCGTATAGTGGGCATGCGGGAGGCCGGGTGGACGTACCGCCGAATTGCTCAACACGTGGGGCGTGAGGTCTCCACAGTACATCGATGTTGTCGCCAGTGGTCGGCGGAAGGTGCACGTGCCCGTCGACCTGGGACCGGACGCAGCGACGCACGGATGCACGCCAAGACCGTAGGATCCTACGCAGTGCCGTAGGGGACCGCACCGCCACTTCCCAGCAAATTAGGGACACTGTTGCTCCTGGGGTATCGGCGAGGACCATTCGCAACCGTCTCCATGAAGCTGGGCTACGATCCCGCACACCGTTAGGCCGTCTTCCGCTCACGCCCCAACATCGTGCAGCCCGCCTCCAGTGGTGTCGCGACAGGCGTGAATGGAGGGACGAATGGAGACGTGTCGTCTTCAGCGATGAGAGTCGCTTCTGCCTTGGTGCCAATGATGGTCGTATGCGTGTTTGGCGCCGTGCAGGTGAGCGCCACAATCAGGACTGCATACGACCGAGGCACACAGGGCCAACACCCGGCATCATGGTGTGGGGAGCGATCTCCTACACTAGCCGTACACCACTGGTGATCGTCGAGGGGACACTGAATAGTGCACGGTACATCCAAACCGTCGTCGAACCCATCGTTCTACCATTCCTAGACCGGCAAGGGAACTTGCTGTTCCAACAGGACAATGCACGTCCGCATGTATCCCGTGCCACCCAACGTGCTCTAGAAGGTGTAAGTCAACTACCCTGGCCAGCAAGATCTCCGGATCTGTCCCCCATTGAGCATGTTTGGGACTGGATGAAGCGTCGTCTCACGCGGTCTGCACGTCCAGCACGAACGCTGGTCCAACTGAGGCGCCAGGTGGAAATGGCATGGCAAGCCGTTCCACAGGACTACATCCAGCATCTCTACGATCGTCTCCATGGGAGAATAGCAGCCTGCATTGCTGCGAAAGGTGGATATACACTGTACTAGTGCCGACATTGTGCATGCTCTGTTGCCTGTGTCTATGTGCCTGTGGTTCTGTCAGTGTGATCATGTGATGTATCTGACCCCAGGAATGTGTCAATAAAGTTTCCCCTTCCTGGGACAATGAATTCATGGTGTTCTTATTTCAATTTCCAGGAGTGTATATATATATATATATATATATATATATATATATATATATATATATATATTTGAATTACAAAAAACTAATAGTAAAAAAAAGTTGCATAGTGCGAGATTACCGCTGCGCCACGACGCTGTAGAAAACTATTAGTCGTAGAGAGTATTTCACCGCAACGGTTTCTTTTAACTGTCGATTTTCTCGACAACAGTTGAGAAGTGCATCTTCGTGCTTTGCCACATTACACCTCTAGCCATGAGCTTTTATTATGCGCAGTATGAATCGAATCTGAATTTCACAATTGGCTGCCTCCCCTTCTTAGTTCCTGTAGCAGAGTAATAGTGAAATTTCATATTAGGTTTTTTTAGTTGTAAAATTATAGATCGTTTCAATGCCAATATAACAATACTATGATATTTTATCTATTATTATAGTTGCGTCTAGAAGGGATGACGTCCATAAATCATCTTAGAACGTTAGTACTTTTATGTACTACTTTTTTATCATAGGTCACGTATTAATTTTCTGTAGGAAAATGTGACAGAGTGGTGCAAATACAGAGCGTTCCAAAAAGAGATATATTTTTATAGAAATACTGTACATCATATAGATGTACGATCTTAATATTGTGTTACGTTTTGCTTCTTGTGTTGTGAAGTTTTCAGTATAATTTTTATGTTTGAGATCCGTATGTTGGTTTTGGATGTCTTTCGGATATCTATTTGCGTGTGCATAAATTCTAGTTTTTCCAAAATGTTGATGGTTTGTTTTTTTGTTATAATATCGACAACTTAGAATACATTTCCGATTATATTCGCTCTACGGTTTTTATATTTTAAGTGGAGCAAAATAATCCATTAGTTCCTTCCGCAATGTTCGTGCGTTCTCTGACTTTTTCAAACATAATTTACTCGTAAATATAAAGCATCATTGGAATGATCCGTCATTTTACAACTATCAAAAAATAACATGAAGTTTCTATGGAAAGTAAATACGTATTCTTCTGTTTGAGTTCAATAGAGGGTGACTGTGGCGGAGGCGACCAGAAGAACTCGCGCCTTGTGTGTGGATAACACCATTTGACAGAGCACGGCAAGAAAATGGTTTTCCTTCAGGAAGATGATTCAAATGGCTCTGAGCACTATGGGACTTAACTTCTAAGGTCATCAGTCTCCTAGAACTTAGAACTACTTAAACCTAATTAACCTAAGGACATAACACACATCCATGCCCGAGGCAGGATTCGAACCTGCGACCGTAGCGGTCGCGCGGTTCCAGACTGTAGCGCCTAGAATCGCACGGCCACCCCGGACGACTTCAGGAAGAGCTACGGGGTTTGAGGAAGATGGTTTAAACGCATTAATCGACAGCGATCCACGTCACTGTACTGAAGAGCTGCCAGATATAATGAACTGTGGTCAATCTGACATCGTGCGACATTTTCATGCAATAGGGAGGGTATAAAAATCGGATGTATACCGGATGCCAAAATACAAAAGTCAGAGGGTGACCATTGTGCATCTATGTTTGCTCGTCCTCAATTGGCTCGTGAACAAAACTGACTATTCCTATCCTTCGTCGGTATCGGTGACGAGTAATGGCGTCTTTATGCTGACACAAGGGAAAGAAAGGAATGGTTGAGCACAAACAAAGCAGCAACTGTGCGCATAAACAAAAGATAATGTTATGCATGTGGCGGAACAGCGGCGGTGTGATTAACTACGAATTGCTTCCTCGAGGTGTGAACATCACTGCTGACATTTATTGTCAACAATTGAGACATCTCGCAAATGCAGTCTACGAATAACGACCAGGATGACCGCGTGAAGTGATGCTATTCCACAATAACGCCCGCCCGCATTCTGCTAGACTGACAAGAAAGTACTATACAAAATTTTGGTTGGGAAGCAATTCCGCACCCACCGTATTCCCCTGATCTTACGCCATCAGATTTGGCAGATAGTTGTAAACAGTGCAGGAGAATAAGGCTACTGACGAGTGGAGTCTGTGTTACGTCTACGCGTCGCGTCTATAAAAACTATGGAAAAACGGTACGATTTTATACACGGACCCAAGAAATCCGATGAATCCGTCTTTAGTCCTGCATTCTTACTGTTCCTTCTTTAATGCACTGTGACAGAAAAGTGGAGAACCAGCTGCCTCAATCATTTTTCTGCATTACTCACCAAAAAATTTTGATATAAATCAACAAACTTTTTTGTTGCAGTAAATTAAAAAGGAACATATTCGCCTTTTATTTCTTTTGCACTGATTGCACTGAGAGGAGCATTTTACCTCCGGCGTTCAGTATATAGACATATGAGTACTGCATATTCGGGAAGATCCGATTTGTTTCCCATTACAAACAAAATGATATTTAATGCGCAATTTTACGTGCCAGTTAGATAGAGACGTCACAAATTAGTTTAGTGTGATACTCGTTTTATCGATACGTATTCAAAGGGACAGTAAGTCTGGAAGAGGAACCACTACTATAGCGGCGACAGCACTTCTCTGGCCCTCGATGACGCTTCCACCAGACATGCACTGCTAATGAGTTGCTGCTGGATTGGTGTTTAGTTCTACGTGTTTTGCTGCACTGTTAATACGTATCGATAAAACAAAACAAGTGCTAGATTCATTTGGAACCACTCTATCGAATGAGCATGTAAAATTTCGCTTTAACAATCGTTTTATTTGTAATGGAAAACAAACCGATGCTTTCTGTCGACGTGGAATTCGCATGAATGACGTGAATAGCGCTGTTTGTCTGTGCTGAATCCAGCAATACAAAGCAAAAACGAAATTGCAGGTATCTGGTCAAACACTAGCTAAAAGCGCCTGACGACTCTTAGGAAAGAGAACATGTATATATAGTTGAAACATCCATAGCAGTTTCGACTCATTTCATAATAATTCTATAATAATTCTACCCTTGGTTAGTTTTATTCATTGTGATTTTCAGGCATAATACTGGAGATGTATGTGTGTATGTGCGAGATTGACGTATTTTTTTCGTAAAACAACTTTTTCTCAAGCAAGGTTTGAAAGCACGTCTGAGCGACCTGACCCCCTCTCTTCTCCTCTTCCCTCGCCGTCAACTTATTTCGAAGAGCCGCGCGGGATTAGCCGAGCAGTCTGAGGCGCTGTACTCATGGACTGTGCGGCTGGTCCCGGCGGAGGTTCGAGTCCTCCCTCTGGCGTGGGTGTGTGTGTCTGTCCTTAGGATAATTTAGGTTAAGTAGTGAGTAAGCTTAGGGACTGATGACCGTAGCAGTTAAGTCCCATAAGATATCACACACATTTAACTATTTAACATATCTCGAATAGGAGGACTCTGGTTGTCAGTCCGCTCGCGCATTAGGCGGCTGCAGAAGGGCGGAACCAGATGACAAGCAATCAGCGCTCGCGAAATTAGAACCTGTACATTCAGGAGATCATAACAGAGCAATGTTAGAATTATAGCCTAAGTTGTCGAGCGGGATCGATTGTTGGCTCGATGCCTTATACCGTACTTTTATCTCCTTAATACACCAGGTCAAGTTGTTGAAGCTTCCTTGGCGGTCGTTGTAATGAGAAGACTCAGAGGGTCTCAGATATATAGCATACACTTTCTCCACACAAAACACAGAAAATGGACAGTAAAAGAGGAGTTGTAATTTTACATGCATTCCGAAGCTTGCTGTGCCCAATAATGCTGCTACCTAATGGCGAAGCTGTACAGTGAGCCAGTCTGCTATCGATATCCAAAAATTCCGAGGCCACGTCTTTAGGCAATGCTTTCGTAGGTGTCTCGCTAGGTGCTGACTAAAGTCATGTGCTGCCTTCTGCCCGGCGTAGTGCAGCAACTGAACGTGGCATGGATGGAATTTCCCTGCAGAAATACTGTGCCTTGCTGCCTCTTTGGCCGTCCATAATTGTGAAAGTGTTGCTAGCACAGGACGTTAAGCACGAACTGACCTCTTTATTATGTTCGATCAGATTATGTCCTGTCAGATTCATGTCTGACGATCTGCGTGGCCAAATCATTCACTCGAATTGTCCAGAATGTCCTTCAAACTAATCGAGAACAGTTGTGTCCTGGAGACATGATATTGCCGTTTGGGATCATGAAGTCCATGAATGGCTGCAAAAGGTCCCCAAGTATCCAAACATTACCATTTCCAGTTGGACCGGAAGACCCAGTCTGTTCGATGTGAAAACAGATCACTTCATAATGGAGCTGCCACGAGCTTGCAGAGTATGTTGCTGCGAACTTGGGTCCATGCCTTCGTGGGGTCTGCGACACACTCTAAACCTACACTACTTCTTGTCAAACGAAATCGGGACTCAAATGGCCAGACCACAATATCCCAGTTGAATGGAGTCTAACCGATATGGCCAAGAGCCCAGGAGCCTCTTTGCTATTGGCAAAGGCACTCGCGTCAGTTGGTTGCTGCTATAGCTCATTAACGCCAAACTCTGCTGCACCACCTGCCCTAACGGTACGTTCGACGTACGTCCCTCATTGATTTCTGTGGTAATTCACGCAGTATTGCTCGTCTATTAACATGACAACTCTACGCAAACGCCACTTCTCTAGGTCGATAACTGAAGGCAGCCGGCGACTGCGTTGTCCGTGGTGAGCCGTAATGCCCAAGTTCTGGATCTCTCGGCGAACTCTTGAAACTATGGACTTCAGAATTTTGAATTCCGTAACGAAATGTCCCATACGTCTAGCTCCAACTACTTCTCCGCGGTAAAAGTCCGTTAATTCCTTTCGTGCGGACGTGATCACGTCGGAAACCTTTTCACATGAATTGCTTGAGTACGAACGACAGTTTCGCCGGCGCACTGGCCTTTTACAATGTGTTTACGCCATACTACCGCCATCTGTATATGTGCATATCGCTATCCCGTTACTTCTGTCACCTCATTGTAAAGCGCCGTACGTTATTCGACCCATCGTCATCTCGTCTCTAGCCAATGAGAGTATTAGTGAGTCCTCTGGAACAGCAGGGGAGTTGTATGCATGTGGAGTTGATGCGTTGTGATTGGCTCAGTGTTATCTTGGAACGGAGCTCGGTGACATCGTGTACAGTATATTTTCACAGGGTCACCTGCAAGTAAAGTGGAGGGCCATGATGTGTCTTGCGTCTAACCCGAGCATTGGTTTGGGTGTGTTACGCTTGGTGGGCCATCTAATTTTCCGTAGAGATTACGAGCTGTTAAAGTACTGCTGAATGTGCTGTCTGGATTATCTGTAGGTCAACAGGCGCAACAAGTACAGCATGTGTTATTTGCTAATTAAATTGGATTCCACCGTATTGCTCGCAGATTTCGTAATACAAAAGGAAGAGAAAAGTCAGACCAACAGACTATGCGATTTAGGGTTTAGTGCGCAAACACTTGTCAGCTTCTGTTTTTAATCTTCCAAACTGATTCAGATTGTTAGCCGATCTTTCCAGTATTTAATTTTGGCTGAGTGTCGTTAAGTTGTTTTATTGCTCATTTTGGTATTTATTGCTGCAGTCCTTTCAAAATTATATATGATCGCCTATATGTTTGATAAATGTTTTTAATTGTTTTAAAAGCAAATCTTCTTTAATAGCTCTGCTCTGTTAATTTTAGTGATCTGTTTTCCATAAAAAGAGAGTTTTTGGCTAAGCTGCGATTCACATCATAAACGATGCCTTTGAAATCATATTGCGGGACACGTCTTTTAGTACATTTTCTTCACGCATTGGTAATTATTTGCGTATTTCAGTGACAGTCAAGAGTTGATTTTATTCAATAAGGCCACTGACTCAAGATCTGTTTTAATAGTACTTGGTTTACAGATCACATTAGCCAAGAAAATGTTCCTCCCTTACCATAGTTTAAAGGATTTAGTTGATTTCTCCATTTTAGGACCTGTTCTCCAATTCTTTCTTACGTGTATATTAAAGAGTGATTTTGGCTAATCTGTGATTCATTTCACTCCAGCTGCTTTGAAACTATATTTTGGGATGTTTTCCTTATCTGTAGTACTTTGGCCAAGTATTTGTTAAACCTTGATTGTTTAAAAGCACTGTTGGTTCACAAGTACATCACCTGGGGTCTTTTATGTGAAGTTTTCCTTCATTATAGAGTGTAAATGGTTTTACTTGCTTGGTCTATTTCAAGATATTTATTATAATAGACTTTTATGCGTGTTTTAGATCACTGAGGAGTGTGATCCCCTCAGTATAATAGCTCTTATCTGTTTCAGAAACGAACGTATTTGAAATGCTCCATATGACGGCTACTATGGAAAAGCTGTTAGAATATATTGCACCTGCAAAGGAATTGTTACCTAACTTAATGTTTAAACTGTTCATTTTTTAAAGAAATACTGTTGTTAATTTTTAGAGGCCTTTAGTGTTGTTAGAATGAAATTTTCACTCTGCCACGGATTGTGCAATGATATGAAACTTCCTGGCAGATTGAAACTATGTGCCGGACCGAGACTACAATTTGGGACATTCGTCTTTCGTGGCCAATTACTCTATCGACGGAGCGACTCAAGGACGACTCACGATCCCTTCTCGCACCTTTACTTCCAGGAGTATCTCGTTCCTTACCTTCCAAACTTCACAGAAGTGCCAGACTAGCACTCCTCGGAGAAAGGACAATGTGGATATATGACTTTGCCACAGCCTGGGGGGTTTCCAGAATGAAATTTTCACTCTACAAAGGAGTGTGGGCTGATATGAAACTTCGTGACGGATTAAAACTATGTGCCAGACTGAGACTCGAAATCGTGGGCTTTGTCTTTTGAAGGCACATTGTCTACCGGCGGCGCTACCCACCCAAGACTCACGACCCAACGTCCTACCTTTGGAATGTAGGAGACGACGTACTGGCGGAACTAACGCTGTGAGTCGTGCTTGGGTGGCTTAGTCGGTAGAACACTTGAACACAGGCGAAGGTCCCAAGTTCGAGTCCCGGTCCATCACACAGATTTAATCGGCCACGAAGTTTTATTGTTGTTACATCTTTAATCTCGTCGCTTTTCTTGTAGTTACTTGGTAAAATAAAATTACGCAGAATTATACGTGTTTGTCTCTGGAGTGCCTGATGCCTTTAACCATCGAACGCCGTGGATTTTCTTGTGTTCATTTTAAGACAGTTCAGTCTCTCAGTCTCTATAGCAGCGTAGCAGGACCACTCGCCTGTTGTCACACACTCAGCAAGTGCTTACCAGGAGAGTGAGTAAACTGCCGACCTCGTGTTTTCGCACCACCTGCAAAGCGAGTGATGCAGAAAACGTTCGTCGGTCGCTCGACACATGGAAGCGGTGCTCCAGTTCATAGTGCAGCTCGCTAGCTCACTCCCTCGTTGATTGCTGAAACTCTGTCGAGCCGAAATGACGATAAAACAGCAACAAGATGCTTTTAGCAATCTCCGTCCCAACTGGAACAATTCAATTTCAATTATGAGGTGAGATTTATGTTAGGGTGACGGATACTGTATAAGCTCAAACTATTAGATGACAGCACCAGCTTTACACCATTAGGCTCCTAGGTCAGCTAATTTCCCCTCCAATCACCACGAATTGCGACGCTGAGTTGGTACAGCAGAGAAGCAGAAACACCGAACATTCTCGACGGAGTATAATACAAGTTTGGTTATCGTATGGGCGTTTGTCGTGCGTTCGGTAGGGACGTCTGTAGAAGATAGGTGAAGACTTTGACCCTAAATTTAATTGGATAAAGTTCCCAAAGTTGTAGATGCATGCGCGTAAAACGTGTGACTAGGATGCTTCTTTTCACGTTTTATTAGGTGTGGGTTTTTATCAACATTTATACCAGTTAACAGAATAGGGAAAGTTTGATCTGGTAATGATATTTATATATTCGTTAAGTTGGTATACAACCTGATGTAGTTTGTAGACCGAAACAGGTGTTCAATAAATAAATTTTATCAATACTTCTTAGCGGTAATCGTGACATTCTGAAATATTTTCGAGCTGTGTGGTAACGCCTTTTGGAAGTAATGATGGTTATAGATAATCTTTCGCAACCTGAACAGGCGTAGACGGGAAACGATTGATTGAATGGGTACCCAACTTTATAGGAATGATGTCCAAACTGTGCGCTGCAGGATTTGCAGCGCTGGTAGTGTTGTAATGTCATGACCTCCCCTTAGGGCCGATGCTGATACAGTGACGTGGGGCTGAAACACAAGCGTCAAAGTGCATTACAGCTGCAGACAACTAACGTGGGCCAGGACAAAGTGAGCAGGACTTTACTGGTGAGTCTATTTTATTGACAAAGGATTTGCGGCGCTGGCAGTGTTATCGTGTCATGACATCCCCTCAGGCGCCGATGCTAATACAGCGACGTAGCGCTGAAACATAAGTGTCAATGTGCATTGCAGCTGCAGACAGTCAACGTGGGTCAGGACAAGGTGAGCAGTGCTTTACTGATGAGTCTATTTTATTGACACAACAGCAATGATGCCATAGTTCTTCGCCACTGTCGGCATATTCAGGGAATACGGAGAGAATCTCTTTCTTTACCGGAACTGCCGACCATGACCGTTAAGTTCGAAGTATCTGGCGATTCGGGAACTGCTCCAGGAAGAGGCCGATGAACAATTACACCGCAAAGTTTTTGGAGAAGTCATGTTTCCATGGTGCACGAGCTGCTTTAAAGGCACATCTGCGGGAAAAGAGGAATTTGAATACGAAATATTTGTAACGTAATAAAAATAAATAAATAAATAAAGTATTAAGAATTGATTACTACGAACGATTGTATCGCGTTTAGGATACAACGTAGAATTACGTCTCTCATTTTTACGAGGGGGACGATACCTTTCTGTTTTAAGAGCGAGCCAAGACGTATACCTTTCTGTGATTACGGCAGATTTATATGGCACACTGACATTAACATTTATATTTTGCTTAATGTAAGTCTCATAGTAAATCTATTGTTTAAGTGTGATAATTGAATATTACGAGGGTCACTCCAAAAGAAATACATGCTATTTTTGTAAAAACACAGTTTTCATTCTGCATGTGTGAAAGTTTTACAGTGTGTAGATACATCCTTCCCGATTGTTTTCAAATTTAGTTCAACCTGTTGCCATGAGTGGTGCCGTCATAGCATATTTTCAAGATGGCTGCTACACTTCACGTTCTGTCATAGAATTCCTGTGCTGTGAAAACGAGTCAGCGGGAAACATCCACAGGAAGTTGAAAAAGGTGTATGGAGATGCTGCTGTCGATCGCAGTACAGTTAGTCGGTGGGCAAGCAGGTTACGTGACGAAAGCGAGCACGGCAATATTAAGGATTGTCCTCGCAGTGGCAGGCCTCGTACTGCACACACTCCAGACAATGTGCTGACACTTAACGAATTGGTGACTGCTGACAGACGCATCACAGTGAACGAATTGTCACGCTACGTTGGGATAAGGAAAGGTAGTGTCAACAGAACACTGAAAGTGTTGGTGTTAAAAAGGTTTGTGCCAGATGGGTTCCCAGGATGTTGACAGTGGCTCACAAAGAAACAATAAGAACGGTATGCGGCAATCTTTTGGAACAGTACGAGAATGGTGGAGATGAATTTCTTGGAAGAATTGACAGATGATGAAACATGGCTCCATCATTTTTCACCAGAGACGAAAAGGCAATCAGTGGAGTGGCATCACACAAATCCACCCAAGAAAAAAAAATTCAAAACCACACCTTCTGCTGGAAAAGTTATGGCTACGGTGTTTTTCGATTCCGAAGGACTCTTGTTAGTGGACATCATGCCAAGTGGATGCATATGTGACGACACTGAAGAAACATCAATCTCGACTGAGTCGTGTTCGACCACATCGGCAAAAGGAGGCTGTTTTGCTGTTGCACGACAATATACGGCCACATGTCAGACAAAAAACCATGCAAGCGTTCACAAAACTCGGATGGACAACACTGAACCCCCCCACCCCCCCACCCCCTTACAGTCCTGACCTGGCTCCATGTGACTGTCATCTCTTTGGGAAACTGAAAGACTCTCTTCGTGGAACAAGGTTTGAAGATGATGACTACCTTGTGCACGCTGCCAAACAGTGGCTCCAACAGGTTGGTGCAGAATTTTACCGTGCTGGTATACTGGCGCTGGTTCCAAGATGGCGTAAGGCAGTTGAGAGGGATGGAAATTATGTGGAGAAATGAAAATATTGTTCCTAAAGGATGTGTCTACACACAATGTATCTACATACAAACTTTCGAACATGTAGAATAAAAGATGGATTTAAAAAAAAGTAGTGTGCATTCCTTTTGGAGTGACCCTCGTAATATTAAGAAATATTGAAATTTTGTTAAACGTCGTCTGAGCTATACTGCATCTTGACGTGGGGAAAGGTTCCGTGTTCATCAAATGCAATGGTCCAGTACGATTGTCCTGTGAGTAAATATTTTCCAAGTCAGATAAAAGAAGTTTTCATCTGAAGAGATATCCACGGTCGAGTAAAGGAATCAGGACGGGCGTTGTGCAGGAAGCCATTGTCAAGCTCGTCTAACAAAAGCAATGTATTTACAAATATTATTTATTTAAAACATTACTTAATTATTTTAATTAGTTGGTTCACTTCCTAGCATTTATCCAAGCACGATCCCGACAGAATTAATAATAAAAGAAAATTTAAACTGTGTTATGGCACCTGAATATTTCACGGTCCACCGTTCGAAAAGTGCTGTGAACAGCTCTGAATTAGGTTGGGTTAGATTAGGTTACCCCCAGTGGGGTTCCAGACTGTCGTGGATGCCGACAGCTTTCATACTGAGGAATGTTTGTAACCTGAAATGCGAACACGGTACACAATTAGCAAATGTTACGGTCGCATGTGCAAATTAAAACGTTTTTCTCTAAATGGTTTATTCTATATTTCTATTCCGCATGTCAATACGAAAGTTTACACAATGTTTCATTGTCCTACGGTCACTCGTTTTTCCGGCCGGCCCTCTCACGGAGCGATAATTTTATTATAACCCCACCATATATGGACTTTATCTAGCCAAGAGAAACTTGCTATCCTAGTGTACCAAAGGACAAAATTGAAATTGGAAAAAATACGTGCGAAGTGTGTGATTTAATCTCGTTCTTCACAGTACCAATATTTCAGTCCCAGCCACTAGTTGCAATTTACATCGAGGTGCTATCTTTATTCGTATAGAATAAAGAGAGAAATTGGATGAATGTTTTTGAAACTCTGGTATTGTAATCTGTTCCATGGAGTGAGTCTTACTTCCGAAGTCGGGACCAAAACTAACTTGGTCAGATTCTTGTAAGTGGTAACAATCGTCAATGCCAATCAGCGCATTATATATCAAGTTACTTTCCATTTGGCTAAACTGTTCTGATTCACAGAATCTCAGTAATGAAAGGAGAGCTATGGCTATCAGCGTATGACCGTTTATACGATGACATTCCGTGATTTAACGTCAGTTACATCCACCACCTCGCTTTGCGCCCTGTCTCTTTATTCATGAACACTACCTCATCAACAGGGTATTCATGACCTCGTCAAAGCTCTTGTTGAGGATCAGAATTCTGCTGCGCCCGAGAAGGGGCGCGGTATGGCGCTTCTAAGCCAGATAGTCGACTGTGAATCGATAGTATCGACAAGCAGGAGGCGCACAAAACGTGGTCTCTGGCCTGGATAATCAGCTGTCGAATACATCGTGACAAAATGTTTGTAAACGCAAAGAACTTGAAGCACGTTACTGAATTTGCGAGTTCGCCATTACGGAGCACTTCCATGAAGAATTTAACTCCACTACATACCGTTTGTAACCATGGTTGTATTCAAACAATGATTTCGTATGAAACAGATACTTACTGGCAGTATGACCAAGGAGATAAGTTTATGTATTTCTAAAGAGCCTTACGTTCTCAACAACTGTTACTACAATAGTTTTAAAAGTTTCATACCTCTACAGACAAGCTTGTTAATTTTATGACTTCACATTACACAGCCTAATAGATGCGCCAGGATAATCATCCACCTGAACGCGCTGCTTCCTGGATTTGGGAGGTGAAGCTTGCTCCAGATCGAATCAGCCTCGCGCATTATCGATGAGAGCTACCTAGCCATCCAACCTGGATGTGGTTTTAGGGGGTGGGGGGGGGGTGGGGTTCCCATATCCTACTAGATAAATACCGGGCTGGTACCCAAGCCCCATCTCATACGTGCTACGTAAATTTTTGACAAACGTTCTCGCACTTGGTCAAGAGGTACAGAAGTTTTCATCCAGGAACAGAGGGAGTTACGAGTGAAAGAGGCGGGGGATCGTGGCATTGTTTCCCAAGTTGATTTGCCTTCACATTATCTTAAATTTTCCAGTGTTACTTCACATATGGGATGAGTACAATATTATCGATAAATTTCAATCTCTTTGCAACTCTCCTGTCACTACCTGTTGGTAACACTTCAAAAACCCATATAACAATGCCGACCCCACAAAGAAACGGGAAATAGGCAGGAAGAAAAATATTACGTAGCACCATAGATTATTTCAATGTATGGCCGACTCATATTATGCGAGTTCAATGCAGTGTAACACATACTTGTATAGTACGGAAATTTCTTTCTCTCTAGCGTTACATCAGTGATTACTAATCGCTCTTATTAGTGCTGTGAGAATCACCAGTCGTCAGCCAGCTGGTAGTTCAGAAGCCAACCTCACAATCTTCCTATGAATTTACTTGTAACCACGTTCTGCAGCGAAACAAGAGTTTATTGCAAGAGATGTGACTTAATGTGTATAGGAATGCTTCTAGGAACACTTCTGTAACGTTTACGTGTTACATACCACGGCTGTTGCGTAATATCTAGTAGTGCATGCCTATAGTATTAACATCTGACTAATTTTTCTTTGACATTTAGTCAAAAGTCTTCCAAATATCCCACTGTCAGTATTTTAATATGTACTCTTGCCCTGCACTCATTAATCGTTTATCTAGTTGGATTGCCGTCAAATTATTTGAAATTTTTCACTATGACTTCACTGATGTCATTAGTACAATGGTTACTACAAATTTCGTTGTCTTTGCAACGCTCCAAACATGTCACATACGGGTGGTGTTTTAGGAGGTATTTCCAATTCGAATCTGTCACCTCGCAGCTGAGTGATGACCGTTTTCAAAATTTCAGAGAGTTTTTCATACTGAGAATCGAACCTGAAACCTTGGCTTTTCATGTCAGTGTTCGTCCTAATTGAATTTCCTTATCCCTGGCACACTCCGCATGAGACACACACTTCCAACTTATTGTCCACACACTATATTTCTAGTGACCCTGCCCACTATATTAATTACTTGCGGAAGTTAATACACCGATTCCCGTAAGAGTTCGGCAATATGAGTGCACTCGCACTGAAGAAGATGATTGGCCAGTAAGCCTTACCTACATGAAGATAGTATCTGTTCTTTCGAACATGCCCGAAGAGTGTAGGACGCAAAGAATTCCATTCTTTTGTGCTACGTTGATCTCCTCTATTGCTTCCTGTACCGCACCGCTGAGTACGAGGCGCAGCTTCCAATGTTGGGGTAATACACTTCTACGGAGAAATCGTACGTAAATTATTCCAGCTAAACATAGCGCTTCCTGGAGCGGTTGCATTCCAAAGCAGTGTCTATCTGTTTATACCGATATCGACATACTTCCTCCCTCCCCAGCTTCAAACAGTTTTGTGCCTTGTTGTCCTATGTTATAACTATGGGTTGTCAAACGTTGTTTATAATGATGTATTGTGTGCATTTCAGGCTGCTGTTCTCTATAATTTGTGGGAACAATACAGTACGGGAAAATAATTTATTTCATGTAGCGTGATTTCTTCCATGATTTATTTGTGCCACGTTGATCTCTTTTATCACTTCCTGTGCATGTCCGAAACAACAGATACCATTGGTAATCTTGCAGCTCTTGAAGAATGAAATTACAAAAAAATCAATACCTTTATCTGCTTACATGTTTACAGTCAAGCATCCAGATCGCCTATTGCATTTTCACTAGTTACACCTGTGTGACCCCAACAGCTCTGTAACTAGAGCTTCCATTCTGGTACTTACAGACTGAAACTTGAAGCTGTGATAGAAATAATTTACTTTTAGAATACAGTCTGTACTGTTGTAGGTCACGTTACGTTTTACTGTGTGATGCTAGTTGAGGCTAGTTCTGCTGCAGTAACATTTTGTTGATCACAGGAAGACGAACATTTTAGACGTGTTAGGAAAAGAAGAGTCACAAAATTTCTCAAGCAATCCAGATTTTTTTATCGTTTGTTATTTAGATTTATGATGTTTTGTTTCCTGATGTTACCTGTGCTGTAAACATCAAGAATAAACCGGTAGCGTCACCCGTCGATAGTCGACATTCCAGCCAACCATCGTAACCATAACAAAACTTACACGCACATTTACACAACACGTGCAAGCACAAAAAGTTTTTCCACTAAGCTGTCTTATCGTAGTCAAACCAATTGTAAATGTAACTCCACATGTCTTGTATTTTATAGTTTTAAAGTGGATCATTGGTAACGATGAACCATGTTTCATTTCCCATTGATTATTATACTTCTACAATCCGTAAAATTAATCTCCCTAGCGCATTTTTTAAATGCAAGATATTCGCTATCATCCGTTTCACGATTAGTATTACGTTTGCAGGTATGCATGGAGTACGCAGTCTACTACAGCTTCAAATTCAAATGGTTCAAATGGCTATAAGCACTATGGGACTGAGGTCATCAGTCAGCTAGATTTAGAACTACGTAAACCTAACTAAACTAAGGACACCACACACATCCATGCCGAGACCGGATTCTAACCTGCGACCACAGCAGCACCGCGGTTCCGGACTGAAACGCCTAGAACCGCTCGGCCACATCGACCGGTTACTACGGCTTCCTTTGTACATGATTCACTATTACAATAAGGTACCATGCCGAGTAATCTGACTTTATTGTACTCATTTCGCCTCACACAGAACAAATTGATACAGACAACACGAGGCTTTGCCATGTCACAATGCCCAGGGTTGTCATCTGTCGTCTTATAAGGACATGAAATGTTGCCACTAGTGCCGATGTGTAACGAGCAGTATGGAGAAGGTCGGCTAACTTTCCATGAAGTAAATAACCCACAGATAGAAGTCTACTTACTTAACACAGTATAGCCGACACATATGCGTACTATCTTAACCATAAAAAATCATACACACTTACATACAACACGTGCATGCACAAAGAATTTTTCCAGTGGCCTGTCCTATTCTAGTCAATGCAATTATAAATGTATCTCCACATAACCTGCATATTCCATTGTATTCTCATCTTGGGCAGGTGTACAGGGGGTATCCATCTTGCCATTGCTAGTTGCAAGAAATATAAAATTATTGGGTTGTGACTCTTTTCCAAGTGGAAGTTTGACGAGCAATTTTGACACTGACAGTACTTTCGTTTTAGATTAGGTTGCATGCAAAAACGAGTATACAGTTCATGATTCCGTTACTCGGCCGAGCCAGTACATGCAAAACTTCGCTTAACTTTTCTGCACTTTTAATGATTTACGTAAAATAAATCATAGAAGAAACCACATTATGTGAAGTACATTATTTTCCTGTACTGCATTGTTCCTGTGAAGTATAGAGAACAGTAGCCTGCAATGCACACAATACATCATCATAAAGTACGTTTGACTACCATAGCTATGACACAGGTAAAAAATGTACAAAACTATTTGAAGCTGAAGAGCAAGGAAGTGTGTCAATATTGGTATAAACGGATAGACACTGCTTTGTAACGCAACCGCTCCAGGAAGCGCTCTGTTTAGCTGTATTAGTTTACGTACGATTTCCTCGTAGAAGTGTATTACCCCGAAGTTGGAAGCTGCGCCTCGTACTCAGAAGAGCGGCAAAAGGAAGCAATAAAGGAGATCAACGTGGCACAAAAGAAAGAAATTCTTTGCGCCCTACACTCCTCTGTCTTCAGTGGCGAGCTCAGTAATGAGAAGGAGAGAATGAGTTCGCGAAGGATCCTGCACACCCTAATGGAGGCAGAAGTAACCGTTGCGCAATAGTGTGTCTAACAGGGGACGTATTCAACCTAAAATAAATTGGAACATTAAGATATTCAATAAGTCTCGTAGATTCATACTACAAAAATTTTTCACACGTTCCATATGCGCTCCATACCCTACGTTTGAATCCCTTGCTACAGCAGTTGGGACACAATTACTAGCAGGAGCATTGCTGCTACCATTTGGAAGAAATCGTAAAGGCATTTGTTCTGAAATCAAACTATTTGCCGTTGATCGCAAAACTAACTTTCCTCCGTTCCCCAATTCCCATCTCAAGTTAAGAGCCTCGGTGCGCTACGACAAACTTTAAAACCTAATACGTCCGCACTGAAAAACCCGAAAAATAAGATGGTACAAAACTTGTACGAAATTGAAATAATCTTGCATTAGAAGACGAAAAAAAAATTCCTATAAGACATCCTGTACGTCTACTAGAATGAACGTCTGACAGAATAAATAATACCAATCAAAATTTGTATGCTTTTACATTTACGTAATTTATTGCTGGATACTGTAGAGCTTAGGGTTAGAAAATACAAAAAGTTTGTTAAAGTTCTTCGTTACTTACAAAAGCAGGCGTGTTAGTGAACCTTTGGAGTTTCGAGCGTTGTATAGCAATTATTTCTTAAAGATCAAAACTCTCAAATAGGCTCCATATTTATCGGAGCACTCATTTAGACAAGCTATGAAACAGCTGAGCAAAGTGTTCTACACAATGGGAATACCAGTGACTTCTGTACGGTGTCTGCATTGTGGCGTTTTATTTGTGTCGGCTTGATGGTGATGGTTGTTAGTCCCCTAGAACTTAGAATTACTTAAACCTAACCAACCTAAGGACATCACACACATCCATGCCCGAGGCAGGATTCGAACCTGCGACCGTAGTGGTCACGCGGTTCCAAACTGAAGCGCCTAGAACCGCACGGCCTCACCGGCCGGCGGCATAGCTTTCACTGCAAGTCTATACTGAGAAAGGCTCTTGATTTCCGATCAACTACTGCTACCTACATTTATTTCAACCCGAATTCTGTATGCAGGCTAGGTCCCCGTTTACAATTATTACACAACATACTCTCCTACATTAGCAAATAAACTGTTTCTTAACGTCTCAGAATGCGCCCTGTCAACCGATTCTTCCTTATAGTCAAGTTGCGCCATAAATTTCGTTTTTCCTTAATTCGGATCAGTAATTGAATACCAGTTGTTGGATCTTGCCATTTAATTTTCAGAATTCTTCTTTGGTGTCTCACTTCCAAACAAGACTGCGGTCCCGATATATACCGTGAAAGAATACTTCCTAACACATACATTTGAATCATGTGTTCAGAAATGCTTGTTTCTCTACTGCCCGTATGCATTTCATATCCTCTCAGCTTCGGCCATCAAAATGTTCAAATGAGTGTGAATTCCTAAGGACCAAATTGCTGAGGTCATCGGTCCCTTGACATACACACTAATTAATCTGACTTAAACTAACTTATGCTAAGAACAACTCACACACCCATGCCTGGGGGCACTCGAACCTTCGGTGGGAGGGGCCAGGCAATCAGTGACATGGCGCCTCGAACCGCGCGGTGCTGCAACCATCAGATAGTTTGCCGTACAAATACCAAAATGAATCTCCCGTTTTAGAGTCTCATTTCCTAATTTTCAGTGATTTATACGAATGCATATGAATGCTGTTGCAATAAACACTACGTCCGTGTGGCGCAGTGATTAATACAATTGTAAGCAGGAGGTACCGGGTTCAAATCCCTCACCGGCAAACATTTTTCAATAGCTGCTGATTCAAAGTTTATGTCCCGATGCAGCTGACATCGATAGTCCATTCCGATTCCATTTCTTTCTTCCCGTCTCCAGCTTCGATTTACATATAAACCGAACCTAATTCCTACGAAATCACCTATTTTAATTAGACAAAAACACTTTACCTATATTTTTCTTCTGTCAGATACATTATATAATGGTAAGACAGAGATTTAGGAACCAGGTTTTAAATTGTAAGACATTTCAAGGGCCGATGGGGACTCTGACCACAATCTATTGGTTATGAACTGTAGATTAAAACTGAAGAAACGACAAATTTAAGGAGACCGGACCTGGATAAACTGACTAAGCCAGAGGTTGTACAGAGTTTCAGGGAGAGCATAAGGGAACAATTGACAGGAATAGGGGAGAGAAATACAGTAGAAGAAGAATGGGTAGCTTTGAGGGATGAAGTAGTGAAGGCAGCAGAAGATCAAATACGTAAAAACACGATGGCTAGTAGAAACCCTTGGGTAACAGAAGAAATATTGAATTTAATTGATGAAAGGAGAAAATATAAAAATGCAGTAAATGAAGCACGCGAAAAGGAATACAAACGTCTCAAAAATGATATCGACAGGGTCAGATGGCTTAGCCGGGATGGCTAGAGGACAAATGTAAGGATGTAGAGGCTTATCTCACTAGGGGTAAGATAGATACTGCCTACAGGAAAATTAAAGAGACCTTTGGAGAAAGGAGAACCGCTTGCATGAATATCAAGAGCTCAGATGGAAACCCAGTTCTAAGCAAAGAAGGGAAAGCAGAAAGGTGGAAGGAGTATATAGAGGGTCTATACAAGGGCGATGTACTTGAGGACAATATTATGGAAATGGGAGATATGATACTGCGTGAAGAGTTTGACAGAGCACTGAAAGACCTGAATCGAAGCAAGGCTCCCGGAGTAGACAACATTCCATCTGAACTACTGACAGCCTTGGGAGAGCCAGTCCTGACAAAATTCTACCACCTAGTGAGGAAGATGTATGAAACAGGCGAAATACCATCAGACTTCAAAAAGAATATAATAATTCCATTCCCAAAGACAGCAGGTGTTGACAGATGTGAAAATTACCAAACTATCAGTTTAATAAGTCACAGCTGCAAAATACTAACGTGAATTCTTTACAAACGAATGGAAAAACTGATAGAGGCCGACCTAAGGAAAGATCAGTTTGGATTCCGTAGAAATGTAGGAACACGTGAGGCAATACTGACCATACTACTTATTTTAGAAGAAAGATTAAGAAAAGGCAAACGAACGTTTCTAGCATATGTAGACTTAGAGAAAGCTTTTTACAATGTTGACTGGAATACTCTCTTTCAAATTCTGAAGGTGGCAGGGGTAAAATACAGGGAGCGAAAGGCTATTTACAATTTGTACAGAAACCAGATGGCAGTTATAAGAGTCGAGGAGTATGAAAGGGAAGCAGTGGTTGGGATGGGAATGAGACAGAGTTGTAGCCTATCCCTGATGTTATTGAATCTGTATATTGAGCGATCAATAAAGGAAACAAAAGAAAAATTCGAAGTAGGTATTAAAATCCATGGAGAAGAAATGAAAACTTTGAGGTTCGCCGATGACATTGTAATTCTGTCAGAAACAGCAAAGGGCTTGGACGAGCAGTTGAACGGATTGGACAGTGTCTTGAAAGGAGGCTACAAGATGAACATCAACAAAAGCAAAACGAGGATAATGGAATGTAGTCGAATTAAGTCGGGTGATGCTGCGGGAATTAGATTAGGAAATAAGACAAAGTAGTAATGGAGTTTTGCTATTTGGGGAGCAAAATAACTGATGATGGTAGAAGTAGGGAGGATATAAAATGTAGACTGTCAATGGCAAGGAAAGCGTTTCTGAAGAAGAAAAATTTGTTAACATCGAGTATAGATTTAAATGTCAGGAAGTCGTTTCTGAAAGTATTTCTATGGACTGTAGTCATGTATGGAAGTGAAACGTGGGCGATAAATAGTTTAGACCAGAAGAGAATAGAAGGTTTCGAAATGTGGTGCTACAGAAAAATGCTGAAGATTGGATGGGTAGATCACATAACTAATGAGGATGTATTGAATAGAACTGGGGAGAAGAGGAGCTTGTGGCACAACTTGACTAGAAGAAGGGATCGGTTGGTAGGACATGTTCTGAGTCATCGAGGGATCACAAATTTAGTACTGGAGGGCAGTGTGGAGGGTAAAAATCGTAGAGGGAGACCAAGAGATGAATGCACTAAGCAGATTCAGAAGGATGTATGCTGCAGTAGGTACTGGGAGATAAAGAAGCTTGCACAGGATAGAGGAGCATGGAGAGCTGCATCAAACCAGTCTCAGGACTGAAGACCACAACAACAACAACATTTCTTCGTATTATAATCCAGTTTCAAGGCATTGTGCCGCGTATTCAACTGGTCTTTCAGTTCCTTCCGTCTCTGACAGAATTTCCGATTCCTCCTCCCGTAAGTGAAATTTCTTCCGAAATTTGTCCTAGGTTTCCTTTGGCCCGTACCCGATGTGCGGATTTGATAACAACCGGGATAGTCTGCAATCCTGTCTTACTCCCTTCTCAAATACAGTTTCGCTTTCACGTCCTTCAAAATGTTCAAATGTGTGTGACATCTTACGGGACTCAACTGCTAAGGTCATCAGTCCCTAAGCTTACACACTACTTAACCTAAATTATCCTAAGGACAAACACACACGCCCATCCCCGAGGGAGGACTCGAGCCTCCGCCGGGACTAGACGCACAGTCCATGAATGCACCGCCCTAGACCGCTCAGCTAATCCCGCGCGGCTCACGTCCTTCGATTCGTAAATTGTTGCAGTCTACATCCCGTTAAAGTTATAATCTTCACACTAAAAAATGGTATCCATGTTACTTTCAATTTTCGAAGAGTGTAGTCCCGTTGACGCTGCCGAAAGCTGTCTCGAAATATATACACATGGTGGTCCACTGAAAGTGACACGGCCAAATATGTCACGAAATAAGCATCAGACGAAAAAAAAACTAGAAAGAACGAAACTCGTCTAGCTTGAAGGGGGACACCAGATGGCGTTATGGTTGCCCCGCTGGATGGCGCTACCATTCGTCAAACGGATATCAACTTCGGTTTTTTTAAAAAAATAGGAATCCCCATTTTTTTACAATTCGTGTAGTACGTAAAGAAATATGAAAGGTTTTGTTGGACCGCTTTTTTCGCTTTGTGATAGATGGTGCTGTAATAGTCACAAACGTATAAGTACGTGGTGTCACGTTAGATTCCGACAGTGCTGACGGTATTTGCTTCGTGATACATTACCCGTGTTAAAATGGACCGTTTACCAATTGCGGAAAAGGGCGATATATGTTGATGTATGGCTATTGTGATTAAAATGCCCAATGGGCGTGTGCTATGTATGCTGCTCGGTATATTGGACGACATCATCCAAGTGTCCGGACCGTTCGCCGGATAGTTACGATATTTAAGGAAACAGGAAGTGTTGAGCCACAAGTGAAACCACGACCTGCAACAAATGATGATGCCCAAGTAGCTGTTTTAGCTGCTGTGGCGGCTAATCCCCACATCAGTAGCAGACAAATTGCGCGAGAGTAGGGATTCTCAAAAACGTCGGTGTTGAGAATGCTCCACCAACAACGATTGCACCCGTACCATATTTCTATGCACCAGGAATTGCATGGCGACGACTGTGAACGTCGTGTACAGTTCTGCCACTGGGCAAAGGAGAAATTAGTGGACGATGACAGACTTTTTGCACGCATTCCATTTAGCGACGAAGCGTCATTCACCAACAGCGGTAACGTAAACCGGCATAATATGCACTACTGGGCAACGGAATATCCACCATGGCTGCGACAAGTGCAACATCAGCGACCTTGGCGGGTTAATGTATGGTGTGGCGTTACGGGGGGAAAGATAATTGGCCCCCACCTTATCGATGGCAATATAATTGGTGCACTGTATGCTGATTTCCTACGTAATGTTCTACCGATGTTACTACGAGATGTGTCACTGCATGACAGAATGGCGATGTACTTCCAATATGATGGATGTCCGGCACATAGCTCGCATGCTGTTGAAGCGGTATTGAATAGCCTATTTCATGACAAGTGGATTGGTCGTCGAAGCACCATACCATGGCCCGCACATTCACCGGATCTGACGTCCCCGGATTTCTTTATGTGGGGAAAGTTGAAAGATATGTGCTATCGTGGTCCACCGACAACGCCTGACGACATGCGTCAGCGCATTGTCAATGCATGTGCGAACATTACGGAAGGTGAACTACTCGCTGTTGAGAGGAATGTCGTTACACGTGTTGCCAAATGCATTTAGGTTGACGGAACCACTTTGAGCATTTATTGCGTTAATGCGGTATTTACAGCTAATCACGCTGTAAACAGCATGCGTTCTCAGAAATGATAAGTTCACAAAGGTACATGTATCACATTGGAACAACCGTAATGAAATGTTCAAACGTACCTAGTTCTGTATTTTAATTTGAAAAACCCACGCGTTACCAAGTGTTCGTCTCAAATTGAGCCATATTTCTGTGACTATTACAGCGCCATCTATAACAAAGTAAATAAAGTGGTCCAACTAAAACATTCATATTTCTTTACGTACTACACGAATATGTAATAAAAGATGGGGGGTCTTATTTAAAAAAAAAAACAATTGATATCCGTTTGACCTATGGCAGCGCTATCTAGCGGGCCAACCATAGCGCCATCGGGTTTCACCCTTGAAGCCAGACAAGTTTCGTCTTTGTTGTTTTTTCGTTTGACGCTTATTTCGTGAGATATTTGCCCCGGTCACGATCAATAGACCACCCTGTATATAAAAAAACCCTTCTCCTATAAAAAATAGTTGTAGGGCGAGTATTAGCTCGAGTGTTCCCCTTTTCCTTGAAACTAAAACTTCTACCACTTTCTCCTTTTTTTTTTTTAACCTTTTACATTACGTATGTGTGTAAGTAGTCGCCGAACAGTGTGAACTTTCCTACAGGCGTTGCTCGCGTCCGCCCTAATTTGAGTGAGAGTATGGAATTTCATTTGCAGGGAGCGCCGGCGGACGCGGCCCCGCCGTGCCGTTTACGGGAACCATTCCGCACGGCTGGGCTGGCGTTAATCTGGCCGCAAAGGCCGTGGCTGCTGCTGCGGCCTCACACGTCTCGCCGCCGTCTGATCTGTGGCCGCCGCACGCCTACGCTTGTCCGGCGCGTCCTCTACTCTGTTTGCCGGCCCCTCCATTCTCTGCTGATTAACCGCAAAAGGTGGATGCAGCTGCAGCAGGAGGGCAGCTACTCCACTAATAGCTAGCAGGCTGTCAACCATTCGACTTCCGTTATACCTTGATTAAAGCACTTCGACGCTTCACCCTTGTCGAGTGGTAGTGGCTAGCGTCAGCCGAACGTAACTCTTTCTCGTGTGCCACTCGCTTGTTATAGTGTCTTCGGTCTGTGCAACCATTCTGGTCGTAATCATGTGGATTGCTGCAGTCAGCTAGCGTACCATTTCATCAAGTGGAGTACACGTCTCCACGGTCACGTGTTCACCGACCAGCCTACCCTGTCAGGTATAAATACTGGCCGCCCGCTTACCCAGTGGCATCGAATCGGCGGCAGCTGCAGAGCAAGCTAATGTTGTGGGGTTACCATTGCTCACCCACAGTCCACTGGAGCAGCTCTCTCCATTCACAAACATAGAGGAATGACTGCCTGGGGGTCCAGCTGCATCACTCACAGGTCGAGGGTCAAACTGAGGCCTTCCTAGTTGCTGACCGATTGGGTATCCTTTGTAGCCAGGTTTCATTACGAGGACCTCAACGCTAGTGTCTGCACCCCGGATGTCTAAGCTTCCAGCGGTCACTACGGCTGAGGCAGGGCAGCAGCATTCCATGCCAGCGGCATATCAATACCTGATTTCTACATCAGCGTTTGATTCAGCTCTGACATCCAGTCTGGAATGGCATCAAAGCATGTCAGTTATGCTTCAACTGGAGGGTCTTTTAAATCTCTCTGTGTCAAATGATGTTTTAATACTCAGAGGCCGTTCGTCGTAAATACTCAGAACATTGCCATGGAAATGGGTTCTACAATGTTAAGTAAATCTTCATATCTAGATTGTAACTGAAACAATATTTTTTATGTTAATGATCCGCCCTGTCACCTTCCAGAACAAAATAAAGAACCCACCACTCTGCCAACGAATGTATTTTCGTATGGCAGAACAGATAAGTCACAGTAAATCATCGTAATTGAAAGTGACCGGAACCGCATAGGCTACCAATTATAGAAATAAATCCCTACATTATGTCATCTATTCTGAAGATAGTACGCAGAAAATACGTAATTTGGCCCTACCAGTGCAGATGGTGCCGTAGACTTTAGAGAGACAGCACAACAGCAGTGGTGGGGGGTTTCCTTGTGAATGGCCACAAGCGATAAGCGGACGTTGTCCGGCAGATAAGCATTCTCTCTGATGAATATCTCATGGAGATGAATAAATTTCTTGCATTTTGCACAACGATTCACATAATATATGTCTGTTTCCTGCGCTTTCTACAATAATACACGATCCTTTTCAAAAAGGCGCTTTTGTTCTTCTCCTTAAGAAGGTGGACAATCTTTTTGCCTAATGTGAGAACTATATTTGTTTTGCTCCACACAGAGTAAGGTAATTTCTCACATTGTTGTGAAAGTCACTAAGTTTTCTTCATATGTCTTGTACTGTTTGTCTTATTTAACAGCCTCATAATTTTATAAATGTGCAAACACCTATTCCCGAATGCTCATCTTCAATACAATATCAGTTCCACTCATACACGTCAGGCAAATTGTGCAAAAAAAGTCTAACACAAAAGCCTCGTACGTAGCAATCGATTCAGTGCATATTCTTACTGGGGGCCGAAATTTGCATCTAGCTCCTATTCACACTTTATAAACAACTTCTGACCATTGAAGAGAATAATAATTCCAGATAGTGTTTATCACAATCAATGCTAATGGTCTCTCTGTTATAACGTTGACATTCCTTAAATGAGGAGAAAATTTTACTGCAATATATTCAATGTGGATTCATCGCACTATCTCACTCATTCTTCAATGAAATAAAAGCCTTGTCATTGAACTATTTGCATATACTCTCAATCCACGTGTAAATTCAATATCACTGTTAACTTCAAGAAATCTGTCATATTGCAACAAAATATCAACATCACCCCCGAATGAGCACAAGCCAATGACTGAGTTTCAAAAATTATTTTACTTCTAGTTTTTACACAACTGATTCTACTCATTCTTTGTTGTCTGGGCGTTTGTTGTGTTCCTGTAAATGCTCATACCGCCATCATCCACCTCCCTCATCCCCTCCACCCTTTCCAGTGTACTGTGCAGCTCCTTGTTAAACATGAGAGAAGTTCCAAAATAATTAAAAAAAATCTTTCTTCACCCGCAGCCGTAATTCCATCACTCTGCTAAAATGCTTAACCTATACGTCTAGCGTTAGTACTACAAAGCGGAAAAAAACGCATGTGCAGCCAATATGGTTCGACTAAGGTAGTGAAACATTCAAATACCACTTTTCTGTTACATGTTGACCGTCTCCACCTAGAAAGTGTTATACAGTGTGAATCATATGAACATTTAAACACATAAATAATATAGGAGCAAACAACTTAGAAACGTGAAGCGTAAGTTTTGTAGTAATGATCGTAATGATGCAAGGCCTCCATTAATTGACATTTTTTCGTCCGATAAATGGAACTAGTTAGTAAGTGTCAGATGCTGTCTATAAATCACATGGCAATTTCACATGTCTTCTGATCATCCGTTTGTGAATATTACATCTAATGTATAATTGTCTTTCCATTTTTTCATGTTTTTCCTGGAATAGAGACGCCATGGAAAGTACTCACAGCAATCTTTTCCTCCTCCTCCTTTATTCTTCTTCTCGTGCGATGGGAAGCGTTAATGGTTGCTGCCATCCGCTCTAATGAAATGGTATCTTCTTTATCTGCCTCTTCTCACAGAAATTTTATGACACTGCACACTACATCACGCGCGTCGTTATGAAGCACTTTCCCTGAGATACCATGCTGTATAGGGCACACACAGCAACAAGAACCCTCGATGCCTAATTAACACAACTATCTGTCAGCAGCTGACAGACAGTTGACGACTGAGAAGAAAGAGACGAAGCGCACAGCTCAGGTGGTGAGCCGCAACTGACGCCATCACCCCTTCAGAACAAAGGAATGGACTCGCTCAGTGGTCTTATATGAGAAAGCATTTCTGTGCCGCGGCCACATACGTTCTTCTCCAGGCTGGCTGGCTGTACTTTCTACGCGCCACTACAATTTGTTAATCACAAACCCGCTTTATCCAAACTATTAATATGATAGTTACATAACTTTTCCAGTATACGTCGACTGCTACTAATGCGTCGGTAACTATTAGAGCATATTTTTAGTTGCTCAATTAGTTTGTTTTGAAATATCCAGAACATTAGAAAATTATTAAAACACTGAAACACGCGTTAAAACTTGCAATTGAGTCAAGAGCAAAGTCAAATTTAGCCTTACGTAAAACATACGTTTATTTTTCGATGTCAGTTCCTTTTAAGTCATTGTATTTTACTGACATGAAAATTTATTTAGGGAGGTGCTAAAAGCATTCGAAACGTTTTGCCGCCACACGTTTCTTTAAACATGAAAATAAATGGAGACCTGTGAGACACAACTCTAGTGATGGGATTTTCCTATTCTTGTTAGAAATCCCTCAGTTTTCTCAGTGAACATTTTTTCTGATTAATTAAGTCCTCCTTTTTGTTCAACAACGCTTATCTCTCGTGACATATTGTTCATCACTTTGATCAAATCAGTAGCACAATTTTCAGAAGTTATTGAACTACCGTTTTCAAGGCAATCAAAAAGAATAATTCCTTTTGTATCTATGTAATCATAGAACTCTGAACGCAATCAGTCCAGCAGACAGTTGTTTTCTTACTAGCTGATGCAAGGCCAGTCCCTTCCGTGATATCCTTTAACCCACAATTGGATCATCTACTAAAGCATCACTAAATATTTCACTAAATTACTCTGAAGCTCTAAAGAAACTGGTATAGGCATGCATATTCAAATACAGAGATATGAACACAGAGTACGGTACTGCGGTCGGCAACGCCTATATAAGACAACAAGTGTCTGGCGCAGTTGTTAAATCAGTTACGGCTGCTATAGTGGCAGGTTATCAAGACTTAAGTGGGTTTGGACGTGGTCTTATAGTCGGCGCACGAGCGATGGGACACAGCATCTCCGAGGTAGCGATGAAGTAGGGATTTTCCCGTACGACAATTTTACGAATGAACCGTCAATAACAGAAGTACGGTAAAACATCAAATCTCCGACATCGCTGAGGCCGGAAAATGATCCTGCAAGTACAGGACCAACTATGACTGAAGAGAATCGTTCGACGTGACGGAAGTGCAACACTTCCGCAAATTACTGCTGATTTCAATGCTGGGCCATCAAAAAGTGTCAGCGTATGAACCATTCAACGAAACTTCATCGATATGGGCTTTCGGAATCGAAGACCCACTCGTGTACCCTAGATGAATGCACGCCACAAAGCTTTACACCTTGCCTGGGACCGTCAACACCGACATTTGACTGTTGATGACTGGAAACATACTGCCTGGTCGGAAGAGTCTCGTTTCAAATGTATCGAGCGTACGCACGTGTACGGGTATGGAGCCAATCTCATGAATCCATGGAACCTGCATGTCAGCAGAGAACTCTTTAAGCTGGTGGAGGCTCTGTCATGATGTGGGGCATGTGCATTGGAGTGATATGTGACCCCTGACACTTCTAGATACGACTCTGACAGGTGACACGTACTGATCACCTGCATCCATTCATGCCCATTGTGCATTCCGACGGACTTCGGCAATTCCGGCAGGACAGTGCAACGCCCCACATGTCCAGAATTGGTACGCGGTGACTCCACGAACACTTTTCTGAGTTTTAACACTTTCGCCAGCCACGAATCTACACAGACATGAACATTACTGAGCTGTCTGCGATGCCTTGCTACAAGGTGTTCAGAAGTGATCTCTACCCTCTCATACCCTTACGGATTTAGGCACAGCAGCCCTGCAGGATTCATGGTGTCAATTCCCTACAGCACTACTTCACACATTAATCGCGTCCATGCCAAATCGTGTTGCGGCACTTGTGGGTGCTCACGGGGGCCCTACGTGATATTAGGCAGATGTACCAGTTTCTTTGGTTCTTCAGTGTATTACCATTTGTAAGTAGGCAGATAGAGCAGGTATCTAGACACGGTTTGAACAGTGAGCATTGCAAGTGCTACCAAAATAATATATTAAGTACTGTCAAAATGTACATCGTTTTAGAAACCACGAAACTCCTTTTTTTGGGCTTTGTATTGGACGTGTAAGACTGTATTTATGAGTATAAATTGTTTATGTACGCCACTGCAGCAGTGGTTACCTTACTAACGTAGGACAGAACAGGTTCCCATCAAAGGCAGAAGCGGCACTTATCGCCCCCTCCCCCCCCCCCTCCACACGAATGTTGAGTAAACACTACTAATTTATAGCAGACTGTTCGCACGAATTTTTAGAAATGATTTTCCGCAATTTAGTAAACCGCATATTTATTAATTATGAGGTTTCCGACATCTATCTCTCGAATGCTGACACTGGGTTAATCTTTACTCAAAACAACCTGAAACAATGTGGTTTTCAGAACCAGTTATCTTGAAATTTAGTTCCGGCAGTCAATACCAAAAAAATAGAAGGGATGCAAGTAACGTTGTGTTATAGATGGTATTAAAATTGCTTAAGTACTTTCTTAAAATTATTTCCTTTTCCCCTCCATCGAAAATTCTTAGTCGGAGACATCGGTAGTTGTCTGTTTTGTTGATGTTCCGTAGGATTATCTGCTTCTTTATTCAAGGTTTTTCATTTTAAGTACAACCAAAGGCTTTTCACGTATGAATGAAAATGTTTTATAAATGTTTTCTGACTTTATTTAACAATTAGTTCGACACAGCTAACTAAATCATGAGAGGATATAACTTACTAACGTTACTTCAACAAATTACGTAGATATAGTTACTGCTATATAATATACTCGACAGATGTACTTTTCATATACTTTTGAACTGAGACTACGTATGTTCACTACTGTCAAACGTTTCGCATACAATACGTTTTGTGTACCTCTGGCCAGATTTGCTTTCTGTGGAATAATATGTCTTCAATTCGACGAATCAGCTATGTAAGAATGGAAATCTTAGAATCTCGCTTACGCTTGGGCATCTATCTTCGTGCGAGCCAACACGCATGGATGACGAATTATTATCCTCTTTTGCTGTGTACCAGGTACGACGCTTTTCTCTGGACGTATTAACTGTTGTAGGTAGCGATGGGTCGAGTACGTTTTCAAGTTTCAGCAGCCAGAAGTCTCGAAGATCTACTTGAAGGAACTGATGCACTAAATTTCTTCATATTTGCTTTTATGGGAGTTGTTTCCTAGGGCAGATCGAAAACTGTGCATGGGAAATTTTCCTAGTGACCTTCTGGCTTTTGTAGTGGGCAAATAAATTCGTACGACCAATCTCCAAGCGAATATAAGAACTTATCACAGACCACCGCCATCATTAATTACTACATGTTTTATCTATAGGGTCAATAGTGCGAGGTTTTGGCGTTGTAGTCTCTTACAAATAGCAGTTATTTTCTGCTTAATAGTTAGTTTTGCTAGTGAAACTGTTCCCATGTTCCAAACATCATCATCACGTCATCATCATCATCACATACACCAGTACGTTCGTTAGTTGTTATCATGAACGCTCTGTTCATCACTATTACTGTCGTTACTATCACTGTCCATCCGGTCATTAAAGAGCAAATACATGTAATCAACATTCACTACCAGTTGACAGATGTACAACTGCACATCATGGGAGTACAGCAAGAGTCAAGCCACAGCCTGTAGGGGAATACTTACTTCACTGGGTCCCAGTGCTGTCTGAAGTGTGAAAACAACTGTAAGCAGAAGTGTGACAACGATATCAATTGATATTCAATTGAAAATTAGGGCACTGCTTACAGAAACCAGTTAGCAGGCTATGAGGAAAAACCGAAAAAAAAAAAACGATTGACGTGGACACAGCTAATACAGTTAAGGGTTAATTATTTGTTTAGCTTCTGGTGGAAAGTGGCATCCATAGAAACAAATTGGCGTCCAAAATCAGTTTCATTCTCTTAGTTAAGTAGCATGCGGAGTTCATCTTGCACAGAGCTATCTGGTATTTATTTCGATATTTAAACTGTACAGTTCTACTTGTTCTGGGGCGCCTATGGCGTCAGCTGTCTCAAACAACCCCGATTGTCAAGTACTGAACTGCGCATGTTCCTGAATCTTTCGTATGTGGTGCGTAAATTTTCTTGTAGAGATAAACGGTCTGTTAAATTCAAATTATTTTTAAGTGTAAAAACAGACGACTACAATATAAGAAATCACAGAATATGAACGGCTCTCCGTTGCCAACAGCAAATAATTGTAAGAGGGTGGAGCAATTTAGTTCATGCTTTTGTGAATTAAAATCGTAGAACACGGCTACTTCACAAAAACCAAATCAACTAAAAACAATTCTCCAGATCATATTGACTTAACATTACCGAATAAAATAAAATTCCGATGAGTGTCAAAGCAATATCTGTGACATGAGTGCTCTTCATCTTTATTCCGCGGGTCGTATCGTTAGTTGAATAAATAAAGCAGAAATGGACAGAAGCACCTTAGAAGATAAAATGAATAATCAATCCACTGAATTTTAAAAATAATTATTGGTGATTTGAAGACCTGAGTTCTTGATATGAGGTACTTACCAATGTCCTCACTTGGTGCATAACAGTGGGTGCCGGGGCACACGTCTTGGTCGTTCCCCTACTTATGTGTGTTTTGTGGTTCGGAGTGTTTACCTGCAACAGCAAACACAGAGAGTGAGGCCACTGGCAGTACTGCTTCTCAGACGACTTGAAAGTGCGTCCATATTGGCGCTTCTACAACATGTAGTTCTATTTTAGTGTTCACTTATCCAAGCTAATGGTGGTTTAGCTCCTTATCTATGCATTGAATTACTTGATGAAATAAAGCAACCAGCAACTTTTTGTTATAAATACGAAGCATAAATATATTATGTCAATTGAAATGTGTTGAAGTCCGAAATGTGTCACTGCATAAAATAATAAGTGAAACGGGAAGTGCCGGGCTGCAGTACTTCTTCCAGCAATTTTAAATCATTTCTGGAACCTATATTACGACTACATCCAAGCTTCACAAAACTGTTAATTAGGTGGAAGAGGGTACTTTGTGTCAGACAGTCTTCTAAGTCTTTCTAATGGCTCTGAGCACTATGGGACTCAACTGCTGAGGTCATTAGTCCCCTAGAACTTAGAACTAGTTGAACCTAACTAACCTAAGGACATCACAAACATCCATGCCCGAGGCAGGATTCGAACCTGCGACCGTAGCGGTCTTGCGGTTCCGGACTGCAGCGCCTTTAACCGCATGGCCACTTCCGCCGGCTCTAAGTCTTTCTCCCATTCAACTGGGCAACTGCGGAATACGACTAATTTTGAGTCCCAGAGCGAACTGTACTTAAACATATCTTCTCAGAGTCTGTAGAGAGACACATGTTGGGCCTTAAACGATTTGTGGCTGAAAACGAACTGTTGAATGTTTATCAGCTTAATCAGTGATTCTTCTTATTCAGAGATGGCTATCTAATGCCTTGTGGACAACATACTTATGTGGGCCATCAATAAAGGAAAAATGATAGGACGTAGAGAAATCTTTCGTAGTCATTTACTTCCAAAACAAAACATTAAGACGCACCCCCAACATCTATAGTGTAATGAACAAATATAGATGGGGAAACGTGTGAAATTTTCGTTTGCTTTGAAATGGAGTTGTAACTGAGTGATGTTTTTCCTCTGAAGACACCTCATTTGTTCATCAGCAAACATTGACTGTAAATGTATTTTGAATACTCTGTGGAAGACAGAAACGAGGCTATCCTCGATTATGAAAATTAGGTAATGAATATTGCTATTAAACGTTCACTCTTAGAGTATGGAGAGCTGTAGATCTTTACGTGGAACGGTTGATATATTGTGGAGCTCTTTGAAGCCGTAATCTGCAAGTTCTTTATGTTGTATTGAATAGTTAATGTGTACATAATATTTCATGTTTGTACTGTTATGAAGAATGTTTCCCATCGTCTTAACTTTGCAATTTTTTTTTTCTAGACATTTCAACAATATTATTGTGCACTGATTTTGGCCACCTAGGTCTGTGAAATTATTGTTTCCCAAACTCGCGCGAGAGGCAGATAGTTAGTTCAAGTGGAGCAGTTGTAGTACATCCATACCTACATACGTAATACATACACACATACATACCACGCCATCCACCATACTGTGCACTGTAGAGTGTGTGGTATATCGCTATCGGTTATTCCCTTTCCTGTTCCACTCACAAACGGAGAGAGAGAAAAAGACTATCTATATGCCTCTGTAGGAGTCCAAATTTAACTTATCATGTCTCCGAGATCCTTCCGCAAAATGTACAATGGCAGCGGTAGAATCGTTTAGCAGTTTCTCGGCATATTCCGCCGGTAAAAAATCTAGGAACACTCCTCTGAATTGCTTCTGTGTCTTCCATTAGTCCGACCTGGTGCGGATCCCAAACTCTCGACTAATACTCAAGCATGGGTCGCACTAGAGATCTCAACACCGATTCCTTTATCGATGAGCAACATGTTCCTACAGTTCTCCATACAAACCGAAGTCGACATTTGCCTTCCATACTACTGGTCTTACGTATTCGTTCCATTTCATATCGCTTTGCAAAATTACGTTAGGATATCTAATCGTCGTGACTGTGTCAAGGAGTACATAATAATAATACATTCGGACACAGGAGGATTGTTTTTGGAACTCACCTGAATCATATTTTTCTACATTTAGACTCAAGCTGCCATTTATTACACCAAATAGAAATTCTTAGTCATCGTCTATCTTCCTACAGCCACACAACAACAACCAAAAAAATGGCTCTGAGCACTATGCGACTTAACTTCTGAGGTCATCAGTCGCCTAGAACTTAGAACTAATTAAACCTAACTAACCTAAAGACATCACACACATCCATGCCCGAGGCAGGATTCGAACCTGCGACCGTAGCGGTCGCTCGGCTCTAGACTGTAGCGCCTAGAACCGCACGGCCACTCCGGCCGGCAACAACAACCATTTCCCGTACACTACAGATTCATCAGAAAACCGTCGCAGATTGCTGCTCATCTTATCTGCCAGATCATTTAATCACACAGAAAATAACAGCGTCCTATCACACTTCCCTGGGGCACTCCTGACAATACGCTTGTATCTGTGTGGGCGGAGCTTGTGTAGTACGCATTTCTCCCGCTAGGTCTGTATAGAGCAACTCATTGCCAGTTCAGTGCCGCCTGTGTTGCCGTTCTCGCTTGTTCCGTTCAACTGCTGTGACTGTTGTTGCTAGCACTGAATTTTTCTTATTTCATTTTGTATGATGGCAAGTCTAAGTGAACAGTGTGCAGCTGTGAAATTTTGTTTTGTGCTGCTGAAACTTTTTTAATGTTTAAAATAGCTTACCAAGATGAAGCTATGGGAAAAACTCAAGTGTACGAGTGGTTTGCTCTATATGAAAATGGCGTCATGTTGATCGATGGCAAACCTCCATCTGAACGTCCATCAACTACCTGAATGGACCATAATATTGGAGAAATTCGAGAGCTTGTGCTCACCGACCGTCGACAGACAATTGATCAACTGTCAGAGATTACTGGGTTATCTTGGAGCTATGTTCAGCGAATTTTAACGTAAGATTTGGCAGACGGGAGACCGGTTCTTCCACTATGACAACGCACCTGCACACACAGCTATCTCTGTTAGAGACTTTTTGGTTAAAAATTGCATGGTTCCGGTGCGCCATGCACCGTACTCGCCTGACGTGGCTCTCTCGGAGTTTTTCATATTTGTTAGGAGTGTGTCAGAATTCTCTATTGTATTGACTAAATATTACACTGAGTATCGAAAAGAATATAGCCAACTGACGGCAACACTTCGTATTGTGTAAGATTCTGCGTTTCTTTATGGAAGTAAATAAGCACTTAGATATCGATAACAACAATCTGCCGGCGAAACCTGAGACCGCGATTCTAAGCGTTGTTGTCGAGAGGTCGGAGACAGAAGTTGTGTCATGCTGCCCTCACGTCGGTGATGGCAGATCTTAGCACACTCAAGGCCTGATGTCATTTACACTACTGATCATTAAAATTGCTACACCACGAAGATGACGTGCTACAGACGCGAAATTTAACCGACAGGAAGAAGATGCTGTGATATGCAGAGCATTCACACAAGGTTGGCGCCGGTGGCGACACCTACAGCGTGCAGCGTGCAGATGATTAGCTTTCCAGAGCATTCACACAAAGTTGGCGCCGGTGACGACACCTGTAACATGCTGACATGAGGAAAGTTTCCAACTGATTTCTCATACACAAACAGCAGTTGACCGGCGTTCCCTGGTGAAACGTTGCTGTGATGCCTCGTGTAACGAGGAGAAATGCGTAACATCACGTTTCCGACTTTGATAAAGGCTGGATTGTAGCCTATCGCGATTGCAGTTTATCGTATCGCGACGTTGCTGCTCGGGTTGGTCGAGATCCAATGACTGTTAGCAGAATATGGAATCGGTGGGTTCGGAGGGGTAATACGGAACGCCGTCCTGGATCCCAACGGCCTCGTTCAAAATGGTTCAAATGGCTCTGAGCACAATGGGACTTAACTTCTGAGGTCATCAGTCCCCTAGAACTTAGGACTAATTAAACCTAACTAACCTAAGGACATCACACACATCCATGCCCGAAGCAGGATTCGAACCTGCGACCGTAGCGGTCGCTCGGCTTCAGACTGTACCGCCTAGAACCACACGGCCTCTCCGGCCGGCCCAACGGCCTCGTATCACTAGCAATCGAGGTGACAGGCATCTTAACCGCATGGCTGTAACGGATCGTGCAGCCACGTCTCGATCCCTGAATCAACAGATGGGCATTTGCAAGACAACAACCATCTGCACGAACAGTTCGACGACGTGTTGCAGCAGCATGGACTATCAGCTCGGAGACCATGGCAGCGGTTACCCTTCACGCTGCATCACAGACCGAAGCGCCTGCGATGGTGTACTCAACGACGAACTTTGGTGAACGAATGGCAAAACGTCATTTTTTCGGTTGAATCCAGGTTCTGTTTACAGCATCGTGGTGGTCTCATCCGTGTTTGGCGACATCGCGGTGAACGCGTGTATTCGTCATCGCCATATTGGCGTATCGCCCGGCGTGATGGCATGGGGTCCAATTGGCTACACGTCTCGGTTACCTTTTGTTCGCAATGATGGCTCTTTGAAAAGTGGACGATACATTTCAGATGTATTACGACCCGTGCCTCTACCCTTCATTCGATCCCTGCGAAACCCTACATTCCAGCAGGATAATGCACGACGGCCTGTTGAAGGTCCTGAACGGGCCTTTCTGGATACAGAAAATCTTCGAGTGCTATCCTGGCCAGCACATTCTCCAGATCTCTCACCAACTGAAAACGTCTGGTCAATGGTGGCCGAGCAACTGGCTCGTCGCAATACGCCAGTCACTCTCTTGATGAACTGTGGAATTGTGTTGAAGTTGCAGGGGCAGCTGTACCTGTACACGCCATCCAAGCTCTGTTTGACTCAATGCCCAGGCGTATGAAGGCCGTTATTACGGCCAAAGGTGGTTGTTCTGGGTACTGATTTCTCAGGATCTAAGCACCCAAATTGCGTGAAAATGTAATCACAGGTCAGTTGTAGTGTAATTTATTTGTGCAAAGAATATCCTTTAATCATCTGCATTTCTTCTTCATGCAGCAATTTTAATGTTCAGTGGTGTAGCTTACCAAGATGACGCTTTGAGAAAAACTCAAGTGTACGAGTGGTTTGATCGATTTGAAAATGGCGACATGTCGATTGTCGGCAAACTTCGTTCTGAACGTCCATAATCTATCTGAATCGACCATAATATTGGAGAAATTCGGGAGCTTCCGCTCAGAGACCGTCGACAGACAATTGATTATCTGTCAGAGACTATTGGGGTATCTTGGAGCTATGTTCAGCGAATTTTAACGTAAGATTTGGCAGACAGGAGACCGGTTCTTCCACTATGACAACGCACCTACACACACAGCAATCTCTGTTACACACATTTTGGTTAAAAATTGCAGGGTTCCGGTGCGCCACGCACCGTAGTCGCCCGACACGGCTCTGTCGGAATTTTTCATACTTGTAAGGAGTGTGTCAGAATCCTCTATTATATTGACCAAAGTTTCATTGAGTATCGAAAAGAATATAGCCAACTTACGGCAACTCTTTGCATTGTGTAAGATTCTGCGTTCTTTATGGAAGTAAATAATCACTCAGATATCTATAATAACAATCTCTAGGGAAAACATGAGAGCGCGATTCTAAGCATTGTTGTGAAACGAGGTCTATCTGCGCGAGTAAAATTTTAGTAGTGTTGGTCGAGAGCTCGGAGACAGAAGTTGTGTCATGCTCCTCTCACGTCAGTGATGGCAGATCTTACCACACACGAGGCCTGATTTCTCGGTAGAGCACTTGCCTGCGAAAGGCTAACAGGATATCCTATGAGAAAAAAGAAAACTGGGTTTTGCATGAGATGATTTTTTAAATCCGTGATGACTTGTGCACTGATGTTTTTTGTCATCAAGTAAATTTACTATATTCTAGTTTAGAACATGCTCAAGAACTCTACAGTAAGCCGATGTTAAAAATATTGCTCTATAATTTTGCTGGTCGGCGTTATTCGTATCATGGTGACGAGAGTAGTTTACTATCATTTTGTATAATCTTAAGCCCTGGCAGATTGAAACTGTGTGCCGGACCGCGACTCGAACTCGGGACCTTTGCCTTTCGCGGGCAAGTGCTCTACCATCTGAGCTACCCAAGCACGACTTAAACGCTGTCCCACAGCCTTACTTCTGCCAGTACCTCGTCTCCTACCTTCCAAATTTTACATAAGCTCTCCTGCGAACCTTGCAGAACTAGCTCTCCTGAAAGAATGGATATTGCGGAGACATGGCTTAGACACAGCCTGGGGGATGTTTCCAGAATGAGATTTTCCCTCTGCTGCGGAGCGTGCGTTGATATGAAATTTCCTGGCAGATTAAAACTGTGTGCCGGACCGAGACTCGAATTCGGGACCTTTGCCTTTCTCGGGCAAGTGCTCTACCAACTGAGCTACCCAAGCCTGGCAGAGGCACTGGCAGAAGTAAAGCAGTGAGGACGGGGCGTGAGTCGTGCTTGGGTAGCTCAGCTGGTAGAGCACTTGCCCGAGAAAGGCAAAGGTCCCGAGTCCGAGTCTCAGTCTAGCACACAGTTTTAATCTGCCAGGAAGTTTCGTATCAGCGCACACTCGCTGCAGAGTGAAAATCTCATTCTGGATACTGTTTCTCATGGAACTATCAATGACGTTCATGTTTTTCATTTTTGTGTATAGTATCCTTATATCTGCAAAAGTGCTTGTAAATTTTAGCATCCTGTCTTATATCGGTTAACAGCAACAACTGTTGGTGGTCTGCTGCACTGTATGATCAGGTAAGCAGGAAAGCAGTCGATCGGCACAGAACTCCGATGTGTACAACACTAGCTAGGCATGTCTACATTTTCTGTCGGAGATGAGAAGCTGTTACCAGACGCCACCTATGGCAAGCAACGTTGTTAATATTGTGACTTGTCACATCACACATATTCCACCAGAGGTACAACAATGATAATTCATATCTTGCTTCCAATTGATTTGTTGATATTTGGTTGTGTTAACTGATCTGGAGAGTAGCCCAAGGTGTAGATGATGTTGGAAGATGACATTCTGGTTGTGAGTTGGTGAATCGAAAGGATTTGATGCCACCAGGATATCTGTAATTCATTTTATGCCGCTTGTGTTAGGCACATTAGCCGTCGATGAGTGTCTTACGTCCAGAAATTTATAACGGGTTAAAGCCGACGGCTGATTTTCAGTGGTTCAGTATCCTTGGAAATTTCTGTTATAGATGTAGTGTTAGTACAGTGTAGCATGTGGAAATATGTTGATAAGACGAGAACAAAGTAAGGGGGTGGGTAGAGGGAAAGATGGCGCGAAGAACGGAGAAACGGATAACAATAAACAAAACGATATTACAAAACGCAGCTCTACTGATAGAACATACCGAAAAAATGATCGAGAGGTATGTAAGAAAAAATAGAGCACAGATACGCAGAAAAAGTTATTATGGTAATACCACAGCAATCAACAGTGCGGAGATCGTAAAGAATGTACAAAACTACTTATCACATAATTAGTATGATTAAAGTAAACAGAAAGTACGACTTGTGTTCTGTGAAACATTAAATACCAGATGAAATCAAAATAACAATATGTGTTATCGTTGGGCTACTGGAAGAAAAAGGAAAAAAAGTCTCAGTTACCCACAGAAAGTAATGTTGATAACCCTGCTCCACTTTTAAATTTAAGCTTATTTTTTGAGACCGACCATTACAAACCAAACTTCTTACTTTCAGGTTATCTGATTGTGAATGGGGTGGTAAGTTGTTTCTGCAAATCACGGAATTCAACTTTGATATTAGCAATGGAAGGAAATGGTGTCTTTTCACAGGCCACTCGTTATCACATGTGCGTTTCATTTTAATTTAGACTGAACCATGCATACAGTTATTTCGAAACCTCCTATCCCTTTTAATTGAGTCAATAAACAATTGTGTTTGTTCAAGCCTTGCTGCAAAAATTGTTTTGTAGTTGGCACGGGTAGTGGAACGGAAAACGAGGCTACAGTTAATTATCGTATTCGTTATAAGAGGAGTTTCTGGCGCAAAAAATTTCATTAAATGCAACAGGAAGTCAGTATGATTTTTTTCCGGTGCTATCTGCCGCCATTTCCGATATGTAATTCTGTGAACAACTGTTGACTACATTGTGTCTCCTTTACGTACATGTGTTATTTCTTCTCCGAGTTGCTAATATATTAAATGTCTATACTGTCGACTGTCTTACGCAATAACACTAGATACTGAAAAATAAGTCAACTACAAGTAAAGCGATCATTACATACAGGAACTGGGAGACCGTTCTAATTTTGCAGTCTGCCTTTATGTCTAGAGAGCTGAAAGAGAAGTCTGATGTAACCAGTATTTGTATAGCTTCCTCAAAAGTATCTTCAAACGTTTTTAAGAGGTATGTAGTGAATAGACACTGAGTAGATAAGCTGAAAAAATCACTCAATAATTGATGCAACCTAAACAGCAAGCACGTTGGAATCGATGAAGCATTATGGTCTCTAAAATACTCACCAGTATTTATGTTACCAGTATTGGGATCGTTGTGAATCTATATCCGTCTTCTGTTTTGTCTTTTCGAGTGTTCCAGCACATTCAACGATTCCTCAAGAGTACTGAATTCTACAAAACCGTTTGTCGTTGTCGCCTGACGTTATTTCCCATCAGAGCTGACTCCACCACCATTTCAAAGTGCATTGCATTTCTGTGTGTTTTCCCGGTACCTTTATTTACCATCGCTTTTTTTTGTCATTAGTATCGTGACTGGTCGGATGCGACCCGCCACGAATTACTCTCCTACGCTAAACTCTTCGACTCTCAAGTAAAAAACTTCTCCTCCATAGTTTAAGGATTAAAAAACCCACGCTTTCAAGATAAGCACCAGCAAAAGATCCCGCTCGAAAATTTGGGGCATCATTGTGACAGCACGCAGTTATGAGCTTCTGGAAGTACAGCTCTTAAACATGTGCGTTTTCCGCCCCATGGCAGCAGCTTAATGTCCGAGAACGAAGTATTGTACAGTGCAGTGAGTACGTGGTGTATGGAATACTGTTTTGACACTGGTAACATGTTTTGTTCATCTTGGCAAAGTGAACGGTTTCTAACGTACTGCTGGTCCCAGAGACCTTTATGTTTGGACATTTTTGTGTTGTGATTAACCAATGCAATTTAAATGAATGAAAGGTATGAGTGTCATCAGTTTTTAACATCGTTGTTTTTCCTTATTTCCTTCGGATTTTAAAGATGACACGTAGCCGGCATGATTAAATTGTAAATCGAAAATTGTTAACTCCATAACGCCTTCGTCATCCCGCAAATATTAGGGCTCTGATTGTCCCTCCGTTCTACAGTAGAGGGCGGTTCTAATTAAGCTTTCGGTACTTGAGTCATTGTAGACGGGAAACTATTTAGAATATGGTACCCAACTTAATAAGAATGATGTTCAGACCGTGCGCCGCAGGATTTGCCTTTTCAGTAGGTTTTGTGTCATGACTTGCCATTGTGTGCCGGTATTGATACGGCAACTTAGGTTTGAAACAGAAGCATCGTTGTGTGTTATTGTTCCAGACAATCAGCATGAGAGTGAACAAGGTCAGTAGGGATTTGTTCGTAAAGCTGTTTTATCTTGCCAACAGCAATGGCTGCAAATGGTGTCAAAATAGCCGAACATAGCCACTTGCAGTCAATGATCGGTTCAGTTGGACTGAGGACAAGAGTCCATTCCACAGGAAAAGCAACCACAATTATGGAGCCACAACCAGCTTACATAGTGCGTTGTTGACGATGTGCGTCCATGGCTTGGTAGGGTCTACGTCACACTCGAACCATACCATCAGCTCTTACCAACTGAAATAGGGACTCATCTGACCGTGCCACGATTTTCCAGTCGTCTGTTGTCCAACCGATATGGTCACGATCCCAGGAGAGGAACTGCAGGGAACGCTGTTAGCAAAGGCATTGGTGTCGGCCGTCTCCTGCCATAGCCCATTAACGCAAAATTTTGGCCCACTGTCCTAATGGATAGGCTGGTCCTGCGTCTCACATCGATTTCTACTGCTGTTTCACGCATTGTTGCTTGTCTGTTTGCACTGACAACACTACGCAACGCCGCTGGTGTCTGTCGTTACGTGAACGCCGTCGACCACTATGCTACCCTAGTGAAAGGTAGTGCCTGAAATTTGGTATTCTCGACACACTCTTGACACTGTGGATCTCGGGAAACTGAATTCTCTAACGGTTTTCCAAATAGAATGTCCCATGTGTCTATTTTCAACTACCATCCCACGTTCAGAGTCCGTTAATCCTCGTCGTACGAACACAATAACGTTGGTAACCTTTTCACATAAATCGCCTGAAAAAAATTACAGCTGTGCCCATGCACTGCCCTTTTCTCCTTGTAAACGCGGTACTACCGCCATCTGTATATGAACTTGTTGCTGTCCCACGTCTTTTGTCACCCCAGTGTATATTAGACTAATTAGTTCTGTTTATCAATTATATACATTCCGCTTTTATTTTACACATTATTATTAAACATTACTTACTCTAGAAAGTTTGCTTTAGTTGCAAGCTATCAAAGTCATTCTTGTTTCATTATGTAGCTATTTTATTTGGTAGAGATTAATTATAGGGTAAGGTAGGTCACATTTTAGATCACCCATTCTGTCCCTGTTGAATGTGTGAATACCACTATTTTCCGGAAAGTGAATAGAATCACTGACTACCGAGCTATAAATGACCAACGTGATGTATCTGTGTGCTTCATATTCAACTTTATTGCTGCTATAGAATGCGGGATGAGGAAGGGATCCCTAAAGAGAGGCATGAAGATTTTCCTGCTAAGAAATGAGGTGCAGATGTGTTGATATGATATGATTTACTGTAACAGTACTTTCATGCATGAGAAATCTGCAACTCTAAAAGCACTGTGGCATACATGTGAAGTTAGCAAAAGCTTTGTAAAGTGCAAGATTACAACTTTTTTCGAATTTCTTTAACATAGTTTCACGCAATAGCTCATCCTTGCAGACGCTGTATATCGCATTGAATTAATAGTGAGGAACACGTTTTATTCAATCACACATTTTCTTCATTACCACGCCACTGAGAATTTTGGTATTTTGATCCACGCGTAAAATTCTCTGCTACGGAAACGGATATTTATAAACAAGGATGAAAAACTGAACTGAAAGCTACTTATTGGCATTGAATGAAAAGGAAATATCGGAATGGCAGTAACAGTGACGAAATCAGATAACGAAGTGCCGTTAACAATAATAATTTAACAATGGCAAAATGCTTTGAAGCACTTCATTTTCACCACTGACTGCACATTTATTAAAAAAAAACAATATTTCAGTTTCTACTTTGCGGTCATTTTCAAATGGGTAGCAGCTGCAAACAATATAAACACAGGGTTAAACATACAACTGACGTAATAAATATATGTTGAAGAGTGGAGTCACGAAAATCTTGTTTAGAAGAGACAAAATATAACTAATATGCTGTAAGTACAGCTGTAGTCGTCAAAAACAAGATTAAAAATGATGTCAGCCTCTGGAGTCTCTGGAGCTGTCAACCTTAGTCACATACACAATATAAATGAAGTATACAATGTGTTGCTATGTTGCTACAACACGTTTTAAGCTACAGAGACAAATTCAGTACTGTAATCTTCATGGAATTTACCTGTAAGTACCAGAGAGAGTAAGGACACCTGAAAGAAAACTACACGCATTAGCAAAGAACAGCGCACTGGTCAAAAACTGAAAGGAAAGAACTTAGTGAATTTACGCCAACTACAAGGACTACACTTAACGTGTATGCGGGCGGGTGCGTGCAGGCGTCCTGCTACACAATCTTTGCTAGCATACACAAGTGTACTCTTGGATGCTAATCTTAATGTAATGGGAAACTGAGGTCAATCAAACTGTATTAACAGTTATAAAAACCACTGTGAAGAAACGCATACATACATAAACTAGCGAGTACCCCTACCACTTCATGGTTATGGGGATATATACAATAAGAATTTAGAGCTACAAAATGTTTTAGCATTACACACTTACCCGATATTTACATAATATCCAGACGACATCCCAGAGCGACAACACGCAATGCAGATACTCTTGAGTGTTGATGCAAAAGGACAACCATAATATTATTACTGTCAAGAATATCATCTTTAAATCCAAAAGCAAGTAAAGTGATTCACTATCACGCAATGAGCATTGAAATAAAATGTAGTGCACAAGTAGAAATCACGCCACAAAGGCATAAAACAGAGCAAATATGAGTACATTATTGTGCTGCAGGCATAAAAGAACAGCCTTAAATACTATACTCTGGGAGAAAAAGCATCTACAGGTCAGAGCTGCAGTAAAACACTGTTCATCAACAGTATTTTATATTTTGCTTTTGAAATATTTGCTCTTAATTTCGTTCTTCCGGCCGAGTCGTAAGCTGAGCTGCTCAAGAACAAACCGTTGTGTCGACTATGAAATCTGTCACTAGAATCAGCTCCTCTTTCACTTCTGTTATTTCGATAATGTTCTTTCCTCATGCTTCACAGCCATATCGTTATACGACGTACATCGCGTGTTGGGGCACTGGTAAGGAGCTGAGTTCATTTTTTCGCTGGTTCAAATCCCCATTCAAACGTTCAGATGTAGGTTTTCTGTGATTTACCTACAACATTTAAGGCGATTGTTGGTATGGTTCGTTCCACAGGGCACGGTCGTTTGCCTTCGCCCTCCTTTCTTAATAGAGTACTGCTCCGTCTTTAATTACATCGCCAATGGTGGGCTAGTTCGTCGTTCATTTTGTGAAAATATGGATTGAGATATTTGAAATTCTTCTTAGTAAACAGTAGAATAATGAAACCATCATCTGTTTAACACTAGGGTAGGGTCTATGTACAATACAGTAACCTATTGAAAGGTGTCGAAGCTGCAGTTGAGCTCAGTATGACTAAAAAATATTAATTTCGTTGTTAGTATTATTACTACGTAAAAGTATTAATATTACATAATGTACGATCAAGTAGCGCATGGGGAGGTATTCTAAGAATCAGGAGTTGCTTTGTAGCTGAGTTAACTGTGCTACAAAAAATTGTATTCTCGTGACCGAAAAGTAACAGCTACTGCACTTGTATTAAGACACTTTGAAGCAGTGTGACCAACTGCTGCATCTGTTCAGCGTCCGAGGATTGTCGGCGCCTCTAGAGCCCCGACTTGCCTCGCAGGTCTCAATTCGCAGCTGGGAAGCTGAGCTCCGGCGTTCCTTTGAAACACGCTGCAAACTTGGAAGCATTCGCCCCTGGTTCCTCTAGACGCCATCTTCGTCCAAAACGGAAACTTGGGGAGCCTCCGTGATTGCCTGGATTCCCTCGCGGAAGCTGACAAGCCACCTTCCCTGCGCCCTGTAGGGGTTCGCTAGACAGCCACGAATAAGACTTCCGATAAGAGTGCCTACTGTGCAATTTTACAAAGCCTAATAATGTACATATCTTTGGACGTTTCTTCAGAAAGTACAAGCGTATCTATTACATCGATGGATAAGTTAATATTTCCTCTGGGATTCAAGTTGTGATAGAAGCTTTCTCATTACTAGTCCACATTTTTGTAGACACTTTGTAAAAAGAGACAATTAACAGAAGCAATTAACAAACTAAATAGTGAAAATAGAGTAAATGCTGGGAACGGTAATTCCTATGACGTACTCTCTGTTGCCCGTTGTGCAACTTCAGTGCACACTGAAACTACGAGACTATGGACAATACCTCAAATGTAGGCCTATTTCACAAAACGAGAACAATTCCATCCTTCAGCAACATCTGCATATACACCTACGTGGATACTCTACAAATCACATTTAAGTGCCTGAAAGAGAATTCATCGAACCACCTTCACAATTCTCTATTATTCCAATCTCGCATAGCACACGGAAAGAACTAACACGTATATCTTCCCGTCCGAGCTCTGGTTCCCCTTATTTTATTATGGTGGTCATTTCTCCCTATGTACATCGGCGTCAACACAATATTTTCGCATTCAGAGGAGTAAGTTGGTGATTGTAATTTCATGAGAAGATTGTGTCCCAACGAAAATCGCGTTTCTTTTAATGATGTCGATCCTAAATCTCTATGTCAAATCCGTGACACTCTCTCCCCTATTTCTCGATAACACAAAACGTGCTTAGGTTCGGTGAACTTTCTCGATGTACTCCGTCAACCATATCTGGTATGGATCCAATACCCAGCTGCACTACTCTAAAAGAGGACGGACAAGGGTAGCGTGGGAAATAGGTCTGATATATTTTCTAAGTGTCCTGCCAGTAAAACATAGTCTTTGATTTGCCTTCTCCACAAAATTTTCTGTGTGTTCATTCCAGTTTAAGTTGTTCGTAATTGTAATTCCTAGGTATTTAATTGTATTTACGGCCTCTAAATTTGACTCATTTATCGTGTAACCGAAGTTAAACGGATTCGTTATAGCACTCATGTGGATGACCTCTAACTTTTCTCTATTTCGGGTCAATTGCCAATTTTCGCACCATACAGATGTCTTTTCTAGATCCTTTTGCTATTTGTTTTGATGTTCTGATGACTTTACTAGTCGATAAATTACAGCGTCATCTGCAAACAACCTAAGACGCCTGCTAACATTGTCTCCCAAATCGTTTACATAAACAAGGAACTGCAAAGGACCTATAACACTACCTGGGGAAACGCCAGAAGTTACTTCTGATTTACGCGATAATTTTCGTCAAGGGCTACGGACTGTGACCTGTCTGTCAGGAAATTACGAATCCAGTCACATAACTGAGACGATATTCCATAAACAGGCTATTTCACTACAAGTCGCTTGTGTGCTACAGTGTCAAAAGCCTGCCGGAAATCTAGAAATATGGAATCCATTAGATTTCCCTCGTCAATATCACCCAACACTTAGTGCGAATAAAGAGATAGTTGTGTTTCACAAGAATCATGTTTTGTAAATCCGTGTTGACTGTGTGACGCTAGACCGTTTTGGCTCTAAGCACTATGGGACTTAACATCTGAGGTCATCAGTCCCCTAGTCTTAGAACTACTTAAACCTAACTCACCTGAGGACATCACACTCATTCATACCCGAGGCATGATTCGAACCTGCGACCATAGCAGCAGCTCGGCTCCGGACTGAACCGCGTAGAACCGTTCGGTCACAGAAGGCGGTCGCTAGACCGTTTTCTTCGAGATAATTCATAATGTTCGAACAAAATATATCTTCCAAAATGCTGCTACATATCGACGTTAATGGTATGGGCCTGTAATTTAGTGGATCACTCCTACTACCTTTCTTGAATATTAGTGTGACCTGTGCAACTTTCCATTCTTTGAGTACAGATCTTTCATCGAGCGAGTGGTTTATATGATTGTTAAATACAGAGTTATTTTATGAGCATATTCTGTAAAGAACCTAACTAGTGTACAGTCTGTTCCGGAAGACTTGCTTTTGTTAACTGATTTAAGTTGCTGCATTACTCCGGTAGTATCTTGAATTCTGGAATATTTATTTCGTCTTCTTTGGTGAAGGAATTTCGGAAGGCTGTGTTTAGTAACTCTGCTTTGGATGCACTGTCGTCGATAGTACTTCCCTTGCTATCGCGCAGGGAAGGCATTGATTGTGTCTTGCCGCTAACATACTTCACATACGACCAGAATCGCACTGGATTTTCTGCCAGGTTTCGAGACAAAGTTTAGTTGTGGAAACTGTTATAAGCATCTCGCTTTGAAGTCCGCGCTAAATTTCGTCCTTCTGTAAAAGATCGCCAATGCTGGATATTAGGCGCATGTTTATATGCACACATTTTTTTAAAAAAATGGAGACTAAAAGTAGGTAAAATATTAGGTAATGTGCCAAAACACGACCTACCTTCTCAGCAAATACCTCCTTCAAAAACATCGAGTGCAGAGAAGTGAATAAAGAATTTCATGCGTAGAACTGCTGCACTATTACCAGAAACATGTAATTTAAAAGTGTCTGGTTTTGTCGAGCTATGTGCACCATTTCATGAGATAGGATAACCAACAAATTCTACTCAAATGTCCAAATTCAATGAAGGCGATTTTGTCGTATTTCTCAGTGGCTCGAACGATGTTTCTCGTAATCAAGCGTACCCGTTCACAGAAGAACTCAAGATATGTTTAAACAACTTATTACGTACCGTGATCCATGTTGTAAACATGCCACTTCGTTATGATTTTCCTTTCCGGTCCTGTTTTAACCATAAAATTTGTGCTGCAAACAAAAAAATCACAGAAATAACTTATAATATTCAGAACGTACAAATAGTTGACATTTACAGCTTAGGTTGAAGGTTATTTTACAGCTCGCAGATTCCGTTTAAATACGCTAGGAAAAGAACTGTTAGCAGAAAAACTGTATGCTCGAATCCTGAGGAAAGAAACGCCAAGCTTCAAAATCGCCACAAAAACACGAATTAAGGATTGGTTTAAAATATAAAGAAGCAGAGTACTTTCACCAACTTAAAGTTATTTTATCTACCGACGCAGAAGCAGAAATCAACACCCCACTTGTCAGACAACAACACCCATTCGATCCCTAATCAAAAGACTCAAAAACCTATTGCATCTAAAGGAATTTTATAGTGTCAGCAAGCCTAAGGCAGATACAGGCGTGAAGAAACCTTTTTATTCAAAAATGTGCCACTTCCCAAATATCTCAGCCACAAAATGTAAACAAGTAATCTGAAAAGGGAGTGTAACAGTCTCACAAAGAAAAGCATTCTTGAGACTTTAGATAGACATACCTGAACATTCTTGATGTACTTGAACATAAATACCTTACATACAACTAATCATAATGAAAGAGTGGTTAAAATTGATGAACTGCAGATATTATATTCAAAATGCAAAAATGTTAATATTCTCTCTTTAAATGAGCGTTGGCCTACAAAAGATGGTATTGGAATTTTAAATAAGTTAAACAGTTTCAATTTAGCCTCAAGTTTTTAAAAAACTAATGGTGCCCGTGGAGGCTCATGCGCACTTGGAAATAGCTCGATAATGTGAATGATTTAAATTTTCTAGATCAAGGTGGTTTTCAACTGAAATAGAAAAACAGATTGTGTCAACATACAAAATGCCAGGTGTAGTATGTTTTAGAGAAAACCAGCAAAGGGCAACGGAAAGTGTTTTAATAACCACTGATTTTAATACAAAATTATCAAAGGAAACAAATGTCTCGTACAATTAATGGACTTCATCAAAAAATTTGAGTTTCAAGGTAAACTTCATGGAAGTCAAAAGAGACAAGGAAATTACAGGAACCTGCTTGAATTTCACTTTACAAACTATAAATGTGGTGATGACAGAAATCTACATGTGGACTTAGGACTTTCATACCGCTCTGTTGTGGTTAATGAAATAACGAATAAATATGAACCAAGAGCGAGAAAAGCGTATAGCAAAAGGTATTCTACTGCCGAAAACTTAAAATTTTTCTACTCTAAATGAGAAGAGGTGGAGTGACATTTCTGTCGGTCTTCATTTTAACATATTTCCAGAAACTTTATATGTATTCGTTTAAAACAGAAAGAATCAGAGTACTTTCAACAACTTATATTATTCCACATGAAATTGTCGAATAGGCTAAGTTAGATCACTGCTGGAATAAAAATATCCAATGGGTAAAAAAGACAACTGCACAAGGCACTGAAATAGAACAGATGCCCTGTTTTCAGTAATTATGTTAAAGTGTATAAAAGCATAGGGCAAGTGGCAAAAGAAATCGTTATTAATAATTACATCTGGTCTCATGAACACAAATGAAGGGCGGTGTGGTCTGTCGTAAAATCACAACTAGGAATCAAAACTATCAGTAAAGATGAAACTTCCTGGCAGATTAAAACTGTGTGCCCGACCGAGACTCGAACTCGGGACCTTTGCCTTTCGCGGGCAAGTGCTCTACCAGACAAAGGTCCCGAGTTCGAGTCTCGGTCGGGCACACAGTTTTAATCAGCCAGGAAGTTTCATATCAGCGCACACTCCGCTGCAGAGTGAAAATCTCATTCTGGAATATTAGTCAAGATGTTTTCAGAATTAAGATAGGAAATAAAACTCTAACAAACCCTATTCAAATGTCAGAATCACTCAAGAATATTTTCATTAATGGATCAAAATCAGGTGTAGATGTAGATGCTTATGTAGGAAAAGTACATTTAGGTCAGAAGGCAAAAGACTACTTGAACAAATTTAACAAAATTTTAGCCAAAGATGTAGAGGAAACAGCATTACAGTTAAGAAACATAAATTCTGCAGAGTGGAATGGCATGCCTACCAAGGTAGACTGAATCTTGGAGAAGTACATTTTACTGTTGTTAAAAACTGATAACTAGTGTAAATGAAATCCATATTAATCGTAGAAGTTCAGAACTTAAAGAAGTGGGCTGTGTTAAATTTTTAGAAATGCATCTGGACCAAAATTTATACTCGTCTTCGCATGTACAGTGCTTAGCATAGAAATTGAAGAATTTGATCCTTAGAATGAGGCTTCTGTCATATTCGGTAACATGGAGAGGAGAAAAGTAGTTTACCACAGGTATTTTGAGTCAGTTATAAAGTGTGGCATCATATTTTGCCGTAACATAAGCAAATTGTTTACGATATTAAAAATACAATAACCGATTGTGAAAAATTTGTGTAATGCAAAATCAAGAGAATCCTGATGCCCAGATTTCAGAGATCTACAAATATTAAGTGCTCCCTGTTTATATATTTGTTGTTGTTGTGGTCTTCAGTCCTGAGACTGGTTTGATGCAGCTCTCCATGCTACTCTATCCTGTGCAAGCTTCTTCATCTCCCAGTACCTACTGCAACCTACATCCTTCTGAATCTGCTTAGAGTATTGATCTCTTGGTCTCCCTCTACGATTTTTACCCTCGACGCTGCCCTCCAATGCTAAATTTGTGATCCCTTGATGCCTCAAAACATGTCCTACCAACCGATCCCTTCTTCTAGTCAAGTTGTGCCACAAACTTCTCTTCTCCCCAATCCTATTCAATACCTCCTCATTAGTTACGTGATCTACCCACCCTATCTTCAGCATTCTTCTGTAGCACCACCTTTCGAAAGCTTCTATTCTCTTCTTGTCCAAACTGGTTATCGTCCATGTTTCACTTCCATACATGGCTACACTCCATACAAATACTTTCAGAAACGACTTCCTGACACTTAAATCTATACTCGATGTTAACAAATTTCTCTTCTTCAGAAACGATTTCCTTGCCATTCCCAGTCTACATTTTATATCCTCTCTACTTCGACCATCATCAGTTATTTTACTCCCTAAATAGCAAAACTCCTTTACTACTTTAAGTGTCTCATTTCCTAATCTAATCCCCTCAGCATCACCCGATTTAATTTGTCTACATTCCATTATCTTCGTTTTGCTTTTGTTGATGTTCATCTTATGTCCCCCTTTCAAGACACTGTCCATTCCGTTCAACTGCTCTTCCAAGTCCTTTCCTGTCTCTGACAGAATTACAATGTCATCGGCGAACCTCAAAGTTTTTATTTCTTCTCCATGGATTTTAATACCTACTCCAAATTTTTCTTTTGTTTCTTTTACTGCTTGCTCAATATACAGATTGAATAACATCGGGGAGAGGCTACAACCCTGTCTCACTCCTTTCCCAACCACTGCTTCCCTTTCATGCCCCTCGACTCTTATAACTGCCATCTGCTTTCTGTACTAGTTGGCATATAAACTTGTACTACTGTAGTATATATTTATGAACTGAAAATTTTTGTATACAGAAACACCAATAATTTAAACATCAATACAATACTAGAAACAGGAGTAATTTCATGCATCCCAATCATAAATTAAAGCCATATTCACAAACCCCACAATACAAGGACATGAAAATTTACAATTTTCTAAAAAAGAAACAAATCCACAAAATGGAGACAATGCAACCGAAACAAAATCTACGAAAGTTATTAGTATAAAAATGCAATTATTCGTTAGAAGAATTTCTGAATGGTAATGTTAAAATCAGAGATAGAAAGCAAATGGTTGGCACGTTTTGTTAAATAAGATCATCCGTTTTATGTCAAATTAACGATTGTAATAATTATATTACTTCATTAATGCTATTGTTGTATATTGTTTCTGTTATATATATATATATATATATATATATATATATATATATATATATATATATATATATATATACAGTGTGGTCCATTGATCGTGACTGGGCGAAATGTCTCATCAAATAAGCGTCAAACGAAAAAGCTACAAAGAACGAAACTAGTCTAGCTTGATGGGAGAAACCAAATGGCGCTATGGTTGGCCCGCTAGATGGCGCTGCCATATGTGAAACAGATGTCAAATGCGTTTTTAAAATAGGAACCCCCATTTCTTATTACATATTCGTGTAGTACGTAAGGAAATATGAATGTTTTAGTTGAACCACTTTTTTCGCTCTGTGATAGATGGCGCTGTAATAGTCACAAACATATGGCTCACAATTTTAGAAGATAATTTGGTAACAGGTAGGTTTTTTAAATTAAAATACAGAAGGTAGGTACATTTGAACATTTCATTTCGGTTGTTCCAATGTGATACATGTACCTTTGTGAACTTATCATTTCTGAGCACTCACGCTGTTACAGCGTGACTACCTGTAAATATCACATTAATGCAACAAATACTCTAAATGATGTCTGTCAACCTCAGTGCATTTGGCAATACTTGTAACGACATTCTTCTCAACAGCGAGTAGTTCGCCTTCCGTAATGTTCGCACATGCAGTGACAATGCACTGACGCATGTTGTCAGGCGTTGTCGGTGGATCACGATAGCAAATATCCTTCACCTTCCCCACAGAAAGAAATCCGTGACGTCAGATCCGGTGAACGTGCGGCCAATGGTATGGTGCTTCGACGACCAATCCACCTGTCATGAAGTATGCTATTCAGTACCACTTCAACCGCACGCGAGTTATGTGCCTGATATCCATCATGTTGGAAGTGCATCGCTATTCTGTCATGTAGTGAAACATATTGAAGTAAGATCGGTAGAACATTACGTAGGAAATCAGCATACATTGCACCATTTATTTTGCCATCGATAAAATGGAGGCCAATTATCCTTCCTCACATAATGCCGCACCATACATTAACCCGCCAAGGTCCCTGATGTTCCACTTGTCGCAGCCATCGTGAATTTTACGTTGCCCAATAGTGCATATTTTGTCGGTTTACGCTACCGTTGTTGCTCAATGACGCATGCAAAAAGTCTGTCATCGTCCAGTAATATCTCTTGTGCCCATTGGAAGAACTGTACACGACGTTCAAAGTCGCTGCCATGCAATTCCTGGTGCATAGAAATATGGTACGGGTGCAATCGATGTTGATGTAGCATTCTCAAACCGACGTTTTTGAGATTCCTGATTCTCGCGCAATTTGACTGCTACTGATGTGCCGATTAACCGCGACAGCAGCTAAAACACCTACTTGGGCATCATCATCTGTTGCAGGTCGCAGCTGACATTTCACATGTGGCTGAACACTTCCTGTTTCGTTAAATAACTTAACTATCCGACGAACGGTCCGGACACTTGGATGATGTCGTCCAGGATACCGAGCAGCATACATAGCACACGCCCTTTGAGCATTTTGATCACAATAGCCATACATCAACACGATATAGACCTTTTCCGCAATTGGTAAACGGTCCATTTTGACACGGGTAATGTATCACGAAGCAAATACCGTCCGCAATGGCGGAATGTTACGTGATACCACGTACTTATACGTTTGTGACTATTACAGCACCATCTATCACAAAGCGAAAAAAGTGGTCCAACTAAGACGTTCATATTTTTTTCGTACTACACGAAGATGTAATAAAAATGGGGGTTCCTATTTTAAAAAATCGCATTTGATATCCGTTTGACGTGTGGCAGCCCCATTAGCGGGCAACCATAGCCCCATTTGGTCTCCCGCTTCAAGCTAGGTGAGTTTCCTTCTTTGTAGTGTTATCGTTTGATGCTTATTTCGTGAGATGTTTGGCCCAGTCACTATCAATGGACCACCCTGTAGAGACACACACACACACACACACACACACACACACACACACACAGTAATTCAATATTGATGAATACCCTGTACGTTAAATCTATGATGATTTAACTTTTCTGTCATGAGAAAATAACAAATTCTGAAAGCTGAGCCCATTAGACCTAATTAGGTCGGGTTTTAATGGTTCCAGAGACAGATAAGATTACGCATGTGCAATCTTCTTTCTTGGCGTATGCTGTGCAGTGATTTGTCAGATCCAGAATCATTACAGGTACAACCAGGGCCATGTCCCTCAAAACATCTTCGTATCTGTATAATATGCAACACTACTCTCTTTTTTATCGTAAATTCGAACCCCGCTTTGTTTTGGGTTCTTATATATGATGTCCGTCTCGCAATTAACTGAGAAGGAAAATATTCACGTTCGAGAACAAATTTTATCAGAGGAGAATAAAATAATCAGGTATTATGCAAGTGTATCTTTACGTCGAGAAATATTGGATGAAGCATAATTCGATATTACACTGTCCCCACTTCGTCAGGCTGGTTGGTGTAGTAACCGTATAGAAACTATCTTGAAAAAAACGTCGCTGATCGCATTAATAATTGTTTAGTGTCACGCTTCGCCGTTTTAGGGCATCATCAGATTTTTTACAAACAGAGAAGAAAAGAATAACCACAGGTGTGGTCCCATCACGCATAGCTCGAAATAAAAATATCAAAGGAACGTGTGTGAACTATTAGAAGAAAAACTTGTTTTCTGTTACAGTGAAACATATGCATATGTCTAGATAGCACTAAACACAGAGAGTAACTGTATAATAAACACGAAGTAATAATCAAATTTTTGAAGAACAACTACTACGGCAGAAGCAAAATGAAAAGTGCAAACCTGACCTTCGATACACACACAACGCCAGACACGGCGCGCAGCGTTAGGACCAAAGAATTGCGCGCATGTGCTTTCATTGAAACACAGTATTGTGGAAACTTACCACCACAGTTGAAGACATCAGGCATATAAACAGTTAACGATGGGGCTAAAAACACAGTGGTGTTGAGCAGCCGCTGGTGAAGAATCAGTGCAGCAGTAGTGCAGTAGGAGTGCAGTAGGGAGTCGCATTTTAGCTTTCATATTTGCTTTGTAGTTTGATTCTTAATTGCTTTCCGAGTGTTTGTGCACTTACATATTTAATTACATTAAACTCTTGCGTATTCTCGTATTTGAGAGGAGTAATATTGCTTATTGATAGCCGTAGAGTATAAATTCGCGGAGTCGTTAGATATTAGCAGTACGATGCATAGGATGTGTGCGTGCTGTGTGCGGGCGCAGGAGGAACTGGCCGCGGTTCGCGAGCAGATGAGCGTGCTGTTGGCCACGGTCAGCCGCCTTCAGGCTGCTGCCTCGAGGTGCAGCGACGGCGGACGCTCTAGCGCGTCGCTTGAGACAACCCTGGTGTCGCTTGCTGCGTCCGCTGACTCAGCTTCCGAGGCAACTTCTAGTGTAGCCGGCGCGTTGGGGCCGCCCTCACCTCAGGGTGAGTGGCGGACTACAACGCGTTCGCGTCGCTCGAGGCAGAGGGTCAATGTGGAGGCTGTCCGGCTGGCCTCGCCCCTTCATCCTGTCAGTGGGCAGGTGGCCGCTCCTTCAGCAGGGCCCGAGGAGGCACACTTGGGGCAAAGGCTTGCTGGTTATTGGGGGCTCCAACGTTAGGTGGGTGATGGAGCTCCTTAGGGAAATAGCGTAGGGATGGAAAGAATTACAACGTGCACTCGGTTTGACTGCCGGGGGGGGCCCGTCCAAGATGTGGAGGCAGCCTTGCCTGCGGCTATCGAGCGTATGGGGTGCAGTCGTCTGCAAGTAGTTGCTCACGTCAGCACCAATGATGCCTGTCGATTGGGTTCTGAGGCGATCCTCAGTTCGTACAGGCGGCTGGCGGATATGGTGAAGACCGCTGGCCTCATACGCGGGGTGCAAGCAGAGCTCTCTATTTGCAGCATCGTTCCCAGAGTGGATCGGGGTCCTTTGGTTTGGAGCCGAGTGGAGGGTCTCAACCAGAGGCTTCGCCGACTCTGTGACTGTCTTGGCTGCAGATTTCTAGACTTGCGCTATTGGGTGGTGAATTGTATGACGCCCCTAGATAGGTGGGGGTGCACTACACAAAGGAAGCGGCTACTCGGGTAGCAGAGTACTTGTGGCGTGTACATCGGAGTTTTTTAGGCTAGGCAGTAGTGTGAGGTGTCCTGATGAACACTCACCAGTCGACGTGCAGGCAGGGAAATCGGGACGCACCCAGTGTAAAGACACTTCAGCTATCAAGATATTAGCCGTAAATTTTCAGAGTATTTGGAATAAAGTTCCTGAATTTACTGCCCTCCAGGAAGCGTGTGGCGCGCAAATTATTCTCGGGACTGAGACCTGGCTGAACCCTGAGATAGGAAGTTCTGAAATATTTTGTGAGGATTGGAACGTGTATCGGAAAGACAGATTAGACACCGTAGGAGGCGGTGTCTTCATTGCAGTTGACATAAATATTGTATCTACTGAGGTCGAAGCAGAGTGTGATTGTGAAGTTATCGGGACACGTTTAACAGGGCTAGCAGAAATAAAGTTAATTTTTGGATGTTGTTACCGGCCACCTGGTTCCACCGTGACAGTTCTAGAATCATTCAAAGGGAGTCTACACTCTGTATCGCAGAAGTACCCGGATCATGCTATATTAGTCGGAGGAGACTTCAACCTACCTGGATGTCTATGGATTCATTACAGGTGGTATTGACAAGCCGTCGTGTTAATTACCTTTGAAAACGTTATCCGAAAACTGTCTTGAGCAGCTAAATCGACAGCCAATGCTATAATAGAAATATTTTAGATCTGGTAGCCACGAACAGACCAGACCTCATCGTTGGTGTCAGTGTTGAGACAGGGATTAGTGATCATGATGTTGTCATTACGACTATGGTTACGAAAGTTAAAAAGTCGGTCAAGAAGGCTAGGAGAGTATTCTTACTAGAAAGAGCAGATAAGCAGTTGTTAGCATCCAACTTAGTAAATGAATCGACTTCATTTACTTCCGGTACGATGTACGTGGAAGAATTATGGGCAGATTTTAAACACATTGTAAACAACGCATTGGGGAATTATGTGCCGAAAAAGTGGGTTTCGAACGGGAAAGACCCACCGTGGTTTAACAGTGCGATTCGGAGAATGCTCAGGAAGCCATGACAGTTGCACTCGCGGTACAAGAAAGATCGGGAGAATGAGGACAGATAAAAGTTAGTAGAGATTCGTGCTGCTGTAAAAAGAGCGATACGCGAAGCATACAACCAATACCACCGTCATACCTTAGCAAAAGATCTCGCTGAAAACCCAAGGAAATTCTGGTCTTACGTAAAATCGGTAAGCGGGTCGAAGGCTTCCATCCAGTCACTCACTGATCAGTCTGGCCTGGCAACGGAAGACAGCAAAACGACAGCTTAAATTTTAAATTTAGCATTTGAGAAATCTTTCACGCAGGAGGATCGTACAAACATACCGCCGTTTGAGTCTCGTACAGATTCCCGTATTGAGGACATAGTGATAGACATCCCTGGGGTTGTGAATCAGCTGAACGTGTTGAACATAAATAAATCACCAGGTCCTGATGGGATTTCAATTCGGTTTTACAGGGAGTACTTTACTGCATTGGCTCCTTACTTAGCTTGCATTTATCGCGTACCTGATGCCCAACGTGAAGTCCCGAGCGACTGGAAAAAAGCGCAGGTGACGCCTGTATATAAGAAGGATAGAAGGACGGATCCTCAAAATTACAGACCAATATCCTTAACACCGGTTTGTTGCAGGATTCTCGAACAAATTCTGAGTTCGAATATAGTGAATTTCCTCGAGACAGAGAAGTTGCTGTCCATGCATCAACACGGCTTTAGAAAGCATCGCTCCTGCGAAGCAGCTCGCCCTTTTTTCACATGATATCTTGCGGACCATGGATGAAGGGTATGAGACGGATGGCATATTCCTTGACTTCCGGAAAGCGTTTGACTCGGTGCCCCACTGCTGACTCCTGACTAAGGTACGAGCATATGTGATTGGTTCCCAAATATGTGAGTGGCTCAAAGACTTCTTAAGTAATAGAACCCAGTACGTTGTCGTCAATGGTGAGTGTTCATCAGAGGTGAGGGTATCATCTGGAGTGCCCCAGGGAAGTGTGGTAGGTCCGCTGTTGTTTTCTATCTACATAAACGTTCTTTTGGATAGGGTGGATAGCAATGTGCGGCTGTTTGCTGTAGATGCTGTGGTGTACGGCAAGATGTCGTCATTGAGTGACTGTAGGAGGATACAAGATGACTTGGACAGGATTCTAAATATAGAATAATGCAAATTAATGCAGATGAATACGAAAAAGTATCCCGTAATGTTTGAATACTCCATTAGTAGTGTGGCGCTTGACACAGTCACGTCGTTTAAATATTTGGGCGTAACATTGCAGAGCGATATGAAGTGGGACAAGCATGTAATGGCAGTTGTGGGGAAGGCGGATAGTCGTCTTCGGTTCATTGGTAGAATTTTGGGAAGATATGGTTCATCTGGAAAGGAGACCGCTTATAAAACACTAATACGTCCTGTTCTTGGGTACTGCTCGAGCGTTTGGGATCCCTATCAGGTCGGATTGAGGGAGGACATAGAAGCAATTCAGGGGCGGGCTTTTAGGTTTGTTACTGGTAGGTTTGATCATCACGAGAGTGTTACGGAAATGTTTCACGAACTCGGGTTGGAGTCTCTGGAGGAAAGGAGGCGTTCTTTTCGTGAATCTCTACTGGGGAAATTTTGAGAATCAGCATTTGAGGCTGACTGCGGTACAATTTTACTGCCGCCAACTTATATATCGCGGAAAGACCACAAATATAAGATAAGAGCTATTAGGGCTCGTACAGAGCCGTACAGGCAGTCATTTTTCCCTCGTTCTGTTCGGGAGTGGAACAGGGAGAGAATATGCTAGTTGTGGTACAAGGTACCCTCCGCCACGCACCGTATGGTGGATTGCGGAGTATGTATGTAGATATGTAGATGTAGATGTAGATGGTGTTTAGCGACGGAAACTCAGATAGATGGCGTGCATGAGTACTTTTGAAACAAAAATTTAACTATATACATATGGAATTCAAAATTGTATTACCTCATAAGACGTTCTAAAGAAATAATACATTAAAATAATTAATAAACATGGTTTTTGTGGCAAGAAAGGAAAGTATAAATATAATTAGGAATTTATTAATTAATATAATTTTCATGGTGGGAAGATCAAGAAAATATTTCGGTGATAGCTGTTAGTATAAACCGATATGAAAAGTGTGCTTTCTCAGACATTCTTTGAAGAAAGACATTCGTCTCAAAATTTAAATATGGATTCAGGAAAAGCAATTCGAGTGGAAGGAAACATATTGGTAAAGGAGAAAACATATTCCCATCATCCTACATTTCCGATGGGCATTCTGCGCTACACCACATTGTCTACTATGAATCAAGGCTGTTCGCTTCTCGTCTGGGTTGGGGATTTTCTCTACCCGGAGACTTGGTGTTTGTGTTGTCCTCATCATTACATCACTATTCGTGGAAGTAGCTAGATTGGACTGTGTACAGATTGGAACTTTGTAAGGGCACTAATGACCGCGTAGTTAAGCGCCCCACAAACCAAACATCATCGTCATAATCATAACGCAAGACGCCACCAAACGAAACACCTGCACTCATCTTCGAATGACGCGATGAACTCTTGACTGAGATAATTTGATACATTGTAGCGAATGGTGAAAGTTCTGCAGAAGCGAAATCAGCAGCGGGTGTGTCACCAGCGAATAAAACGAGGGTCGCTGAAATTCTCACCGTATAGAGTGCAGTGGTTGGACAAAAACGTGGCAACACCGCGCGAAACGTAAGCCAGGCATGCAGGCAGTGCTCTTGTATTCGGCCATGGTGGGCACATTTACAGTGTTCTAAATACACAAGGGTCACTCGCAATCAGAACACTTTTCTTTCCACCTGATAGTGTACTATGCCGGAGCTAAGTAAATTCGTAAGTGGACAAATTGTTGGTGCGTGTATGGCGAATTCTTCCCTTAACTAAGAGGCGCCGTTTCGAATATATGTACCGCACTCAGGGAAAGCGGACAAACATTATCTGCTAAGTCACAATCCGAACGAAAGTGGTATTTGTTGAGTGATAGTGACACACGATCATTGAAGAAAGCTGTGATGGAAAATAAGCGGCAACAGCAGCAAAAGACATTGCAGAGCAAAGTAGCACTCGCGAACGTTCTCTGCACCAAAACAGGCGAAAGGGAACTTCATAAGCCGGGAACTGAAAAGCGAGCTGGAATAACAAAAAAATTTGTGTTTCAAGTGCCTGTAGCAGGGGAACATGGTGCCGCAACCATAAAGTCTGGACTATGGAGCAATGTAAGAAAGTCATTTGGTGGGATACGCAGTGTTTCACAACGTTCCCAATTTCTCCCCTAGTTTACGTTCGAAGAGTGAAACTGGCGTGCGGTGACGATTGGGGCACCACACTCTCTTACTACGGGCGTTTGGACCATTAGTGTTTTGGAATTCTGAGATTACCAGCTTATGCAGCTCCCTTCCCCCTGTTTCGGTGCTTGGAGGGTCACTCTGTTTGCCCTACCGCCAAGAACTATGTCACTATTTGTCGTGTCTGCTCTACGTGTATACATTCGTACTTTCTTTGTCGCGATACGTGCCCGGAGTATCACAAGATGGCTTGAATCTCTTCAGATTCAGGATCATCAGTGTATTTGTAGATGCAGATGAAAACCGGAGACATTGCGTCAAATTCACTCCCATATTCGACTTCATAATAACTGACCTTGCATATGTGAAGGTATGAACTATTTTCCCTCTTTTTGCAGATTATTAACTTTCCATAGTATTGCAGCCGTTCTTTAAAGGTATTTCATTTACGGTAATTTTTTAATTTTTTCACGTTAGTTCTTACGTGTTATTCTAAAGACAAGACATGGAAGTATTTCCTTTTTCTTCCCTTCCTTATGTGCTACTCGTTCGTTTCTGGCATGTTTCTACTGTTTCTTAAATTTTAAAAACTGTGTCTCTAATTCAATTTCAAAAATATTAGTACTTCTGAAGTTTTATGTTACTTTCTATCGTTGCTTTTAATCATTTTCTACAGCAGTCCCCTTGTGGCTTGGCTAATGTGCAGTTGAGCTCTTGGAGCAGCGAGACAGGGTCATAATAAGCGCATGCGCTAAGTGTTGTGCTATCATTTAAGCACTTGAGGGCTTGACAACATACACAGCAACTAAACGCAAATAAATGGCCTCCCCTCTATTACCTGGGGCAGACTGTGAGATATGCCTGCCGTGGTTGATTGGACAACACGCAGCTACGCGCGGGAACTGCAGAGTGGATGCGCTATGCACGTTACAGCAGGCTGTAGACAGGCAGCACGTCCCAGCTGTCCGGACACGTATAAACACATCACTGAAATCGCTGCTGCCCGCCACACACGTTTAAATGCTACGTTCATTCCAGTGCATCAGCTACTTTCTCCCTCCTTCCCCCCCCCCCTCTCTCTCTCTCTCTCTCTCTCTCTCTCTCTCTCTCCCCTCTCTCTCTCTCTCTCTCCCCCCTCTCTCTCTTTCTCTCTCTCTGTCCCTCCCTCCCTCCCATTTCTTTCTTTTTGCTATATACCAGTGCACATATCCAAGCGCGTATTCAGTATTTATACATGACAGGGCAACAGGACGTGTCTGTTGTTACATTTTTGCTAATTACACCTACCAGACCAGTTCACGTTAATGCTCATTGAAGAAACATCTTACGAATGTGATACGAAAACTTAACTAGATGGGTTCTCACACATGTTACGCCACTTGTGGTTTTGTGTCTTACCTGCACCTGACAAACACATCGCCGCGCGGGATTAGCCGAGTGGTCTAAGGCGCTGCAGCCGCGGACTGTGTGGTTGGTCCCGGCGGAGGTTCGAGTCCTCCCTCGGGCATGAGTGTGTGTGTGTTTGTCCTTAGGATAATTTAGGTTAAGTAGTGTCTAAGCTTAGGGACTGATGACCTTAGCAGTTAGGTCCCATAAGATTTCACACACATTTGAACTTTTTTTTTTTGCAAACACATCGAACAAATACGAAAAGAAAATTCTGCACTGCCCAGTCACAATGACGTGATCGCTTGCCAAACTGACTGATGCGACACCTGCTTGACGAGAACCAGTGAGGCTCTGGAGGTTCTGACCCGCGTATGGAGCCTCGCTGACTACAGCGCTGAGGCCAGCTGCGTTATGGTTCCCGACTGGGGATCCGTGGTGACAACAGCCCGATCGAGGTGGTCCCATAGTAGCCCCTCCCGCCGAAGTCCGTCCCCGTTAGCTGAGTGGGCAGCCCGGGTTCGATTCACGGCTGGGGTAGGAGATTTTCTCCGCTCAGGGACTGGCTGTTGTGTTTGTCTCATCATCATTTCACCTCCTCCCCATCTCCGATGCACAAGTCGACCAATGTGGCGTCGAATGCAATAAGTACAGGGTGATCAAAAAGTCAGTATTAATTAGAAAATTTAATAAACCACGGAATATCGTAGATGGAGAGGTAAAAATTGACACACATGCTTGGAATGACAAGGGGTTTTATTAGAACAAAATAAGTTCACAAAATGTCCGACAGATGGCGCTGAACAGCAAAACGTCAGTAACAGCTACCGTGACAGGTGAGAGGTACGCCGATGTGTTGCAGAATAGCATCTTACCTAGCCTGGCTGATAAACACCTGGTGCAACGTAAGATGTTTATGCAGGATGGCGCTCCACCCCATATTGCTAGATGCGTGAAAGATCTCTTGCGCGCGTCGTTTGGTGATGATCGTGTGCTCAGCCGCCAGTTACATCATGCTTGGCCTCCCAGGTCCCCAGACCTCAGTCCGTGCGATTATTGACTTTGGGGTTAGCTGAAGTCGCAAGTGTATCGTGAACGACCGACATCTCTAGGGATGCTGAAAGACAACATCCGAAGCCAATGCCTCACCATAACTCCGGACATGCTTTACAGTGCTGTTCACAACACTATACCTCAGCTACAGCTGTTGTTGAGGAATGATCGTGGACATATTGAGCATTTCCTGTAAAGAACATCATCTTTGCTTTGTCTTACTTTGTTATGTTAATTATTGCTATTCTGATCAGATGAAGCGCCATCTGTAGGACATTTTTGAACTTTTGTATGTTTTTGGTTCTAATAAAACCCCATGTCATTCCAAGCATGTGTGTCAATTCGTACCTCTCTATCTACATTATCCCGCGATTTATTCAGTTTTCAAATTTATACTGACTTTTCAATCACCCAGTACTTGTCCTCAGCGTCCGAACTTCCCCGAATTGGGGATTCCCAGCACAAAATACCGTACGCTCATTTCCAGTTTTCCCTACCCACTGGAGTTTCGAGTCCTCCCTCGGGCATGTGTGTGTGTGTGTGTGTGTGTGTGTGTGTGTGTGTGTGTGTGTGTGTGTGTGTGTGTGTGCGTGTGCGTGTGTTGTTCTTAGCATAAGTTGAAGTTAATTTAAGTTAAGTCTAGGGACCGATGACGTCAGCAGTTTGGTTCCTTAGGAATTAAAACATGCACGTGGTCCCATAGATTCTCTTTTAGGCTTAAACTGGGGGATTTTGGTGTCGAGCGCAGTACGATAAACTTATCATGGTGCTCTTCGAACCATGTGCGAAAGTGTGACACGTTGCATTGCCCTTCTAGCAGATGTTATAGTGCCGCGGAAAAACAAACTTCGTGTGTAATACACTCCTCAAGGATAGATGCATATTTTTGTTGAGCCATTGTGACTTCCATCAAGACGAAATCATCCAGGGACTTCTACGAAAACATTTCCCAGACCACAACGCTCTTGCCGGCACCTTCCGACAATTCTTGAAGGGCAGCACAGGCCAGAGGCCATCTGTCCGATCTGCCTGTAGCCATTCAGTGGAAGCCCAGTTTTGGGACTGGCGTGTAAATACCAGTTTCGTCTCAAATGAATAGCAGTTTTCATTTGGGCATGAACCAGACGCCTGCCACCGAGGCCCATGCATAGCGTTCTCTCCTGTCATCTACAACCCGCAGTGCACCACAGCTGACCCGGTGCCGGTTTTGGTAGCACCATTTTGCCCTGCATGGTGTACTGCAAAGACAGCTGGACGTGGACAGTTCAGAAACTTATCCGATACGGAAAGCCAATGGCCATGCCCTCTTGGGTGTTGGATGAATTGCTCCATTTCTGCTTTACGACCACGTTGGCAATCTTTTCCGTGTCTTCTGGATACGTTTTATATGCTCCACTGCTAGTGCCGCCATCTGGCGTGTGTGAGTGACTATAGCACATTGATGTCGAACACAGGCGGTTGTCACATTAATTAAAGAGGACCTTCCATGTATTTAAGGACTTTTTAAACTAAGTTAGTCTTGTCGTCCCACGTTGCACCATTACGAAACAAGTGAAGCATTAATGACAGAGATTACATGTGTCAGTGTGTGGGTGTTAATGTTGACAAGTTGCACAATGGATTGATCTGACAAGTACCCTTTGGCTCCTGCAAGAAGCAATTTACGCCCCACACTATCACAGAAGTCAGACAGACACTCGTAATGTACCAAAAAGAAATGCTTGAAAAACTTTCGCCAATAAATATGTTCTGGATTCATCCTGTAAGGAAAAAAAATTCTGTTTTCTTACGTAACTAGTGGGAGTACTGGAGTATTGCTAGTTAGTGTAAGAAAAACATTAAATGAGCAGAAAATATTATTTATTGCAAAATTTAAGAAAAATCATATGAAACTTTTATTTATAAACTGATATACAAATGAGAAATGTAATGGAGTGATGTGAATGAAGTATGTCATTTCTAATGGAGGAAAGGTGGGGCTCGCCTATGCTGTAGCGCACAATACCGTGAACTGCGACGACTGCTGCCTGCATCGTTCGCCGCTGAAAAATAACAAAACTCTCTCTTTCTATCTGTATTGACATTCACAAAACGAACTCTCACTATGCCTTGATGAAGTCAAGGACTCCTATCCGCCCCTAGTCTAATTATTGGCATGGTACACCTGTCAGATAACCAGTTCACTGCGATGCCACTCAATGTTCGCTCACAGGCGCTAACAAATACTCTGTCTCTGTTCACACCACACATGAACTGTCGCGGCCATCACAGTGAATAAACGCTTAATCACGAGAGACTAAATGTCGAGTATCACTCCGATTCGCTAGCGACAGAGCTGCTCTCTCAGTGCAATACTGAGTAGAGATTGTGTTCATCACTCTCTGCGTACATGCACGAGCGCACTCGCTCCCGCTACGTGTTGCCCACTACAAGAGCGTCACCGGAACGACTTCCCTCCACGCAAAAGCGAAAGAGTGTATCACCCGCTGTCTTTCCCTCACTCGTCCAGCTCAATGCGTCAGAAATAGTCCACCAATCAGCGTTGCTCCTACAAACAGGAGGACGGCGTTCCGTTTAAACTCACCAATCCATAAATATATAGCATCTGCGTTAGGTGTTTACTGTCCACTTGTGAGAAATCTGAAACTGCGCCCTAGGTCCGTCAATAAAATGCGTATGCTAGGGCTCTCCGAAACAATACAGTGGGTTTTTCTTTTAAGGTGAACACGCCGGCCATTATCCCTTTTCTCTGGCAAAAACTGTTTTGATCCATGGGCGGTCGGCTGGCCGGCACAGCTGCGTCCTAACTCACCCTCGTAAGGACTTTCCAGCGGGCTGGTTGCCTCCACTGAACGAAAACTCCTGTGGCCATCGTGTCTTGAATTTTTGTGTACGCCATTCTCGACTTTTTAATATCAGTGTGCAATTGCGATTTATTCATTAGATTTGCATATCGATTAAATGGAAATATGTAAAATTTACTCTACCCTGTCGAGTTTGGGCTCGAATGAAACGCCTTGATATGCAGAATACTATGGCGAGATCGGAATATCTATTAAATGAAGGTCAGGAGGCCACGCCACTTTACACATGTTGTGCATGTCCTGCAGACACAGTTCTGGAGTCTGCGAGTGAAATGCCACGAAAAATGCAAGCGTACACAAAAGTCAAATTGCGCGGGACAGAACGACTACACGAGTCTTCGAAGGCTCACCTGAAGACCACTAGCTTGCACCTAGTCCAAATGTCGCGGCATTTAGTTAATGATGGCTGGCTGCTGGCCCAACATTTGTTTGAAGAGAATGACATTCTGAGTAAAAGGTCTTAACTCTACACATATTAACCAAGAAATATTAGTGGTGTATGGACCAAATGCATTGTAGTTTGCAGCCGTGGAGAAATACCACCAACAATGTGACAGTGACTGCACGACATGAGTTATACTGGTCGGTGACACAGTCTAGATGTTGCACCACATCACTTCTGTCTTTTCATCAAGCTGAAAGAACAACATGGGAGGAAGAATTTTTCTGGCGGTAAGGACATTCACAAAACAGTCCTAGAATGGCTCTGTGAGCCAGAAGTGGATTTATATCGTCGAGGAATTGAAGGATTGGTGGAACTTTCTGACCAAAAACTAGTGTCATTTATCTGTATCAATTTGAAGTGTCATATCTATGATAGGAAAAAAAAATTTGATCGGTTACCACCCCACAATGATGAAAATGAAGGCAGATTAGTTCTTGGGGGTGGTGGTAAGGGGTGGAGATAAATGCCTTGAGAGAGGTCACAGTCTCGCGTCAGGTTGCCTATTATTAAGAACTTAAGCTTCATTAGTGATTTCCCATTATGTGGCTCCTTGGCTACTACCATTTGGCACCTGGCCATTTTTTGCACAGCATGTTGCTAAGATTATCAAGTGCTATTATGTCGGACCTAGTGAACAATTCGTGCCAACGGTATATTCTTTTAAGTGTATCATCCTGTGTTGCTCAGCTGGCGTCTCCGATAATTTAATTTCTATGTTTCAGTTCATGTATTTTGTACACATCCGTCAAGTCTTTTTATTAGAATATATGGATCAGTTCATCTGGATGGTGGTCCATAGTGCATTATTTAGTTGTCCGTCAGTATGGACAAGAACGAGTGGAGGTTCCATGTTGAAATTTATGTCAAATAGTATGGTCTATGGTCACTTGGCACTGTAAGACATTGAAGCGTCCAAGTCAAGTCAATGAAAAGATACGGCCCTGGAACCCTCAAGGCGTGAGTCCTACTCACATTATTATTATTATTATTATTTATTTTAAATCAAGGTTGCGGTACCGTTTCCTGAAGTTTAGGATAGTTTTGAAGGTGAAACCAGTGTACGTATCAAGTCAGACAGACATTCATTTTGTTTCGTCGAAAACTCTATTCTGGAGATTCCTTTGTCAGGTTCTGGTTTGCTGATGTTTTCGTGTTGTTGGTAAGGTCAACCTCTGGCCATTTCGTAAGGTTTATTATTACGACAGTCAAATAGGTGATTTCAAGTTGCTTTCAAGAGAAGTAATTAGTTGATTTCTGCATTTCTCTCGTAATAAATTCTTTACTTGCCTATGACGTAGTTCTGTCATACACAGCGAAGGTCTTGAAAGTTCATCTGAACGGGATGGTGCAAATTGTGTCTAAATCTGATGATGCTGAGGAAGTGGGAGGGTAACAATAGTAAAGCAGCAAATCAACTAATTATGACATAAATAAAAAGTACATGAAATGGTAACTGGTAGTAGTAAGAAAATTATTTTTGAATAAGGCAATTTTCTCTGCCTCGTGATGACTGGGTGTTGTGTGATGTTCTTAGGTTAGTTAGGTTTAAGTAGTTCTAAGTTCTAGGGGACTGATGACCATGGATGTTAAGTCCCATAGTGCTCAGAGCCATTTGAATAAGGCAACCTGGTGAACACTGAATGTAAACTGTACCGGCAGGAAGTTTTTCGGAAGTATTTGTCTTCTGTGTAGTCTTATGTGGAAGTCCAACGTGGAATAAAAGAAAAATTACGGATAACAGGAGAATAGTAGCGCCTGAAATACGATGTTAAAGACGATGGTTGACGATTAGCTTGATTTAGTGCGTGAATAACGAAGAACTACCGCATCGAACTGGGTAGAAAGAAATCTTTGGCATAAATTTACGTTGACGACAAAGGATATGTCGAATCATGCAATAGCTTTTTTCAGTGTATTTTACCTGGTAATGGCGCGATGAGCGTGTGTCTGGAAGAGGGGTGGGAGCAACCATACCAAGAATTGGATTCTTTAACCAGGTTAAAAGTGATCTAGGTTGCATTAGTTACAAGAAATGAAGAAGCGCAAAGAGTAGAGCAACGTGGAGAACACACAGCTTCACACTGAGCCGATCAGTGTTAATTCATTTGTAAGTAGCGAGGAAAAAGAACGCGTAGCGCTATATGAAGCTAGCTCATCGCACAACACTAGCCCGTGAAAGTGACCTCTTTAACGAACACTACGTGTTCTGGGGACCGAAAAAGACCAGCCGAGAATCGCAGACGCTTCCGGCGCAATTACATTTGCGAATTTGTCCGGAAACTCAGACTGCAGTGAGATGAAAGCCAGCAGTTCTGTTAATTAGGCGGAGCTGAAAAAGGAATGGCCTTTCTTGACGAATTCCCCGTCTGCCGGCTTTGTTGCAGACGCGGTTTGCGTCTCTCGCTTTCTGCTTTAAGGTTGAAGTTAATCTTCATGAAAAATTGAACTGTTACGTCGTGTCGGTAGGCCGTCTCCTTCTGAATTAAACATCTCGCCTTAACGGATGGTATGTTATAAGCAGAGGGAAGCAGGAAATGACAAAGAATTTCTTATGTCGGCAGAACAGGAAGCGCGCGCTGCTTCCGCGTTACCTTGTAATAAAGCTGGCCTCGGCGAACGTGCGGCTCTGATGTGAGAATAATCACTCTCTGTTAGCACAGAGAAGCTCAGAGCACTTTCTGATACAAACAGGTAATCTGTGACGCGAGAATGTACTGTTGTCATCTTGCGGAAAAATAATGGAGGCCGAATTATGTACTTCTAAAACGTAGAATATACGAAGGATGGGAACAGATATTTTTATTTTTCGGGGGCTGCCTCTTTCACGTTTGCAGCGTAGCGTGTAAAATGTGTTACGTAGGAAACTGTGTCTGGTGCATCGCTTCAAATTTACAGAAATTACAAAGCTGCGCAGTACTATGGGCATGTTTCTCTCTTGTAGGAAAAGAGCTACTGAAAAAGAGTTATTGTCTCCTAATACCGACCCAAATATGTAACAAATCTGTGATATTCTTTTAAACTTGAAATGCCATATGAGTACTTTGTTATAACATTGTAAACGGCGTGTGGAAGTTGTTTCTTTGTGGTCTTATGTGTAAACGAAATCAGAAAAATTCGCTAATGGTGTTTCTGACGTATTTACGTTACAATGGAAGTCATTATATAACAACAAAAAGCAAGATGATGACGCTATGAAATGTGCATCGAATTTATTATTAAGTTTCGTATTTGAAATCATTTATTTCTAGCTTTACAGAATTTACCCAATCATCTGCTAAGAACATTTCCAAACTAATGTAAGCGTATCTGTAGTTTACAGCGATATTAACGTATATCAGATGTATCTTTCTAGGTTCTGTTTTGCAGTATAACAATTGTTTCATAAGTGCTTAAGTGAGACATACTCTTTAAATTCTTTCAAAGCTTTTCTTTAACCAGTACTTTTTTTCTTCACACAGGCTTAGATAGGAAGATTTTTGCCCTTTGTGTGTCAGGATACGGTCTAAAAAAATTGTGATAGAAATCAAGGACACAATACCCGATATAGCGGGATAATTTTCTCCTGAATGTAATAGTAGTAGTGTTACAATGAGCTGACGAAGTGGAACAGAACACATGTAACAGCAGCTGTGTCAAATCTAGCATATTACAAAAACCTGAATTTGTACTCCGTATACCACTGAAAAGTGCATTAAACATCTTCCGTTTCCGGCCGGGGTGGCCGAGCGGTTCTAGGCGCTACAGTCCGAAATCGCGCGACCGCTAAGGTCACAGGTTCGAATCTTGCCTCGGGCATGGATGTGTGTGATGTCCTTAGATTAGTTTGGTTTAAGTAGTTCTAAGTTCTAGGGGACTGATGACCACAGAAGTTCTTCCACTCACGCACTGAATGAGAGCAAAACTGCAATCTCTATTCTCTCATAAACAACTATCTCCGTATAATTTATTTGCAGCGTTCTTCGATATAATTTCTAGGTAACGACTGCAGATTCATTTTCCGTCCTTTACTACTTTCCATTCATCAAGAATCTTTCGTGTGTTCCATATGTTTTAAGACCTTAAACAACTTTTACAACATTTTTATTTCGTTTCATTGTTTCGTTTTTGAAAAATTCCACGTTTACACTGCGAGATGTTGGAACCTACCTGTTTCATATTTCTGCCAATGTTGCTATCTCAGTCCCAGACTCCTAGAGTGCTAAGCGTCCCGTGCAGCTCTTTTGAGTTGACCAATTCTTAACGACCTTTAAGCCACATCTTTCAAACCTTGGTACTTCATTTTTTGCACAAATCCTTCGCAGAAATTGATGATATTTTACTACGATACTATTTCTGGAAATAAGCTGCCTATCGTAAAGAAGCGAACTCCCGCACTGCCATTTCATGAGTACAGTGAACATCAAGAATCCGATAAAACATCAAAACTCCGACATCGTGGCGGCTTCAAAAAGATACTGCAAGAATGGGATCAACGACGACAGAAGAGATCGTTCAACATGACGAAGTGCAACCATTACGCAAATTGCTGTATATTTCAGTGCTCGGCCATCAGCAAGTGTCGGCGTGCAAACCATTGAACGAAACATCATCGACATGGGTTTTTGGAGCCGAAGGCACATTCGTGTACCCTCGATGACTGCACGGCACAAAGCTTTACACCTCGCCTAGGCCCGTCAGCACCGACATTGGACTGTTCATGACCGTAAACATGTTGGCTGGTCCGACGAGTGTTGTTCCAAATTGTATCGAGCGTATGATGGTGTACGGGTGTGGAGACAACCTCATGAATCCATCGACCCGGCACATCAGCAAGGGACTGTTCAAGCTTGTAGAGACTCTGTTACGTAGTGGGGTGTGGGCATATGGGGTCATAGGGGACCACTGACATGTACGTAAGCACCGTGTATGATCGCCAGCGTCCATTCAGATCGATTGTGCATTCCGACGGACTTGTGCAATTCCAGCAGGAAAATGCAACACCCCACACGTCCAAAATTGCTAAGAGTGGCGCTAGGAACACTTTTCTGAGGTAAAACACTTCCTATGGCCACCCAAATCCCCAGACGTGAACATTGAGCATATTTGGGATGCTTTGCAACGTGCTGCTCACAAGGGAACCTCCCCATCGCACCCCCCTCAGATTTACTTATAAGGTGGCACAGTGGATAGGCCTTGATAAACTGAACACAGATCAATTGAGAAAACAGGAAGAAGTTGTGTGGAACTGTGAAAAAATAAGCAAAATATACAAACTGAGTAGTTCATGGGCGACATAGGCAACATCATGGAGGCCGTAAACTCAGGAGCGCCGTGGTCTCGTGGTAGCGTGAGCAGCTGCAGAAGGAGAGGTCCTTGGTTCAAGTTTTCCCTCGAGTGAAAATTTTACTTTCTTTATTTTTGCATAGTTATTATCTGTCCGTTCATTCATTGACGTCTCTGTTCACTGTAATAAGTTTAGTGTCTGTGTTTTGCGACCGCATCGCAAAACCGTGCGATTAGTAGACGAAAGGAAGTGCCTCTCCAATGGGAACCGACAAGATTTGATCGCAAGGTCATAGGTCAACCGATTCCTCCACAGGAAAACACATCTGATATATTCTATACGACACTGGTGACGGCATGTGCGTCACATGACAGGAATATGTTGTCGACCCACCTAACTTCTACACTTGGCAAATGGGTGAAAAGATTCTTGTACCTTGCCCGATTTAGGTTTTCTTGTGAATGTGATAATCACTCCCAAAAAGTGATGAAAACATAAGAGTTTATCACATAAACTGAAAATAAAAAATGAAACTTTTCACTCGATGGAAGATTTGAACCAAGGACCTTTCGTTCCGCAGCTGCTCACGTTACCACGAGACCACGGCACTCCCGCGTTTCCAGTGTCCTTGATGTTGCCTATCTTCCCATGAACTACTCAGTTTGTATATTTTGGTTATTTTTTCACAGTTCCACACAACTTCTTCCTGTTTTCTCAATTGATCTGTGTTCAGTTTTTCAAGGCCTATCCACTGTGTCAACTTGCAACTAAATCTGAGGGGGGTGCGATGGGGAGGTTCCCTTGTCAGTAGAGATCTCCACTACCTCGTACTTTACGGATTTATGGTTAGCCCTGCGAGGTTCATGATGTCCATTCCCTCCGGCAGTATTTCAGACATTAGTCGAGTCCATACCACGTAGTGCTGCGGCACTTCTGCGTGTTTGTGGGGGCTCTACACGTTGATAGGCAGGTGTATCACTATCTTTGGCTCTTCAGTGTATTTCTACGTGGGATGCGTTACACAACTAAAATAAATACTTACACAATCCCAGACCCAGAAGATATAGAAATAAGGTTTGAACACTAACTAGTCCTACTATAAAAACCTGCGTTTGACGCTAGTTAACACCTCTGCCTCCCTGTCACTCTGCCTTTTAAATAATGCTTAGCCCGAACGGAAACACGTCGGAATGAGAGAGTCACCTTAGAAATGCAACTGGTTAGGTTTTTGTTTACACGTCACCTAACAACAGGAAATTTGTAGCACATATGGAATCTTAAGGCAACAGCCTTGCCGCAGTGGATGCACCGGTTCCCGTGAGATCACCGAAGTTCAGCGCTGTCGGGCGTGGCCGGCACTTGGATGAGTGACATCCAGGCCGCCAAGCGCTGTTGCCATTTTTCGGTGTGCACTCAGCCTCGTGATGCCAATTGAGGAGCTACTCGACCGAATAGTAGCGGCTCTGGTCACAGAAACCATCGTAACGACCGGGAGAGCGGTGTGCTGACCACACGCGCCTCCTATCCTCATCCTCAACTGTGGATGACACGGCGGTCGGATGGTCCCGATGGGCCACTTGTGGCCTGAAGACGGAGTGGTTTTTATGGAATCTTAAAATGTAGGTCAGATGAAGAAAACAAAAACTTTGATTTAACGTAATCAGCTGAACAATGAATAGCACAGACAAATGTTCTGAAAATTTTTGAAACTAAAACAAAATGACTGGAGGCTACTATTTAATATAGAACACACGGTATTTAGGATACATAACCAAAACATTTTAATTTCGAGCTGCTTAGATGATGGATTATCCTATTACAGGACGAAATTTAGATTCTTAGAGTACAGCTAGAGGTCGCCCGTTATCACTGAACGAGTACTGTGAAGCGAATCTGTGCTCATAAACGTGTTCTCTCCAGAACTCTGTTCCCAAGCCAGAATGTTGTTAGCAATATTATGAACAAATATGTTCCCCATTAGACGTAAAAGCAGGAGAAGGCTATAGAATTTACGGCTCAGACCTGCAAAAAAGCATCACCACGATTCAAGACGCTGGTAGTGATTTCGAGCAGTCTCTCTCCATTGGTCAGCACTGACCACATCATGTCTAGTGGCGGGGGCGTTTCTGAGTATTGGACTGTCCGTGACTTCGGAGGGAAGCAACACTCTTTCTCAGGTCACGGAAATGCCTTTACGTGGCCGCATCTTCGATGCGCGGACAGAAAGGAAAGTTTCACCGACAAGCGCCTTCTGAAAAGAGCTGTGGCTACAGGTGGCATCAGCGCCTGTGGCAAGCAGAACTGTTCACAATAAACATTTCGCCGAACACGACCATTTCCATGAAAACTATCTGGCACGCAGGAGGTGCCCGTTTCCTGCTACTGCGTCGCCGTGGAAAGCTTCTGCTGACCTCTGGACCCACACGCTTCTGACGAGAAATCTAATACTTGTCACTCGTAGCAAAAATTTCCCGAAGCACAGAATTAATCATCCATTTACTTGACAGAATTGAAACAAAATCGGGAAGTGATATGTGGCAGTCATGTCACACTTTGTTTTATTCGTTATGGCATTCATCACTGCTAATCAGTCTCTATTTCATGAAATAAGGAGGTTGGGGCGATCAGGGCACATTAACGTGGATTTATTTTCGAAGATTTTTTTTTAATTTTGGGTTGGATTTATTGTGTTTAACATGGTTACTAAACTATAACTTGGTATTTATACACTTATAACGATATGTTTACGTAATGTGCACACATAAACATACAGTCATAAATGTCCCCCTCCGCAGTCGCTAATTATAACAATATGTTTACTTTTGTGCTGTAACGTATAGCTGTAATCAGCGGTGGAAATATACTTGCGAACGCCGACCGTGTGCAGCTGTTTCTTGTCGGATCAAAAATGGTTCAAATGGCTCTGAGCACTATGGACTTAACATCTACGGTCATCAGTCCCCTAGAACTTAGAACTACTTAAACCTAACGACATCACAGTACACCCAGTCATCACGAGGCAGAGAAAATCCCTCTCCCCGCCGGGAATCGAACCCGGGAACCCGGGCGCGGGAAGTGAGAACGCTACCGCACGACCATGAGCTGCGGACCTTGTCGGATCGTCTGTTCAGTCGGAAGTTGCATTTCAGAGGAGAGTAAATGCCTATTCAAAATATAATTATTTTTCGATAGCTCAACATGAATTTCCTAAGGGACCGTAGTTTATCATGCATTTACCAGTAGAATATGGCGCGGAGAAAATATTTCGCCGCATGCAACTTCCGTCCGATTTCGACGAAAGAACTCGTGACTGTGAACTCTCTATTTGGCGGAAACATAAAGAAAATTAAATAACTTCATGAAGGAGTGAGACATAGATTCTACACTAAATAAATAGTCCATACACCAATTCCGTTTAACTCTGAATTTATGGCAATTAACAGATGAACTTACACTGCAATGAAGGATTTAACATGGATGCCGCTTTGACTGGCACTTCTCTTCTCGTAATGAAAATAATTCCTTTGACTTTTTCACATACGCGTCGCACAATAAATCTAGTGCTATGCAGTATTGCACTTTTAGTATTGCACTAAAATAATATTATTTTTAACGATAATAATACGCCGGAAAGACATGCGTGTCCGACCCAAGTTACAAGAGACAAGCGAAAATGTCGCGCCGCCGTTTTCAAAGTCAGTAACTCACTGCATCTCTGACGCCGCTGTTGCCGAGCGACTGCTCGATTAGTGAATGATTTAAAATGATAAGGCAAACACACAATGTTACACACTCTAAGAAAAAAAGAAAGGCCCTCTACGAAGAAATTATCCGAATGTGACGGAAATAGGTATATGTGATATACATGAACAGGCAATTTCGGAGAAGCTATACGATTTATTCAAGAGAAAGAGCTTCGCAAATTGAGCAAGTCATTTACACGGTCGTTTAACTACTGCGCTTATGTAAGCAGTTATCGGATTGGCATTGATAGAGTTGTTGGATGTCCTCTTGAAATATAGCGTGTCAAATTCTGTTCAACTGATGCCTTAGATTGTCAAAATCCCGAGCTGGTCGGAGAGACCTGTCCATGATGCACCATCGTAACTGCGGAGAGATTCGGCGACCTTGCTATCCAAGGCGGCGTTTGGCAAGCAGCAAAACAAGCAGTAGAAAACCTCGACGTGTGCAAGCTGGCACGATCCTGCTGAAGTGTAAGCCCACGATAGCTTGCCATGAAGGGCAACAAAACGAGGCGTAGGATTTCCTCGACGTAGCGCTGTGCTGTAAGGTTCAAATGCTTTAAATGGCTCTGAGCACTATGGGACTTAACATTTGAGGTCATCAGTCGTAGAATTAGAACTACGTAAACCTAACTAACCGAAGGACATCACACACATCCATGTCCGAGACAGGATTAGAACCTGCGACCGCAGAAGAAGCGCAGTTCCGGACTGAAGCTCCTAAAACCGTTCGGACACAGCGGCCGGCCTTTACAATCGCACTGCAATATATGCTCAGGTGGTGAAGTAGATTTGAAACAGTAACATCTAACACAGAGAATCGGCACATGATGTTGCTGTGGTTCTGAAACATACCCGAGAGGACAGTTTTACTGGTCTGTAACTTTAACACCACCATTTTCCGTAAATCGCATTACCAAGTGGCAATACTTCAAGCCCATCCTAAAAATAAAATAAATAAATAAAAAGTCGTCAACGTATGTAGAATTACATTAACAACATTGTTTTAAAAATATACTTGTAAGTTAGTACGATCCAGAAACTTTGCACTCTCTCAGTAACATGAACGCACTGTCAGTAACGTCTACTACCGACCACATGACCACAACAAAAATAGTTTAAGAAATGCAAATGACGTTTGTTGTTGTCGACTTTTACTCTCTACACCCATTCTGAAGAGATAATGATGCGTAAGTAAGGTATTTAACCTAGAAATATGGAACACGACATTCACTGCGACAAGTGAAATCCATTACTAGAAAATAAATTTTTGCGTTAACTGTAATTTAAAAAATTAAAAACAAGTTGGAAATCTGGTAGAAGAGTTCGTTTTAACAGGAAAGATTACAGTATTTTCAAAATGTAGGCATAATGTCAATCTTATCTAGTGGTGACCCCATACCACGGATCGATCCTCCAGAAAAGAATGGAGAAGCGTAGAGTAAGCAGCTTCTTTTTTAGATATTTTAACACCTTGTGGTTTATATTCCGACAAGAGGCAAGCCGAATGTGGCTGTACCTATAATACAAATTAAGTGTGCTATGAACCCAATGGACGCAGCCAGTCTCTCCTTAATCCCCTCCCTTCATCTCCATCTCCATCTTCATCTCCATCTACATCTGCATCTACATCTACATGAATTCTCTGCTTTTCACAATAAAGTGCCTGGCAGAGCGTTCAGTGAACCACCACCTTCTAGCTCTCTCTCTCTGCCGTTCCAGTCTCGTACGGCTAGCGGGAAAAACGACTACTTAAATTTTTCTGTGCAGGCCCTGATTTCTCTTATTTTATCGTGATGATCGTTTATCCCTAAGTACGTCGGTGCCAACAGAATGTTTTCGCAATCGGAGGAGAAAACTTCTGATAGAAATTTCATGAGAAGATGCCGTCGCAACGAAATACGCCTTTGTTTAACGATTGTCACTCCAATTATGTATCATGTCTGTGGTAATATTCCCCTATTTCGCGATAATACAAACGAGCTGCCCTTCTTTGAACCTTCTCGGTTTTAAGTCTACGGTCGTACGGGTAGGAACCACAACATATAGAATTCAAAGTCAATGGTGACAAACACTGGGCAATCACTTGGCCTCAACATTACAGGAGTTGCAGAAAGGCGATAGCTCCATTGAACATGATATATTCAGTTTCGAAACGCCGTCCGAGGAATGCACAACGCAGTTAAATTGTCATATAAATTATATGCGAATTGTCGATTGTAAGTATACACCCAATAGACATTGAAAATGACAATATTAAAAATTACATATCGAGCTGCTGCAGATGGTGAAGGAATAATACAAGATACATACAATAATGTAAGATACACACATTATGCTTTCAGACAATACGAGTGCTCATAGAGGACGCCTATACATTGTACTCGTTTCAAAAACATACAGGAAAGTACTGTGACACATAGTTATGTATATATTATTTTTTTCTAACGATGTCTCACAGTTATTCCCTGTATGTTTTTCAAACGAGTATAATGTATGGGCATATCTCTATGGACAATCGATTTGTCTGAAAACATAATGCATGTATCTTACATTATTGTGTGTATTTTGTAATATTCCTTCACCAGCTGCGGTAGCTTTAAATGTAATTTTAAATTGCTTAATGTAAATAGATCCTGTGTAGGCGAATATGATGTCTTTCTAACCACAAACAAGGACAGAGAGGATCGCGTATTACATACATGTTCCGAGAAATTGGCTTTTACGCTTCTTTCCAAATGGTAATACGAAGCTTAAATTAACTGTTAACTTACAGATTTTTCAGAGCACTTCGAAAGAATATTAGAGCGCACGAGACCTATACGAACTCGCAATGTTGTTAGGCAACAGCACAGATCGCTTCAAGCTACATTCGATTGTTGACAAGTAACCCAGATCGCGAAATATGCGCTATTCATTCACTGCGTCTTACTGTTGCCATACAATGTTTCAGTGTCAATATATTACCGCATTTCCATGATGTGTCTCTTTTGAATATAAGTGTAAATTAAGATTTGAAACATCTAAAGGCAAATAATATAGCTTCAAATGCGAACTGCGCCATTGCCATATTTTAATACAGTAACTGAAAAATTTTATTCCTTAACTTATTGAACTATCGAAGAATGTTCGCCACCGGTAGCTGAGTGGTCAGCGAGACGGAATGTCGATCCTAAGGGCCCGGGTTCGATTCTCGGCTAGGTTGGAGATCTTCTCCGCTCACGAACTGGGTGTTGTGTTGCCCTAATCATCATCATTTCATTCCCATCGACGCGCAAGTGGCCGAAGTAGCATCAAATCGAAAGGCTTGCAACCGGCGAATGGTCTAACCCACGGGAGGCCCTAGTCACACGACATTTACATCGAGCAATTTTACCTGACATTAAGTAGGCCTACTTATGAACACTGGAATATTGTTTGCCAATATTTTGCAGTAATGTATTGCCATGTGCCATTACAAGGTTTATTTATAGTGTAGGATTTTAATGGCTGTAGTCAATGACAGAGAAAGAGCGTAGATGTCTTATAATACATTGTATCTCATTGTATACAATATCTTATTATACGAAAAATTAGCAATATGTTATTACTACAGACGTAACCTGTCACAGGGAGAGCCTGCGGCCAGTTTGCCTGTGAGCCGACGTAAGGTTGTCGCTCTGGTTGCTACAGTATGGAAGCTCATCTCCTCCTGATCCGTGAGCAACTGACGCTGTCAGTTTGGGGAATGAACAAAATGGCTGGTTCTAGAGATACTGGAACAGTTGCTACACTCAAATTTTTCTCGGTGGATGTACGAGTCTGTCTGTTGATGTGAAATTTGTGAATGTGAGTTGTGAAATATTCAGTGAAGTATATTCGATGGTCGGTGAAAATGCTTATGTCCAAACATAACGCAACAGGTGGCCCTGAGAAGACAAGAAGACGTCAGAAATTTCACGAGTTTTCCATGTGTAAGATATGTCGCCAACCGGCTGTGATTTACAAATTTATACAGCGAGAGTACAAAAACACTGCTGTTCACACGTTTTGATGAGCGTTTCATCAGTGAAGACAATTATGCGCAAATTCAGGGAGAGTTAATGTTGTATAATGTTAAATAAATTGTAGAACGTTACTAAACTTCAATTTAAGATTTTCGCTGTTTTCTATAGGGTGTTTCCATAAGAGCGTGCAAAAAAGTAACAGCACGTAGAGAATTCCCCACTGAACAATTTAAGGTAGAGACCCCGGGTTCGGAGAAGCCAGCGTATGGAGATATGGAAGTAAACTTGTCTACCGCTTTGTCTAACAGAACTGTTTCCAGCTTATTTACGATTAACATGCGAACAAGTTTACACATACTGTGCTGTTTATTTACATATATATTCCTTACTTCCTGCAAAGATACAAGATGGACGAGCCTGATTACTAGGAAGTCATGATGAGAGTTTTGTTTTCTTGAGGTTCGTGCAAAAAATTCTACCCCAATCAGATGGTTCAAATGGCTCTAAGCACTATGGGGCATAACATCTGAGGTCATCAGTCCCCTAGACTTAGAACTCCTTAAACCTAACTAACCCAAGGACATCACACACATCCATGCCCGAGGCTGGATTGGAACCTGTGACCGTACCAGCAGCGCGGTTCCGGACTGAAGCGCGCAGAACCGCTCGGTCACAACGGCCGGAAATTCTATCCGAGTTATTTGAGGAAGTTCGCCTGACTGTTTGTGAAAGGACGTGGATACAACATAACGGTGCACCGCCTCACGTCAGTGTAGATGTCCGCAACCATCTCAGTGCTGTACTTCCTGGTCGCTGTTTTGGAAGGGGAAGTTCTGTTCCATAGCCTGCGAGGTCACCTGACCTCAATCCCTTTGATTATTTTCTATGCGTGCACCTGGAGTCCCTTGCATATGGGACCCCTGTGGATATTGCGAGATGGAAACAGTTGCCACAATTGCACCTGTCTGTGATGTGATTCGAAACACACCAGGGATATTTGTCATGGTGCGTCACAATCTTGTTCGCCGATGTCATGCTTGCACTGAAGTTGATGGCCATCAGTTTCAGCACATTTTGTAAGATGTAGTACAAATTGTTCGTTTATTTTGTCAATGATGGTATCTGCAGTTAACTGTACACAACAATGTGATTTTATTTGTATTATCTCATTAAGCTGGCTTCTCCGACCCCAGGTTTCCCACCTCAAATCGTTCAGTGGTGCATTCTCTATGCCCTCTTAAATTTTTTTCAGGCGCTTACGGAAAAAAATGTATATTTCTCTTTCCAGAACCGGGAATTACTTTACTGGCGATCTTCTAAACTAAACAATACGCAGAAAAAAACTGGGTCATAAACCGTGAGATCAGCCGATCCTTGAGTATAGCCGTGCGATGGGAGGCCCGTGCCCCCCGCATGGCGATCCGTCTTTGAGGCAGCCCACAATTGAGTAATGCTCTCACACTTTACATGGGGATATCAGGCCGGCCGCGGTGGTCTAGCGGTTCTAGGCGCGCAGTCCGGAACCGCGCGACTGCTACGGTCGCAGGTTCGAATCGTGCCTCGGGCATGGAAGTGTGTGATGTCCTTAGGTTAGTTAGATTTAAGTAGTTCTAAGTTCTAGGGGACTGATGACCACAGTAGTTAAGTCCCATTGTGCTCAGAGCATTTGAACCATTTTGGGGATATCAGGGTGATGGTCCTCCATCCTGTTCAAAAATGAAATACTTATAAATCCAAATCTCCAATATAACAAAGAAAACAATAAATATTTGACAAAATAATTTAACTACATACATAAAAGAATCCGCTCACCAAGCGTCGACAGAACGCACATACTACAGAATGTTCTAATTTTGAAAGTTCTCGGAGCCAGCGGCTCCTCCTTCAGATGGAAGGGTTGAAGCGGAAGGATGAGGGGTGAAGGAAAAGGACTGGTGAGGTCTAGGAGAAGGGGTAGATTTCGGGAAAGTCATGCTGGACCGCGGTTCCGGGGACATTTGTCCAACGGGATGAATAGGAAAGACTCATTCCTTCTCAGCCCACCTGAAGAAGGAGCCACTGGCTCCGAAAGCCTTCCTAACTATAATTTTCTTTTTTGTGTTTGTTCTGCCGCCGCTTGGTAAGTAGATTTTTTTTTATCTAGCAAATCAAATCTCCAACATGTATCTAACAAAATTCCTCTAATCGACTTATCGGCAAAAAGAATGGTCCGTAAATGTGTTCACGTAGAACGGCACAAAACATATTAAGATTTGCAGTCTCTGTCACGCTTGTCTATTTTGCTGTGCGCCCCAAGTTCTTACGCTCTTGCGTTAACTTCTCTTCCTCAATAAAATTTTCCATCATCACTGAACAATAAACCTGAAAAAACATTGTTATCTACCATCTCCACTTACAGACTGAGTTAGTAGAACTGTATACGTTTTATATTCCCATCAAAGTGGCTTCTTTGCTGTTGAATCCTGTATGACATGAAACACAAATGTAGACACAAACCATGCCATATATAATACGGAACAAGTAACTGCTGATTTGTATGAGGATTAAACTCCTACGGACTACATTTCAAACGAAGGAAGTAAAATTATGGTATTATACTTAGCTTCGTGATGAGTGTGCTCTGTGTCTTGCGAGAGCGCACTGGCGACCCTCTGACAACCAAGCAGTCTCGGAACTGCGGCACAATTCGAAGTATCCCTTGACTTACAGAAGGTGCAGTGTGGTTTTCTTGGAGAAAATCGCGCTGCGCTGTCGTAAGTGAATTATGCCAGCTGAAACGGAGAATTCAAAACGCTATTTGTTTCTTGTTATCCCTATCTTGGTTTCACGCACGTTGGATAATGAACGGGCGAGTGTACGAGTTACGTTCTGTAGGGGGATTTTTTGTAGCAACTTCATGGAATGGTAACTAACACTTGTCATCAAGGTACACTTTTAACCTCTAAGCGAAAGTTAGGTAAATTTCACCCCAAATTTCTATACTGATTCATGTAATAAATAAAGTGCTGTGTAGTTGAATAATTATTAGTGCGCGAACAGTAATTTGTTATATCTTTTGGTTTGAGTGCGTAACATCTTCTACACCGTCATCAAATGGAATTTTAATGGCACAAACAAATTAAATAACACTTCACCGTAAATAATAACGTCGCTCGTGAAAATCCAACTATCAGTAGCACAGAAATAATGAAATGTACATAGCATCACAGTACTGACGCATTCGACGAAAATGGGACCGGTACAGCAACTGTTGATTTATTTAAGCCTTTCGGAAAACATTTATGAAAATTAGTAAATGTAGTTAGATAAAGAGGAATCTTGACGTGAACGCAATCACCATGCATCTAACTTTCACCTCTGAGAGTCATGGAAAGTATTTGTACTGGGAATCAAGAGATTAACGCATTCGGTCACTGCACCGACACTCTTAGACGATTGTACTGTTTGAAAGCATAAAATCTGAACACCTACGGTCATCTTAAGAATTCATTAGTGTTTTCGTAAAAATTTAAAATACACATCATTTTCTCAGCGATAATAACTCTGCAATGACATTGTATCACCATGAAATTACTTTTATTCTCGGTGAAGACAGATGTGACTGTTCATACGTTACCAGGTGGTCTGCACCTGCAGCGCTATTTAAACAATAGCTGTTAGTAATATCTTTAAGAAGAAGAGAAAGACAAGAAATTTCTTTTTAGAGTATTTTCAGTCTACTCACTCGCCCACACCAGAAACCACTTTGCTACGATTGACACATACAGCAACCACCTCAAATAGATAATTTCAGTACTCTTTATTAAGACAGAAATTGCTCTACAGAACGCCCGAGAGAGAAAACGATTTCATCGTACCCCACCTCCCATTCTCATACGGTATCATTGGGTGAACAGCAGGATGTCTTCCGATTCCCACAGCCGGTGACTTGAACGCTGACCAGACGCCTATGGTTATACGGCTCGTCCTTTTCTTATTACAGCTGATTCGTGTAATACATTCAGCCTGTAGGTTACTGGTTTCTTGGCCATCATGGGCAGCAGCAAGTTGTGGTAGCTTCCGGCATCTCTCGACGTTGCAGATCCAATCCCAAGACGAGAAGTGCAAGTTTAAATCTAAAAAAAAAAATGGTTCAAATGGCTCTGAGCACTATGGGACTTAACTACTCAGGTCATCAGTCCCCTAGAACTTAGAACTACTTAAACCTAACTAACCTTAGGACATCATACACATCCATGCCCGAGGCAGGATTCGAACCTGCGTCCGTAGCGGTCGCGCGTTTCCAGACTGTAGCGCCTAGAACCCCTTGGCCACTCCGGCCGGCGCACAGAGTGTAATGCTATGTCAGTTAACAAGCACCACAAAGTATTTCAACTAAAGTGGTTGATCAGGACTGCCGACAACACCCAGCCAAGGAATATAAATAAAAAATAATGTCTATGCACTAGAGCACAGCACAAACTTAAAAACATCATTATGCATCCTCGCCCCTGATCACTCAGTAACAAAAGCATCAATGTATTTCATGAAACTTTATCACAGCATTAACATTATTAAGAAAATTCAGAAACTTGATATGAGATTATAATTCGTAACATGTAGATATCAATTTTGTATGAAGATGGTATCTGTTCTTTCAGACAAGTCCGAAAGAACAGATATCATCTTCATATAGTTAAGACTAAACGGTAATTGACCTTCTCCTTCGTTGCGGATGCACACGTGTTGCCCGAACTGTTGCGGCTCTCGATAAGATTCTCTGAAGCGAGTAATGAGTGTTATGGACAGGGTCACTAAGAATATAGTGTGTGGAGATTAATTTGGGAATGCGGGTCTCACGGGAGTGTGCTAGGGATACGTCCCTGAAGTCGCACTATGTTATGTGTTGTAACCTCCCCCTAACTTATCGACCTTAATGACAGTGAAAAATTAAACCGCGTGTACCTAATGGAAATATGGGAAAAGTAATCGTCACCGAAGTTAATATGTCGGTAAAGAGGGAGGAAAGGGTTACATCTGAATGAAAGGAAAAACGCAAATGATACTGGTGGAAATTAATTTTGAAAAGGGGTAAAGTTAATATAGAAAGTAAATGTACAGTCGTTACGTTAACAATTAACTGGCGTTAATCAGATATTTGAGATTTTGTGAAAATTACGGTCGCCAGTCCTATGGACAACTACTATAATAACTGAAAAACAAAGGTTATTGCACATATAATTAGCACTAGAAGCGTGGCAACTGAAGGTTGACACGTGTTGTGTGAAAACAGAATGTTTGTCAGAAGTAATAAATTTTGCTACACTCTGACTTAATTTAGCAAAATAATTAATAAAACCGGAAAATTTAAAGTTAATTTAGTGGCTGAAGTTAATAGTGAACTTTGTTTCCGAAGCACTGCGAAATTCAATAAAATAAGGTTTGTCTTGGGCTACCTCAACAATCATTTCAAAAGCTACTTGAATCTACGCAATTTAGAAGTAAGAGATTTAACTTTGAACTTGAATTAAATGATTCTGAACAATTAACAATAGTAAAACTTAGTGCGTACTAAGCTGAGCTGCAGTCACAGGAAAGCTAAAATATGGTGACAAAACTCGCAATCTTAATTTGTGCTTGTGTAATCTAAATATTGTAGCCAGCTATGAACACCTTAACTGCAGTGAAATCGAATGATATTACTTTAATGCTGGCGTTTGAATTTCAACGACACTCGAGTTCATTTCGGAAAAGGAAGGGACCATGCTTGGTAATGCAATTGCGACAATGAGCAACAAAGGTTCATGCTAAGTTGCTGTAATTTAGTTAGGCAAACGGAACAATATTAAAAGCTGAGGTCTGCCATACAGTTCTAAATCTTTACGTGCTTTCAGTCTTCCTTGTTGGTTGATTGAAGGTTTGAAGTCGTCGGTCGAGGAGGTGGCGACAGTCACTTATTGTTGGGCGTCTCTGTTGCAGAAACTGGATGTTGGCGCGCCTTCTTCTCGACACGGTCACCAGGCGAAACGGGCTCTTGATGTGCGCCAGCTAATGCTTCCCGTCTGCGCCACCGTGTCAGAAACTATCATCGCAAGTCGAGTGCAATTACATGCTGCCAAACCCCGAAAGCGCGGCCACTCGTGGGAGTGTCACACAACACACCTGCTCCACCGCACTACTCCAGCCAGACTCTCTCTGCTCTGCCCGTGCTCCACGCGGCAGAGTTAACACTACCAAAGATCCTAAACACTTTGGTTCTCCACACGACCTATCGATGTATTCGTTCGATAGCATAGTTTTCCCTAGGCAAGACCCAGCATAAAAATACAAATAATATTTACAAAACAAACCAATTATACATCGACATGAATTCATATATATACAAATAGTAAAACAATTACAAAATACAAAGACACAGAAACGTCATATCTTCAGGTAACAAAAAAAGGAAAAAAAATTATAGTACAATAGATGGAAATAGGTGGATATGCATTTCCGGCGTTACAGTGTCCTCGGTGGCTCTGATGGATAGAGAGTCTGTCATGTAAGCAGGAGATCCCAGGTTTGAGTCCCAGTCAGAGCACACATTTTCAACTGTCCCAGTTGATGTATATCAACGCATGTCAGCAGCTTAGGGTTTTGATTTAAATATCATATCCATTTTGATTTTATATTCTGTAACTGGAATGTGAACTTAACAACTCTGAGTTCACTTCTGAAGAACAGAACTTGCTTGCTAAATGCTTAAAATTTAATGTTGCATCTAGGATAAAATAATATAAAGGAGCTTGTAGTTCATAGTAAACTAGCAACAGATGTGAAGAAAGGTTCAGCGATAAAGCTTGCAAAGTAGCCAATATTATTAAAGAGCATTTATTAGCTATGAGAAGAAAGGATCCCACAAGGAGAGTAATAAATTCTGAAGGCAGTCGAAGGGAATTATCTTGTTCTCATTACTAAAGACGTTTATGTAGCAAAGTCTTAAAAAACATCGGATGCTTTATACTTGATTGTTCATACACGCTGTAGACGAGAACGGGCCTATCACACTTCCTTGCAATACTTGGAAGATTTGCCTTTGCATCTGTCGATTTTGTTCCGTTAAGAGTGAGATATTGAGTTGTGTCTGCAAGGAAGTCATAGATCTAGTCGCAAATCTGTTCCTATACTCGGTAAGCTCGTATTTTTGCAATACACGGCAGTGCAGAACGGTGTCAAATAGCTTCCTGAAGTCAAGGAACACGGCGTCAACGTGAACGCCTTTGTCGTCCTGGCTTTGCGTCTTACGGAGGATCCGAGCGAGATGAGTCTCCCAAGATCCGTATTTGCGGAATCCGTATTGATTTTTATAAAGAAGATTTTCGTTCTCCAAAAAATGACATAATTATTTAAAATACAAGTTCCACAATTCTACAACAGTTTCACGTTAACGATCTAGGTCTATAACAGTATGCAGCTGCTCTAGCGCCCTTCTTGAAAATGGGAAGGACTTGGCCTTTTTGCAGTCGCTAGATACCATTCGTTGTTGCCAGCCGAAGTGGCCGTGCGGTTAAAGGCGCTGCAGTCTGGAACCGCAAGACCGCTACGGTCGCAGGTTCGAATCCTGCCTCGGGCATGGATGTTTGTGAAGTCCTTAGGTTAGTTAGGTTTAACTAGTTCTAAGTTCTAGGGGACTAATGACCTCAGCAGTTGAGTCCCATAGTGCTCTGAGCCATTTGAACCATTTTGAACCATTCGTTGTTCCTGCGATCTACGATAAACCGCTGCTAGAAGGGGAGCACGTTCTTTCGCATAATAATTGTAGAATCTTACAGCTATCTCATCTGGCCCTGATGCCTTACCATTAATAAGTGATTGCAGTGTAGTTGATTTCTGATCCCCGATCGGTTACTATCTGCCATTTCGACTTCTGAAGATGAATGGAGGGCCCTCGCTACTATCTTCCTTAGTGAAATACAGAATTTCGGCCTTCTCTTTCATCTGCCATTTCAGTGCCAGTACGATCTCTGAGGAAATGAATACACGATTTCGAATCGCTTACTGATTTTACCTTAGACGAAAACCTGTTAGTGATTCAATTTAGATAGACTGACATAATTTTACTTTCAAAGTCGCTGAATGATTCAATCAACGCTCTCCTTGCGCTGGTTATCGCTTCCTTCAGCTTTTTTTTGTCAGCTAGAGTTTGACTTGTCTTGAATCGGAGATGAAGCTCTCTTTCTTTACGGAGCAGTTTTCTAACACAGGTATTAAACCACTGTGGATCTTTCCCATCCATCAACACCTTCCTCGGAACGAACTCTGATACTGAACGATGCTTTTAAATTTTTCTCCCATTATGCTCCACATCTTTATCTTCATCACTGAATATTTGATGCTGACTACTGTACGCTGCTCTGCAGCTCGTGGCTTGGGCCATAAATTTGCCATCATAGCTACTGTCTCATGTGAGCAGTGAGATGAAAATCAGAGTGTGTCAAGTCTGTGCTATATGGTGGGTTATCAAACGCTTACCAACGTAAACGCTACAGGAGTGTCTTTTTTGCAACCACAGCGTGTGGCCGAGCATTGTCATGAAGAAGCATAATGCCTGATGGCAACATTCCTCTTCGCTTGTTCTGAACCGTTTTTCGTAGACGATTTCCTCTAATAGCTTGATGCACTCACAAAATGAGATTATCGACTGATATTCTCTTTTACTGACCGCCTGCGTCATGTAAGTCTGCATGTGTTGCTTCAAAGTTGTCATACTTTCCAGTCACTCATGACAGCTACGTTATGTTGGTAGCGCGTAAATCGGCGGACCCCCTCAGCCTGAAGAAGCTCAATGACAGTGTTCGAAAACCATTGTCCTAGGAATCTCACGTGTTCACTGTGAGCGCAGAAGGAAAGAACGCGACGTTACGCGATCGACGAGAATACTAAACACAATGCGCAACACGTCTGCGCAGTGCTTCATCAGATTTTTACTACGGTTTTAATTTTGCCTTAAAGAAATAGCCCTCGTAAGCATGAAGTAAGGTGAGGCGTATTAAGCGATAAGCGATTTACACGGAGAGAACCTGGAGACAAGTGACAACTGTTAATGAGACACGGGCGGTGGTCTCGTAGAATATCACAGTTAAGAAACGGTTACGAGAGGTGTCGGTTCCTGCGCAGGCCGCAGGTGCGTGACGTTAATGAGGTCTGGCGTGGCGGACATAGCGGAATGAGGAACGGGGCGGGCCCGACACCCGCCCACAGTGAACAATCGGGGTCCGTCCCAGCCAATTACCATTGTGTCCCGCAGACGGCAGGCTACGGAGAACTTAGGGAGGTGGGCGGTGGTACAGGGAAACAGTTCGTTGCGGGCATGATGCAGTTAGAACACTAGACCTTCAGCGAAAGTAACGAAAGCCTTCATTTAGAAAAGTTTACTGGAGCGACCCTCAGCGACGAATCATTGCAAACGGAGTCTCAATATTTTTGTTTTGAAAAGAGCAAAATGTTAAACTATATTGAAGGCACTAAACGCTCAGAAGATGGACCGTACTCCTGTCTCAAAAGTTACGCCTGTACACAATGTGTCATACAAAGCACAATTTTTGATTTTCGAATAATCAACGTTCTGACTATTTTGATGCGGCGTTTCACAAATTCCTCTCCTCTGCCAACGTTATCATCTCAGAGTAGCACTTGCAGTCTGAGTCCTCAGTTACTTGCTGCATGTATTCCCATCTCGGTCTTCTTCTACGGTTTTTAGCCGCAACAGCCCTCTTTAGTACCAAGAAAGTTATTCCCTCATGTCTTGACAAATGTCCTTTCTTTCTGTCCTTTCCTGTTGTAAGTCTTTCTGAGGTATACCATTCCTCGTCGATTCCCCGGAGAAACTCATAATAAATTAGCTTAACACTCCACCGAATTTTCCACAGCCTTCTGTAGCCCCACATCTCAACTGCTTACAGTCTCTTCTTTTCCGGTTTCCCTACAGTGCATGTTTCACTATCATACAACGCTGCGCTCTTATGTTTGGTACCAGTAGAATTCTCTTGGGCAGGAGTGCTCCTTTCTACCAGTGCTAGCCTGTTTTCACTCATTATTTTTCTGCCTAGGTAGCAGAATTCCTTAACTTCATCTATCACGTGATCACCAGCCCTGTCGTCATTTCCGCTACTTCCCATTACTTTTGTCTTCTTCGATTTGCTCCCAATCCATATTGCGAACTCATCAGACTCTTCATGTCATTCAGTTGGACCTTTAAGTCTTCTTCACTTTCACTGAGGATAGTGAAGTCATCAGCGAGTCTTAATCCTTTCACTTTTCGAACCTTTCTTTTACATACGTCATTGCTTCATCGACGTATCGTTTGAACAGTAGAGCTGAATAACTATATTCTGTCTTATACCCCTTTTAATTCGTGCACTTCGTTCGTGGTATTCCATTCGTATTGTTACCATTCGCCTGTTGTACATATTGTATATTATCTTTCTTTCCCTTTAAGTTACCGCTACGGTCGCAGGTTCGAATCCTGCCTGGGGCATGGATGTGTGTCATGTCCTTAGAACTACTTTAACCTAACTAACCTAAGGACATCACACACATCCATGTCCGAGGGAGGATTCGAACCTGCGACCGTAGCGGTCGCGCGGTTCCAGACTATAGCGCCTAGAACCGCTCGGCCACCCCGATCGGCTATCACATCAGACAAGAGAACTATTTTACCTACGCGCTTCCTTCTTTGCACTTAGTAGTGAAATTCCCGTTGCACTCATAATGTTACCACCTCTCCTTTTTCGTTCGCAGGACGGTGTTTTGACTTTTCTATATTCTGAGTCAGTCCTTCCGACGTCCATTTCTTTCTCGATTTCTTCACTTTTTAATACAGCCATTTCTCCTTAGCTTCCCTGCACTGCCCGTTTGTTTCAATACTAAGTGGCTGGTACTTCTGTATTCCTGAATTTCCCTGAATATTTCTGTACTTCCTTTTTTCATACATCAACTGGAGTATTTCTTCTGTTACCCATGATTTATTCGCACTTACCTTCTTTGTACTTATTATTTTGCCAATTTCTGTGATTTCTATTTTAGAGATGTCTATACGTCTTCAACCATACTGCCCACGGAGTTATTCCTCATCGAAGTAAATGTAGCCTCGAAGAAGTTCAAGCATATCTCTTGATTCCTTAGAACTTCGTATCCCACTTCATTGCGCATTCATTCTTCCTAACTAGTGTTTTAAACTTCGGGTTCCTCTTCATCAGTACTAAATTTTGATCTGAGTTCATATCTGGCCCTGGGTACGCTTTACTCTCCACTGTCTGATTTCGGAATCTTTTTCGGATCATGATGTTATCTGATTCAGATCTTCCAGTATCTGCCGGCCTTTTCAGAGTGTACATTACAAATGAAATCTCAGCATTTATGTTTGGAGAAGAGAAAAGTGTGGGACCGTGTGGAGGGCAGTAAACGATCAAGATATGGCTCATCCCCCTGTCTTAAAAGTTACTGCTCAACGCGATGCGTTATACAAGGCACAACACCTCAACAGACAAAAAGCATTTAACGAACTTGAAAGTAAAATTCTTTCTACCGACTTTTGGAGGTACCAGGGAGCTTTGATTATATTGTACCAGTAAACGAATCGAAACCATCTGTCCAGCGACTCTGTGAAGGTAATGGCATCGAATGGGGCGATGACACAGAGCATAGCGGAATACTTAACGTATTTTTCGGAAACTGTTTCACTGAGGAAAACCGTATTGTGGTTCCTCTTCCAAATAATTGCACGAACATCAAATGACAGCTACCATAGGTGAGGGAAAAAGTGCGCACTTAACACCTTTATGTGACACCCTTCTGCTTTTCTGGTTACATGACAATGAAAATAGTATGCTACATACATAGGATCACACATAACACCTTACAATAAGTTCAAGATTGCGTATATGGCCCATTAAAGTTATATTTGACAAAATTTACAAATGAAGAAAATGGATCTTTGCCCCAGACAAAGTTCCAAACAAAAAGAAATTATTATAACTCTAACAGAATATAGGAAAATTACAGTGTTAAGAACTGTATTATCATACTGTATAATGTTCTGCTATATGAAAATCAACACCACAATCACAATCATGATCAACACTGTTTGCATCATCTTGACCGTATTGAATATCAGAATATGACACCAACATTTTGTGAGCGATTCACTTGTACGTGGAGCCAGATTTTGTAACATGATTCATGAAAAATGACCTGAAAAGATTCTCGTATGTAAAAGAGATTGTATTTTTGACACCACTCAACGAAAGATGATGCCTGAGAGGCAGAATAGATTGTAACTATGGGAGCTTGGAGTGCAGTTGTAGTTGCCGTTGCACTCTGTTATAGGTAGGATGTAAGGCTTAAAGCTAGTGGCTATGTTGTGAGAATATAGTGGTTGATCTATGGACGCAGCATAATACAGCATTTATAAAATGAAGTGATGAATGATACTGTAACTCAAAGGCAAAGCAACTGGAACATATTTATAAGGCAATGAAATTTTGTATCTTTTGTTTTAAGTATGCAGCAAAGTAATGTGGATTTTGCTAACACTACCAACATTTAAATGTAGGAACCAAGAATCTTCCATCGGATTTAATCTATAGGTTGACTAGGTATACCCCACTTGTAATATTGTGTGTAGTTTGTAAACCTGATACACTGAAGTTAAATTTCGGAATCTATTTTGTCAAACGATTTCATTCATTTTGCCATGTAACAATCCAAGTGTTTTTAATTGCAACGGTAAGTGAGAATTGTAGAATGATTGAGAAGTTCACTGATTTTGAAGTTAATGTATAATGTTCCATATCAGATTTTGTGAATGTGAAAGTTTATTTTGAATACAATTTTCAAACTGAAGTATTCGGTCTTAACATATCCCCTTATCGGCGCCTCATCCTCTTCCACGTCGAGTTTGTTTAAATCCAATTAACATTTTTTAAAGAAATCATTCTTCAGTCAGAGTCAGAAAAGCATTAAGGTGCTAGAATTAGAAAAGGTTAATGTTTGTAACAGCTTTAGTGCAGGCAGCATTGCACAGTGCTGAGCCAATATCCAATAATTTCACTGAACAATTTCAAGATCATTCATTTATCGGCTAATCTATTGATATTATTTGTATGAAGTTATTTTGCGGCCTACAGTGCACTTCGCTGTTCCAAGATTGAATATTTTGTATGCCTACTGTGAGGAGAACAGAATACCAAGAGTACATCCGTTGCGACTGAACAGTTAAGGAAAACTTATTTCATTGTTTATTTGCATACGGAATTTTATTAGTTTATTACACAGGACCATAGAACTCGGTGACCACCAGAGTGAGTAAATTTCAGAGAGATTGATTTCATTATAGTCATTGCATACTGGTTTTCCACACTAAATTGTATGACTAATTTTTTGATTTCAGTAATGCTGATTAAGCACACCATCTGCTCAACAAAACATCACACAATAAATTTCGATAACGAAAACATTATGCATTTCATATTCATTGGCGAACAACAAAAAACATCAAAACTTCTTATAAAAAAATGTTACAATATCACTAATTTAAATACAAAACATCTTACGACAACACATTGTATTACTGTTGTTTGGGCTTTTCTTGTCACACTTTTCTGCAGTTTCTCCATTGCAGTATGTACTGTTGTTTCGTCTCCATGACAGATTGGATCGGACGGAAAATTTTATTTAGAGTGCAAAGCTTCCAAGTTGCTCAGAAATTGTGCTTGTGCTTTCTTTAACCCCATTACCCTCCCGACACCGATTTTCTCCAGTTTCCTCAAAATTAAATTCTGACGAGAGATGATTAGCGAATCCAATCTTCCCCGGCCACTCTGATTTCTTTATTAACGGGTGGCTTACGACATTACTTTCGGCATACTGACATCCTTGTAACGGAAGTGTTTAAACGTAAGGCCATAAAACATAGATTTCAGACTGATATACTGCTCTGCCAATTCACTTTCCTCTACCTCCGTACATACACCCTTGGAACGCCCCAATGATATCACTCCATAGCCTGTTTTAAGCCATTTACATAATGTGAATTCCTTACGTCCAAACCTTTTAGCTTCATTTCTAACGGAAGATGACTTTACTATTGTCTTCTTAGCCTCCTCTAACATCCTAGGGGACAAAAGCGTGGAGCACGTGTGTGTCTTGTTGTTTCTGTAACACGAGGCTGAAGTATTCTTATTAATAGTTCAAAATGGTTCAAATGGCACTGAGCACTATGGGAATTAACATCTGTCGTCATCAGGCCCCTAGAACTTATAACTAAGTAAACCTAACTAACCTAAAGGCCATCCTCCGACCGATAGTGCAACCATATCGGCAGCACATTGCGGAGGCATTCGTCTTCATGGAAGACAATTCGCGTCCCTATCGTACACGTCTTGTGAATGACTTCCATCAGGTTAACGACATCGCTCGACTAGAGTGGCCAGCATGTTCTCCAGACATGAACCCTATCGAACATGTCTGGGATAGGGTGAAAAGGGATGTTTATGGACGACATGGCTCACCAAACACTCTCAGGGATCTACGCCAAATCGACGTGAAGGAGTGGGACAATCTGGACCAACAATGCCTTGATGAACTTGTGGATAGTATGCCACAACAAATACAGGCAATCACCAATGCAAGAGGGCATGTTACTGGGTATTAGAGGTACTGGAGTGTACAGCTATCTGGACCACCACCTCGCTGTATGTTGGTACAATTAGCAATGTGTGGTTTTCACGAGCAACAAAAAGGGCGGAAATTATGTTTATTTTGATCTCTATTCCAATTTTCTGTACAGGTTCCAGAATTTCAAGCGCATCTCGCTATTCCTCAGTACTTCCGTATCCCACTTCTTAGCGTATTGATTCTTCCTCAGTAATGAGCCTACTCTCCATCACTACCTTGTTGTTATCTGAGTCTATATCCTCTCCTGGTACTGATTTCGGAATCTCTGTCTGACCAAGATGTAATCTAATTGAAATCTTCCCGTATCACCGGTCTTTTCCAAATATGCTTCCTCCACTTGTGATTCCTGAACAGAGTATTCGCTATTACTAGTTGAAGTTTATTGCATAACTCAATTTATCTTTCCCCTATCTCGTTCCTTGTACCAAGCCAATATTCTCCTGTAACCTTTTCTTCTACTCCTTCCCCTACAACTGCATTCCAGACTCCCATAACTATTAGGTTAAATGAACCAAATTGTAGTAAGATACTCGGTGGTTATTTTCTGCTTTGATCATATGGAGAGCAACATCTGCAGAATATTCTGGAAATATTTTTCTAATACCCTCATTCACAAATCTGGCGATCGTAGAATGATTTCCTTTTTTCAAGTTCTTTGCAGGTTATTAAATAGGATGCAGCAGACTCGTCTTTTAAAGCGCCAAAAATTAAATTTTGCAATGTAATGGGCACAAGTGCCTGTAGTATCCTCAGCTGAAATCCAGATAATGCTGTCCTTGAGTTCATTGCATATTTCTTCCAGCGTATTTACGGAAATTGTCTGTGTGTAATTTTTACGTAATGTTGATTCATCTGGTATAATTTGATTTAAACAGTATTTGCGCAGGAAGTCCCTGAAAATAGGGTTTGTTACTTTGTGAAGAGGAATATTGCTTACAATGAGTGGTTCACGTAGAACCATGTTATACCGACATTTTTTGTTATCTTTGGACAAATCCCTGCTATTGCAACTTGCTGTTGTCGTGGTCCTTTCTTCTGCATTCCTATGATATGAAGACGTGTCTCGACACGCTGGTCTGTATGAAACTTTTTTTGCAAGAAACGTTTTTCTCGCAAACTCGACAATATAAAACAATTCCATCATATGTAAATGGTCAGCTATCCACGAAACGACGTTTCTTTTTCGGGCGGCATGGCGCACAACACGTTTCACACTGCACGTCGTAAACACGTTCAACTGTGTACAAGTAAATAGAAAGCAAAACTGAAACAATGGACGTGCTGCTAAAAGCCTGCGTAGTTTAATTTAATTGTTGCCGAAGCGTACGATATGACAACGGAATGGATTAACCGGGGGCGCGGGCGCAGGGGCATTGAGTCTGTCTGCCTGTTCCTTTTCCTCTTCTGTAATGATTTCGCTGGGCAGTGCCCTCTCGGTTAGCGACTGCAAGCTGTTCTAGGTCGCGGTCAATCTGCGAGACATCAAAACTAGATCGAGCTAGAGACCGCCCTTCCAAATTTTTAAAATATTGTAAACATAGAGCGAAAATATGCATCGTCACTTGTTTTTAGTTAAATTGCGCAGTAACCGGTGAAAATACATATGCAACATGCAAATGCATATAATGAGGTTTCTATCAATATCTAATGACGTAAATTCGTATGCTTTGGACTTAGTATGAAGCACTGTTATTTCCACGTGGATCAAGTTGTGACACCGTTTCTTATTGTACGTACTGATTCTTCCTATGAATACTGCGTTCTTCTGAATACTGTCGATAGACGCTTGAGTCTAGAAATTCTTACTGTTCACTGTATTTCCTGTTATCCTGACGATATACTCCCGATGTGTGGTCAACAGCGGCTTTGTGTGATAGCCAGTATAATAGCACATGTTTTGACAATCTAGGTAAGCACTTGCTTAATCGTTTTTAGTTGTATTACTGTTTTTGTGTCTGTGGTATCGTCGTGGGCCAAATAAGTGTGTGAACACCTGTGTCATTCACTAATTTAAATCATCAGTTAACTATCACATTTACTCAAACATCATGATATCCATTATCGTTAGGTCCCCAGTATCAACATACTTTCTTTGAGTATATGTTTATGAAAAGTAAGCGCCAGATTATGATATACCTTTGGTCACAGACCGAGCACTGTTTTCCGTTCCCGATAGTTTCTGCTTCCATTATCGCATTGTCTATATATACATTCATGGAATCCTAGGAGGAGGGGGTTGGGTTGTTTGAGGAAGGAGACCAGACAGCGAGGTCATCGGTCTCATCGGATTACGGAAGGATGGGGAAGGAAGTCGGCCGTGCCCTTTCAAGGGAACCATCCCGGCATTTGCCACGAGCGATTTAGGGAAATCTCGGAAAACCTAAATCAGGATGACGTGACGCGGTATTGAAGCGTCGTCCTCTCGAATGTGAGTCCAGTGTCTAACCACTGCGCCACCTCGCTCGGTCCTAGAAGGAGTGGTCAGTATTTAGGGATGTGTCAGGAAGGATAATTAGAAGCAAAAATATCCCGTAGACAAGGGGTCTAAAGTACATACCTTAAGAGCTATGAACATTTGTTCATCTTCGATAATGTGAAACACATCTGTTCTCCTGAGCCAGTGTTCCTAGCTCCTAAGGTATAGATTTTAGAGGCCAAGTTTACTAGCCTTTTTTTTATTAGAATGGTAAACCCTCTCATGTCCCTGAATACTGACCATTCCTCCAAGGACACCCTGCATAAGCTATCAGACAACGACAATAGTGCATGACGATGCCATCGCCACAGAGAGGGATGCAGATGTATCCGTTCCACAACTGTCTGGTTTCAAGTAATCGAGACAAACGATTACTTAGAAGAACTTTTTTCCATATCAGTGCATTAGGTAGAGGAGATATTCGCATTGGCTGGAAATACTCTGAATTTGCTTTCAGGCTTATGTAGATACGGTTCACGCTACTAAGGAGATTAAGGATCCAATTGCTCTGTACTTTTCTTATACAAGGTTTTGGCAGTGCATGAACGGATACTCTGTGTTAACCGTTTTGTCTCTACATCTGTATTTCCGCAAACACATCACACAATGTACCGTCTGATGTTTTCTGCACGTTCGTAACTACACTGTTAAGTAGACTACGGCTGTCTGTATAGACTCCCTGTTTTGCATCCACGTGTCCACACATCAATACGTGACGTGCTTCCAAGGTAAAATAAAGATTAATGACTTGCTTGTGCCACGTGCACTGGGAGGGGGGGGGGGGGGGAGGTACTACCCAACCTGAAAACATATTACTCAATGTCTGTAATGATTAGTCTGCACGAAGTAAATACTCTGCAAAAGAAGTAAATGCTGATTTAATATAATTCTGTACACTGTTCTCAAGCATCACTAGAAATATTTGCACTTATACCACTGTGTAGATACGTGTTGTTAGTGGACTTTAGTGCGGGCTTCAATTCTTGATGTGTACTTACTCTGACTGAAGAGAGATTACTCGTATTAAACTGACGATGGTGAAGCAGTGTTCTTAATCAAATGAACACATGCACATTGCACTTTATTGTGGCCTCAGTTCTGAATACACATATGCGACAGGTTTCTGTCCAGCAAATATTAGAAGCAGTGGACAATTTTCAGTACCCACTGTATACCGGGTGATCAAAAAGTCAGTATAAATTTGAAAACTGAATAAGTCACGGAATGATGTAAATAGATAGGTACAAATTGAAACAAATGCTTGGAATGACATGGGGTTTTATTAGAACAAAAAAAATTCAAAAGTTCAAAAAATGTCCGACATATGGTGCTTCATCTGATCGGAATTGTAATAATTAGCATAACAAAATAAGACAAAGCCAAGATGGTGTTCTTTACAAGAAATGCTCAATATGTCCTCCATCATTCCTCAACAATAGCTGTAGTCGAGGAATAATGTTGTGAACAGCACTGTAAAGCATATCCGGAGTTATGGTGAGGCATTGTCGTCGGATGTTGTCTTTCAGCATCCCTAGAGATGTCGGTCGATCACGATACACTTGCGACTTCAGGTAACCCCAACGCCAAGAATCGCACGGACTGAGGTCTGGGGATTTGGGAGGCCAAGCATGACGAAAGTGGCGGCTGAGCACCCGATCATCACCAAACGACGCACTCAAGAGATCTTTCACGCATCTAGCAATATTTTTTTGGTTACAATAAAATCCCATGTCATTCCAAGCATGTGTGTCAGTTTTTACCTCTCTACCTACATTATTCCGTGGTTTATTAAGTTTTCAAATTTATACTGACTTTTTGATCACCCGGTACTTTGGTTCACGCCATTTCTGTGCGAGATCAAAGTGGTAGTTGGTGCAGCAAGATTTTAGATAGCGGAATTCGGAGGGCAGTCGCCACGGTCGAGTTCGGTGGGGCCGCAAGCCGTGCCGGTGCGGTGCAGTGGGTAATTCCCGGTGGCCGAGTTGCAGCGGCTGCAGCGGTTTTGCCACGCTGCAGCTGACCGCAGCTGTGTGCAGCTGGGCAGTCGCCACTGTACCAACACTGTCTAACCGCACTGCGTCTACCAGAGCGCCAGCTGGCGTGGCGACGCGAAACGCGTACGTATACAACAGCTAGCCCTCTGCCCAATACCTTCTCTGAGGCCCACGTGTTTTCACATCGTGAGAAAAAACTTACATCCGTCGTTAACGACTGACGCCTCCATCTCTGGTCGAGGGACACATGTTCAAGAACATATTTCAAACTTCAAGAATATTTAAAAAATTTTCCGTGACTAGGATTCAAATACTGATCCCAACCTTTCACGCAAACACTTACCGAACTAAATACAAGAATGGTGAGTCAGTAAGAGAGATGAAAGGAAGGAAGATAAGGGAAGAACATCTCGTTCACTACGAGGACGTTTTAAACTGAACTCGAGTTCATATGGTAAAGGAGAGAATTGGGGGAGTAAGTTGTAATCTTGGGGTGTATGTGTATTCTGTATTGAACCGGGGACCTACAAATGACGGAGAGGCTTCGTCCCGCCGTAGACCTCAGTGGTACACAACCCCACAACAGGCCACAACAGTCCACCCACCCCACCGCCGCCCGACACCGAACCCTGCGTTATTGTGCGGTCAGCCCTCAGTGGAGCCCCCGGGAAACATCTCATCTCATCTCATACCAGACGAGTGTAGTCCAAATGCTTGCGGGGTAGTGTAATTATGGTGTACGCTCACGTGGAGACAGTGTTTGCGCAGCAATCGCCGACGTAGTGTAACTGAGGCGGAATACGGGGAACCACGCCGCATTCACCGAGGCACATGGAAAACCACCTTAAAAACCATCCACAGACTGACCGGGACACCGGACCTCGACACTAATCCGCCGGACGGATTCATGTTGGGCACCAACGCGCCTTCCCGCTCGGTATGCAGCGCTTTAGACCGCGCGGCTAGCTGGGAGAGCAATCTTGGGATTAATCAGTTTTTATTTTATTTATTTATTTATTTAACACACTGTATTACAATGCAATACTACATATTACTTCAAATGTTATGTGTAGAATTCTAGACTAACGAAGGTAATGAAACTCTCACAGCTACATCACGTACTTTTTTTTTCAAATACGAACTTATAATACGCAAACATTTCACAATTTACTGAATAACCTGATTTATATCTGCAGAAGCTGTTAACGGTGGCAGCACTCGCATATCAGTAAAATGATATGAAACGTACGTGTCACTTTTCTGGGCAGGAGATACTGGTCGGTATGTTCGAGCCCTTGGTGCAAGTCTTTTGTCACGCCACTTCGGTGAAATGCATGTCGATGATGATAACATTTGGAAAACACCACGCACGCACACACACACACACACACACACACACACACACACACACACACACAGTGTCGCGAGGGGATATAAACTGATGTAACCGGAAATCGAAGCCGAGACCCTGTCATAGAGAGGGGGCAACGCTAACCACATAACCACTGGCTGCTGATCCATAACGTTCGCGTCGCAGAAGCTATAAGAGACTTGTGACGTTGAGCGGCTAAAATGCGACAAAGTTGTGGCAACTCGAAGCAGATTTCGGATGGATTAATGCTCATACAGGGACGTGGGTAAATGAATTAGCTGACGATCAAGTCAAGAGAGCGTCCTATCATGGAAAACACAACGGGGTAAACACAAAGCATATTCTCTTGTGATCAGCAAATGTTTAACGATTTAGTTACCATTATTTCCGAACTTTGCAGCCATGTTAGAGCCATCCCCGAATTACGTCAGATAAGTTTCATGATTTCTTGAGATCGGCCCCCATTCCCTGACACAGGCGGTGAACCTTTCCCTGGTATGACGTAAACTATTTTGCAATTTTAAATTTAAAAATTATTAAATTAAAACAGCACTTCCAAAATTAGTTACTAATTTCTAAATAAAAGCTTTCTTCATCAAATCAACACTAAATCAAACATTTTAGAAAATTTTCAAAATATGATAACTCTTGTGTCCATGGACATTATATTATTATGCTATTTACGACTATCATCACTTCGTTATCGATTTGGATAATGCTAGAAACATTCGATGCGTTCACATCTTCGGCATCCAATCATATGGCATTGTCATCATTTGTCAAACAAAGAACTTCCCTGGCATGCCTAACTGCAGTTCTTTCCGGACGGATTAACATGATGGACAAGACCTTTCTGTGGTTGTTATGTGATTGCATGTGATGGTTAGTGACATTGTATGATAAAACACGATAATTTATAGAATTACATCTCGACATTGTGACAAAATCAAACGTAGGGAACTTTCATCAAATATGATGCCCCACGGAGATCCCAAGATAGCTGCAGTAACAACCGAGCAAATATCCGTCTGTAATCTGTTCAGTCAAAACAGGTGGTGGCTAAATGCCCTCTCGTAAAAATCGCCACATGTTAGATTGTCGCACTCAGCAACACGCGACAACCTCCTATTTTACAGTTCCGAAAAGATATTACTGTTCGCTTTCGCGATTTACGTACCAGGTAGCACCATTTTCAAGTTTCCTAGCCTGTACGATACCCAGTCTGATCCGTGGAGATCCGTTATCTAACGCCGAGGCGTGCCGTGCTCGACCGCCTGCAAACGCTCACAGAATTGTTACTTTTTGGAGTTCGGGCATAATATTTTGCTGAATAATTCTGAAATGTATATTCATTCCAATTCAGTAGTAAAAAAATTTCCAGTTTTTTCAAACGACAACCAGTCGTTGCACCCTAATTTCGAATAAGGTAGAAGAGATAGATGCCAATTCATCACAATTTCTAAAATAATCGGTGGAAGTGGCAACAAAATGACTGTAGATGTTGATCTGCAGAATGTAGGAGTCTGGCGATATACCATCAGACTTTTCGTGAAAACATTGTCCACAATATCGCGAAAAAGCATTCTGATAAGAATGACACACAGAAGAGAAAAAAATTCAGGATCTGTTAGATGGTAATCAGTTTGGCTTTGCCGGCCGAAGTGGCCGTGCGGTTAAAGGCGCTGCAGTCTGGAACCGCGAGACCGCTACGGTCGCAAGTTCGAATCCTGCCTCGGGCATGGATGTTTGTGATGTCCTTAGGTTAGTTAGGTTTAACTAGTTCTAAGTTCTAGGGGACTAATGACCTCAGCAGTTGAGTCCCATAGTGCTCAGAGCCATTTGAACCATTTTTTTTCAGTTTGGCTTTAGGAAAGGTAAAGGCACCAGAGAGGCTATTCTTATGTTGCGGGTTGATAATGGAAGCAAGACAAAAGAAAAATCAAGACACGTTAATAGAATTAGTCGACCTGAAAAAAGCGTTAGACAATGTAGAATGGTTCAAGATGTTCGATTTTCTCAGAAAAATAGGTGTAAGCTATACGGATAGACGGGTAATATCCAATATGTACAAGAGCCAAGAGGGAAAATGAGACTGATAAACCAAGAACGCAGTGCTCGGATTAAAAAGGCTGTAAGACAGGGGTGTGCGTTCACCGTATGCCGCTGTGTAAGGCGTGTGACCTTGAGTGGGACTTTGCCGCAGAACGAGGCTGTGGCGCGCGATTCAAATGGGCTGGGCAACACGCTCCCTAGTATTACTAGGAGCGTGTTGCTGGAAAATTCACATCCTGTTGCGCAACGGCGCTGATAACTGGCGCGGTGACGTCTTATCAGTGGCGTCATCCGGTACTGAGGCAGCTGCAGGCTCATTCGACTCGAGGCAGCCTCAGCGAGCAGACAGCCATGCCGTACCGACGCAGAAGATACATGAGGAGGAGCAGACTTCCAGTTTACAAGACAGTGGAAACGTTTTCAATTACCTGTTCAGTCTATACATCAAAGAAGCGATGAAGGAAATAAAAAGAAAGATGCAAGCGTCGATTTAAAATTCTAGGTAGGACGTCAATGATATGATACGCTGATGACATTGCTATCCTGAGTGAAATTGAAGAAAAATTAAATTATCTGCTGAGCGGAATGAACAGTCTAATGAGCCGAGAATACGGATTGAGAGGAAATCAAAGAAAGGCGAAAGTAATTAGAAATAGTAGAAATGAAAACAGCGATAAACTTAAGATCACCAAACTTGATCACGAAGTAGAAGAAGTCAAGAAATTTTGCTACCTTGGAAGCAAAATAAAAATTATGGATGAAGGAAGGAGAACATAAAAAGCAGACTATCACAGCAAAGAGTGCATTCCTGAGAAACAGAAGTGTACTGGTATCCAACGTAAACCTTAACTGGAAGAAGAAATCTGTAACAATGTACACAAAACAAAGAAAGTTTTGCGTCACCTCAGTTCCGAGAGTTCCGGAACCTGTACAGAAAATTGGGACATAGATCAAAATAAACATCATTTCCGCCCTTTTTATTGCTCATGAAAACCACACATTGCATGTTGTACCACCACACAGCGAGACCTTCAGTGGTGGTGGACCAGATTGCTGTAAACACCGGTACCTCTAATACCCAGCAGCACGTTTCATGCATGCCTGTATTCGTCGTGGCATACTGTCCACTAGTTCATCAAGACACTGCTGGTCCAGATTGTCCCACTCCTTAACGGAAATTCGGAGTGGGTTCCTCAGAGTGGTTGGTGGGTCACGTCGTCCATAAACAGCCCTTTCCAATCTATCCCAGGCATGTTCGATAGGGTTCATGTCTGGAGAACATGCTGGCTACTCTAGTCGAGCCATGTCATTATCCTGAAGGAAGTCATTCACAAGGTGTGCCAATTGTCGTCCATGCAGACGAATGTCTGGCCAACATGTTGCCGATATGGTTGCATTATCGTTCGGAGAATTGGCATTCGCGTATCGTACAGCCTTTACGGCGCCCTCCATGATCAGCAGCGGCCACCATGCTGCACCAGCTGGGCAGCGTGCCTAAGGCATTCAGCCTGACCGGGTTGTCTCCAGCCACGTCTCGCACGATTGTCTGGTTGAAGCCATAAGCGACACTCATCGGTGAAGAGAACGTGGTGCCAATCCTGAGCGATCCGTTCGGCATATTGTTGGGCCCATCCGTACCACGCTGCATGGTGTCGTGGTTGCAAAGATGGACCTCGTCATGGACGTCGGTATTGAAGTTGCGCATCATGCCGCCTATTGCGCACAGTTAGAGTCGTAACACGACGTCCTGTGGCTGCACAAAAAACATTATTCAACATAGTGGCGTTGCTGTCAGGGTTCCTCCGAGCCATAATCCGTAGGTAGCGGTCATCCACTGCAGTAGTAGCCCTTGGGCGCCCTGAGCGAGGCCTGTCATCGACAGTTCCTGTCTCTCTGTATCTCCTCCATGTCCGAACAACATCGTATTCGTTCACTCTGAGACCCCTTGACATTTCCCTGGCACAAAGTAACAAAGCGCACGCGAACGAACCGCAGTATTGACCGCCTATGCATGGTTGAACTACAGACAACAAGAACCGTGTACCTCCTTCCTGGTGGAATGACTGGAACTGATCGGCTGTCTGACCACCTCTGTCTAATAAGCGCTGCTCATGCATGGTTGTTTACATCTTTGGGCGGGGTTAGTGACATCCCTTAACAGTCAAAGGGACTGTGTATGTGATATCATATCCACAGTCAACGACTATCGTCAGTAGTTGGGAACCGGGGTGACGCCAACCTTTTTGGGATGTGTGTACATTTAGAACACGACATTATACGGTAATGAAACATGAACTGTGGTGTGTTCAGTGTTCAGTGATCTGCCTAAAGGCAGGTTTTTACATGGTAGTTCTCCAGGCTGTCCGGTCTTCTGCCATCCTCTTCAGGTCTGCATAATTTCCTGTGGGGAAACCGTAAATGAAGTGGATCGAATCATTTGAGATGTGGTGCTACAGAAGGATGTAGAAAGGCAGGCGGACTGATAAGGTAAGGAAAGAGGAGATTCCGCATAGAATGGGGTAGGAAAGGGATATATGTAAAACACTGGCAAGAAGAAGGGACAAGATGAAAAGACTTTAGACATTAGGGAATTACTTCCATGGTACTAGAGGGAGCTGTAGAGGGTAAATGCTGTAGAGGAACACAGAGATTAAAATCCAAAGAGCAGATAATTGAGGAGGTAAATTGCAAGTGCAACTTGGAGAAGAAGAGGTTGGCACAGGAGAGGAATTCGAGGCGGACCACATCAAAGCAGTCAGAGGACAGATGACAAAAAAAAGCCTCCAAATGGGAATCTTAAGATATTCTGCAGCTGGAAGTATAACTCAGTTATAAGGTGGATTTTCGTTGGAACTACCTTCGCAAATAAAAAGTAACTGTAACAGCTCTCGAGATCTCAGTAAGTTTTCAACAGCACGTAATTTAGAAAATCTACGTATGTACGCTTGTGGCACGAGTCTCTGTGTTAGAGGAAGAACGTTTTCCACCACGAATCGCCCAGACTATTTCACAGCTTCAGGCGGTCTTCCCCATTTTGTTAATTGAAATACATGCATAAACAGAAAGAATAAGTTTATGTTTAACAGCGACCTCGAAACATTGATATTTTAATTTTACATCGTAGTCAAGGTGGAAAATTTTCTTGCTTGAGAATTTGGCGCAGATACTTTGGTATCCATCGATTAAGAGCATACCTAACAATAGACCAAAAATGAAGCTTAAGGTTGAAGGTTTGTTATCGTAACTGTGCCGAATTTGCCATCTTTGTACTTTACATGTAGCGTATAGTTTACACAATTAAACAGGAACATTTACTACTTTTTTTCTTTCCTTCGTACTGACTCGTCTCGGAAGGAGTCTTAAGTTAACCCTGATAGACTGACAGTATACCCTTGGTCATAACGTTCGGCTTTTAAGTCATCCAGTGTTTTGCAGCACTTTATAATTTCGGTGCGACGTCGATAATCAGCTGCCCACAAAAACGGCAATTTGCTTTGAGATATCAAGTAAATCGGACTGATTTTCATCTACTCTAGGCCGATCAACAGTATCTGATTATTGCTGTATCTGAATGCTCCTAAGTCGGATTTACTTTCACAAATTTCTACAATATTTTTGTTTTTATAATCATGACGTTTTTTTTGTTGTTCTATTTCGCCGTTATACCTGTTTAGTATTTTTTACCCTGTAGAACGCCTTTCCTGTTATTTTATTTTTTTGCTTCACCGCCTTCATGTTGGCATCCCTTGCTAGGAGCAAAATAGTGAGCTCTAGTTCACAATTATATTCCTAGAAGTGTTTTGACAAGTAACTGATTTAAGTATTGTTAGAAGTAACTGACTTCCACTTGACTGCATATTAATACATCTAGTGTCTTCTGGTATGTCCTGTTTGGTTTCGTTTCTTTGTGCAATGAAAAGCAAACAAGTTAAATATTGTATATGGGTGTTTTACACAGTATGCATACTAAATGAGCCTGAACAGTCCAGATACACGATAATGGAAACCGCACTGAAATCGTCCCTGTACCTTTCGAGCACGCCCGAACAGACAGACAGAAATGGCGTTACTATCCTGCTTTGTAATTAGTATTTTTTCATTTTTCCACGCAACACTAAATACATTTTTTAGTGGGGCACAACGAAATATTGAAATAAAATAAAATGCATAATTATTTTTACGTCCATGCATTATAGGTGTAGGTTTTGTAGAGGGTATGTTGGATAAGGATGGAAACTGTCAGGATGCACTTTATTAAAACTCGTCCGAATTTAGCAAGTGATTTATTATTTACAGCTACAGTGCCCCTGTTCCTCTCGGTCTGCATCACAGGGGCTCACACAGTGCTGAGGACATAGCTTTGCTGTCTGCGATATGGCTTGGCATGGAATGGCTGCCTCAGCGACCCATACAATGCCTTGCTGTGTGTCGGCCTTGTACGGCCGCAGAGCTGTGACGATGTCAGGAAGTGCCAACAGTCGACTCAGCGGTCTCTGTACCGACCACCTCAGACCCGCTTTGCTGGGAGCTGTTAGGCGACCAGGGTCGCACTTCCTCGCCGGCGTGGCTAAAAACGCGGCGACAACAAGCGCCCGCGATCCAGGGTCCGAATCTGCAGCCCTCGCCTCAGGATTCTTCCGGCATGTGTTGGAAGCGCATTACGCGAAAACTATGTAACTTACGGTGAAGAGCGATGCGGGAGTGGATTGTGGTCAGCACTATGCACCTTCTCAAAGTTCGATTTTTAAGTCACGAGACACAAAAGTTATGGTAACCTCAAAATCGGTTAATATCACGAATACTGAAAGATTAATAAAAATAGTAAAAACAATTTACAGGGATGAGCAAGCGCTCATTAAAAACTTCTCGTCATAGCGGATCAAGTGCCGTAGGCATATGTTAAGATTCATTAATAATTAAGCCCGAAACTAGCAATAAAAAAAGTTTGAGGGACAATTGTTTATATAATTCAATAGAAAATTCATGAGGTTAGTCGTTAGTCAGTCGTTTTGGAGGGTGGGTGGCGAACAAGCCCCACTTGAGGGTGGCCCATGTGGTCGTTTGAGAATTCTTTTTCGCGCCGATTTGTTTCGACAAAGAGTATTATTGTTTAACAGTGCAAGTGTGCAAGCATATATTTGGTGAACTGGAAGTGCTACGATTATCTGTGAGTGCGAATTACGAGGTATATATCGGCCTAAGTGAACATGTGGTGATCTGTGATTTCAAGCCAAAACTGCTAGATCAAAGAGGACATTGGAACTTGCGGTTCTTTTCGATCTGATTGAGTAATGTTCGTTTATAGCAGCCTACATTACTGCTATTGGGGGCTCGGAGACAATTTATTATTAAAGTAAAACTGTAAACCGTGTCACCAGTGCTAATTTCATTGTATGAAAGAAAAGGACAACGCCAATAAATAGTGATTGACCTGTGTCGTGGAAAACAGATTTTTGTAAAATAATCCCCTAATCCTTGTTCCCTAGCATAAACTGTACTTATGTCTGAGTGAATAATTAATTCCATAACTATAAAAATTGCGCGGTTGTAGACGTGTACTAATGCACCAAATGTGGAAATCATCCCCTGAGACTTACATGAGATCCAAAATTTGCAATAACATTTTTAACCAACATTTGTATACGCACATTCGTGTGAGAACACTTCAACCGCACTACTTCATTATTTTTACGGCCTCATTGCAAGATTCTGCTCCCCTCGAGCTCTGTACATTTTCTTCACCAAATACTCCCTGCTCAAAACAACTTCCTAATTCTATTAATTTTCGTATGTATAGAAGATTCAATGCATCCCGACCCATTGCAAGCTCAATTTTGGCTCCATGAAGTCTCTTGGTCTATTCCTTCCTCTCTTGCTAAAAATAACTGGACATGCATGTGTTGGATTGGTGCTTATCATCTTGGCTGGACATACCGTTACCTGGACATACCGTTACCTTCCCTCTTTGACAGCTCCATAATTCCTCCCTTGTCATCTTGGCGTACTGGCTGCTACCTGCCAAGATCAGCAATACCTCCTCAGTTTTTTACTTCTGCCAACTTGCTCTACGCTCCCGTTTTCAGTGACCTGAGGACAGGGATCGCCATCACTCTTCCTCCCTCTACAAAATGACAGCTGTCCGTAGAAGGCTCACAGTACTAGAAAACACATATAAAACATGATAATACAATGCCTAATAAATCCACACAATCCCAATGATACATCGTAAGAAAACAAAAAAACTACAAATACTCTACTGCTTTCTGAATCACAAAGCATACGGTACATCATGCTGTACTCTATCTTCCTGGTTTTCCCTGCGCTGAGCACCTCGGCCGGCCAGAGTGGCCGTGTGGTTATAGGTGCTACAGCCTGGAGCCGAGCGACCGCTACGGTTGCAGGTTCGAATCTTGCCTCGGGAATGGATGTGTGAAATGTCATTAGGTTAGTTAGGTTTAATTAGTTCTAAGTTCTAGGTGACTGATGACCTCAGAGGTTAAGTCGCATAGTGCTCAGAGCTATTTGAACCATTTTTTTGAACATCTCTCTTCACTCTTTCTTTCTTTCGCTTCCCTTCTTGTGACATGCCTGGAATCAGATCGAGACAATCCTTAAATGGCCGACACCACCCAGTGTGTACTATCGTTGTTCTAGTTGGCAGCAGAAGCTTAACACTAACTGGGGATGTGGTTTCAACTACTTGGTATGGCCTTTGATACCTCATGACGAACTTGTTCGTTTTCCGTTTTGGCGTATAGGGGCTGGATAGCATTACCCATTGCCCTACTCTATACTGCGGTAAACTTCCTTTCTGCTTCACTGCGTCTTCCTGCCTTTTCAAAGCATTCGTATTCCCCGTTTGTACCTTTTTCCAAACAGCCCGAATTGCTCTTCCGAATGACATAAAGATTCATCGCTTCTTCCTTTCTGTAGCTTCAGTATATCAAACACACTATCTCATACAGAGACAAAGCGGTATTGATATGAACTTTTGCATTGTATGCGCATACAGTATGCTTCAAATACTCATCCCATGACGGTGATGAGCCCACATAAAAACTCAGAATCTTCCCGATTGTTCTGTATACCCATTCTGTCCTCCTGTTGGCCTGTGGATACCACATTTTCGTTCTCAATTTCTTTACGTTCAACAATTTACACAGTTCTTTCACTAAATTGGTCCCTTGGTCATTAATTATTGTCTCCGGTACACCAAACTTCAAAATCCAGTTGTTTACTAATGCTTGCGCGACCATTGCTGCCTGTTTATTTGGCATAGCCACCATCTCCACATACCTCGAAAAATGGTCTATTATTGTCAGAACGAATCTGTTCCCCGATGGTGTTCGACTGAAAGTCCTAAGACATCAATTCCCAACACAGATAATGGACATGTTGCTTCCAGTAATCACTGTAGCTGTATCTGTTTCCGACTCAAATCTGTTCTCTGTGCACATGGTATGCAATTCTTGAAATACTAATCCACATCCACTTTCCTAACTCCTCACCAATACCTCTCTGCCGCTCTCCTATTTGTGCCTCCACACCCACCATGACCAGATAACACGTGATCATGTGCTTCCTTTAAAACCTCATCCCTCATCTTTGGTGGCACTACTACCCTTGGCCCTAATTTCGTTTCCCGACACAGAAGACTGTCTTACATATTAAATTGTGGCTGTGTCCAATTCAATTTACAATCATCGTTAGCGTCCTGTAATTGTAGCCATGGTGGTAGGTCACAACTTATGACTTCCAGACTTCCACTTTTGCTACCTTTCTACTCAGTGCATCCACATTACTGTGCTTCATCCCAGGCTTGGGCACAACCTCGATTTCACTAAGTCTCGCAGCCCACCTAGTGAGTCTAGTGGACGGATCCTTCAACCTTAACAACCACTTCAACGCAGCATAATCTGCCACTATCCGAAATCTTCTCTCACATAAATAACATTTATAATATGTGATTCCATAGATTATGCTAAGCATCTCCCTCTCCGTTGTTGAGTAATTCCTCTCTGCAGCATTCAACTGCCTAAATGGATAGCCTACAGGACGTTCTTTCCCATCAATTTCCTGACTAAGAAAACACTCTGATGCTTGATTCGATGAATCACATTCTAGAATAAACACAATAAACGGACTTGATGTTAAAACTTCTTACAGTTAATCAAATGCTTTTTGACACTCTTCTGTCCACACAAATTTCACATCCTTTCATAACAATCGTATCAATGGCTGTGCTAAACCTGCAAAACCCTTTCGATAAAAATGGCATATTACGACGAATAATTACACTTCCTTAACTGTTTTCGGCTGGTATAAGTCGCTTAAAGCCTGTACCAAATGATATGAACTAAATATTCCACTTCTTCCAATGCAAAATGACACTTCTCCAGACTAAACGTTAAAAAAGCTGCTCTTAACCTCACAAAGACTTCCCTTAACCACTGTCTATATTGCTCCATATTATTTGTAAACACTATACTGTCATCCAAATAGACAAGGCACTGCCCTGGTTTCAAATCCCTCAACACACTGTCTAGCAACCCCTGAAACGTTGCTGGAGCGTTTTTCAAACCGAATGGCATTCTGATGTACTGGTAATGGCCTCCCAGAGAAGAGAAAGCGGTTTTTGGACGACCCTCTGGAGCCACCTCTAACTGATGATAACCACTTGTCAACTCCTTCGTAGAAAAGCACTGGCACTGTCCTAAGTGATCCAAAGTCTCCAATATGTTTGTTATGGGGTATGCGTCCATTCCTGTCTTATTAGTGACGTATCGGTAGTCACAATGGAACCTGTCTTTCTTAGTTTCATCCACAGATTATTTAGGCACAACGACAATGCCTACTCCACAGCAACTATTACTGTAGTCTAAAATACCATCCGCAAGCTGCTGATCGATGAAATACGCCACAATCGGCTGCAAATACCTTGGTATTCTGTATGATTTACGGTAAACAGGTGCTTCGTTCCCTGTTGGTACCCTATGTTGAACTAATGGAGTTACTACTAACGGCCCTCGTGGAAAAAACAAAACCTTAAATTCCCACAACAATTCTTCCATGTGCTCTTTTTCTTCTGCTTTCAAATGCTTGACTTTGTTACGCAATGCAGCTCTATCAGCAGTTATTGGTTCATCGCTATGCCTACCTCTTGAACACCAGTCTTCATCATCTGGTACATCGAAATTCTCTACTAAAACTCCTTTTCTCAAATTCATGTCAACAGCACTAAAATTATCCACCTTCACGGGGACTTCTCGCTAGTCAGTTCCCTCTAGTAGGTATAGAATACTACATTTCACAAAACAACTTAATGGATACAAAAATTCATTATTCTCCAACGGCTCAATAACACATACTGTACCCACAGGTACATTTGACTCTACACTTACCCAAAGCGAATTCCCGGTGCCACTAGACACACAATCATGCGAATTATGTCCTAATGATAATGTACGCAGCTCAGTTGGTTTGCTCATTACTTTGAACGCCCCTCATGACGGCTCTGATTCGACAACAGTTTCCCTTAGCTGTAATAAGATTCCACCAAGTTCCACAGTTCGTTGTCCAAGGTCAATTTTGGCATAATGTTGATGCAAGGAATGTACTCCTACGATCATGTCGTCGTCTCGCTTACCTGTGGTACGACCTCCAAGCATGCAGCAAATCGGACTTTCCCTATGCAAAAGTCAACTGTCACTGACCCTATAGGTGTGACCTCCATATCCCCCACACCATGCAACCTATAACGTGGTGGCTCTAACTTCCTTTGTCCCATCAAACTGTTAGTAGGTACTGATGCTTGCGCCCCTTAAGCTATTAAGTTCCTATGGATCCTACCACTTAACATTCCACCTCTGCATACATATTTGTAGCATTGAAGGTTGGTCTTGGGCCCCCTCTGTCGTTTACAATTTGTCCACCTTTACTATCTCCACCCCTTCCTCCATTCCTCAGTGACTGGTTACATTGCCTTTGCACGTGTCCTATTCGATCACACGTTTCATCCCGCTGTAAAAACTGCTTGTCTGTCACGTACCCTCACTGCCACATCTATTATTTCCTCACGTTGAATTGCCAGCTGAATGGCCAAATACAAACCTTTCAGAGACCCTTCACGCTTTTTCCGCAACAAATGCGCCTGTAACTCCCTCAAAAATACATCAAGTACCCTTTGCTTGGCCTCCTGCAACAGAACAACATTCTTCTCATCCCTCTGACCCAAATCGTAAGAATACTCGTTGATTTATCATGTCCACAAATTTCTCTACCGTCTCCCCTGCCTCTTCGTCGCTGTACCCAACCTGTCCCTGATGTACCGAGCGCTATTCTGTTTCTTGTACCTCTTTAAGAGATCCTCCTATAACTGCATAAACTGTTCCCCTTTCAGAACACATTAAATATGTCTTCGCTTCACCTGTTAATCTAATCTTGGCCACATGTAACCACTGTTCATCAGACCAAGCATTCATCACAGCTGAAGTTTCCAAGTCCTCCACAAACGAACACACATCCTCAGATGCCCTGCCAAAAAACGGAATAATCAAACTTAACGTGGATGGATCAATCTCATGCTGCGGCACCCTAGGCAAAACGACTAATCTGATGCAGTTTCCTGCTCACTTCTAGATGTTAATTCACTTCTCATCTGCGTATTGTCCGCTGTCAATTGTGCTACCTTTCCCAACAAAATCCGTATCGCTTCTGGTTCCATCACACCTTGTGTCCTTGACTCAGTCATTGTGTTGCTTTCGTACCCAGTTAGTCCCGAAACAAAACAAGAATAGCTTGACTTCCTACAGCTCCATATCATCTCACTCAGTATCATCATACACCAATATAAAAGTTATCAAATGCCACGAAAAACAACATCTTACTGCCTCAAATACGGTAACACTTATTCTGACAAAAAAATAATATGATTACACAAAACATCTAAAATGGCTACCAGGAACAGAAAAAGAAAGAAAGAAACAGAAAAAGAAACAAAACGTTCAAGAATCAGAAAGAAAAATTGGTCAACACTCGGTTCATTTTATGACTGTATTACAGGCAGTGGGCCCAAACGTTGTACTGCATAGATGACGCCCGCTATTCTGACACCAAATGTAGAGGTTATGTTGAATGAGTATGGAAACTGTCTGCATACGCCATATTAAAACTCATCTCAGTTTCCCAAGTGATTTATTATTTCCAGCTACAGTGCCCCCATTCCTCTCGGTCCGCATTACTGGGTCCCACAATGCTGAGGACACCACTTCACTGTCTGCAAAACGGCTTGGCATGTAATGGCTGCCTCAGAAACCCATGCAACGCCCTGAGGTGTGTCAGCCTTGTACAGCTGCAGAGTTGTGATGACTTCAGGAAGCACCGGCAATTGACTCAGTGGACTCTGTCCCGGCCGCCTCAGTGCTGCTCCACTTTGAGCTGCTAGGCGACCCTGCCAGTGCGCTTCCTCTCCGGCGTGGCTAAGAACGTGGTGATAACAAGTGCCCACGATCCAGCGTCCGAATCTGCGGCCATCGCCTTGGGATGCCTCTGGCATGTGTTGGAAGCAAAGAAGACTGCCCACAGGAGCGAGCCGTTGCATGGCCCGCACTGGCTGACTGCAGACCCCACATTGGCCTCAGAGGATCGAGCCAGCGACCCGCAGTGGACTAGAACGCTGGTGCCCCATCTGCTGCTGTGTGTAGCTGTTGGTGTGACACGCCCTTCAGTCCAGGAGAGCTGTCACACTTGAATGCCTTGTTAGTGAACTGGCACCTATTTATATACGGCTGTGTGCCCCTGTTCTGCTAACGTGCCGCTCTGAGTCATGTACCCATAACACTTGGGTTGGGCCACTGGGCCCCTTCTGGCTGTAACTTGCGCCATGCAAACCGCTGCTTTTAGTCTTTTCAGCGGGTCCGTGGCCCTGTGGCCTCCATTCTACTTCGCAACTGCTGATAGCATAACTTGCTGTCACCAAGCCCATGCCTGGCTGTAACTCGTGCACTCAGAAATGTTGCATCTAAGCTAACCTTTTTGGATCTTGACCGTTGGTGGCACTACAGTTTAGAAGAAGAAGGAATTTTTGAAAAAAATAATTGTCATTTCCTCTTTCTTCAGTTTTATTTGCAATTCTTTGACTTTCGAATCCACTTCACCATTATCATTGTTAGTACTTCTCAAATTTTGCCATGATGTGTTAACTTCGTCTTCTACACTTCGTTTATTTTTGTCGGCATAAACTTCATTTTATATTTCATGGGGTTAGCCGTAAAGAATATATAATTTAGTTGTTTTGCCCTTTTTAAATTTGTTAGATGCACTGAAAATCACAAACAATTGAAAGTCACATGTCGACTGAATGATTCACACAATGAAACATAGACTACGCCAGGGCGGCGTCGGTTTTTGTCACAGCCTTAAAGACGACACTGGTCTTTTGGCGTACGTCAAAGGCATCCGACTCGCCACACCACAGTTACAGCGAGAGCAAACTCAGCCGTTTCCATATGGCTAAAAGCCATATTTAATAATATTGATAGAGTTGATAGAGTTGGTAAACTTTTAAGTTGCAACACCTTAGATTTATACGTGCAATATGACGAAGCTTATGGCACGTCCTCCCCCCCCCCCCCCACTTCCACCGATGTCATGCTTCGATGATCCCTACCCTCCCTTTCGCCGGCCGAAATGGCCGTGCGGTTCTAGGCGCTGCAGTCTGGAACCGCGAGACGACTACGGTCGCAGGTTCAAATCCTGCCTCGGGCATGGATGTGTGTGGTGTCCTTAGGTTAGTTAGGTTTAACTAGTTCTAAGTTCTAGGGGACTAATGACCTCATAAGTTGAGTCCCATAGTGCTCAGAGCCATTTAAACCACTGCTAACCTCCCTTCCAACGTGTGAGGTAATTTATGGGTGGCCCCTTAAAAGGCCACGAAAGACTGAACGCCTGTTACAAACGACTGAAAATAGTAGAAAACGCACTGCACTCATGCAGAAGAGATACATCTCTTGACCACATGATTTTAGGCTACAGTATTTTAACGAAAGAGATTGACACTCTCAGGAAGCAAATCGCTGAAAATGGAGGACGATGGTCCATTGGTGAATACCTTAGATTTATTCACGTAACGTCACGAAGCTAATGACTTGTCCCCCACAACCCTTTTCATAAAAATCACATCAGATTTTTACAGATTATGTTATTTAATTAGGATCTCAGTTATATGGCAGTTGGTTGGTATCAACGATTACTTTACACAAACCTTGTAAAGCGTGGATGTATGTTAGATATTTAACTTATGCTTACAAGCGGATGTTGCCTACTCGTTATCACCAATTTTGTCCAAATATACGACGTACACAGGTGTTGGCCAAAATACAAGTGACAGAAGTACGAGCTACAGATGGCCAAGCGTTCACGAAAAGTGTTCCTGGCGCGAGTTGGCGAAGCTGATTCATTTGCGTGCTAGGTGGTTCTCAGACAGTGCTGTGGAAATTGTATGGAATATAATCAGAGTGTCGTGGAATCGACTCCGTATGCCGAAACGTTTTTTGCTTTTCTTACTTTCAATTTTTAGACTCCTTACACTGCAAATAAACCTAATGATGCTGAGCATATCGTATTTGTTAATATTTTCACAAACGGCATCCTAAGGAAATCAAAGGAAAATGTATTGAATGAGTACGTGGCAAAGTATACGAATGTCACCATCACTTCGGAATCTGGGAAACTTTACAACAACCGTATACCAAGATATTTTGATGCTGCCATGAAGCCTTACGTGTAGAACAATTTTCTTGGTGGGAAGCACAAACAAATCCGTTATTATAAGACGAAATATCTCGAGATGCTGAGGGAATGCCATCATTCAGCATTGATTTGATTGACTATCCCTCCTCCTCCCAAATGCACTCGCTAATTGAACCTGTGCGATTTTTATCGTCAGGTAAATAATTTGATCAAAAAACTTCAAAACTGCTCTTATCTCATCAAGAGAAAAGAAGAAATCGCATCCCAAGACTGCACAAAATATATTCCACTGCCAATACTTGGTGAAATACGAGAAACACTTGGTTTTCTGTGACACTGCGATGAGATAGAGCCCATTGTGAAAGTAAAGCAACTTCGTTCTTCTGTAGAAATTTACAATCACCTTGTAATTGTAAAAATGAGGCTTTTATAATGTGTGAAAAATGCTAAGATAGTTACCACGTTCTCTGTTTTTACGATTAATATCATTCCAACACGTTTAAATGATCAACTGTAAAGTAATAAAAGTTTGTAGTTCTATATACGAAGCCGGCCGGAGTGGCCGAGCGGTTCTAGGCGCTACAGTCTGGAACCGCGCGACCGCTACGGTCGCAGGTTCGAATCCTGCCTCGGCATGGATGTGTGTGATGTCCTTAGGTTAGTTAGGTTTAAGTAGTTCTAGGTTCTAGGGGACTGATGACCTCAGATGTTGAGTCCCGTAGTGCTCAGAGCCATTTTTGAACCCACGACCGCTGCATTACCGTGTGCTTTTCTTTCCTTCCGCTGCGCCGACGCCAGTCTGGATACTATCCTAAAGTAAGTGACCCATGCCTCGTCCGACCTGCCCCAAACCGATTTCTTTCTTTCTCTTGCTGCTTTTCAAGAAAAAGTCCTTGTCCATCTGGAGCTCACACTTCTCTCACATTCATTTCTGGGCGAGCCCTGCGTACTTTACAATTTTGGACGAAATTGATGGTGTCGAACATGCACTGTCTCCTTGTTAGCCTTTTTCTTACTTTAACATCCCCAATCTCAGAAAAATTATTTCTTTCCCCCTTAGAAATTATCCTTTTACCTTGGCAGCGTCTAACTTCCCGTCGTACGACAGCGTTTCTGCCGGATCTTGTTGGGACAAGTCGGGCAGTTAAACATTAAAACTGAGGCACCGTTTCCATTATGGTGTACGCTGATCGAGAATGACGGATTATTAAGAGGAAATTTGTATGTCATGCGTGAGGAAATATTTTAAATTGGAAAAGTCTTGAAAAGATAGAGAACCACGTTAAAACGGTACGAAAGATGGCAACAGACCATGTAACTACCGCGCATGCATAGGAAACAAAGGAAATTGTTAAAACATGAAATGCATTTGCGGGAAAACTATGAGAGATGTAAAGGGAGGTATTATCCACCAACGAGGTGCAAATTTGCTTAAGGGGGAGGCGTAGCTTAGCAGTTTTGTGACAGCGCGTAGGTTTCCGGCAGCTCGTAACATCTCTCCCAGGCCCTTGAAGACTCAACTCTGCCGTCCATTGGTGCCATATTCCCGCAATGCGGCAGTATTTGAAGCAAGGTTGGACTCTGTGAGTGTGACTCCAACGTAATGGAGGCAGACTGCTGCGCCACTGCTCACGGTAGCAACGAGCCTACCTCTCCTACGACTTTAAGGCGGAGGCGAGGACTTGTTTAAGTCGTGTAGAGCTTCACTCTCTACGGGGCAACGACGCGAAGATTCAGAGATAAACGCCACCCTGAACGACCACGTGGGCTGGGAACAAAATTTCAGCAGAAATAGCTTCCTTCTAACGGTCAGGGCCATAATGCGATTTTTAATAAAAGTGATTAATTTGTAACCAATTAATCGCAATTCGTCATATATTATCGCTTAAATATCAACAACCATGTAGTTTCAGAATTTCGCACATAATTGATTTACTGGGAGAGATTTGCATATTAAATTTATGAAATTGCGTAAAATACGATGGGAGACTATAATTAAAGTGGAACTACTCACGGAGGTCCAGTGTGGGCTGTAATTATCGTATGGTAGTGAAATTTGGTAGATATGCTAATGCATTAATGCGGGACCGATTTACACCGGAAAACAAATTAGTTCCAATTGTAGCCACCAGGTGCAAATCTGGCTCTGTACACTGTTTGTACGACATGACACCCACGCTGTCATTTGAGAAAGCAGAACGTGAGTGAACAGCACTGTCATCAAGAAGAGAGAACGTGCGTTTTATGTGAACTGAAGCAATGATAGGCTGAGGGGAGGTCCAATGCTATCAAATGTCTTAAGGAAGATTTCAGTAAAATTCTAAAACATGGGTGAGCTTGGTGTGGTACCTGGAAGAGGAAGGCGCTCTGTCCTAGTAGAAGTTACTGATGAGGTTGCTGTTGCTGTAATTGATCATGCAGTACGTGCCCCGGGCAGTGCTACTGCTCGTGGAGTGTCAACGAGAATTGTCCATCCGATGGTCAACAGTGCGGAAAGTTTCGCGCCTATTTTACACAGGCGTCCGTTCAAAATCCAGTCGGTGCAACAGCTGAAACCTCATCATCCATTGCAAATTTATGGAATTATCTTCTGTTTCTGGCATGGATGGAAGTTGAGACATATGGCCGAGAAATATTCCATGCAATGTCGGTGCACATTTTACACTACATTGTTTTGTATACACAAAAGTGGAAATTGGGGGTAGTGTCAATTCGCGTGTTGTGCACAAGACCCATTGCACTCGCCGTATGTGAATGTGTGGCGTTGTAACAATCACCTATATCATTCTTTCAAGAAAATATGCCCAGATGGGCTGTAAGCTGTACCATGAGTTTGCACGTTATTGAGACCTCCTTCTACGCCGTGTGACTCCTATAACTCCTGCTCTGGAAGAGCGCAACTATGCTGGAACCACTGTTTCCATGCAAGATGAACCGAGCGAGGTGGCGCAGTGGTTAGCACACTGGACTCGCATTCGGGGGACCGACGGTTCAAATCCGTGTCTGGCCATCCTGATTTAGGTTTTACGTGATTTCCCTAAATCGCTTGACGCAAATGCCGGGATGGTTCCTTTTAAAGGGCACGGCCGACTTCCTTCCCCGTACTTGCCTAACCGCTCGGTCCCCTCCTCCCTCCCACTCCCTCTCCCCAAATCAATTAATCAATCACGAAAGATGGGGCAATACGTCACGTTGCTCCCCCGAGGAAATATTTGTTTAATGGAACTATCAATGAAGGTTTTTCCAGATGCATTGCAAAATTCGAAAATTATGCACACCGCTGTTACTCGATCTAGATTCGCAGTGCTGAAACACAAGTTCAGTATGTCTGTCAATTGAACCTGACATACTGAACCTGATAAGATCACCAGATCTGAATCCGTTCACCAGGAACACGTTCGGTCGCTACCCGATCTGAAGGACAGTATACAGGAACGTATTTCCCCCAGGAGTGTTACGAATAACTGGTAATCACGATTTTTAACGGATGCACCATCTCGTCGAAGTTTCCGGTGCTCGTTCTGAACATACTGTACGAGTGGCGGTTATTAATAAAATTAACATTAGCCTCTCTCACTTGTTTAGCGTTTTCTGCCTATGTCCCGTTCCTTGTCAATTGCATATGGAAACACTTCTAAATGTTTTTCTTGCATTCACAGCGCCAGTTTTGCACCTGGTGACCGAACTGAGACTAATTTTTCGCAGCGTAAATCGATTTCGAACTAAAGTATTGCAACATTTACGAAGTTTTGGTGCTTTACGAGAATTACAACCCACACTGAACCTCTGTGAGTAGTTGCACTTTAGTTATAACTACACGGTGCGTCTAATAGACAGATGATTGCAGTCATTCTATTTGTAATATCAGCTTTCAGAATCTGTGATCTGAATTCATTTGCACTTGTTTATGACATGGTCTTTATTTGCACTAGGTGTCAACAGTTTGTTGTCTAGTAGGCAACTTGGCTGCCTCTAGATCGTAGAATACCGAGTTCAGTTCCCGGCATGGTCGGAGTTTCACCGTTCGGAGACTGAATGTTGGTGTTATCCTATTCATTTCCTCTCAAAAGTATCTACGCTCTAGCCGACGAAATGGCGTCTAGTAGAAAGATTTGCACGAGGCAGGCGAACAAACCCAGGAAGTAATAATTGCCTTGGACTTAGCGAGGTGTGAACTGTTCTGAAAAATTATACGATCTGGCAAATCATTGACAGTGCCATGAGAGAAATAGGTAATCCCGGTATTCTCCCCATTCGTTTGAGAAAATCATTGAATATTTAAATCTGACTAGCTACATGGAGTTTGAATGTAGCTTGTGCTGTGTACGTCTAGTGCCTAAGCAGTTGAGCGTCGTAAGTGCTGTTTCAGGATGAGCATTGCTTCGTTACATAGGGCGCGAAAGTGCGGCACTATGTTTTGTTCTATCAGTATATGTCATAACACCGTAAACTTATAACAGTCCCCTTATTGAATTTACGAGGGTTGCAACTTAAATAGTGGCAACTATTTATTCAAACCGGTACAAAAGAGTTACATCTTATCACCTGTTACTGTCCTTCAAAATAATCGCCAGGTTTGTGTAGAACCCGATGCTAGCGATGTGGAAGGCGTAGTATACTGTTAACAGAGCATGCTCTGTTGATGGTGCGAATGGAGCGGTCTAAAGTTATGGTGATTATCATGTACGACTGTGATGGGGTTATCCTAACGCATTACGTTCCTCCACGGCAAACCGTCAATGCAGTGTATTACTGTTCGATTTGGGGCGCCACCTGTGACCAGCTTTGCGAAAGAATCGGCCACACTTTCTGCGCAACCCACCCATCATTTTGCACGACAAAGCGATGGTGAAAACAGTGCAAGCTGTGGCTGCTCTGTTCGGTCGATAGGACTGGGAAGTAATGTACCATCCACCATACTCCTCGGACTTAAGTCCTTGTGACTTTGATCTGATTCCGAAGAGGAAGGAATCACTTCGCGGCTCTCGCTTCAGAACTGTTCCAGAGATTCGACAGGCAGTAGACCACTCCATTCACACCATAAACGGTATACTACGCCTTCCACGTCGCTGGCAATGGGTTCTACACAACGCTGGTGACTACTTTGAAGGACAGTAACAGGAGCAAACGTGTAACTCTTTCGTATTGGTTGTGAATCAATAATTGCCACTTTTTGATTTCCAACGTTAGTATTTTATCCTCTTCCCTCTTAATATAAAACAAACCATTCCTTGTCTTCTTATGGCTTGCACGGCTTCATTTTCGACTATCCGACATATAGAACCTGTGTTTCAGCACTGCGAATCTACATATAGTAACACCGGTGTACATAATTTCCCAATTTTGCAATCTGTGGCATAGCAAACATAATTAAGACGTTGCCCAAGTCACGTATCACGTTATGTAAAAGAAAGTAGCCAAGCACTATGGCAGCATTACAGACAAATTAGTTATCATTCGTAGTCATCGTAAATAATTTTGAATGTTAAAATTCCGTCAAATTATTTCCGAAGCTTTTATTATTCAGTGTTAACTATGAGTCTTTGGTTTGCTGATTTTTCACAAAATAACGTTCTCCAAACACATTTTCACGAAAGATTCATCTAAAAAATTATCATCGGTTGAATTATACAGTCACCTTGTATCGTATTGTATAGATCTGGAGATCTAGAAATGACGGAGAGGATTCGTTCCCACCGTAGCCCTCAGTGGTTCACAACCCCACAACAGCCTACAGCAATCCGCTCACCCTAACGCCACCTCACACCGAACCCAGAGTTATTGTGCACTTCGGACCCAGTGCTGACAGAGTTCACCACGATGGGCTTTCGGCATACGTAAATCATGATCTGGAAGCTACGGCGGTATGGTCAAAAAACTTATCCTGTTGAAATATAACCCTTAAGTGGTTACTCACAAGCTGTAGAACCAGTCATTGCAGAATCTTGTTAATGCAACTGTAGGTTTTTTTCTTTATTGTATTTCAATTCCCCATCGGGGCGGGCTGGCAGCAGCATATGCGCTGCTCTTCAGCCGAAAGACATAGAACAAAACAATAGAAGACATTTAAAAACAGCAAAGGAGAGAAGAAGGCGAACATAGATATAAAAAAGGGAGAACATCATGGAAGGCAATATACAAAAAAACGGGGTGACTGTAAAATGGAGATAAAAAAACTGTTTAAAAGTAGCACACACAAAAAGCCACACACTGCGACGATTAAAAGAACACAAGGCACAGTATGACTGGAGCATAAAGGTGTTGATGGATGGCATAGCACACAACGTAACACTGACGGTGAACCTCAAGGCAGTACACAATCAAAATCACACCTCTGGACGCACACGAGAAACAGCACGAAACACAACACTGACGTGGCACACTGATGATGATCAATACAGAGGATCTGCCAGGTTCAAGGAGATGAGGGAGACCTGAAGAAGGGAGGGAGGGGAAGAGATGGGGGAGGGGAATGGGGGGAGCTCGGAAGAGGGCCAGGTAGGGAGGGATGTGGGAAGGAGAGAGGCAAGTATGGGGTGCAGGGTCTCAGGGGAGGGGGGGATGGAGGAAAATCCGCTCTGGGAGAAGGAGGAAAGAGGAGAAGGGGGCCCTGGGTAGGGGGGGGGGGGGGGAACAAGGCCGGGTTATAGTTGGAAGGAAGGGTATATGTCACGGCGAAGTTCGTCATCCGGGAGGGGGAGGCGTTGGAAATTGCCCTGATGAAGGAGATGGAGGGTGTGGAGGTGGAGAGAGGGAGGGATACAGCGATAGAGGCGCGGCAACGGGCGAGGGGTGGAGAGGAAGGAGGAAACCAGAGGGTGGGGGGGGGGGGGGATCAACCCTGCGAACAATGTAAAGGATGCGGAGATGTTGGAGGAACAAGAGGAGGTGGGGGAAGGGGATCAGTTCATACAGGAGCCGTGTGGGGGAAGGAAGGCGGATACAGAAGGCAAGGCGGAGCGCATGGCGTTCAAGGATTTGGAGAGCCTTGTAAAAGCGGGTGGGGACGGAGATCCCAGCGACGCTGGCATAACAGGGGATAGGACGGATGAGGGATTTGTAGGTGTGGAGGATGGTACAAGGATGCAATCCCCATGTCCGGCCGGACAGGAGTTTCAGCAGGCGGAGGCGGGAATGGGCTTTCTGCTGGATGGTCAGGAGATGAGGGGTCCAGGTGAGGTGTCGGTCAAGGGTGAGGCCAAGGTATTTCAGGGTGGGGGTGAGTTGGATAGGACGACCATAAAGGGTGAGGTACAAATCTTGGAGGCGAAAGGAGCGAGTGGTACGGCCTATGATGATTGCCTGGGTTTTGGAGGGGTTGAGACGGAGGAGCCACTGGTTATACCAAGTGGTGAACTGGTTAAGGTGGGTTTGGAGGGTACGTTGAGACCGTTGAAGGGTAGGATAGAGAGCCAGGAAGGCGGTGTCATCAGCATATTGGAGAAGGTGAACTGGTGGGGGTGGCTTGGGCATATCAGCTGTATGCAAGAGATAAAGGAGAGGGGAGAGGACAGAACCCTAGGGGACGCCAGCCGTGGGATAAAAGATACGGGAGTTGGTGTTGTGGAGGGTGACATAGAAAGGACGGTGCGAGAGGAAGGAAGCGACCAGACGGACAAAATTGATAGGCAGGGCGTAGGTTTGGTGTTTAAAGAGGAGACCGGGATGCCATACACGGTCATAGGCATTTTGGAGGTCAAGGGAAACAAAAATGGCGGAGCGACGGGAGTTGAGCTGGAGGGACAGAAGGTGAACAAGGTTGAGGAGTTGGTCGTCAGCAGAGAAGGAGGGTCGGAAGCCACACTGGGTAAGGGGGAGGAGGTGGTGTTGAGCAAGGTGCCGATGGATACGGTGAGAGAGGATGGATTCAAGGACCTTACTGAAGACGGAGGTGAGGCAGATGGGACGATAGGAAGAGGCGGCAGAAGGGGGTTTGTTGGGTTTGAGGAAGAGGAGGACGTGGGAGGTCTTCCACAGGTCACGGTAGAAGCCAGTAGAGAGGATGACATTATAGAGATGGGCGAGGACAGTTAGGAAGGAATAGGGGCTTTCTCGAAGGTGACGGTAGGTGACACAGTCGTGACCAGGGGCCGTGTTGCGTTTGGACTGGAGGAGAAGTTTAATGTCTTGTGCTGTGATGGGAGTGTTGACGTCGGAGGGGGGCAACTGCCCCAAGTACTGGAGACTAGGAGCAAGTGGAGCGACTGAGGTATCAGCACGTTCCATGATGGTGGGGAAAAGAGAATCAAAGTGGGGATCATCGGGGATGGAGAAGACCTCGGAAAGGTGGGAAGCGAAGTGGTTGGCCTTACTGAGGTTGTCTGGAAGGGGGCGATCGTTATGGAGAAGGGGGTAGTGGGGAGCGGAAAGGGAACCAGTAAGATGATGGAAGGCAGACCAGTACTTGGAGGAGATTATAGGGAGGGTGGCATTGAGTCGTGTGCAGGTCTGGCGCCAGTCCCGGCGTTTCGTTGCTGTAATAAGGTTCCGTACGTGTCGCTGTATTTGCCGGTGGCGTTGGAGTGTGTCCCTGTCACGAGTGCGGAGGAAGGAGCGATAGAGGCGGCGGGATTCACGGAGGAGGACGACAGCCCGCGGAGGGAGAGTGCGACGGTGTGGGTGGATGGTTTTAGTAGGAACATGGGCCTCCACGGCGTCAGTAATTACCGTCTGAAGGAAGGACGAGGCGCGGATGATGTCGTCAGGATGGCGATAGGTAAGAGGGTGGCTTTCGACCTGAGTGGAGATGGAGTCCCGGTAGGCATCCCAGTTGGCACGGCGATAGTCATGGACGACCTTGGGAGGGGGTGCAGGTTGCGGAGCCGGAGGGGGGCGGTTTGCAGACGTTATGGTGAGAAGGACAGGGAGGTGATCGCTACCTGTGGGGTCAAGGACGGCGACAGTGATACGCCCAAAGAGGTTGGCGGAGGCAATGACAACATCGGGGGTGGTGTTACTTTCGGGTCGGGTGTGCTGGGGAATGGGAACAAGGTCACCCTGGATTGTGGAGAGGAACTGATGCCACCGCCGAAGGGCAGCAGGAGTGCGGCTATGGATGTTGAGGTCGGCGGCAATCACATAGGTGGAGAAGGTGTGGTCAATGTGTGAGATGAAGTCATAAGGAAGAGGAGCAGTGGAGCGGACATAGATGGTGGCACAGGTAATGGTGAGGGAGGGGAAGAAGACGCTAAGGATAAGGTGTTCAGTGGGGTCATTGAGGAGAGGTTGTGGCCGGAGGGGATATGCTTAAGGTGGCCAATCGCGACTCCACCCTGCGCACGAGGACCAGGAGCATCAGTGCGGTGGAGGATATAGGGGGAGGTGCGGATAGAACGGTGGGGCTGGAGAAAGGTTTCGTTCAAGAGGAAGGTGTCGACCTGGTGGTGGGAGAGGGTGTGCATGAGGAGGTATTTGTTGGAGCGGAAGGAGCGAATGTTCTGGAAGAGGATGCGAGACTCGTGCCGCGCCATGACGGGAAGGAGGGGGGGAAGAGAGGGAAGGGAAGAGACTTAAACGAGGGTGTCGAGGCGGGTGAAGGTGAAGTGGGCTTGGTTGTGGGAATAAGTGGCGAAGGTGTTCAGGTGGAAAACAGAGCGAGCAGCAAGGGATATTTGTTGGAAGGTGTGCGGGCGCTGAAAAGGGTGAATGTTTTGGAGTACAACGGTAATGAACCGGATGATGTCCTCGGCCGTGGGGGGTGGACGGAGGGAATTGTTAGGATGGACAGGAGGATCGATGGGACGAACTGGGACTGTAAGTTCAGGGGTGGCTGGAGGGGGTTTAGCTTTACACTTGTGGGAGTATGTGGGATGGGGGCCATTGCAGGTATTACAGGAAGGAGGAGCAGCGAGGTTGGGGCAGTTCTTGAGAAAGTGGGAGGCCTTGCAATGGGGACAGGAGGGGGGGTTTTTGCAGTTGGGAGTCAGGTGGTCATTGTACATCAGGCACCGTTGGCAACGGTAGGATTGGGGAGGGGATTTGGAGGATTCAACAGGGTGGCGACGGTGGTATATCAGGGCACCCTGGGTGAGGAGATGGTCTATGGACGGGGCGGACTCTGAGAATACCCGCATGAGGTAGGTGGGACCAGAGGCATTGTGGATACGGCGGGCAGAGCGGATTTCCAAGTCCGGGTGGGAGTTCAGTTCTACCAACACTTCATCCTCTGTGATCACCGGGCTGAGCTTGGTGATCACAGCGGTGTAGGTGGGGGGGCGACGGGGAGGCTGGGGCTGACGAGGAGTGGAAGCGGAAAGGAAGGGTGTCAGAGAGGCGTGCGGGCCAAACATAACTCGTGGGAGTTTTCGCAGGAGGTCTGTGTGAAATGATGGGGACGGGGGCTTGATAAGGACTTAGTCCCTGCGGAGAATGAGTTGGGAGATGGGAGCACCAAGTAAGTACTTTCGTATTTCCTTGGTGAGGGTACGAGCGTCGAGGAACTTAGGATCGGGAGTTGACAGGACAAAGGTGTGGAGGGTGGGGACCAAGGCAGGAGTGGCAGGAGGAGGGGTGGTGTCCATGGTGACGGCAGGGGGAGGGGGAGGTGGCGTTGATTTTTTGTGGGAAGTGGCGGGAGCAGAGTCGGTAAGGACGCGCTTTTGGGGTTTTTTGGAGACTGGAGGCTGGGAGGAGGGGAGAGGGACGGGGAGGAGAGGGAGGTGGCGGGTGGCAGATCCCTGTGGCGTAGTGGAGGCACCGGGAGAAGCAGCTGGTTCAGTGGTGGCGATGGTGGCTCGGCGCAACGTGATGCGTGCGGGAGATGCAGAAGACGGCGCGACGGGGTCGGTGAGAGAGGGGAAGCCAACCACCTGAGGGGCAGCAGCAGAGGCGGCAACAGAGGCGTACGTGAGGGCGGGGGTAGTAGTGGGAGCTGTTGAGGGTGTGGAGGCTGGAGGAAGGGTGTAGAGGTGTGGGTATACAGCAGGGGAGGAGATAGGGGTGTGGGTAAGTGGAGGAAGGGAAGGGGAGGTGGAAGGAGGGAGGCCAGAGGCGGCACTCCAGGAAGTGACTGTGGGAGAGGGGGAGGGGGAGGTGTAGATGACGGTGGAGGGGGGAGTACTCATTGCAGACGAACGGCGACGGACAGACGGACGTGCAGCAGGCGGCGTCGGCGTCGGCGATGGGCAGCGGCGAACAGCAGGCGGCGTCGGCTGCGGCGAACAGACGGATGAACAGCAGGCGGACGGATGGACGGACGGACGAACGAACGAACGAACAGCGACAGCAGCGGGCAGACAGACAGACACACACACACAATCTTCGGAGATTCCACCCTGAGAGTAGCCCAGGCTTTGCAATCTGACGCATTCGAAGGAGGGGATCCAACCCTCTAGATGAACTGTAGGTTATGAAGCATCCCTTTTTAGGTACTCCACGTCGACGTATGCTCGTAGATACGTATCGTCGGCAGGTTTTCCTGCTTTACTTCCCGACGTGACAGCGACGACTCTCCGATGAAGTGCGGGCCTTGTGTTTTGCTATTACTGCGAGTCTTGTAAATATCGCTTTTATTTAGTAATTTGACAGGCTAAAACTCTCCCCTTTTATGATTAAGACAGTCTGCGCCATCTTTCGGAGGGAGTGGGGACGTCAAAGAGTCACAAAAGTTCATATTAAGCAGTCCGTATAACACGTAAACGTTCACTTCAGTTAACGTGTTAGTTAATGCCTACGGTTTCCGCTAGATGGTGCTGACTTACTGCTGAATAGCTTTGGTTCCGTAAAACCTTCACTGATTAGTACTAGGTAAATGAAACAAGTACAACACTCTTGTATTACACTTTCACTCTATATTCAAGGATTAAGATGGTGATGGATGGTGGCCTATTTAAAAGGTTCCTATCCGGGAGGAATCTAAATAGTCCGCAAATCCCGATATGCACGCGCTCTACGCGCAGATTCGCAACCAACGGTATGACACTTTCGAAAGTCCACACGTTAATACCTGAATACCGGTACCTCTGAATTCGTTCGTATCAGCAGATAATTTGAGTTTCTGTCGTCTATATGTCCGCAAAATTCCAATCTAGCACTAAACTCCTAAAATCCCCTTAATACTCCGTTGCTACCAACAGTCAGAGATCGTACACTACATCACTTTTAATCTCCGTAATATTCTAACAGTTTATCGTGAATCTTAACACGATAAAGTCCAATCTAATTATTGTCTCGCTGACTGACACGGGTTCCCCGCCCCTTAACGAAACAATCAAGGAAAAAAGGCGGCAATAATGACGATCAGGCCTTGTTATAGGTTTTTCATCACAAGACTTTAACGTCACTGCCTTCTCCATGACGGAGCTTCCGTGGCTTTGCTGTACTTAGACGTTAAACTACTTGCTGATATACTATAATTTTTATCTGCAATTACCGAACTCTGATTCTGCACTATTTTCCCCTCTAAAAATTCTATTCTGAATTTTTAATTATTCTTTTTGTATCTTTTATCACTGTAAACTGAACCGAGGTGATACAGCTAGTACAGTACCCATGTGATATCGTATGTTGGCTGATATAACAAGACATCGCGCTTCAAACAATTCGAAGGTCTGAACACATGCAGCGACAAGAAACCATCTCCAGGGGAACTGGCACATTCAGGTTGTTACACAGAAGGATGAAGTCTGAAACACAAAATGTTTTGTGTGTGTGTGTGTGTGTGTGTGTGAGTGTGTGTGTGTGTGTGTGTGTGTGTGTGTGTGTGTGTGTGTGTGGAGGGGTTCAAAAAATGGCTCTGAGCACTATGCGACTCAACTGCTGAGGTCATCAGTCGCCTAGAACTTAGAACTAATTAAACCTAACTAACCTAAGGACAGCACACAACACCCAGCCATCACGAGGCAGAGAAAATCCCTGACCCCGCCGGGAATCGAACCCGGGAACCCGGGCGGTGTGGAGGGGGGGGGGGCACCTTTTGTGACTTAACCTAAAGGTACCTTTTTACCGTTGGGAACGCAAGAGAACGTGCATGAACAAACGCGACTTGTTTCTAGTGGACGCAGTTGTCTCCAATGTAAACCATAAGAGCGTGTGAACATTTGGTCGTGTCCGGTCTGCATTCGGTTGTATTCCTTAGTATTCAAGGTTTCAGTACACCATTAGAGGAAGTTCGCGTCCTCTCCGCTATGTCTCTAGCAGTACTGTAAGCTTTAGTCTGCTGTTTTGTCTGGATTTTCTGTTGTTGACATCAGTTTCGTGAGAGATCATGTGTTCCGAAGATAACATAACACTGCTGTAGATATCGTTCGTACATGCCTCTGGAAACTAACAGCTCAACAGCAAAAATGTTGAAAGACTTGGAAATATGATTGGTAGCAAATTGACAAATCACTCAAAGGCCCTAAATGGACTGCGACAAAGACGATAAACTTAGCAGGTGCTGGCATCAGTCTAGAAAACACTGTTTAAGCAGAAGCTTTATAATTATTGTTATTAAAAATGAAAAAAAACTAATTTCTTTGAAAGCAAGGAAGTGGATTGTGCAGTCGGTGTCAAGGTTACTAAGATTCTTCCGGAGGCTACACTGTTTCATGCTGTAAAATATAAAGTATTTTAAAATGTAAACTGTAAAACCGACATTTCGCCCGCATTACAACGGCTTTCCTCAGATCAAGACATGAACCGAGAAAGGTCGTTCTAATACTGTCGAATTGTCAGTTTTATAGTTTACATTTTACAACATATTTTATACAATGACGCGCTATAACATAAGAATAAATTTAATCATCTGTCTTTTATGCTGATTAAAATTAAAATTATACGAACGAACTTATTATTGTCGTTGCTTACGCTCATGTTACCTGTAATTTTCACAGTTGGTTCACCCGGGATCACGGAATTTGCACTGTGACAGTCTATATAGCAGACGTCAACAGGTAGTCGGTGTGGAAGGTCGTATGTGCCTTTTATATTTCCTTAGTCGTACTTCATTGACACTATTTTTCTTATCTGTGCTTCAATAAAATGCTTGAGGTGCTTCATATATGTCACTGCAGAGCAGAAACTATGAGAAATACATCATCTATTGAAATTCGAACTAGTCACTAACGTAAATTTCTCCGGTTGCTAATAACCGGAGTGTAATGTTAGATTTTCCTTGAGATTATCTTGATGGCCTTTGGTTAGTGTTCTGGTTCTAAATTTCCTCTTAAGTTTTAATACAAAGCCGGAGAAGAGCAACAACTAAATAATGTGCAAAGTTTTGGACTAATGCCAATGTAAGCTGGGTTACAATTCAGACTTAAGTGCACTACTTCCACGCAATTCATGTTTACATAGAAAACAAGAAACCTAATCTAACTTGCAACAAAGTCGCGCAGGAGACATGCGACCTTAATGTACATTCTGAGCACATCTTATGTCACCGCCGTAACGTGTCGCTTTAGAGCATAGATTATTTGTTAAGAAATAACAGGTGATTTGTTTATTTTAAGTTACCCATTACAGCAGTGATGTCAGAAGCGCACCCTTTCCTACGATATTTTGACTAGTTCGTCAAAAAAATGTGCATCCGTTATGCAAAATACTTCTCTCTGAATATCACTGTTTCGCATCGTGGCTTTAATTATATATTCTGGTATCCTGTGGGCCGATTATCAGTGCCAAATAAACGGTAGCGAATCACTCATAGGCAATGTCCGTTACCTTCTGTCGTCTTCCGCTCCTTCCAGCGTAAACGCTTATTCACAGACACCAGCGAATGGTAGTGACACAAGCAAACTGTATGCAGATATGCAATCCCTGGTATTCGCTTCCATTGGCTCCATTGTGAAAGCTGGCTTAAGACTATCATGAACAGCGGTTCGCAGGAATACCGCAAGCACGGCCTGTAGCGATACACAACGCAGTGACAACCCAATCAGTTGCAGCTCCACGAAGCGACCACTCGATCACTTCTAACTGACTGAACTGCTTTTTCCACTTCCAATATCGACACAATGACAGGCGTAGCAATAGGAAGCCAAAACATTTGCATGCTCTTCTATAGCGCGGCCAGTAGTTACAGTGAGAAAGCTGTTCCAGCAAGACGCTGCGTGCGGGCGACCAGTAGGGAAATTGAATCACAGGCACGTTTAGTGAAGTGGACCAAAGTTATTCACTGAGTTATTCACTGTTGTTCGCTTATGGATGCAACAATGTTTACAATGAAGTCTGTATACAGACTTCTTGCTGTGGAAACTGCCAGTCAGCGGAGTAACAGCGTATTTTAATGCCCTGTTAACTTCTGTTACGTCTTCGTATCTGAAAAAAACGGCACAGGTCACGGGTACATGAATAAATCATTATTTAAAGTACTGCTGGGTGGAAACCCAGGGTAAAGTGACCACAAATCCGCTATATATTCCTATATTAGAACTCGTGGAACCTAAAGGCTTGCTTGCCGCATAAGATTTGAATGAATAATCGACGCCTCATTAAATATCGACGCAAACCAGCTGTTGCTCAGCACAGGTTCTCAATGAAGCATCCAGCTAAATTAATTTTTCTTGAAAATGGCCAATGGGATAAGACTGTTGAATAATAAGTTCAATCTTGTAAGCATACCGCCGGCCGTGGTGGTCGTGGTGGCCGTGCGGTTCTAGGCCCTTCAGTCCGAAACCGCGTGACTGCTACGTTCGCAGGTTCGAATCCTGCCTCGGGCATGGATGTGTGTGATGTCATTAGGTTAGTTATGTTTAAGTAGTTCTAAGTTCTAGGGGACTGATGAAGTCAGATTTTCAGTCCCATAGTGCTCAGAGCCATTTGAACCATTTTTGTAAGCATACTGATATCGAACGCGCTAAGCCTTCTTTAAGTATTAATCCTGCCTATCTCCATCACTTGTGGCAGTAGAATATTCGCGCGTACCCCCAAAGCTAGCAGCAACTATCGACTTATTCTGACGCTAGGGAAATGAGCAAAGAAATATTAAAGACAGATCAGCAGATTCTGCAATACGGATGAACCTATGGAACATGTATAAGAAGAGTGATCTACTTCTTTGAACAAAGGAAGTTGCGTTCGGACTTGAGTGGAGGTACACTTGAAGATCTAGAAATGTTAGCTCGTCGCATGAGAATGGCTTTCAGAAAGTAATCTCAATTCATATACCCAACATCCATAGAAAGCTGCTTCACCAATCGTCTACAACTAAACTTACAATCAGCGACACAACCCAACAGGCAGGAACATCAGAAGCAGAATCCGAAAGCAGAAAATATGCTTCGTTCACAGTTCAATGGAGATCATAAACATGCTACACGGTCTGCATAGGCCTTTGGCTGGTCCGTAACACTGCCTCCGAAGCATGGTTAGTAGACACGCCTTCACCCTAGTCGAACACTGTAATGTAATGAGCAATCGATGACCCGGTGCAGAATGTCTTTGCAGAAGACATATGTTTGAAAACTCAGGTAAGAATAAGTAACTTGACAACTGACATTTTTAGAAATGACTGTTTACACGGCGTAAATCAGTGGCTAACTTCAAATAATTATTGTGAGTGAACGCAGTAGACGACAGGGAATGGTCTACTGCGGAACAAATAATTGTATTAATGGATAGAGTCGTTTCAGAGCATCCATCCATTAACTTCAGTATGCATGATGATCCTGTGCTGGTGCCCTCCCTTCTAACCGTCCTGTCTCTATGGTTGATTTAAGCCATTCCAGCTCATTACAAATTAGGAAGGTGTTAAAACTAGTCCAAAGCTATACTAGGCTCTGTACGCTGAAATATTCAGAATTTTTAGTGGTGCTACAACGCGACACCAGATCAATCAAGCACCTACAGGGTGTCCCACGAGGAATGGTAAATACTGAAGGACATGACAGGAACGGCCATTCGAAGCAAAAACGTCTAGTTAACAAGGCATCTAAAACGCGTTCTTTAAATGCTGTGAGAACTGACCCAGCTTTGATTCTGAGGCACAAATCACTTGTACTGTTTACTCTTTGGTATCCATGTTTTGGGTGGAGGTAGTATTTACCAAAGTCAACGGCACTGCCGCTGTGGTAACGCTGGTTCCCGCCAGATCGCCGAAGCGCGTGGATGGGTGGCCATCCGGGTCTGCGGGCACCGTAGGCAAGAACACCAATTGAGAAGCTACTTGACTGACAAGTAGTGATTTCGGTCATGAAACCTGCCAACGGCCGGGAGAGCGGTACCTTGATCACACGCCCCTCCATATCCGCATCCAGTGACGCCTATCGACGGAGGCCTTCCGAGACCGATTACAACGGAGTTTACCAAAACAAGAAAGAAATGTCTCCTCAACATGAGTACTAATATACAAACTTTAAAATGTATGAACAGTTGTTCATCTTCGCTACTGTGAAACACTTCTCTTGCTCCAAAATACGGAAAGCAAAGAGTTTGTAGCTGAAGAGATTTCTCTCACAGTACCGAAAATGAAGACGTGGTCATAGGTCTCAGAGTAAGCATTTTAGATCCGCGTTTAGCAGATTTTTTGCTTCGAATGATCGCTCCTGTCATATTCTTGATTATTGATCATTCCACCTGCGGTACCCTATATGCCCTCGTACATGTTGTAAATTAAAGTACCCGGTCGAGTTTTGTGTGTCTGTATGTGTAGTTACATCCCCGAAAATACTGCAGATACTGTTATACGGTTTTTTCTAAACTATATTACTACATCTAAATTCCATTAATGCTTAATAATGATTCATGATTCATAGCTCCTGTTTGCGTTTTTAGCGACTTCCAGGGGCTACAAAATCTTGATTTTCAGTACTTAGCGCAATTAATGTCCGAATGTAAAAATTTAAATTTCTCTGACAATGTTTTCAGAGGTTTAACACAACAAGAGTATTATTACAGTTACAAAAAATGTATTAGAGTTAGAAGTCCCCTGAACCATGGACCTTGCCGTTGGTGGGTTGGTTTGCGTGCCTCAGCGATACGGAAAGCCGTACTGTAGGTGCAACCACATCGTGGAGGTATTTCTTGAGAGGCCAGACCAACGTGTGTTTTCTCAAGAGGGGCACTGTAGGTTCAGTGGTTGCCTGTTCAGTGGTTGCACAGAAAACAGTCTAGGTGATTGACTGATCTGGCCTTGTAACATCGACCAAAATGGCCTTACTGTGCTGGTACTGCGAACAGTTGAAAGCAAGCAAAAACTTCAGGCATAACTTTTCCAGAGGACATGCAGATCTACTGTATGGGTAAATGATGATGGCATCCTGTTGGTTAAAATACTCCGGAGATAAAGTAGTCTCCGTCTAGGGACTAATCGTGAGGTTGTTCACACCACCAAACACAAATCTGCTGTTCTCGGTATCGGAGCGTGGAATGTTAGATCCCTTAATCGGGCAGGTGGGTTAGAAAATTTCGAAAGGTAAATGGATTAGTTTGAAGGTATAATGGAAATTAGTGAAATTAGATGGCAGCAGGAACAGGACTTCTCCTTAGATTAATAAAGGGTTATAAATACAAAATCAAATAGGGGTAATGCAAGAGTAGGTTTACTAATGAATAGTAAAATACTAATGCGGGTAGGTATTATTAACAGGATAGCGAACGCAGTATTGTAGCGAAGATAGACACAAGCCCACACTCACCACAGTAGTACGAGTTTATATGCCAACTAGTCCTGCTGATAATGAAGAGGTTGGAGAAATGTACGATGAGTGAAAGAAATCGTTGAGGTAATTGAGGGAGATCAAAATTTCATTATGGTGGGGGACTTGAAATAGATAGTAGGATAAGGAACAGAAGGAAAAATTGTATGTGAAAAATGACTGGGGGAAAGGCATGAAAGTCGGCGTCTGTGATCGAGCGGTTCTAGGGGCCTCAGTCCGGAACCACTCGGCTGCTACGGTCACAGGTTCGAATCCTGACTTGGGCATTGATGTGTGTGATGTCCTTAGGTTAGTTAGGTTTAAGTAGTTCTACGTCTATAGGACTGATGACCTCAGATGTTAAGTCTCATAGTGCTTAGATCCATTTGAACCATTTTTTGAAAGGCATGAAAGAGGAAGCCGCTTCGTAGAATTTTTTACAGAGCATGATTTAAGAGTCATGAGAGAAGGTTGCTTAAGAGCAAGATACCTGGAGACACCGGAAAATCTGGGACAGATTATATAATGGTAAGACAGGTTACGGAACCAGATTTTAAATTGTAAAATATTTTTACGTTCAGATAAGTACTCTGACTCAATTAATTGGCTATGAAATGTAGATTACTGCATGAAATTGGAAAAAAGATAGGAAATTAAGGAGATGGAACCTGCATAAGTTGAAAGAATCTGAGATTGTTGAGAGTTTCAAGGGGAGCATTGGGCATGACTGACAAGAACTGGGGAAATTCAAAAGTAGAAGTCGAATGGATAGTTTTAAGAGATGAAATAGCGAAACCAGCAGAGGATCAAATATGTGAAAAATGGTCTCGTTGAAATCCTTGGATAACACAGGAGGTATTATGTAATTGATGAAATGAGCAAATATAAATAAATGAAACAGGAGATAGGGAGAACAAACGGCAAGAAAATGGTGTTGATGGTATTGATATGAAGTGCAAAATGTCTAAGCAGGAATTCCTGTTGGACAAATGTAAGGGTATAGAACCATACATCACGAGGGGGAGAGTACACTGCCTAAAGGACAATTAAACAGGCCCTTGAAGAAAAGGGAAGCAGCTATACGAATATCAAAAGCTCAAATAGAAACCCATTCCTAAGCAAACGAGGGAAAGGTGAAAGGAGGAAGGAGCATGTAGAGGGTCTGTACAAGGGAGATGGAGTTGCAGGAAAATTTATCGAAATGGAATGGGACGTAGATTGTGTCAGGAGGCTTTGACAGAGCAATGGAAGACCTACTGGCAGTCTTGGGAGAGCCAGCCACGGTAGAACTCTTCCATCTGGTGTGTAACATTTATGAGACACGCTAAATGTACCATCAGACTTAAAGAAGAACGTAGTAAATCCTATTACATAGAAAGCAAATGCTGACGGGTGCGAATATCATTGAATTATCGGTTTAGTAAGACATCGTTGCAAAATACTAATACGAATTCTTCACAGAATAATGGAAAAACTGGCAAAAACCGACCTAGCGGTAGATCAGTTTGGATTCCGGTGAAATGTGGGTACACGCGAGGCAATACTGACTCTACGACTTATCTTTGAAGACAGGTTAAGGAAAAGAAAACCGATGTGTACAACGCTTGTAGACTTAGAGAAAGCTTTTGACAATGCTGACTGGAATACTCTCTTTGAAATTCTGAATTTAGCAGAGGCAAAATACAGGGAACCAAAGGCTATTTAGAGCTTGTACAGAAACCAGATTGCTGTTATAAGGGTCGACGGGGGATGAAAGGGAAGCAGCGGTTGAGGAGTGACACAGGGTTGTAACTTATCCCCGATGTTATTCCATCTGTACTTTGAGTAAGCAGTAAGGTAAACCAAAGAAAAAATTCGGAGAAGGAATTAAAGTTCAGGAAGGAGAAATAAAATCTTTGAGGTTTGCCGATGATATTGTAATTCTGTCAAAGGTAGAAAAGGACCTGGAAGAACAGATGAACGGAATAGACAATGTCTTTAAAGGTGGGTATAAGATGAACATCAACAGAAACAAAACAAGGATGATGGAATGTAGTCGAACTAAACCTGGTGACGCAAAGAAAGAGTTAGATTAGGAAATGAAATGTTTGAAGTAGTAGATGAGTTTTGGTATTTGGGCAACAAAATAATTGATAATCGTTGAAGTAGAGAGGATATAAGGTGCAGTTTGGCAGCAGCAAGAAATGCTTTTCTGAAGAAAGAAATATGTTAACGTCGAATACAGATTTAAATCTTAGAAAGTTTTTTCTGAAAGTATTTGTATGGAGTGTAGCTATATATGAAAGTGAAACATCAACGATGAACAGTTTGGACAAGAAGAGAAGCTTTTTTGTTATGGGATGCTACAGAAGAATGCTGAAGAGTAGATGGCTGGATGACTTAACTCAGGAGGAGGTACTGAATAGAACATGGGAGAAAAATTTGTGGCAAAACCTGACTAGCAGAAAGGGTAATTTGACAGGACACATTGTGAGACATCAAGGGATCACCAGCTTAGTAGTGAAGGGAAGTGTGGGATCAAAATCGTACAGGGAGATTAAGAGCTGAATACAGTAAGCAGATTTAGAAAGATGTAGATTGCAGTAGGTATTCTGTGATGAAGAGGTTTGCACAGGCTGAGTAGCATGGGGAACTGCACCAAACCACTCATCGGTCTGCAAATCACCACCACTTCAACAACAACAGCATCAACAACAACAGAATCAACAACAACAGCATCAACAACAACAGTCAGTCTCCAGATCTCGGCTGCGATGCGTCTATTCTTGGGACGGAGAGCTAACTAAAACCCAAAGTCGAAAGCAATGAGACACTCAGAGAGTCATGGAACGTATATCGGAAAGACAGATTAGAGACCATAGGAGGGAGAGTGTTCATTGCAGTTGACAAATAAATTGTCTCTATTGAGGTCGAAGTTGAGTGTGACAGTGAAGTCATCTGGTCGAGTATAACAGGTGCAGGTGAAACCAAGGTTCTTGTTGGATGTTTTTACCTGTCATCCGATTCCGCTGTGACAGTTCTAGAGTCACTCAAAGAATTTCTAACGTCAACAGCGCGTAAATACACAAATCATGCCATACTAGTAGGAGGCGACTTTAACCTGCCTGGTATAAACTGTGATGTTTATGGATTCGTTTCGGGGGTACAGGCAGACAGTTATGCGAAATACTTCTGAACACGTTTCCTGAAAATAGTCTTGAGAAGCTAGCTCGGCAGCCCACATACAACGGAAATATACCTTGTAGCTACAAATAGGCCAGGCCTTATCGACAGTGTCAGTATAGAAACGGGACTTAGCAATCATGATGTCATTATAGCAACGATTATTACAAAAGTTAATAAATCAGTCAAGAAAGATAGGAGAGTGTTTCTGCTAGACAGAACAGATAAGCAGTTATTAACACCTCATTTAAACAGTGAATTGGCGTTACTTAGTTCCAGTAAGATGGATGTAGAGAAATTATGGACAAAGTTTAAGCAGACTGCAAATCGTGGTCTAGAGAGTTACGTGCCTAGTGGATAAAGGATGTAAAAGACCGACCATAGTTTAATAACGAAATTCGGCGGATGCTGAGGAAACACAAGCTGTTGCACTCTAGGTTCCAAGGATGACAAGCGAAGGTTAGAGGAGATTGGTGTGTCTGTGGAATTATCTATGCTCGAAGCAAACAACAACTATCACCGTCACGCCATAGCAGAGGATCTGGTAGAAATCAGGGTCTAAGGCTGCATTCAGTCCCTTGTTGACCAGTCTGGTGTGACAGTTGAAGAGAGCAGAATGAAAGCAGAAGTCTTAAACTTCGCGTTCAAGAAATCTTTCACACCGGAGAATCGTACAAACATACCGTCATTTGCCCACGGACAGCCTCCCGTATGTACGACGTAGAAATAAGCATACCTGTAGTAGAGAAACAACTGAAATATTTGAAAAGAAATAAATCAGCAGATCAGGGTGGAATTCCTTTTGATTTTACAAAGAGTATCCTATGGCCCTGCTACTTACCTAGGCTGCATTTATCGTGAGTCTCTCGCCTAGTACAAAGTTCAAAGCGACTGGAGAAAGCGCTGGTGAGTCCAGTTGAGCTGTGCTCTCCCTCGCCATCGTGCCTTTGACAGGTTGGCATCGTGTATTGGGATTGTCACCTCCCGTTTTCTTAGTCTGTTCACTGGCGCCACTACGTTTGCTGGCTTTCTCTGTCCGTGAGTGGCAGCAGCGACGTTTATCGATAGCGAGTACTGCGGTACTATCTTTGTAGCGACCTCTAGTATTTCTGGTCGTCGTGTGTCTAGGTGTGTTCAGTTGAGTTGGGACGGAGCAGCAGTGAGGTCCGAAAGCGCCAGTACTCGCCGAGGGAGCTGGCGATATATGGGCACTGCCCGGTTGAAGGATGTGGCCGCCAGAGTGCATGACCACGTCGAGGTCCGGATTCAGCGAGTTTAAGTTGAATGGAGAGTTATATCCGAGTAGTGCAACCTTCACTTACGTGTGTCCGTTCGTCGATGTGACCTCATCCCATCAAGTTGTCAGTTGTCAGTTGTCAGTTTTAAACACCACATTTCCCTTGCCTGACTTCATTGGCAACGACCGATGGTTGGTAGTTCGGTGGGTCGTCTCTGTGTTCTTAACGTTCGTGTCTACATGCAATTCGTCTTGTTGCTGTATAGTGACTGTTTTAGAATTGTTGGAGTTGCTTGTGGAATTGTCTTTTGCGGTTCCATGTGGATCTAGTCAGATTTTGAATAGGTAGTTTGCCGGCCTGAGTGGCCGAAGGGTTCTAGGCGCTACAGTCTGGAACCGCGCGACCACTACGGTCGCAGGTACGAATCCTGCCTCGGGCATGGATGTGTGTGATGTCCTTAGGTTACTTGGGTTTAAGTAGTTCTAAGTTCTAGTGGACTGATGACCTCAGAAGTTAAGTCCCATAGTGCTCAGAGCCATTTGAACCATTTAGATCCTTGGAGCACTGTCTGTGGATCACTCTCTTCTTTATTTGGTCCGATTGTGTCACTTGCTTAAAAATAATATTTTGTGTAAGTTATTCCTATTGCTTGTCGCTTTCGCCCGACAAATAATTTGAATTCTTCTTAATAAGGCCTTCAACCGTCAGTGTAACTTGTGTTACAGTCAATTATTTTCAATTATTAAAAAAAATGATTTTCATATTTTAAACATGCAATGGTCTTCCTCATTTGTAATTCAGGCATTCAGCCGTTAATCGTTCTGTGCTATTGCTTGTGGCTTTCAGCAGACAAATAATTTGAATTCTTTAATGATAAGGCCTTCGGCCGTCAGTGTCATTTTTGTTACAGCCAATTCCTCTGAAACGATTACTGAAAATTATTACCGTAAATAAAGTGTACGTGTTTACTGTGCAACCAACGGTAACCGAGTAAGGCCCCGTCCACACCTTTTCCTACTTTTCTTAAGTCCCATGTTTCACCAGTATTCAAGAAAAGAATGGATCCGCAAAATTACAGACCAATATCCGTAACCTCTGTTTGCTGCAGAATCCTTGAACATATTCTCAGTTCGAATATAATAAACTTTCTTGAGACTAAGTAGTTTATGCCCACGAATCAGCATGGGTTTGGAAAGAAGTGCTAGTGCAAAATTCAGCGTGTCCTTTTCTCACATGATATACTGTGAACGACGGGTGAAGGGCAACAGGCAGATTCCATATTCCTTTCTAGATTTCCGGAAAGCATTTGACACGGTGTCCCATTCTAGACTGCTAACAAAGGTACGAGCATATGGAATAAGTTCAGAGATATGTGAGTGGATGGAACACTTCTTAACTAATAGAACGCAGCATACTGTTCACGACGACGAGTGTTCATCAGAGACAAGGATATCGTCAGGAGTGCCACAAGGAAGTGTGATAGGACCACTGTTGTTCTCTACATACATAAATGATTTGGCGGACGGGTGGGCAGCAATCTGCGGTTGTTTGCTCATGATTTCGTGTGTACAGTAAGGAATCGACGTTGAGTGACTCTAGGAAGCTGCTGTGATGAATGGCAGCCAGCCCTATGTGTGGAAAAATGTAATTTAACGCGAATGAGTAGGAAGTAAAACCCTGTAATATTCGGATGCAGTATTACTAGTGTCCTGCTTGACACAGTTAAGTCGATTAAATATCTGGGCGTAACATTGCAAAGTGATATGAGGTGGAACGAGCATGTGAAAACTATGGTAGAGTAGGCGAATGGTCGTCTACGGTTTATTGGGAGAATTATAGGAAAGTACTGTTCACCTGAAAAAAAATCTGTTGACCTGTAAAGGAGACCGCATATAGAACGTGGTGCGACCGATTCTTGAGTACTGCTCCAGTGTTTGGGATCCGTACCAGGTCAGATTGAAGGGAAATAACGAAGCAGTTCAGAGGCGGGCTGCTAGATTTGTTACCAATATGTTCGAACAACACGTAAGTATGACGCAGATGCATGTGAGTGGATGGAACACTTCTTAACTAATAGAACGCATTATACTGTTCACGACGGCGAGTGTTCATTAGAGACAAGGACATCGTCAGGAGTGCCCCAAGGAAGTGTGATAGGAGCACATTAGTTCAAACCTTCATGCATCTTTTTCTCGCTGACACACTCATAAAATGATGAAAGGAAAAAAAATTTGTCGCCTACTACATTTTTGCTGTCATACGGTAAAACTGACGCATGAGACAATATGATCTAAAGTACTACTTCCTTACAACTAACTCTAGTCGCAACAAATTTAGCACGTGATATACACTTATACCACATGCAAAATTATGTCACTGCATGATATATAGTTCAAAAGATGTGATGTATAAGCACTGAGATGCGTGAAAAAGTAGATTTTGCTTAAAACGGAGCCCCAAATTGTTAGGTAATTAGAACACTTAATGGCTTTCAATAAACTTTACAGACGACTTCAAATATTTTCTGTACCTTTCCTTGCTTACATGGTCAGCGTCAGACATTTAACACATTAACACATGTGCAAAGTGATCAGAAATTTAAAACTGTTTTATACTTGGTAGTTCGATTATTTACTGGCAGACAGACTTATTCACGAGAAAGGTGTGTCTGTATAATATGTTACGCAGATAAATCACCCACCATAATCACTTGGTGCCATCCTTGCGATGCTGGGGCAGCTCCCTAGTTAGATGTATTGTACCACCACAGGATAAGTTACCATAATCACTTATTACTCTTCTCTTTGGTTGGATATATAAGAATTTTCCACCCAAAAGGCCATTTTTTTCTGATCATAGTTCTTCCTACTTCAATGAAATTATATATACGAATTTCCCGTCTTCGACTACAGTAGATTCGGTGTTACAAATTATCTTTCGTAGAAAATTATGTTAATATTCATGATCATGCATGGCATGCAACATTTGCTAATCTCCTGGTTTTTACTGTCATCCTCGGATCTTAGCATTTTTAGGTGCTCGAAAACCCAGATTTCATACGTAAGGTTGTGTCATACAAGACCATTCTGATCTTCAGACACAGTGCTCCGTTCCGATATCTCCTTCAGTTTTATCTGTGCTACACGGAAAATGATGCATTTCTGAAGCAAACGTAGACGAGAGTCTAAGGTAAAGGCATGTATATTGGTCATAGAACAAGGAATGACAGATCAGTGATGCTGTCTGCTTAAAGCCATGCGCAGAAAGGAAGGGAGGGGAGCGAGGGGAAGAGCGAGGGAGGGAAGGAGGGAGGGAAAGAGAGAGAGAGAGAGAGAGAGAGAGAGAGAGAGAGAGAGAGAGGTCGTTGGCAGCTTCTTGGAGAGCACTCAGCGGTTCTCCAGCGGTCTCTGCTGGAGTCGCAAAGCAAGCGGCCGGCGGATGGCGGTCTGAGAGCAGAGCCGTGTCGACGCGGCTACCTGCCAGCCAGGGAGCGCGGGCTCACCAGCCGCCTGCCTTCTGCCTGCCCCTGACGTAGACCTCCCTCCACGCACTCAATTTGACTCCGCATACATGACCCACTCAACAGCGAAAGGAGACGGGCATGCCTTCAAACAATGTCAGGAGATTATTCTCCTCTTTCTTTCGGCACCTAACTACAGAAAAGTATTACGCTTGAAATTAGCTGGCAAGCTCACAGCCTGCAATATTTCTACCACTTCAACTCACATCATGTCGACTTATTTCTGTTACAATACCTTAATCATCCAATCGAGACTCATTTGAAGCAATATCGGGAATCTCTACCATCTCCAATCCTAAAGCGGAGAAATACCAACTTCTCTCCGTCAGAAAAAAGTTTATGAGAAACAACGGATGAAACTCTAAACTGGACTGAGAATGTAACTGCAATGTGCAAATGGCTCTGAGCACTAAGTGACTTAACTTCTGAGGTCATCAGTCGCCTGGAACTTAGAACTAATTAAACCTAACTAACCTAAGGACATCACACACACCCATGCCCGAGGCAGGATTCGAGCCTGCGACCGTAGCGGTCGCTCAGTACCAGACTGTAGCGCCTAGAACGGCACGGCCACTCCGGCCGGCGCATTGTGCAAGAAGGCACCAGCATCTCCTCATGCCCTACCAAAGTGTAAAAAGTTCTTCCCTCTTGACCTGAAAAGGAAAGTAATGTCTGTAATCTTCGTCTTTTTGATTACGTTTCATCGTCATATGCACAATTATTCTGGCTGACTGCAGACAAGTTCAGAGATTTCCGTACACTCTGTCTTATCTACTGCCGTATCATCGTACGCTGTCCCACATATCTCTTCGCGACCTTAACGCAATTGTCTGAATAAAAAGGCACAAACTCCGGTTCCATCCAAAGAAAAATTTTTTCGGTCCGACTCCTTCGCTCAACCACTTTCTCCAAACTCTTCTCAGTTCCACGAACCCAGCTCTGGACTGACATCCCACATTATATTAAGAGAATTGAATTACGTTTCCAGCCTCAGAAGACAGTTACTGACATATGTGCTAAAGCAACAACAATGGTTACCATTGTCTCTATACACATTTGTAATTCCTAAACATCAGTCTTCCAGAACACATCTTCCTCATTTTTCAGTATTCTTGGCTGGTGTGGACTCCTTAAATTTCCTTTGCGCATAATCCACTATATCAGAAAATATCTGTAAAGTCTTTTTACATTATTATTTTTATTATTATTCTGACTTTGCGGTTAATAATGGAAGCAACACTAAAGGAAAATCAAGACATGTTCATAGGATTTGTCGTACTGGAAAAAGCGTTCAACAATGTAAAATGGTGCAAGATGTTCAAAATTCTGAGGAAAGCAGTGGTACGCTATAGAGAGAGACGAGTCATATACAATATGTACAACAGCCGATAGGGAATAATAAGAGTGAACGACGAAGAACGAAGTGCTCGCATTAAAAAGGGTGTAAGACAAGGGTGTAGCCTCTCGCCCCTACTTTTCAATCTGTACATCGAGGAAGCAATGATGCAAATAAAATAAAGGTTCAGTAGTGGAATTAAAATTCAAGATGAAAGGATATCAATGACACGATTCGCTGATGACACTGCTGTCCTGAGCGAATGTGATGAAGAATTACATGATCTGCTGAACGGAATGTTCGGTTTAATGAGTACAGAGTTTGGATTGACAATAAATCGTAGAAACAAGAACAGCGAGAAACTTAACATCAGGATTGATGGTCACGAAGTAGATGAAATTAAGGAATTCTGCTACCTAAGAAGTAAAATACCTAATGACGGACAGAGCAAGGAAGACGTCAAAAGCAGCCTAGCAATGGAAAAAAGGGCATTCCTGGCCAAGAGAATTCTACTACTATCAAATGTCGGCTTTAATTGAGGAAGAAACTTCTGAGAATGTACGTCTGGAGTACAGCATTCTATGGTAGTCAAACATGGACTGTGGGGAAAACCGGAACAGAAGAAAATCGAAGCATTTGGGATGTGGTGCTACAGACGAATGTTGAAAATTAGGTGGACTGATAAGGTAAGGAATGAGGAGGTACTGCGCAACATCGGAGTGGAAAGGAACATGTGGAAAACACTGATAAGGAGAAGCGACAGGATGATAGGACATCTGCTAAGACATGAGGGAATGACTTCCATGGTACTGCAGGGAGGTGTAGAGAGCATAAACTGTAGAGGAAAACAGAGATTGGATTACATCCAGCAAATAATAGAGGACGTAGGTTACAAGTGCTACTCTGAGATGAAGAGTTAGCACGGGAGAGGAAATATTGGTGGGCCGCATCAGACCAGTCAGAAGGCTGATGGCAAAAAAATTATAATAATTATAATTATATTATCATTACTGCAATATTATTATCGTTATTACTATTATTATTTTTAATGACAGCAGCAGTAGTGGAAATACTGCTAGTATCAACTTTATTGGCAGGCCTGTGTGGCCGAGCGGTTCAGTCCGGAACCGCGCCACCGTAACGGACGCAGGTTCGAACCCTGCCTCGGGTATGGATGTGTGTGATGTCCTTAGGTTAGTTAGGTTTAAGTAGTTCTAAGTTCTAGGGGACTGATGACCTCAGATGTTGAGTCCCATAGAGCTCAGAGCCATTTGAACCTTACAATACAAGATGTTCAATGTTCCTTCAAGCCAGGAAACAATCACTAATTGGGCTACAAATGTCATCTAAGCTACATCGCATGTACACCACGCGAGGTTTAGTATTCTCTATTCCACTTACACCAATTGCTTTCGTTAGCATTAGCTAGTTTGCTTGTCACTTAGATTCATGTTCGCATGATTATTTGCACGATAAATAATAAAGATGAGGAGCGAGTCATTTTACATTCACTTCGCCAACTAATTTATAAAAATGGCTGCATGGTGAACATTTATTATTATTATTATTATTATTATTATTATTACTAAATACACAGAGGTAACTTAGTAATTCCTATTCACCACCTTTTGCACTTCACAATTATGGAAATTCTTCTACGGAATAAATTGATTTGTCGAGGAGTAACCATTTCAGTTTGTTTTCAAATTCTACTTTTCTATCTGATGGACGTTTTGTGGCACAGGTTAAGTGATCACAAACATTAGTTGCGGCTTTGTGCATTCGTTATTGTGCTACAATGGTTCAAATGGCTCTGAGCACTATGGGACTTAACAGCAATGGTCATCAGTCCCCTAGAACTTAGAACTACTTAAACCTAACTAACCTAAGGACAGCACACAACACCCAGTCATCACGAGGCAGAGAAATTCCCTGGCCCCACCGGGAATCGAACCCGGCAACCCGGGCGCGGGAAGCGAGAACGCTACCGCACGACCACGAGCTGCGGACTATTGTGCTAAAGACAACATTAATGCGTAGTAATGAATGTAATGTTTTCCTTCTAATTATGTTTATCATTGCTCGTTTTGGACTCCAGTGTATTATTTATCACGAAAGTCATAAAAGAATAAAAATACTGTGAAGCAGTAGTCCGAATGCCCAAATGCTTAAACGGACATCTAGAAGAATACTGGAGGTGAGCACAATATATCACACTTACAGCACGTTTTTGAGCAATGGACAGTTTCTTTGTTAAGGATGAGTTACCCCAAAACATTATACCATATGACACTAGTGAATGAAATATGCAAAATGTGTCAGCTTACACGTTTTCCCTTTCCGCCAGATTTTCCAAAATTGTAAGTCAAAATGTGGCTGAACTAATTTATTTCATGGATTCTAAAGTATGCTTTTCCCTATTTATATGCTCATCAGTGCGGATACCTTAAAATTTTGAAGTTTCCATTGTGTTTTCTCCTCACTGTGTGTTGAATTTATCATCGACGTAGTACCTCTACATGTGCAGAACTGAATATTTTGCATCTTTTTAAAACAGAGTGTGAGACCATTCGCAGAAACACAGTCAATGGCACTCTTGAGAAAGCTAATCTATCCTGCGACGGTAACATGTTTTGCAAAAAGTAATTACATTTCCAATTAGGTCAAAATTGAAGCTTTACTGGCTCATTAGTTTCATTACCATAAGACCAGAGAAACGAAACGACTTAATTGTGAAATATCAGTAGTCTCCACAATTAAGGAGACAACTAGACTGGCATGGTTAACATGCAGGCCAGTTATCACAAGTCATTTGTTACTTCACTAAAGTCCAACTATCCTTTATTGTACAGATAGCAGAAACACTAACAAAATACAAAGAATTCAGGCAGCTATTCCAAATTTCTTCTGTTGAGCCAATTGGTGATTAAACAATTTTTGACGATGATTTAAAAGAAAAAATGCAACCATTGAGGAACAACTAACAAGCAAGTAGTACAATAAATTATAACCCGAACAAGCACTTAGTGCTGGGCAGACAATGAAAGCAATGATGCTGAAGATCACAGTGCAACATTTGGCTGGTCAAAGGACATTCTTGACGATAATAAATATAACTTACAAGAATTACGGAAGTCCGGTATCAACATGTATATCCAATATTTGACCAGAGAAGCCCGTTGGGCATAATATAGATACTGACATAGAAAATAATAAAATTTCGTTTAACAAATTGAGCGTTACGCGAATATTATTACGTTGACACCAAACTTCAAACAGAGAAAACCTGGGAGGGACAGGTATGGCAAGCGAGGTCAGAATGAGATGGTGTAGAACAACGGGCACTACTGGTTGCTACGAGGAACAAACTCAACTTATGAGGGATGCCGTAGCGAGCCAGGAAGCCATAACATCTCAGAGGCCACGGTGAGACGGGAATCTGTGCGCCGTCCGCGCGCAATTACATAGACGGCGGAGGGTAACAGATAACACCCCGGGGCAGCGCCTCCAAACTCTACGAACAACGCGGAAAGCCGAGAGCAAACAAGCAAATGTATAATTCATGCTTAGTAATCATAGAACATACTAAAATACTCAGGCCAAGACAGTAAACTCTATGTGAGTGTGACTCCAAGCCCCAACCAAATCTTACCTATTACAAGAGTATTACAATAAGAATTACTAAAATGATTAACCGGTTTATCTTACAACAAGTTAATCTAATAGCCAAGGAATCATAAATTATTCAAACACATTATCCTAAGTGACTTAAAAGGTAACAGGCAAATCATGACAGCTTATACTCAAACAACTACAATAGTAATTATATACAAAACAAGAGATACTAATTTTCTTGTAAGGGCAAAATCTCCACAGAGTTATGGAACTTAATTACTCAAGTGAGCCACGATTTAATGGGACACTAGCATTTGCTTACCAAGGTCGTAGGCTGTTTTCTGGTCGCAACTTCAGTCAGGGAAGAACAACTTCCAATACAAATAAGACTCAATCTCAATCTCAGTGGTCACTAATAGATGTGGCGGCCTAGAACATGTAACACAATGAATTTCAGGCCCGAATGTCAAGGTAAGTAGACATTCGTTGTTGTTGTGGTCTTCAGTCCTGAGACTGGTTTGGTGCAGCTCTCCATGCTACTGTATCCTGTGCAAGCTGCTTCACCTCCCAGTACCTACTGCAACCTACATCTTTCTGAATCTGTTCAGTGTATTCATCTCTTGGTCTCCCTCTACGATTTTTTCGCTCCACGCTGCCCTCCAACACTAAACTGTTCATCCCTTGATGCCTCAGAACGTGTCCTAGCAAACCAATCCCTTCTTCTAGTCAAGTTGTGCCACAAACTTCTCTTCTCCCCAATCTTATTCAATACCTCCTCATCTAACCATCTAATCATCAGCATTCTTCTGTAGCACCACATCTCGAAAGCTTGTATTCTCTTCCTGTGCAAACTAGTCATCGTCCATGTTTCACTTCCATACATGGCTACAGTCCATACAAATACTTTCAGAAATGACTTCCTGACACTTAAATCTATACTCGATGTTAACAAACTTCACTTCTTCAGAAACGCTTTCCTTGCCGTTGACAATCCACATTTCATATCCACTCTACTTCGACCATCATCAGTTATTTTGCTCCCCAAACAGCAAAACTCCTTTACTACTTTAAGTGTCTCATTTCCTAATCTAATTCACTCAGCATCACCCGACTTAATTCGACTACATTCCACTATCCTCGTTTTGCTTTTGTTGATGTTCATCTTATACCCTCCTTTCAAGACACTGTCCATTCCGTTCAACTGCTCTTCCAAGTCGATTGCTGTCTCTGACAGAATTACAATGTCATCGGCGAACCTCAAAGTTTTATTTCTTCTCCTTGTATTTTAATACCTACTACGAATTTTTCTTTCGTTTCCTTCACTGCTTGCTCAATATACAGATTGAATAGTATCGGGGAAAGGCTACTACCCTGTCTCACTCCATTCCCAATCACTGCTTCCCTTTCATGTCCCTCGACTCTTATAACTGCCATCTGGTTTTTGTACAAATTGTAAATAGCCTTTCGCTCCCTGTGTTTGACCCTTGCCACCTTCAGAATTTGAAAGAGAGTATTCCAATCAACATTGTCAAAAGCTTTCTCTATGTCTACAAATGCTAGAAACGTGGGTTTGCCTTTTCTTAATCTGGCTTCTAAGATAAGTCGTAGGGTCAGTATTGCCTCACGCGTTCCAATATTTCTACGGAATCCAAACTGATCTTCCCCGAGGTCGGCTTCTACCAGTCTTTCCATTCGTCTGTAAAGAATTCGCGTTAGTATTCTGCATCCGTGACATATTAAACTGATAGTTCGGTAATTTTGACATCTGTCAACGCCTGCTTCCTTTGGGATTGGAATTATTATATTCTTCTTGAAGTCTGAGGGTATATCGCCTGTCTCATATATTTTGCTCACCAGATGGTAGAGTTTGGTCAGGACTGGCTCTCCCAAGGCTGTCAGTAGTTCTGGTGGAATGTTGTCTACTCCCGGGGCCATGTTTCGACTTAGGTCTTTCAGTGCTCTATCAAACTCTTCAAGCAGTATCATATTTCCCATTTCATCTTCATCTACATCCTCTCCCATTTCCATAACATTGTTCTCAAGTACATCGCCCTTGTATAGGCCCTCTATATACTCCTTCCACCTTTCTGCTTTCCCTTCTTTGCTTACAACTGGGTTTCCATTTGAGTTCTTGATATTCATACAAATGGTTCTCTTTCCTTCAATGGTCTCTTTAATTTTCCTCTAGGCAGTATCTATCTTACCCCTAGTGAGATAAGCCTCTACATCCTAACATCCTTGCTTAGCCCTTTTGCACTTCCTGTCGATGTCATTTTTGAGACGTTTGTATTCCTTTTAGCCTGCTTCATTTACTGCATTTTTATATTTTCTCCTTTCATCAATTAAATTCAATATTTCTTCTGTTACGCAAGGGTTTCTACTAGTCCACATCTTTTTACCTATTTGGTCCTCTGCTGCCTTCACTATTTCATCCCTCAAAGCTACCCATTCTTCTTCTACTGTATTTCTTTCCCCCATTCCTGACAATTGTGCCATTATGCTCTCCCTCAAACACTGTACAACCCCTGGTTTAGTCAGTTTATCCAGGTCCCATCTCTTTAAATTCCCACCTTTTTGCAGTTTCTTCATTTTTAATCTACAATTCATAACCAATATATTGTGGTCAGAGTCCACATCTGCCCCTGGAAATGTCTTACAATTTAAAACCTGGTTCCTAAATCTCTGTCTTACCATTGTACAATCTATCTGAAACCTGTTAGTATCTCCAGGCTTCTTCCATGTATACAACGTTCTTTTATAAATCTTGAACCAAGTGTTAGCTAAGCTTAAGTTGTGCTTCAACGAGATGCAATTAACGTAAATTTTAAAACAAACGTATATGGCACTCAGCCACCACAAGGTAAATTCATGACTTGAGACAAAGTGCTGGGGAACCACAGGCAATCCTGCTTAGCGGGAGCAACTTCAACACGGGAGCACATGTTTCGTCGAGTAACGGGTACCTTACTCCCAAAGGACAGAATATATGGCACTCCAATACCCACATCAGCAATTGTGCCTCCTTAATCCAGGGTGAACAGTCTGCGTCGACATTAGGTCCTTAGTATTGGAGGCCAACAAAATTCTACCGAGCCAATTTGACCATCGTGCGGTCATAAGCTCCGTGAACAGCTCACCGGACATCAGATGTACGTCTTATCTTCATCTCCCTGCGACCTATTTACTCCTCATGTTGTTAACAACCCGCTGCAAGGAACTACAAGCAAAGACTCAAATAACAGGCGACCGAAGGGCCACCCAGCGCCAGACAGAGACGTATCTTGCCAGTAGGCAAGGATATAAAAATAGAACGAGCACACAAGGCTCAAATTGTTAATCTCACGGTGTTAAAATTCTCAGAATTGTTAGATAAAATTGACTCATACGTCAATTTTACAATATGTAAGAGCAGGATTAGGGCTGAAGTGTAAAACGATATCCCAAAATCACATGCTGCCCTAATGATATGTAACTTATGTGTCTTTCGTCAGCCATTTTAATGTTGTATCCAGGCTTGACAGAAGACCGAAAATGTTCCAAATCAAATTTCCCTTACACCACTATCGTACAATGTAAAGAGATACCGTTTACACCTAGTATATAGTGAGGACATCATCCTCACGTCAACCACTTTTATCAACCTTCTTCACTGTTTATAATTGTGGATGCACCCAGTGTAATATCTGAGCATGTTTTTCAAACTTCAGTTATGTGTACTGGTGCATGCACAATGATAAATAAGAGTTCAGCTTCAGATGAGTTGTTCGAAATGTTGCTGCCTTTTATACAGATGACGAGGAATCCTTTTCTACTATGCACATGAAAGATGTAAACATAGTTCACACGAATGCGACGTCCTATTAAGAGTAATGAATATGCGCTGATGCACTTCACAATGAGTTGCTAATAGAATTTGGCACGAGAGCAGAAACTGTTATCATTTCTGAAATAATATCACGTCGTTCATTACATTATCGTTATTAACAGTGTTAATAAGTGACAAATTATAATAATGTCATTCTTAGGGCCATAATGTAAAATCAATAAATTTGACCTTGGGCAGCGTTTTTGCGAACTACCAATAACAAAAGCAACACTACCATACAGTTTTAAGGACAATCCGATACCTAACTGAGTTATGAACAATCTCGGAAAGTGCTTGAGCGATTTACTTTATATTTTTACACAATACTCTGATAAACGTTCGGATACGATTAATTATTGAAATATATGGGGTACATAAACACATATGCGCTACACAAAGGCAGATGTATGTAACAAGAACCTCGAAATATTTTCAACCGTTCTACTTCATATTTTTACACAATGCTGTAATACAAGCACCAAAAAAGTTTTGTATCACCTCGGTTCCGGAAGTTCCGGAACCCTTACTGAAAATTGGAAGAGAGATCGACATAAACACGATTTCTGCCCTTTTTATTGCTCTTGAAAACCACACATTGCACGTTGTACTACCACACAGCGAGACCTTCATAGGTGTTGGACCAGACTGCTGTGCAAGCCGATACCTCTAATACCCAGTAGTACGTCCTCTTGTATTGATGCATGCCTCTATTCGTAGTGGCATACTACCCACAATTCATCAAGATACTGTTGATCCAGATTGCCACACTCCTCAACGGCGATTCGGCGTAGATTCCTCAGAATGGTGGGAGGGTCATGTCGTCCGTAAACAGCCCTTTTCAATCTATTCCAGGCATGTTCGACAGGGTTAATGTCTGAAGAATATGCTGGATGCTCTAGTGGAGCGATGTCGTTATCCTGAAGGAAGTCATTCACAAGATGTGCACGATAGGGGCGCGAATTGTTGTCCATGAAGACGAATGCCTCGCCAATATGCTGCTGATAGGGTTGCACTATCGGTGTCAGAGGACGGTATTCTCGTATCGTACAGCCGTTACGGCGTCTTCCATGACCACCAGCGTCGTACGTCGGCCCACATAACGCCACCCCAAAACATTAGGGAACCTCCACCTTGCAGCACTCGCTTGACAGTGTGTCTAAGGCGTTAAGCCTGACCGGGTTGCCTCCAAACACGTCTCCGACGATTGTCTGGTTAAAGGCATATGCGACACTCATCGGTGAAGGGAAAGTGATGCCGATTCGGAGTGATCGATTCGGCATGTTGTTGGGCCCACCTGTACAGCGCTGCATGGTGTCGTGGTTGCAAAGATGTGGCTCACCATGGAGTGAAGTTGCGCATCATGCAGTCTATTGCGCATAGTTTTAGTCGTAACACGACGTCCAGTGGCTGCACGAAAACATTATTCAAGATGGTGGCGTTGCTGCCTGGGTTCCTCCGAGCCACAATCCGTAGATAGTGGTATTCCACTGCAGTAGTATCCCTTGGGCGGCCTGAGTGAGGCATGTAGTCGACAGTTCCTGTCTCTCTCTATCTCCTCCATGTCCGCACAAAATCGCTTTGTTCACTCTGAGACGCCTGGACAGTTCCCTTGTTGAGAGCCCTTCCTGGCACAAAGTAACAATGCGGATGCAGTCGAACCGCGGTATTGACCGTCTAGGCATGGTTGAACTACAGACAATACGAGCCGTGTACCTCCTTCATGGTGGAATGACTGGAACGGATCGGCTGTCCGACCCCTCCGTGTAATAGGCGCTGCTTATGCATAGTTGTCTACGTCTTTGAGCTTGTTTAGTGACATCTCCGAACAGTCAACGTCTATCTTCAGGAGTTCTGGGAACTGGGGTGATGCAAAACATGTTTTTGATGTGTGTAAATATACAGACGAACAAAAGCTAAATATTTGTTAGTACATTTCGTACTCTAATGAACATTTGGGCAGTCATAGGCAAGATATTTTTTAATATGTATTGCATATAAACACACATACGTTTAACGTATAAAGGCAAAACGTTGTTGGCAAAAATCTCGAAAAGTACTTAACTGATTAAATTTTAGTTTTTGTGCGATATTCCTGTAAACATTTGAATGAATATAGATTACATATTTTATCATATCTAATGCATATAAATATATACAAATTTATAATCGCTAAATATTGTTAACAAAAATCTCGTAAAGTTCTCGAACGACTCACTCTAAGTTTTTATACGATACTGTAATAGAGATTCTGCTCGACAAACGGTGTACTTTTCAAGTAAAAATATGAGTTTCCTGTTAAAACGTCTTGCGAGAAACAAAATTCTGTGACCTTTTGTGCTGCGAAAACGAGCAGATTCGTTTCCTGTCTCGCAATCAGCTGCAGGTTATTCGGACCATTGGACAAACTGTATTTCCTGTGTATTCTTTTTCTCCTTACACATCAGTTTAAACAAAAATTGTGTACACAACTACGTTCTGTTTTATTTTCTTTTTCGCAATGGTGTTAACAGAAAATAGGCAAGTTATTTTTACGGCTAATCAGCTTATGATTGCAATAGTATTACGGAATCTGAATCGTCCAAACCTTTTGCAGATTAAGATCACGTGAAATACTGTCATCTAAATCAGTATCGTCGCAGATCAAGTAACAGAAGATGTCTCACATGCTCTGTATGCTAATGATTCCCTCCACTTTACATATTCGTCTTGAGCGATTTCAGTCCCCAATGTCGCTTTTGTTAGCAATAACAGTAAACAAGGCGCAATGTCAGAAACATGAGGTTAATGGAGATGTCTACTCTCCATACTTTAGCCAGACGGTAGGCAGAATGTTTATGATCAGTGTTTCTAGATTTCGTCTTTAATAGTACCTAAGACAACCTAACCATTTAGATCATGACTTCAGCGCAATTCGGCAAACTTAGTATGTGCAACAAGCGAAACTGATAGTAACATAATAAATGTTCAGTGGTACTACTGATGTGGTTTTTATCAAACATAAAAATTTTCAGCTATGCTGTTCAACGTGATCAAGAATAGCATAACATTTCAAGCATTCAAGGTACCAACACAAGAGATACTTGTGACGCAAGCGCAGTGGGAGAGTAAGCACGGCAGAAGGCAGGCGTGTTAGACAGCAAGAGAAAAGACGATATTTTGCCACAGATTAAGGTGAGGGTAAGAGATAATGCATTGGTAGAGCGAAAAAACTGTGTTTGTGTGAAATGATGCAATAAATCAGAAAATTACGAACAAGCAGCTAGAGTAATAGGAGAAGAGAGTTCGAAAACCGTCTAAATTGTGAAGTTATTAGGGAAAAAAGAAGGAAAATCATAATGTCCCGCCGGCAAATAGGTCATTAGGGACCGAGTACAAACTCATGTTGGTTAAGGATGGGGGATGGCAACAGCCTTGGCCGGCTGGTGTGGCTGAGCGGTTCTAGGAGCTTCGTTCTGGAACCGCGCCACCGCTACGGTCGCAGGTTCGAATCCTGCCTCCAGCATGGATGTGTGTGATGTCCTTCGGTTAGTTAGGTTTAAGTAGTTCTAGGGGACTGATGACCTCAGAAGTTAAGTCCCATAGTGCTCAGAGCCATTTGAATAACGCCCTTGTTTTTCAAAGAACCATCCAAGCATTTGCCTCAAGAAATTTCGGAAAATCACGGAAAACCTTAATCTGGATGGCCACAAGTGTATTTGAACCGTCGTCCTCCCGAATGTGAGGCCAGTGTGGTAAATGCCATGCCCTTTTCTTATGTCATTCGAGCCGAAGCAAACCATCTGAGAAAACAGCCCAAAATCTATTCTAATCGATTTAGGAAACGTGCAGAAATATGATGTTCCAAAGGGGAATTCAGTACCAGTACTCCAGTAAGCGAAGTCAGTCTCTTAAAACTTCCCACTATTTCTCTCCATGGAAAGATGTCCGCCTCCGGCAGCTGAGTGGTCGGCGCGACAGAATGTCAATCCTAAGGGTCCGGGTTCCACTCCCGGCTGGGTCGGAGATTTTCTTCGCTCAGGGACTGGATGTAGTGTTGTCCTAATCACCATCATTTCATCTCCATCGACGCTCAAGTCGCCGAAGTGGCGTCATATCGAAAGACTTGCACCCGGCGAACGGTCTACCCGACGGGAGGCCCTAGTCACACGACATTGTTATTATTCCATGTAAAGATGGCAGGTGGGACAAGCAACCTGCTCCGCAGTAGATTTGCCGGTCAGATACGAAATAAATGGGTGTCAAAAGGGTTGCCTCTCTGACTGGCGGACAGAGATCGGTAGATGGGTGTCTCCGTAGCGAGAAATTTTTAAAGTGGCCAATAAAGGTGTGCAGGTGACATCGATGATTTTAAGGGTATCCTTTACCATTTCATTCATATTACTGTCAATGTCACACCCCTCCACGAAAAAAACAGCAGGAGGGTGCGAAGAAGGAGAAATGAAAAAGCCCAGACACCCTTTTCTGCTTCGGATCATATTCAGATTTCGTCAAATGGTTTTGAATGGTCGCTAGTGGTTCCATCCTGAATATCAGAGCAAAACTCCAAAGCGGTGAGACCATGTTCATTGGGGCTGCAGCAGTTTAGGATGTCTTCCTGTTGTACGTCACACTGCAAACTGTTGTTTCCGAGCGCAAAATGTGTGAACATAAACGCCTCTGGCGAAGGAGTGGTTTCGCTGAAGTTCTTTATGCCTCTGAAATGAGGCGTATTTGTAGAGATTTTGAGAGGCGGTGTGTTCGAAATTCCGCTTAATTTTTACAGTAGGTGCCACGACTCTGACCAATGCAGAGCTTTTAACGGAATGAGAGAAATGTGAGTACGAGCGCCTGTTATGAACATACCCCAGTATGACACTTAGACGGTGGCGTTTGGCAGAATTGTGGTGAAATTTGGTGCTAATGTGACATCATTAAAGAACTTTATAACTCAACTGTTGTTTCTTTTTCGCGCATGTCGACAGCTTGCTGTTTGAAGCTTCACAGACGCCGCGTGAGACGTCGCAGATCGCCACGCTTTTGCATCGTAACAAAGGAACATTGGAGGCACCTCTGATCCAAATGTAAACTTCTGCGTAGCAAAGGGAGACAATTGTGTTGTGCAGTGTATACATCATGTATACATTTCTTTGTGGATGAAACGCGTAGTATAAGATAACCAATTGGGTGCCACGGCAACGAGTTGGATGTATCTAAGACTAGGTTAATCGCTCCCTGAAAAGTTTTCGATATTCGACCAGGATTCATTCCCATGACTTCTCCGTTTCCTGCCAAGTGCTGTACCGCTTGCGCACCATTACCGACGAGACCTACGACGAAATGCCTTTAGAGAAACGCTGATTAAATCATGCTGTATGCTAAAGGAACAACAAAAATGAAAATTATATCCAGAGGCAAGTTTAGCAAAAAAGAGGAAATGCTTTAGACTCTGGCTCTGGTCGAAGACCGTAAGATTTGACAGTGTCTTTCATGAATTTGCTTTGTAAATAGGCAAATGGTCAGTGACATCACATGTTTACTGTACTTGGGATTGATTCTTACTTTGGAAGGCTGTCTTATATTTGTGTCAGACGTGAAATGCCATAGCGACACACTACTAATTTTTTCATCAATTCCCGTCTCAGGTCACACAAACGATGTCCTTACCGGTTTCGACTTCTTATCGTATCATCATCAGATGATATGATTAACTTAAGTTACATAGTAGCTCTTTATAGCTGAACGGAGGAGAAGACTGTAACCGTTATCTGTGTTGCGATTGCTGGAACTGAGGTCTACAATTACCTTGAAAAAATTCCATTGGTCAGCTACGTCATATATATCACATTGCTTGAAACAGCTGGACGAGGACGGTCGCGTTACGTAATGAACAACTAGCTCACTGACCTCTGACGTGAGCAGTGTCTCTGTCTTTCCGCGGACCTGCTGTAGGTCTGTCTGAAATAATCCGGCAAGGGTTCAGTGTGATTTCTTACACAAAACCCTTCCTTGATGGAGGGAGGGTCCCTGGAGCAAATGACTGTACTGAAACACTGACTGAGGAAGTGCTTTGTCATACAATACAACACTGTTGAATGTGGTGACAAATTTGAACATTATGCTCAAGGCAGGTGCCTCATCGGAAACGATCGGTGTCGGAAAATGCTCTTTGTCGTGAAAGCATCAGGATTTTCCTGCACCACCGTGGAGTGCCAGACGTGACTGCCTCTGTTCCGGCGAAGTTCTTTGGTCTGTCAACAGCGAGTACTTTTGCAGCAGCGTAATTATTACGTCGACAAGTTATACTGCTGAACAAAACCTGGACAGCTACATATTAAGATTGTGAAACTCGCAGGCAAGGAACAGCCTCCTTCAAAACAGAAAACATTCATTTGGTCGTCTGTAGTTATTTCTTTCTGGAGATTTCGGCAATTATGAAGACCGTACACATTTGTTCGGTGAACGCTTTTGGCTTGGATTGGCGTGGCACCAGCGGGCGAAATGGTGCAGTGGCAAGACACTGGACTTGTATTATGAAGGACGGTGGTTTAAAAATCTTTGTTCGGTTATCCAGACATGTTTCGGTTGTTCCCCTAAACTGATTAAGACAAATACCGCCATGGTTGCTTCGGAAAGGTTTGGGCGATTTGATTTTTTACCCTTTGCCAGTCTTAGCTTATGCTTCATTTCCAATATTCTTGCCTTGGTGTGGGATGATAGAATCCTGTTTTCCTCTCCGCTTCTCAGCATGGCACGGTGAGATCTCATCTGAAGTAAGTCCAGTCCAGCACGTAAGTGTAGATGTGAGGATGTTAGCTAGAGATATGCAAAGCGTCCCTGTTGATGTGACAGTATTACATCGTTGCCCTCCACAACGAATTCGTTATGTATGAAATTAGGCAAGATTCACAATTACCTAAGTTTATTACGTTAAAGTGCATGACAAGGGATCTGGCAAACACTGACAATGCTAAACGGATACCTTGGCAAGTCTAGTTAAGGTATCTGGGGTACGATTCTAAAAAACGTGAATCAGTATGAAACAATTACATTTGCAATGTCGTACCACTGTTGACCAAAAGTTTGTATTACGACATGGACAGCGCTATGAAAGGGTATGCCTCTGCATCTATGGCCGCAGTTGAAAGCATATTGATCGTAAAACTGCCAGCAAGTCTTCAGAATGAAGCATGATAGTACTGAAACTCGGTAAAATTGACTTGACAGCCTCTACGTTTCGCCGCGCGGGGTTAGCCGAGCGGTCTATGGCGCTGTAGTCATGGACTGTGCGGCTGGTCCCGGCGGAGGTTCGAGTCCTCCTTCGGGCATGGGTGTGTGTGCTTGTCCTTAGGGTAATTTAGGTTAAGTAGTGTGTAAGCTTAGGTACTGATGACCTCAGCAGTTAAGTCCCATAAGATTTCACACACATTTTGCCTCTACGGTTCGCTTCGCTATAGGAGTTACATCTCAACATGTTAATCCGCAGACGGAAACTGAAGTGGGTGCAAAATCAGTCACTGCTTTCTGTACCAACAACTAGCATCTGCAGATAAGTTCAAATCAGCATCATACATTTCTGCGTCCCCAGCCTGGCTGCAGACACACATGGCTGATGTGCAGAGCAGAAGTGTGGCAGATGAGAAATCTGGAGAAGTTACTCTGAGCCATCTACTAGCTAAAAGTAAGATCTCTGTGTGTTTCTCTCCTTACATCACGTTGAGTGGCTGAATGTGGATATTCAGGGCTCCAGTCAGTAAAATGATGTCTTAAAGATTGTCAAATTCCATATCTGCCTAAAGCTAGAGCTGAAAAACTGTCCTGCTATCCCTGTGGCCAGTAAGGTCGAACCTATGTATCACAACCATGCTCTTCTCTGTAACTTCTAGGTAATTTATGTTACCCAGTTGTTGCAGCCCTTAAAACGAGCGAGGTGAAGAAGTGTTTAGAACACGGGACTGGCATTCGTGGAGACGACGGTTCAAACCCAAGTCCGGCTATCCTGATTTATGTTTTCCGTGATTTCCCTAAATCGCTTCCGGCAAATGCCGGGAGGTTTTTTTTGAGAAGGTACGGCAGACTTCCTTCCGCATCCCACCCCAATCCTATGTGACCGATTACCACGCTTTTTGGTCCCCTCCTCCCAGATCAACCAATCACGCAACCAACCAACATTGTGTGAAACATTTTTGTCTAGCAGTGCCTCAGCTCAGCAGCATCCCATAGCTTCATAGGTTTCCTAAATTCCTTGGTCCTCATTCCATTTTCGTGTGCCGGCCGGAGTGGCCGTGCGGTTCTAGGCGCTACAGTCTGGAACTGAGCGACCGCTACGGTCGCAGGTTCGAATACTGCCTGGGGCATGCATGTGTGTCATGTCATTAGGTTACTTAGGTTTAATTACTTCTAAGTTCTAGGCGACTGATGACCTCAGAAGTTAAGTTGCATAGTGCTCAGAGCCATATAACCCATTTGACCCATTTTCGTGTGTTATCTAACTGCGCAGTATATTTCAAAGTGATACCGGGACGAAATTTTGACTCTGCAGCGGAGTGTGCACTGATATGAAACTTCCTGACAGATTGAAACTGTGTGCCGAAGCTGTGAGGACGGGGCGTGAGTCGTGCTTGGGTAGCTCTGGTGGTAAGACGGCTTTTGGCTGTGGAGCGGTGCTGTGTGTCCCAGTCGCTCCTTGTCGCATTCCCAAATGTGTTTTTGTTTACCGCGCTAGTATTTAGTGTTATAGTTAGGTTCTTGACATTCGATAGCTCTTTCGTATTGGAAATCCACAATCAAGCTGCAGTTCGACGTTACGTACTCAAGATCAAAGGCCCACAAAGTAGACAGATTTTTACGCGGCGTGATACATGTTGACCCGAAAGAGGTGCTAGGTATCTACTTATCTATCGTCTCCAGCCTTGTATATCTTCACTGACCATGAGGCCTGTGAAAAACCTCTCACACGCTCGACGGAAGGTTATAGGTTCTGCCACTCTGACAGAAACGTGCGTGTGATAACTCTTGAATGTGCTGGTTGGGAATACAAAATGTGCGCTCGTTTGAAGTTCCAGCGGATTTGGTCATCCTTGCTCTTCGACCATATGGCACACTTCTCGGCCATACGGCCGATAATGGAAGATCTTCAAAACATACCCTGCCCTAAACGGGGTGCGACAGGTCCTTATTGAATTGCGCCGCCATATACCTTCGTATCTCCCGATCGCTGGTTGCAGGGCAATAATAATTTACGACGGTCAATCGAGGACCTGCTCCAAATATGGATGGGTAGGACACATGCGTACCGACTGCCCGCAACGCCGTCTCTTGCAGACGCCCTCAGCCCACCAGATTCGACCGTCGATAGCGACCTCTATGCCGATTACGTATTTAGCGACGGCAAGACGGGAGACGCCAGCTATGACGACACTTCTATATTGGTGCAAGCCTTCGAGCCCCTGCAACAGTTCCTGAAGTGTCCCCAGCGCCTTTCAGCGCCGATGATTTTGGTGTCCTGACGTCGATCCCAGGCGCAGCGCCAGAACGACAAGCCGACGGTGCGATGGAATTTGAAGAACAGAATGCTGCGTCCACCCCCTGCCCTGCGCCGGACACAGAGGCGTGACAGTGTAAACAGAAATCGCCAAAGCGCCATAAGAAACGGCGCATAACGACTGACTCAGTAGAACAGCCGGAGCCAGCAGCGACGGGTGAAGAGGTGTGTCAGCCGATAAACCGATCTGACACTGGCGATCCTAACCTACTACACCGTTCGACGTCTTCTCCCGCTACCGGTGAGTCTGCGCACTGGCGGGGGGGGGGGGGGGGGGGGGGGCGGGGGGCTAGGAGGAGGGGGGAGAACACCGAAGCCCCGACCCACGACTATGTCTGCCTCTCGAGATCCAGTGGTATCGACGACACTGGGAGACTGAGCGCAGTAGATGAAGATGCAGGATGCGTTTCAGGACCCTGATGATACACCGTCCACGCCGACGGCGACAGACACCTACGCCGGCATCCTCCCGCCGCTTCGTGTCTCTACACTCTAACGACGCTCCACACCACGTTTACTGTCCACCTGTAATACCAAGGACACCTCCCGCGACTTAATGTAACAGGCATATCTCCTCGCCACGATCAATGTCAACGGCGTTACTTCTGCTCTCAAAATCCGTATGCTGCAAGATACGTTATGAGTGCCACACATGGATATTGTTTCCTTCAAGAAGCCCAACGAGGACTGTGTATCGATTCTTACCGATATGAAGCCTACGCTATGCCTTCAGATGTGGGCGGATGTGGTACGGCTATTCTTCTGAGGGAAGGCTTCTGGCAACATATAGCCTATCTACATTCGGCACTGGGGGTCGCACTCACCGTTGGTACATTTCTTCTCTTGAACCTGTATGCTCCTTCCGGCACCGACAGAGGGAAAGAACGCTGCACCTTTTTCGCCGAAGACATAGCTCTGCTTTTCCAGGGCAATGCTGACCACTTGGTAGTAGGCGGAGATTTCAGTTGTGTGCTCAGACCATCAGATCAGGTGCCGCACTATAACACCTGCCCAGCACTTCAGACACCTGTAAAGGACTTGGCTTTGTTGGACACTTGGGTCATACAACACGGCACCGGAAGGCATACACCTACTTTACTAACTATTCCGCGAGCCGTTTGGACCGAGTCTACGTCACACGCGGTCTGCGATCGGCAGTTGTCGACGCTGAAACGTGGCCGGCAGCGTTAACGGCCCATCTAGCGTGTGTGTGTACTCTCACCCCCTCCCCACCAACGCGACTGACGAAGTAGAGGTTCGTGGTGCCTCAATATGTCTCTTCCTGATGAGATAAATTGCAGACGCGAAGTTGAGTCCTCATGGAGCAGATGCCACCGACGATTACCCGCCTACGGTTCCGTACTTCAGTGGTGGTTAAGGTGTGTCAAACGCACATTGTGCCGAACATTAACAAGCTATGGACGAGATCGAGCGCGCTGGTACACCGCGACCCCTGATATCTACTACACTGCGCTCCGCGAAGTGGCTGTGCAACCACCGTCGGCGGAACAACAATCGGCAGAACACCACGTCAAGGCAAAGTTTCTACCTATCACCGCAGTACGTCTAGCGGGTATGCGGGTGTGAGCGAGGACAACTGATGATATTAGTGGAGAACGACCTTCCTTCCACCATATCATTTAAGATAGAAGACGCAAGCGACAGCAAATGACGAAGGTCGAGACGGAGGATGGACGTCGGCCTGAAACGAAATGGACATTGTCCCAACGTTCACACAGTCATATACACTTCTCTACGAGCGAGAATACAACATGGATGTAGGAGTCAGGGAAGCCCTATCTTACCTATCCATCTCTCGGAACCCAAAAAATTTTGCCACGGTCTCGTCGGGGGTGACTTAGGAAGAACTACGAGAGGCTATGTTGAACGGTGCTCCCAACAAAACGCCAGGCCCTGACAGACTCCCTCTGGAACTTTACAAAAGTTTTTTTTTTGTCTTATGGGCCCAATGGGGTGTATAGAGAACTCCTGAACCCCGATTTTTAAGTACCATCTGAATTCAGTGAGGGTATCTTCATTCCGGTGTCCAAACCCAGACGAGGCTGTCGCCCACTTGATTTTCGACCATTGACAATGAAAACCACCGACTAAAAGCTGTTGACAGTCATTCCCTGTGAGGGGCTCAAACGCATGGTAATGGCTGCCATTCACACTGATCAAACGTGCCTCGGAGGCGACTTTAATGTGCTTACGACTTAAAGGACCTATAGAGACGTGGTGGAGCTGATGCAAACATGCCGCCTCCATGACGCTCTTGTTCCGCTGGATTTTAATCATGCTTTCGATCGGGTCGAACATGGTTTCCTGCGTGCAGTTATGGAACACATCGGTATCCCGCGCATGATGACATCTGTTGTGCTTCGTTTGATCCATTGGGCAGTCACGAGGCTGTCGGTCCGCCCCCGTCCGTGTCAGCTGGGATGTCCTCTTCCAGCATGTTATTTGCCATTGCCCCCGAACCAGCTCTTCACGGACTGCGGAGACGCTTGGAAGGTCTTAGCCTCCTCTCCGAGACCTTTCGATGTGGTGTGATGTTCTTAGCACGCACTGGTGACAAAATAAAAACGGCAATTTCCTAGCTCCAACAGTATTTGGGGTGGGGAGGGGGTTGGCAGGTGGCAGGCAGTGTAATCAACCTCCGGAAATCACGCTACATGGAGGTCGGACGAGGCATGCCTGCAGAACTGGATGTACTCCTGACATAGGTCCCAATACTCAAATGTTTAGGGATTTCGCTCCATCTTCAAATACAACATACGGCGGGCCGGCGGGGTTTACATATCGTAAGGTCTTACAACGACTCTACATAGAGGTTCGCCTCATCAAATTCAGATCTTTGGACATTTTGCAAGGCGGTCAATACGTCAATGTGTACTTGGCATCTCATCTTAACCATTACGCCCATGTATTACCGATTACAGACACGATGGCTTCCACTACACGGGCAGTGTCTGGACAAGTGGTGAACGACGGTGCCGTTTTTAAGATCCGTTTTGTTACTCTTACTTTACCCTTACACATAGGCGGTGTTGGACTCACTCACGTCAGGCACAGAGAGCTGTACCCTCGCTCAAGTCAGAGACTCTGGCTTTCACCAACAGACAGTCTTCTTTGGATTCTGATAGCAGACATGGCCTCACACACGCTGTGCCCATCGATGCCTGTTGGACATACATCGCCCTCGCTGTCATATATTAGGACGTTTTTCGTGGAGCACAGCTATATGTTGGGGGTTATACCGAATACACTGAATCCGACAGCAAAGATTTATTATAGTGTTCTCCAAAGCTGGAATACCGCTAACGACATTGTACAACGCCACCCCACAGTCGATTGGAAGTGAGTTTGGTGAGACATCCTGTGAATTTCAGTGCGGTCGACGTGGTATGCGGTCACTAACGAGAAATTTACGACCCGAAGAAGGCTACATGCCATGCACCTAAATGACGATCCTACGTGCCCCCGTTGCGTGACGGTAGACACGGACGAATACAAACTGAACTGTGGCCCCGCTCGCGAGTGCTGGAAACTGATCCGCCAGATACTGGCTTTCCTGCTAGGCCGTCTATTTCCCGATGAGCAGGGTGAATACTGTCAGCTGGGTACAAGGAATAGCGATACACAATATGAACCGCGACGGCGAAAACAAGTCCTCGATTTGTGGCAATATATAGTCGACGAGTTCCTGGCCTTAACGAAGAGAACGGAATACCGGAACCTTTTACCAAACTATTTGGGATCGTCACTCATGGATCCACCACCCAACTGTGGTGTGTCGGGAGTGAGAAAAAATTGTTTTGGAGACGTCATGGTTCCACGATTCTCCTACGGTAAAGAAATAGTCTCTGACTGTGTGCAGCGGCCCCGGATGCTCCGACGGTTGGTGACTGGTGATGTTCATTGCAATGGCGACCGACTCCTACTGGCCGCCTTGCGTTGATAAGGGGATCGAACGGGAAAGATGGCCCTTTTTTGTTCCCATTATCGGCATAATTTTTGGCGTATGGCTCCCTTGTTTTTGTCGCTACTTGAAAAAGAAGTGATGGTGCGCTTAAGCGATAGGAGGAAAGACAGATCGTGACTAGGCCTCGGAATTTGAACCTGCCCCCTTAACTTCTTCCAGCCTGCATCTGACTCTGCTACTAAAAAAAAAAAAGTATACATGAGGTACAAGAAATGCAGTAATCGTTCTTGCCATAAAGCAGGCAAAACCTCTCCCTTCATTTTATTTCAATTAAAATAAGGACATGTGAAAAAAAGCCTGCATCTCGTGGTCGTGCGGTAGCGTTCTCGCTTCCCACGCCCGGGTTCCCGGGTTCGATTCCCGGCGGGGTCAGGGGTTTTCTCTGCCTCGTGATGGCTGGGTGTTGTGTGCTGTCCGTAGGTTAGTTAGGTTTAAGTAGTTCTAAGTTCTAGGGGACTGATGACCATAGATGTTAAGTCCCATAGTGCTCAGATCCATTTTTGAACATGTGAAAAAAATAGCGGCTAACGCACCTACCAAAATAAAAAATTAGAAATAAAAATTAAAATAAAATAAGTCGGTACAGCACTAAAAAAAGTAAAAAGAAGATCGAGCACTTGCAAGCGAAAGGCAAAGTTTCGAGTACGAGTCTCGGTCTAGCTCACAGTTTTTGTATAAAAGAAGAAAAAGGGGGTAGAGCACTTGCCTGCGTAGGCAAAGGTCACGAGTTTGAGTCTCGGTGCGGCAGACTGTTTTAATTTGCCAGGAAGTTTCTTATTTCAAATTTCCCTGCTTTCTAAAGTTCTGTTCATAAAGGCTTTCTTCCTGATCTGTCAAAAACAATACATCTCCTCATTTTACGTGCTGGTTGTTTGAAACAGAATCTGCGGGCGTCCTTGCACCATGGGAGGGAGTAACTGCATTGTGACTCCCCGTTTCTGGACCCCAGGGGCGGGTTTTCAAAGCACTGGGCGGTCTGACTACATGGCTTTGACCCATGCAGCTGTCGGTAAGTCCTCTCATGGAATTCTCCGACGGTGGCCTCTCTTCCAACTAGCGTGGCCTGCTGCGCATCTACTCGCTTACAGCCCAGAGAAATATGTTTTCATACTGACCTCTTCTTTATCCGAACCATGCGATTCAGTATGAAAATGTTATGTACGACAGTTGATTACTAAAAATCACTAGCACTGCTCCACATATCAATTGGATAGGATTAATTACCGTGATGTGTTTCTTTTAATTCCGGTTTTTATCAATTTGGGACAGTTTTGTAAAAAATGGTCACACAATAAACCTAACTAATGCGTTTTCTACAGAAATGCTCACGTCTTGTGCGCTGATTTATATTTTTGTTCAAAATGTTCAAATGCGTGTGGAATCTTATGGGACTTAACTGCTAAGGTCATCAGTCCCTAAGCTTACACACTACTTAAGGTAAATTATCCTAAGGACAGACAGACACGTGCATGCCCGAGGGAGGACTCGAACCTCCGCCGAGGCCAGCCGCACAGTCCATGACTGCAGCGCCTTAGACCGCTCGGCTAATTCCTCGCTGCGATTCGTAATTTTGGTGACATGTTATTGTCCATGTGTTGAAACTGGTCCACTGTCACTTTGGGTTTGTAATGGAGACCAAGTCAGGTTCAGTCATTACTGTCATACCAATCCACACAAGCAATGTGAATGTAGTTCAGTTTTTCTGCACTATACTTTGTACAGCCGCAATTAGTCAGAAGCATACAAACCGTAATATGTTGACGATACAGAGCTAGTTACTGATACATTCAACCCCAGAAGTGTAACTGTGAAATTATTGTCACATAAATCTGTCTCACATGCATTTACGAATATTTCTGAAAACATTCAAACAGAGGGGACTTCACGCCAGTACCGTATAAAATTGATACTAGCCTATATAATGATCAGCATCCGATGAGGACGATAATCCACATGTTTCTATAGGTATCCCATAGTCAGATGAAGTCACTCATTTGTAATCAAATCCCACAGAGCTTTATCTCGCTACTTTTCTCCCACTGCTCCCAATGCCTCAAACATTTCCATAGGTTTAAGATCAGGTGATTTTGACACCATTAAAGGTGCGATAGGAGCCTGAATATTCATCAAAGCAGGAATGTTTGCAGTGGTTTCCTACAGCTGATTGGCACGTGTATGTGAAGTGTTCAGAAACCACTTACGTCGGAGGTGGACGGTCATCCACGGTGCTCCATTTCCTGTATGCTCGATTACGGGGGGGGGGGGGGGGGGGGGGGGGGGGGGGGGGGGAAACTAACATTTTGTCCGGTAAGTTTAGTATAAATGTAGTAATATCTGACATTCTGAAGAATGGGGAAAAAGAGATGTTATAGATTTTTTTTAAAAATTATCCAATTTATAACAAAATCTTTCAAATTGTCTAGATCACAAATAATATAAAAACTTGAAATCCGATAACTAGTTTCGGTTGTACAGTCAGCCGTCTTCAGATCAATCATGCTAAAGTTTCATTTCAGCTTACGGAATATAGATGGGCTGCATCGTCTGCATAAGTTGGTACATGCTCATACAAGAGACAACTTCAGTAAAATCTTGATGAAAGGTTAATCCTAAACCATGCTTGAAAAAGTGCAGTCAAGTTAAAAATATTTTACGGCTGACTGCAGTTTTACTAAGCAAGGTTAAGGGTCCACTTTTATCAAATTCGTAAGGTACTCAATTTGTTGCTTGTATGAGCATGAACCAACTTATTCAGGCGATGTGATGCAACCCTATTCCATATCCTTGCATACTGCTTTAACATGGTTGATCTGATGGACAACCGAAAGTAGTCATCAAATTTTAAGATTGTATATTGTTTGCCGTCTAGGTAAGTTTAAAAATTTTGTAACACATTTCAATACCGACCTCATTTGAGCCTGTATATCTTTCTATCACAATCTGGAAGTGTCTTTGATTACACGGCTAGCATTTTTATTAGTAACTGGAAAACCTTAACTTTGAACACGGTGACGCGAACGAATTGACAAATAATTTGTTACCGCAGTGCTCGCTGTTATAAAAGCTGCAGGTTAGATTCAGCAATGAGTTTTCCCTTTGGTGCTTTTACTTATTAAAGGAACTTTCGGACACATTTACCTTCAGTGTGAGCAGCAGCGCCAAAAGTATGGAAACGTTGGCATCAACGGGTTCATCGCAGAGCCGATATACACAGTCGCCACTTCAAAGTTACGATAAAGACGAGCAAGCCATTTAATGGCCAAAGTTTTCCTACCGCAACAGAGCACTCCGTAACATCAACATACAGGAGCAACTAAGCGACCAGGGCGCTGTATCAGAAGAACAGTTTTCGGTTTTCCAATCATTGGAAGAAGTTTATACTGCATCACGCAAAACTCCTGAAATGTCCTAAATACAAAGGTGCTATTAATGTAGTGTTTAGACGAAAATGAAGTGTAACAAAAGGTCGACAATTGTAGGCTAAACACAAATTTTAATAATAATAAGTGTAATTACTTTAGAGAGTCTCATTCTTTTTAAAGGAGCGATATCCATTAACTTTAACGAATTAAATGTAGATTAAAGAAGATTGTCAGCGGTATTTCTTTTTTCTTTCAGGATAGCAGTACAAGCTGCTCACGAGTGGTCACAGAAAATTCTAAATGCCGAAAGTTGTCTGTTCTGTGCGTCAGCTAAAGGGAAAAACATATCAGAAACAAATGCTTTATGTTGCGAAGAAGAAAGTAAATTTACCTTCAATGCTGACGCTCAAAATGCCGATGATATCTGCAATACTTGCTTCCAGTGTTTCAAAATGGTTCAGATGGCTCTGAGCACTATGAGACTTATCATCTGAGGTCATCAGTCCCCTAGAACTTACAACAACTGACGTCCATGCCCGAGGCAGGATTCGAACCTGTTACCGTAGCAGTCGCGCGGTTCAGGACAACTGCGCCTAGAACTGCTCGGCCACCGCGGCCGGCGCTTTCAGTGCCTGCTATGCAAACATTTCAGGTCTAGTTGTAGCATTTCATCAGAAATTTCAGCTCAGTCAGCAGTCACATTGTCTCTTGTCCTCGCAAAAAGCTTTAAAATTTACCCAGAGAGAAGAAGAAAAACGAAGGAGCTGAAAACTGGTAAACGGGTCGACCAAGGTACAGGTTCCCTTCGTGAAATCGAACAAAAATCTGTAGTAGACAAGGGGAAACGGAGAGATCGAAATGAAGTAGAATGTAACTGTGTCGTCTAAGAGATCCTCAGCTCCATGGTATCTCCCGTGACGACAATGGAAGAGCAGGAGTGTCATAGTGCTGAACAGAACGAAAGTTAATAAGTAATAATAATAATAATAATAATCCCCGTGGAGGCCCGGGAAAAGAATAGGCCTCCGGTATGTTCTGCCAGTCGTAAAAGGCGACGAAAAGAACAAACCACTAATAGGGCTAACCCCCCTTTTAGTGTGATTAGTTGGTTCAGGACAGAACTAAAGAAGCCTCGGACAAGCGCCGTCATGGTCGGGGACGACGCTTGAACCCTATGCCCGCCCACAATGGTAACGACACTGCTAGCCAACTGGAAAATGATATAAGTCCAAATAGAGGTGTTTCGCAGGATATGCTTTCTGCAACCACCCTAGAAGGAAAACAAAGACAGAGAATGAGATGGTCAGATGAAGTTAATCGACACCTCATGTTATGTTATTACCAAGCAACAAACCTAGGAACCAACACAACTGGATACAGATCACAAGTATACACAACATTTATTACCAGATGCCCAGAATAAAATTTTTTTAACAGAACAACGACTAGCTGATCAGATCCGTGTAATAAAAAAAATAACAGGATATCCCAGTCAGAATTAGAAAACATCAAACAACAAGTACAACAAATACTGGAACAAAATAATGTGCAATCAGAAGAAGAAGAAAATACAGTAATGGACTCAAACATCCCAGAGCAAACAAACAAAGAACAACACGCACCAATTAAACAATCAGAGGGAAACGATATCATAAGACAGCCACCAGAACAAGCACAAATAGAACACGAAGTGACACAGATGTTAGATATAGAAGAAAAATTTCAGCTAACATGTATAGAATACAAAGACGCAAATACAGACATTAGACCATTCTTGCATAGACCACCAAATAACCCACAGGTCGAAACAACAATAAAAACTATCAACACAATCATACACAACAAAATAAATGAAAACACAACTATGGAAGAGTTACAACTACTGGTTTATATAGGAGCACTCACTACACTAAATATACACACTAGGCAGAGATCAGAACCAACCAACACACAGAAGAAACCCACGAAACCAGCATGGCAACACAGGCTACAGATCAAAATAGAAAAACTGAGAAAAGACATCGGACAGCTAACACAATTTATAAGAAATGAAATCTCGGAAAAAAAACGAAAAAGGTTAGGTAAAATCTCACAACAAGAAGCGACAGAGCAATTAGACGAAAAGAAGCAGAAATTACAAGCATTAGCCAAACGACTCAGAAGATACAAAAAAAGTGAAAATAGAAGGAAACAAAACCAAACATTCAACACAAACCAAAAGAAATTTTACCAGACAATAGGTAACACACACATTAAAATAAACAATCCACCTAACATAACAGACATGGAACACTTCTGGAGCAACACACGGTCAAACCCGGTACAACATAACAGGCATGCACGATGGATACAAGCAGAAACAGACACATACAAGATGATACCACAAATGCCTGAAGTGATAATTTTGCAACTTGAAGTCACCCAAGCAATTAATTCTACTCACAATTGGAAAGCCCCTGGAAATGATAAAATAGCAAATTTCTGGTTAAAGAAGTTCACGTCAACACATTCACATCTAACTAAATTATTTAACAGTTACATTGCAGACCCATACACATTTCCTGATACACTTACACACGGAATAACATATCTGAAACCTAAAGATCAAGCAGACACAGCGAACCCAGCTAAATATCGTCCCATAACATGCCTACCAACAATATACAAAATATTAACTTCAGTCATTAAACAGAAATTAATGACACATACAACACAGAACAAAATTGTAAATGAAGAACAAAAAGGCTGTTGCAAAGGAGCATGAGGATGTAAAGAGCAACTGATAATAGATGCAGAGGTGACATATCAAGCTAAAACTAAACAAAGGTCGCTACACTACGCATACATTGATTACCAAAAAGCTTTTGATAGTGTACCCCACTCATGGTTACTACAAATATTGGAAATATACAAAGTAGATCCTAAATTGATTCAGTTCCTAAAAATAGTATGAAAAATTGGAAAACCACACTTAATATCCAAACAAATTCAAATAATATCACATCACAGCCAATACAGATTAAGCGTGGAATATACCAAGGAGACTCATTAAGTGCTTTCTGGTTCTGCCTTGCTCTGAACCCACTATCCAACATGTTAAATGATACAAATTATGGATACAATATTACTGGATCATACCCACACAAAATCACACATTTGCTATACATGGATGATCTAAAACTACTGGCAGCAACAAATCAACAACTCAACCAATTACTAAAGATAACAGAAGGATTCAGCAATGATATATGTATGGCTTTTGGAACAGACAAATGTAAGAAAAATAGCATAGTCAAGGGAAAACACACTAAACAAGAAGATTACATATTGGATAACCACAGCGACTGCATAGAAGCGATGGAAAAAACGAATGCCTATAAATATCTAGGATACAGACAAAAAATAGGAATAGATAATACAAATATTAAAGAAGAACTAAAAGAAAAATATAGACAAAGACTAACAAAAATACTGAAAACTGAATTGACAGCAAGAAACAAGACAAAAGCTATAAATACTTATGCCATACCAATATTGACCTACTCATTTGGAGTAGTGAAATGGAGTAACACAGACCTAGAAGCACTCAATACACTTACACGATCACAATGCCACAAATATAGAATACATCACATACATTCAGCAGCAGAAAGATTCAGATTAAGCAGAAAGGAAGGAGGAAGGGGATTTATCGACATAAAAAACCTAGATTATGGACAGGTAGACAATTTAAGAAAATTCTTTCTAGAACGAGCAGAAACTACCAAAATACACAAGGCAATCACTCATATAAATACATCGGCTACACCACTGCAATTTCATAACCACTTCTACAACCCTTTAGATCACATAACATCACCAGATACGAAGAAAGTAAATTGGAAACAGAAGACACTACATGGCAAGCACCCGTATCATCTAACACAGCCACACATCGATCAAGACGCATCCAACACATGGCTAAGAAAAGGCAATATCTACAGTGAGACGGAAGGATTCATGATTGCAATACAGGATCAAACAATAAACACCATAGATTACAGTAAGCATATTATTAAAGATCCCATTACAACAACAGATAAATGCAGACTTTGCAAACAACAAATAGAAACAGTAGATCACATCACAAGCGGGTGTACAATACTAGCAAATGCAGAATACCCCAGAAGACATGACAATGTAGCAAAAATAATACATCAACAGCTTGCCTTACAACATAAACTTATAAAACAACACGTTCCCCCATACAAGTATGCACCACAAAATGTACTGGAGAATGATGAATACAAATTATACTGGAACAGAACCATCATAACAGATAAAACAACACCACATAACAAACCTGACATCATACTCACCAATAAAAAGAAGAAATTAACACAACTAATCGAAATATCCATACCCAATACAACAAATATACAAAAGAAAACAGGAGAAAAAATTTAAAAATACGTCCAACTGGCTGAGGAAGTCAAGGACATGTGACATCAGGATAAAGTTGACATTATACCAATTATACTATCAACTACAGGAGTCATACCACACAATATCCACCAGTACATCAATGCAATACAGCTACATCCAAACTTATATATACAACTACAGAAATCTATAATTATTGACACTTGTTCAATTTCCCGAAAGTTCCTAAATGCAATATAACACATACCATACAGTTAAAAGGAAGTCATGCTTGATCAATGTCCGCGTCACTTTCCATTTTTGACCAGAGATAACGTCTGAGAAAAGAAAGAAATAATAATAATAATAATAATAACAATAATAATACATTTACCTGTTTCTAAAGTATCCATTCTTCTGTTAATTTCACTGCTTAGAAATAACACAGATATACGGAAATAACTCTTGTCATTGTTACTTGTTATTGAGTTAGCATTTTTCCTTATTAATGATATCTTTTGCACTGAAAGTTAGTTATCACTCAGACACTAACGAACTGCATACTAAATAATCCGTTACCAGAAGTACGAACTTACTTTGTCTTTGCTGATCTACACGTACTAATATGAGTGGACAAGGTTTCATTAGATGGTACGTGAGGACTGTGACACTGGCTCTGAGACGGTGTCGATAAACAGAGTGCATTGAAAGTGTATGCTTCAGGCAGTGTTTGTAGGTGTCTTAAGTGTTTGACCACCCTGGCAAGTTACCGTACTAGAATATTTGTGTTTTCTTCCTTCTTCCATTTCTTACACGATCAAATGCCTGAAAAAGGCCTACAGACTGTGCTCCATCTGGCGTGTAAATCGCGACCTTGATAACTATATTTTGCCCGATGTCTGGACGTTTCAATGAAGCCGATTAAGCGGTTTAAGTCTGGACTGCAGTGAGTCAGCGAATTTTTCTTGCGGATGAACTACAGCAGCGTACAATCATCCTGAAAGTATGGTTGTAATAGAGTAAATGTGTGTCTTGTACTTTTGAAAATGTACTTTCATTATACCTTATGTACAATTTTATACATGGCTCTGAGTCAACTGCCGTACAAAAATATGGTAAGTATGTAACAGCCAACTGGCTGAAACGTAATTGAACTTTTACCGTGTTTCAACATCGACTATATGTGTCTTCATCAGAAAATCCACAATTTCCTAAAATGTTTGTATATAAACATTAGGAAAAAGAAAAAGCAAAGACTTTATTTCGAATAGATTTATAAGAAGTCTGTGCTCACATGGAGTAACTGCCGCACTTCATTAAGAAGTTAATATGAAAACCACAAAAAATTAAAGACATTGAAACTCACATAAAGCTAGCAATTAGCAGTAAAATTATAGCTCCATGGCGCAGCACTCATTGCTTTCTTATGCAGAGCACAGAAATTTCCACTTAGGGCTGCAGACACAGACAGAAATGAACACAATCTAATTCATTCCACATGACAATGGCTATCATAACGTGAAATAGATTATGTTCCGCAACACATGAGGAAACCAAAGTGATACGGTCAACGCCAACAACATTCAGAAATCTATGTTCCAGTTTCAAAACATTGTAGAAAGAGAACCACTTCTCGGAATGACATCGAATTTATTGACGCATGGAGAAACTTCGTCGAAAAAAAAGAACTAACGGAAATTTTACCAATAGAGGGTGATGTAAGCGTATTAAAGTAAACGTGGTCAGGTACAAGTGACAGACGAATTGTAATACGGCGGCTATAGCTTAAGTTGCAACTTAACACCATCCGTACTGTTGAGTGTGCATGATCTCAGAAGCCCACAGTTGTGGCACTGTTAGTTAGGTAAGCCCATCCACCACCAGAAGGTCGTTTCAAAACGAATGGCAGAAATAGGTTTTTAACTGTCCTGGGCCAGAAACCGCAAGAAGAGCAAAACAACGTTGATTTCTAAATGTCGTGAGACTTAGGCAAGATATGTTCAATATGTGTTTCACCGCTTTCTGCCACAAGTTGAAATCGAGGAACACCGTGTTTCGCAACAGATCTTACTGTTTCGGGGGTCACGTCCAAAATGCCCTGCGCAGTGTATGCTGTCAGATAATCACACGGTCAGAAGTCACACATGTGCCGCGTGTGTCTTGGTGTGTATATTCCGACGCTTACAGCATCATCTATTGGTCAAACTTGCGTTAGCTTTTCTTTTGTTCCATGGCGTTCCCCTAGCGTCAACAATATTCTGTCCAAATTGGACGTCATTCTGAGCAGTGGTTCTCTTTCTACAGCGATTGGAAAGTGGATTTTCAATTATGGACACCCTGTATATAACTGTACCACATTTAGGGGTCATTGCATACAAAATAGCGGAAATCTCTGAATCACTAATGCCACCACCAACAACTTATAGTAGATACTGCTGGATCAAATCTTACAACCTACTGATAAACTGAACAGATCAGGAATTTATAAAGTGACGCCTACAGGCAAGAGAACACACAGACATGCAACAGACAATGTTCTTAAAGTACTGCGATCTCCAAAGAAGGGCTCGAAAGTGGACATACAGAGGAAATGAAGATATTAATTCTGGTCCATAAATGGAAATATAAGATCCTAAACGAAATCTCAGAATTAAAACCTCGACTTTCTTCACCAGATTTACATGAATACCGTTCAAACTTTAAATACATGAAGATTAAGAATATATATGAATCAGTGATCCAATCTGTAATTCCTTAAACAGACTTATACACTGTCCATTTAACATTAAATACTCATAATCTTTTTTACTGTAATATATTTCGTCGACTGACATCAGAGATCCGCCAGCAAGTTGTGCAGAAGATGTTTCAAGTAAAGCACCAGGATCGGCTTATCGTAACTAAATCGGAACAACCTATGAAAAAAATAAACGAACTCCACATGTCGATGTATATGTCAGTCAGGTATTTCATATTCACAATCGTGTCTGAATAACCTTATCTTGAAACACACTGCTCGAAAAAAAAAATTGTGCAACGTTTTATAGATTTCCAATTCACTCAAGCTTCATCGATGTGACAGTGTGTATTCAGTACATGAAACGGTTACCTTTACAAATCAGTAGCACAAGCGGTTCTGCGGTACCAGGAATCAACCAAAGTTGAAACATCAATATTAGCACGCGGTGTAGTCTCCATGGTCGGCAATGCAGGCGCTTACGCTAGCACCCAGTCGATCGTACACATGGCCAATACTGTCTTTTGATTCGTTATGCAATGCCTGATCGACTTGTTCACGTATTTCTGCAAAAGTCGTTGGTTGATGAGATGCAAGAGCCACTTCTCGTCCGATCAAGTGCCACATGTACTTTATTGGAGACAAGTCCGGAGATCGCACAGGTCAGATATGAGCCTTGTTGCGGCTCGCTTTGGTGCCCTTTTTTTGTGGTTTTAGGGTACACAACTAAAGTGGTCATTAGCGCCCAGACTAAATTTTGAATGCACTGCAAGGCACAATGTTAAAAAAACAACTAAAAAGGACAACACTATAGAAGGCACATTAACGGGCAGAGGATTAAAAGAAAACAGCATAATCAAATGTCCTTAGACAGGGTTGTCAAGTGGATAAAACGAAGAACGCGAGCAGATGCTCCTGGGTCATCCGCTAAAATTTCATCCAGAGTACATGGCAGGCCAAGATCAATGCGCAGTGTATTAAAATTCGGACAGGACGTTAAAATGTGGCGGACCGTCAGCAATTGCCCACATGGGCAGAACGGCGCCGGCGCAGCCGTCAGCAAATGGCGGTGGCTGAACCGGCAGTGTCCAATCCGTAACCGGGCCAAAACGACGTCCTCCCGCCGAGAAGGGAGTGATGAGGTCGTCCAAGCCGTGGGGAGAGGTTTCAAGGCCCGGAGCATGTTTTCAGTAAGTGTAGACCAATCGGCAAGCCACAGCGATAAAATGCGCTGACAAATGACCCTGCTAAAATCAGATGAAGGCACACAACAAGAAGGTGTCTGAGGCTGTTGGTGCCGTTAGTAGGTTGGCATCGGGTAATAGGGATAGTGGTGTTTCGTTTTCTTCTCGTGTTTACTGGCGCCACTACGTTTGCTAGCATTGTCTTTCTGCTAGTGGCATCAGCAGCGGTTGTCGATATCTAGTACCCTAGAACTATGTTTGGAAGGGCGTCAGGTGTTTTCCGGGTCGGAGTGTGTCGGGTAGTTCTCATGGGACCGAGCAGCAGTGAGGTCCGGCAGCTTGATGACGTGCCGGGACCACGGACTGGATCGAGGGGCTGTAGTTGCGAGGGCGACAACTTCGTTCTCCACCGGACCCGGAACGTTTGAGTTGAGTGAACATTAATCCAGCAGTGAAACCTCCTCACGCCGTTTGTTTGCGCGTTGCTTCTCTCAGGGTCGCTGAGATGAAGAGCAACGAGTGGAGTGTTTGGAGTTGGCATAATTAATTAGCCATCCTCCACCTTTATTATTAATAATTGAATTCCTTGTGTTTATTGATGAAGTTCAACCAGCGGTATTCTTCTGCCTAGTCGTCGCTAACGCGCCAGTTACCTGCTCTGGAAGTTAGCATATTATCGCGGCACTGTACCTTTCCCTGCCTTGCCACTGCTGTCTTGTAAGGCGTGTAGTTCGACAGCGTCCTTGATTGTGGTTTGGATATTTGTTTATTTGGACTACTTTGGTCATAGTGGGTCCTCTGCTTCTGGATGTTCTAAACACCAGATTCTGAAGATGCAGTGCTGTCCGCCGGTTCCGCCTAGAGTGGGTTATTCCATCGTTGTGTTCTTTGTCAGAATGTAGGTAGATGTTGCAAGAGTGTTGTCCTGCGTTTAAACTGTCACTAGTTTGAGTTGCCATCCGGTTAAGTGAATACAATACTTGGCTGCCTGTCTCATTGTTTACAAAGTTGAGCGACTTTCTCAAGTCGAACTTTGGAGCACTGTCTAGGGCCACTTCTCTATTGATTTGGTCACATTGTTATGATTGTCAATAACGCCTTCAGTGGTGAATGCGAATTGTCTTCAGTATTTTTAATTAGATATTATCTCTCAATAGTGAAAATTTGATGATTGCCAATAGTATTTTAATATTGCTTGGAGAAGTTAACGCGTTCTTAAGAATTTGCTATCTAGGCTTTGGGCTGTGAAATTGTTTTTGAGTTATTACTGTTGGGGCCTTCAGCCGACAAATAATTCGAATTTCTTGTCAATAAGGCCTTCAGTCGTGAATGCAATTTGTCTTAAGAATTTTTAATTAGATATTGTCTCTTAATAGTGAAAATTTGATGATTGTCCTTTTTTATTATACAGTATTTTAGTATCTCTTGGAGAAGATTAATTCGTTCTTAAGAATTTTCCATCCAGGCCTTCAGCCGTAAAATTGTTTTTTGAGGTAATACTATTGGGGCATTCAGCCGACGTATAAGTTGAATTTCTGGTCAATAAGGCCCTCAGACGTGAGAGCAACTTGCTTAACAATTTTTTTTATAAAACATTGTGCCTTAACAGTCTAATTTGATAATTGTTCCTTATTGTCAACCTTATTTGGATTTGTTTTCAAATAAAGTGTTCGTGATTAAAAAAAACTGAGCAACCAACGGTAACTGAGTATGGCTTCTTCCACACTGAATCCTGCCTTTCCTTAAGTACAACGTCTCAAGGTAATTTTCAGAACGTCTTGCACGAGCATATTAGGTTTCACGTGCGGTTTGTAGGCAAACATTATTCTTTATGGAACAACACATTACTTCCCTCTTGCAAGAACAGAAAAGGAGCGGGTCCAGCAACATTTTGCACGTAACGAGTGCTGGTCAGCGTCGCCTCCAGAAGCGCCAAATGTGAACGAGTGTTGTAGCATATCACACCCCTGGGCTGTGGTGGGGTCAGTGTGTCTTGGACAAATGCACTGTGCGGGACAGCGCCCACCAGGCCTAGGTCGCACGCATAAATGGCAATCACTTCCGTGCAGAAGGAATATACTTTCATCGTTGAAGACCATGGTGGGCCATTCAATCTTCCAAGGGTGTTCCTCTGACAGCGTCAATAGAGGTGTCCTCTTCAGTGCTGTGGCGTGAGTGGAAGGCGGGCTAGAGATGTGCGTGCCCGTAGTCCAACTACTAACAATCTTTTCGCAACAGTTCATGTTTCACGTAAGGGTTCAAAAGCCATCTTATCTCTGCTGTGGCAGCTATACGATCTGCTACGGCTGCCTTTACAACAAGACGACCCCGGAAGGCGCTTGTGCTGCATGGTTGTGCAGAACCTAGACTACTGGTTTGAGGATGTCCACGTGACCACTGTTACCAGCATCGCACAACTGGTGCAGCCCGTCCGACTTGTGTGACAGTTCTCCGAAAGGACCGTCCCGCCATTCGGAAGATCACAATCTGACCACTTTCTAGCTCAGCTGCCTACAGGAAGCACGAGCGCGTCTCACTGTCCTGGTTGCCTGCTTGCTTCAAACATCTGCAGCGCCCTGTGTGTGTTGTTTCTGTGAGCATTCCCTGTTAGAGGATAGTTTCAAATGCTCTGGTACCTATGCTATTATGCTATCTGTTGGTGGACGCCGCTGAAACCATTGTCAGTATATCTACTGTCCCCAGATGATATATGGCATCGTCGGGTCAAAATGAACGTGGTCTTTCCAGGTGTTTTAATTTTTTCCGGTAGTTTACGTACGATTTAGAAAAGGGTACATATTTTTTATAAATCAGTGAAATTGTAGATAGACTTTGCCTTTTCCTTAGTAGAATTACGCGATTTCGCTCTTGGGCGATGTTCTCAGTGTGATATGAACATTGGAGAATTTCACTTTAAGTAAAGTGTGACACCCGTCATCTTTGACTTTATAATCTTCAATTTACTATTTATTTTTTTGGCAGAGAGACTGCCTCGGTGCGCAGCGCTTGCTTTCCATTTCACCCCTACGACTGCACATCTCGCTGACAGCAGAGATTTTGGAGGGAAAGTTATTTGGGACTAATTACACAGAGCTTGCACTGCAGCGCTAATTTCAGCGACAAAAGTAACGGCCTGTCCGACTACGAGGTTGTTTTATTCCGCGCGTACTCACGAGGGCAAAATCTCGATGGAGGTCGTTAGGTTGCGCTGAATACGTTACACACGACAAACCCCTGTAAATGGAACACATACGATACAATTTCTAAAAAAAGAAAATAATAGTTCTACTGACGTGTGTTTATTGTTATTATTATTACTGTTATATGTATTAACATATTATTTTCCTCTCGATATTATCATCAGCTCAGCAACTACGTAAAATGTTACAGAGAAATATTCTTTGGAATAGAGAGGCTCAAGCTAAGAAACACGCATATTCGACTGCGCTTATTTTGCTCTTTTTAGTTCAAAACACTAATAATTTTCTAGTGATAGCCCGAATACTGGAACACAAGCGCAGCCTTCTTACATGAGCTGCGTTACAATTAAAGTGCAGCTACTGACAGAGGTCCAATGGGGACTGTTATTACCATACGGCAACAAAAATTGGTAGACATTATAATACTTTCCTGTGGAATCAATCGACACTGGAAAAAAATGTAGTTCCAATTTTGGCCCGTAGGTGCACATCTGGCGCTGTGAGTGCAAGAGAGATTTATAGAAATGTTTCCATACGTAATGGATTACGAACGGAATGCGGGCAGAAAAGATCAAACAAGTATCAAAGTCTGATGTTGATCTACATCTACATCTTCATGGACACTCTGCGAATCACATTTAAGTGCCTGCAGAGGGTTCATCGAACCACCTTCACAATTCTCTGTTATACCAATCACGTATAGCTAGCGGAGGGAACGTACACCTATATCTTTCCGTACGAGCTCTCATTTCTCTTGTTTCATCATGGTGATCGTTTCTCCTCATGTAGGTTGGTGGGAACAAACTATTTTCTCATTCGGAGGAAGAAATTGGTGATTGGAATTCCGTGAAAAGATTCCACCGCAACGAAAACTGCCTTAGTTTTAATGATGTCCAGCCCAAATCCTGTATCATTTTCAGAAACACTCTCTCCCCTATTTCGCGATAGTACAAAACGTGCTGCTCTTCTTTGAACTTTTTCGATGTGCTCCATCAGTCCTGTCTGCTAAGGATCCCACACCGCGCAGCAGTATTCTAAAAGAGGACAGACAAGCGTAGTGTAGGCAGTCTCCTTAGTAGATCTGTTACATTTTCAAAGTGCCCTGCCAATAAAACGCAGTGTTTGATTTTATTATTAATCGCTGTACATACAATTTCTTCAGCATAAGGACCGAATACATCGACAGCGATCACAAAACGGCTGTATCAACAGCTGCTCGCAGCAGTTCCGGTGGAATCTGAGCAGCGTGTTAGTGTACACTGGCCTTCAGTTCAGGTAGACACCGACCGTGTCCCTCGTACAACCTATCTTTTACGAATCCCAAGAACCTAAATTTGCATAGATTCAGATCAAATAATCTTGGAGGCCATGCATCTGGAACACGTCTGGAGGTAAAATGTTTGTGGAAGCTTACGTTAAGCAGACCTTTCACTGACCGATCAACATAAGGTGTTGCCCCATCTTGCAAGCAAACCGTGGTTTGCAGACAGCTGTGCTCTTCGAACGCTGGAATCGCATTGTGATATTCCTGGCTGTGGCCGCTAGTATTTTACTTTGCTGGAAGCTCGCCTTGATGCAGACTGATACACTTGAAGTAGCATGTGGTACAAAAGTGGGGTGAGGTACAAGCGACAGATGGTACAGTATTTACCAGTCTCGTGGGACTACTTGTCGTTCTACCGTTGCCATAGCTGGAACCACACAACAATTAACATGTACCGAACTTACTCAAGCCTAATTGAGGGACCTGCAACTTCTCCAATTTTCCAGCCACCCTCTCCCCTGAAACCTATTTCTCCAGAAAAACCTCAAAAGCATGTTAATTTTAAACCCATTCCCAGCACTGAAAACAAAGAACCCCAAAAAAATACCAGTTCCAATGAAGATAAGGACACTGTCCCCCTCTCAAGCATATTCCTCCCCCATTGTCCACACCATCATCCTTTCCCAACCTGATCCCAAATCCCTAATTGTCAAATCGCTCACTACTGATATCAGGATGTATGTCTCTTAAACACCCATCATCCAAATCATACTCCACAGTGATTCCATTCTGATCAAATGCACAAATCCCAGCTTCCACTCATACCTCTCCCTAAAATTCCTACACATAACCTTTGGCCCTATATCCTCCCTCGGCCCCTTCAACACTGTCTCCCCATCCAAACAGACCAAGCCTCCTTCGTGTCCTCAAACCCTCATTGGTGTGATAATGAAGGTAGGACTTGAGACCACTGAAGACAAACTAAATTCAAAGTCTGCCCTAGAAATGCACACAGTCGTATCCGCAATGTCTCAGCTTCCATCTTCCTCATAGAAGTCTTCACAGATTCTACTCCATCCATTGATCACAGTCTCATGGAAGGAGCCCTGACTTACAGCTGCCATCATAAATTCAAACCCTTCAAATCCCTACCATTGCCAAAAATGCCTTCTATATAATTAACACCTCACTCCCAATAGTAAATTTGCAACTACCTGTTCTCAGTGTAAGGCCTCTCATTTCCTTAAACAATCTCCAAACCTCGCCTCCCCTCCAACCTGCCACCCTTTAATGGTATCCTCAAGACCTATTCTGCCAAATACAAACCCCCACCTGTCCCTGTCCATCCTATTGATCATCCTATCCATATTAATAACTCTCCCTGCCAACTTCCCACTGCTGAACATCGGACTACTCATTATCACGCTACAAAATAACCACCCCCTCCAAAGACCACATAGAAAGCAAAAACCAATGCCTGTATTTTAATTGTAAATATCCGGTATTTTACGGGTCGCCTACGGACATCGGTCGTATTGCAGAACGGTGAAAAACTGATTACGTCCAAAAGTCATCACCATGTGACCTATCGCTTTCGCCATCGTTGCATCTGTTGATTTTAGTCGCCATCTTTGCTGCAGAGAACGAGATCGGTTTCTGCCACGCCCTCAATCCCACATAGATCGAAAGCCTCTGTTCCTTTACCTTCAATATAATTTATCAGTCTTTGTTCCAAGTCTAGGTACATTAATAGGAAATGACAGTAATAAAAAACCGAAATTCGATTATTTGAGAAACCGATTATTTTGAGCAGTTCTAACGATAAGGTTAAACTGGAGACGGCAAGAACAGGTAGAACTAAAAACCGATTGTTCCACCAATGACCGCATACCCTACCACATTGCCTACAATAAACACCTGTTGTAGCCATTTTCCACCTCAGTAATCGAACTATCTATTCAAAAGACCTATGTCACAACACCCTCATTTAAACCTCTCCACTCCCTCACACACACACAACCCATTCCAAAGGCTCCCATCGTGGTGTGACATCAAAAAGTACCCTATACATCAACGTCCACTCCCTACCCACCAAGAAATATCTTTCAATGCTACCCTATGCCAACGCAACGTCGATACCTTTACTCTTAATGAAACGTTTCTACAACCATATCACGCAATACGAATTTCTCCCTATATCCTCCACCATAACGATAGTTTCCTTCCCCTGGCCAGAGGTGGAGCTGCAGTCAGCCACTGGAAGAGCATGCCTGCTTGGGCACAGTGCTTACTCAATAATCCCACCGAAAAGCTTTCCTTTAGCCAATAAAACCTTGTTACCTGTGCTACTACATAAATCCAATCTTAAAGTCTCAATCCTTATGATTTCATCCTCCACATCGACTGTACCTTTCCCTTTGTGTTATTGCCGCTGACCTCACCATCCATAGCAGAACGACTGCGGATCTCTGGTGATGGCGTTAGTTTACAGACTCCCTACAAGGTAACATTCTCCGCATCCTACAACACATCCATCCATAAAGCAACACCATCACAGATGTCGTCCTAGTATCTCCCAACTGCCTTGCACTGCAAAAGGCCTAGATCCATTTGGAAGTGACGACCTAACTATTCGCCTCATCATCTCCTATATGCAACTTCATATATATGAACCCCACTCCAGACTAGATAAAAATTTATCCACAACTGATCCTGTTCCAACTGGAATGTCTAAAGGAATCTATAGATATCCAGATAGGAAGTCACCCCTAACCTTCCTACAACGATATCCTCCATGCCACGGCCTTCCTGCAGCAGACTTTGTCAGATGTACTATCCGCCCACACACCTACCGAGGTCGGTCTCCAGCCATCCTGATTTAGGTTTTCCGTGATTTCCCTAAATCGTTTCAAGCAAATGCCGGGATGGTTCCTTTGAAAGGGCACGGCCGATTTCCTTCCCCATCCTTCCCTAACCCGAGCTTGCGCTCCGTCTCTAATGACCTCTTTGTCGACGGGACGTTAAACAACACTAACCTAACCTAACCTACCGAGGTCACATATCCCCATCACCTCACTCTCTCCCCCACAAGCCCTACTCTCTCAGAATCTCCTCACTTATACCACTGCTTCCTAAGGAATCGCAACCAGGATACATTCATTGATTACAGACTACTACAGATACACATCAGGAATTTAGTAACTGCTAAAATCGCTGGGAATGTCGAGATATACGCACCGTACTCAATGTTACACTCCCGTTAACACTTCTAAGTACTGCAAGGCACTCATTTCATCCCTTACTACTCACTCTTTCATAACAACCGTTCCTAAACTGAGAACTCTCTATCCCTCATGACTCTCATTTTTTATTATTCCCTGTTCCTTATGATCCATGAACGCACAAACAGCGCTGTCCCACATCAGACTCCCAGATTTCAGTACTTGGACAACATACCAAAACCCAAATCAAACACCCCAATCACAGCACACGACATAAAATAAGTACTTCACAGAAAATGTAACACATTCCCTGAGGAAAATCTCCAAAAGGTTGTATTCCCTCAAACTGCACAAACACTGCTGATACCTGCTCTAACGCCCCATATGCCTCACCTCATTGTTTTGCAAGGTCTTTGAATCCATCCTTTCCCAACTCATCCATCAACACCCAAAGCAACACCACCTCCTTCCCATTAACCAGTGTGGCTTCCATCGCACATTCTCTTCTGATGAACAGCTCCTGCACCACACTCATCTTCTATCCTGTTCTAGCCGCGACCGGAACGAAAGTGGGCAGGACCAAACAGGAGCAGCCAGTGAACAAACAAAACGAATGGGAAAGGATGAACACGAACAACGACGGACGACCGAGCAAGACCTTACAAACAACAACACGCAAGAAGCAACGGGGTCACAAGGGAAATCCTCACGAATCAACAACGTCCACTCGTACATGGAAACAAAGTAAAGTAAACACGCAGTCTGTAGGCGAGATGTCGATAGACTCTTGCTGAGCGAGAGGCAGGTGCTTAAATACATTATATGGTACGTCGCCATTGGCCACAGGTGCCCTCACATTATACGCAGGCCAGCAGCTCGCACAACCATGGCTTATGGCGCCACGACTGCAGAGACCTCTAGTGGCAATCGAGGTCCACGAAGTCTGGCGCGGATTTGAAACCCGCGAAACTAGATATCTCAGCACCCCAACACCCATAATCCCGCTATTTTGTCTCACATGACTTAGAGAAAGATTGGCGTTCAATTCTCCTTTTTAAAGTCCAGACTTACGTAATTCCTATTAAATATGTCTGCCCCATTGCATCCGCACTCTGTAATCGTAAAATCTTTGTCACCATTAACAACACCAACTCCCACACCTTCCAGCCCACTGCATTCCTGTCCAAGACTTTACCCTCTCTTCTCCCCTAGAGAAACCTATACTAGTCCACCACATTCAGTATGCTCATGACATTGCTCTCCTTGCTCTGTAGACTCCAAAAATCACACCGATCCCCCCATACACAACGCAACTACTTTACCTCATGGTGTAACTAATGGCTCCTCAAGTTCAAAACTTCCAAAACCCAGGTATAGGACGCAGAACCCGCACATTCAATCTTCATGTCTTCTACCTTACCATTTACGAAAATCCTATCTAGATAACTATGTAAAATATCTTGGGCTAATAATCGACTGGGAAGTAATATGCGTAACTTCACCTAATAATAATCCGACAGAAAGACCACAATATACTAAAACTATTAAAACTAGTAACTGGCCAAACTTGTGGACTGCACCCCTCCACTGTCCTCGAGACCAACAAAACGTTGATCTGCCACATGTTTTGCTACATGCATGTTGCATGGTTCTCTGCCCTTCACCCCCCTTCCCTGCCACAAATCAAAGTTCTGTAAGTCGCTCCAGGTCCTGAAACGCCATGTACTCACCTTGCTTTCCGGATCCGTTTACGTCCCACCACAAGAACACTCTATCAACTCATCAAATACCCGCTCCTCACTCACGCTGAACACCTCTGAATAATCTACACCTTCTGCAAACTCGACTCTAATAATCCGATTGTTTTTCCTCCACTTTCCAACCCTAGTATGCTGCCACAACTTTACCAACACATCCCACAAACCCTAAACCTACACAACCTCCACACAATCTGCGAAAACAACGTGCAAGGTCATGTACTGCATCCTGACATTTATGTATATTACCAGCTCTAAGGAAAGACAACTCACCCATTCCACCTCATTAGGGCTACCTAACCACCCACTCCCCATATTCCCCTAGTCCCCTTTTATCCCCATCTATCTTTCTTTCCTTACCCCTTCCCTCATCAACTTCTAGCCTCACCGATACCCCCGGTCTGCTTAACCCCTCTTTATTCCAACAGCCACTCTTGCCCCATCGATACTATACACCAGTCCTCAATCCTGATACGACCACAATCCTACACTTCTCACCGGTCAATCTCATCCCATTCAAAATCACTCCGTATCCTAGGCTAGATTCTTCTAGCTTTAGTGACAGGAAACAGCTTCTTTTAAATATCAGTGTTCGGCATCACTTTTTAAATGTTACTAAATGTGTTCTTATTATGTTTTGTTTTACTTTCTTATTACTGTTTTTAACTATAAAGGCAATAAGTCATATCTTTTATAGGAATAAAGACTTCCATTTCATTTTGGTCTTAGAAAATTTTTAAATTCTGTGGGATCCTGCCCATTTGTGTAACATAGGGTGCCCAGGAAGCTGCTTTCTCGAATAGCTAAACAACATTAAAGAAAATCTTATTAATAGAATTTACTACAGTAAATTGAATTGAAAATACTTAACTTCGTCTTTCCACAAACAGGTATCGCAAGCAATTGGCGACATGCAAATAATCAATGCCCTTCGATATATACAATTTCCACGCAAGCAAAACGTAAGTCACGACTAAAGAGCTAGAACAACGTCTCGTCTTCTAGCGTGGCCTTTCTAGTGCGCGTCTTCTAGTCCGGCTCTTCTAGTGTGGCCGTGGCTAGCTGGAGCAGTACTTATATCCTCTTCGTATAGGTGCCGCTCCTATCGTGGTGTCCCCTAGTCAGCGTTCTATTGGCTGACGTCGTCTCACAGTCTTCTCTATATGTTCCGTTCCTGGCCGACGTGCCGGCTCTTGGTGTTACGCCGGAACAAATTCATTGTAACTTTCTCATCTTCCTACGTGTCATATTTCTTCTCATTTAGTTTTTTGTTGTCATCTGGCTGAAGAGCAGCTTTCCATTTTAGTGACTACATGCAATTCTGTAGATACACTCTGTACTTCATTTTTGTATTGTTTTAGCTTTTGCAGTAATATTTGACAATGACCCAAAGACTGATATTACAATTGTGAAGTAAATAATATATACAGTCAACGGCGAATATGATGTTCTCAAAAAACAAGTCAGCCCTCTTCACTCACATCTGATACGCTTTACAGAACGCAGTTTCCAACCTTCTTCCGCCTGCTGCAGCCGAAACTACTCTCTCCTGCTAAGGTATGCAAGACCTTTGTCAATCAACGAGCGCGATTGTGGACCCGAATATGTGGACAGTTGGTTTCCTCCGTGCACCGTGGTTCCCGAGAGAGAGAGACGCTTACGTCACTCCGTCACAGCAACAGGCAATGTGATCCCGACAGCAAAGTCAAGTACAATCCGCCATCAAGTGACCATAGAGTGGCGCACTTCGGCCACAGAGAATTAGTCACCGAAGCCACCTCAAGGCTGCGGAAACAGCCAGTGTCCGGATACTGCTAGGACCATTCCATGCACTGCTGTAAATACGGGAGGCACCTGCGCTGACACCATCGCCACAGCTGAACAAGGCCGTTCTCACATCAGCAAAGATGACTCTTCTGAATAAAACCGGGTACACCACAATTACGAGTGCTTTTTCTCCTCGACAAACAAAACACATCGAGCACGTCAACAATGTCAAGTTATGTCACTAATTTCTTTCCAGCCCATTTAATTTAGTACCGCTTCATTAGTTACCCGGTCTAATCTTCAGCACTGTATATCACCTTATTTCAGGAGCTTCTTTTGTTTTATTTTATTTTCTATTCCGTACTGTTTGTTGTGGAAGTATTATTTCCATATATGGCTGAATTTCAAAAAAACACTTTCATTGAAGGCTTTTTGACACTTGGGTTTATATTCGCCAAAACACTTTATTTTGCAGAAACACTTTTCCTGGTATTACCAGTCTGTATTTCACATCCTCTCTACCTCAGCCGTCGTTAGTTATTTTCTGCGCAAATAGCGAACTTTGTCTTCTTCCCTCAGCGTTACATTTCCCACTGTAATTCCTTTACTGTCATCTCATTCAGTTCGTTTAGATTCAATTACTCTCCTTTTACTTTAAATGATGTTTATCCCATGAACTCCCTTCAAGACATTATGTATTCGGTTCAACTGATCTTCCTAATTGTATGGCGGCTGTGACAGAGTTACGTCACCGACAAACCTCAAAACCTGTATTTCTTCTCTTTTAACCCCATTCCCGCATACCTCCATGGTTTACATCACCGTTTTTCTTTACAGACTGGATAACATGCGACATACTTTCGAACCCTGCTTCACTCCTCATCTTATACTTTCCTTTCACGTCCTTCGATTCTGGTGTCTGTGCAAATTACAGACAATCACTGTATGTTTGTAGATTAATCGTTCTTCAATATTGTTTGTTAAACTCAGGAGTCGCTGTTGCCTGAGGTGTTTCTACATTTCTTCTGAACAAGGACTTTATCTTCCCCGATGTGACAAAAATTTCAGTCGTTTCATTTTTCTCCAGATTATTCATAATTTCTACAACGATGACCTATGAAACACAGTGTAAATGTGGGTTTGTTTAAATAATAGATGGTCAGACGCTGCTTCCTATATTCCATTGTACTGTCGTATTTAAAGGACAAATTAAAATGACATAAGCACATCACTAAATATTTTAAGTATAATTGATGGAAACATTGTAAATTAATTTTGTCATTAGCATTGTATCTATGGTAATAATGAAATCCTACACGCATTACAGAAGATTGGTCTCCTGTACACTTCAGTATTTAGTTATATAAAGTGGTTCATGAAGAATAAGTGTTGCATTATCGAAGAACAGCAATGTAACATGGACGGAGGAGCTCTTTATTACTCCTTGCGAAACGAACCTGAAATACGCGGAGTCCTGACAGTTTTCAATTTTCAATTCGAGTACGTCAATAACACGTCAGCACAATGACATTAGTTTTTGGTACTTTTTATTTAAGAAGCAGATTAAGTGCCTTGCAGAAGCAAAATCCGAAGTAAAGCGAGTAGTCAATCACGCCATAAATACGTGGCGACTTCAGAAAACACACTCCTGGAAATTGAAATAAGAACATCGTGAATTCATTGTCCCAGGAAGGGGAAACTTTATTGACACATTCTTGGGGTCAGATACATCACATGATCACACTGACAGAACCACAGGCACATAAACACAGGCAACAGAGCATGCACAATGTCGGCACTAGTACAGTGTATATCCACCTTTCGCAGCAATGCAGGCTGCTATTCTCCCATGGAGACGATCGTAGAGATGCTGGATGTAGTCCTGTGGAACGGCTTGCCATGCCATTTCCACCTGGCGCCTCAGTTGGACCAGCGTTCGTGCTGGACGTGCAGACCGCGTGAGACGACGCTTCATCCAGTCCCAAACATGCTCAATGGGGGACAGATCCGGAGATCTTGCTGGCCAGGGTAGTTGACTTACACCTTCTAGAGCACGTTGGGTGGCAAGGGATACATGCGGACGTGCATTGTCCTGTTGGAACAGCAAGTTCCCTTGCCGGTCTAGGAATGGTAGAACGATGGGTTCGATGACGGTTTGGATGTACCGTGCACTATTCAGTGTCCCCTCGACGATCACCAGTGGTGTACGGTCAGTGTAGGAGATCGCTCCCCACACCATGATGCCGGGTATTGGCCATGTGTGCCTCGGTCGTATGCAGTCCCGATTGTGGCGCTCACCTGCACGGCGCCAAACACGCATACGACCATCATTGGCACCAAGGCAGAAGCGACTCTCATCGCTGAAGACGACACGTCTCCATTCGTCCCTCCATTCACGCCTGTCGCGACACCACTGGAGGCGGGCTGCACGATGTTGGGGCGTGAGCGGAAGACGGCCTAACGGTGTGCGGGACCGTAGCCCAGCTTCATGGAGACGGTTGCGAATGGCCCTCGCCGATACCCCAGGAGCAACAGTGTCCCTAATTGGCTGGGAAGTGGCGGTGCGGTTCCCTACGGCACTGCGTAGGATCCTACGGTCTTGGCGTGCATCCGTGCGTCGCTGCGGTCCGGTCCCAGGTCGATGGGCACGTGCACCTTCCGCCGACCACTGGCGACAACATCGATGTACTGTGGAGACCTCACGCCCCACGTGTTGAGCAATTCGGCGGTACGTCCACCCGGCCTCCCGCATGCCCACTATACGCCCTCGCTCAAAGTCCGTCAACTGCACATACGGTTCACGTCCACGCTGTCGCGGCATGCTACCAGTGTTAAAGACTGCGATGGAGCTCCGTATGCCACGACAAACTGGCTGACACTGACGGCGGCGGTGCACAAATGCTGCGCAGCTAGCGCCAATCGGCGGCCAACACCGCGGTTCCCGGTGTGTCCGCTGTGCCGTGCGTGTGATCATTGCTGAGGTCATAAGTCCCCTAGAACTTAGAACTACTTAAAGCCAACTAACCTAAGGACAACACACACATCCATGCTTGAGGCAGGATTCGAACCCGCGACCGTAGCGGTCGCACGGTACCCGACTGTAGCGCCAGAACCGCTCGGCCACCAGCGGCCGGCAGTTGGCGTTTTAAATACTTATTCTCTTTACTTATGTGTCTCACGCAAACGTGCTGCGAAAACTGAGATGTTCTCAAATTACGACCACTAATGAATCTATATGAAATTATTGTATGAACACCGGGGTTAGTTCACGTATTTCGAATATGTTCTTCTTGTTTCAACTAGCCTATAAGAGTGTATTTCACCCTTAGCTGTGGCAACAAGTCTACGCACTTAAATATTTTCTTCAGCTCTATTATCTATGAAAATCAGTTTCAGAGCACCGTACATTTTCTGAAGCAACGTTCTGCGCCTTTCGTTGGTCGTAATAAACAAATTTGCAGCTGCATGTTGAACTTTCTGTTCGTATTGGCGACTAATTAACAGGTGCCACAATGATTTTTTCACATAGTTTAATTAATGAAGTCATTATTTCCTATAAATAACATTTCGACACTATGAAATGAATTTTTGAGTCACAATTACTAAACGCTTCCAACAAAATAATTATATACACGATATTAAAAACAGTTAATGGAAACCGTGCTGTGTGCACAAGCTCGTGGTTCACCAGGGGTTCTCACAAACATTCACTGCCAACAGCGCTAACCAAAATAAAACCCAGTACCTGAACTGTGGCTGCAACTCTGTCTTTCCTCGTTAGTTAATGTTCCTCACATTTTGCTTCTGACAAGTCTTCTGGACCGATAGTAAAATAACCTATAAAGTAAATAATCTATAAAGTAAATAAAAATCTATGTTGTGCCACCTCTATTGTAAATAACATTGTTCTGGGTCTTGCATACCTTAGCAGGAGAGAGTAGTTTCGGCTGCAACAGGCGGAAGAAGGTTGGAAACTGCATTCTGTAAAGCGTATCAGATGTGAGTGAAGAGGGCTGACTTGTTTTTTGAGGACATCATATTCGCCGTTGACTGTATATATTATTTACTTCACAATTGTAATATCAGTCTTTGGGTCATTATCAGATATTACTGCAAAAGCTAAAACAATACAAAAATGAAGTACTGAGTGTATCTACAGAATTGCATGTAGTCACTAAAATTGAAAGCTGCTCTTCAGCCAGATGACAACAAAAAACTAAATGAGAAGAAATATGACACGTAGGAAGATGAGATAATTACAATGAATTTGTTCCTCCTATACGTAAATCATATGTACATAAAAGCTGACAGACATAGACAGATAGCGCTGTCAGGACTAGAAATTGAAACAATTTACAATATGGATAAACGAGAGAGAAAAGGAGTATGTCTTGGAATATTCTTGAAATCTTTGTATCGAAACGTCTTTGTTAGCTATTCAGTATTGTAAGAAAAATTCTGTTGGGTCGTAATCGTTAATATATACTTTTGGAAATACCTGTTAAGTAAAACATAGCTATCCTTGTACATTTTCGTGCGCTTTCTGAGTATTCTTCAATATGAATTTGGAACCTTCGTACAGTTTGTCAAAATACAATCCTTTGGTAAAAATTTAATTGAGGTTATTTCCCAGTATCAAGATAATGAAACGATACTGTTCATGTAATATGCCCGCAGTTGAAGGGAATCATCCCAGTATCTGCCTGGAGAGATTTAGGGAAACATGGCAAAACTAAATGTGGATGGTCAGACGAGGATTCTAACGCTCTCCTGTAATTTCGTAAACTCATGGATCTTTTCTGTGGATTTTCTGAAGGGAATAACTCTGTGATTCATCAATTATTCATCCATGAACCCAGGGTAACATTTATTTACATTTTGGGAAGACGGAACTTACACTGATCAGCCGGAAAAATTATGACCACCCAGCAACCATCGATATATACCTCTCCAGGAGAGCGTAGCGTCACCTGGCGAGGAATGACTGCTAGTCAGACACACGCACGTTGCATGCAATATCAGAGGTCGTGCTGTCCGTGTATAGAATGAGGAAGGCCTGAGATCTATCTGAATTTGAGCACTAAGGGCAGATTGCGATAGTCCGAAAGCTCGGCAAGTGCATTTCGGAAACTGCAAGACTTGTCGGGCCTTCGAGATTTGCTTATGCCAGTGTTAACATCACGATATCGGCAACTACGACTCAAATGCGCACGTGGCCATCGGCACTGGACTTTGGCACAGTGGCAGAGCTTTGCATGATCTGATGAATCCCGATACCTTTTTCATCATGCCGATGGGGCGGTGCGAATCCGTCGTCTTGCAGGGGAACAGCTCCTTGACACGTGTACTGCGGGACGGAAGCAACCTGGTGGCGGCTCCCTTATGCTCTGGGGAACATTCGTGTGGGCATCCGAGTGTCGAGTGGAGCTTGTGAATGCACCTTGATGGACAATGACTACCCCTTCGTAGCGATCATGTTTCCCAACTGCAGTGACATTTTTCAACAAGATAATGCACCATGTCACAAGGCCAGAAGCTTGATGGAATGGTACGAGGAACGCATTTGAGAGTTCCAATAAATGGCTTTGAACACTGCTGGACTTAACATCTGAGTTCATCAGTCCCCTAGACTTAGAACTACTTAAACCTAAGGACGTCACACACATCCATGCCCGAGGCATGATTCGAAACTGCCACCGTAGCGGTCGCGTGGTTTCCGACTGAAGAGCCTTGAACCGCTCGGCCACAGCAGCCGGCTTTGAGAGTTCCAGTCACCCAACTCGACAGATCTGGGATGTGACTGAACGTGGCGTCAAAGCTCATCGCTCCCCTAAGCGGAACTTGCGGGAAGTACGTGATTTGTGTGTGCAGATGTGGTGCGAACTTCCACCAACGACCTACCAAGCCCTCACTACTTCCATCCCACGATGCACCTTGCCAAAAGTGGACATACTGCCTAATTAGTAAAAGGTCATAATGCTGTGACTGATGAATGTATTTCGGTGGGGAATATACGCCTCGCAATATGTTTGTACTGATGAATGTATTTCCCTGGGGAATATACGCCATACAATAATATATGTTTATTATTACCGATTTCGGTTTATATTGACGCCATCCTCAGCTTTCTTAGGCCCACTATGGCTAGTTCTGGTGGCGCCTCGGTTCTTCACGTGAGACCACGATTGTGCACTGGATTTAACATAGCCGAAAACGGTACTAATTAACAAATGTTATTGCGATCTTCACTGTCGTTTAAGTGAAAGTCAGCATTTGATCGCTGCACTCCGTAGTCATCGCTGTCTGAATTTATGAGTAGACACTAATGAGCCAAAACATTATGACCACCTGTTTAATAGCGTGTTGTTCCACTTCTCAAACGCAGTACAACAGTGTTTCTTCATGGCATGTATTCTACAAGTCCATGGCATGATTCCAGAAGTATGTGGCACCAGATGTCTACATACAGGTCAAACAATTACCGCAAATTACGGAATGGTGACTTACGGGGATGCTGCTGGTGCCAGATGTGTGTTCTAGTGGGCACAGATCAAACACATTTGCTGGCCAAGACTTCAATTTGAGTTCACTATAATCCCCTCAAACCACTGTAGCACGATTGTGACCTTGCAGCACGGACAGTGTCCTGTTAGAAGATGTCATCGGCATAGGTGGAGACTTCAAGCATGAAGCGATGCAAGTGGTCCGGATAATGTTCACGTAGTTTATTGTTCTCATGATGCCTTCGATTACCACCACAAGTCCCGTGGAAGCCCATCTTAATGTATCCCATAACATAGCTCTGCCCTGCATCTGTGGCGCAGTGGAGATTTCGTGCAGCCATTCCCATGGTTCACGATCTCTGAGGAGCTAACTATCTGCATGGTGCAAAAAAAAAAAAAAAAAAAGCGATTCATTCGACAGGTGATACGTTTCTACTGAACCACGATGGAAACTCAGTGATTCTATGCCCAATACAATCACAGCTGACCATGTCGTTGGGTGAAGACATGAACACGTAGGGGTGTAGGGGTCGTGTGATTTGGAGCTCCACGTTCAACAATGGCCTTTGAGGTGTGCCCTGAAACACTTGTGTCTGCACCAGCATTGCATTCCGGCGTCCGATCTGCCACAGATCGCTTCCTGTACTGCATTTCAGGGAGGTGAGGGGTCCTTCGACCTCTATGCTTTGTGATGAGACGTGATCGTCCAATACCATACGGCCTACTCGTTATCTGACCATCCTTCAGCAACTTTCCATAGGTGCTCACGATAGTAGTACGCCAACCGGCGACCAGCTTCGCCGTTTCAGAGATTCTAGTCCAGCCGCAGCGCCTCAACAATACCTCCTTTATCAAAACCGTTTACATCAGTGGATTTCCGCATTTGTGGCCCGTATCTTCGCTATAATGACTGCCCACCATTTTCTCTTCCGCTTACAGTCTTTCCTTAAGGCATCACGTGCCTGCAACACCACCAGAAGACATTCAGATCGTGGTGAAAAGTTCTCATAATGTTTTGGCTCATCAGTGTACGTAATTACCTCTGAACGTTGCTGCAAGGTTAACGCGCTGCTTATTGCCTATTCTGTAGCGAGGAGAGAGGCCAGACTGATGTTTGATTGCAACAATTGCTTAATAATAGTCAGCGTAGTACCGAAAGTCACAAACACTGAATACTATTAGATGTTGCAATCGACGTCACTTGTGTGTAGAGCATGAGGTAAGCTTCCCACAGCTGTAGTTCCCAAAGCCCTTGTGCTATAAAATGAATTACGCTCCAGCATAGGCTGTTTACCTGTGTCTATAATCGTAAAATGTCCTGTACGGATGTAGATAACACAGGAAGAAATACATCTGGTGTCTTTACTTACGCTGTAGTGATCTACAATATAGGTTTTACTTACATAATGTTTAAATCCTGACGGGAGATGAGAACGCCACGGAATAACATCAAGAAACGCAGAACTAGTGGCTAGCGTCGCTGCTTCGCGATCACGGGGCCCCACGTTCGATTCCCGGGCTTGTTGGGGTTTTCTTTCCGCCCGGCGACTGGGTCTTTGTGATGTCCTCACCGTTTCATCATCATCATCATCGTTCGTGACAGTGGCTAGATTGGATTGGGTGAAAAAATTCTACTTGTAACCTCCCCACAAAATAAAATAATAATATAAATAATATTCACACTTAGTGTAACCTCAAAACAGAAAAATTCCTAAATCTCTCAACAGTAAAAAATATAATTATGTCGTTCACATTCAGTATAACCGACAAACAGGAAAATTGCGTAACGTATCAATAATAAAATGTGACTAATCTCTCAATAATAAAAAAATTGTCGCTCACATATAACCTTTCAATAATGGCTGTGAATTTAAACTGGTAAATTTTGGACGTCAGCAGTGCTGCGTCATGGCCCTGAAAATTAATTATGAATAAATTGAAAATTCTTACCTCAATAAGGTCGCCGGATAACGCATATACATCTGCTCCTATAAGAAATTATTCTGGCACAGCCGAGTGCAATGCTGGCCGATAGATTTGTCATGTCTTAAAAGAACAACTGATTTTTCTTTGCAATAATCGGTATGACCATGGATTGGAGAAAACAGTAAATTCTTTAAATTGAAATGAATGATCGTCAAAAGTTACTTTTTATGAGAAAGATTATTATCAGGAGATTTTTTTCAAACATTTACATAGGACTTGATTTAAAAATACTACATATGCGCGAGGCTGCTTTTACCTTATACTATACCGCTCAGGCACCGCCATCGCTGCACACGACCGGCCCAGCCAACACGATACACCAGACTGCTCGCTAGCAACTACTACTACACAGTTCCTACTGCATACAACACTGCTCTTTGGTCTGAGATTCTCTTATAGCTTACATATCGCAGGCAGCGCGTGAGCAGTACATCGAAATTACATCTGCTCGAGTGCGCTAGCAACAAATTTCTTAATCATGGACCTCTTACATACTGTGTAAAAATAGGGACTTTGTACGGGTGCTGATGAAAATGCAGTTGAACGCCACACAAACCAAATATCATCATCACAACGAATGAAACGACGAAGCTGTAGACTTTATAGATACGTTGTAGTATCAGCACCACACCTACAGCGTCACCAACGGCGCATGATATGGGAGTCTGTCAGCACTGTGAGTAAACACGGTATAGGTGTGACATCCACAGAAGAATGAAAAGCAGTATAAGAAAAAAGACATAGTAACTCCCACATTTACAACCTTTGCAGCATAACTACATAACTTTATAGTCATTACTGTCATTGATATCTGCTTTCTTCCAGGATAACCTGATTCGCCTACCTGGACGCTCGCCATATCTGGAATCAGGCGCCGCATTCTTTAGGAATTTGGCAAAGACTGCAGAAGTGTAAGCAGTTTCTATGTAATTCTTAGCTAGCTCCTCAAATTGATGTTACTGAGTACAGTACCAATCCCTCGTTATTTCTTGTGCGGACCTGTAGGAAAGTCATACTACTCACTGCATGATCATGTAGCCAGGCGGAGGTGAAACTGGGTAGCTGTACACCCTAGGGCCTATACAGTAGAATTCGCCGGGAAGGAGAGTCGCACGCTGCCGATGTAAAGCGGTTTGACAATGGCCGCCATTCTACGGAGAACTGCCCTACTTGGCTGATAGGGGAAGACGGGGACCCACAGAATTTCATGAGGCTCATTCCCCTCTCTACGGAGGACAGATTAAATTTCCTTCGGCCTCTCCCGCTGGTATTTCTTCTAGACATTCAGGGCAGTAATACAATTAATCCCTCCAGTTGCAAACAAAGCAGAAATGATAATTCTTGAGCTCTACGTATCTAATTTGCAATAAATCCGCAACATTATGATCCAGTTATCATAATTAAAACATTTTTAACAATCCTAACGTAAGATGTAGTGTTTCCCTTCTTGGTACGTTAAAATAATTTTCTGCGAATTCCAAAAGCAAACACCTACGTCGGAGTCTTGTGTACCAAGTCATTTTAAGTATATTTGATTCACATTTATTATTCAGGTAAAAAAGTGTCAACATTACTTCAGGAATTGCTGTTACGAATACGCACGTTGACTAGAAAGAAAAATATTTTAAAATGAATACAGTGACACAATTCATTCTGATTTCCGAAAAGAACATATCAAACGACTCACACATCCTTATTCGAGGATGTGAAACTATTACCGCATTTTTAAGAGTCAATATATACTCAAAGTTTTGTGTAGGGCAATACATAACTATACACTCAGCGAGATTAAATATATCAAATGACAGCAGTTTCTTTCACTGGGCAATGACAAGAACAAAATCGAACTAAATGCTTCATTACAATGTATTTATTTCCAAATATTGCTTTATGGGCTCGTTTCGAACGACAGACATAAAAGCTGAGCACTAAAAAACATTAAAGCTACGTACTTCATAAACTTCACAACTGCAGATACATTTGTTATTATTTCGCCATCTGCAGATAATGATCACCTTTATCAAATCTAGAAAATGTGAAGCTGATATTTATTATCGGAGTTAAGAATCACCACGAGAGCTTCCGGTGGGAAATTTTTTTTTGAAGATTTTGCTGTTTAATCATGTTACTAAAGACGCACTACCTGTTTGCATCAGCACAAGTGGCTCAGTTCGATTTGCACTGATATTTATGAGATGCTTAGTTACTCGTATGACTCGATTTCATGATAGAATTCCTGTTGGTAGTTCACTGGTTGTATGTGATTTACTATACTCTTGTCTTGTACCTGTATCATCAAGCTGATTGAAGAGAACTATGTTAGACTGACGTCATAAACTAATATATCGTGGTCGGTCCATTGCTCCCTCTTCATAGTAATCAACTACAACGGCACCTGTGACGCAGTGTGCTAGAGTCTTGCAGACGTGCAAGACATTAAATGTACCATTTTACTACCAGCCTCTCTTGCCTCGAATGAATGGAAAAGGAAGCCAGATAGCAATGCCATACGATAATAATATGCTTTATTCTCGGAAGAATTTACAAATTTACGGGAATGAGACAACAGTATGTTCCGACGAAACTATCAGTGAATTTATTTATAATTTCTCCTGCAATCGCTATTTTGTGCTGTGTACCAATTTCAAGCGAAAATTTATCATGAAATGCATCAATGGATACTGTTTGCTGTTACGAGGTCATCTACCTCGTGTCCAAACGTATTTAAGTATTTCATGTCATCTGTACTATAAGAAACAGATATCTCGTGTCGGGTATGAGAGGAGTGCTTAACATTTCGTATAACAATTTCTGTCAAAGACAATGTAAGTATTGCCCCATTGTTACCACTGTGCTTACACCAAGGATGTCACAAAGTTGACAGGAATTTTTGTATGAAGTGATAAGTCCTATTTTCATATAGCAGGAGATATGTGATCACATTAGACCTGCTCAAAGGCCGAATTCTCGATTGTGAAATAAATAAGCAAATCCACTAAAGGTGCAGTCAGAACATGTTCTGCTTTATAAAACTGTCGGTCATAATTCAATATGAGAGGGGAAAGCACCGAGTTGTTAGTAAAATTTAATTTTCCCGTAGTTCCTGAGTCCTCCCTCAGGCATGTGTGTGTGTGTGTGTGTGTGTGTGTGTGTGTGTGTGTGTGTGTGTGTGTGTGTCCTTAGGATAATTTAGGTTAAGTAGTGTGTAAGCTTATGGACTGATGACCTTAGCAGTAAAGTCCCATAAGATTTCACACACATTTGAACTTTTTTTTGTAGTTCCTGAATCAGGAAAAATAATGATTTCGTGAGTTGCAAATGACGTAGCGCCTCTAGAAGTGAAACTAACGTTAATATTGACATGCATTTGTTTCTCTTTGCTGTTATTCATTTTTCCATGAAGGAAAAAAGGATTCGAGAGAAAGGCTGTGAAATGGTCTTCTGTTTCATTACTAATTCGGCAAATAAAATCAATGGCGTATTCATGGCTTCATTGATAACGATATGCAAGGGTCTGTAAACATTATGTTACAAGTATAGAGAATCAGTTACCCGGTAACATCGATTCTCAAGAGTCCACTTGAACAGCCATTGAACGGAGCTGTTGCGTGACTGCCAGGTGGTATGCGGCGCGGTAAACGCAATGACAAGGTGTTCCCACAACCTAATCGAAAAATAAATTAGTTTTTGTTTGAGTCGGTTTAGGATGCACTTACTGGGAAAATACTAATACCTCAAAAATGGATTACATTTTAATAAAAGTTGACAAAAATTACATTGGTTATCAGATGTGTGGCAGTTCTTTCTTTGTGTAAAGTTTCAGTGAATCTTCTACTCGTGACATTTGTCTTGGACATTGATTGTTTTTATTTGGATGCTCTTTGAATATAACAAAAATATTCCCCAACTACAAAAAACATTTATGGTTAAACAAAACAGATACAGCCAGCTTCAAGGATCATCTTTTCCGTTCGTCCGTAGGAAAAAAACTAATGCAAATATTTTGTGGCATCGTACCTTTTAACACATAGAATACTATACGAGAAGATGATGTGTTACGAATATACATACCCTATATGCCTTGGGTTAAGCGACAGAGAACGTTTGGAGATTCCTTAATTCTGATCTGCTGTAGTGCATTTCGTAGCACAACATTGGCCTTTAAGTAATTATCAAATTATTTCAATTAATTTTAATTTCTTTTGTTGTATAGACGCCAGAAAGCCATGGATTTCATTTCTCTATCGGTTTATATCGATATCATCACCTCACGACTGCAGAAATATCACAGTGTTAACATCGAATTATTCACTGAGAGCTATCGAAAACTGTGCTCCTTGTACCACCAGCTAGGAAAATACATATTAACACGATCCGAACGTTCATATTGACAGTGCCCATTTAGTTAATTCTATCTGTTGTACTTTAGTCAAAAAGGAAACTAAGGGCGTATCTTCTGGAGGGAGACAAGTAATAAATGAATCACGATGTGTGTTAAAATATGATCGTCTTATGACATTTTTGTGTGATTACCGTTATCTTAACGTATTTACTTGTTAAATGAAATGTTTCAGAATGTTTTCCGAAGTATCTGATACTAAGTGGAACAAGGATTAGCACCACGTTATCTTGGGATATTTATTGGTTTGAGGGGTAAATCTGAGAATCAGCTATGAAAGGATATCATCTACTGTTACGCACGAAACGTCCTCTGTTACAACCTATCCAGTGATATATGTGAAGATCAAATCATTTAGTTTTTATCACTGACGAGAAACATTTTTACCTTTCAGAGAATTCCTTCCATCATTGTTTTCGAGTTTACTCGCAGTTCTATATAATAATTTCGTTGCAAAGTGTATAGGGTTTGAGGGAGAAGCACGATAAAACCAAAATCGTTAATGGATCTCATTACTTATGGAAGTCCCCACCGTCATTTATACCAAAATTAAATAAAGGGAACTGTGAGACTGGTTATGTACTGTTACTAACAAAAGTCGTTTGAAAGCCTTGATTCGAATAGCAGTTCACCACAGACATCTGTAGTTCTAAAAATGTGAAATACGAGGGAGCAATACCGGATCTTTCATTTTATTCTCAATTTCGATCTTGTCTTGAATTACTTTCGTTTGCCTTTATTGGATCTGCATTTCTGAGGATGTTAGTTGCATATGTAGTGTGGTATATTTCGTATGTTACGGTTAGCGGCAACCTGTAAGTGAAATAGCCTTATTGTTCCACACATCTATGAAATCCACATATTTGACAAAACGCTGAAAGAGGATGAATTATGTAGTTGACACTATAACTACAACCAGTCCGTTTAAATCAGCACCATCAGAGGGAGGTTGGGTTACACACTTTCTTAACACTGATTGAGGGCGAAAGGACACTACATAAGGAACGCGTCAAAAAGGGAGTGTTGTAACACACACAGACACACACACACACACACAGACACACACACACACACACACACACACACACACACACACACACACACACACTACGGAGTGTGTGCTGGCCTCTGATCGTCTAATGTAAGACATTATTTTGGATCTATAAACAGCCACTTTCAATTTTTTTTACTTAATTGATGACTGAATGAAGCCATTTTCAAATTATGCACAAGGAAAAACCACTATTTTCCGAAATGACGGGTAAACAATGTCGAGATTGCACACATACACCAATGAACAGATCTGTCACTGTTCATTGTTAAACTTGGCTTTGTTGTAAGTGTATGTATAATTTGCCACCGTTTATATGCTATCTCAGAGTGTCTGTCTGAATGATTTGAAAGTGTGTTCAGGTAACCTGGAACTAGTTATCAATTAAATAAAAAGTCAATCTCGCAACTTTGGCTGTTTCTATATCGAACTAGGTAACACAAGTTGCTTTCCTGCAATTAATCAAGCGTTCTGGCAAGCCCTAAACATTATTTGTTCCGTGAACCCGCAGAGGCCTTTTCAAAGAACGGGGGATACCAACTACTAGTTCCCAATATATATATTCCGTAATGAAATGTGTCATGAACATTGTATTTCTTTTTCAAACCGACAGCTTAGTTCACGGAAGGTATGGTAGAAGTCACTTACTTTGATCCAGAAAGGTGCCAATTACTCAGGAAAACAGGTCTTCAATATCTTGCAGCAGCTTTAAAAGTTTTACTGCTAATGACGTTTCGTTTAAGAGGAGTCTACAGATTTGTTAGTGGCCCGCTTCTCCCCAATTGACGAGTTTCTTAGCAATACCGACAGATTTTCATTCATTGTTAATGACATTAAATATGTCAGTCTTATGTAAAAGCTAACTTCAGTATTTATTCAGGCCATACTACTATAGATGCAAATAAATGTTGTAAATTGATTTTTCTCCTTGACGATGCTTGGCTTCAACAGCCAAAGAGCAACGATTTACATCTCTGTATATTGTACATACACATGTCTGTGATAGGATTGTTTTTACCATTTATAAGAAAATATGTTTAAAACTTTTTGGTTTATTCCCGCTTCTTGTTGGCCATTTAAACTGAGAAACGTGGAAAGGATATTAGCACATACCTTTCTTTGTGAATATTTATTATATACTCTTGATTCGTGACATGATGCACATCTTTGAGAAGCTCCTCAAAATGGATCTGCAAAACGAAAAGTAAATCTAATCTAAATTCAATACTAGCAATTTCTACTGTGATACTATGGGAAAGATTAGAAGCTGTTTACTTCCTGTCAGCATGACCTTACGGTGACACTTGCATATGACTTTTTATGTTAGTTTAAAAGTCAAAAACACATTCTTGGAACATATCTGGTTGTAGTAGAGCAAATGAAAGAGATTTTACTTTTCAGTAGTGGATGAACTCATGAAGTACTAGATTTTCGTTGCTTTTGTGAAGGTACAGGGACAAGATTTCAACATAAGTATGCAAACACCCTTAATCTGAAGCCCCGTCAACCTACATAGATCCGAACAACTAATCTCCTTACTGTGATTTCTTATGTCGTCTAGAAATTTTCATATTAGGGGGTTGGGAATGTCCGACCGAGATGTGGTTAATGCTAACACTAATGGGTTTTGCTTAAAGATTATGCAGTGACAGCTATTGTTGAACGCGAAGAAGACAATATATTTTAAGAAGGATATTAAGATAGAAATAAAGTTTGACGATGCTTTTATCACGACGCATGGTATTGTGCAGTTGCCTCAGCACGGACTTAGCAGGATATTGCTGATAATATCTTGAGGGACAGGATGTCGTAGGGATGAGCAACATGATGGACTCTGGGGCTATTGTACTAGAAGCACTAGCCACTATCTAAAGTACACGTCTACTACACAATGTGGAGTCCCTTAGTTATACGCATATGAGGTAGCTGGAAGACGAGATTTATCACACCAAAGCGAATGCTCGACCTTCGTTACTTTAATGCATACAAGATGTTTCATGGCAAAGAAAGTCAGCGATTATCTACTTTAGACGCGTCTGCAAACGTATTTTGGTTGGACTGATGCGTTTTTGTTATCTCTTCCTTACTGAAATGTCCCAATATTTCTAGTACATCTGCGGATCATTAAAAGTTTGCTCACTATTTTTACCGCTTCACGCCAGTTTTATACTGTTTTCTACGTTCCGCAAATCAATGAGATTCGCAGGAATAATATTACCTGAAATGTCAGATATGTCCGCCGTGGCTGGATGTAATCAAATAAGGAATACACGGCATAAATTACACTAAGAAGAATTAAGGATACTACAAATGATTCATTAGTTTTGAAAGACTTATATTTTGCAAAATATTCCAGCAGAAAGTTTATATTCGATTATGGAAATTGCTTGGAAAGAAGAAAATGAAATATACAGACTGGAGTGCGCAGATAACACTTCAACAGAGTGCGAGTACCAGTAGAGCACACGCAATCTGTCTAATGCTATTGTGATATGGGAGCTTTCCAGCACGTGAATATTGCAGTGGTTGGGTAAAAATATCAAAACAAAATTCATAGTTGAACATAAATGTAGATGCTAGCGAAGCTTGCATATTTCGCTGTTGAATTTGACTACGAACGGCAGTTGTGCAATGTCCTCAACAGCGTTCTGAACGTAGGATATGCGGGGACATCTGTTGGTTACTTTCGTAACCATAGCAGCCGAAATGTTTGGGTGTTTCAGGAGGAATCATATCGAGATTTTATACTGCAAACACAGAAAGCGGAATAACATCATCAAAAAATAAAATAAAAAAAATGGCTCTGAGCACTATGGGACTTAACATATGTGGTCATCAGTCCCCTAGAACTTAGAACTACTTAAACCTAACTAACCTAAGGACATCACTCACATCCATGCCCGAGGCAGGATTCAAATCTGCGACCGTAGCAGTCGCACGGTTCCGGACTGAGCGCCTAGAACCGCTAGACCACCACGGCCGGCGGAATAACATCATCGGCTACGTCCGAGCGTGGAAGAACATGTTTGTGGGGTGACCATGAAAGACGGTCCTCCAAGAAGAGTGTGACGAAAAGTAAGAGGACGACAACTGCTCAAGGGATGCCGGTGATCCGAAATATAGTTCATATAGTCCACACGTACAATGCTGCCTTCGATTAATACTACAAGTTTCCTGAAGCCCAGGTGACGTCCTCCGTAGCGTAATACTGCCTTCCAAATACCAGTGTCCTCTTTGCGGTGCATGTTACTCGAAATCCTTTGTTTGAATGACAAGGTTTACTTTGATCAATGGTCGACTTTCGATGATGCCATGCCCAGTTCAATCTTAATTCAAGATGTCAAGGGAAAATGTACCGTCCACGGGCTGCGGAGCTACACGTTCATTATGTGCGCTCAAAGGGGTTGCTAAAATATTTTTGTATTCATAATCTAGACTTGTTGTTTGCAACCTTTCACTGTTCTTAAAAATTTCATTTCTGCAGCCTTTATCTTGTTCTTAAAGCACTTTGTGAGATACTAAGTTTCACTCTGGTTCAGCAAAGCTGCCATACCCGCAGTTTTATAAAACTTATTCTTGTTTACTTTCGAATTTCGTTATTTAACAGTCTATTTGAACTAGCCTAATTTTAATATCATTTCATAATATTAAGGTTATTGATGTTTCACCAAAATAATTTTTCAAATAATTTCCTCTGTCTGATTCTTACAGTATTGGCAGTTATTTCATCAAATTATTTACAATGGTTCTCTTGCTATATGGCCCATGCTGTACTTTTATTTTTACATGCTGGTTTACGTCACGGCTCCCAACCTTCGATTTAAAAACGTACCAGTATCACTTCCTTACCACTTTCGTGGTCTGTACAATATCATATCTACGCATTTCACAACGTCTCACTTGCTCTCTCGAAACGCATTGCGCAGTTTCAGCTTTCCTCAACCCTTGGCTATGTCTGCAACTGCATTCGGTCTATACGTGGCATGTGTTCTTTTGGACATGTCAGAAAAGTTACGACGATGACGGCCAATGATCCCTTCAGTGGAGATGCACAGCAACCTCGAAATCTTACGGGAATCGTCAAGGTGACTAGAGTAATGAGGCTAACGACCAGGGTCACTACATTGGTAGTGTGTGGTGTAAGTTGAGATTTTGGGTCCGACGGGTGGCATGCTAGGGTAGTCCGTGCAGCTATGGTGACTACTGTGTGCAGATGGCGTAGTGGTCAGAACCTTGGCCTGGTAAGCATTTGACACGTGTTCTAATCCCGTTCAGTCACTAATTTTAATATTCCCCATTAATATAAATCAGTTCCCACTGGCAGCTAATGTATTTAATTCTTCTGTGTCTGCATTCGGTGATAGAACCTTCCTTCTGTAGACATAGCCATGGTTGCTAAATGTAACTTCTTGCTGTTTTACCGGTTTTGCAGTACTGGTGAGCCATCATTCCTTTACTTTGGTGTAAGTTAATTGCCAGTAATTTTTCGGGTTTATTATGCCATGATCATTCTTAGATCTACAAACGCGACTTGCAGTGTCCAGTTACATGGCCCACAACCACAAATTTTTGGTTTTCTTCTCTTTCTAGATTATTCACCATTAATTTTAACTGGCAACGCTAACAACAAGTAATTTTCGAACGACGGGGGACAGACTTTGACTGGCTGAACGCTAAATTAACTATGTGAGTATTCCACTTCCTTTTTTTCTGGTTAAGACACCGCACATATTTAGTACTATTAATTTGCTCCTGATATATACTGTATGTTGTTGTTGCTTACAATCTCGTGAAACCTGTTGTGTATAGCCTTCACTCTAAAGTTTATCATCAGCCAATGCAGTTTTCCTAAGTTCTCTAACACAATCCCGAAAGGGCTCCGTTCATACCGATTCAGGTGCGCAAAAGGGAGAGTGGTTCACAACTATGTTGTTGTTGTTGTTGTTGTGGTCTTCAGTCCTGAGACTGGTTTGATGCAGCTCTCCATGCTACTCTATCCTGTGCAAGCTGCTTCATCTCCAAGTACCTACTGCAACCTACATCCTTCTGAATCTGCTTAGTGTATTCATCTTTTGGTCTCCCTCTACGATTTTTACCCTTCACGCTGCCCTCCAATAGTAAATTGGTGATCCCTTGATTCCTCAGAACATGTCCTGCCAACCGAACCCTACTTCTAGTCAAGTTGTGCCACAAACTTCTCCCAAATCCTATTCAGTACTTCCTCATTAGTTACGTGATCTACCCATCTATTCTTCAGCATTCTTCTGTGGCACCACATTTCGAAAGCTTCTATTCTTTTCTTGTCCACGGTATTTATTGTCCATGTTTCACTTCTATACATGGCTACACTCCACCCAATTACTTTCAGAAATGACTTCCTGACTCTTAAATCTATACTCCATGTTAACAAATTTCTCCTCCTCAGAAACGCTTTCTTTGTTATTGCCAGTCTACATTTTATATCCTCTCTCTTTCGACAATCATCAGTTATTTTGCTCCCCAAATAGCAAACCTCCTTTACTACTTTAAGTGTGTCATTTCCTAATCTAATTCCCTCAGCATCATCCGACGTAATTCGCGTACATTACATTATCCTCGTTTTGCTTTTGTTGATGTTCAACTTATATCCTCCTTTCAAGACACTGTCCATTCCGTTCAACTGTTCTTCCGAGTCCATTGCTGTCTCCGTCAGAATTACAATGTCATCGGCGAACCTCAAAGTTTTTATTTCTTCTCCATGGATTTTAATACCTACTCCGAATTTTTCTGTTGTTTTCTTCACTCCTTGCTCAATATACAGATTGAACAACAGTGGGGAGAAGCTACAACCCTGTCTCATTCCCTTCCCAACCACTGCTTCCCTTTCATGTCCCGCGACTCTTATAACTGCCATCTGGTCTCTGTACACATTGTAAATAGCCTTTCGCTTCCTGTATTTTACCCCTGCCACCTTCAGAATTTGAAAGAGTGTACTCCAGTCAACATTGTCAAAAACTTTCTCTAAGTCTACAAATGCTAGGCACGTATGTTCGCCTCTCTTTAATCTAGCTTCTAAGATAAGTAGTAGGGTCAGTATTGCCTCACGTGTTCCATTATTTCTACGGAATCCAAACTGATCTTCCCCGAGGTCGGCTTCTACTAGGTTTTCCATTCGTCTGTAACGAATTCGCATTAGTATTTTGCAGCTGTGACTTATTAAACTGATGGTTCGGTAATTTTCACTTCTGTCAATACCTGCTTTCTTTGGCATTGGAATTATTATATTCTTCTTGAAGTCTGAGGGTATTTCGCCTGTCTCATACATCTTGCTCATCAGATGGTGGAGTTTTCTCAGGACTGGCTCTCCCAAGGCTGTCGGTAGTTCTAATGTAATGTTGTCTACTCCTGGGGCTTTGTTTCGACTCGGGACTTTCAGTGCTCTGTCAAACTCTTCACGCAGTATTATATCTCCCATTTCATCTTCATCTACATCCTCTTCCATTTCTATAATATTTTCCTCAAGTACATCGGTCTTGTTTAGGCCCTCTATATACTCCTTCCATCATTCTCCTTTCCCTTCTTTGCTTAGAACTGGGTTTCCATCTGAGCTCTTGATATTCACACAAATGGTTCTCTTTTCTCCAAAGGTCTCTTTAATTTTCCTGTAGGCAGTATCTATTTTACCCATAGTGAGATAAGCCTCTACTCCTTACATTTGTCCTCTAGCCATCCCTGCTTAGCCATTTGGCACTTCCTGTCGATCTCATTTTTGAGACGTTTGTATTCCTTTTAACCTACTTCATTTACTGCATTTTTATATTTTCTCCTTTCATCAATTAAATTCAATATATCTTCTGTTACCCAACGATTTCTACTAGCCCTCGTCTTTTTACCTACTTGATCCTCTACTGCCTTCCCTACTTCATCCCTCAGACCTACCCATTCTTCTTCTACTGTATTTATTTCCCCCATTCCTGTCAACTGTTCCCTTATGCTCTCCCTGAAACTTTGTACAACCTCTGGTTCAGTCAGTTTATCCAGGTCCCACCTTCTTAAATGCCCATGTTTTTGTAGTTTCTTCAGTTTTAATCTACAATTCATAACCAATAGATCGTCGTCAGAGTCGGCATCTGCCCCTGGAAATCTCTTACAATTTAAAACCCGGTTCCTGAATCTCTGTCTTACCATTATATAATCTGTCTGAAACCTGTCAGTATCTCCAGGCTTCTTCCACGTATACAACGTTCTTTTATTATTCTAGAACCAAGTGTTAGAACTATAGAACACATTATTTTTATGTGTTCTTTTTTATGGAAGAGAATTTTATTGCGGTCCGTGGTTTAGTATATCGACATTATAAGCTAAAATCGTGTTCGCCATCCAACCACCAAACTTCATAAATCATCATCCCGTTCCTCAGAGCGTTCGCTGAATTAGAGACCGAATATAGAGACGCTGTAACTTGAATAAATTCATGTAAAAAAGCTTCCAGAACAGAATTATTACTATCCTGACCGCAGCTGATAATTACCTGATTACTAACTATTTTCAGCAAAGTTAAATTGCCATCTTCGGATCAGTATGCATTACAAATATGTTTCAAGGTTTGTAATTGCGAAACGTAATTTCGAAGAAAACGTTAATTCAGTTTTACATAACATAGGATACCTGAATTATAAATCCGCTACGTGTGGCACATTGCCATCTGGCCGTTGAAAACTTGGAGGTAAACTGTGAAGTAAAAAATGCTATATAAAAGAAAGCGCTACAAACGTTTGTGGTGACTGCACCGTCAAAGTGTAATAAAATGTTAACCTCGCAGAAAGGACACTCCGGTGCAACACTAGGTAGACTAAAATAAAGACCATAAATATATCAGCGAGACCCAGGAATGCCAAATACATCAAATAGAGCACATCCACTGCCGCCAGATGCGTGTATGCTAATAACCGACACCGTACTGCCGGAAAGTTGTGAAAGAACTACAAATGCTACAGAGTATCGCCAGATGGCAGCAGTCTCGTACATAACAACATGTAATCTAAGAACAACGTGAAGTCATATGCAATATAAAACAATTTGTTTACATCAACAACAAGCTTACAAAATTATTGCAACATTATAGAGCATGCAGCAATTTTTTTCCGATCATACTGATCGGAAAACACTTATCGATAATAATTTACATTTTCGTTATGGCCTAAGAAATGAGCCAGTATCAATGGATAATACAATTTTGAGTTAAAATACAGTGATAGCTATATATTATGATATATGATATACGACACAAAAATGAAGCATGTTAAGGTACGTGATGCAATAATCAGTACCAGACTTACATGTTTATCGTTCGCTACAGTTGTAAATTACATGTGTCAAAGGTTAAATAAATAGAACGTCTTCCAATTGGCAGCATCCTATAGTTATAACGTGTCGTAGCCATTTAGTTCAAGTGACCCTAGTTTTTGACGATATGCTATAGTTCGCAACGATACAAGAATACAGTGTTATTGCTGCTCGCTGTCACTGGTGCTGCCCACTTACAACTAATTCTGTCGGTGTGTCTTTTTTGTCTATGTCGACAAACAGTAACCATGACATGAGCAAATGCTGTCGTTAAACTGTCACCGACGTAATGTACAGAACGGAATGAGCTGTCAGGGACCGTAGACCGTGGACATCTGTTTTAATACACTACTCTTGGATTTTTTTTAGGTCTTATTCGCAGACAGGCACCAAGTAAGGCCAGAAATATGAAAGGAGGAAAAGGAACTGGAGAATGAGTGTGAGGGAGGGAGGTGTTGGAGACAGGAAATGACATGCTGAGAGTGGTTGTCTCGCAGGCAGTATTAGTCTCCTCCATCACATTTCGCCGCTATGCGGCACTTCGTGTACCACTAGAGAGTCACGTGTTGCTCCTAGAGAGACATATTCAAATCCTGCGAAGAAATTGGTGTCTTGGACGTTCCACATACACCTTGCAATTTCTCTTACTATTGTGGTAATAACTGCGGGTCTCCTTCGATTAAAATAATTTGTGACTGAAGTTCTAAGGAGTCTACTTGTAAGAGCCAGCAAATTTACAATTTCCTCTTTAAGTGTTACAAATGTGTTAGAAGGTTTATAATTTTCGTACGTAATTTTGAAAAAGTCTTAATTCAGTCTTACATACCATCGAATACATGAATTATAAAGCCACTGCGTGCTGCACATTACCTCCACGTTTTCAATGGCCGGATGGCAAACTGTGAAATTAAAATATTACATTATAGAAAGCATTAAAATGTTTATGGTGATACTACAGTTATAGATTGAAGTAATGTTTAACTCACATCTTATACCACACTGGTATAAAATGCTGATCACTGATAATGATAACTCCAGCATCTGTGTGCACTGAAATATTCTCATGTAGGGTCTTATATCTGGCTGTAAGTGACTAAGTTCTTGCAGAACGTCCACTGGAACACCTACCAAAGACTGCAATAATTTCTTCATGGTTTTGTCTAGGAACACATTTCTGTAAATATTGGTATAGATGGAAGCTATTTTCCAAAATTCCCAGTCATCGAAAGACGCTCTTACAATAAAAGACCACAATTTTTAAAAGAAATTTATTGAGTCTAATCCCCTTCTTGTGGACCCTAATGCCGTTTACAGGCTACATCACTACAATAATTTAAATTTTAAAGGTTTGTGGCAATCAGCCATATCGACCATTGTAAAGAAAATCCCTCGTGAAACAGATCTGTACTTTTAAGTATTTTAGTCACACCGGCATTTTGGAACGGGATGTTCCGCTGGAAACTGTACTTAGATGCAAATACCGGTTCTAACAATACAACATTAATGATGAAAGTTTAAAAAAATTTGACACAGAGTGGCACATTCGAGAGAGATCATATAATGTATATAATTTTTTATTTGTCATTATCGCAGAGTATTTTAAACAGATACTTGTGTCGGCTTTGCAACAATCCTCTTCAGTATCTGTAACAGATGTAAAAGGAAAAAAGAGAAACATTAACATCTACTGCAATAAGATATTACAAACAAGGGACAAGAATTATAGTATAAAGACGATATACGTCTCACTGAGCTGCACTGCAGCAAGTCATAACCATGTAGCAATAGTATGAGTAAAAACTGCCATGCATGCTACCAACAGACGAAATTTCCTAGACCTACAAAAAAATAAAAATAAAAGCAATAAGCGCCCGTTTTGCTTTTGTGGAAACCACATCACCACAGCAAACTTCATGTAAAATCATGCCATCCTGTACGATACAAAAGAGCCTTCTTTAAATCTATAATCCATCGTATGACACAGCCCCTTTTGTCACAAGAAGAAGCAGATAAAGAATTTGACATCCTTAAACAAATATGCCTAGGCTAATGGACATATGTGCGAAGATGTAATGACCATTTATTACAAGGCCAAAAAGCGAATGACACGACATGGGAACAAACGTCAAAACAACGCCAGACAAAAGCACATAATAGGTTGTGATGGTATATCACACCAAAGGGTCTGAAAATATTGAACATTATTTTCGCAAATAGCTTGTAAAATCTAGTTTCGAACACTTTTCAAAGGACTCATTGCTATAAAATTGGCGAAAACACAGAAACATTTCATATTCTGGCGTCTGTAAAATTACATATGACGTTTATTGAAACTTCCGGGCTAAGAGGCCGTGGTCGGTCAGCAGAAGTTGTTCTCCCTCCTGACGTTTCGTTGCCAACTCTGGGCAACATTTTGCGAGGTGAGCCAACGACTGGCTGCTAGGCCGTGGAGGTCCCGTTTGTATAGAGCATATAGAGGGCAATTTACGATGGAGACAGAGAGTAACTGACAACTTAATGCTTTCGATGTTACAGTAATTAAACGGGCAGGTGGGACTTTAAGTCATGAGATACACAGAAAAGCTACACATAGCAACCGTTACCTCCACAAGGATTCGAACCATCATCCCAGGCAGAAGAAAGGTGTCATTAAAATATTGGTGGACAGGTCTAATGAAATCTGTGAGCCAGTTTATCTGCAAAAGGAACTAACCCATTTGCAAACAGCTTTGATGAAAAGTGTCCTAAAACATGCAATAACAACAACCGTCGTCTGGGAAAGTTTCCCTTCTATTCGTCCACAATATTACGGACAGTATCGTGAAAGTTCTGGCCAAGTTTCAAGTCGGAACAATTTAGAAAGCCACCAAGGAGATCAGTGAATGTTTAAGATCTGTGAAACACGCACGACACCGCTTTAGCAGCCCATGGGATGTATAAAATTCCATGTAGTTGTGGGAAGCTTTATATTGAAACAACGAAAAGAAGTGCTAACACCCGCATAACAGAACAAAAACGGCACACACCCCACAAATCGGCTGCAGCGGAACATGTTTTTGAAGACGGTTATCATTACATTAAATTTAGTGAGACGTGCTTGCTAGTTTAGACGTTGCTATATTTTTTACGTATGTACGGAGAAGCCATAGAGATCTATAAAGACCACAATAGTTTTAAGAGAAAAAAAGAAGGCTTAATGTTAGATGAGATATGGTGGTCGACTTTGCACCAACGATGTGACAGCCGATTACGTTTGATCGGGACGAGACCTACGAGAACGACAGGCCGCAGCGCTTACGTCACGAAAGTCGGCCTGCACTCGCACGCTCACTCAAGTCAGCAAAAGGACTACGTTTCTACACCTGTTAACTCGTAACTAGGTGTGTACGTACAAATTAGAATTGCGTCTTCTACTGGAATCCGCAATTATGGAGTCTTACTGTTATTGGTCGTATAACGTTCGGATGTCCATAGGCTTACTTAAAATTTTCTGCGGCTATAGTAGGGTACAATATAATTAAAATTATGCCAGAATGAGGACTGTTAAGCAGAAGAGATTAAATGTTTCAAATAAGTCGTTATACAATTTATTTTTATATTGATCTTAAATTTTATTGTAGTAATATTAATCAGTAATACTTGATAATAGCAGATTCCAGTAGAAGGTATAATACTCGTTAGTATGTACAAGCCCAGTTGCGAGTTAACAGGTATGGAAAAGCATTTTGTCTGTTGAACTTAGCGAGGGAGCGAGCGATTTCAGGACTACCTTCGTGACGTACGCGCCGCTGCCTGTTTTCTCCTGGGCCTCGGATCGAGATTAATGACGTTACTCAGAGATAATTTCACAGCCGACAGCGCGTGACAGGTGATGATTCCCTCTGTGCGCTCTATATAAACGGGACCTTCCGGGCCTAGCAGCCAGACGTCGGATGACCTGGGAAGATGTTGCCCGCAGCTGACAACGAAACGTCAGGAGGAAAAAATTTATACTGTTCGACCACGGCCTCTTAACAGGGAGGTTTTAATTAATGAAGACGCTGGCCTTCAAAGCCTCCACCTTATGTACACATACGACGATTACAGCTACTTTTACATTGGGAACGTACTTTTGAAACAAAACTTGAAGATCACAGACATGTACCATCAATAAAACCGCTTTTAGTATCACTTAAAAGATCAAAACCATGGAATAACGAACAGATCAAAAATACTGAATGACACAGCTTGTAATCTGAAGTTTTTGCACACCACTCCGCAGAAAAGATACATCTGCATTTTGGAGGAACTTGAAATTTTTATCAGTAAGAAACAGCTTCTTGATAGTGTTCATAACGAGCGAAGCGGTTTGTATCTAAGCTATCTTTTTCGAAATATTTGAAGGTCTTATGGTTTTGAGTTCCTAGTGTGGAGTATCATCGTACTCCGTCGGAGGCTCGCAGCATTCAACAGTTTCGCCGTCATCGACAGACCGATGTGAAAGAACGGTGCACTGGACAGCGCGCCGCTTTCTTCCGATACATTAACCATCACAACAAGATCTGCAGCCTAGAAAAAGTAACATTAAACTACTGACAGCCTGCTCCTTCTAACAAAGATCGGTGCCCTTCACTACCTTCGCATTAAAAATTATGCTTTCATTTAGTTTAGTGATATGTCACTTTTTCCCTTTTGTTTTGTTTCATTCTTATTACTTACTGATCTTATCATAATGTGTATTAGATTATGAGAGGATGTCTTATATATTCACGGTGTACTCCATTTGAGAACGATTTCAATAATTAGTTTTTGTTTTTGAGCATTTCGTTGTGTTTTGATCACACTGTGAGAAGACAAACGCATATTTCAAACAGTAAACAATTTAAAAACAAAATTAATTAAATACAATATTTTAAAGATTTACACTTTTAATTAGACTCTCTATTAATTAGTTTGTATAATTATCTGCAACAACGACCTCTAAGGTTGCTTTGCATCTTCCACGCACTATGTGATCAAAAGTGTCCGGAAAACGACTTACAAGTTCTTGGCACCGTTAACCGGTAATGATGGAATTCAGTACGGTGCCCACCCACCCTTAGCCTTGATGACGACTTCCACTCTCGCAACCACATGCTCGATCAGGTGCTTGAAGGTTTCTTGGGGAATGGCAGCCCATTATTGTTCATGGAGTGCCGCACTGAGGAGAGGTATCGATGTCGGTCGGTGAGCCCTGGTGCGAAGTCGGCGTTCCCAAACATCCTATAGGTGTTCTATAGGATTCAGGTCAGGACTCTGCGCAGGCCCGTCCATCAAAGGACGTTATTGTCGAGTAACCACTCCGCCACAGGCCGTGCATTACGAACGGGTGCTCGATCGTGTTGAAAGATGCAGTCACCATTCCCGAATTGCTCTTCAACATTGGGAAGCAAGAAGGTGCCTAAAACATCAATGTAGGCCTGTGCTGTGATAGTGCCACGCAAAACAACAACGTGTGCAAGCTCCTTCCATGAAAACCACGAGCGCACCATAACACCACCGCCTCGGAATTTTACTGTTGGTGCTAAACAGGCTGGTAGATGATGTTCACCGGGCATTCGCTATACCCACACCCTGCCATCGGATCGCCACACTGACTGTGTGCCGTGATTCGTCACTCCCCAAAATATTTCTCCAATGTTGAGTTAGCCAATGTTTACCCTCCTTACACTATCGAGGCGTCGTTTGGCATTTACCGGCGTGATGTGTTGCTTATGAGCAGGCGCACGACCATGAAATCCAAGCTTTCTAACCTCCCGCCTAACTGCAATACTTGCAGTGGATCAAATGGCTCTGAGCACTACGGGACTTAACAGCTGTGGTCATCAGTCCCCTAGAACGTAGAACTACTTAAACCTAACTAACCTAAGGACATCACACACATCCATGCCCGAGGCAGGATTCGAACCTGCGACCGTAGCAGTCGCGCGGTTCCGGTCTGCGTGCCTAGAACCGCGAGACCACCGCGGCCGAGCAGTGGATCCTAATGAGTCCTGAAGTCCTGTGTGATGGTCTGGATAGATGTATGCCTATTACACATTACGACCCTCTTCAACTGTCGGCGGTCACTGTCGGTCAACAGACGAGGTCGGCCTGTACGCTTTTGTGCTGTACATGACTCTTCACGTTTCCACTTCACTATCACATCGGAAACAGTGGACCTATGGATGTTTAGGAGTGTGGAAATCTCGCGTACAGACGTATGACACAAGTGAGTTCCGTGGAGCGCCACATTCTTCTCTCACGATATCTAATGACTACTGAGGTTGCTGATACAGAGTACCAGGCAGTAGGTGGCAGCGCAATGCACCTAATATGAAAAACATATGTTTTTGGTGGTGTCCGGATACTTTTGATCACATACTGTATATGCGTTTAAGCAAGCATGGTAGGTTTGACTCAAAGAATCGTTACATGATTACGAACCGTTGCAGTGCAGCTCAATGAGAGTTATATTGTGGTTGTATTATAATTTCTGAGCATGTTTTTGATATCTTACTGTTGTAGTTGGAAACGTTTTCCTTCTTTCTTTCTTTTTTTTATTGTAGATTCTAAAGATGGTTATTGTATAGCCAATATTGGTAATTTTTTTCAAAGAAAAACAATGATGAAAGTAAATTGGATGTCAAAGTAACGAAGGAAAGATGTTGAAGAGTGGATTGCTGGAAATTCACTGCAGATAGTGTCTTATGTCACCGTACTGAGAGTAGTTGAACAGAAGATGACATAAACACAACAAATAAGGTAAAAATCAAATGTGTGTACAGTAACGGCATAGGAATAAGACGTCATGGATAACCAAACAAATAGTATAGATACTGATGAAAAACAAATATAATAAAATGTTGTCCTAAGGAACATTGCACAGGCATCGCAAATCGTAGTTATCCGTTGACTCTGTAAAGCAACTTTAAATTTGAATGTCTCCCCAGTACAGGAGTGTACATAATGACAGTACAGTCGTAGACTCATAGTGACGACATACGGAAATTTGGGTCTGGCTGCAAAACGTGCTCGGGTATTCAAATCATAAGGCGGCTGCTCCCAATGAGCGAGAAATCCTTATTCGAGTCCCAGACCGACACAAATTTCATTGTCGATATTCTATGACACAGCTGATGGTCGTCCATATTCGCAAATGCCAATAATTAAAACTTTTCCATGTCGTATCTTCTTAGGCGGAGGTGTGGGGAAGTAAGTTTGGCGCAAAGCTGCCATAGGATAGTGTCCAAAATGTGTCACAGCAGGTTCACATCAGGCCCATTTATGGCCAAGACATCAGCATCACCTCCTATTGTATGTGGAACCGATTATGTGAGGACATGAACGAAAAACCGTATAATCCGACAGGTGTAGGCAGTCACGACTATGCAGGAAACATCAGACAGTAAAGTTTGCAACATTTTGGCATAGAAAAAGCAAACGCCATACTGATCTGTGTACATATTAAGGCACCATATACAAAAATATATGCACTTACACCCGTTACACTCTGTGTAATATTATGTTTTTGAAATAGAGGTACAAAAAAATTAAATCAAGATAGATGACACACACACACACACACACACACACACACACACACACACAATGATGAGTCAAAATATAACGACCACCTTCCTAAAGGTGTGTTGATCCGACTTTAAAACTCAATGCTGCAGCAGCTTTGCGTGTTACGGATTCGACAAACCCTTGTTAAGAGGCACCACATATCTTCGTAAATATTGGGGTTGGGTGGGGGGGGGGGGGGGTTTGGCGCAGAGCTGCCCTTGGATAGTGTCCCAAATGTATGCTATCAGGTTCACATCATCAGGCAGTTTTGTGGCCGAGAGATCAGCATGAGATCACTATCATCTTTCTCAAATCACAGTAAAGCGATTCACGTCTCGTGACACAGACAATCAACCTGATAAAAGATGCTATCGTCGTCGGGGTGGACACCAAGCACGAAGGGGTGCAGGTTGTCCGAAATAGTGTTCATGTAGTACATAGATATCATGGTGCCTTCGATTAATGCCACAAGTGCAACGAAGTCCAAGTGACATCTTCCATAGGATAATACTGACCCATCTGCCAGCATCCACTGTGACGCACCAGCCGTTAGTCTGGATGACAGAGTTTCCTTTGACCAATGATGCTGTGGCCAATCTAATCTTGATTTGCTAAGTCGTTGGGTCAATAAGGGAAACGTACAGGCCACCTGCTGCGGAACCCCATGTTGAATAATGTGCGCTGAACAATGTGCATTAAAATAGTTGTGACTTCACCAGGATTGTGTGCTATCGACTGATGCGTCACCGCCACCCATCCTTCTTCTACATGCAGTCCACTTTCACGTTCTGTGATGAGTCGACGTTCAACAAGGTGGGGGAATACAAAAACTGAAACACCCAAAACAAAATCATTAGCATGTGTAAAACCACTGTCGTTCAAAGCCGTTTCTAGCCGTCCCTGAATGGATAAATATGGTCCCTTTACAGTTTTCCAGTGAAGCTTACTCCATTCTTTCTGTAAAATAGTTGGAGCCAGGTATTGTTAAAGTAGGTGGACTGCGACCACACACGCTTCTCTTCAAAGTGGACCACAAGGGCTCAATAGCCGGCCGCGGTGGTCTAGCGGTTCTAGGCGCGCAGTCCGGAACCGCGAGACTGCTACGGTCGCAGGTTGGAATCCTGCCTCGGGCATGGATGTGTGTGATGTCCTTAGGTTAGTTAAGTTTAAGTAGTTCTAAGTTTTAGGGGACTGATGAACACAGCTGTTAAGTCCCATAGTGCTCAGAGCCATTTGAATGGCTCAATGATATTGCGATGTGCTAACTTTGTTGGTTAGGGAAATGCGACAGGTCATTCTCATGTTCACAAAACCAGCCCTAGAAGATGCGAGCTGTTTGAACAGGGATCCTGTCGTCTAGGAACATATCATGACCACTTGGAAACAAACAGTGATCCGTTTGATGTAACTGAGGAGCCAAAATAGTCAGACAATCCTTGGAAGCAACGTAACCTTGCCGATTATCCTGAGACCCTTGGAGTAGCACGATGTGACTACCCAATCTTTACCTAACCCTTGCTATGATTCACTCATGGCACTTAAACACGTTCAGAAGTTGTAAATTGTGTACAACAAGACTCGTGCAACCAAATGCCTTTTTACCGTGTCTCCATAGTCTAGTATTATGGTTTCGGGACCACGTTTACCTGCTACGGTCAATTGAGTCACTGATGTGGAGTTTTGGGATTCCAGCTCGCCTTGATGTTCCTTGATTGCGAAGCCTCCTTGGTGTTGTTTTGATGCTGACAGGGTTCTCGAGTGCGACATTTAGTTCTGCCGTGACTTTTGCAGCTGTCGTCCTCTTATTTTTCGTCACTATCCAATTGAATGACCGTCCGTCACGGTCACTCAACACACACTTCCGTCCATGATGTGAGTTCATTATGGTTTTTCGGTTTCCGAGCATTCGTGAAAAATATTTGATATAGTACCTCTTGAAACCCGACACACTTCGGCTATCTTGGTCACAGAAGCAATCACCTTACGAAAACCAATAATTCGCCCGCGTTCTAATTCATTTAGCTCAAATATAACGCATTTACAACCACGTAGAACACCAGCCTGACTATGACTGACACTTGCGGTGTATTGAGGTATTGAGGCCATTGCACAAATGCCACTCACAGTGAAACACTACAAAGTAACCTGCAGGCTTAGCTAGCGCCTGCATATATTTTAAAGCGTGCATTTCTCATGGTGCTTCCATGTTTCTTTATTTTTTATTTATTTTTCTTCAAGCACTGTAGATTTTGGTATTAAAAATTGTTGCTGGTCGCAGAAAGATTATTCCTCATGATGCAGAATGAAAATATGTTAAGGTGCGAAGCAGCGACCGGAAACGTCTCCGATATACAGACGAACTATTGCTAGGCGAAGGGGTGTCACGAATTTTGGTACAACGATAAATAAATGAGCCATTAACATCGGTGATTTGATAGAGCAATGAATTTTCTTAGCCAAATACATCAGCAGGTACGATGGCAAAGTAAGCAAAATCAATGGGATGTGTAGACACTGTTAAGCTTCTGTCCTGAACCAAAAGGCCGCCAAACGTGACGATAAAATCATCACTGTCACGATACCAAAGACAGCACAAACTAGTTCATGTATCTGTGATCCGACTCCTACTACCAGAGACAACAATCAAGAAATGTGTTTGGCAGTGTTACATGAAATAAGATGTTGGAGATGTTGGGACGCATAATATGAAGTAAAGAGATATATTGGCGAACTACGATGTTTCCATTAAGCCACATACAAATTAATCCTATCTGGATATCAAGAATGAAAGTGTGCAAAAATTTTGAGACAGAGTTTCAGCTTGTCAAAATTGCTGCTTAATGTAGCAGACATCTGTATGGGATCAACATTGGTATGAATTTTGGCAATGGTAGTTACAGGCGCTGGGCAAATGCTCTTTCTGATCCCACCGCTTTCTCCGTGACGGAATTTGTGTACCCTATCTGTCTGCGCCTGGGGAAAATCTCATGTTATAGGGTGCCAACGTTGACTATATGTTTTCGTAGCTTGTGTATGAGGAGGGATGCGGACGCGAGCTCGATATTTTACTTGGATGTGACAAACCACCTGAAAACCACATCCAGGCTGACCGGTTCGCCAGGCCTCATCGTTAACCTGCGAGGTGGATTCGAACCAAGGCACTCTCGCCTCTCTTAACTGCTTGAAGCAACACGTTAAACTGCTCGGCTGTCCGGTCGGATCAAGAATTAAAATGAGTATGGAATAGGGAGATAAATTCTTGGAATCGACCATCGTTGGTGAAGAGTGGAAGAAACAATAAAAGCTGTATATCTGATTTATAGAACTGTAGGAAAGTAAAGACCATGGTAGCTGAGATCATATTCGATGAAAATATACTATGTTTCATAATTTGTCATATAAAAATAGACTATATGTAAAATACGCAAAGTAATGTAACAGCTCTTTGTTGTCACTGTTTTGAGTCCCGAGTTCGTATCAGCTGTAATACTTTAGCTGTATAACAACTGCTGGGTAATTTCAACTGACGCTTGATATCCAGTTTCTTCATTACAGTCATAGTTGAAAGAAGAAATTTTATACGTTGTTAGGGTTCCTTGACTCACCCAGCAAAAACGGCACCTTTATAGAATCGCTCTGTTATCTGTCTGTCTATCTGTCCAACTGTTAAAACTATTTTTCTCATGAACTGGTTGACGTATCATGTACCAACTACGGGAATTTTAAGGTCTCGTTCTCTTGGAAGTGTGAAAATTTTCACAGTAATAGTGAAAGAAAAAATCTGAAAATTGTATACTAGTAATTACAGCACACGAAATTTTCTTTTTTTTTGCCGTTTCTTACCTAACAGTTCATCTCCTAAGACCCTTATTTCTCTGGAGGTTCTTTGCATATCAAGTTCAAATTTGTGTCACATATTGGAGTCAGTGATCCCCTGCCACAGTAAAAAAATTTAAGTCTCTAAGTCAATGGAATCAAAAGAATCGGTCATTTATATTACGTATTTGACACTCGCAAACTCACACATCAAAATCTACTGGATACTTCCTGAAATTTGGTCAGAAGAAAGGTTTCATAGTGCAACTAAAGAAAAAAATCTTAAACTTGCTACACTGTTCAAAATGGCTCTGAGCACTACGGGACTTAACATCTTAGGTCATCTGTCCCCTAGAACTTAGAACTACTTAAACCTAACTAACCTAAGGACATCACAGACATCCATGCCCGAGGCAGGATTCGAACCTGCGACCGTAGCGGTCACACGGTTCCAAACTGAAGCGCCTAGAACCGCACGGCCACACCGGCCGGCGGTGCCAAGGGATTACCACGTAGCTTTCCAAATTCATTTGAACTGTGTGCATTCGATAATTATTTGTTTTGCCTGTTTAGTGACTGGAATAAAATTAATGCACATTTATACTGACCTTTGATTTCATTTTGCAGCACGATACAACCCGTTTCTCATCATATGCACGTGAGGTATTGTACCAATATATCACATGTAATTGGACCTGCCCTTTTTAAATTCAGACGTTTATTAGTTTACGTTGCGCTACTTAGTTGAACCATTTCATGTGATCTTAAGCGACGCGTTCTGTGTGCTGAATAGGTCACTGACCCACATCTCGTCAGCATGTTGGTGTGGCCAGGCACAAATACCCATCTTGAATTCATCTTTCATCTCAGAGAGGCTCGTATAAATAGCGTTCTCATGTAGTTGTTCTACATAGACTATCTCCATCTCCCTCTACAATTTTCGCCCTTGTGGCTCTCCTTAGTACCAGAGTAGTGTCATAGTACATGTTCATCGTCGCATCCCTTGTTTTCGTAGTGTTTTCCACATAATCTCTTACCACCGATTCTATAGAGAACCACCTCGTTCGTTTCGTAATGAATCACTCTGCTTTTCAGCATCTTACTGTTACTTCAAGCCTGAAACGTTTCACTTCCTTATTTACTGTTTTCTTACGGTCAATGATTTACTTTTACACGGTGCTGTACTGCAGTTGTATACTCCGAGAAATTCATTCGCATTGCTCCCATTGTTCTATCACGAGGTCCACAATTCTTATACACTGATAGCTAGTTACACTTCAACTTCACCCAATGACTATCAATTTTCTGTTTCTGGACTAGCTACGTAAAAGAGTAGCTACGGATAAGGCTCTCAGCTCTGCATGTTCACAAATCAAGCGACGCTAAAACGAAAAACAAATCGCTAGTGGAAGCAGAATTCTCATCTCTGCCTCTACATCTACAAGCCTGTTCTGCAATTCACATTTAATCGTCAGACAGAACTTTGACACTTTCTCTAGCGTTTCAGTGTTCAAATGTTCAAATGTGTGTGAAATCTTATGGGACTTAACTGCTAAGGTCATCAGTCCCTAAGCTTACACACTACTTAACCTAAATTATCCTAAGGACAAACACACACACACCCATGCCCGAGGGAGGACTCGAACCTCCGCCGGGATCAGCCGCTCAGTCCATGACTGCAGCGCTTAGACCGCTCGGCTAATCCCACGCGGCGCGTTCCAGTGTCCAACAGCGCTTACAAAAAATGAACACTTAAACCTTTTTGTACGATCTCTGATTTTTGTTTATTTATTATGATGAATATTTCTCCCTAAATAGTTTGGAGACAGAAAATATTTTTACATTTAGTGGAGAAAGCTCGTGATTGAAAATTCGTGAAAACATTTCGCTGCAACGAAAAATGCTTTTTTTTTAAAAAAAAAAAAAAAAGATAGCCACGCCAACTCGTTTATCACATACGCGCCATTCTCTCCCCTTTTTCACGAAAATACAAACGTAGCAGGTCGTCTTTGGACATTTTCAATGTGCTCAATCAGTCATATCTGAATCGGATTTCACAATGCACAGCAGAATTCCAGAATAGAACGAACAACCTTATTGTAGGCAGAGCCTTTAGCAGATGTGTTGCATATTCCACGTGCTCTGTCAATAAAACTCAGTCTCTGGTTTGCCTTCCCCATAATATTATCTATGTGACTGTTCCAATTTCATTTGTACGTAAGTGCTAGACATTTAGTTGATGTGACTGTATTTATATTTATGTGATTCGGTACTCTTGTTGATGACCTCACACCTTTCATTATTTAGGGCCATTTATCATTTTTCGCGTCACACAGGTATCTTGTCGAAATAATGTTGTAATTGATTTTTATCTTATGACTACTTCACTAACGGTATCAGCTCCATCTCCAAACAATCTAAGAACGCCGCTCAGATGTCTCATAAATCGTTCGTATATGAGCTTAGTTCGGAAAGTAAGTTCCTTGTTGAGTTTCCCCCACAGCACTGCTACGATCGCAGCTCCGCGCATTAGTATCTCTGGTTCGTGCAGAAAGAAATGACGCCATTTACAGCTCGCTCTGTGTTGGGTTTCGTGTGCCGTTCGTAGTGATTGATTGTAATGGCATCACTGATCGAAAATCCCACCACGTGTGAACTGAGATATGTGACTCGTTTTCTGAATGCTAAGGACGTTAAATCAATGACAGTCAGCAACAAATCTGCAAAGTTTATGGAGAAAATGCAATGAGTGAGTGGTTCAGTGGTGAGAAGATGGGTCTGATTATTCAAGGAAGGGCGTGATCAAGTGTATGACGAAGAACGAAACGGACGTCCATCTGTTGTTTCTGATGAACTGGTTGATTCCGTCGAAGAAATTATTCAGCAAAACCGTCGGTTTACGATTGATGCTATTGCTCTTCTACTTCCATAAATTTCACGAAGAGTAATTTACTAGACTGTTACTGAAAAACTGGGTTTTCATAATCTTTGCACGCGTTGGATGCTAAACTCCGTAGGGCAACATTCTGTGACGAAGGAATACATGAACTTGTGTCACGGTATGAGAAAGGCCTGGATAATTAAGGGGGTTATGTTGAAAAGTAGTATAAGTGTTATAGATTTTTGCAAAATAAGTCGCAGTCTTTATCTGTATTCTATTCCTTTCTTATTATCAAACAGACCTTACTTTCCGAACTACTCTCGTAGATTAGTTACAGCTGAGGGCCTCTGAACTTCCTTGGGGAAAGTCAGATATCATTCTGTGTTACTCGACGGTTTTCCGTAGATTAATACGTACTGAGGCCTTTCTGGCGGTAAATTACGAATCTTATCCTGTAATTGAAGCCATACTCCATAGGCACGGAATTTGGTGTCGATTAGAGCTGGAAAGAAGGCCCTGTTGTTCAGCAGCACAAGAAGTTCTAACTGCTACATATATATGAAATGTCCCTTTTGAAACAATACGCCAGCGCAATCTAAATTTCAGCGCGCGCTACCGTCGCGTCGCGGAAAATGACCTAGTGCAGAGGTAACGGTGTTATGGCAGGGACTGAATTAATTGCAGGGGACGAATGTTAAACACTGCGAGACGGCGCTGCCGAGCGACATGAATATTCACCGCCCGGACAGGGGTCCGACTCGACCCGCTCCGTTCGTTAGCGCAGCGCCCCGGCACGGCAGCGACTACAATACTCGTACTGTGCCAGCCGCCGGCGCTCCCACGCGCCAGTCTCCGCACGGTCGCCGTCATCAGCGGTTCGGACCCAGCCGGGGTCTCTTATTTGGTTTTAAACTCTTGTTTCTGCTGGTTTGGCGTACCCGTGTTTCCCTATCTGCGCTAATCTTCTTAGCTCTACGCGACTACTGAGTCCAAACATCCTCTATAATCCATTTTGCATACTCTGCTCTTTGTTTTTATCCACACTGTTTCTCCCCTGTACTGCTCCAAAACTCACAGTGCATATATTTTGTTGAAACAAAACTAAAATGTTAAAGTAAGCGAAAAGTTTACAGGGAAGATCTAAACTATCGTGAATTCTTCATTCAAAATCTGAGATGCCCTAGCGAAGGGAACGCACTACCTTTCTAAATATCCTAGATAATGATGCAACTGTATAAGTTGCCAAGTCTGGCAGATCTTTGCCAAATAAATTTATGGAAACGAGAGAATATGGAACTTACGAAAGACAAATTCAATCTTCGGGAACATCTTTTAATTGAAAGCCACACATATGGTGGAGATTGTGGAGTTTTACATTATATTAAGGAAAGTGGTAAGAAAACTCTACTCGAAATAGTGGAAAAATAAACATGTTACAAAGAGCACACACTTTGTCATATATATATATATATATATATATATATATATATATATATATATATATATATATATATATATTTGGTGGTCCATTGATCGTGACCAGGCGAAATATCTCACGAGATAAGCGCCAAACGAAAAAACTTCAAAGAACGAAACTCGTCTAGCGTGAAGGGGGAAACCAGACGGAGCTATGGTTGGCCCGCTAGATGGCGCTGCCATAGGTCAAACGGATGTCAACTGCATTTTTTAAAAATAGGAACTCCTATTTTTATTATGTATTCGTGTAGTACGTGAAGAAATATAAATGTTTTAGTTGGTCCACTTTTATCGCTTTGTGATAGGTGGCGTTGTAATAGTCACAAACGTATATGTACGTGGTATCACGTAACATTCCGCCAGTGCGGACGGTATTTATTTCGTGATACATTACCCGTGTTAAAATGGACCGTTTACCAATTGTGGAAAGGGTCAATATCGCGTTGATTTATGGCTATTGTGATCCAAATGCCCGACGGGCGTGTGCAATGAATCCTGCTCGGTATCCTGGACGACATCATCCAAGTGTCCGGACAGTTAGCCCGATAGTTACGTTATTTAAGGAATCAGGAAGTGTTCAGCCATATGTGAAACGTCAGCCACGACCTCCAACAAATAATGATGCCCAAGTAGGTGTTTTAGCTGCTGTCGCGGCTAATCCACACATCAGTAGCAGACAAATTGCGCGAGAATCGGGAATCTCAAAAACGTCGGTGTTGAGACTGCTACTTCAACATCGATTGCACTCGCACCATATTTCTATGCACCAGGAATTGCATGGCGACGACTTTGAACGCCGTGTACACTTCTGTCACTGGGCACAAGAGAAATTACCGGACGATGACAGATATTTGCACGCGTTCTATTTAGCGACGAAGCGTCATTCACCAACAGCAGTAACGTAAACCGGCATAAATGCACTATTGGACAACGAAAAATCCACGATGGCTGCGACAAGCGACAGCGGCCTTGGCTGGTTAATGTATGGTGCGGCATTATGGGAGGAAGGATAATGGGCCCCCATTTTATCGATAGCTATCTAAATGGTGTAATGAATGCTGATTTCCTGCGTAATGTTCTACCGATGTTACCACATCATGTTTCACTGCATGACAGAATGGCGACGTACTTCCAACATGATGGATGTCCGGCACATAGCTCGCGTGCGGTTGAAGCGGTATTGAATAGCATATTTCATGACAGGTGGATTGGTCGTCGAAGCACCATACCATGGCCCAGACGTTCACCGGATCTGACGTCCCCGGATTTCTTTCTGTGGGGAAAGTTGAAGGATATTTGCTACCTGACAACATGCGTCAGCGCATTGTCAATCATGTGCGAACATCACGGAAGGCGAACTACTCGCTGTTGAGAGGAATGTCGTTACACGTATTGCCAAATGCATAGTGTTTGACGGACATCATTTTGAGCATTTATTGCATTAATATGGTATTTATAGGTAATCACGCCGTAACAGCATGCGTTCTCAGAAATGATAATTTCACAAAGGTACATGTATCACACTGGAACAACCGAATAAAATGTTCAAACGTATGTAGGTTCTGTATTGTGGAACATCAGCGACCTTGGCGGGTTAATGTATGGTTCGGCATTATTTCTCTCGTGCGCCAATCTCTCTATCATACAGTAGCACTTGCAACCTCCGTCCACAATTATCTTCTGGATGTATTCCAATGTCTGTCTTCCACTACAGTTTTTACCATCCACGCCTCTTTCTGATACTATGGAAGTCATTCCCCGATGTATTAACAGACGTCCTAACATCATGCCTCTTTCTACTGTTGATATTTTCAATGTTTTTCTTCCCGCACCGATTCCACAGAGAATCTCATCATTCCTTACCTTCTCAGTTGACCTAATTTTCAACATTCTTCGGTAACACCATACAATGACTCTCTTCTGTTCCTGTTTTCCCACAGTCCATGTTCCACTACCACACAATGTATTCTCCAAACTTACATTCTCCGAAATTTGTTTCTCTAATTAAGGCTTATATTTGATGATAAAGGACGCCTCTTGTCCACGAATATCATTTTTGCCAGTGTTACTCTGCTGTTCATGTCGTCCCCGCTACTCCCGCCATGGGTTATTTCGCTGCCTTACTTTCATCTATGTAATCACCAATCCTGGGGTTAAGTTTCTCGCTGTTGTCACTTCCGATACTTTATTCGTTTTCCACTAAATTCATATTCTATACTCAATTTAATGTTCATTCGATTCTGCAGAGCCTGTAATTCTTCTTCTCTTTCACTGAGCGTAGTAAGATCATTAACGAATCGCATCACTGATATCCTTTCACCTTGAATTTTAATTCCACTGTTGGACCTTTGTTTTAATCTAGTCACTGCCTCTTCCACTTACAGACAGAACAGAAGGGGCGAAAGACCACATCCCTGTCTTGTAAACTTTTTAAACCGTGCACTTCATTCTTGGTCTTCCGCTCTTATTATTCCCTCGTTATTTTAGAACATTGTGTATAATACCAGTGTTTTCCTATCGAAACGTTCAGTTTCAGTTAAATCTATGTTTTCTTGCATCTCAATGTTTGTCATGTATGTTTTGAATTGTGTCCATATGTCGCAGTGACACACTGAGACAACGATAGCCATGGGAAAGCGAAATGCATGCATACAGATGAGATAGATCTTTTACCCGAAGTATAAGCATTAACAGACATTGACGTGGAATGGTAGTTCGAACTACGAGGGCAGTTCAATAAGTAATGCAACACATTTTTTTTTCTCGGCCAATTTTGGTTGAAAAAACCGGAAATTTCTTGTGGAATATTTTCAAACATTCCCGCTTCGCCTCGTATAGTTTCATTGACTTCCGACAGGTGGCAGCGCTGTACGGAGCTGTTAAAATGGCGTCTGTAACGGATGTGCATTGCAAACAACGGGCAGTGATCGAGTTTCTTTTGGCGGAAAACCAGGGCATCTCAGAAATTCATAGGCGCTTGCAGAATGTCTAAGGTGATCTGGCAGTGGACAAAAGCACAGTGAGTCGTTGGGCAAAGCGTGTGTCATCATCGCCGCAAGGTCAAGCAAGACTGACTGATCTCCCGCGTGCGGGCCGGCCGTGCACAGCTGTGACTCCTGCAATGGCGGAGCGGGCGAACACACTCGTTCGAGATGATCGACGGATCACCATCAAACAACTCAGTGCTCAACTTGACATCTCTGTTGGTAGTGCTGTCACAATTGTTCACCAGTTGGGATATTCAAAGGTTTGTTCCCGCTGGGTCCCTCGTTGTCTAACCGAACACCATAAAGAGCAAAGGAGAACCATCTGTGTGGAACTGCTTGCTCGTCATATGGCTGAGGGTGACAATTTGTTGTCATTGTTACAGGCGATGAAACATGGTTTCATCACTTCGAACCTGAAACAAAACGGCAATCAATGGAGTGGCGCCACACCCACTCCCCTACCAAGAAAAAGTTTAAAGCCATACCCTCAGCCGGTAAAGTCATGGTTACAGTCTTCTGGGACGCTGAAGGGGTTATTCTGTTCGATGTCCTTCCCCATGGTCAAACGATCAACTCTGAAGTGTATTGTGCTACTCTTCAGAAATTGAAGAAACGACTTCAGCGTGTTCGTAGGCACAAAAATCTGAACGAACTTCTCCTTCTTCATGACAACGCAAGACCTCACACAAGTCTTCGCACCAGAGAGGAGCTCACAAAACTTCAGTGGACTGTTCTTCCTCATGCACCCTACAGCCCCTATCTCGCACCGTCGGATTTCCAAATGTTTGGCCCAATGAAGGACGCAATCCGTGGGAGGCACTACGCGGATGATGAAGAAGTTATTGATGCAGTACGACGTTGGTTCAAATGGTTCAACCGGCTCTGAGCACTGTGGGACTCAACTGCTGAGGTCATTAGTCCCCTAGAACTTAGAACTAGTTAAACCTAACTAACCTAAGGACATCACATAAATCCATGCCCGAGGCAGGATTCGAACCTGCGACCGTAGCGGTCTTGCGCTCCAGACTGCAGCGCCTTTAACCGCACGGCCACTTCGGCCGGCAGTACGACGTTGGCTCCGACATCGACCAGTGGAATGGTACCGTGCAGGCATACAGGCCCTCATTTCAAGGTGGCGTAAGGCCGTAGCATTGAATGGAGATTACGTACAAAAATAGTGTTGTGTAGCTAAAAGATTGGGGAATAAACTGGTGTATTTCAATGCTGAATAAAACAAACCCTGTTTCAGAAAAAAAATGTGTTGCATTACTTATTGAACTGCCCTCGTAGATCCATGAAACATCTCATTTTAGAAATCATTGGGGTATTCAATATTTCGACATTCATAGTGCTAAGAGTGTGCAAAGAACATAAAATTTCAAGCATTACCTCTCACCTCCGACAATGTGGTAGCTGACGGCCTTCACTTAACGGCCAAGATCAGCAGCGTTTTAGTGGAGTTGTCAGTGCTAATAGACAAGCAAGAAATAACTACAGAGGTCAATGTGAGAAGTGCGACGAATGTATCCGATAGAACAATGTGGATTAATTCGGTGCTAAGGTGTTGTGGCAGCAGACGACCGAGGCAAGTGCCTTTGCTGACAGCACGACATCGCTTGCAGCGCCTCTCCTGGACTCGTGACCATTTCGATTGAACCCTGGACGACTGTAGAAGCGTGGCCTGGTCACATGAGTCCTGATTTCAGTTCGTAAAAGCTGAAGGTAGGCTTCGAGTGTGGCGCAGACCCAGCGATGCCATGGACCCTAATTGTCAACAACATACTGTGAAAGCTGGTAGCACCTCCAAAATGGTGTGGGCTGTGTTTACACGGAATGGCCTGGGCCCTCCGGTCCGACTGAACCGATCATTAACTACGAAGAGTTATGTTCGGCTATTAGGAGACCATCTGCAGCCATTCGGGATTTCATGTTCCCAAACAATCATGGATGCTTTACAGATGACAATGAGCCATATCGCTGGACCGCAACTGTTCGCAACTGGTTTGAATAAAATTCCCAAAAGATGCAAATTGTTACATTTAAATTCGACACAGTGGGTTTCTGAATGTAACACTTCCCACAAAGAAGATGTGCCAGGATAAATAAACACTGTGGATTTCAGTAAGTAATGTTCGCGCTCACTATTGTTGTTGTGGTTTTAAGTCCGACGACTCCGTCTTACTTGGTCAAGTTGTCATAATTGTTTAAAATTAGCCTTAATGTTTTAACGTGTAATTGCCTTCCTCATTTGTAATTAAGGCCTTTACCCATTAATTGTTTTTAACATTGCTTGTGGCCTTCAGCCGACAAATAGTTTTCAATTCTGTCTTAATAAGGCCTTCAGCCGTCACTATAGCCTGTTACAGTTCGTTTAGACTGTTTAAAAAAGGTTTTAGTTCTTTTAATGTGTAACTGCCTACCTTATTTGTAATTGAGACCTTTAGCCGTTGAGTATTTCTGAAATTGCTTGTGGCATTCAGCAGGAAAATAATTTTGAACTCTTTCTTAGTAAGGCCTTTAGCCGTCAGTGCAGTAAATTCCTTTAAAATAATTGTTGAAAATTATTTCCTCAAATAAAGTGTATGTGTTTACTGTGGCCAACGGTAGCTGATTACGGCCCCGTCCACAATCGTTGCCTTATCCTGCCTCTCCCTGACTACCAGGTGACAACAAGGTGGGAACATTATTACTCGACTAACGAGAACGAAGGGTTCACATTAATAAAAGGAGGCTATAACAGGAATGCAACCTTTCGGCCCTACTGTTTGGTCTATACATTGAAGAGGCAATGACGGAAACCTAATAAAGATTCAAGTGTAGCATTAATATTCAGTTCAGTGATAATATTCGCTGGTGATATTGCTATCCTCAGTGAAATTTAAAAAGGATTACAGGATACGTTGATTGGAATGGACATTGCAATGAGTGAAGAGTACTGACAGCACGTCGAAGGTATGCGAAAGTAACGAGAAATAACAGAAATGAGGACAGCGAGAAGTTTAGTATCATACTTGGTCGTTAGGAAGTAGACGAACTTAACGAATTCTGTTACCTTGGTGTCAAAATAACCAACGATGAACGAACCAAGGCGGGCATAAAAATTGGACTAGCACAGTCAAAGAGGGAATTCCTGCCCAAAACAAATCTACTAATATCAAACATGACCCTCAACTCAAGGAAGAAATTTCTGAGAACGTGCATTTTGAGTGTAGCATTATAAGACAGTCAATCATGGATTGCGCAAAAACGTACAAGAAGAGACCCATAGCCTTTGACGTGTTCTGTTACACAAGAATGTTGAAAATTAGATAAAGGTAAGGAAACAGAGGGCTCTCAGCAAAAACCACGCAGAAAGGAACATACGGGAAGGACTGACAAGAGAAAGGGACAGGTTGTCAGAATATGTCTTATCACGTCAGGGAATGCCTTCCTTGCATTAGAGGGCATGGTAGAGGGTACAGACTGTAGAGGGAGACAGAGAATGTAAAACGTCCAACAAATATCTGAAGGCGTAGGAGGAAACGCCACTCTAAGAAGAAGAGCGTGGCACAGGTGTGGAATTTGTGGAGGGTCGCATCAAATCAGTCAGAGACAATTCAATAGAATGCATATGGAACTAAATTTCTCCACTTTTTCCTTTTCTCTTCTTTTTTTTTTTTTTTTTTTTTTTTTTGTTGAGTCGTCAGCAGTCTTATGACTTGTTGGATGATGCCAGCCACGAATTCCTCTCCAGTGCCAACCTCTTCATCACAGAGTAGCTCTTGCAACCTACGTCCGGAATTATTTTCTGGTCTACAGTTTTTACCCTCTACTGCTTCCTCTAGTACCATGGAGGTCATTCCCTGATGTCATAGCACAAGTCCTATCGTTCTGTCTTTTATCCTTATGAGTGTTTTTCCAGGTATTCCTTTCCTCTCCGAGTCTGCGCTGAATCTCCTCATTCTTTCCCTTACCAGCGCATCTAATTTTCGACATTCTTCGGTAGCTCGTTATCTCAAATGCGTCGAATTTCTTCTGTTCCCGTTTTCCCACGCTCGGTGTTTCACCACGACACAATGCTGTGTTCCAAACGTTAATTCTCAGAAATTCCTTCCTCAAATTAAGACTGACACTTGATATTAGCAGAGTTCTCTTGGCCAGGAATGCCCTTTTTGACATTGCTAGTCTGCTGTCGATGTCCTCCTTGCTCCGTCTTCATGGTTATTTTACTGCCTAGGTAGCAGAATTCCTTACCTTCATCTACTTCGTGACCATCAATCCTGATGTTAAGTTTCTCGCTGTTCTCATTTCAGCTGATTCTCACTACTTTTGCCTTTCTTCGATTTACTCTCAGTCCACATTCTGTACTCATTCCGCTTAGCAGATCATGTAATTCTTCTTCACATTCACTCACAACAATGTCATCAGCAAATCGTATCGTTGATATTCTGTCACTTTGAATTTCAGTTCCGCTGCTGATCCTTTGCTTTATTTCCATCATTGCTTCCTCGATGTAGAGATTAAACAGTAGGGGGAAAGACTGCATCTTTGTCTTACACCCTTATTAAACCGAGCACTTCATTCTTCGTCGTTCACTCTTATTTTTACCTGTTGGCTCGTACATATAGCATACTATCCGCGTCTGCGTATAGATTACCCCTATTCGAACATCTTGCACCATTTTAGATTGCCGAACGCTTTTTCCAGGTCAACAAATGATATGAACGTGTCTTGATTTTTCTTTAGTCCTACTTCCATTATCAACCGCAACGTCACAATTGCCTCTCTGGTGCCTTTACCTTTCCTAAAGCCAAAATGATCATCATCTAACACTTCCTCAATTTTATTTTCCATTCCTTTGTATATTATTCTTGTCCGCAACTTGGATGCATGAGCTGTTAAGTTGATTGTGCGCTAAGCCTCGCATTTGTCAGCTCTTGCAGTCTTCAGAATTGTGTGGATGACATTTCCTCGGAAGTCAGACTGTATGTCACCTGACTCATATATTGTACACTCTAACGTGAACAGTCGTTTTGTTGCCACTTCCCCCCAATGATTTTAGAAATTCTGATGGAATGTTATCTATCCCCTCCATCCCTTCTGCCTTATTTACTGAATCGGTACAAAAATTAAGTTTCACCGCAATTTCTGTTTCACAATGTAGGAGCTATCATTCCTCGGTATTACTTTACCACTGTGCGTTAGGAGAGTTGTGTACTGCATTGGAATACGATAGTCAATTTTTACTTCTGAATAAAACGGTTATTCAATGTTGAAGAAGTGCAATTGTTTCTCCTTTGCTTAATCTTCGTTACTTCAGAATTTTTTATTAAGGTATTTTTTTTTCGGTTGCCTTCCTTCGATCAGTGTCAGAGTCGAACAAAATTTCTAAAACATCAACTTACCGTTCATTTGTCACTTTTATTCATTTTAGCTTATCATGTCATCGCAAGAGGTACACTGTGTGATCAAAGATACACGGAAAATCATTAGTTAACTTTAATATGAGTAGTCTCCGTCTATCGGCTTTTTAAATTTGGAACACTTTTCAGTGAGGTCTCTGAATGTCTGTGGGGGAATAGCAGCTCAGTTGTCGTCAAGAGCCAAAACTAGAGGTTTTACACCCCAGGATGTGGAGCGAATTGTGTTAGTTTCAAGTCGGGAGCCTTGGCAGGGATATTATTCTTCATTACCATTGAGACACAAATGCTACTTTGTGGCAAGATGCAGTGTCATGCTACAGTCGTAGTCTCTTGTATGTAGTACACAGTGCTGTAAAGGTGTTCATATCCTTCCGTATTTGCGTTTCCATAATTACAATACGGGGACCACACCGTAATCACGAATAACACTACCATACAACCACTCGGTAATTCACTAATGGCACAACGCTTTCTCCAGACAGTATCAAAACCCAAATCGTTCCTTCAAATTGTCACTGGGTGTAGCGTAATTAATCACACCAAATCGCTTGTTTCCAGTCATCCACTATCCAGTAACGTCGCTCTTTGCGGCATCTCAAGATTGACTACAGAGATTTGTGGCTATGAGCAGCCGCTCGGCCATTGCCATCCATTTTCTTGAAATCTCTGCGTGAAGTCATTGTGCTATGGAACTGAAGAGTTCGCGAGTTGTTTGATACTCTCTCTCTCTCTCTCTCTCTCTCTCTCTCTCTCTCTCTCTCTCTCTCTCTCTCTCTCTCTCCGATTTTTTTTTACGCAATCCATAATGGTCCTCGTCCGTCACTAAATGAGGTGTGTCTTGTCTGGCTTTATGTGGTTCCTTCTCATTTCTGCTTTAGAATAACATCCCCAACGGTGGCAGCGTCAGAAGGGTTGAAACGTCCGTGATATATTTGTTACTCAAGCGACATCCATTGGCTGTACCACTTCGAAGTCACTTAACTATGCCTCCCCACCTACTCGGCTGTTACCGGTACTCTACTGAGAATATGATACTCAACACCTTGTTTTAAATTGTCGGGTACGCCTGTCGTGTCATCTAGTAGTCTGTTACACACTAAGCAAGGATATTCGGATATTTTTAATTAGACAGTGTGTCTGCGGAAAAAGTTGTTTTCAGCTAGCGCTTGGAACTGGCCGAAGTTTGCCAATAGTGGAAGATAAATAAATAAAGCCGTTGTCACTACGTCATTCCAGGATCTCTTTCCGTTTTTGAAAGTAAAGTATCTTGTCGATCCGTCATAATAAGAAGGAAGAGTACTACGGAATATTGATAGGGAGCATGTTACTTTACATATATCTCACAGATGAGTTGGTAGTAGTGTACCTGTTTCCCATTATTTCGATGAGAATTATTTAATACAGCTAACGAGTAACATTTATAGACATTCTAATACACTCTGCTGCGTTTACAGTGTTCGACAGCATGAAATACCGATTTGAAAATAATGCTTACTAAATGATAATGAACAACGGCTTACAGCTTAACTCTGCCTTGATGATTAGTCTCCATCCACTTCAATCAAAGTCGAAAACTGCATTTCGGGAACTGTTTAACACTGTCTGGCTTACATGCTACGCCTTAATGCTTTTGCTAGTCGGATTAAATTTCGGTTTCCGAGCTTTATGCGAATAGTGGCTGTAAACAAGCTGTTTCGTTCAAAAAAAAAAATGTTCAAAAGTGTGTGAAATCTTATGGGACTTAACTGCTAAGGTCATCAGTCGCCACGCTTACACACTACTTAACCTAAATTATCCTAAGGACAAACACACACACACATGCCCGAGGGAGGACTCGAACCTCCACCGGGACCAGCCACACAGTCCATGACTGCAGCGCTCCAGACCGCTCGGGTAATCCCGCGCGGCAGCTGTTTCGTAAGCGCAGTTTACTGCAGTGATCAGCAGTGTTGAAATATTTTTAATTAGGGACGTATACGATTTCCCTATGGTTGTCAATCGACTCTTTAGGGAGTAGGGGAAGGAAGTCGTACAAGAATAGGAATTTAAAAAAATGGTTCAAATGGCTCTGAGCACTATGGGACTCAACTGCTGAGGTCATTAGTCCCCTAGAACTTAGAACTAGTTAAACCTAACTAACCTAAGGACATCACAAACATCCATGCCCGAGGCAGGATTCGAACCTGCGACCGTAGCGGTCTTGCGGTTCCAAACTGCAGCGCCTTTAACCGCACGGCCACTTCGGCCGGCTAGGAATTTAAAAGTCTTACCTAATTAATGCATTACAAGCTCTTTTATTACAGCTACCACATAGATCAAGCACAGTTGGAGGAATATGCGAAGTGGTTAGTGATGAAATATTATGATTCGTCTTCACATTGGAGACTTGTAATGTTTGGGGCCCTTTTTAGGGAATAATGACGCGTCCCTATTCCTGAAAAACAAAACTAGCTAATGTGTCGACATTAGCCATTCATTGTGTACTCAAACCCTTGCATTGGAAAGTGAGCAAATTAGCCAGGTATGCAAAATACAGAATTGCGGTCAATCAGTTTGATATTTGTAATTTGTAACTGATCATCTAAACAAATGATACTTTCTTTTCATCAGTTAAAAAGAAGAAATGAATAACTTCATGTTCAGTCGAATACTTAATCTTCTGTGTATAAAGGGTGTGACATTTATTTTTACCACCCTAAAAAACTTTTATCCAGATCAATGCAGAAAATGTATCAAGTAAATGATGATTAGGTACCAAAGGTACATTAACCAGTGCTATTGCCTTTCTTGTACCTTTGTTCGTTAGGAAGATATGAACAGTAATACACAGCTTTTCAAATAAAATCTTTCATCCACTTCTTCTCCTTAAGACCAATGTACCTTTCATGTAAATATAACTGTATTAAAAACTTGTCAGAAGAATCACTTTGCCTCTCCTGTACTATCAGACAGGTAATGTAACTCGTCCATTTGCTGGAGTTGACAGGAAACAAATGGGAACAAAACGCTCACCGGTAATCGCTCAAAAGTATTAACTTGAAAGTGTCTGAGTGCAATGTAGTCAATCGAAGAGAAGGTGGAGATACTTGTCATCTATGAGTACTGCACTACCATTCTCGAAAATAGAAAAACAATGCAGTCACTGTTCTGCTGACTTATGTTCTACATAGAACAGCAGTATTTGCACCAGCATATATGCACCTCTAGGCTGCAAACTACCGTAGGGTGTGTGTGGTGGTACCACATTATTGTTCCCTTCCGTGTTCTAGTATCGTCACGCACCAGTAGTGATTGTTATTCTCATGTAAGAAGACCAAGTAATAATTATACCTTAGAGACAGGACATCGCTGACATATTAAGAGAAGGTTAACTTCTTCTGGGTGGGCACCAAAGCCACGATAAATTTAATAAATATTTTTTCCACCAAGCGGCAATTACAATACTATTTAATTTATCACTACTAGTTACTTTCGTGCATTGTCATTTTCAAGTGCATTATATTGTGGAAACTATGGTTCCAAGGAAGATAAGTTTGTTAACATCGGATACGAATTTTAAAAATATAGGAAATTTGTGGTAAGGTTCTATGGAACCAAACTGCTAAGGTCATCGGTCCCTAGGCTTACACACTACTTAACATAACTTAAACTAACTCACGCTATGGACAACACACACACACACACACACACACACACACACACACACACACACACACACACACACACACATGCCCGAGGGAGGACTCGATCCTTCGATGGGAGGAGCTGTACGAACCGTGAACGAATTTAAATGTTGGGAAGACTTTTTTGAACGTATTTGGAGAGTTACATTGTACAGAAGTGATATGGGGACGATACATGGATCAGACAAGAATAGATTGGAACGTTTTGAAATGTGGCTCTACAGAAGAATGCTGAAAATCAGATAGGGCAACTGATGAGCAGGTAAAAATCGAAATGGAAACATAAGAAATTTATTGCACTACTTAGCTGAAACAACGGATCGGTTGGCACGACACATCTGGAGACATTAAGGAACCGCCAATTTGGGAATATATTCGGATACGGGAGTAAGAGATTAAAAAACTTTAATAGGGGATCAGGAATGACTACAACAAGCAGGTTCAGTCGAAGGTAGGGTGCTGTATTCGCACGGAGTTGAAGAGGCCTGCTCACGATAGACTGCCGCGTAGAGCTGCATAGAACCAATCTTCGGACTGCAGACCACGACAACAATAACAACATCATCCACTGCAACTACTGGTACTACTACCACCGAAAAATGAGATGTCCATAAATCAACCAAAAAGTGGTATAAAAGAATGTCTTTTGATTTCTCATTACTTACTCGTCCCCATCCCGCCTCTCCCCCCCCCCCCCCAAATCCACGGAAGGTGACCATCACATTTGCCAGTGATGGTCATCCAGGAAAGAGCAGATCTGCATTTCATCGCTGAACACAATGGGATGCCATTCATCAGCAATTGATATTACCTGTTAACGGCACCAACCCATACGCAGCTTTTGGAATTGTGGTGTTAACGGTAGCCTGCGTTTGGGATGGTAATTCTATAGGTCGGCTGTTGCTGGTTCCAACCAGAGGTATGGGATAACGTATAACGCAGCGAGTCCAAAATTTGTTCTCGCATGGAAGGCACAGCTATGTTTTGTGCACATTAAGACGATCCTCGCGAGCGGCGGTCAGACATGGTCAACCACAAGCCTGACGACCAGTATGCCTGCCGTCACATTTCCAAGCAGGCCAACAATGAGCCATAGTCGCCTTTCAGTGCCCCACAAATCTGGATATTGCACGATTCGACTAAGCAGCCACATAGGGACACACAATACGATTGTCCATAGCCTAATTTTTGAAAACGTGTTTTCTTGTATATGGGTAATTCAACTGACTTATTCTTACTAAGGCATTATTTTTGTCATGAATGAAAGCGTATGCCTTGGCACAGAATGGTTACTTCTTGGGTTTGGTGAGACGGGTGCCGTAGTTATTTTTTTTGAGTGACTGTAGTGGCGGGGTAACGGGGTAATTAAATGAGCTTCAGATTTTTTAAAGAATGTGCGGTAGAGATAGGAAGATAGAGGAACAGAGGCGGTAAACTGGCGCCTTTCAAGCTGAATTACGTAGGCCTAAGAATGATAAGGCCTTATTAAGAGGGAGCAGGGCGTAGGGGCATATAACGAGCTTTTTAAGTAATCTGACATGTTTTTGGTCAATGATAAAAGGTATGTTTGACCTGTTGGTTCACTTATAAACTGATGAGACTCAAGCACATGTAGGTGCAGACTGTACACAACAAACTTTCAGCAGACAACTGTAAAGAGAGATCGCAGAGAAGTCAGTAAAGAAAAAGTGAGTAATTCTCATGCTAGAGGTTTTGGACAATTTTTACAGGATGAACTGGGATCACAATACCAGGTCAGTAATTTTTTTAAACCTAGTGTTTACATTGAGCGGATGAATGATTATTTAGAATTACTTTGCAAAGACTTCATGAAGGAAGTCATCATAGCTATAGTGGGTGGGCCAGGTTATAGCACCGACAGAAATTCTGGGTACCATGTAGAGCCTTACACCGAGGCATACCAATGTAGAGTTTGTATCTGTTGTGAGAGGGCATGACCACCTTCATTCTCTCTCTTCTGTCAGGGGAAGTAGTTTGTAGGTGCCACGCGGGATAACCGTTCCATCTTAGACGTCTCGTCACGGTTCGCGCGGCTGCCCCCGTCAGAGGTTCGAGTCCTCCCCCCGGGCATGGGTGTGTGTGTGTGTGTGTTCTTAGCGTAAGTTAGTTTCAGTTAGATTAAGTAGTGCGCAAGCCTACCGATCGCTGACCTCAGCAGCTTGGTCGCATAGTGCTTACCTCAAATTTACATTTTAGTTTGTAGTTGGAATGGTTGGCTACGTAGGATCACAGGATCATATAGGGACATGACTCCTGTTGATGCTGTCGGAGATGGGTTATACTGGCCTTCACCACAGCAGGAAAGGGAAGGGTAAACAGGCTGGGCAAATAGCAACGAATTTAGGAGGGAGAGGTTCTCTCGTAAGCAGGAAACTACCAGTGACTACAGGGCCCGAAACAGTTATTTTTAGGCTAGGGAGAACAGAAAGACACCAAGTTTTAATACAGGTTAAGACTGAAACAGTCCTTCAGTTTGAGAAAAGAACCAAACAATTGCGGCATACTGAAGCAACACGAACAGCTGTTGGTTAAAATTTTTCGGCTGTTATCTAAATTTTATTTCCATACAATTTTGTCTTAGTAAGTGTGATGTCCAGCTATCTTTGTTGCGTCAAAGTATTCAAGATCTATGAAGTGAAAGTAATAAACTACTCATCTGCATTGATGAATTACAGTCAAAAAAATCCGGTCTATATAATCGGCCTCCCAGTGCAACTTGTGATGACCGGTTTAGAAGTCTTAAGTTTTACGGAATCAAGGTTAGCATCTCACTTTAGTAACGCAGAAATGGAGGAAGGAGCAGCTGCTACATTCATCAGGAATTGTCGTTAATTTGAGAGCATAAACATGCATAAATTTTGCCTGCAGCTGCATATGGAAGCATGTGCGACAGAAGTAATATTTCATAATAAATCCTTCGTAACAACAGATGTATACTGTTCACCTGTAGGTAACGTCAGTCTATTCCTAAATTACGTTTCAGGTCTACTGGCGCAAGGAACAGCAAGAAACGGTGGAATAGTGGGTGCTGGTGATTCTAGCGCAGCTTTTCTTGACAACTGTAATATCCGTTCCACCCGTCACAGAGAATTGCAGCCACAGTTAATTACATTACCGCCTATAGTGTGCAATTGTACGAAGCTACACTGACATGCAACGACGTTTTCTGTGATCTTCATTTTCTTTGTCAGGGAGTGTAACTCACTAGTGGAACGTCTCCTGTTTAAACTATCTGGATAATGATAACGTCTCTTGTTTGCCCTGTTTCCTTAACTACTGTGTTTCTGGGAATTGTATATTACGAATGACACACCTGAGCCTTAGTGTGGTTCTCGCACCTCAGAGTGGGGATGCCTCGCCTCTCCATACGGAACTTTCAGAAGGTGCAAGAAATCGTTCCCGTCTAAGACTCAGTGACGCCCCCGCAGAGAAGGTAGGCGGTGTGTGCCACGGCGCCAGGGCGTGTTTGAACTGCTTCCGGCAATGCGACTGCGACTGGCGAGACTCTGCGCTGGCGGTGTTGAATTAGTCGATTAACTGCGTCGCCGCGCCTGTCGGCTCGCAACACGCGCAGCGCGACGCAGCTAATCTCTCTCCCCCTACGGGCGTTTCCTTTGCTCGGCGTGGAAAGCCTTATTTGCTCTCCGGATAAGCAAATAGGCCACGTAATTACCTCCTACAAGATTTTGGTTGGAGAAGCCGGATTCTAAATTACTAGGAAGACCACACTGTGAAATATTATTTACAACAGTGGAAAGCTTACGCGTGTAATTTTAGTACTCTGAACGCTAGTCTACGCTGATTCCGTTGTTAAATATATTGGAGAGAGTGGATGCATGGAAAGCTGGAAAGAATACAGTGGAGCCATTTACGCGGGGGACGAACTGTCTTATGACGTGATGAAAGGTGGGTTGGAAGTCGATTTCAGAGACGTAGAGGATCGAGTATGACAGAGATTGACAGACCGTGACATAACGTGCTATCAAATAATGCACAAGGAATAGATGGCATTTCTAAAATCGCTGGAGGAAATGCCAACCAAATTTCTGTCAAGCTGGTGTACAGAGATCGGAAACATGTCACCCGACTTTCGGAAAACTGTCATCTGTGCAAGTGGAAAGACAACAACGGGTACTATCGCATAATCAAGTTAGCAGCTCATGCAGTCAAGTTATTGAGATGATTAACACACAGAAGAATGGAAAAGAAAACCGATGGTCCCTACTGATTTCGTCTTAGAATAGCAAATGTGCCATAGAGACATTTCTGACATTGCGTTTGGTAATCTAAACGAGACATATGAAAAAGCGAGACACCTCTGTAGCATTTGTCGACCTAGAAAAGCGTCGAACAATCTAAAATGGTGTAAGATGATCGAAAATCTCACAAACCTGTTTTAGGCTGTGGGTCCAGACGGGTAATATAATACTTATAAGAATCAGAAAGGAATAATAAAAACTAAAGAAAATGAACAAAGTGTACCTATTTTTTAGGAAAAGCTGGGTTGCATTCATTCTCTCCTATTAACAATTCGTACATCGAAAAAGCGATCTATACTAATAATAAAACTAAAAAACCGTTGTATCTATCTGTTTGTCTCAACATGCTACTGTCGAAATGTAAAACACGAATTTTCAAGGGGTTTTCATAGTTAACTCGAGCATAGCTTTGGACTCTATTTCGTAAAAATCTTATCACAAAAAATTATCTCGGTTTAAAGTTTTATCTAAAACAGTCTTGTCTCTCTATTTGTCTGAACACGCTAATTTCCAAAATTACTAGACGAATTTTTGTGAGGTTTCCACAGGTAACCTGAGCGTTGGTTGGGCAACAAATAGACTTTACTCCATCCAAATGACAACACAAAAAACAGATGTCATAATTCAAAGTGTTATTTCAAATCGATGTGCCCAGATCAGTAGTTCAGATCATCACGACGTACTATACCAAAGAGCCAACTGATGGCACATCAGTTTTCTAGTATACCTCAGAAGCAACAGATAACGTTGTCATTTTTTTTAATTTGGTGACAGATTATTTTCTTAAGTTTACATCAACGACAGACTCAAGTGCTGCAGGCTGATCTTCCTGAATAAAAATTGAATTTGATTGGTATTTCGTTTTGTGTATTGAAAATTAAGTCATTTCTTTGCTTTTTCGATAGGCATTACTCGTATACGGTTCTAGGAAAAACGAATTTTTTTAAAGTTTTCTGCGGCGACCCACTCATTACACTTCGATTTTGCTTTGTTTATGAACAAAAATGCCAAGAAAAAGATCTAGCCCTCCTGTATACACCAGACGACAGAGGGCTCTACGGTCTGAAGAATCCGATGAAGGTCGTGAAACGAGACTTGCTGCAACTAGAGAACATCAAGCATTAATTCGCTCTTTGGGAACGCCTTTCGGAAGTGACGTGTGTTGTAAGTCTGATCAAGAGCGTCATGTATTATCTCGCTCCTCAGACCGCTTCATTCAGATACTTGAAGTTATCCCTCTCCAACGTAACCTCATAGAAGCGGAAATGTTGATGGGAAGTGGTGCACGTGAACTAGATTTAAACCCCAAATTCTGCTTATTTCCCTTTAAACCTCTACAGTTCGTGGTGAGCTCATGTTATGCGCCGATCAAAAATAAGGCACAAGTGCAGGCACTGAATGTGCTGGTGTGGACTTAGGTGTCAGTTGCTTTTCACGTGGCCATCTCTAAATGACTCTCCCAAGTTAGTGAAACAAACAAGCTCTTTGTTCCTGTCCTCAGTCACATTACAGGGCGTCAAATTAAACACCCTACAGCCGTCCAGTTTCCAAACTAATTTTATTTGGTTACCAGTTTCGGTGATTTAATAAACTATCTTGAGGCCCCTGACCGATGTGTATGAATGCTTCACCTCGGTTGTGGAGTAATAAATCACCGAAACTGGTAGCCAAATAAAATAAGTCTGGAAACTGGACTGCTGTAAGGTGTTCGATTTGACATGCTGTATCGAACAGCTGAGTCCCGCAACCTCGACTACAAAGTATTGGGTGCAGCTATAAATAAATACCAGAGCATTGCTAGTTTTCTCAGCTAGTGCCTGAAATTAAATTCAGCTCATGAGTGTTTTAAAATGGTGGGTGAAATAAAGTGAGTGATAAGATTTCCTGCTATTCTCTGTGCGGGTAGCGCAGGGTTACAGGATAGACCGAATGGATGCAAAAATCTACTGAACCAAGAACATAATATGAGAGTAAACTTAAGGGACACGCAAGAAATGAGGAAGAAAAATGCAATTAGAGGGAATCTTAATATCAAAATTGGGGACTGCTAAGTAGAGGAAGAGAAGCAGTTTTGCTACGTTGGAAGCAGAGTAACGTATGGTGAATAACGCATCGAGGACACAAAAAGCGGACTAGCGCCGGCAGAGAACACATTTACAGCCAGAAGAAGTCAAGTAGTATTCTAATGGTTTAAAACATTGGCCCTAATTTCATAAATAAGTAACTGAGAATTTCCGTCTTGACGCTGTGGTACTATGGAGGTAAAACGAATATTAGGTGGTGCGATAAGGTCCTCTGCAGAACATGCCAAGAAAGGAAAATCTGTAAATCTCTGATAAGAAGAGACAGGATAATAGGACATATTTTAGACATTAGGCAATTTCTTGCCTGGTGCTAGCAGGTGCCTTAGAGGGTAAAAACTGTAGAAAAAAACAGAGATTGGCATTTATCCAATAAATGATTGAGAACATTTAGTACTACTCTGAAATGAAGGGGTTGGCACAGGAAAATGGGGGCGAAACGCATCAAACCAGTCAGAGTCTGGCAACTCAAAATGATGTACTATGAGTAGATTTAGTGTACGTTGAGACGTAAATACAGCCATTAAGCGACAAAACGTCTCCGAAATATGGTTAAGAAGGCATTACTCTTTCCATCAACAAAGTTGATGCTGGAGGGATGTGGGGATGAAGGGGAAAACTTCCTCAATTTGAAGTAGAAAAGAAATAATCGAAAAGAAAAAAAAAAAAAAAACACGAATCAATATTTTTCCATATTGAATTAGACTAATAACAAAAACATTCTGAAATACACAATGGATTGTAGGATATTGATTTAATTACGTAACATTTTAGCAACTGGCAGCAGGTTTTTCTATGGCAAACAAACAGAAAACAGGTAAAAACCACATGTTACTTACAGAGCAGGGTGACTGACGTATTAGTCGCCTCTTCTTATTATAGTTATGAATATAACTTATGTACTTCATAAGTACTGACGACATGTAGTGAAACATATCAAGAAAACTTTGTTCGCCAAATACCGACTATATCACACAAAATACGAAAATGGTAAGCTTATGGGCGAAACCACTTATGATGAGCATAAACAGATACATCTTATTACGAAGTAAAATATAAAACTATTTGACTGTCATGCTGTAAGAACAGCATCATCATCATAATTGGCTTCGGGGCACAACGTTGAAATAACGTAAGTACAGATACGCCACAGATTTGTCACAAGAGACGATGGAGTAAAGGACGTTTCAGTAAGAGGTCGTGATGTATATTGGGGACTCTCTTCACGTCATCAACTACATAGAGGGAGCTACACCAGCTAACAGGAGAACGAAGAACCTATGTTATTCAAACCTTTGCTCAGACGGAATGTCATAAATGACGAACTATCGTATATAATAGCCGTTAAATGAATCATATTTAATTACTTAAACTGAGGTGGAAGGGGGAGAAAGGCAAGGAAACGAAGGGATTATTAATATCAACTGCATCAATCATGACTTTATGCGGAATCAGCAGCGATGAGGAAAAATGTGTGTCAGACCGGGATTCGAATTTGGGATCTCCTGCTTACTAGATAGTTGCCTTAGTCACTACGCCACTCGGACACAATGTTTATCCCAATTGCGCAGACTATCACGATACGCCTCTTGACCAACTCAAATTCCCATATAGCGCCACCTACCCTCAGTCCCTGGCCATGTCCTCCATGCTCACTGTTCAGATTGCTACACGAGGCCAGACCTAATGAATGTGATGTGTTGATTGCTCATCGTGAATCCGTACTAAATGTGGTGCATTCATTGCCTGAAAGAACAGACAACACACATTCATATAATTAATTCACCTTGATGTGCAATGGATTCACCACATTCAATGCCGATGGACAATTACGTCCGACATCCTGCGGGGAATCTCTAAGTGGCTAACATGGAGGACATGGAGAGGAACTGTAGGCAGATGGAGCTAGGTGGGAATGCGGGTCAACTGAGAGGCATGCCGTTGTAGTACGTGAAGTTGCGTTAAACACTGTCTGCGTGGTGCAGTGGTAAGCAGGAGATCCCGGGTTCGAACCTCGCTTCGGCTCATATTTTCACTTGTTGCCGCTGATCACGCATGAAGTCATGAAGCAGCTGATATTGGTAATCCCTTCCTTTCCTTTCTCACCCCTCCTCCTTCAGATTATATATTATGTTTCACAGCTCCGAATTCCGCGTCGTCTCTCTTCTTTCGGACACGGCCGGAACAACAAATACCACTCACTCATACAGGTATATTTATCATTCTTCAGTAAGAGTAAATAAAGCAAAAGAAGCAGTATTTAATAACAGAAAATGATTGTGTAAACATTCCCTTTGGATTAATGTTTCCTGTGGTTTTCTTACATCGGGAGAAAACATGAACGATTTCCTTCTCCATTCTGCCCCCTCGGAGCTTATGCTCCATCAGTAATGAACCGGTAGTCGATGTGATTTTGCATGCCTACAGCATTTAAATGTCTGTGGTAGGTGCATTGTGATGGAGTACTGTCTAATCTAAGCTCAGGGTAACTAAGGTATCCTGGCACGTTATAGAACTCTTCCTGATGTTGTTCACAGAGGTACATTGGGTGACGAGTGGCGCTGCGTGTGGACAGCAACACAGTTGATGCGGGAGGGAGGTGGGGATGAAGGGGAAAACTTCCTCAATGAAAAGAAAAAAACACGAATCAATATTTTTTCGTATTCACTTAGACTGATAACAAAAACATTACAAAATACACAATGGATTTAGGACATTAACTTTTTTAGTTATTGCTGTGGCAGTAATTTCTACAAATACTGCCAACAGGATTAACAAATCAGACAATGTGGGTCATTAACTGAAAGGTCGATCTTAGTCGTTTTTCGTGGTAAGTGGTTTCCTGTCTGCTAAGTTGATATCACAAAACGACAATATTGCAGTCCGGAAAGTTTCTTATGAGCGAATGGTCAATTAATATCACCTTGTATGTTGCGTATAGTACTTAGTTTCTGTTTCCTTCATGGTTCTAGATTCTATTCTTTAGAAAAGAGTACCAACCTGCATGATCCACGGCTTTCGATTTAGATAACACTTTTATGAATAAAGTGAAGGAACTCTGCCACAAATCCTTGATGACCACGCAGTGCCTATCGCTAGTTCTTTGTCTAACACTTCCCTGAATTTCAGCTTGTTAAAACAAATGGAGAGAAGGGGAGAGAGCGAGGGGGGAGACAGAGAGAGACTTGACGAATACGCTTACCACACAGCTACTACTTTTTTTTTGTTTTTGTTTTTGTAAGGCAGGTGGCTAATATCTGATCAATAATCTACTACAAAAAGCTAAACCTATTTTATTGTAAAGACGTCAGTTGTTATCTGCTGTTTAGTCTCTTGAATTAAAACCAATTATTTCCCTAGGCAGTTTACCTAACGTGTATTATTAGTCACGTTACTATTGCAAAGCTTACTACCTCAACACGCATTTTAATTACTGCGACTGACGTTTTATGCAGGTTCCTTGCTGCAATAAATAATCTAAATAAGCAGCGGACACGCAGACTGCCGTTACGTAAGAAACCATGGGGACATTAACATAATTAGGATATTTCCTTTGAAGTGCTTTGAAGTGCTGGACTGAAGTTAAAAATTGGCTCTGAGCACTATGGGACTTAACTACTGTGGTCATCAGTCCCCTAGAACTCAGAACTACTTAAACCTAACTAACCGAAGGACATCACACACATCCATGCCCGAGGCAGGATTCGAACCTGCGACCGTAGCGGGCACGCGGTTCTTGACTGTAGCGCCTATAACCGCACGGCCACTCCGGCCGGCTGACTGAAGTTAAACACAACGGATTTGTAACCTACACGAAAGATAGTTGACACCAATGGCAGGAGTGTGTTCCGGGATCTGGATTCATTGTAAATGAAGTCGTGTTCACCATTAACTTCAGTGGTATGGTTATGTGCTACTTAGAAGTGTGAATTCTGTAGTGGGTGATGGGAAAAGTAAGGACTGAAGGTAAACGAGAGTGCTGTTACTTTGCACTATAGGTAAATGGTTCAAATGGCTCTGAGCACTATGGGACTCAACATCTATGGTAATCAGTCCCCTAGAACTTAGAACTACTTAAACCTAACTAACCTAAGGACATCACAACTGTAGGTAAAAAAGGAGGAATAATTGCTGAGAGGAATAAGTGCCAGGACTGCACTAAAACCGTGGACGTATGTCATGCCTCGTACTAGATCAGAATAAAAGCGTAAAAGAAAAATAAACCTTCAAAATGGAGCCATAAAAATGGTTGTGAGACCATTTTCCTATTGGGATTGGGGATCTGCATGCGTTTCTTACGAGGGCTAGTGTAACTGCCGTTAACGATTAAGCCGCCAACTACAACACCATTCAGACTAAAAGAAGAAGTTAGAACCAAAATAGGTGTATAAGCGTAGTAGAATACCCCACATCAAGCATCTAAACCGAACAACGGCGCTAAATTAACAATGCTGATTCCTGCGCTAAATGGAGATGTGTGTCGTACACATAATGACAGTTTTGACAAACTGCCAGTCTCAAACTTAATGCACAGCACGAAACTTTACAGCACACATTTTTGCATTCATATTACGCGCGAAATTGTATTCACCGCGTATCTGTCCCGAGAAAATTATAACTGTATTTATATTTGTGGAAAGTCTACATTATTACTTTCAGTTATTACATCTTCACAATTTGACACTGAATATGGCTCTCTAATATTTGCTCAGCGATTACAGTTTTGTCTGCTGTGGATTTGCACTGAGTCGAACAGATCAGTGCAGCTTAAGCATCGAGTTGTGTGGTATCCTCAAGCGAGTTGCTTCGGAGCTATCACCTCCTGGTAGCGCTATCTGATACTTGAATTTGGACTGCTTTGTCAGGGTATATGTTCGAGGATGGTAGTAAAACGTTGTTGCAGCCGGCCATTCGTTTCCTCGGGGTTCTGTACAGGGACGCATAAGCTGTAACCATCTGCACAACGGACAGGAATGTGAGATGTAGTTACTGTATTAAACGAGTTTATCTTCCTTGTGCGCAGTATATGCGAATTTCATAAACGGAGGTATATGAGCCCATTCCGTTCCCCGTAGCTCTAATGCATTTGGTATAACCTCTCTCTCTCTCTCTCTCTCTCTCTCTCTCTCTCTCTCTCCACTTCTTGCTTTCTTCTCCACCTACATTTCCTCGTTTCCTCCTTCTAGAGGTAAGCTTTTTGTGACCCATCAGTTTAATCTCTCCCTCGAGCGAATTGCCATCAATCTTTCACAAAAAGTATAAGATATACATAGACACAAATTTCTGTAATATTATCGTACTATAGTTGACAACTAGTAACATAAATTTCGTCAGCTTTTGCAGCTCCTCAGAAGCTACTCAACGCGTCTGCTGGAAAAGGATAATTTTTTTATATGGAGATAAACTGCTAATCTTTTGTATGTTTGTACCAGAGGCCGCCACACGAACATCTGCTCATTTTAAAACGATGATCTGTCATTGGCGTATTTCTGTCGAGAAAAAGATATTCTCTGGCGTGCAGACATGAAAAAATTTGTAGATCAGCAGGCTTTCCTATTAGCTGTGGGGACTGGGTGTTTGTATTGTCATCATTTCATCATCATTTATGACTGTGGCTGGGTTTGTCTGTGGAAAAAAAACTGGACTACGTACAAATTGGGACTTTGTACGGATGTTGATGGCCGTGCAGTTCATCGCCCCACAATCCAAACATCATCATCATCATATTCCCAGTAGCTGTGATAGATCATAAAATCTGAGTAGTTAGGCTGCGTCATATTCCTCTTCAAACTGCTCACTGTTCGACGTTTCGAACTGTGATCTTCTTCAGCAATGTTCAGCCACCTAGGCACATTAGTGGAGTCCTGAAGTGTTCAGCCACCTAGGCACATTAGTGGAGTCCTGAAGTAGATCGCAGCACAGAGACAGAGGCACTTCCGGAAAATATATCGCAAACCAAACAATAATTGATGTAGAGTAAATAAATTTCTGGAATACATTTGTCTAGGTAACATATTTAAGTGATTAATATTACAAGATCTCAAGATAACGTAAGTGCGAGATAAGCCATTGCAAACGAGAAATGCTGGTACATTAATAACCTGTGTAACCTCCAGAATGTTGAGCGCAAGAATGGAAAAATGCATGCACTGTCTTGTACCGGTGCTGAATGTCATTTTCTGGTATGTAGTTCCATGTCTGTCAATCGGACCGTTAATGCTCTTTGCAGATGACGCTGGAGGTGTCCTCCAATGATGTCCCTTATTTGATAGATTGGAGGGATATCTGGTGATCAAGCAGGCCAAGGCAACATGTCGATTACAACAAAGGAGTGTGGGCGAGCGTTATCCTGTTGGAACACAGCCCATGGAATGAAGTTAATGAATGGCAATACTACAGCACGAAGCATCACATATGCATACAAATATGCAGTCAGGGTGTGTCTGATAATCACGAGAGTGTCCTGCTGCCACACGAAATCGCACCCCAGACCGTAACTCCAATGTGTCTAGCACGCCGACAGATTGGTTGCAGATCCTGCCTGAACTGGTTTCTTTGTATTCAACACACGACCGTCACTGGCACAGACGCAAACCATATTCCATCAAAAAACATTATAGACCTCAAACTTGCCCTCCAGTGAGCCCTCACTAAACATAAATGGGTTAGTGGAAGGCAAGCTATAGGGCGCTGCCTCTGAAGTAGCCGATTTGTAACGGTTCGTTGTGTGACGGTGGCATCGACTGCTACTCAGATTTCTGTTGCAGATGCATGACGACGCGCCATAGCCATACGCCGAACAGAATTGTCTTCCCTGTCGGTAGTGCCACGCGGTCGTTCGAAGACAGGTATCTTCGCGAGTGTACTTTCTCGTGACCACCGCAGTCAGCAGTCATGTACAGCGGCTATATTCCTACCAAATCTTCCTGCAATATCGCAGAAGGAACACCCAGCTTCTTCTAGTCCTAGCACACGACCTTGCTCAAACTCAGTGATGTATTGATAATGGCGTCTTTGATGCCTTGAAGGCAGTCATGACCAACATCAACCCACACATCGGATCTCTAAGATAACTAACGCTCACGACCGTTACGGCATGTATTTAAAGCAAACCTGATTTGGATCCTCATAGTGGCGCTACTAGCGCCAATCTTACGCTATTGGAATGAAACTGGAAACTCGTTGCTGGTGTTTCGATATTTCTTTCGTCAGTGCATGATGCAGCCTAATGAATCTGAAGATATTATCGTCAGTGAAAAAACTGATATGAGGCTTAGAGCACACTCCAGTATTCCCCAAACCTGTTTCCGTATCCCACGGGGTGCTTTCCCTGCCATTTAGCCGCGTCACTACAGACAATGTGATGCATGCGAAAGTCATTAGAATCAAATATGCGTATCAGGTCTCGAAAAATAAAAATGGTCGCTGGAATTGGACACGACACATCCAGCCTGTTACAACTCAATGTGTCAAACGCACGATTGAAATTCCCAACCGCGGTGAAATAAAAATTGGAAATCTGAGATTGGCAGTTCGTCTCTTGGGCTCTGATCCCAACGACACAGACTGTAAATTGTAAAAACGGCTTACGATCCGAAGCATTGTTTCTACAAGTGTTTCGTATACAGCATACAAAAACTTAATCAGGTAATCTCTCCGACGCATAATTACACACAAGAAAAGGAAATAAAGTAGAAAGGTATTGTTTATGGAATCAGTTAATTTGATTGAATAATAAAACATTAGAACTCGTGACAGTAATTTGTAAGTTGACTACATGCTTATTAACAGGGCTAACTTACAACTTAGAATTTGTGATCCCACAGCGACTCATCACAGGGAATGTTTACGAATGTATTTTCAGAGATCCCAAATTTTTCTCCAACTTGTAACACTTTCCTTTTAGTTCTCAAAGAAGTATCAGCGACTGGAATACATACACAAGTGTTCAAACGCTATAAACCGTTTTTGGCATGTTCAGTGGTATGAAATAACTCATTCAACATGCCAAAGAGCAACGCTTGGTGGGTTCAGATATACCATACTAAGAGCCACACCACATTGTGGCGTGGGATTAGCCGAGTTTTGAATCTGTTCTCGATAAGTGCTTTTCCAGTACGATTTCTTTATTGGCATTAGATATTTGACCTACTGGACCAACATAAGGAGTAATGAAAGTCATCTAGAGAGCTTACAATTATTTGTGCTTGTCCTTCCTATCCACAATGATCAGCGAGTTGAAAACCCCAACATACATGAGGCTGCAAGAGCACTGTAGAAAGTTGGAAGTACGACGGAGAACAAAGACAGCAGTATGGAGAACATTATGGTGGGATGCCTATAGTAATCAAGCTCTCAGCCTACATATTGTGAAATAGTGTGGTGTCACCGCCAGACACCACACTTGCTAGGTGGTAGCCTTCAAATCGGCCGCGGTCCGTTAGTATACGTCTGTGATTGCAGACCGAGCGCCGCCACACGGCAGGTCTAGAGAGACGTCCTAGCACTCGCCCGAGTTGTACAGCCGACTTTGCTAGCGATGGTTCACTGACAAATTACGCTCTCATTTGCCGAGACGATAGTTAGCATAGCCTTCAGCTACGCCATTTGCTACGACCTAGCAAGGCGCCATTATCAATTGCTATTTATCTTGTGATGCATGTACCGTCAGACTGATGTTCACCAATTATGGATTAAAGTTAAGTATTCCAGCAGCTAAGTACTTTATTTGCTAGTCTCAATTACTTTACCTGTTCCAGACCTCACACCAGCCTGCGTGAGCTTAAACGCGTGCCTTCGGCTTCCTCTCATAGTGACTTGGCTGTCTTGCCAAGTCACAACACATAGTTGTAGAGCCCCATGTTGAATTGTTGGAAGCAAGTTGTTACTGTAGTTTTCAGGCTGTGTCATGTACAGATGGTTCAAATGGCTTTGAGCACTATGGGACTTAACATCTGAGGTCATCAGTCCCCTACACTAAGAACTACTTACACCTAACTAACCTAAGGACATCGCACACATCCATGACCGAGGCAGGATTCGAACCTGCGACCGTTGCAGCAGCGCGGTTCCGGACTGAAACGCCTAGAACCGCTCCGCCACAACGGCCGGCTCATGTACAGGTGACCCGCTGGTTATTGTTTCAAGGCGTTCCAGAAGACTGATGGGCAGAATTCTAATGACGCTTTAGCACTTGCGTAGAGTTGCCGATTGTGCACCAAAGTGGAAGTCGCAGGGAACAGATACACCTGGCACGATATCCAACCATCAAAATAGACAACGTCTGAGCGAAAATAACACTTCTACCGGTATCTTCTTCTCTATACCCACAAGGGCCTGACTTTCAAAGCCCACATGGGCTAGTGCACCACAGAAATTATGCTTAAGATGCCACTGTCATTAAAGATCAGTAGACGACGCCACCTGACACAGGGGGACAGTGTTGTGAGGCCAACTTGACAAATTTTCCATTCGAAGCTAACGTCGGGCAATCAGAAATATATCCCAGAGGCCATTTACTATCAAAGAAAAGGAAATGTAATGTGCGAGCGAGCATTAACTGAAGATACACTAGATAGCAGACGTGCAGTACGAATATGAGTGGACGTGGAATGACTAATATGTGGACCAATAAATTTACTGGAAATAGCGCTCTTTCACTATTGCCAAATGTTTAAGATCGTAATCACTGGTTCTCACAAGAGCTATCGTTCGCTTCCTCTCTGGCATGTAGAAAATCCTGCGTGTCTCTACAAGCACCAAAGTGGACAACAACTGTGTGATTGGTGACACTGGAATACCGAAACATGTCATCTTCATCGCAAAAGCACAGACCCACATTTTGAACGCTATAGATCTGAAGTCTAAGAGAAATCAACGTAGGAAATGTGGCTATCCAAAGGGGCATATGAACCCTTGCGATATCTTGCAGATATTCACTGGAAAAAAGAACTGAAGCCCTACACCACTGCAAGGAGTGCAACGTGACGCTGTGTAGACAACGATGTGCGAAAGCCGCACAAAATTTGCCTGCTTGCCACAGCAGAAAAGCTACATAGCTAGCACGGAGAGCGATGACGAGGCTGTCGTACAAATGGGACCATGGGAGCCGAAGCAAGATGAACTCTTTTCTGGCCGCCGCAGACCCCTCCTCAAACCGGTCGTACAATAATTTCGGGGATTCTCTCGCTGAAGTTTAAGGTCTTGGACAACACAGCCGCACCTGGGGAGAACTGGTTATGAGGCGGAGCGCAGTGAGAAGAACTGTCGTCGGAGATTGCTGAATCTGTGCCACATCTACATCTACGTGATAACTCTGCTATTCACAATAAAGTGCCTGGTGGAGGGTTCAATGAACCTCCTTCAAGCTGTCTTTCTACCGTTCCACTCTCGAAAGAGCACTCGGGATAAACGAGCACTTAAATTTATCTGTGGGAGCCCTGATTTCTCTTATTTCATCGTGATGATCATTTCTCCCTATGTAGGTGGGTGCCAAAAGAATGTTTTCACAATCTGAGGAGAAACCTGGTGACTGAAATTTCATTAGAAGATCCCGTCTCAACGAAAACGGCTTTGTTTTAATGATTGCCAATGCAATTCAAGTATCATGTCTGTGACACTATCTCCCCTATTTCGCGATAATACAAAACTAGCACTCTTCTTTGTACTTTTTCGATGTCATCCGTCAGTCCCACCTGATGCGGATCCCACACCGCTCAACAATACTCCAGAATAGGTCGGACAAGCATGTTGTAAGCAGCCTCTTTAATAGACCTGTTGCACCTTGTAAGTGTTCTGCCAATGAATCGCAGTGTTTGGTTTGCTCTACCCACAATATTATCTACGTGATGGTTCCAATTTAGATTATTTGCAATTGTAATCCCTAAGTATTTAGTTGAATTTACAGCCTTCAGATTTGTGTGACTTATCGCATATTCGAAATTTAGCTGATTTCTTTCAGTACTCATGTAAATAACTTCACACTTTTCCTTATTCAGGGTCAAATGCCACTTCTCGCACCATACAGATATCTTATCTAAATCATTTTGCAAGTCGTTTTGATTATGTGATGACTTTACAAGACGGTATATGACAGCATAATCTGCAAACAATGTAAGACGGCTGCTCAGATTGTCTCCTATGTCGTTAATATAGATCAGGAAAAATAGAGGGCCTATAACACTTCCTTGGGGAACGCCGGATATTACTTCTGTTTTACTTGTTGACTTTCCGTCTGTTACTACGAACTGTGACCTTTATGACAGGAAATCACGAATCCAATTGCACAACTGAGATGATAGTCAGTAGGCACGCAGTTCGGTTAGAAGACGCTTGTGAGGGACGGAGTCGAAAGCCTTCTAGAAATATAAAAACACGGAATCAATTTGAAATCCCCTGTCGATAGCACTTCATGAATATAAAGAGCTAGTTGTGTTTCACAAGAACGATATTTTTCTTCTGAAACCGTGCTGACTATGTGCCAATAAATAGTTTTCTTCGAGGTACTTCATAATGTTAGAATACAGTATATGTTCCAAAACCCTACTGCAAATCGACGTTAGTGATATAGGCCCGTAATTCAGCGAATTACACCTACTTCCCTTTTTGGGTATTGGTGTGACTTGAGCAATTTTCCAGTCTTTAGATACGGATCCTTCTGTGAGCGAGTGGTTGTATACAATTGCTAAATGTGGAGATATTTTATCAGCATACTCTGAGAGGAACCTGACTGGTATACAGACTGGACCGGAGGCCTTGCCTTTATTATGTGATTTAAGCTGTTTCGTTACTTCGAGGATATCTACGTCTATGTTTCTCATCTTGGCAATTTCTCTTGATTGGAATTCAGGAATATTTACTTCGTCTTCTTTGGTGAAGGAGTTTCAGAAAAACGTGTTTAATAACTCTGCTTTAGTGGCACTGTCATAAGTGACTTCACCGTTGTTATCGCGCAGTGAAGGTATTGATTGCGTCTTGCCACTGGTGTACTTTATGTTTGACCAGAATCTCTTTGGGTTTTCTGCCAGATTTAGAGACAGAATTTCATTGTGGAAATTATTAAAAGCATCTCGCATTGAAGTACACGACATATTCTGTAAGACTTTGCCAATCTTGGGGATTTTGCGTTCTTTTAAATTTGGCATGCTTTTCGTTGCTTCTGAAACAACGATCTGACCAGTTTTGTGTACCATGGGGGATCAGTACCATCACTTATTACTTTATGTGGTATATATCTCTCAATTGCTGTCGATGCTATCTCTTTGAAAACATTCCACAACTTTTCTACACTTACATGATCAGATCGGAAGGAGTGAAGACTGTCTCTTAAAAAGATGTTAAGAGCATTTCTATCAACATTTATAAATAGATATGCTTTGCGTTTCCTTTTGCTGGTTGTAAGTGTTATGGTATTCAGCCTAGCAGCAACTGCCTTGTGGTCGCTAATCCCAGTTTTCGTCACAATACTCCCTATTTGTACAGCATTATTTGTTGCCAACAGCCCAAGTATACTTTCGCAGCCATTTACGCTTCGAGTTGGCTCATGGGGTGATTGTTGAAAATAATTTTCTGAGAAAACATGCAGTACAATTTCGGATAACGTTTTATGCCTGCCGCCCGCTTCAAACGAATAATTTTTCTACCATATCGAGGGTAGATTGAAATCACCACCGACTATAATTGTATGAGCGGGGTGCTTAATTGATATGAGACTCAAGTTTTCTTTGGACAGTTCAGCAACTATATCATCCAAGTCGGGGGGTCGGTAAGACGATCCAACTAATAATTTAGTCCGATTGTCGGGTATAACCTCTACTCATTCTATTTCACACGAACAATCTACTTCAATTTCACTGCAAGGTAAACTACCTCTGACAGCGATAAGTACTCCACCACGAACTGTATTTAATCTATCTTTTCTGAACACCGTTAGATTTCAGCTGAACTTATTTTCGGCTTTAGCCAGCTCTCTGTATATACAGCTATACTACTGGCCATTAAAATTGCTACACCACGAAGAAGACGTGTTACAAACGTGAAATTTAACCGAAAGGAAGGAGATGCTGTGATATGCAAATGATTAGCTTTTCAGAGCACTACACAAGGTTGGCGCCGGTGGCGCCACCTACAACGTACTGACGTGAGGAAAGTTTCCAACCGATTTCTCATACACAAAGAGCAGTTGCCCGGCGTTGCCTGGTGAAACGTTGTTGTGATGCCTCGCGTAAGGAGGAGAAATGCGCACCATCACTTCTCCGACTATGCCTGCCGGTGTGGCCGAGCGGTTTAGGCGCTTCAGTCTGGAACCGCACGACCACTACGGTCGCAGGTTGGAATCCTGCCTCGTGCATGGATGTGTGTGATGTCATTAGGTTAGTTAGGTTTAAGTAGTTCTAAGTTCTAGGGGACTGATGACCTCATATGTTAAGCCCATTGTGCTCAGAGCCATTTCAACCATTTGAACTTCTCCGACTTTGATAAAGGTAGGATTGTAGCTTATCGCGATTGCGGTTTATCGTATCACGACATTACTGCTAGCGTTGGTCGAGATCCAATGACTGTTAGCAGAATATGGAATCGGTGGGTTCAGGAGGGTAATACGGAACGCCGTGCTGGATCCCAACAGTCTCGTATCACTAGCAGTCGAGATGACAGGCATCTTATCCGCATTGCTGTAACGGATCGTGCATCCATGTCTCGATCCCTGAGTCAACAGATGGGGACGATGGCAAGACAACCACCATCTGCACGAACAGTTCGACGACGTTTGCAGCAGCACGGACTATCAGCTCGTAGACCATGGCTGCGGTTACCCTTGACGCTGCATCACAGACAGGAGCGCCTGCAATGGTGTACTCAACGACGAACCTGGGTGCACGAATGGCAAAACGTCATGTTTTCGGTTGAATCCAGGTTCTGCTTACAGCATCATGATGCTCGCATCCGTGTTTGGCGAAATCGCGGTGAACGGCCATTGGAAGCGTGTATTCGTCATCGACATACTGGCGTATCACCCGGCGTGATGGTGTGAGTTGCCATTGGTTACACGTCTCGGTCACCTCTTGTTCACATTGACCGCACTTTGAACAGTGGACGTTACATGTCAGATGTGTTACGACCCGTGGCTCTACCCTTCATTCGATCCCTGCGAAACCCTACATTTCACCAGGATAATGCACGACCGCATGTTGCAGGTCCTGTACGGGCCTTTCTGGATACAGGAAATGTTCGAATGCTGCCCTGGCCAGCACATTGACCAGATCTCTTACCAATTGAAAACGTCTGGTCAATGGTGGCCGAGCAACTGGCTCGTCACAATACGCCAGTCACTACTTTTGATGAACTGTGGTATTGTGGCGAAGCTGCATGGGCAGCTGTACCTGTACACGTCATCCAAGCTCTGTTTGACTCAATGCCTAGGCGTACCAAAGCCGTTATTACGGACAGAGGTGGTTGTTCTGGGTACTGATTTCTTCGGATCTATGCACCCAAATTGCGTGAAAATGCAATCACATGTCAGTTCAAGTATAATATATTTGTCCAATGAATACCCGTTTATCATCTACATTTCTTCTCGGTGTAGCAATTTTAATGTCCAGTAGTGTATTTGAGTTTAAGTGCTTTCTATTAGGTCTTGGAGCTCTGGTTCTTTCCCAACACAGCAACGACAATTTACAACTACAATTCCAATCGTTTCTACAACTACCTTACTGTATTTTACCTGTCAACTTTCAGATGGACGTCCCTTCTGTGGTTCTCTGAGACCCTCTAACCGAAGAATACCGCCCATTCCCTCTCACACAGCCCCCGCTACCCGCCAGATGTACATATCGTAAGATGGTCTCGCAGTTTCGTGCGACAGCAACACAACACGCACTGACACCACGTGCTGGAGACTAGGTACGTGTGAACTGGGTAGTGCCGGAGGCAGAAATGGTTTCGTAGTACTTGACGACTATCGAGTGCTAGGGGTATGGACACATAAACGTTGCAGTTGCGAGATTAGTAGATAAGAGTTGCAGTCCTATTATGATACCAGAAACAGATAAAACATATCATAGACCGTTTAGTTACATTAACATTTATATCATAAATCTGCATTATAGTATACAGCACACACAAATTAACTTAAGTGGTATGAGTGGTTTACTAACAGGTAAACTTAACGTAGCTGGATAGTATTCACAGTTTCTTGAGCACTTTTTCCAGCTGGTAACACTCTGAAGTCATATTTCCTTCCAACGATGTCATCGTATATTTTTATGCTTGATCCAAGTCAACAAATATAAATTTAGGGATCATTGACTCCGAATTCCTTTCCTTTCCTTGTTTACTGTAGAACTGGATCAATTACGCGTCGAAGATACCAATGAAATATGGAGCATGCATTACGAAGTCACTTCCATTGAACAATACCGGATGCTCCAACAGACAATAATATAACATGAAATATTCCACACAGACTGCAGAAGCGTCGGTGACACTGTGTTCCTGGTGTTGGTATATATTTTTGCATGTACGAGTTGTAAAATGCATGCTGTGCTACAGCTGCTGCATAATTAGAACACTGACACACGTATCTGTAAGAATCTTGTGCATGTTTAATTTGCACTCATCGTATGTTTCATTAATTGCACCAGTTTTTAATGTTTGTTCGCTCGTGTAAGAACTGTCTTAATAATGTTTATGACTCTGTAAATGTTGTGCAACGGCTTCAATTTTTGTGTCATATTACCTGATTGCAAAAAGAGATGTTAATAAAAGAGTCAACGCTATACAATGTTTATAGCTGAACACAGACTCCATGATCTTTATACACCTGAATAGACGGTTTTCAGAGAATCTGCATCAACGTCTACATTATTACTGTGTAATTTACTAGTAAGGACCTGTCAAACAGTTCATCGAACCACCTTTAAGCTAATTTTCTACTGTTCCACTCTCGAACAGCGTGAGAGAAAAACGAACACTTAACAACATCCAGTAACGTGTTGTTTTACAGCTAATATGGCAGCGAGCCCTGATGTTGCTGCTTGTGTGGCGATATTTTATGGGAAAAAGGTTAAATTAGAAGAAATCCACAATTATTTGTTAACAGCTGTTAGTTATTACTTCTGTTAATATGTAAATCTCACACCAATAGCAGAACTCTGGTTAACCAGCTTCGACACACTGTCAAAAATGTATTGCTCCTAAAAAGAATTGGTACACCAGGTTAGACTTCAATTGAATCGCTGATTGCAGAAACAACACTTGTCCACTTTTTGGTTAAATCGAGTTAAGAGCTGATTTCCATGTTAGGACGCTCCCTCTATCGGATGAATGCAGAATCAACATTTGTCCATCATTCTTAATGGGACAAACAAGATCTCGACGTTATGAGTGAGAGAAGAAAGAACACTTGTCCAGGACTAGTGCTATTTCTGCAGCCAACGTTGGCTAGCCTGTTGCGTAATATCATCTCTGTGTTCGCACGGTTTTTCTTTGTGAAGCACAGCAATGTTGAACAGGGAAGATATGGATGTACTTGATGGTGGTGAAAGTAGAAAGAGGAAAAAAGGTGTAAAAATGTTGAGTATCAGCGTGAAATCATAAAAAGTCGTGAATTAAAGGTTTAGGGTACAAAAACTACAGAGGAAAGTTTGTTTCAAAGAAAAGCATTAGTGTGGACTGCAAGTAAGTAATGTTCTAATACGGGAGGTTATACGTCAGTAAAATAGTAAACTAATGATTTATTGCGTGACTGAAATATCTGTGTAATTTTGCAGATGTCGTATAAACAGCTTTGGAAGAATTCATGAAGAGAAAATAAATTAAGTATTTTCACTTTTCTACAACATGATATCAAAGGACGAACCAGATCCTTAACTCCAAGGGCTGATTACTGAAGGTAATATTTACAGAAGACGAAGAAGAGTACCAGAATGAGGCCACTGCAAACCAAGATACAACAATTTTCATTATTTTATTAATTCCAGCACTGGATGATCAGAGGTAAGCAACAAAGCTTTCTTAAGTATTCATGGTGTCACAAACCGAAGGGTAAAGAGGATAAGCAATCTGCTTGCTTGTGGAAAGTCGCCTAGTGAAATCAAATCGGTGGTGCAGAAATAAGTTTGATAATTGATCACATAAATTCCTATGCCCAAAAAATTACTCACTATGGCACAAGAGAACAGCGTTATTTAAATAGCCAACTTAATGTCAAAATCATGTATGAGCAGTTCAGATTACGACATCCTCAAGCAAGTAATATTAAGTACGAATTTTATTTAAAAATATTCAAAGAACGTTTTTCACGTACATTTTGTCGACCACAAATTGACAGATGTGGTACTTGTGAAGCGCTTCAAAATAAATTACGAAACAAAATACTGAATGAAAAGGCTAAGAGGGTTGCCGCTGCAGAAATGATGGTTCATAAACGCAGGGCTGTTAAGTTTTTTGCTCGTATTCGTGAGGTACAAGTATTGTGTTAAAAAGACGAGGATGATGCAGGTATTAACATAGATTTTAAGCAAAATCTGTCCCTTTCTACCATACCAGTTCAGGAAGTTTTCTACCTTCGGCAACTCAATGTTAACGTATTCAACATCCACAACCAGAAGACAGGATATGCAATATTGTACATTTATCACGAAGGTGTAGCAAAGAAGTGTCGCGATGAAGTCTGCACGTTTCTGCTGGATTACATATGAAACGAGTTGCCACCAAACATAAAATACCTGCATATGTTTTCAGATGGCTGCCCAGGTCAGAATAAGAATAATACTATGGTCAGGTTCATCATGGCAGTTGCAGCATCTCAGCGTTTACTCAGAATTTATCATTTTTCCCGGTCAGAGGCCATTCATTCTTACCCTCTGACAGGGACTTAGCAGTGATTAAGAGGAAAATTCAAGCTGTCGATAGGATTTATAGCATCATGCAGTTTGTAGAACTTATTGTTGCGGCAAGTACCTTTAACAAATACCAGCTTAAAGTTGTTTCAACAGAGTTTGTACTGGCTTTCAAACAATGGTGGCATAAATTTTACAAACGTATTGCGTTGTCTTTGGAAACAATGAACAGCAAAGCGCTCACAATGAATGAGAAACAATCCTTCACCGTTTCAGACTTAATGGAATTTGAATACAACAGTGAGTGTAGTTGGAAAGTCACTGCAAGACCATACATTGGAAGCCAGGTGACGCACACATTTCGTTTACTTCTTGATTTAAAAACAACAGTAACTCTACCGACGGCTGCAGCATACGAAAAATGTGTACCACTAAGTGAGAAGAAAGTAGCTGACCTCAAGAAATTGGAGCTGTATATCCCTGAAGAGCACCTATCCTTTTACAGAGCTCTCTACAACTGGCCTTCAGTAGACAGCAGAGGGCCTGACAGTGAAGAATAGACATGGGTACAAGCAGTATTTCACTAAGCTTGCTATTTACCTGATTGTAATTTGTAGTTAAAAGTAGTTCTTCAGAATCTGTTATTTGGTAATGACAAATAATTTAGCTGATCTTCAGAAACTGTTATGTAGCCTAATAAAAACAATTTTTGTATTGGACATAATAAATTTACAAATAAACTGCTGAATGACACAGACTTACATTTCTGGCAACCAATTGATTTCAGGAACAGCACATTTCCACGAACTTTGCGTATTTAAATCATTACATCATTGAAAATAGTGTCTGGACAGCACCAGAAACTGTGCAATTCAAAGTAAAATAGTAACTGTGGTACTAAGGTAACGAGTAGCTGTAGACCGTATTCCCCTAGCACCACAGCATCAAAGTGCACGGCCCGAATGGTGCCGTCAGAGGATCTTTTGGAAGTTGGACTAGGGCGCCGTGGACTTGAGCAATGAAAGCAGATTCTTCCTGCAATCAAGTGGTGGTAGTTTGTGTGTACGATGTAAAACTGATGAGCACTGTCTCGTAGAGTGTACTCTTCTAAGACACGCTAGCTCCATCCCAGGCCTTAAGGTCTGGAGTGGGGTAAGCTACAAATCACGTTAACCTTTGGTGTTTATTGAGAGAACGTTAAGCAGCACTTGGTAAGTGCAGAATGTTGTTAGACCCGTTCTTTCGCCTTTGCTGCAATAGAAAAGTGATGAGTTGTTCCAACAGGTTAATGCTCGCCGACACACTACTAGTATAACTCAACTCCGCTCAAGATAGCACAACGTCCGGATTTGTCTCCAATAGAGCAAGTGAGGGATATGCTGGGACGAGAAGTGACTCGTGCGACACGTCAACCAAATACTCTTACGGAACTACGTGAACTAGTCGAGCAGAAGTGGCATACGATATCCCAGAACAGTGTTCGCCATTTGTACAATGGCCCGGATGCCAGAGTCAGCACCTACATAGCCACCTTGGAGGGTACACCATATACTAATAGAGTTGTTTGAGAGTAAGTCGATACCTTAGGACCGCATTTACTACTGATCTGTGAATGTAATCATTGCATGTACTCCATATTCACTGTTGAGTGAATTGTAAACCCCTAAAATGCCGTACTATTTTGCCGCGGTAGTGTAAATATTCCTTTTATTTATTTATTTACCTTATTTATTTTACCTGTCAGACTGGCGTCTTTTTTATACCTTAGATATTCGATAACGGCATCCATCGTCGATTTCTTGACTGCTACCATCCGTTTGTCACTGAGTCAGTGTCGCTTCTCTCTGATGCCTCTATCTATGTCACTCGCCATAATAGTCAGACCGAGTTTTGACAGCAACAAAGTAACAAAATGTGCACCATCTACGTGATCGTCAGAAGGGCGTGATACTCTTCTGGACAATTCATTTTCTTTAAGGCACTTTTATAATCATACAGCTGCGCCAAAGGGGCAATGAAATCAGGGGCAAATTTATTCGTTTACTTATGAAGAAGTTTACTTCGCAGAATGTGAGCTGACCTCTGAGACCTCTAACGTTATGGTCACCATACATCGCACGTGTTAGTGTGTTGTAAAATGACACCTTCAAGTTGAAGACTATCTAAAATCCTCTCAAATCTGAAAAAGAAGTAGAATACACACCGAACAAAAGGTTTTTTTTGCTATGTACAGGTATGCAGTTATCATCAAAGGCTGACAGCGTGACAATACATAAATGATAATTATTCTTCAGTTCATATCACTTGGTCTGAAAGCATTCGTTATGACAGGAAAGAGAGAATTACACACAGGAATAGCGGAGATCTATCCTGCTGTGCGACAGGAGATGTCAATGCTACGCCAAAGTCAGGCAATGAGGAGTCACCAAATATTCGGAAGATAAAAAAAAAGAAGTTATGCATATATGTCAGAGAGTACGAACAGGCTACATCAATCAGCAAAAACAAGTAATCACAATAATTCAGTTGTTGCATCGCAGTTTGTTAGGACAGTCATGGGTCGTAGCAGCCAGTGGCTGAATGAAAATCGTTGACTGTGATGAGAGTGGACATGGAGACGTATAGTCTAACCACAGGATGCCCGCCGTGTTGCCATACGGTTGCAACGTACCGTTTAGATTCGTCCTCCCTGTCAGCTCGACAATGGAGCCATGAAGAGTGTGTGGACACATTTTCGATTTAGCATAGCAAGTTACTTTTTACACTGCTTTACCATCAAACGGTCAAAGGTGTCATTTACTCTGCGTTTTTGCTTCAGTGTAGATGTTTAAATTCTTTTGCAATGGCGTTTACCAACACTGTAACTTCCTTGGCAACAATAGTCAGTAAAAAGTAAAATGAAATGATCGTGTGACATTGTCGACCGGGAGGGTCCGTCAGGGAAATTCGGCACCCGGATACAAGTCTTACTTCGGGTGTCGCCACACTGGCCGACTAGCGCGTCGTTTATGATGAGATTATGATGGCAACACAACAGCCAGTCCATGGGAGGGAAAAACCTCCAACACCGGTGCGACTCGAACCCGGACCCGCTGTAAGTACGTTACCACTCAGCTAAGCAGGCGAACAGTAGACAGTAAATGTCGATGATGACCTTGTAAGCAGGAAAGCTTAACACAATAAATTAATATGTAGAACAAAGCAAACTAGTGCTTTTCATTGATTAATCGCCAATTTTATGGGAGAGAAACTTTGCCTCACAAGTCTCCATTGACGATGAGTATAAATGAAACAAAATGAAGCTTGCAATATCAAGTCGCTGATTTAACCAGCAGTTTGAAAGCACGGGAATTAGTAGTGCGCGAATGGGAATTTGAAATACAAACGATGCAACTGCATTTTTGCTTATTACAAACAAAATGATTGTAAACAAAAGAATCACATATTGCCTACTGCCACGGCCATTAGAATAGGAAAACAAGAAGTAAACCGAGTAGCAGTGCGTATCGCTTCAAAAATGTAAGAAGCCTCAAAGTTTTCACCGAAATTGGCATTACGGTAAACATTTTTTATTCTTTGGTCAGCGCAGGCATTGATAGTCCTGTGTTCGAATTATTAGATTCTGTGCGCAAGCCTTCTTCAACCGAACCAGTGGGTATGAGCATGACGAAGGCATTAGAAGCTACACGGAGAATCCCGATAAAACTGATTTAACACCTACGACGTATGCAAGAGATCCAGGCCAAAGTAGTTCTTACTCTGATAATTAAAAATAAGGCCCTCTAACATACTTCCTCATCTTGGCTCATCGAAAAGGAAACCCAGCATTCCAGGATTATTTATCAAGTCGTAGACAATCTTCATCTGCACTAAAATAAAGTAGGAAAACCATAATCTCTAGTAAAAGCTGACAGATAATTGTATGAAATGGTGAACGAACGTTGACCAAAGGATATAAGATATTAGACTGTACAACTCTGATGATCATGAAACGAGGTGCTATCTGTGTCACTGAAAGCTGATGAGATAATTAAAAACCATAGCCGTATAAGAAAACACAAAAGGTTTGCAGTACAATTAAATAAATAGTACTTCACAGAACGAGACTGTAAACTCCTGTAAGGGACTCCTGTAAACTACGAAGACAGAGTGCCATGGCAAAGTCTTTGAATTTATGTTTTATAATCACAGGATTGACACTGAAATTTTACAGTTCTCCTGGAAACGAAAAGTATATAAAACCTTTACTACAGTGAACACATTTGCGTGCTGTAGTTACAGAAATACTATCCAAATTTTTTTCCCAAGCATTCATTGACTTAATGTGGCTGTTATTTTAAATGACATGAAGTTAATAACCTTAACTAAGTTGAACAATTATACATACGGCTATGAAAGGACTAGAGATCCCAGACCTTTGAACAAATGGCTGCACCACGGTCACGATCTGGCATGACCCATCTTTCGAACTGCCCTTCTCTGAGCTAAAAATATTCTTTTTGAGTGTACAGATTTGCCTCTAGCATATATTAGAGTGAAAACTTCCTAAATATATAATCCTTCAGAGACTGTGCAGATTATTGCTTCAGTGAAGGTGGCAAAATTTAATTGCAGCTTAATATCTTACAAGGGAAATTTCCAAGAGAATTTTACATCTACACATAGTCCTACGTATTTAAGGCGTTAGACTTGACGGACTACTTAAGAACTTCGTGAGAGTATAATTTTGCACTACAAGAGTTCCGAAAGGAAGGAGTATGAGTGACTAGGGGTTAGCGGCCAGTCGACGACGAAGTAACTGAATAACGAAAACCTAAGGATGGCTAAGTCCTTGTGAAAGGAATTATACCGCCATTAGCATTAAGTGATTTATCGAAACCACCAAAACCTCACATTTGGAGTACGAATATATGAAGATGGTATCTGTTCTCTCGGACATGTATCATGTGACCGTGCAGATCTCTAGAATGAAATTATAATTAAATCAACACCCTAAGCTGCCGACAAGCGTTGATGTACATCAACGGGGTCAGTTGAAAATGTGTATCCCGGCCGGGAAACGAACCCGGGATCTCCTGCTCACACGGCAGACGCTCTAGCCATCTGAGCCACCGAGCGCACAGAGACGAGTGCGAGTGCGAGTGCGGGGATTTACTCCTGCCACGCTCCCCGTGAGACTCAGCGCCCGCGACCATCCTGTCTGACCCGTTTGTGTGTCCTGTCGGCAAAACATTAGTAGAAGTGACGCAGTCCGCAGCTCGTGGTCGTGCGGTAGCGTTCTCGCTTCCCACGCCCGGGTTCCCGGGTTCGATTCCCGACGGGGTCAGGGATTTTCTCTGCCTCGTTATGACTGGGTGTTGTATGCTGTCCTTAGTTAGGTTTAAGTAGTTTTAAGTTCTAGGGGACTGATGACCATAGATGTTAAGTCCCATAGTGCTCAGAGCCATTTGAACCATTTTTTAGAAGTGACGCAGTCCTATGACTACGTACTGTAGTACTAACATTTCAAGTTTGACAAGGCCAATATCTGGCATGTTTTACACTACTGCCCGTTAAAATTGCTACACCAAGAAGAAATCCAGATGATAAACGGGTATTCATTGGACAGATATGTTATACTAGAACTGACATGTGATTATATTTTCACGCAATTTGGGTGCATATAGCCTGAGAAACCAGTACCCAGAACAACCACCTCTGGTCGAAATAACAGCCTTGATACGCCTGGGCATTGAGTCAAACAGAGCTTGGATGGCGTATACAGGTACAGCTTCCCATGCAGCTTCAACACGATACCACAGTTCATCAATAGTAGTGCCTGGCGTCTTGTGACGAGCCAGCGGCTAGGCCACCATTGACTAGAACTTTTCAGTTGGTGAGACATCTGGAGAATGTGGAGAATGTGCTGGCCAGGGCAGCATTCGAACATTTTCTGTATCCAGAAATTTCCGTAGAGGACCTGCAACATGCGGTCGTGCATTATCTTGCAGATATGTAGGATTTCGCAGGGATCGAACAAAGGGGAGAGCCACAGGTCCTAACACATCTGAAATGTAACGTCCACTGTTCAAAGTGCCGCCAATGTGAAGAAGAGGTGATCGAGTCATGTAACCAATGGCACGCCATACCATCAAGCCGGGTGATACGCCAGTATGTCGATGACGAATACACGCTACCAATGTGCGTTCACAGCGATGTCGCCAAACACGGATACTACCATCATGATGCTGTAAACAGAACCTGGATTCATCCGAAAACATGACGTTTTGCCATTCGTGCTCCCAGGTTCGTCGTTGAGTACACCATCGCAGGCGCTCGTGTGTATGATGCAGCGTAAATGGTAACCGCAGCCATGATCTCCGAGCTGATAGTCCCTGCTGCTGCAAACGTTGTCGAACTGTTCGTGCAGATGGTTGTAGTCTTGCAAACGTCTCCATCTGTTGACTCAGGGATCGAGACGTGGCTGCACGATACGTTACAGCCATGCGGATAAGATGCCTGTCATCTCGACTGCTAGTGGTACGACGCCGTTGGGATCCAGCACGGGGTTCCGTATTACCCTCCTGAACCCACCGATTCCATATTCTGCTAACAGGAATCGGATATCGACCAGCGCGAGCAGCAATGTCGCGATCCGATAAACGGCAATCGCGATAGCCTATAATCCGACCTTTATCAGAGTCAGAAACGTGATGGTACGCATTGCTCCTCCTTACACGAGGCATCACAACAACGTGTCACCAGAAAACACCGGTCAACTGCTATTTGTGGATGAGACATTGGTTGGAAACTATCCTCATGTCAGAACATTGTAGGTGTCACCGCTGGCGCCAACCATGTGTGAATGCTCTGTAAAGCAACTCATTTGCTTATCACAGCATCTTCTTCCTGTAGGATAAATTTCGCGTCTGTGTCACGCCACCTTCATGATGTAGTAATTTTAATGGCCAGTAGTGTAATTTTAATTGTATACTTTGACATTTCCGAAGAAGGATAATTATTATAGCCGAAACCTACGTTAACTTTCTTTGGTTATACAACTGGAGGCTAAAAGTTAACATAATTAAGTTTCCTTTATTTTTCTATACAAATTCCGATTTTACTGCGGGTTTCATGCCACTTTCTCTGTGTATACACTCCTGGAAATTGAAATAAGAACACCGTGAATTCATTGTCCCTGGAAGGGGAAACTTTATTGACACATTCCTGGGGTCAGATACATCACATGATCACACTGACAGAACCACAGGCACATACACACAGGCAACAGAACATGCACAATGTCGGCACTAGTACAGTGTATATCCACCTTTCGCAGCAATGCAGGCTGCTATTCTCCCATGGAGACGATCGTAGAGATGCTGGATGTAGTCCTGTGGAACGGCTTGCCATGCCATTTCCACCTGGCGCCTCAGTTCGACCAGCGTTCGTGCTGGACGTGCAGACCGCGTGAGACGACGCTTCATCCAGTCCCAAACATGCTCAATGGGGGACAGATCCGGAGATCTTCCTGGCCAGGGTAGTTGACTTACACCTTCTAGAGCACGTTGTGTGGCACGGGATACATGCTGACGTGCAGTGTCCTGTTGGAACAGCAAGTTCCCTTGCCGGTCTAGGAATGGTAGAACGGTGGGTTCGATGACGGTTTGGATGTACCGTGCACTATTCAGTGTCCCCTCAACGATCACCAGTGGTGTACGGCCAGTGTAGGAGATCGCTCCCCACACCATGATGCCGGGTGTTGGCCCTGTGTGCCTCGGTCGTATGCAGTCCTGATTGTGGCGCTCACCTGCACGGCGCCAAACACGCATACGACCATCATTGGCACCAAGGCAGAAGCGACTCTCTTCGCTGAAGACGACACGTCTCCATTTGTCCCTCCATTCACGCCTGTCGCGACACCACTGGAGGCGGGCTGCACGATGTTGGGGCGTGAGCGGAAGACGGCCTAACGGTGTGCGGGACCGTAGCCCAGCTTCATGGAGACGGTTGCGAATGGTCCTCGCCGATACCCCAGGAGCAACATTGTCCCTAATTTGCTGGGAAGTGGCGGTGCGGTCCCCTACGGCACTGCGTAGGATCCTACGGTCTTGGCGTGCATCCGTGCGTCGCTGCGGTCCGGTCCCAGGTCGACGGGCACGTGCACCTTCCGCCGACCTCTGGCGACAACGTCGATGTAATGTGGAGACCTCACGCCCCACGTATTGAGCAATTCGGCGGTACGTCCACCCGGCCTCCGGCATGCCCACTATACGCCCTCGCTCAAAGTCCGTCAACTGCACATACGGTTCACGTCCACGCTGTCGCGGCATGCTACCAGTGTTAAAGACTGCGATGGAGCTCCGTATGCCACGGCAAACTGGCTGACACTGACGGCGGCGGTGCACAAATGCTGCGCAGCTAGCGCCATTCGACGGCCAACACCGCGGTTCCTGGTGTGTCCGCTGTGCCGTGCGTGTGATCATTGCTTGTACAGCCCTCTCGCAGTGTCCGGAGCAAGTATGGTGGGTCTGACACACCGGTGTCAATGTGTTCTTTTTTCCATTTCCAGGAGTGTAGAATAGCGAGGCATTAAGTGAGCTCATTCATGTCGTAATACCACTTAATACATCCATAGTGCTTCCATTAACTGCAAGAAATTCTCGATTTTGCTTTGCTTGATGCGTTTCTGTTCATACTGATATTACTTCTTCAATTTATACCATCTTCTTTGTGTAGTGAATCACTTGGCGGCAGGTCAGCTTGGTACTGTTGTAATTCCAGTAAACGTTTACATACAGCTTTTATTAATTGTTTATAAACTCGCGGCATTGTTTTGTTTGTACTCCGATTTTACTCTGTGAATTTATCCCACCCTCAACGTGCAGTGAGTCATGTAGTAGTTTGGGCTACATTTTCAGTCTAGTATAGGTTTCGATGTTCTTAGATGTGTGCAACATATTTTGTTTTGAAAGTTTCCGTAGTATGTAGGAGGTCATTTCTCGAGGGTGTTCCACAGAATTAGGAAGGGCAGCTCACTATCATGTTTTAATTTTCCCGACCAAAATTGTAGCTGGCGTTCTCTGGCTGGGGAGTAAGGTGTTCTCTCTACTGCAAATTTACTGGTAATAGCATGTCTTACTTTCTATGATGAGTGTAACTTCATTGAATTAACATTCATAGCTTAGTTTACCACAAGTTCAACACATGGTGCCCACATTATCCATGTAGTGAATGTCTTTAATACATTCAGTGCTCTTTTATTCACAAACCAGTAGCCATTACACATACCTGATAAGGTTTGACTGATCCATAGAGATTATGAAAAGAAAGTATTTATTTATATAATAGGTGAGTTCATGGTTGTTCGACATCTCCTCGCCGGCCGGAGTGACCGAGCGGTTCTAGGCGCTACAGTCTGGAACCGCGCGACCGCTACGGTCGCAGGTGCGAATCCTGCCTCGGGTATGGATGTGTGATGTCCTTAGTTAGTTCGGTTTAAGTAGTTCTAAGTTCTAGGGGACTGATGACCTCAGCAGTTGAGTCCCATAGTGCTCAGAGCCATTTGACATATCCTCCTAACCCAATAGACGGATTTCTGCTAAACATGGTACACATATCGCTTTCTGTCAGAAAACAATCGCCGTGGGGTAAGAACCACCTACTATTATAGTTCAGCGGATACGACGATATAAACCAAGAGTTGCGTGAAAATCTATCACATCATGCACGACGTTTAAATTTATTACTTCTGTACTACTATATGCACAACATATTTCGCAGAGGGTATCCACGCATTCCATTAAATGCACCTAAAAAGCTGTATCATGATACCACACATTGTTCGGGAGATATGACGTCATACACACTGACGAGTACGAACAAATGTAGCATTGTGCATCACATTTAAATTTGTAACATCTTTGCTGCTAACTCCTTTCACAATACACTTTGGAGACAGTACCCTCATATACCGCTGAATGTACCTACAAAATTGTATCACTGTGCGACACATAGATCAGGAGATATGACACCATAAACACTGAGATGCGTGAAATAGTATAGAAGTAGTAGTAGTAGTAGTAGTAGTAGTAGTAGCTTTATTCATCCGTAGACCGCTTTTTACAAAGATATAGGACATGTCAAAGTATCTACATGTTAGGACCAATTTAAAATAAGCTTATCCGTATACATATACTTTTACAGATTTCTGGTTAAGAGAGAATCACTAGATTTTCTGCTGGGATACAATACTTCTTTTACAAATATCTTATTAAAGAATGTAATGCTACACTGTTCACTCGTATCTCTATCGGTCATTGCACACACTATACACACATTTTTTCATAACATGTCACTCACTGCACACACACACACACACACACACACACACACACACACTGGTGATCTCACGGCCATTTTCCGTACCGCAACTTCCCATTTACTATCCGGAAAAACTGAGTCAGCATCCCTCTATAATGAGTGAGATGTTGAGCTCAGGAAGAGGAAGAGGTGTTAGTATTGTGCTGTGCATAGCTTGGGGGTAAGTTTTTCTAGACAAGGAAGTAAGGAAAGAAACCTATTGTGAAGGTGTTATGCGTAATGTTGGTAATTCATAATGATTATTATTACTTATTTGTATAATTTTTTTCTAAATCCCTACTCCGTTTTATCTAAGTAATACTTCACTGTATAAAATGTGTTGCACAACAGGTACTTTCTAGCTGCCTTTTTAAATAAGTGTCTTTTTGCAATTTCTTTAACCTCTTTTGGTAATTTATTGTACAGTTTTATTTCTTGGTAGCAAATGCTGTTTTGAGTTTTATGTTTATATTCTCTTGGTAAATGTAAGTTGAGTGTACCTCTTGTTCCATGGTCATGAACAGAGCTGTTTATGCAGTAATTTCCAACGTTATTTTTGATGTATACAGCTGACTGGTAAATGTATTCACACGGAACAGTTAAAACCCCCAGTGTTTTGAACAGATCTTTACAATGAGCTCGACTACTATTTTTCGTTATTATTCTTAATGCTCTTTTCTGGAATTTGAAAATTGTGTTCATATTTTGGGCATGTGTTTCCCAAAAGAGAATGCCAAAGCTAGGCATTGTGTGTACATATAAACAATATGCAACTAAAAGGCACTTCATGTTACACGCTGATGATAGGATTCTAAGGGCATAACATGCTGATGATATTCTGCTTCCAAGTACCTTTGTGTGTTCGCACCAACTGAGAATCAATATTCATTCCTAGAAATTTTGCATTTGTTACACAGTCTATAGAGGTGCCATCTACATTTAATTTAACGTTGTCATTTTTCAAACTGAAATTTGTGGCATCAGTCTTCTTCATGTTCAATGTCACTTTATTGCTTATTAAACTTCCTTGAGAGTTTGATTTACTGCTGGATCATGCATTTATTACTTCGTTACTGCCGACTTTATCTGCGACCTATTTTCACAGACGGTATCGACATACGCAGCTGAATTTGCGAATATAAATGTAGCATTTGCAAGACACAGTTCAAGAAATAGGACGTCATTAACAGATGCGTGAGAAAATATCGCATCGGGCATGAACTTTTTTTATTACGAAGACCATACTACAATAATGTCAACTTCAGGAGATTATTGACACATAGCAACGTTTTTGACAGCTTGCAACTGCGAAGTGCAAACGGCAGTTGGAGAAAACAGTAGCCGTCTATCGAATTAAGAGCAGACGTTGCCGTAGAGACGTTCACAAAATCTAGTTGTAGACACGCAATGCAGCTGCGCCTAGCGTCTAAACACTGCCTATAATCACATTACATTGAGCCTGCTGCAGGAGCTTCGTTTGTAATAAACAACTGACAAAATTAATATCCAGGCAATGCCGGGTTTGTCAGCTAGATGAATTATCGAATGTGTCAGTTACTAGTTCTATTTGTCAGGACGACTCACAGATTTAAACTGAGCTTCTTCCGTAGTGATCCTTGCTTTGCACAGTTACGAATATCTTCCTGATACAGTCCGGTGCCTTTGAGATCCTTGAAGTATTCATCAGAGACTTCAGGTCTTTGGCTTAGTACATTAAACATCTGCTTCGTTAGTCGGGTTGTATCCATCCTGAAGAGAGATGTTCTGAGAACTTTAATCGTTATTTTCTTATTGACTCCGTCAGTCGTTCATTACCCCCATAATACTCTTCTCTACCTACCAGTATGTACAATCTGTCTCTTAACTTAGCACTCGCGTACAAGCGCCTTGGACTCTAATGTGAAAATTATTTTCCATTTTACTTAGAGGTCGAATATAGAACAGACAATATGAGGCAATACATACGGCGACATGCAGGAGTGAGAACCATGGCATTTCCAAATAAAACTCACATGATACTAGTTATTCGGAAGTGATTAACGCTTAATCAGATTACTGTCCGTAATCTAGAGCAGATGCTGATTCACTGCTCTTGGTAAAGCTCGGAGCAGCGATGAGCCGGGAATGATTGGTCGCATCCGATAGAGCAAATATCAGTTTTGTCTCATCAAAAATGAAGTCCGTAACGCGAAAATATAACATATTTCTCCTGCGGCGCCGCTTTTTAACGCCGATGTGAAAAACGAGCAGCTGACGAAGTTAAATAAATAAATGGAATTGGAGAGGCGATGGACCAGACTCTGGAACGGCCGTCTAAATTGCGTTCGCAGCTCATTAACTCGGCACGGCGACACCAAATGGTGATGTGCGCCAATTCACGGTCCCCATCAGCGGCCGTTACTCGTCCTGCCTATCTCCGCTGCAAATCTTCTCTTTTTTTTTTTTTACTTTTAACAGAGAGATCCCTCGCTGTTTGTTGCTGAAGGGATTACATTAACATACGCAGAATCGAAAATTCGAACATGTTCCAATACTTGACTAAATATTTTCTCTCCCTCTCTGAATACAAACAAGAGCTAATCTTTATTTGTCTCGAATGTGTCTCTTCTAAATAAAAGCAACACAAACCGTAGCTTTATGAACAAAGCATATTATACATCACGATTATTAGTTGTAATAACTCGTTTTGCCCAAATATTGTCATCTTCAGATGTAAAAAAAACATGAAATGAGGGTTGTTACAACCGGCAGTAGTTACTGCGCATCCTTGCAGGTGACGCGGTTGATAGCAAAAAGGTACTGTTAATTTTACATCTGACGATGGCCTAATTCTTTTAATTACAGTTATCAAACGTTGTCCAGACTTTATTTTCGTGAAAACTGTGAAACGTGATCACAGTTACCTCTTGACAGAACAACGGCTTTCTGTAGAAAAACTAATTACTTCGTTGCCTCATATCAACGGTAATATTGCGTATCAACTTCTAAACCTAGATTTATGAGGACTCTGTCAATATTAAAACTGCTAACATCACTTTTAAGAAAAAAAACCGTATATTAGTTTCTATGTGATAGGATTAGTCAGTTTAAGGACAATTTTAAATTTTAATTTTAAAAAGTAAAGTCATTATCTTCAACTTCCACATCTGTCCGTGCGTCACATTTAGATTCATGTGTCTCTAGTCCGCCTGCTTAGCTGACTGGTAACCTGTTTGCCTACCATGCAGCTGGCCTGGGTTTGATTCCAGGCCGGGTTGGAGATTTTCCTCGCTCGTGAACGGCTTGTTGAGCTCTCCTTCCAATCATCTCATCATCAACGATACACTTGTCTCCGAGTGTGGAGTCACCTGAAATAAGGCTTCGACCCGGAGGTCGAACTCCCCATTAAGGGGCCTCCCGGACATCAATGCCACACTATCAATTCATTTCATTTCGTGCGTCTCGGAAAAAATATATGCGCGGAGCATACAACAACTACCATCGCTATACCTTAGCAGTAGATCTCACTGAGAATCCGAGAAAATTCTGGTCCAAAATCACTAAGTGGTCCTAAGCCTCGCATCCAGTCACTTTTTGAAGTCTAGTGTGGCAGTTGAAGATAGCAATACGAAAGTCGAAATTTTAAATTTCGCGTCTAAGAAATCCTCCACCCAGGAGAATCGCACAAACATACCGTCATATGACCATCGAGGAGACTCTTGTATGGACGACATAGTAATAAGCATCCCTAGCGTAGAGAAAGAGTTGACAAGAAATAAGTCACGGGTCCCGATGCAATTACAGTTCGTTTTTACAAACAGAACTTTACGGCACTGGTACCTTACTTTGCTTGCATTTTTCACTAATCCTTCGCCCAGCACCAAGTCGCTCGCGATTAGAAAGGACAGGAGGAGGGGAAGAGCAAGAGGCAGATACCATATTTCTAGATTTCCGAAAAGCATTCGATACGGTGACCTACTGCACAATGCTAAAGAAGGTACCAGCAAATGGAATAGGCTCTGAAATACGTGAGTGGCTCGAAGACTTCAGAATAGTAGGCTGTACTCGACGGCGGGTTTTCATCAGAGAGAACGGTATCGCCAGCAGTGCCCCATGGAAGTGTGATAGAACCGCTATTATTTTCTATATACAGAAATGATTTAGCGCACAGGGTAGGCAGTAATAAGCGGTTTTATCTGATGATTCTGAGGTTTACGAGAAGTTGTCGGAGTGACTGCAGATTGACACAAGATTAACTAGACAAAATTTCTAGTTGGTGTAGTGAATGGCAACTAGCTCTAAGTAGAATAATGTAAGTTAATGCGTATGAGTATGACTAAAGAACTCATATTTTTCCGATCAGCACTGATAGTCTCATGCTTGACATTGTCACGTCGGTTAAATATCTGGGCATAACGTTGCAAAGCGATATGAAATGGAACGAGCATGACAGGACTGTGGAAGGGAAGTCGGTTGGTCGATTTAGGTGTATTGGGAGAATTCTGGAAAAGTATGATTCATCTACAAGATAAACCGCATCGTTTAGGACGCTAGTGCAACCCGTTCTAGAGTACTCATCGAGAGGTTGCGATCTGTATCAGTTCGGATTAAGGGAATACATGGAATATTTCAGAGGCAGGCTGCTAGGTTTATTACCTCAAGGTTCGAACACCACGTTTCGAATGGGAATCCCTAGAGGGAAGGCGACATGTTTTCCGAGAAACACTGTTGAAAAAATGCAGAAAACTGACATTTGAAGCAGACTGCAGAACTATTATACGGCCGACATCATACATTTTGCATAAGGCCGACGAAGATAAAATACGAAAAATTAGGGCTCATACAAAGGCATGTAGATAGTCGTTTCTCCCGCGCTCTGTTTACGGGTGGAACGGGAAGGGATACTACTAGGAGTGGTAGAGTGTACCCTCCACCACGTGCCGTACGGTGGCTTTCCAAGTATGTATGTAGATGTAGATGTAGATTACTGGAATTGCTTTAACTACCAGTGCACTCGAAAAATAGTTAAAATTAATTGAATCCTCTAGGTTATGGAGTAAAATCGCTCTTAACTTTAGAGTAATGTCGAATGTGCAAAATCACTGGAGGTACCTACGACGTAAAATTATTGTTATGTTTGATAGAAAAGGTGAATCACAGCAATATACAATTGAACTGTAAAGGTATCATTCTCATTTACAGTCAAAGACTATAGAAAATATTGATCTAGTTTTTAAGTTGTGTTTTATTATGATCACTAAGGGCTTAGATCCTGCGATAATGAACAGCTCAGTAGGCAGTACCGTTGAAGAGGAATGGTCATGTCTAAACAGGGCTCTGACACAAATTGGGGAGAGAAACATAGGTACAAAGAAGGCAACTGTGAAAAATAGTGGGTATGAGCAGAAATACTTCAGATGGAGGAAGTAGAAAAATTTTCGGCGAAATTCAGGAATTCATACACACAAGTTACTTAGAAATTAAATAGATAGGAAGTTCAGGGCAGCTAAGGCGAAATGGCTGTAGGAAAAATCTGAAGAAATCGAAAAAGAAATGATTGTCAGAAGGACTGACTCAGCACATAGGAAAGTCAAAACAACATTCGATGAAAAAAGTAAGGGTGGTAGCATTAAGAATGTAATGGGAATTAAAATATTAAATGCAGAGGACAGGGTAGATAAGTGGAAAGAGTACACTGAGGGCATCTGTGAGGGGGAGCACTTATTTAGTGACGTGATACAAGAAGAAACAAGAGTTGACAGGGAAGAGATACGGGATCCAGTATTAGGATTTGAAAGAGATTGGGCAGATTTAAGTTCAAACGAGGCATAAGGAATACATAACTTGCCATCGGAATTTCTAAAATCATAGCGGGATGTGGCAGCAAACCGATTATCCACGTTGGTGTGTCAAATGTGTGAGACTTGCGATATATCATCGACTCAACGTACCTCCGCCACACAACGTCATGTGACTTGCGGAGTATGGATGTAGATGATATTAATCCGTATGTGAAGAGCATGTGTGGCATCTTTGTCTATTGTGTACAGTTACACAGCTTACAGAAACTATTTTCAGTTATTCTCCATTTTCGCGACTTTTAAGATGCGGTTTAATCTCGTGTACACTCTCTCAATACACAGTATTATACTTTTTATCCATTATTTACAGAATCTTCTATACGTGTTTCATTTAATAAAGTTTGATTTATTTCAGCGTTCTCCAGAAGGTTCTCGAAAATCTGTAGCTAATTTGTTTACATATAATTGTAAATGAGGTGATGCAGAATAATTTATTCTGAATTTTAATTTCATAACGTCCTTGTTCCACAGTACCTGTACGTTCGTTTTTTTATCGTGTGCTTGCAATTTGTAACCATAACTTACAGCGTGCTTAATGAAAATAGGAGCCGGCCGGAGTGGCCGTGCGGTTCTAGGCGCTACAGTCCGGAGCCGAGCGACCGCTACGGTTGCAGGTTCGAATCCTGCCTCGGGCATGGATGTGTGTGATGTCCTTAGGTTAGTTAGGTTTAATTAGTTCTAAGTTCTAGGCGACTGATGACCGCAGAAGTTAAGTCGCATAGTGCTCAGAGCCATTTGAACCAACCAATGAAAATAGGAATGGTTCTTTGTATGTTCGCATAGTACCGAAACAGAGAATATTTTCACTGACAGAGTGTAGTATAACGACGTATGTTTTGTATAAATGATTTTCTTTTGACATATGACCATGTGCAGACTTCGTCACCTACGTCAGTTACAAAACACTTCAAAATTATTTAAATTCTTTTTAAAGTTGTCTCTGAACTGTTCTAGAACGAAACTGTAAATAAAATATCATAATTTGAGTGGTATGCGCAAAATTACGTCACTCAGTCCAATAGGTTTGCGCCAAATTTTTTCAATTTAGATGTCGTTTGTTTCTTCTCAGACATTATATTAATGCAAGTTATCTGTTTTAATAAATATTAAAACCACACTGAATAAACTTTGTAATATTATTGGTATTTCCGTACTACGAAAGCTTTGAGTATTCTTTGAAAGACATTTGTTTTGTATAATTTACGTAACTGTAAAGATGCGCATCTAGCGCGGACGCTAATACATCGATTGCGCAGTCAAAGAAACATTTTAACAGAAGCTGAACTGTCGTTCCGCTTCGATCTAAATAAAAGATGACGGTAGAAAACGTTTGTAGATCTTCAGATTTTAATGTACTTCTGCTCGTGGTGTGAAAGCGTGGAGAAGGTCGACTTTAAGCTAAAAAAAGTGAGCGGTCTTGCCAGCGTGCAGACAACATTATTAATTAATAACATTAAAGTAATTTATGTTCGAGACTGTAATTCAGCAAGTTATTGTTATCGGAGGTGTTGAACAGTGCAAGAATTATCTTCAACGAAAGGAGAAAAGTAGTGACTATAATTTGTGACAAAAACGTGAACCAAGGAGACAGCACAGGACAGGCTGAAATCTGATCGCACCATACTGTTAGAAAAGTAATTATGTAAGTTGTATTGTTTATAAATAAGCCCTAATTTGGTAGTGAGAATTGTTTGAATATATTTAGTGTTTACCAGACTTCTTATTCTGTTCTTTTTCCTTTATATATTTTTATCCTCCACGCCATATTATTTTTGTAAATGTCAAACAGCCTTTACTACAGCAGAGAATACTGCGGCATCCTGGTCGTAGACAGAAGGCCGCTCCTTGTCATCTATACAACTCATAGCTGCCCCATTTATGAATGATTTCGTTTGCAAATGCATTTTTTCTTACTGTTCAATGTTAAAGGTCCCTTAGGTAATTATAAAATTCATACTGATTACGTAAAGAAATCCGGGTTGTTCTTTTCCAAATAATAGAAGTCTTTGCGTAATCAGAAACTAGCCTCCTTCTGACAACGATCAGGAGCCGACCAGAAGACGGACGTCTTCGACCGCTTTCGTGTGTCCTGTGGCAAAGCTGTGCCAAACTGGGAACACGACATTCTAGTATGAAATACCGATTTAAATTGAAAGAATAGAGATATATTTAATAATAGTAATAATTTTTTTTTATCATACTAGAACTTTTAAGACTCAAACTAGCGATAAACGTTGTCAAAATTAATAATCTTGTCAAATAAATCAGTAATGCTTCTTCCTTAATACAATTCTTCATAAATAAATTCTCGGAACACGTATTTAAGCTTTTGTAGTATACACTAGTTTATTATCTTCCTATATACTACATATAGACGTGCACCTGAGCTTTGGCAAGATAGGACTGAACATTTGCAACATGATTAAATTTTCTATGGCGTCATTGTTGTAGAAACATTGCAAATTCTAATTTTTTTCGGTTTTTAGAAGCACGACGCAACAACTCGGTTTCAGGAACTTCTGTTGCTCTTTGGCTGTCGACCCGCGACGTATAGTGGCCAGCAATTTTCTCTCTGGTCCCGGCAGTGAAGATGCTGTCTCCGTTCGTTGCGCCGCTCTGTCCGTACATGAAACATAAAAATAAATACAAAATTTTAGATAATTCACAACCATTACAAATATTACAAAATACATAAACAAAACACTAAATTAAACTTATATTCACCTGCAAACTGGGCTGACACTGGTGGATGGGTGAGGCTTCAATTTCGCGTCCCACTACAAGAGCCCGGTGTTTATTTGCATATTTAGGTGTTTGGCTCTAGCATTTATCGCCGAAACCATAAAAAATATATTTGAAAGCAATATATAATTTGCAGCCACCTCGTATAACACTCTGGTCAGTAATTCATGATGTATTGTCTCGCCACAGTCATATGGCATTACAATAATTATTCTCGTGTACTCTCTTTAGTAATAAATTCTTTTGTTTACTTTCTAACTTGTAACGGAAACTAAGTGCAATTCTCGATTATATTAACTGCATTTTCGACAAGTGTATCGACCTAAGCTACGTCTCTGCGTACGTCATTTTCCTCTTGTCCTCTTATCAATTATTACCAAAACTCTTCTCACTATTATGCTTATACTTTTGTAGCTAACAATTTCACCTCTTTTGCAAGACTAAACCTTCCCCGTACTCAATTGTTATTGAATTCTTTATTCTTGCAAAATATTATTCTGGTAAAATCGAACACTTTCGTAGTGAACCTCTACATTTTAATGAACGCGACGTAAACTTTACTGACAGCCTTGTTGCGTTATGACTTATTTGTTAACACCATTCACTAGTTTCACACATTCTGTCTCTTTGATCTTCATCTCTTCTTATGGTGCTGTCCCTACGTATGCACTGGACTCTTACAGTCTTGTTTTAGTAAGACTTACAAGTGTTGGCCTTAATGAGATACGTCACGTTTTGTTGAACATAATATAAATTATTAGTTTTTGAAAACTATATTTCTCAATATTAGCACAGATTTCACTACTTTAGGAGACTACATTGTGATGAGAGGATATAAAATAACTGCTTTTATACAAATAAAGATGGATATTAAGCTTAGTGTTCAGAAGACCGACGGCATTAGGCACTAACCTTTCCCACGCTTATTGTCATCACTTAAGCTCATCCGTGTTGATCCTGCTCTAACGGGCATATTTCGGCCTCATCGATGATCAAGCCACAGGCTCCCCAAAAAATATGCATTTCGTAGGAATGTATTGGATATTTTTTCTTCCTCTCTTTCATTTTTTCCATGATTTTACCCTTACTGTCATGTAAACTGTTTGTTTCATTAGTAATATTATTTTGAATGTAATTACATTTCACCCTTGTGTATTTTGGAAATTTGGGCCTTTCAGGAAGCGTGTTATTTATGTAAAAAAATTAAATGCGGAAGTGTCAGTTGATGAGGGAGTAATTTACGATCGGATTCAAAGGTTATCAGATCACCTGACTCGAGTTTGCAGTTATTTTAAGGAAAATTAGTTAGTTTATGGAAACAAGGGCAGTTTTAGTAGTGACTAAAGCAGGAGAAAATTTGAAGAGATCAGCTAAATATATTGGGATGAAAAACGCTGTAATTTACAAGAAGAAGCGAATGGAACTCAGAACCCTCTAGAAAACGTTTACTTCACTGTTATTGCAATAATTCATTAATATTTAGAGAAGATTTTATGGCAAAGATCGGCGCATCAAAGGAAAGCCCATGTAAGAAAGACCAAAGCAAAGGAATTGCAAGTGAAAAAGATTTGTTTCAAGATCGACGCTGAAGATTGCAGGAGCAAAAAGAAAGTAATGATACATCAAACAGCCTAGAACCAAAAGCAATCACAGCAATAAGGCACAAATACATCGTAATTTCTTAATTTATTATAGCAGCAAACCGAAACATTCCATTTTAGAAAGTTACTTATTAAAAGTTACTTATTGCATGGACTGTATTACGAGTGAACACTGCCACAATAGTGTCGTGTGTCGAACTACACTCCTGGAAATTGAAATAAGAACACCGTGAATTCATTGTCCCAGGAAGGGGAAACTTTATTGACACATTCCTGGGGTCAGATACATCACATGATCACACTGACAGAACCACAGGCACATAGACACAGGCAACAGAGCATGCACAATGTCGGCACTAGTACAGTGTATATCCACCTTTCGCAGCAATGCAGGCTGCTATTCTCCCATGGAGACGATCGTAGAGATGCTGGATGTAGTCCTGTGGAACGGCTTGCCATGCCATTTCCACCTGGCGCCTCAGTTGGACCAGCGTTCGTGCTGGACGTGCAGACCGCGTGAGACGACGCTTAATCCAGTCCCAAACATGCTCAATGGGGGACAGATCCGGAGATCTTGCTGGCCAGGGTAGTTGACTTACACCTTCTAGAGCACGTTGGGTGGCACGGGATACATGCGGACGTGCATTGTCCTGTTGGAACAGCAAGTTCCCTTGCCGGTCTAGGAATGGTAGAACGATGGGTTCGATGACGGTTTGGATGTACCGTGCACTATTCAGTGTCCCCTCGACGATCACCAGTGGTGTACGGCCAGTGTAGGAGATCGCTCCCCACACCACGATGCCGGGTGTTGGCCCTGTGTGCCTCGGTCGTATGCAGTCCTGATTGTGGCGCTCACCTGCACGGCGCCAAACACGCATACGACCATCATTGGCACCAAGGCAGAAGCGACTCTCATCGCTGAAGACGACACGTCTCCATTCGTCCCTCCATTCACGCCTGTCGCGACACCACTGGAGGCGGGCTGCACGATGTTGGGGCGTGAGCGGAAGACGGCTTAACGGTGTGCGGAACCGTAGCCCAGCTTCGTGGAGACGGTTGCGAATGGTCCTCGCCGATACCCCAGGAGCAACAGTGTCCCTTATTTGCTGGGAAGTGGCGGTGCGATCCCCTACGGCACTGCGTAGGATCCTACGGTCTTGGCGTGCATCCGTGCGTCGCTGCGGTCCGGTCCCAGGTCGACGGGCACGTGCACCTTCCGCCGACCACTGGCGACAACATCGATGTACTGTGGAGACCTCACGCCCCACGTGTTGAGCAATTCGGCGGTACGTCCACCCGGCCTCCCGCATGCCCACTATACGCCCTCGCTCAAAGTCCGTCAACTGCACATACGGTTCACGTCCACGCTGTCGCGGCATGCTACCAGTGTTAAAGACTGCGATGGAGCTCCGTATGCCACGGCAAACTGGCTGACACTGACGGCAGCGGTGCACAAATGCTGCGCAGCTAGCGCCATTCGACGGCCAACACATTTCCAGGAGTGTATTTGTATTTCTTGTTTTGTAAGAATGAGTGCAAACGTGTGAGTGTGTTTGCCTGTAGCACAGGAAAGCTGGCCACAGGACAATTTCAGAGATTTTAGTGAGATTGGAAGCATTCTGTGATAAGACGTGTTTGTCAGAGGAGCGTGGTACTTAAATTTGGTCAGAATTGTTGTTGCGACCGCGTTGTGTTGTAAGGTATTAAATACTTGTAACAGCATGCTGAAGGCTTGCTGTCGGTGCATGGTAGACAGTGTGGAATGGGAGTACATGGTTTGCCCGTACTTCTCAGCTACAGTGACGGGTCTTATGGTTTCCGTCAACGAATAAATACTTAATTAATATTTTACAAAACAGTCCTAACAATTCCAGTTGCCTTAGTAGCATTGATAGCTGAGTTTAGTCGGAAAAGTCGCACAGAAGAAAGTTAGGACCGTTTCACTGCTTGTATTCTGCCGTATCTACTCATCTTTTCTTCTGCTGTTGTCACGGTCTTCCCTTTGCCTCTTGACATACAACAGAGAATTTCCTTGGTTCATTTCCAAACCACTGTAGGCTAGTTACATTTGGTTCTCTAAATGCCACCTATGACGCTTCAGATGTGGGGACGGCCAGCGAATGTCCAAAACTGATTATATTGTTTGACTGTGTCTTATTTAAAAGCTGGTGCGTGATGTGCGATGTACTTTTATCCAAGGACAGGATTTTTTTTAATAATTTATTAGCTTATTTTCCTACCTTTCATGGTATTTTTCAACAAACCACTGTTCGTTTTTACAAAGATCCTGAATGTTTTTCACATGAAAAGTTCATGTCTCTCGACCAAGTTAGATACAGGAATACATATCGACCTTCCTCTCATACACAGCATTTACTGTTTTAAAGAATCTGTTTTATTTACGAACAGCACTCCTGGTCATTTATACTGTCTTTTGTCAAAAAAATTATAATTTTAAAAAATTGATATCCAGCAAGTATTGGGTTCAAATGACGTAACTTTCCAGTGTCATCCCTTGGAAATATATATATATATATATTACTACTTCCTTTCTGATATTTTGATTACCTGATTATTTGAGTCTCATCGAAACTGTTTTGAAAGCATACTTCAAAATTTGTTCTACAAAAACCTTGCGTCATTGTAGTAGGTCATTTGAACTAGAGGCGAATAAAACACTGTCATCGGCAGAAGCGAACGTCGTTTCCTAAATACATATTCCTCCTTCGGCTTCTTAGAGTAAGAATCTTGAAACTTTATCTAAGTAAGTTGGGAATGGTTTTAGGGGCACGAAATATTATTCCTGGCTCGTCTCAGTTCTGACCTTCTCAGAATCATAATGAAGAGTTCATGGTAGCTACTAACACTGATGCATATATTCATCAGTATTATGGCTTAGATGGAATCACAGCGTTAATTCTCAAGGCTGTCATTTGAAGTAAATTATTAACTTTCTGGAAATCTGTACATCGCTGCAAACATAGTGATGTATGTTGATAAAAGACAAACCCTGTGAATGGTCACTCAGACCCAGTTGTGGTAAACTCATCTAACGGCTTGTAACGGCAAAAGAAATGAATTTAAATACTGTAGTTCATATGATTATTGATCGATTTTAAAATGCCATCAGAATCCACCCATTTACAAGTAAAGTAATATATTAAAAGTTTAATACAGTCGGACCAGCATTACAGTGTGTCGAGTATAGGCACATTGGACTTACAATTAACGTCGTCGGCTGGCGGCAGCGGCGCCAATAGGAGACATGGAAGCTCTGTCAGGAGCGTGAAGTGAGAAGGCAGTATTCTGTCAGCTGGAAAATAACACGGTTTCGAAAAGCAAATGTAATGTGGGCCTGATTAGTCGAGACGGTTAAGGGACGTGTGTTATGGTTGTTCTTGGCCCTGCATACGATACCAGGACTATGTAGTTGAGCAGCATTAGTATCAGAGTCGTCACTATCGTCTGTTATTGACTGAAGCGGAATTGTTTGAGCACGGTGGAATACACCGGCACAGCTTAACTTCCAGGAGAGGAGTTTTTTCCTTAGTGAGCCGCGGCAATACAAGCAACGTTAAATATATCACTGAGCTTTCTCTGAAACTTTAAGTGCTTGACTTACATAAATATTGAGTGCCGTCTTCCGCAATTCGTGTGTTCAGTAACTACATTTGAAATTTCATGATGGATTCTACCGTTCGGTCAAACAAACTATTGATACAGTGCTCTCAGGTGACGCCTCCACGTTGACATAGGTAGTTATTCGTGTAACCAGTTAGACAAGCTGTGGTCAAACTTTCTTCCCGAAGAGCCAGTACTGATCAGTTTGGAGGCTGCACATGAGAGCCACAAATCTAGTGATTCTATTGTTAACTAGTAACGTATGTAGATCGGTATGTTACGAGCCCCCAATTGATCAGATACAGTAAGGTCGGGGTGAGCTGGCCGACGACCCGTAAGTACTGATCCTTCAAAGTCGGCAACATTCGGACACACTGAGTCAATGGTTCTCTGTTTCAGACTGCTGCCACCTGCAACCACCCCCGTGTTGTCATACTGTAATTGCGTCAGGTGTTATTGTTGTTGTTCCCTGTGTCAACAGATGATTATTGATTAATAGCTGGAATTGCACTTCTATTCAATGCCTTAAGCAATATGAGACACAATTACAAATGAATACTAACTTTTGGAATGTAAATTTTCTTCCACTCATTGGGTTTAATGCAACAGCCTTAATTTAATTTCATATTCCTTGGTACGAAGAAGTACCGCTTGTGTAGATGAGCGACGCTCTAATGCGCATTCAAGAATCCATGTAACTTCCTTGTCAAAATTTGCACCACAGCAGCTGATCCGTAGGAGTCTCGCACGCACGTGAGATGTCAGTAATAGAAGACAAACAACAAAACGTATCCCTCCCTCCGCCCCCCCTCCCAATTACACTTTCTAATCCCGCAGTGGCCGGGCTACTTACCCCTATGTCCCGAAGGTAAGCGACCAACTTCACATACCCCCTAGAGGAATTAAAGAACGACATTTAAATTTACGCACACTTTCAAACATTATTGTCTCTGTAAATATTTCTGTAATATTATTGTCGCTGCAAGTATTTCTATTTGTTACAGAGTAGGAAAGCTACACTCTAAAATGGACCTTAGGTACAGAAGAGACTGGAACAACACGTACGTCCACATGCTAACACCTTTTTATTGGTCTTTTTCACTGACGCATATGTACATTACCATGAGGGGTGAGGTACACGTACACACGTGGTTTCCGTTTTCAATTACGGAGTGGAATAAAGTGTGTCCCGACATGTCAGGCCAATAGATGTTCAATGTGGTGGCCATCATTTGCTGCACACACACACTTGCAATCTCTGGCGTAATCAATGTCGTACACGCCGCAGGACATCTGGTGTAATGTCGCCGCAAGCTGCCACAATGCGTTGTTTCATATCCTCTGGGGTTGTAGGCACATCACGGAACACATTCCCCTTTAACGTACCCCACAGAAAGAACTCCAGAGGTGTAAGATCAGGAGAAGAGGCTGGCCAATTTATGCGTCCTCCACGTCCTATGAAACGCCCGTCGAACATCCTGTCAAGGTTCAGCCTAGTGTTAATTGCGGAATGTGCTGGTGCACCATCATGCTGATACCACATACGTCGACGCGTTTCCAGTGGGACATTTTCGACCAACTTTAGCAGATCATTCTGTAGAAACGCGATGTATGTTGCAGCTGTTTGGGCCCCTGTAATGAAGTGATGACCAGTGTGGTGGTCGCCAATGACTCCGCACCATACATTTACAGTCCACGGTCGCTGTCGCTCTACTTGTCTGAGCCAGCGAGAATTGTCCACGGACCAGTAATGCATGTTCCGTAGATTCATTGCCCCCGTGGTTGGTGAAACCCGCTTCATCGGTAAACAGGTAGAACTGCAACGCATTCACTGTTAATCCCCATTGACAGAATTGCACTCGATGATTAAAGTCATCACCATGTAATTGCTGATGTAGCGACACATGAAACGGGTGAAAGCGGTGACGATGCAGTATGCGCATACACTACTTTGACTCAGTCCACCGGCTCTCGCAATGTCTCGTGTACTCAAGTGTGGGTTCATGGCAACAGCAGCTAACACACCAACTGCACCCGCTTCTCCTGTGACGGGCATGTTACGGACCCGTTTGCGTGCTGCGACCATACCTGTTGCATACAGTTGGTGGTAGATGTTTTGCAATGTGCGGCACGTTGGATGCTCTCTGTCCGGGTACCGTTCTGCATACACCCTACAGGCTTCAGCTGTATTTCGTCGACACTCGCCGTAGATGAGTATCATCTCCGCCTTTTCAGAGTTCGAATACACCATGGTCACAGTTCCTACAACACTACACTATCACAGACGCCTGGTAACACGGTGTACTACAGTTGGTCTCCGTGCGGAGACGAATGCAGAATAACAATAGCAGGAAGCGCTACATGCGGACACTGCGAGAGCTAGACCAAACCACAACAGTGAACTACAGCCACACTCGTAAACACGGTTGTCATTGTAAACATGTCCCTGCAGATGCTGCTCGCCGACCGTGGCCCGTATTTGTTACAACACGCAACTGAACGTCAAGCGTCAACTTTAGGTTACAATATCTCCGGATGTAATTAACATTTTACAATGCAACAAACGGCACTGATTACGTATTTGTTTATATGTTCAGATGTGATAACAAAACTAACGTGGTTCCATTTAAAAAAACATAGGTTTGTGTTAAAAAACATACTTCCGTGCATTTTTGTATGGTTTGTATTAAACAATTACACTAGCCCCTCTCCTCACGTTCGGTCTGTGGAATCGATTCGTCAGTATTTGATGCGGTTTACGAAATATATCCAGCGGTAACGTTAGGTGACTCACCCTATATATATATATATATATATATATATATATATATATATATATATATATATATATATATATAGTCGGGTAGGAGCTCTGACCCCAGAGATTCCGCCTGGCGGATTATCGACGATGGCTGGTGTGCTGGCCATGCTGGATGTTGTTTTTAGGTGGTTTTCCACATCCCACTACCTCAATACCGGGCTGGTCCCCACATCCCGACTCAGTTTCACCACTCGCAGACATCTGAACACATCCACACTATTCCATAGATTAAACTCAATGCAGAAAACTGGAGTAAACGACTTCCCTCCTGGGGGGGGGGGGGGGGGTATGGGGTGGCGACAAGATGGGCATGTGGCCACCCTTAAAATTGACCTTCCCCAATCCGACCGTAACCCTGCCGACCGCCGACCCTGCGTAACCGCTGGACAAAGGCACAAGCAAAAGAAGAAAAACCGAGCGAGGTGGCGCAGAGGTTAGACACTGGACTCGCATTCGGGAGGGCGACGGTTCAATCCCGCGTCCGGCCATCCTGATTTAGGTTTTCCGTGATTTCCCTAAATCACTCCAGGCAAATGCCGGGATGGTTCCTCTGAAAGGGCACGGCCGACTTCCTTCCCCATCCTTCCCTAATCCGATGAGACCGATGACCACGCTGTCTGGTCTCCTCCCCCAAAAACAACCAACCAACCAAAAGAAGAAAAAAATTGAAGCGAATTTATGTTGTTCACAAATTGCAACATCTTATAGCTTTCACACTAATTAAGGTCATATAACCATAATCTTTTGAGAAAGGTAGCTGCAGTCCTAAAATTTTGTTGATCATGATTTTCGCGTTCCTGTGGCGGCACTTACAAAGCAAATTTCATCCCCTAACAAAAATTTATTTATATCTAACCGAGAGGTTATATAACAGTTTTCACAAATACAGCTTTAAAATTTTTTAATGTAAGGAAATATTTTCTTAAAATTGTCATCACCTATTGCTCTTCCTTGGGGGATGATTTTCCAGAACACTGAAACACGTATTTTTTCATTCTAATCGAGAAGTCAAACATCAATTGCGATAGTCATAAAACTCCTTTAGTATTTCTTTATTAATTATTTATTTCCAAAAGTTGTAGCACGCTTTTCTACACCCTTCAGTAGTTGAATTTCCAAAAATATTGAACCACGTATCTTTTATTTTTTGACTGAGAAACCAATACCAGATTCTTTAGTTCTAGCTTCAAAATTTTGTTAATAGCGACATACTTTCAGAAAGCCTTTCATCCCGTATTTCATCCCCTTAGGAGTGTGAAACGTCCCCTTAGAACAATTATACATGACGGTGCTTAAACTGACACACAATATTTTTAGCGCAACGCAATCTGACTTTCAATAATCCCTACAAAAGAATGGCCCTGACTAACATTAACCTATGCCTTTCACAAATCACTTACCTCACCAAAAATCTTCGTCACTCGAACTACTGCAATTCAGCGAGCGCCACTACTGCCAGCTAAATAAAAGATTCAAACTACTGAAGGCACTAACTACTAATAGGCATAGTTAGCAAATGAAAGATTTTAATAGAGAACAAACAATGTATTTACCTTAATAATGTTGAAAAATCGTAATATACATAGCAGTTCATGACATCCAGTATTACAAATTTCAAAATTCCGCCATTTCTCTCCCCACATCCACCACTGCTGGCGGCTCACCTCCAACTGCGCAACGCTACGCGCTGTCCACATCCAGCTGCCCAACACTACAATGGCAGACAACAATGCAAACTAGCCACAGACTGCACACAGCACAGCCAGTGATTTTTCATACAGAGCGTTACGTGGCGTTACCAATAAGAAAACCTAAACAGCCTACTTACAAGTGGAATTTCGGACAATAGCTTCTTAAACGCTGCCTACAGTATAAGATCCACAGCCGCTTCATACTTTAGGTTTCTATCCTTAGCAGTTTGGGCTGGGAGATGATGAGTCAGTCAGTTAGTCAGTCAGTCATCAATCAGTCAGTGAGCAGAGAGTCTTTTATGTACAGAGAACATTACCCAATTCCAGACGTGTCTGGCTGAGGCTTTTCCCTGTTACAGCTGAGAAATCAGGGCATGTGGACAGTACACGTCTGACGTCGTGACGAAAAGCTGATGTTTACTCCATACCGATGTTGATGATTTTGGTGAAAAACGTCGACATAACGGAGAAGAGCATGATACATCCACAGTCATTCATATCCTTTATATATCTTTCACGTGTAGGATAATGTAATAGTACTTAGAGGCAGTTCGCGCTATTTTGCTGGTGAAGGCGCAATTATGATAGCACATATTTAGTACATTTTTACAAATGTCCTTCAAATAAATTTCGAGTGGAGACTGACAACTTTAAAGTATCACGTAATTACTGACTACTTCAAACTCCATTTCCTGCCTGTTACGTAAACTGAGAACTGCGGTGTAGGCGGTGAAAATTACCTTGACGTGTGGCTGTTGGCCGGTGGCTCTTCTGACAGTGACGAGGTATCATTAGCAAATTACAGCAGGCGTCCATCTCCGCTACCGAGGACGAGCACCGCCGTGGCCGCTGGTGAAAGATGGCTGCTGGGTGTCCACAGGGCAGCGCTGGCCCTCCATTACGGTGAGTGGTCGCTACTGCGCTTCCTGGGACTGGAATCGCTCTGCTGCGGCGGTTTGACAAATAATGGACGTGTCCACTTGTTAGTAAACATGTATTGCAGCGAAGCTGCCAGGAAGAGGCATTTACTTTAGGTTACGTTATTGTGGAAGAAATGGGCTGCTTTAATACCCAAAGGGAATAATATAAAAGCGGAATTGCTCTGCAAATGTCTATTTAAAATAGAAAACTGATTTAGGTACACGGCAGTGCAGACAGGTCATTTCAGTACTGACACGGTTATCCAGGAAGAAATGAGGCTTCAAGTGTTGGGTGGGTACGTAATGTTATTTCAGTTACTACAAAATCGTGTGAAATGTACAATGAGATGAGCAGTAAGAGCCTACTTATCAATATGACATTGTACCTACAGTGGCCTGAATGCATACACTCGTGCAGTTGGGAAGAGTGTCACGAAGCTGTCATAGCCTCTCCTGAGGCACGTTGGTGCACAACGGTTATATCTGGCCCTTGATATCCTGCAGACAGGGGAGACTGGGACAGAGTGGGCGTCAGAGCTGGTCCCACTCAGTTTCTGTTGGGGATGGATCTGGTGAACCTGCAGGCCACAGGTATACCACTGCATCACATACACAGTTCATAGAGACCTGTGCAAAGTATGGACGAGTATTGTCCTTTTTAAAACTGGCCCCATGATACTGTCAAATGATAGATGTCACATGGGGATGTAGGGTTTACGTGATACCATGGTGTCGTCAAAGTTTGCTCATCATAACCAGCAGTGTCATGAAGCCATAACCGATGTCTGACCACACAAGGACGTGATGAGTATCACTGCTCCACCTGTCCAAAATATTGCAAGAATGGAAAATTGAACAGTGAATTTACTTTACAAAATTTTTGTTAAAGAATTTACTTTATTTACTGGCAATTCGTCAAGAAAATTGACACATTTAATCACATTAGGTGAGCGTGGAAGTAATTGCCAGGAAATAAGTGATGGAAAATTACTTTTACCAAATGTGAATTTATTCCTAAAAGCTTTTTCAAAATAGATTTAAAATTATAAGCAGAAAAGCACACTCTAAATATCAAGTCACACTTTAACAAATGTGAATTTTATTCCTAAAAGCCTTTTCAAAACAGATTTAAAATTATAAGCAGAAAAGCACCCTCTAAATATCAAGTTAACAGTTTTGTTTAGATGGAAAGAGAAATATTAACACTAGGAGCCTTCGGGCTGAGAAGCTTGCCTGCTCCCTTTCAACACGGCCGTAGTCATAACCACTCACAACAAAAAATGGCTCTGAGCACTATGGGACTTAACTGCTGTGGTCATCAGTCCCCTAGAACTTAGAACTACTTAAACCTAACTAACCTAAGGACATCACACACATCCATGCCCGAGGCAGGAGTCGAACCTGCGACCGTAGCGGTCACGCGGTTCCAGACTGAAGCGCCTTTAACCGCAAGGCCACACCGGCCGGCCCACTCACAACAACCTCTGAAAGAATACACTGGTGCAAATCTGCAACACACCACATTACTTTAAACAAAAAAATTTTAACAACTCACACAAACATGTAAATTATGCACCCCGTAAGATGAATGGAAATGGTACAACCCTAAAATTATTTGCCACCGAATGTGTAGATTTTTTATTTTTTTCATTTTTTTAAAGGACTCTTACGGTGGAAGGGTGGCAAGCTTATAACCTGAAATGACTATTTAAATAAAACCCATAAAATGCAGGCTTACATAAAATGTACAACATGCTCTACATTACACATATACCACCTCGCAAGATGATAGGCAAGATAGAAACATATTTCAAGAATTCGGCCTTTAAGCAATAAATTCGTCAACACGGAATCCGACAAACATGACAGAGGCAGCTATTAATGTATGTAAGACTGACAGGGGAGGGGGTTACTAAACAATCCGAACCGCAGATTGCTCTATACCTCCCCAGTTCCACAAGGGAAAAACGGACCACCCAATTCACAATAGCCGGCCGGAGTGGCCGTGCGGTTCTGGGCGCTGCAGTCTGGAGCCGAGCGACCGCTACGGTCGCAGGTTCGAATCCTGCCTCGGGCATGGATGTGTGCGATGTCCTTAGGTTAGTTAGGTTTAAGTAGTTCTAAGTTCCAGGGGACTAATGACCTCAGAAGTTAAGTCGCATAGTGCTCAGAACCATTTGAACCAATTCACAATAACCACTTTCCCGCGTGCGGGCAAACGGAGAAGAATCGTGGGACGACCCCAAAACAAAGCGGCTGGTGACCTCACCAAGAAAACAAGTAGAATTTAACAAGTAAATGAAACAACATATCTCCAATCACTTAAGACCTGATGCAGCACCCCCAAAGCTCTCCCTAACCGTCCGCTGCCAGCTGCTTCATCAGACGCAGGAAGGCGCGCCGATCTCCCGTCGCACGGCGCCGCAGCTCGCCCCGGCCAGCCCGACGTCGTGGTTCCGCTCCTGTGGCTCTCTTGTCAACCGTGAAGCCACTACCCCTTTCTATACGGCGCTGCCCACTGGACTCAAGTGGGGACCTCACATGCGCCGGCGCTCAAGGCGGACAAGTCACCTCGTGTCTCAGTGCGCGGCCAACCAACCGACTAATCCAACCGCCAATGACCGTTGCCCTAGCAACTCGAGCAGACTGACGGCCTAACGCGCAGACTCAGATGCAGAAACTCAGCGCGACCGCTACGGTCGCAGGTTCGAATCCTGCCTCGGGCATGGATGTGTGTGATGTTCTTAGGTTACTTATGTTTAGGTAGTTCTAAGTTCTAGGGGACTGACGACCACAGCAGTTGAGTCCCATAGTGCTCAGAGCTATTTGAACCAGAAACTCAGCCCCGACAGGGCGACCACTAGCTCAGGTCTGTTACTGGCGGAGTGGCAAGACTCTCATTTTCTGGCTTTAAGGTACGATGCAAACGACAGACATTCTAGCACTCCAACGACAAACAGACACTAACTGCCACACAAATGCAAACGAGAGACAGACCAGCAACTGGGGACGCGAGACTGACCTAGCCTCACTTCGACTGACCCCCTCAACGTACGGCTGACCGACAGGCAGACAGACACTGACTGCCCGACACTGAGCCGGCTGACCAACTGACTAGACTCAGACTGACAGACTGATCGACTGCGGAGCTCATAGCGCCCCTTAAATGCACGTGACCAGGCAACTTTTCCCCTTTCCCACCACAGGGAGACAAGAAGCTGCGATTGCCACAGCGGCGCCACCGCCACAAACGGAGAGCGACTATTTTACACTACGCGCTGCGGCGCGCTTTTCAAAACAGCAATTTTTACTACGGCTCAAACCTGTCACAAGGTTCTGTTACATTGACCTAACGATGATCATCCATGGGAGTAAACATAATGTGATGCCACCTCTTCAAATACAGCCGTTTACGTTATGGTGTTAGTGATAACTGAAGCATGAGGCGATTCCTTTTATCGATGCACTATGGTGCGAGGAGTCCTTTACTCGTTCTCGGAAGGCAAGCGCACGTGTGAAGATGTTATGAAGCATTTGGTACGATGCTCCCTTATGGAACTGAGAGAAGCTCCACAGGAAGTTTGATGCCGAGTGGAGTCCATGCAGTATAAGGTGCTTGATGTTGAGTGACCAGTTTTCGTCCAAAGCACTGGGTGAGCCCATTTGTATATTCAGAAGGGGAGGCCGACAATGTTTGCCCCTTCTTGGCTAGTCTGCGATGAAGAATCGAAGCTCACGCCCTTCAACCTTTCTCAAACAGTTTTACAGAAACTGTTAGGTAGAAAAAAAAATTGTTTTCCATTTACTTGTAGGTTTGTATGTCAAGTTCATTATGATGTGCCCATAATTTCGTTTACAGTCATAGTTATTGTAATATTTATACAGAAGTAAGAAACTGCGCGAAATTCTAAACAGTTTCTTACGAAAAATAGGGATAGCTGTGAGTTCGCGTTTGGTGCATATTACATAATATGTTGCTGTGTACGAGATGTAGCTAAGATATTGAATTTTTCTTTAGACTCAGGTAGGGGTCTCTAACTGTAACCAACCTCAAGAAAATACACATTCGTTGGCGATCGCGCCCCACCAGTGGTAAAGCCCGAGTGAAATATCAACAATATTTATGATATTGCGTTAACTGTTTCAGATATCGAATGATATTTTTGCAAATGAAAACATACAAGAAGTAGAGTTTCTTGCAGTATGGCTAGTATGGAAAAATTCCTTATCTGCCATGTTATTTTACGAACTACAGACTTTCTAGACGAGAGAATGTAATTTTTAAAGGCCTTCGGTTACTGGTGAAACGAGCAATGATATGGATTTTGGAACAACGCAAGTGAAGACATTAAACGTGTATTTTGTACACAAGAAGTACATTTTCATAAGATACTTACCTTAGTCTTCCTCAGTTTCTGACTCAATACACAATATTTACATAAAATGTGAGTGTAGGTTTCAGTATAGAACGGCCCTTTCCCTCCAGCACTCTGCATTTCCCCTACAGCGCCAGCCCTTAACTCCCACCATTACCGCTCTCTCCACACGTACCCCGCCATCTGCGTAAATACTGGACACACTACTCTCTGCCGGCTCTACATGTTGCCTTCGCGTTCTAATGCATTCCAACATCGGGCCTTTGTAGCTTCCAAATGGCCCAAGAATCTGTATACTGCGCGATTGGATTAGACAACCAGAGGAGACCGACAATGAGACCCCTGTCAATCTCTTACAAATACTGGAAACACTGTCTCACACGAGTGCACTGAGTCTCTGCTTCCTTCACAGTAATCGCTCAATATTGCATGTTGTTCACGCTATTTATATTCCCTTCAGTCCCACAGATAGTAAAGGAAAGTATTTTCGTAATTCGTTTTATTGTTACACGTACCTACATTCTGAATTACAATGCTTTAAAGTTTACTTTTTTTATAAAACAATTAAGGTACGGCATGTGTGTACTTCCGGTTGTAACCAAGAGAAGAAAAAATGTTTTACAACGTGCTAAGACATGTGTTCATGGAACTTTAAAAATGCAGTTGTATTTAAGTCCAAACATATACATATTTTGCTCCTTGTATACACTTCTTGCGTATGGGGTACACCCTAGATAGCTACATTTAGAGGCATCCTTCGTCATTTTGCCGAGTCAGAGCTTCAAAGCCTCATAAGTACCACTGCAAGGGAGTGTGAAGCAAACATACAGAAGAAAACGAAACTACGCAATCTATAGCAAAGTTTGATACATGTATTGGTAAAATCCAGGTGTGTAACCGTGAACTTACAGGACCAGCCAACAGCATAGATACACTCTGGAGTCCATGCTGCCCACTAAGATTGCCCATCCTGTGCCAATCCCTTCATTGTAGAGTAGTACTTGTGCCCTGCGTCCTTGGTTATTTGCCACATGTATTCCACTCTCTGTTTCCCTTACGGTTTTTACTCCTTACGGTTCCCATTAGTACCACGCAAATTATTCCTTGGTGGCTTAACCCATGTCTATAGTCCTATCCCTTATTGGCAGAGTTTTCAATACGTTCCTTGCTTCGCTGATTCTATGGAGAACCTCCTCATTTCTCATCCTTCGATAGCAGCAAATCTAAAACGCTTCATGAACCGCGGATATTTTTTCAAGAATATATTCTTAAGAATTTATTTTATTTACTAGCGATTCATCAAGAACATTAACACATTTACTCACTCTGTATGAGCGTGGAAGTAGTTGCCAGGGAGTAACTGATGAAATCATAATCAAATTGCTTTTAACAAATGGGAATTTTATTCCTAAAAGCGTTGTTTTAAAAAAAAACCATTTAAAATTTATAATCAGAAAGCAACCTCTAAATATCAAGTTACAATTTATTCAGATGCAGAAAGAAAAATTGTTTTGACTGTATGGGCTTTCCGGGTTAGAGCCTTGCCGCTCCCTTTTGACCAGGCCGTAGTTACGATCGCTCACAACAACCTCTGAAAGACTACACTGGTGCAAATATGCAATAAACCAGATTACTTTAAACTAAAAGTTTTAACAGTTCACACAAGCACACAAACTATGCACCCACAGGAGGGACGGAAATGGTACAAAACACTAGAATTAAGATATTAACTTGCCACCGAAGGTGCAACTTGATTTTAACTTCTAAGAAAAGTCTTACGGTGAAAGGGTGGCAACTTTACATACTAAAATGACCATTCAAATAAAAGCTCATGAAATGCAATCTTATATAAAATTATACAAGTTTGGCCGAACAAGTTAACATGCTCTACAGTACACGGATACCGCCTCTCAAGATGATAGGCAAGATCAAAACATATTTCAGGAATTAGGCCGTTACACTCCAAGCAATAAAATCGTTAATACGCCGAATCCGACAAACATGACAGAGGCAGCTCCAGACGAGAGACATACTGGCACTCCGACCGACAATCTGACCGATTTCCAACCGTCAGATCAAACTGCACAAACAACAGAGACTATCGGCCGATGTCGAGTAAACCAAGATACTTACGCCTTCTAACTCGGCCTCACCAATATCAAGGCATAACACGACAAGTTTAAAAGAATACAGAAAACACAAATCACAACTGTCAAATTACTACGGAAGAAGGCTGCGGGTTCTAGACAACAACAACACAGCTCTTGTTATCACACGCGTGAACGGCTGAGAAAACAACAATCCACAAATAACGAATAAATCGTAACAGTCGAGATTTAAAAAGCAGCAACTAATAATCATGCTTCGGAGGAAAGGGGAAAGTCGCTCTCGCAGCTAGCGCCTCCAAATGCAACAGCGCGTGACCGCCGCCAAAAGCCCCGGCCTGGCTTTGCGCTGTGGAGACTACGTCGCTGCTCAGTTCCAACAAACCAACAGGGTCCAACCACATCCCGACTCGGAGAACGGCGTTCATCCTGAGGATCCAAGACGTCGTCGACTAAGACGACCGGCCGAGCAAACGACCAACGGCAGCCCGCTTTCGCCGACAGCGGTCCCGGCGAATACTAACACCATACGGACCCGACTGTTGCTGGCTGCCAACTCTTCCCGACTGATACTGGTGTCAGTGCTCAGCACACACATGTCGCCATCCGACGACATCCGACCGACCGACCTACGGCCTTCCGTCTGCGTCGACCACGCTCCCGGCGCGTACTTGCACCGTGCGGACCTGCCTGCTGCTGACTGCCAACTCGTCCAACAGCGGAGTAACGACGAACCCGACTCAGTCAGTCGGCTCTCAGTCACTGTTGGATTGTGGACTAACATGCGAGTGTCTGCCTTCCGACTGACTCTGTCGACTCAATGCACCGAGTCCCAGGCTGACTCCGACTGACTCACGGCGAGGTCATAGCGCCCCATAAATGCACGAGAACAGGCAACCTTTCCCCTTTCCCACCAGAGGGAGACACCAAAGCTGCGATTGCCACAGCGGCGCCACCTCCAGAAATGGAGGGCGACTGCTTCACACTATGCGCGCACTTCAAAAAAGTAATTTTTACCACGGCTCATTTCAGCTCCCTTCTGCTGGTTTTTCCACTGCCCATGATTTACTACCAAACAATCCTGCACCTTTCTCAGAACTTTCTTCCTCAAATTAAAGCGTATGTTTGATGCCAATAGACGTCTCTTGACTAGCAAAGTCCTCCTTGCCTCTTCTAGTCCGTTTACTACGTCTTCTTTGCTTCGTCCGTCATGGAGTATTTTGCATCCAAGGTAGCAGAATTCCTTACCTTGCTCTGCTTTGTGACCATCAATTTTGAAATACTCACCGTCACCATTTCTTCTACCTCTCACTTCTTTCGTCTTTTACTGCTTGACTCTCAATCCATATCCTGTACTCATTAGACTGCTCATTACATTCAACAGATGCTGTAAATCGTCTTCACTTTCACTGAGGATAGGAATGATTTTATCGACTATAATCATTGCTATCCTATACCGTGAACGTTAGTACCCATCGATGGTGCGTATATGCAAGAAGTTACGTTGACATCCATGTCCTCTGGGCGCTTCACCTTTTTTTTTTTTTTTTTTTTTTTTGTGAAGCACTTAAGTACTTAAAATATCGTAATGCTGTTGCCACCCGGATAAATTGTAAACACTGAATTATACATTACATCCATATACGACGAACTATTGTGAAGTGCATGGCAGGCGGCACATCACATCGTGCAGCTTACTAGGTTTTCTTCCAGTTCCATTCATGTACGGAGCACCAGCCTCTGTGATTACCATAATCAATGTAGTCATATACTCACTATCCCTAAGGGAGCGATACTTAGAGGGATGGAGTATTTTACTAGAGTCATCGATTAAGCAGGTCCTTGAAACTTGGTATGCAAGATTCCTTGGGAGAGTTTACGTCTATCGTCAAGAGTCCGACAGTTCAGTTTCTTCGGCTGCAAACCTGTGACCATTCCTGCTGTCCGCCCCCATATAGTTTCAATACCCCGTGTTAGTCCTATTTGCACAGGACTCTCACTCATGACCAGTTTTCTAGAATGAATTGCGCGAGTGGTTTGTAAGCAATCTCCTTTGCGGATTGATTGCATTTCACAAGTATTCCACCAATAAATCGAAGGCTAAGATCCGGTTTTATCCAAGACTGAGCCTATGCGATCATCCCACTTCATACGCCATCAACGTGTTATACCCAGGCATCCATGTGAGTTGGCCGATTCCAACTGTGACTCAGTGATATTATAGTGATAAAGTACTACGCTTTTTCGTTTTGTAAAGTGCACAATCTTACATTTCTGAACATTTAAAGCAAACTGCCAATCTTTCTACCACTTTAACATTTCAGGATCTGTCTGAATATTTTCTCATTTCCTTTCACTTTGTTTCTTCTTATAGACGACTGCATCACCTGCGAAAAGTCAGAGGTTAATGTTAATACTGTCTGACGAAGTCATTAATATAAAACATGAATAGCAAGGTACCCAAGACACTTCCCTGGGGAACACACTAAGTTAGCTCTACATCTGTCGACGATTCCCCATCCAAGATAACTTTTTCGCTACCAAGAAATCATCAAGCCACAAATTTCGCTTGATACGCCATATGACCGTATTTTTGTTAAAAACATTAGGTGTGGTCCAGAGTCTATTTCTTTTCAGAAATCGGCAAATAATGCTTCTACATGACTGCTGAGCAGTGCTTTTCAATGCGTCAAAGGTAAAACGTGTTACACATGATCGATGGTTTTGAAATTGTGCTGGTTGACTTGGAGATCATTCTGTTCGAAATATATCATATCTGAACTCAGAATATGGTCTAAGATTCTACCACAAACGGATGTCAAGAATACTGGATGTTAATTCGGTGTATCACTTCTGCTACCGTTCTTGTAGGCTTTCGTTCTGTGCTTTCTTCCAACCATTGGGCACATTCAATGTGCTGTATGATAACACCTTTCATAAAATTCTGTTCAGTGGACAGACACAATCCAAAGTCAAAATACAATAATGAGTACAGGTGATACCGAAAGGGGGGCTGAAGGCGCGCATCAAGTAGTCTAAGCCTTTCACAAGATTACAAGAAGTCTCTTATTGGTAGCGTTGTCAGTTATCTGTCTCGAGCTCTGCATAGGTGCATCAATCTTTCGACAGCGAGGACATGTTGTACATACTGCAACGCTCTCGAAGTTGGTTTGTCACGAAAATACTACAGATGGTTCAATAGCTAAGCCGGGATAGGAATCTTACCATTGTCAACACTGGAGTGACTGTGAGTGGGTGTAAGCAATGGATGTGTACGCGAGTGTATGCATATTTGTACAATGAACCATTTGTCATACACGAGTGTACGTGTATGCATGCCTGAGGTAATTGCTTATGCACTATGTGTATATCTGGTTCCTTTGTGGGGTTGAAGGTACCGGACTACAAAGGCCATCGGTCCCTTATTCCACGAACATGAAACACCCACAAAGAAGAAAATAAATAAAATAAAAAAAAAAAAGCAACGGAGACGACAAGGGACGACACAGAACAAGAAAGACATAGACAAAGACATGAAAGTGGAATTAAAAGTACACAGAGTGTTACAGTGGTTGGCCGACCATTGAACCAAAAAAAGGAATAGCCAACCACCAAGAGAGACACTTAAAACCCCAACCTAAAAACGGACGCCAAAGGCCGGAAGAGACAAACCCTCAGATTAAGCCATAAAAGCCCCCTGCACTAATAAAACTCAAACATAAGCCTGCCATTGCAGCGTCATCCGTTAAAAGTGCAGGGAGCGAATCAGGCATCGCAAACGTCTGTTTGAGCGCAGTTAAAAGCGTTCAGTCCAACAAAACGTTGACTACTGTCAACGCTGATCCACAGCGACATAGAGGCCGATCTTCACGGCGCAACAAATGACAGTGCGTCAGCCAGGTATGGCTAATGCGTAGCGATCAGAGAACAACTAAGTCCTTGCAAGAGGCTCGCATGGAGGAGCGCCACACACTTGTAGTCTCCTTGATGACCCGAAGACTGTTCGGGGAAGGCAGGATGCGCCATTCATCATCCCAAGTACCAAGGACTTTTTGCCGCAATACCGACTGGAGATCACATTGCGGAAGGCCAATCTCCAGGGCCAGTGCACTGACAGCCTGTTTGGCCAGCGTGTCAACACGTCCATTACCCTGGATGCTGACATGACCCGGGGTCAATAGAAAGACCAAGGAGCGGGCGCAACGGGCAAGACTATGAAGGGACTCTTGGATAGCCATCATCAGACGAGAGCGAGGAAAACACACAAGGTACTTCCTGCTGACCTAGAATCATGATATTTGGCAAGAAGCACGGTTTTCACAGTGCAAGCAAATAAAAACACACGAAAACTGTTAATCTGTAATTATATCACACGAAGAAAGTTTTTGTCACGTGGTTTTCGCCTGCCTATCTGTCCCCTTTTTCTCGGGAACGGCTAGACGTAAGAAGTTCATATTTATGTAACATACAAAAGTCTATGGTTCCCTGCTGATGTAAAAAATTTGCGCTTCTACTCCAATGCAATGAAATGATACGGCCATTTACTCACCTATTTTGATTTGTGGACAATAGTGAGATCGATGACAGGCAGTCATGGTAGAGAAAAGTAAGGGGTGGAAAATCTGAAAGTTTCATAAAAACTAATTCACCACGTTACAAGCAAATTACGGTCAGGACGAAGGCAGACACAGAACAGGGAATAAGCGGAATGTAGCAAGTGCGTCACGCCTGAACACATTACCACACCGAGAGATACAGGACGAGTTCAGCAGAAAAAAAGGCATGGGATAGAAAACAAACGGAAACGTGACACGAATGTTCATTAGCTCATAAGAGGTATCGAAAGAAACTGTACCTATTTCATGAGAACCAGTATCAGAGAACCCACACAGCAGCTAACAGTCTGTTAAGTGAATATAGCGGAATAAGAAGGGCACATGCAGTCATTATGAACCGAGCATCGCGTCATCTACATCTACATGGATACTCTGCAAACCACCTTCTCTCTGTCATTCCATTCTCGTACGGCGCGCGGTAAAAACGAACACATATCTCTCTCCGTGCGAGTTCTGATTTCCCTTATTTTATTATGATGATCGCTTCTCCCTTCGTTGGTCGGCGTCAAAAAAATATTTTCGTATTCGCAGGAGAAACTTGGCGATCGACATTTCGTGAGAAGACCCCGCCGGAACGGAAACAGCCGTTGTTTTAATGATTGCCATCTCAAATCCTGTATCATTTCAGTGAAACTCTCTCCCCTATTTCGCCATAACAAAAAAATGTGCCATTCTTTGAACTTTATCCTCGTACCCTGTCAGTCCCATCTGGTAAGGACCCCACACCACGCACCAGTATTCTAAAAGAGGACGGACAATAGTAGTGTAGTAGTGGATCTGTTACAATTTCTAAGTGTCCTTCCAATAAAACACAGTCCGTGGTTAGCCTTCCCCACAACATTTTCTATGTGCTCCTTCCAATTTAAGTTGTTTGTAATTGTAATTCCTAGGTATTTAGTTGAATTTACGGCCTTTAGGTTTTACTGATTTATCGTGTAACCGAAGTTTAGTGGATTCCTTTTAGCAGTCATGTGAATGACCTCACTTTTTCGTTGTTTTGGTTCAACTGATAATTTTTGCACCATAAAAAAATCATTCCTAAATCGTTTTGCAACTTGGTTTCATCTTTTCATGACTTTACTAGTCGATAAACGCAGCATCATCTGCAAACGACCTAAGAGGGCTGCTGAGATTGTCTCCTAAATCGTTTGTATAGACAAGGAACAGAGAAGGGCCTATAACACTATCTTGTGGAACTGTGACCTCTTTGACAGGAAGTCATGAATCCAGTCTCATAACTGAGACGATATTCCATAACCACTAAATTTCGCTACAAGCCGCTTGTGTGGCATAGTGTCAAAAGCCTTCTGGATATCTATAAATAGGGAATCAATCTGAAATCCCATGTCAATAGCACTGAACACTTGGTGTGAGTGAAGAGCTATTTGTGTTTCACAAGAACATTGTCTTTAAATCCATGTTGACTATGTGTCAGTATTTGCTGCATATCGACGTTAATGATATGGACTTGTAATTTAGTGGATTACTCCTACTACCTCTCTGGAATATTGGTATGAACAGTGCAACTTTCCAGTCTTTGGGTGCGGATCTTTCGTCGAGCGAACGATTGCATATGATTGTTACGTATGGAGAAATTGTATCAGCATACTCTGAAAGGAACCTAACTGGTTTACGGTATGGACCGGAAAACTTGCTTTTCTTAAGTGATTCAACTTCCTTCACTACTCCGAAGATATCTACTTCTACGTTACTCATGTTGGCTGTTCTGGATTCGAACTTTGGAATTTATTTCGTCCTCTTTGGCGAACGAATTTTGGAAGACTGTGTTTAGTAACTCTGCTGTGGAAGCACTGTCGTCCATAGCATCTCAATTTCTATCGCGCAGAGAAGGCATTGATTGCGTCTTGCCGCTAGCTTACTTCGCGTAGGACGAGATTCTCATTGGATTTTCTGCTACTTTTCGAGACAGTTTCGTTATGGAAACTATTACAAGCATCTCGCATTGAAGTCCTCGCTAAATTTCGAGCTTCTGTAAAAGACTGCCAGCCTTGGAGATTCTGCGTCCCTTCAAATTCTGCATGTCTTTTTCGTTGTTTCTGCAACACAGTTCTGATACGTTTTGTGCACCACAGAGGATCAGCTCCATCGTTGGTTAATTTATTTGGTATAAATCTCTCAACTGCTGCCAATACTATGTCTTTGTATTCAAGCCACATCTGGTCTTCAGTTACATTGTTAATCGGAAAGAATGGAGACTGTCTCTCAGAAAGGTGTCATGCGAATTTCTATCTACTTTTTTGAACAGGTATATTTTTCGTTTATTTTTAGAGGATTTGAGGTTGGTTAATTTATTTGGTATAAATCTCCCAATTGCTGCCAATACTATGTCTTTGGATTCAAGCCACATCTGGTCTTCAGTTACATTGTTAATCAGAAAGGATGGAGACTGTCTCTCAGAAAGGCGTCATGCGAATTTCTATCTACTTTTTGGAACAGGTGTATTTTTCGTTTATTTTTAGAGGATTTGAGGTTACTATATGCAGTCTCTCTCCGAAAACTCTGCTCACTAATCCCTGTATCAGCTTTGATGCTTGTTATTAGGCTCAGGATTATTTGTTGCTAAGAGGCCTAGTGTGTATTCTCAACAGTTTACTATTCACCCGGGCTCATGAACTAACTGCTCGAACAAATTTTCAGAGAATGCCTTTAGCTCAATTTCTGATGATGTTTCATGCGTAACTTCGGAAATAAATATGTATTCTCATCAACATATCGAGATTAAATTAACGTCACCACCAACTATATTGTATCAGTCAGGTACTTGTTTGAAGTTAAATTCAAGTTTTCTTAGAACCTTTCAGCAATTGTATCATCTGAATCGGGAAGACTGTAAAATGATACAGTTATTATTTTATGCGAAGAATGACTTCTGTTCGTACTAACTCTTCTTCAGTTTCACCACAAGATAAACTACTTCTACCAGCAACAAACGCGCCACCTCCAACTGTGTTGGCAGACTTTCGGAACGCCGTTAGGTTCTTTGCAAAAATTTCGGCTGAACTTATCTCCGACTTCAGCCAGCTTTCAGTGCCTACAGTGATTTGCGCGTAAGTGTTTTATATTAGCGCTTGGATCTCTGGTACTTTCCCAACACAGCTACGATAGTTTACAACTGTTATACCGATGATTCGTGTATCTACGTTCTTCCTGTGTTCGGAAGGATTGAAGCCCTTTCTTGTGTTTTCCCGACACCCTCTATCCTAAAAATCCGTCCAGTCCACGGTACACAGCCCCTGTTACCCGTGTAGCCGCCTCCTGCGTACTATGGACTCCTGACCCATTCAGCGGAACCCGAAACCCAACGACGCTATGGCGCAAATCGAGGAACCTGCAGCCTCCTCGGTCGCAGAACCGTCTGAGTATCTGGTTCAGACTCTCTTCTCTGATCTGTACCAGGGGTCCGTAATCGGTCATGTCGACTATCCTGTATATGGTGAGCTCTGATTTCATTTCGCAAGCAAGACTGGCAGCCTTTACCACTTCTGTTAGCCACTCGAACCCAGACAGAATCTCTTCCGATCCAAAGCGACACACGTAATTGGTACCAACATAGCCACCACCTGCAGTTGGCTGCACCCTCTGCTCTTCATAGCATCCAGAGGTACCCTTCCACGTCTGGAATGACTCCACCCGATATGCACATGGAGTGCATATTGGCTTTCTTCGCCTTCTTGGCAGACATGTCTCTAAGGGGCTCCATAACGCCCCTAACATTTAAACTACCAACTACCAACAATGCCACCCTCTGTGATTGCCCAGATACTGCCTGCTGAGAGGTTTCCAGTGAAACAGGTGACTGCATCCAGCTGAACGACAGTGTCAGCTGCAGACAGCACTTGGAACCTGTTTGTCATACTAGCCGGGGAGGCCTTTATGGCCCCCTGGGAAGTCTTTCGTCGCCTGCAACGCATTCGGTGGGCTGACCACCGGTAACGACCGATAGGTGGCTTCAGATGTGCTGGACGTCCGTTTGATCACCATGGCTGGCCCACAACAGTGATGCCCATCCACCGCAGCTTCAAATTGTGTAACCAAAGCCATCACAGCCTGGAGCTGAGAGCACAGTGTCACCATCTTGGCTTGCATCGGCGCACAATAATCACAGTCCCCAATCTTACTAATGACCGTGGAAAACTACACTACTCAGAGAAATGGACTATCGACAGGAGCTGCAGAAATCTACTGTGAAGCCTGATGAAAACGCAACAACTGTGTCTAATGTTTTAGAGTAATACACAGAGATTCAAAAACCGGTTTACTTTTCGACACAACCGAAAACGTGAGAGCTGTGTCTATTAAATAATAAGTCAACACGAAGAAACTCAACAAACTAAACCTTCTAAGAACACAAAAGATATTATACAATTCGCTCCTGCTTCAGAGCGAATTGTCGTAGCTTCACGTTTGCTCCCTTGAAATACTCGAGCGCCCCAGTTCCCAATGAGTTGATCCTTGGCATTAACGGCGTTCACATTAATAGCATCCGATTCCACCATTACGATACTGTAGCGAATCCCAGAACAGTCTAAGAACAAGCTGAAGATATACCTGAGGTGATTGTCTTCGCCTGATGAAGTTCATACTAAACGTTCCCTACCACTGCTGAGGGAGAAGCTGACTGTCTTCCAACAACACCAAGTCGCGTAGTGCTGACAGCCCGGACTTTAGCGTGGAAGCCGGCAGCAGGGTCTCGTGGCGTCCACGTTCCAGTCCAACACACAGGCGTCTCCAGTTGCAGAAACCTACCTGGCCAGTAGGAAGGAGATCGACTGATCGAACGACTTCAGACAACACCACATAGCAAATGGGTCATCAAGGGTCAACACAGAATTGCTCCAGCAGCTAATAACAGACCATTCGTGCAGGACCACAGCCGTGCCAGGAACGAGCCGCAGCACGACGCCGCCCACACTGCTCCTGGGACTGCAGACGAGACTCGACAGCTGTCAGTGCGAATCCAACAGGCAGCTGAATAAGGGACTGGCTGCAAGGTCGGTGTTGAACAAGACGACTATAAACATGCCTAGTAAATAACTGAAATTTGACGACTATTTACTAGCGTCAGAGACGCCTCACGGGTTTCCGACTGCCTTACTGACTCTATGCAGAGGAGTCTGCACCCAGCCCTCTATAAATTGTTGTACTTCTGGACTCCGGCTCCGTCATCAGAGGACGTGACATTAGAGGTGTTCGATTCCACAGTCTGGATTTCAAACCAAGTGGTCTGCCTCTGCAGTGTCCACACTTCGCAACAGTAATCGCAACACGGTGAGCACAAAAATCATTTTTTCTTTCTATTTGATATGGCAGAACTTAAGCATATTGGTGGACGTGCTCTGTCAAAAGTATCTTTTGTAAAACAAACGGAGCCAGTTGATTTATCAGACTTCAAATGAAATGGTAAAGGAACGTATTTGGTAACAGTGAGATGCGCTGTTTGTAATTAACGGGTCATAGTGAACCACGCATTAAGATTGTACCGGTAACTCGTTCTACTTGTAGACGTTGTGATCATGCAGCATAGAAGTGGACTGAGTGTCGCTGGGCGATGATCAGACAAAAGAAGCAATAGAGTATCGTTTCCTACGGTGTAAGTCGTATTCTCCTGTCCGGTGTACGTTGGCGCAGATATGTTTGGTATGCGTATAAGATGGTGGTAAATGGCACAGGTATGCTAGACACAATGTCAGTTACTACTAGTGACAGCACAGCCTCTTTAAGGGATCAAATGTCACAACAGTTAGAGAAAGATGTTCAACAGACGTCACACCATTAGGAATTGGTAGCACAGAATCTTTGGGGGTCATGTAAGGTTCACAGCCGTGTTTGAGTGAATTTAATTCGTCAGTAACAATGACCGAAATTTCAGTAGATTCTTAAATAGCTACCTCTTCACACTCTTTTCCGGCAAAACAGCAGAGTACGTCACGGTATTCATTAATGATGTATTCGCTACAGCCAGAATCTGTAATTGGTCACATGAAATTACTATGCCGATGGACCATTTACGCCTTACGAATGAAGCAAAGACATACGTTATGTGCCGGCCGGTGTAGCCGAGCGGTTCTTGGTGCTTCATTCAGTAGTTCTAAGTTCCGGGGGACTGATGAACTCAGATGTTAAGTCCCATAGTGCTCAGAGCCATTTGAACCATACGTGATGCGTCATAGGACATTGAGCAAGGCAAATACGTTTGAGCAGTTAACAGAAGGTTTGCGTCGAAGACAGCGTAAGGTAAATAGTTCAAGGATTTTAGGATCAATTTGAGCAGGTTGACACAGAAGAAAAATGAGACTGTGCAGACTTTTTCAGACAGAGTTCAAAATAAATCGGCAGGCATGTAAGCTGAATCTAGACACTAATCGCTTCGTACTGAGGGAATCAGAAAATACATTATTCCACGTGATTTTAAAGGAATTCCTGCGGAGTTTCGACGAAGAGTCTGAACGCAAAATACAGAGGATTTGGCTGCAACACTGCGTATTGTAATGCATCTACGGAGACAGATACTGCCTCGCGGGTATGCTTTGATAAGCGACTTTTTGCTTCTGAAAATAATTGTTGTCGTTGCGGGAAGAAAGGGCACTTCAGGGCGCATATTGATTATAATCAACCACAATGATATAGATGTGGGTGTTTTGATCACAAGGGAAACGTCTGTGGGAATTACAAGCAAAGTAAAGGAAATAATCAACGCAAAACGTTAAACATAAACGGAGGGTTCTGACCGTCGAAAAATATTCTCAGTATATCAGAGTACTGCATAAACTAAGGCAGAGAGGACTGTTATTTGATGGGATGTGTAAACGGTAAAGAACGTCAAATTCTAGTTGATAGTGATGCACATGTATCTATTATTAGTGTAGACCTCGTGGGTAGGAGAAGAACTAGGCCCTCCAAGATATAATTTATATGGTGGAAAAAAATGACTTAGTATTATTAGCAACAACACTGCTCGTTCTTTAGGTTTGGAACTATAGAGTTTCGTGAGCTTATTGAAGTGTTGCGAACTGCGGGATAGTAGTTATCTGCTATTATTCGACTTGATTTCCTGGTTAGGCACAATAGAACTTGGCGTGAACTAGTTTCCAGTGGGTCCAACAGCTATAAATGTTTCAGTGTCGCAAGGAACAATGGTTGCTAAGGTGTCATCAACTGAACTGTGTACACGTGCACTAAAGATGATTATGCATGACAAAGTACCTGCTGGCAGAGGGAAGTTGGTTTGGGTATCTGTAGATGCCAGCAAATAATTCAGGACTTAGTTTGGAAGTGCTACTCTGAAGATTGGCACAGGAGAGGAATTTGTCGCGGGCTGCATAAAACCAGTCAGATGATTGATGACTCTATACATAATGTTAATAAAAAAACCAGAACAATGAAGCATTAGATGAAATGCATTGTTTCATTCGAAGAAGCGTTGCGTGAGTGACCATCGTTAATGGGTAACCGATATTACGGTAAGCTTGCTTAACTTTGGGACAGTTGAAGTGAATATCCGAAAAAGACTACTTAAGCGAGTTTAGAGATATTCGAAGACGAAGTTATCGAAGTGTCACGCTGTGGTCACAGCATCAAACAAATGCTCAGTGCATCTGTACTACATGACAAGGTTCTTCACCTTAAAAACAGTGAACGAGAAGCCATGGACGCTTTGTTGTTGGCGTAGTCCAACTTATTGAAATCAGATGTTCCACTATCAGCAACACCTATCACACAAGACCGCATACCAAAATGGGATAATCCTCCAGTTAATAGGAAAGCACACTGGACGGTGAAGCACCTACAACCACTAGTAAACACATTTATTTATCAGCAATTATGTGAGGGTATTATCGAGCGTAGCGATGGCCCTTGTATCCAAGAAATCAGTTGAAGGTTGCCGAAAATATCGAACTTTCTGTGACTATCGTTACTTGAACGCATAAACCACATAGGATGCATATCCACTATTGAATGTAACGGATATATCAGATAACCTAGGAAAGTGGAAACACTTCTCAGCGACTGACCTTAGAAGTGGTTATCACCAATTAGAAGTGTTTCCTCAAGACAGACCTAAAACTGCTTTCACAACAAATTCAAGTTATTACAAATGTCGAAGAACGCCGTTTGGATTGGAAAATGTTGCATCTACCTTCGTAAGACTATAAGATGGTCTACTTTGTGGATTAAAATCGAAAATCTGTATGGCATATCTTGAGATGTAGTCGCCTATTCGATAACTATAGGATGTCAGGCTAAACGGCAGGATGAAGTGTTTAGTAGACTGATTGCAGTACACCTTACGGTAAGCGTGAGAAATGACATTTTTCTCCGACACAACTAATTTACCTTCGGCATCTTATCAGGCAAGACGGAGTGTGAACGAATTCTCGACTTCCTTCCGCCGTACATTATTTTCCGATACCGCAAACTATTAAACATTTGCAATCATTCCTTGGACTGCAATTACTACCGCAAGTTCGTGAAAGGGATCGCTGAAAATGCATGTTCATTACCTAAACGGCGACGAAAAGGTTAAGTTTTCTGTAGATATCACCATTCCAAGAAGTGTTTGAGAAACTCAAGGAGACCATAATGTCAAATCTTGTGTTAATATTCCCTACATTGAAGAGGAGTTTGTATTTGCCTGTGATGCATTCAGCAATGCTTTTGGCTGTGTCTTAAGTCAGAATGTTGATGGGAAAGAACATCCGGTGGCAAATGTCCCCAGGCAATTAAATAAAATTGGAACTAACTACTCAACAACTGAAAAAGAAGTGTTAGCAGTTATATACGGAATATCTTACTTTCGTTTCTAATTGTACGGTGGTAAATTCAAAGTAATTACAGACCACACATCTTTAAAATGTTTATTAGAGTTGAAAGATCCAGCAAGGCGATTAGCAAGATGGGCATTAAAATTAAGTGTGTTCGATTATGAGGTGATTCCTAAACCTGGAGTAAAAAACGCAATTACTGATATTTTAAGCTAAAGTATAGCAGCTTTGCTAGTAGTAGGTGGAAGGTAGACAGATTGAATAAAGGCACAAGCAGTGAAAGTCAGCTGTTTCTCTCGCAGCCTCAGTTTAAAACGCAAGAAGATTTGCTATATGGATGTACAAAGAGTGGACCTCGCATTGTAGTTCCTGCAGCGCTGAGACAAGAAGAATTACGTCAAGTGCACGGAGGAATAAAGTTGACAGATTTTGGTGCAAAGCGTGTCATTGTGATGTAGAACAATATTTCAGGAACAACAACTAGCACATTTGAGTCACCAAAAATTCAGTTACAAGAACTAACAGAAGCTGACAAACCATTCTCCTTATTGGGGTTAGACATCCTACGGCCTATTAACAGAACACAACCAGGTAATAAATATTTTCTTACTATGTTAGATCATTTTTCATGATATTCAGTTATGGTAGTCATTCCAGATCAGAAGGCGAGAGCTGTAACATAGGTAATGGTTAAACAACTGATTATTAAAATTTGGTGTGCATCTAAGTAGTTATGTACCAACCCTTTTCACGTTTAAATGAATGGACAGACAGAACGATTCCACCATACGTTATCCATAAAGTGAATCCATTACGTAAATTTACAGCATACAGTTTGAGATATAAATTTAAGTATTGTCGTCTGCGCATATAATTCAAAAGGTCAAACCGGAAGTGGCCTCTGGCCGTACGAGGAAGTGTATGGCCCGGAAATGCCGACACCTTTAGCTGTAGCGCAACTTAAACTGGGTCAACAGGTGAACCAGTGAAGAATTTTGCAAGGAATTTGAAAGAAATTTGGCAAAGGTATAGCATGCCAACAGAAAAACTAAGAACGTATTGGGCAACGGGTGAGCAAACTGCCCAACACGGGATAGAACAGTGAGAGCTAATCCGTATACCCTAAATGCCAAAACGAAGAAAAAAGCTTGAGAAAATTCGATGGACCTTGCCAAGTTATCGAATTGACTTCGCCAATCAACGTCAAATTACAGTTGCCAACTAGAAGTTCTACAGTACATATAAGTAGAGTCAAATCGTTTAAAGGTGAGACAGATGCATTGCCACGAATTCCTTCAACCTTAAGGAAAATGCATACGTACAAGGGAAGCTGGATCATCACAGAAACATACCTTATCCACTTACATCTTGAAGTATGTACCCTAACTTCTTCTGAGATACAAAGCACACCTCATATTTGTTTACCTAGGTTGGTCTTAATTTTCTTTAACTGTGATATTCTGAATTTATTTACTTGTATAAAGCAAGGGGAGGGATTGATAGTGCTTACTTTCTCTCAGGTAGTGCCAAGATGCTGACCAGAAAACCTTTCCTGAGCTTAGCGCTACTATACCATTATACAGAAGATGTGATACGGAATAAAACCGTTGTACAATGGAATTTTATTTGGAAGGCAAACAGATGTTCTACTCACGAGTCACAGATGGGCAGTCGTATTTACATTTAACATTTGTGAAACAAGTAAGGAATGATATACAAGTACTGCAAGACATGTTTGTAGGTTTACAAAAGGAATTTGAAAATGGAGAATTATTAAAAGATATGCAGAAAGAAAATTAAAACGGTTGTATGAAAATCTGAGGATTCAGTTGCAACAGATAACAGAAACTTTACCACAAACATTAATACGTTAAAAACGTGGTTGGTTAGATGCGAAACTGTTAAAAACTCAATCCTGAAGAGCGAATTATAAGGATATCAAGACTTTAAACACACAATTAGAAATATGCAAGTGATAGCAGAAGATACAGAAGCAAAAGTAGATTGGCACAAAACAAGCATAGAGAACATGAAACAAAGAATTCTCAATGTTGCTAAAACAGTACGAAATTTAACAATAGAATCAGAAAAACATGCGCTTCACAGAGGAACAGTCTTAAATAGTAAACTCGAAAGAATACCAGCTCACATCATTATTAGTATTATTGGTTTCTAGTCTGAGAAATGATGTCGTCAAGTCTGTACCAGATTTCAAAAATTGTAGAAGAGAAAATATTATTTGTCCAACAAGGGTGATACAGACGAACAACAGATCATGTGAAACACAGTTGTTTTCGGGGAAAATGGAAGCAGGAGAGAGTGCAACAAATGTCTAAGTGCCTGAGACAGACTTTCAGAAAATGCGAGATCACTGGCTTTACTCCATATTAGCACCACTAACAGTTATTACTACTTACTATAGAAACCTTAAACCAAGTGGGATAATGAAACTAGAATTACAAGGCAATGGATTGTCAGTTAATGGAATGAGGTGTGAGATAGCAGGGAGACAGTTTCACCTTCCATCTACCATCACGGGCACAACAATAATTAAAGTGTTCCGAAAGATGTTGTATTGGCCGGAAGAATCATCACATATCTAATCGAAACCAAACTTTTACTAACGATACATTGTATTTAGCTTCGATACAACAATTGATGAATTAATAACTTCAGAGAAAGGACAAATTTCAGCCAATGAAATATTGAAACATGTGAAACAATATCACCAGAAATGTAGATAAACACTCATTTACAGTTTATCAACGAGAAGCGTAGTCTCGGTTCTAGGAGTTATTGGTGCAATTTACTTTTGTATAAAGCGGAAAAGAATTTCGAAGTAGGGCTGTTTCTACGTTTAAACGCAGACAGATCCTATGAGCGAGTCTCGATATATCTTCAGTCTTACTTGCGTTATCAAGTGCAATGTTAGTTGCCTTTACCTTTCATAAGGCCAAGCTGATTGTCATCTAAAAGTGTCTTAATTTTCTTTATCATTTTTCTGGATAGTATTCTTTTCAGAATCGCCAAAGAAATTGGTATAGGCATGAGCATTCAAATGCAGAGATATATAAACAACCTGAATACGTCGCTGCACACAGTAACACCTATATAAGACAACATAAGTCTGGCGCAGTTGTTAAATAGGTTACTGCTGCTACACTGGCAGGTTATCAAGATTTAAGTAAATCTGAACGTGGTGTTATATTCGGCGCACGGACGACGAGTCACAGCATCTCTGAGGTAGCGATGAAGTAGGGATTTTCCCGTACGACCATTTCACGAGTGTACCGTGCCTATCAGGATTCCGGGAAAACATCAAATCTCCCACATCGCTGCGGCCCGGAAATGATCCTGCAAGAACGGGACTAACAACGATTGAAATTCCTGCGGGTTTCAATGAAGGGCCATCAACAAGGTTCAGCGTGCGAACCACGCAACGAAACATCATCGATATGGGTTTTCGGAGCCGAAGGCTCACTCATGTACCCTTGATGACTGTATGACACAAAGCTGTACACTTAACCTGGGCCTGTCATCACCGACATTGGACTTCTGATAACTCATAACATGTTGCCCGGTCGGAACACTCTCGTTGCAAATTGTATCAAGCGGATGGATTTATACGGATATGGAAGCAACTTCATGAATGCAGGGACCCTGCTAGTTAGCAGGGGACTGTTCAAACTGGTGGAGGCTCTTTCATGGTGTGAGGCCAGTGCAGTTGGAGTGATACAGGATCCCTCATATGTCTAGATAGACTGTGACAGGTTACACGTACGTAAGCGTCCTGTCTGTTCACCTGCATCCATTCACGTTCATTGCGAATTCCGACGGACTTGGGAATTTCCAGCAGGAAAATGCGACGACCTACACGTCCAGAATTGCTGCAGAGTGGCTCCATGAACACTCTTCTGAGTTTAGACACTTCTGCGGCACATCAAATTCCCCAGACATGTTGTTGAGAGTATCTACGATGCCTTGCAACGTTCTATTCAGAAGATATTTCCATCCTCTAGTACTCCTGCGAATTTATGGATAGTGGCTCCAGGAACACTCTTCTGTGTTTAAACACTTCCGCTGGCAACCAAACTGCCCAAACATGAATATTATTGAGCATATCTGGGACGTCTTGCGACGTGGTGTTCAGAAAATACCTCGAGCTCTCGTTCTCTTACGGATTTATGGACAGCCCTGCAGGATTCATCGTGTCAATTCCCTCCAGCACTACTTCAGACACTTAAGGGCACAACTTCTTCAGTGGCATTGTAGCGAGAAGGAAGTACTTCTCTGGGCGGTATCACTAACCTAGTGTGTTGTTGCTTCGGTAAGTTCCTCGTAGCACAGTGGTAGCGCTCAGTCGCCAGGTCCCATGTAGGTGGTGATCCTGCTGAACTGGTGTGTTTAGGGCTGCCGGTTGTTGATTGTCAAGAACGTTTGGACTATACTTGTTTTAATACAGAAAGTGCTTTGTCACACACGTCAGAGAATCAGTATTTACGATATCGAAGTTCTGGACTACGCCGTAATATTCCACCCTTTACACACACTAACACAGTTTTCTGACTTTACATAATGGTAGACACTGCCCACGACACGTGGCGTTCTTATAACTAATAACTTCACTTTATATCTTGTTTAACATCTGAAATATGCACTCGCGACCGTTCTATTAGAGCCGCCCCGGTTACTCGAGCGTGCGTTTTGCGTGGCTCCTCGCGACTAACTCGCCCTGTCTTCCCGAAGGACAAGAGAGACCACCCCCCATTTCTCCCTCAGCCAATAAGGACACTTCTCTCGTTTCATATATATATATATATATATATATATATATATATATATATATATATGGGCGTTCAGATCGCTGTTGCTAGGTGGATCTGACGTCACGTTTGCGGACATTGTGACGGAAGTTAGTCTCGGAACACCGTCTCAGATTGTAAGATCGTACTCCCGAATAGTCGGATCTTGTTCCTACTGAGGTTGCACAACATTGCCTCCTATTATTTCATCACTACTACTCCTTGCTGACGCTTAATTGTTAATTGTACATGTAGCCTGGCTGCTACTGAGCATTCTTGATCGCATAAAGATGCATAATACTTGGCTTAAATACGTGAAGGGAATGCACATATGCATTACAAGGGGTGAAAATGCTGAGGTCATCGGTCCCTAGACTTACACACTATTTACACTAACTTAAACTAACTTATGCTGAGAACAACACATACGCACACGCACACACACACACACACACACACACACACACACACACACACACACACACACACACGAGGGAGAACTCGAATTTCCGGCGAGAGTGGCCGTGCAATTCGTGACGTGGCGCCTCTATCAGCACTCCGCGCAGCCACATCTTATAGACTCTACACATCAACATCAATAGTCGTTTGGTTGCCAGCTCCCCCAATGATTTTAGGAACTCCGATGAATGTTATCTACTTTATGCGATCACAACTCCTTGAGAAATCTTTCAAATCTGACTCAAGTGTAGTATCATCTATCTGTTCCCTGTCGACTCCAGCTTCTCTTCCATCACTCATCATAAAGTCCTCTTCTCTCAAAGCCCTTCAATGTACTGCTTCAACCTATATGCATTCATCCCTGCATTTCACACTCTTAACGTCGCCATCCTTGTTTTATTTCTACAGGAGGTTCTTTTGACTTTGTATATGCTGAATGAGTCCTCCCGACGAGTATTTCTTTTTCGAATTTCAACATTCCTGTCGCCATTTTGCCTTGGTTTCCTTGAGTCTCCTATTTATTTAATTCCTGAAGGATTTATATTGTTATGTTCCTGTGTTTCTCTGGACATTTATGTAATTCCTTCTTTCGGTGATCGATTGAAGTGTTTATTCTGTTACCCATAATTTCTTTGCAGCTACATGTTTTGCACGTATGTTTGTCTGCATAACATCTGTGACTGACCTTTTTAGAGATGTCCGCTCCTGTTCACCTGAAGTGTCTTCCGTGGTTTTACTTAACGCTGTATCAACATCCTTAGCGAACTATCTCGTCATTCCTCAGTACTTCACTATCACTCTTCTCTCCACACTGATTTTTCCGGACTATTCTCTTAAACTTCAGTCTATTCCTCATGAGTACTGACTTTTCGTCTTAGTATATATCTGCTTTTGGGTGCGACTTACAATCCTATATCTCATCTTGGAATCTCGTTCTGACCGTGACGAAACCAGATGAGTCTTTCCGCGTCTTCACGTCTTTTCCAAATATACGTAACCCTCGTCATTTGAAATGTCTTACAAAACTCAATTAGTCTTTCTCGTCTCTCGTTCCTACTGCCAAGAGAATATTTGCCCGTAACTCATTCCTCTGGTTGTTCCCCTTCAATCACGTTCCAGTCCGCTCCAACTGTTACATTTCCGTCTTCACTTACACACTGAATTACCCGTTAAAATTCGTCACATATTTTTCTGCTCGCAACTTAGATATTCATATCAGAACTAATGTTGTCGGTATTGGTTTTGTGTCGAATCTGATTAAAAGAAACCTATCACTGAACTCTTGACACTACGTCATTCCTCTGACCTTCCTCTCTATTCACATGGAATTCTATTCACGCAGCACCACTTTTGTTCTTGTATTGATATTGCCCTTTACTCGTCTAATTAGAAATCCTTATTATCTTTCCATTTCACATCAGTGACCATCACTATATATAGATTGAGCCTCTGATTTCCATTTTCAGATTTTCTAACTTTCCTACAACAATCAAACTTACGATGTTCCCAGCTCAAACACGTTAAGCTCTATCCCATTGTTGGTTATTCCGTATTTTTCTTACAGTCGCCTTCCTCTCTGTAGTTCCCTCCAGGTGTCCTAATGGGGGACTAGTGCGGAATCTTATGCCAATGGGGACTTTTCCAATAGGCCACTTGTGCTGTGGCTACACACTGGTGTCTTTAACCCTCGCAATACCAACGAAGTAGGATGGGGTGGGTACGTTGTGCCCATCTTTTGAAAATATGTCAATCTAGTGAGATAATTTAAATTTCAAAATTTTGAAAAAATTATTTATTGTTTTATCAGTTCTTCTATATAAATATTTTAAATTTTTCAGTTAAACGTAACCCCGACATTTCAGTTTTATTAGACGTCACTTTCCCCAGTGAATGTCATTTAGGTTAGGACGTCACTTACATATCAACATCTTTTTAAAGAGTATGTTTTTAACAAAGGTCAGAAACAGCTAACTAGTTTTGTTTCTTTTCCTTCTTTCTATGTCGAGCATAAAGTAACCATCCTCCTGCTGCCCCCTTTGGTAGCGTGCGTTGCAGAAAATGCGTCGGTACTGCTTTGGTTAATGCAGTGGTTTCCTCTGCCTTCTGCGTCCTCATGCCGTCGATCATTGGTTAATTCTTCGGCCTATTAACGTCAGCTTTCCACCTCAAGGGCAAGACAGATCCGTGAACATCTTTCCGCTCCTCCTCGCTCTTTGACAAGGCCGTTGGCAGAACGAGGGTTCTTACGCTAGATGTATTCAGCCGCCGTTGCTAATAACATTTATTCAAAGTCTGAACAGTGTCTGGGTTCGAAACCGTACGCTCGAGATTACAAGTCAATGACGCTGAACCTGCACCCCTAGAATAACCATAAAATTTATGAATTAAACACAAAAGTAATTATGGGAGCGCATACGAATGAATAATATACAACAGAGAAACATTCTAACATACAGCTAGAAATTCCTGTACAGAATAGGAGTGTGGCACAAGGAATTATTTCAATTTATGTGTAATGACTTTATCTTTCTTTTTACCGTTTCTGATGGAAGCCTACTGGAAATAATACACCGTCCATGTTGCAAGCCGGCTTTATGGCCAAGCGGTTCTAGGCGCTTCAGTCTGGAACGGCACGACCGCTACGATCGCAGGTTCGAATCCTGCATCGGGCATGGATGTGTGTGATGTAGTTCTAAGTTGTAGGGGACTGATGACCTCAGATGTTAAGTCCCATTGTGCTCAGAGCTATTTGAACCATTTGAACCATGTTGCAAACCGAGCTGTAAACGTTTAAGGACATTTTGACCAAGAATAAATTATTTATGCTTCTATCGTTCACTGAATGCGTGTTACAGTTTCTTATGAATCAGTTAATGTCGTGAACAACAAAGAACATGATCTAATATACGAGGAGGGTTCAAAAAGTAAGGTGACTTCCCAAATTGCGTGAGTAACATACATTCGACTATCGATCTCTTTTTGTTATGTTGGTACACACGTCCCGAACATATGTTTGCAGTTTCAAGTGTACAGAATACTTCCTTTGTTTTTGGCTAATAGAAAGGTTAGATGCGTTTTTGTGTTCTCAGTGAATTTCGATTATTATAAAAAAATGGAACAAAGAATTTGTATCAAATTTTGTGTGAAAAATGGAATAAAGAGCTCCAAACCACTTGAAATATTGACAGTGGCATACGGTGTGTCTCCTCTAATAATAATAAAATTAAATAACATAAACGTTTGTGAATGATACAAGCTCTTCCAAGCTGGCCGAGAAAATGTCAACGATGAACCTCGCTCTGGACGTCCCACCACATCAACAACAAATAATAACGTCGAAGCTGTGAAAAGAATTGTTTTAGAAAAACGCCTAAATACGTAAGATAAGTCGCTGGGGATGTTGGCAAATTTGTCGGCTCGTGTCATGCACTTTTTTCGGATGTTATTGGCGTCAGAAAAGTTTGTTCCAAAACTTCTCAGTTTTGTCCAGAACAACCGTCGCATGAGCATTGCTCAGGAGCTCTTGAATTATGTCAATGATGATCCTGATTTGCTCAAAAGGGTCATTACTGGTGAAGAAAAATGGGTTTGTGGTTATGACATCGAAACCAAAGCCTAGTAGTCCCAATTGAAGCAAGCAAGCTTCTGCTATATCAATTACAATCAAGACTTTAATAAAAATGGTAAAGGTAATGTTAATCAGAATACTGTGAGGAGTTATGGTCTAAATAACAATATATTTATTCATTGTTGTTGATAATTCTTCCGGGCTATATGGCCGTGGTCCATGGAATACTTCTATTCCTAACGTTTCGTCCAATACTACGTTGGACATCCTCAGAGGTATGGCCATACCTCTTAGGATGTCCAACGTAGTGTTGGACGAAACGTTAGGAATAGAAGTATTTCATGGACCACGGCCATATAACCCGGAAGTATTTTCAACAACAGTACCATCCGGTCGTGAAAGCCTTCATTTTATTTATTCATTCTTAACCAGACAGAAAAATGGCTAAATAAACAGCAAACAATCATTTTTTCGTAGTACAAACGCTTTCAATGATATGCGGTCTATGGTGAACAAAGTGATCCGATGGGGATCAACACACGACATTAACCAGAACTAATCGCTTTGCCGGCCGCGGTGGTCTCGCGGTTCTAGCCGCGCGGTGCGGAACCGTGCGACTGCTACGGTCGCAGGTTCGAATCCTGCCTCGGGCATGGATGTGTGTGAAGTCCTTAGGTTAGTTAGGTTTAAGTAGTTCTAAGTTCTAGGGGACTGATGACCACAGCTGTTAAGTCCCATAGTGCTCAGAGCCATTTGAACCATTTTTTTTTATCGCTTTACCTGACTTCATACATGTGAATCCGTGGTATGGCCGAAAAACTACTACCAAGTATTATACCCTACTATTCCATAAAGAAAAGTATGGTGCCAAAGAAATGCTGAGAAGCATATTTGGAGCCCTACGCCATAGTAGCGAATACTTTACCCTCCTGCAGGTCAGGGAGGCACACCACTATGCGCTCGGCGACTGGAGTCATGGTCGGCAGCAATCTGTTGTTAATGGCGCGTGCCCAAAGAATGCAAGTACGCGGTCTCGCGTTCGACTAATTCGGAATGCAGGTACTTCCCTATGAACCTCTGAAACCCCGGCGGATTCCAGTGTGCAGGTCGACATGTTTACTGGTCAGCTAAACCAGTTTGACTGGACTCCACGACAATGCATGATGGAATATGTCAAATATTTAGACTGCCGACTCACAACAAATACACAACTGGCCATTAAAATAGCTACACCAAGAAGAAATGCAGATGATAAACGGGTATTGATTGGACATATATATTATGCTATAACTGACATATGATTACATTTTAACGCAATTTGGGTGCATAGATCCTGAGAAATCAGTATCCAGAACAACGACCTCTAGCCGTAATAACGGTCTTGATACGCCTGGGCATTTAGTCAAACAGAGCTTGGATGGCATGTACAGGTACAGCTGCCCTTGCAGCTTCAACACGATGCCACGGTTCATCAAGAGTAGTGACTGGCATATTGTGACGAGCCAGTTGCTCGACCACCATTGACCAGACGTTTTCAATTGGTGAGAGATCTGGAGAATGTGCTGCCCAGGGTAGCAGTCGATCATTTTCTGTACCGAGAAAGGCCCGTTCAGGACCTGCAACATGCGGCCGTACATTATCCTGGTGAAATGTAGGGTTTCGCATGGATCGAATGAAGCGTAGAGCCACGGGTCGTAACACATCTGAAATATAACGTCCACTGTTCAAAGTCCCGTCAATGCGAACAAGAGGTGACCGAGACGTGTAACCAATGGCAACCCATACCATCACGCCGAGTGATACGCCAGTACGGCGATGACGAATACACGCTTCCAATGTGCGTTCACCGCGATGCCGCCACACACGGGTGCGACCATAATCATGCTGTAAACAGAATCTGGATTCCTCCGAAAAAAATGACGTGTTCCATACACTGCTAACAGTCATTGGATCTCATTGGCGAGCAGCAATGTCGCGATACCATAAACCGGAATCGCGATAGGCTACAATCCGACCATTATCAAAGTCGGAAACGTGATGGTACGCATTTCTGCTTCTTACACGGGGAATCACATCAACGTTTCACCAGGGAACGCCGGTCAACTGCTGTTTGTGTATGAGAAGTCGGTTGGAAACTTTCCTCATGTCAGCACGTTATAGGTGTCGCCACCAGCGCCAACCTTATGTGAATGCTCTGAAAAGCTAATCATTTGCATATCACAGCATCTTCATCCTGTCGGTTAAGTTTCGCGTCTGTAGCACGTCATTTTCGAGGTGTATCAATTTTAATGGCCAGTAGTGTGAGTTCACCCACGCATCATTCTTCGTGTGACTGATGCTAGAAGCTGGACCTCTGACGGTTCAGATGGTGACTGGCACTGGCTCTAAGGGGCACACAAGCAATGGACACAAGTCTCACCATTTAGATAAACACCAGCAGTTCTGTACTAGCAAAGTGCCAGTACAAGAGTCACCTCTTCCCCTTCTATCAGCTTTCCTCGCCAGCTCGGTAGCACAGCACATATACATGCTTAGTCTACACCCACTCTAGCCCAAGCCAATCATTAGCTGGAGCATGGCATTTGAAGCTGGGAGACCGCCACTTCCTCTGCATACTCACTTTTGACCAACCAGCGAATTTAATATTAATTGGGAGAAAAGGAAAAAAAGATTCAGCTTCGTGGCCTCCCACATGTTAACGCCGTGTCTTTCCTAAAGGTATGACCTGGATGGAACCGCAGCCCCCTATAAAAAATCTCCCCTCTTTCATCCATTTCGAACTTTCCAAAGAACTGCCATAAATGCGCTAGCTTAGTGGCTTCACAAATATGTTTTATAGGGTAGTCTGGACGCCTGGACGCCTGGGCGCCACTGACCTGTCCCCAGGAAATTATCAGAAACACACAGTCGTCTCATCGGCTTCCTGCCTGACAAGAGCCCATCCTCCAGTTTATTGCCGGTCATCAATGCTGTGTCCATAGCAGCAGGGACTCCCCGGCGCTAGGCAGCCTACCTGTACGTGGCCGGCCACCGACCGGCACCATCCAACGTCTCTGCACAGTGAGACTGAGGAACTGCGCAGTCTGTAAACATTTTCACCCAGGCTCCGCAGAAAAAACGCCCTTCTCGGCCCTCAGCCGCGATACACTTTTACTGTACTTGTACGGGGGCAGTTCAATAAGTAATGCAACACATTTTTTTTCTCGGCCAATTTTGGTTGAAAAAACCGGAAATTTCTTGTGGAATATTTTCAAACATTCGCGCTTCGTCTCGTATAGCTTCATTGACTTCCGACAGGTGGCAGCGCTGTACGGAGCTGTTAAAATGGCGTCTGTAATGGATGTGCGTTGCAAACAACAGGCAGTGATCGAGTTTCTTTTGGCGGAAAACCAGGGCATCTCAGATATTCATAGGCTCTTGCAGAATGTCTACGGTGATCTGGCAGTGGACAAAAGCACGGTGAGTCGTTGGGCAAAGCGTGTGTTATCATCGCCGCAAGGTCAAGCAAGACTGTCTGATCTCCCGCGTGCGGGCCGGCCGTGCACAGCTGTGACTCCTGCAATGGCGGAGCGTGCGAACACACTCGTTCGAGATGATCGACGGATCACCATCAAACAACTCAGTGCTCAACTTGACATCTGTGTTGGTAGTGCTGTCACAATTGTTCACCAGTTGGGATATTCAAAGGTTTTTTCCCGCTGGGTCCCTCGTTGTCTAACCGAACACCATAAAGAGCAAAGGAGAACCATCTGTGCAGAATTGCTTGCTCATCATGTGGCTGAGGGTGACAATTTCTTGTCAAAGATTGTTACAGGCGATGAAACATGGGTTCATCACTCCGAACCTGAAACAAAACGGCAATCAATGGAGTGACGCCACACCCACTCCCCTACCAAGAAAAAGTTTAAAGCCATACCCTCAGCCGGTACAGTCATGGTTACAGTCTTCTGGGACGCTGAAGGGGTTATTCTGTTCGATGTCCTTCCCCATGGTCAAACGATCAACTCTGAAGTGTATTGTGCTACTCTTCAGAAATTGAAGAAACGACTTCAGCGTGTTCGTAGGCACAAAAATCTGAAAGAACTTCTCCTACTTCATGACAACGCAAGACCTCACACAAGTCTTCGCACCCGAGAGGAGCTCACAAAACTTCAGTGGACTGTTCTTCCTCATGCACCCTACAGCCCCGATCTCGCACCGTCGGATTTCCGTATGTTTGGCCCAATGAAGGACGCAATCCGTGGGAGGCACTACGCGGATGATGAAGAAGTTATTGATGCAGTACGACGTTGGCCCCGACATCGACCAGTGGAATGGTACCGTGCAGGCATACAGGCCCTCATTTCAAGGTGGTGTAAGGCCGTAGCATTGAATGGAGATTACGTTGAAAAATAGTGTTGTGTAGCTAAAAGATTGGGGAATAACCTGGTGTATTTCAATGCTGAATAAAACAACCCCTGTTCCAGAAAAAAAAATGTGTTGCATTACTTATTGAACTGCCCTCGTATAAATCGGCAGTCTCTTCCTTTGAATGCAGGTAAAGCTTACTGCTATTGCCGGCCGAAGTGGCCGTGCGGTTAAAGGCGCTGCAGTCTGGAACCGCAAGACCGCTACGGCCGCAGGTTCAAATCCTGCTTCGGGCATGGATGTTTGTGATGTCCTTAGGTTAGTTAGGTTTAACTAGTTCTATGTTCTAGGGGACTAATGACCTCAGCAGTTGAGTCCCATAGTGCTCAGAGCCATTTGAACCATTTTTTTTACTGCTATTGCTTAAAATATTCAGAAGAATTATTGTAAAGTTCTTCGTATTTATTAAAGAAGTCACATGCCAGACACTAATATCATGAATTCTGGAGTACTTTTATAACTTTTAAGGCCTTTATTAAGTTACATGACAGTAGAGAGCCTTGATTTTACTGGCCCACTGCCAGTATCGTGAAAGTCCAGTGCGTGATATCCAAAGGATTAAGTGAGAATTTCAGGGAATTAAATAGAGCACCCAAAAGGAAGAAATGGCTGTAGCGAAAAACTGTTTACGGAACTTTCAGCACATCCATTCTCCTGTTCCCATCAAAATCTCGTGTAGGAGTATTGACAACGAGAGGGATTAGGTCGCTCACAAAGATGCTTACACAGTTTTAACTCCGTCAATAAGAGAATGCTTTAGAGCGAATTTTCGACTATATTGCTTCTACGTTCTCGTTCACCTGTGTTTGACGTGCGTCATGGAACTCAAACTGACTTATGCAGGTGGTAAGCGGAGACAACCTCATCTGCCCTGATGTAATGATGCCACGCGATGACTGAACTACAGCCTTAGAACGGCTTTTTAGTGGCTCTGCGTTTTTACTTGTCGTTCGTAGGAATACAGCTGTATCGAACGCCTGTAGCCGTATTTATCTTCTAGGCTCTCAGTTGAATACAACAATCCGGAATCTGGATGAGTTTGTGTGAAGACAATCTGAATGTTGAGATAAGTCTCCGCCCTCGTGAAATACACCACATGGTACTCCTCACGCCCAAAAGCAATTACTACACATCGCGTCGAGGCTCCGAGTTTGTACTGCCCAGTGGGCATTCCACAGCATTTGCACGCAGTCCCGCTGATGGAAAGTTTAGTCTAACAAAGTGATATTTCAAGCAAAACAACATTCTAGTACGGTACGCGACGAAAAGAGTAGTTTCTGATGTACGACGGTGATTCACACCTCATTCGACCGTTAAACTAATTCAAATACCTGCAAAGGGGGAGGGGGGGGGGTAGAGACAGTAACCATGGCAAGAAAATATAAGGTGTGCCCAAATGAAAAGTAGACCACATTAATATTTAAAGAGATTTTCATAAATGGTTCAAATGGCTCTCAGCACTATGGGACTTAACATCTATGGTCATCAGTCCCCTAGAACTCAGAACTACTTAAACCTAACTAACCTAAGGACACCACACACATCCATGCCCGAGGCAGGATTAAAACCTGCGACCGTAGCAGTCGCGCGGTTCCGGACTGAGCGCCTAGAACCTCGAGACCACCACGACCAGCTAGATTTTAATAAAAACACTATAATTACAGTTAAAAAAAAATGGCTCTGAGCACTATGGGACTTAACATCGACGGTCATCAGTCCCCTAGAACTTAGAACTACTTAAACCTAAATAAACGAAGGACAGCACACAACACCCAGCCATCACGAGGCAGAGAAAATCCCCGACCCCGCCGGGAATCGAACCCGGGAACCCGGGCGTGGGAAGCGAGAACGCTACCGCAAGACCACGAGATGCGGGCAATTACAGTTCATGTGGAAAAATTCAACTATACATGTTTGTGAAACGTCTCCTAGGTGACTGTCTACAGCTATTAAATATTTCGAAAGAACTATATTTGCGTCAGCAGCTGTACAACCGTAATTTATTCTCTACAGATTTCAGTTATGATAATCATCCATAATGGAGAAAATTTTAAAGTACAACAGAGACACGAATATGTAAAGGCAACAAAGGGCATGGACGAAATTGAAAAGGTTTTTAATAACAGTAGTACTTAGACAGTATACAACAAAGAGCGAAAAATACATATTCGTCAAATCCAACAGAATCAAATGCAGCACAATTCTTGACTGTCATAAGACTCAAAAAATGGCTCAAATGGCTCTGAGCACAATGGGACTTAACTTGTGAGGTCATCAGTCCCCTAGAACTTAGAACAACTTAAACGTAACGTAAGGATACAAATGCTCTTTGGTCTAGTCGTAGGTTACAGTAGAAAAATATGGCAATGATATGGTGTCTATTGTCTGAAAAACAACATAGTGGCATCAGCTTATATAATATAGTGTATCGACCGGAAAATAAATAGGAGATATTTATCTGAACTAAACGCCATGAAAGGAGTCAATGTAGAGGACCGTAATGGAGTAGGACTTTCAAAACATTACATTGTCTGATAAACTGTAGATATGTAGATCGACAGAAGCAACAATAGTATGAAAAACCTTGCGAAGAGGCTTAGAGAACTTTTCTTTGCAATACGCAGTTAATCCCATTCAACTTTCAAATTACACTGAAATGAGTAGGATAAGGTACTAGTGTAATATTTGGCTCGTTTGAGAATCAATACCCGACGATAAAAGACCTACAAATTATAAAAGACCTACAAATTTATCTCGGCTCAGCACTTGCTTCCACGCTGGACACTGAAGGCAATCTATTAATTCGTTTCAACAACAACAAAACTTATTGTAATCGCAAAAAATAAAGATTTTACACATTTTAATATAATGTGAAATTAACAACCTTCGGTGATAAGTAAATATCAATAACCAGATGACATGAAAGTGATACTTAGACCTCAGGCGACGAATTACATGAAACGTAAACTTCCAGTCTGAGCAGGATTAATATCTTATTTTAAATAGATGTTCACCATGCTATTTTCAACGCTTTCGTACTTATTGCTACTGTCCATGTACATACACCAATCAGCTCATCTGCAATTTATTACAGAGTGATGTTTTGGAAGTTATACCCCATTACGATCCTCCAGACTGACTCCTTCTCTATGTTTATTTCAGATAAATACCTCCTATTTAATTTTTTTTACTACTATTATAGACATACTACTTTTTTTGTAACCTTCGGCCATGATCCACTCAGCCATCTTCCGAAAGTTTGAAATAATTCAAATGGCTCTGAGCACTATGGGACTCAACTGCTGAGGTCATAAGTCCCCTAGAACTTAGAACTACTTAACCCTAACTAACCTAAGGACATCACACACATCCATGCCCGGGGCAGGATTCGAACCTGCGACCGCAGTGGTCGCGCGGTTCCAGACTGTAGCGCCCAGAACCGCTCGGCCACCCCGGCCGGCCTTCCGAAAGGTGACATTCTAGAAATTATAGTAGCTAAACGTATTTTAGTAAATAAAAGACATATTCAGTCATATACACATAAACCCACAACTCGCTTTTGAAGCATATAATGAAACATCGACATTGTTTGCAAATATATGAATTAAAAATGTCTTCAGCAGATATAGGACCTTGCGTAAAGTCAACAATAACTTAAAAAGTTTTTTCTTTACGATCTATGAGGCAATATCAAACCGTTCTGTTCATATTTAAAATCAATAAACGTCTACAAACATTCCATCTAATACTTCGTTGATCATTGTGGTATTCAAACCGAAACCAGCAATCTAGATCAGAAATATTGTTCTGCTTGAGGACAGCGGCAAACAGTGATTGATTGCAGCACACACTCGCTAGTGGGAGATATTCAAATTGCAGGCCAGCTGTGGAAGAACAATGAAGCACGCCCAAAGCGAATAAGGCGTGTCTGACCGTCACGCAATTAGTATTAGATACCACAATGGATACGCTGCGGAATATTAGCCACTCAAATTCATCGAGAATTTCTTCTCCATCGAATAATCGCTCGTGGTTGGAAAAGAGCACAGTTCACTCCCGTGTATAAAAAAAGTAAATGAACGTATGCACAGAATCGCAGACCGCTTTACCTATCGCCTGTCAACTGTAGGATTATAAAGTATTGTAAGCTTGCATATAATGACGTTTGTGGAGGGTATCGTCTGAGCCACAGCTTTGCTTAGTCAGACAGGATATCTTACAAATAGATAATCCAAAGCAGATTCCTTCTTCGCAGTCTTCCTTCAGGCATTGGGCACTGCACCACATTGTCTACATAGTACGAAGACACATCCGTACGCAATGCCTTCATTAATGTGGGTCAGGACTAACGACTTGAATGTTCAGACCCGTAGTACTTTCGGAAGAATGTTGTACATACAATCCCGAAGAGGGTAATAATCTATAATACGGGAACTAGAGCTAACTGTCTCAAAAGTTCAGGAATCCAAGTTGCTGACACGAATAACGCTCAGGAAACATGAAAAAGAAACGGGTAACTGTTGGATGAGTATGAGCTTGGGATAGAAGAGGAATTATGGACATTTTCTGCGAGTGGGCATTGATTTAAATCAATGGGGAAGGCAGATTAGCTGACCACTGTACTCTCCGCACACAGCAGTAATCGCAATTGCACGGACCAACCTTGCATGGCTGCCGTCAAATACAAATTTCCAAATTATCCACACTCTACGAAAGTAGTGTCCCCTGCTCGTTATTGTCATTACTCGAGTCATTTCACTGAAGTCATCAATTGGTCATCATTAGGTTAGCTGTACATAAGAGGTGCCTGTTCTTTGATATGTCCTAAAGGACCAAGACAGAAAGGAATCAATGACTTAACTGCCCGTGAGCACTGATTTAAATCAATGGGGGAGGTTGAAGGCTAGTGCTGGACTGGGATTCAAACCCAGAACTCGTGCTTTCCAGGCATTCACAGTATGTGGATAAGTTGCAAATTTGGGTCTGATGCATCGCGTGCTAGGGTAGCTCATGCAGCTGCGATGACAACTGTGTCTGGATGGCACAGTGGTCACCGCATCTGCCTGGTAAGAAAGAGACCCAGGTTCGAATCCTGGTCGACACAAATTTTCAACTTTTCCCATTGATTTAAATCAATGGCCACTCCCCCCCAATATCTGTAATTCCTTAGTGTCTCAATTCGTCGTGGCTGCTGGATCAAAATGGCGTCTGTTCTTTTAGACATGTCTGACAGTGGAGGCATCACGCACGACAAAACGAGACTAATTATGATATGATATAATGCCTACAGGAAGCGTTCAACAACGGAGAGATGTACTAGTTGTTCGAAGGTTTCATAATCGTAGGTATAAACTGCACGGAAAGGGCAGCTAATATAATAATGTTCATGAACCAATAGTATATAAAGAGAAAGGAGAACATAGAGAAAACTGTTCCGATTGAAAGGGGGAAGGAAAGGATGCTGTCGTTCCACGCATTGTTCAATCTTTATACCGAAAATGCAATGAATGAAATGAAAGGAACGTTCGGGAAAGGAATGAATTTCAGGACGAACAATTTTCAGTCATGATATTCGCTGGCGACATTACTATCCCGAGTTAAAAGTGAGAATGAATTGCTGGACCTATTATTGAGTGGAATGAACATGCTAATGAGCGCAGCATACGGATGCAGAATAAACCGATGAATGAACAAAGTAATCAGCACTAGCAGAAATTAGATTAGCAATAAAATTACAGGTACCTGCTGTTGAAGTGAAGGAATTATGCTACCATGCGAGGTAGATAAAGCAAGAGCGACGATGGGAATAAAAGAAACAGACCAGCAAAGCCAAAGAGAGAATTCCTAGCCTCACTAAGCCTAGTATAATCAAATACATAGCTTAATCAGAGGCTCGTATTTTCTAAGAGTGTTCGTCAGGGAAAGACCATTTTATAGAAGTCAACCGCAAATTGCGGGAAAACCGGGAAATAAGGAAATCGAAGCGTTTGAGGTATTGGAGTTCAGTAGGACGCTGATAATTCAGCATATGAATTAAGATATGAAATGAGGGAGTCTTCCACGAATCAGGAAGGATAGGATAGTATGCAAAACCAATGACTATAACGGAAATACTGACTGTATATGTGGTTAGATATCAGGTAATAACTTCCTTGGAACTACAGAAAACATAAAGGGGAAAGATATCGGAATACTCCCAAGTAATAATCATGGACTTTAAATGTAAGTCTTGCTCTGAGATTAAGATACTGGCTCCAGAGAGAACTTTGTGGTGGGTAACATCAGACCAATGCGTACACTTACTTCTAGCAGCTAAAATAATTAAATAAGAAAAAAATGAGTTATCTGTAGGAGGAGGTTGAAAACAACGAATTGTGGCGAAAGGAGGTACAGTTGTGCCAGAACTTTTGTCAGTGTACACAAACAGTTTGTCACGCAGAGTCAGCAGCACTATGAGAAACGATGTTGGGTGTCCATAAGAAAGTGTAGTCGTTGGACAATCGTTACGTAATTGTAGTAAGACTGACATAATTTGTTCAAATCTTCAAATGTGTGTGAATTCCGAAGGGGCAAAACTGCTGGGGTCATCGGTCCCTAGACTTACACACTACTTAAACTATCTTATGCAAAGAAAAACACACACACACATCCATGCCCGAGGGAGGACACGAACTTCCGGCGGGAAGGGGCGCGCAATCCGTGACATAATTTGTACTTTGTGTAATGAATCGTATCAAAAGATTAAATTCTACCACCAGCAATACCTAGGTAGAGCCTACGCAATCACATCACAACGTATCATGTCAGGTAGTTACAGTATTTGACTAGTTCATTGATATTGCAACCATAAGATACCATGTTATTACAATTTGCGAAGTGGACAATTTTACTTTGTGATGATTTAAAGCAAGTTGCCTTATGTACACCAGTTTGAAAACTTGAAGAGATCTAATTAGGCAGTGGTTTTCTACTCCTGACGACGATGGCGGAGATAGCCATTGAAGCGGCTTTTAAACCGGGAAGATTTTATTCAAGATTTCATCAGATTATTTTTGAGCTTTTTTAGATAAATATGTGCATCATCTCCAAAAATATTGCTGTTAATATTGTATGGCAGGACTTTATTATTCCATATGAGCGATAACAGTCTAAATAAACTTATCTTGGACACACATGAGCTTTCACGTTTGTCTGTGTCTCTATATTCACGGTAGAAAGCAGCATCCTCCGTACCAAGAAATCCTCGTTCGAGTCACAAAATTTATTTGATAGACCATACGATTTTACTTTTGACTAAAGGAGACCCCTGATATATACATTTAGAGAAACTTTGTTGCAGGGAGACTATTTGGCAACTGCATGTTTCACGTAAGTATCATGAGAATGAGATGAGAGAGATTACGGAACATTTAGATGCCTGGACACTGTCAGAATGTGAATGTAAAACCGTTGGCAATCACTAATATTGGTGTGAAGTACCCTCCGGCACACACAGTACAGCGCCTAAAGGACCAGAATATATCATAATTTGGCATTTTTCTGTATTACCCGGTTACAAATAATTTACTTTCAATCTATCGTGTATGAACTACAAGGCGTAGTTACCTTTCACTACCTTACATAGACACACTCACACACACTGTTGTATCATACGGAAGTGCTCTTTCCCACATACACCCACAGTTATAACAAGAATCTTCACTCCCTGAAAATTTAATATCTTAACGTACACCGCTCCTTTCTTAAATTTATTTTACTTAATGTTATTTCTAACTCATTCAAATAATTCCCTGTTATATATGTTTACAGCACACGATGAATGCCGTAAGGCAGTCATATAAATCTTTATATTTCGTTATATATTTTTAATTTGTAAAGAATGTAGTTGTACAGGCTAAAAATTAAGACGGGAACGTAGGTTGCCAAAAAATTGCTGATTCGTTTGGACTTCGCCTCTGCAAGCTCGCATTCGATACGTAACTAGATCATTACGTTACAGAGATTAGGTTAAATGCCCATGATGAAAGCTAAGAATTGCAATCGTTGCCGTAATAGTATAATGTAAAGTGCTTGAAATGTAATAACTTAGAAACTATATATTATGTATTGATCGGGATGTTATTATTGTACCTCTCTGCTATTGATCTCTGATTTTAAAACTATTATTAAGATTAATATAAAGTGGTTGTGATGTTGCTTTACTTCCTTTTGTAATCCTGAGTTGAAGTGAACGTACAGTGTCTGTAAAGCTACTCCGAAAATTGCATATTTATGAACTGTGTATCAGGCAAATAATTATTTCATCTGTATGTTTAGTTTGTTAAATCATTCATACTTCAAGTCGGGAATTGCGTTTAACCTTGGCATTTATTTCTCCTGAAAATTAAACTATCTAAACTGAAGCGCCAAAGAAACTATAAGGCATGTGTATTCTAATACAGAGATACGTAAACAGGCAGAATATGGCGCTGCGGCCGGCAACGCCTATTTGAGACACCAAGTAGCTAGCGCAGTTGTTAGATCAGTTATTGCTGCTACAATGGCAGGTTATAAAGATTCAAGTGAGGTTGAGCGTGGTGTTATAGTCGACGCACGAGCGATAGGACACACCATCTCCGACGTAGGGATGAAGTGGGGATTTTCTCGAACGACCATTTCACGAGTGTACGTGAATATCAGGAATCCGGTAAAACATAAAGATCCTGCAAGAACAGGGCCAACGACGAGTGAAGAGAATCGTTCAAGATGACAGAAGTGTAGCCCTTTCGCAAATCGCTGCAGATTTCAATGCTGGGCCAACAACAAATGTCAGCCTGCGAACCATTCAACGAAACATTATCGATATGGGCTTCCGGAGTCAAAGGCCCTCTCGTGTACCCTTGATGACTACAACATAAAACTTTACGCCTCACCTGGAACCGCCGACACCAACGTTGGATGGTTGAGTACTGAAAACATGTACCCTAGTCGGATGAGTCTCGTTTCAAATCGTATCTGGCACAAAGACGTGTTCGGGTATGGAGACAACATCATGAATCCATGGCCCCCCATGTCAGCAGGGGACTTTTCAAGCTGGTCGATGCTCTGTAACGGTATGGGGTGTGTGGGGTTGGAGTGATATGGGACTCCTAACAGACTAGATACGACTCTGGTAGGTGACGCGTACGTAAGTATCCTGTCTGATCATCTGCATCCATTCACGTCCATTGTGCATTCTGACGGCTTGGGCAAGTCCAGCAGGACACTGCGACACCCCACGCGTCCACAATTACTAAAGAGTGGCTCCAGGAACACTCTTCTGATTTCAAACACTTGCACTGGCAAACAAACTGTCCAAAGATGAACATTATTGAGCTTATATATGACGTCTTGCGACGTGCTGTTAAGAAGATGCCTCCAGCTCTCGTACTCTTACGGATTTATGGACAGCCCTGCAGGATTCATGGTGTCAGTTCCCTGCAGCACTAGTTGAGACATTAGTCGAGTCCACGCCACGTCCTATTGTGGCACTTCTGCGTGCTGGCGGATACCCTACACGATGTTAGGCAGGTGTACCAATTTCTTTGGCTCTTCAGTTTACATGAAGTGAAGCGCACAGTTCAGTGATCAGACGTTACGTAACTACTGCTGAGACGAGAGACGAAGAGATGGGAAAAAGATCACTTTAGTTCAGAATTATTTGCTAACTTCCACACGTGTAAAAGAAAATTTTCCCGAAACCGGGATCCGGAGTGTAGGCTCTAAGTTCCTAGACCAGTCTCCAACAGTTCATCCGAGAGATAGGACAGTTATACTTCTCAACGAGGATGAAAAAAAACTCGTAACCATTCGTTGTAAGTTTTAGCTGAGCTTGACTTGTTATTTCCGTTGAAATACAATTATTATTCCCTTGCATGTAATTTCACTTAACTAATTCCCTAGTTCACAGACTGGACAAACTTCCAGTGTATACAAAAATTTCCGAACAGTTCTCGAAATCAAATCTCAGATACGCCTTACTCGTACAGAAAATAACAATAAAAGAGATTTTTTCCTCCTCTCACCAAATGTCAAAGAGTAAAGAACTGACGCAGGGTAGAGAGCCCCACACACAATGCGCTCTGACGGGCAGCTCACAATAAAGATCATCCCTAGTACATGCTGTACACGAAATTTCTTTAACTATATACTGTAGAACCCATGCCACGGTAACGCAGATAATGAGTGATAAATCTGAGATTTCCTCCTTTAAACGAAACATATAGTACTTGACACTTCTTGCCGTTCTTTCTTTGATACCCTAATTTTCTAGTAATCTGTAGCTCAATTGCCTCTGTAGCCCTTTGCCCCAACACTAACTATCTGCTGCGTTGCTCCTACGAACATAATTTGCCTGGATCTACGGCAGCACAACTTACTTTAAGTTAAGTAATACGATGATTTCGAAATTGTTTCCCGTCCTCTCATACTAGTGTTACTTGAGATGTTGCAAAAAAAAAAAAAAAAATTAAGTTAATTAACACACTCTAGGCGTCTTGTGCAGCGCTTACGCGAGTCAGAGAACAGCTTCTCCGAATGCGCCGACGCGTTACGTGGCGCTGAATGCCTCTGTAATCGCAGGGACGCCCTACAAGTGAGGTACCAGCGAGGGTACCCTCGAAGCGGCGGCGCTTTGCCGACTGCCGCTTGCTTGCGGAAGCGACGTAATCAGCGCGCGGGTATTGCTACTGGTGGTAACGAATTGCTGTGCGTCACACAGTGGCATATGACAGCCGCACAGCTGGCACACAGTGTATGCGTAACATCGCCCTTTGCCCTTCTCTATAACGCGCCCGTGCGTATCACACATTAGGGACGCTAGTCACCTTGCGTCTGGCCACAAATTAAACAGAAATCTTTGATACCTAAAACAGTTTCAGATCACTCTCTCTGCAACATTATTTCACACTATGATTCGAAAAGAATCAGGAAGTACAGGGTGGTTCAAATGGTTCAAACGGCTCTGAGCACTTTGGGACTTAACATCTATGGTCATCAGTCCCCTAGAACCTAACTAACCTAAGGACATCACACAACACCCAGTCATCATGAGGTAGAGAAAATCCCTGATCCTGCCGGGAGTCGAACCCGGGAACCCGGGCACGGGAAGCGAGAACGCTGCCGCACGACCACGAGCTGCGGACTGTAAAGGGTGCCAAGGCGAAATAGCTGCAAGACATATGCGAAGAAATCGAAAACGAAATGACCGTCGGAAGGACGTACTCAGCTCATAGAAAAAAATCTGGCAGCATTAGGAGTCCAATAGGAATTACGTTGCTAAACGGAGAGAAGAGGATGGATAGGACTCTATGACGTGATATAAGAAGCAATTCGGATAGTCATAGATGATCCATGAACCATGGACCTTGCCGTTGGAGGGTAGGCTTTCGTGCCACAGCGATACAGATGCCCGTACCGTAGGTGCAACCACAACGGAGGGATATCTGTGGAGTGGCCAGACAAACGTGTGATTCCTGAAAAGGGGCAGCAGCCTTTTCAGTAGTTGCAGGGGCAACAGTCTGGATGATTGACTGACCTGGCCTTGCAACATTAACCAAAACGGGCTTGCTGTGCTGGTACTGCGAACGGCTGAAAGCAAGGGGAAACTACGGCCCTAATTTTTCCCGAGGGCATGCAGCTTTACTGTATGGATAAATAATGATGGCGGCCTCTTTGGTAAAATATTCCGGAGGTAAAATAGACCCCCATTCGGATCTCCGGGCGGGGACTACTCAAGAGGACGTCGTTATCAGGAAAAGGAAAACTGGCGTTTTACGGATCGGAGCGTGGAATGTCATATCCCTTAACCGGGCAGGTAGATTAGAATATTTAAAAAGGGAAATGGATAGGTTAAATTTAGATATAGTGGGAATTAGTGAAGATCGATGGCAGGAGGAACAAGACTTTTGGTCAGGTGAATACAGGGTTATAAACACAAAATCAAATAGGGGTAATGCAGGAGTAGGTTTAATAATGAATAAGAAAGTAGGTGTGCGGGTTAGCTACTACAAACAGCATAGTGAACGCATTACTGTGGCCAAGATAGACACGAAGGAAACGCCTACTACAGTAGTACAAGTTTATATGCCAACTAGCTCTTCAGATGATGAAGATATTGAAGAAATGTATGATGAGATAAAAGAAATTATTCAGGTAGTGAAGGGAGACGAAAATTTAATAGTCATGGGTGACCGGAATTCGAGAGTAGGAAAAGGGAGAGAAGGAAACATAGTGGGTGAATATGGATTGGGGGAGAGAAATGAAAGAGGAAGCCGTCTGGTAGAATTTTGCACAGAGCATAACTTAATCATAGCTAACACTTGGTTCAAGAATCATGGAAGAAGGTTGTATACATGGAAGAACCCTGGAGATACTAAACGGTGTCAGATAGATTATACACTCCTGGAAATTGAAATAAGAACACCGTGAATTCATTGTCCCAGGAAGGGGAAACTTTATTGACACATTCCTGGGGTCAGATACATCACATGATCACACTGACAGAACCACAGGCACATAGACACAGGCAACAGAGCATGCACAATGTCGGCACTAGTACAGTGTATATCCACCTTTCGCAGCAATGCAGGCTGCTATTCTCCCATGAAGACGATCATAAAGATGCTGGATGTAGTCCTGTGGAACGGCTTGCCATGCCATTTCCACCTGGCGCCTCAGTTGGACCAGCGTTCGTGCTGGACGTGCAGACCGCGTGAGACGACGCTTCATCCAGTCCCAAACATGCTCAATGGGGGACAGATCCGGAGATCTTGCTGACCAGGGTAGTTGACTTACACCTTCTAGAGCACGTTGGGTGGCACGGGATACATGCGGACGTGCATTGTCCTGTTGGAACAGCAAGTTCCCTTGCCGGTCTAGGAATGGTAGAACGATGGGTTCGATGACGGTTTGGATGTAACGTGCACTATTCAGTGTCCCCTCGACGATCACCAGTGGTGTACGGCCAGTGTAGGAGATCGCTCCCCACACCATGATGCCGGGTGTTGGCCCTGTGTGCCTCGGTCGTATGCAGTCCTGATTGTGGCGCTCACCTGCACGGCGCCAAACACGCATACGACCATCATTGGCACCAAGGCAGAAGCGACTCTCATCGCTGAAGACGACACGTCTCCATTCGTCCCTCCATTCACGCCTGTCGCGACACCACTGGAGGCGGGCTGCACGATGTTGGGGCGTGAGCGGAAGACGGCCTAACGGTGTGCGGGACCGTAGCCCAGCTTCATGGAGACGGTTGCGAATGGTCCTCGCCGATACCCCAGGAGCAACAGTGTCCCTAATTTGCTGGGAAGTGGCGGTGCGGTCCCCTACGGCACAGCGTAGGATCCTACGGTCTTGGCGTGCATCCGTGCGTCGCTGCGGTCCGGTCCCAGGTCGACGGGCACGTGCACCTTCCGCCGACAACTGGCGACAACATCGATGTACTGTGGAGACCTCACGCTCCACGTGTTGAGCAATTCGGCGGTACGTCCACCCGGCCTCCCGCATGCCCACTATACGCCCTCGCTCAAAGTCCGTCAACTGCACATACGGTTCACGTCCACGCTGTCGCGGCATGCTACCAGTACGCCATGGCAAACTGGCTGAAACTGACGACGGCGGTGCACAAATGCTACGCAGCTAGCGCCATTGGACGGCTAACACCGCGGTTCCTGGTGTGTCCGCTGTGCCGTGCGTGTGATCATTGCTTGTACAGCCCTCTCGCAGTGTCCGGAGCAAGTATGGTGGGTCTGACACACCGGTGTCAATGTGTTCTTTTTTCCATTTCCAGGAGTGTATAATGGTAAGACAAAGATTTAGGAACCAGGTTTTAAATTGCAAGACATTCCCAGGGGCAGATGTGGACTCTGACCACAATCTATTGGTTATGAACTGTAAATTAAAACTTAAGAAACTGCAAAAAGGTGTGAATTTAAGGAGATGGGTCCTGGATAAACTGAAAGAACCAGAGGTTGTGCAGAGTTTCAGGGAGAGAATAAGGGAACAATTGACAGGAATGGGGGAAAGAACTACAGTAGAGGAAGAATGGGTAGCTCTGAGGGATGGAGTACTGAAGGCAGCAGAGGATCAAGTAGGTAAAAAGACGAGGGCTAGTAGAGCTCCTTGGGTAACAGAAGAAATATTGAACTTAATTGACGAAAGCAGAAAATATAAAAATGCAGCAAATGAAGCAGGCAAAAAGAATACAGACGTTTCAAAAATGAGATCGACAGGAAGTTCAGAATGGCTAAGCAGGGATGGCTAGAGGAGAAATGTAAGGATGTAGAGGCTTGTCTTACTAGGGGTAAGATAGATACTGCCTACAGGAAAATTAAAGAGATCTTTGGAGAAAAGAGAACCACTTGCATTAATATCAAGAGCTCAGATGGAAACCCAGTTCTAAGCAACAAAGGGAAAGCAGAAAGGTGGAGGGAGTATATAGAGGGTCTATACAAGGGCGATGTACTTGAGGAGAATATTATGGAAATGGAAGAGGACGTAGATGAAGACGAAATGGGAGATATGATACTGCGTGAAGAGTTAGACAGAGCACTGAAGGACCTGAGTCGAAACAAGGCCCCGGGAGTAGACAACATTCCATTAAAACTACTGATGGCCTTGGGAGAGCCAGTCCTGACAAAACTCTACCATCTGGTCAGCAAGATGTATGACACAGGCGAAATACCCTCAGCCTTCAAGAAGAATAAAATAATTCCAATGCCAAAGAAAGCAGATGTTGACAGATGTGAAAATTACCGAACTATCAGTTTAATACGTCACAGCTGCAAAATACTAACGCGAATTCTTTACAGACGAATGGAAAACTGATAGAAGCCGACCTCAGGGAAGATCAGTTTGGATTCCGTAGACATATTGGAACACGTGAGGCAATACTGACCTTACGACTTATCTTAGAAGAAAGATTAAGGAAAAGAAAACCTACGTTTCTAGCATTTGTAGACTTAGAGAAAGCTTTTGACAATGTTAACTGGAAGTCTCTCTTCCAAATTCAAATGTGGCAGGGGTAAAATACAGGGAGCGAAAGGCTATTTACAATTTGTACAGAAACCAGCTGGCAGTTATAAGAGTCGAGGGGCATGAAAGGGAAGCATTTGTTGGAAAGGGAGTGAGACAGGGTTGTAGCCTCTCCCCAACGTTATTCAAGCTGTATATCGAGCAAGCAGTAAAGGAAACAAAAGAAAAATTCGGAGTAGGTATTAAAATCCACGGAGAAGAAATAAAAACTTTGAGATTCGCCGATGACATAGTAATTCAGCAAAGGACTTGGAAGAGCAGTTGAACGGAATGGACAGTGTCTTGAAAGGAGGCCATAAGATGAACATCAACAAAAGCAAAACAAGGATAATGGAATATAGTCGAATTAAGTCGGGTGATGCTGAGGGAATTAGATTAGGAAATGAGGCACTTAAAGTAGTAAAGGAGTTTTGCTATTTGGGGATCAAAATAACTGATGACGGTCGAAGTAGAGAGGACACAAAATGTAGACTGGCAATGGCACGGAAAGTGTTTCTGAAGAAGAGAAATTTGTTAACATCGAGTACAGATTTAAGTGTCAGGAAGTCGTTTCTGAAAGTATTTGTATGGAGTGTAGCCATGTATGGAAGTGAAACATGGACGATAAATAGTTTGGACAAGAAGAGAATAGAAGCTTTCGAAATGTGGTGCTACAGAAGAATGCTGAAGATTAGATGGGTAGATCACATAACTAATGATGAAGTATTGAATAGAATTGGGGGGAAGAGGAGTATGTGGCACAAATTGACAAAAAGAAGGGACCGGTTAGTAGGACATGTTCTGAGGCATCAAGGGATCACAAATTTAGCATTGGAGGGCAGCGTGGAGGGTAAAAATCGTAGAGGGAGACCAAGAGATGAATACACTAAGCAGATTCAGAAGGATGTGGGTTGCAGTAACTACTGGGGGATGAAGAAGCTTGCCCAGGATAGGGTAGCATGGAGAGCTGCATCAAACCAGTCTCAGGACTGAGACCACAACAACAACAACAACAACAACATGGATGAAGTAGGGGGATCCAATATCAGGGTCATAATTTAATAGAGCTCTGGAAGATTTGAGATCAAATAAGGCGGAAAGGATAGATAATATTCTACCGGCATTTCTAAAATCACTGGTACAAGCGAAAGACTATTCAAGTTGGTGTATAGAATCTACGAGGCGGACAATGGACTATCAGTCTTTGAGAAAAATATCATCCACACAGTTTCGAAGGTAAAAATGGTGGGTAAATGCGAGAAGTGTCGTGCAATCAGTTTAACATCTTACGCAATCGAACTCCTGATGACGATAATACATAGAGAAAGGTAACGGCAAATCTGTCTTTGCGCTTGATAATGGAAGCAATACTCACGAAAAATCAAGACACGCTCACTAGATTCATCGACCTAGGAAAAGAGTTCGACAAAGTCAAATGGTACATGATGTTCGAAATTCTGAGAAAAATAGTAGTAAGCTATTAGCAGAGATAGGTAATATACAATATGTACAAGAACCAAGAGGTAACAATAAGTTTGGAAGAGAAAGGAACTAAGAACCCCAATGGTTCTATTGGTTAGCCGAGCGGTATAACGCACGACATTACGGAGCGCCTGGTCCCCGGCACGAATCCGCCGATCGGACTTGTGTCGAAGTCCAGTGATCCGGCCAGTCTGTTGGTGGTTTTTAGGCGGTTTTCCATCTGCCTCGAATGCGAGCTGGTTCCCCTTGTTCCGCCTCAGCTACACTATGTCGGCGATTGCTGCGCAAACAAGTTCTCCACGTACGCGTATACCACTATTCCTCTACCACGCAAACATATAAGTTACACTCGTCTGGTGTGAGACGTTCACTGGTTGGGGGGGGGGGGGGGGTCCACCGGTGGCCGAACCGCACAATAACCCTGGGTTCGGTGTGGGGCGGCGGAGGGGTTAAGAGGACTGCGGTAGTCGTCGTGGGGTTGTGGACCACTGCGGCTGCGGCGGGGTCGGAACCTCTCCGTCGTTTCTGCGTCCCCGGTTCACGTACAACATACAGGAGCCCCAATTAGAAACGGTTTAAGACAGGAATGCAGACTTTCACCCCACATGTTCAATATATACATCGATGAATCAGTGACGGAAATAAAAGATCCGTTCATCAGTGGAATTAGAATTCAGGGTGAAAAAATATCGGTGATAAGATTCGTCGATTACATTACTAGTCTGAGTGAAAGTGAAGACGACTTACGATTCTCTTGAATAGCAATCATAGTCTAATGAGAACAGAATACGGATTAAGCGCAAGTCGGAGAAAGACGGAAGTAATCAGAGAGAATAAAAATGAGACAAATAATCTCTAACGGACGGAAGCAAGGAAGACATAAAAATAATAGTAGCAAGGTAAGATGAGCGTTCCTGACCAAGAAAAGTCTACTAATATCAAACAAAGGCCTTAATTTGAGGAAAAAATGTCTAAGAATGTGCGTTTGTAGCACAGCATTATTTGGTAGTGAGTAGTACACGGTGCAGAAACCGGAACAGAACGTACTCAAAGGGTCTGAGATGTGCTTCCGCAGAAGAACCTTGAAAGTTAGGTGGACTGATACAATAAGAAATGAGGCGGTTCTCTGCAGAATCGGCGAAGCAAGGAACATATGCGTAACACTAATAATAAGAAGAAAGATGGTCGTAGGACACATGGTGAGATGTCAGGGAGTAACCTCCACGATACTAGAGGGAGCTGTACAGGGAAGAGATGTTGAAATACAAACAACAAATAACTGAGGATATAGCGCGCGGGAGCTACTCTGAGACTGAGAGTTAAACACAGGAGGGGAATTCTTGACGGGCGCATCGGACCGGAGGGAAGACTGATGACTAAAAAGTAAAAGAACTCTGAAAGCTTCTTTCTTGTAATCCTTCCTGATATTGCTCCGTTTCTTTTTATTATAGCTTGTACCCCACTCAAGCCTATGGGACAGCTCGCTAAATTCGTGTTACATCGCTTCTAATCTCGATAAAGGCCTCAGTTCGGCAACGAAAATAGTCTACCAGTATTTATGTACATTCTGTATCCAGCTGAAGCCGGTGATAACAACGCGTAGAGTTGCCAAATTTGGGGAATGTTGATTCTTACGTTTCACCTGCTGTTACAAGTGATCAAAGAGTTTTTCGAGGGATGAACATCTGATGATTTAGCGGGGCAGACGCATTTTGATAGGGCGCCAGTGTGTTCATCACACACCTCATTTTTACGGTTCTTCCCACACTGCCGGTCCTATTGTGTTCCTCTCCTATTCCCATTATTCACCTATTTTATTGTGACTATGTACTCCTCTTATTTTTTCTGTTTTATATGTACATCTTGTATACAGTCCGAGGCATTTATTCCTACTACTGGTATGAATGTCAGTTCTATATTGTAAACTGTTCCTGCATCACCTTCCATATATAGTGTCTAGTCATGCTGCTATATCCAGTTTATGTAAAATACGGGAAATGACAGAAAGCCGAAAATTCTGAAAGCTCATGAAATTAGTGAATAGCAACGTCTTCACCATACGTCATACAGAAACTGATCTGAATTAGGAAGTATCAGTCAAGCCGTGTTGTGTCATCCAGGATTAAGTGCCGAAAAGTTCGCAAATAACTTGTTTAATTGGAACATGATGATCGAGTGCTACTACTGGAAGAACGGTCAGTCTGAAATATTCAGGAAGTTGTGATACAATAATACGATGTAGCCTTGAAGAAGGGGATAATAACTACGGTGCATCCAGCATCAACAAGTAATATGAAGTATTTATGAGTGGTTAAACTAGAAAAACTTTCGGATAAAAGAGATGTGACTGTGTGCAAAGTGATGTGGAATATATGAAACACGAGGGACTGAAATAGCTTCACATAAGAAAGGGGAAGCCTGAAATCGCATGTTCTAACTTGGAGTGGCTGAACTATTTAACGGGATATTTATGGGAAAATAACAGTAACAGAACGGAACAGTGTAAAAAGTAGTATTGACTGTTGATGTTTGTGGTAAATTCTCTAATGTTACAACTGACAATGATGATGTAATCAATATATTTGGCAGAGCAGTTTTTCGAACGTACAAAATTGGAATTTAGTGGCTCAAGTCCTAATAGTCAGATATTTAGAGAAATTCAAGGTGAAATAGTGTGAATGTGAAGTACTTTAAGTTTGGAGCGCTTATCCTACTCGTTTGTAACAGATTCAAATGTAGAACAGGAATAAAAATTCAAATCAGTATAGAAAGGCACGGAAAACAGGCATCATTAAAGGGACTGAAATTTTTGGCTGCCAGGTAGACTGAGAAGAAGGATACCAAGCATATAAAAGTTTTAACTGTGACTAATCCTAAGATGAAATTGTTTAGATGAGAAGAGGAGAGAACCGAAATCTTTGACAACAGATTGGCATTATAGGTGACACACTGGAAAACATTTCTTATTAACAGACAATATTACAAAGAGTGATCGATACAATGAAAACAAGTTAACAACTGCTGGCAGGATAAAACAGTTTACTGAAGATAAAATTTTGTAATTTGCAAGACCTCATCGCGTTGAATCGTCAAGTTTGTTCTTACACTATCGACGTTTTCGACCCCTCTGCTACGATGTCCTTCATGACAGAATCAGGAATACCAGAATTTCCCAAACAATATTTCAACGGAGGTGTCGAAATATGGATTTGATAAAAAGAGATCTGAAAATCAACATGATGCGGTCTAATGGCCTACAAGATTTTCTTCTCAGTTACCCCGTTTGCGAAAGCCGGAATACTTATAGAAGACAGTTTACGCCAGACCATTAGCTACTCAAATGATGACCATTTTCAGTGATACATACAGGTGAGAGACGAGAATCTAGGTATGGAAAGCAATTGGGCTGGAGTATTCAAATAACGCTAAACATATTCATTCACTACTAACAATTCTACATACAATAAAGGTTGTTATTTTGAGCACAGAACGAAGCAATCTCAGCTGATACTTTACACTCGGCAATGATTGAAGCTGGAGGAAGGAATTCGAATATGTGCCACATCCAGGCCTTGAACCTGGGCCTCCCACTTACTAGGCACCAATACTAACCATTACACCATCATAGCAATATATGACTCGTAAGCAAGAGACCTGTGTTAAATTCCCAGCTGTGGCACAAATTTTAATTCAAATCCTCAGCTTATTTAATTATAAAAGATGGAGTTGAGACTCATACTTCCAAATGGAAATGTCATTCCGCCAGGTCAATGATATTTTATAGTCAAAAAATTTAAGAAAACAACGGCCACTGGGCCGGCCGGTGTGGCCGAGCGGTTATGGGCGCTTCAGTCTGCAACCGCGCTGTCGCTGCGGTCGCCGTTTACAATCCTGCCACGGGCATGGATGTGTGTGATGCCCTTAGGTTAGTCAGGTTTAAGTAGTTCTAAGTTCTAGAGGACTGATGACCTCAGATATTAAGTCTCATGGAGCCAAGAAAATTCCAGCTGTAAAAGTACAATGTAAACAAGAACTGACATCATTCACACATTCATTGAGTTATAAAAGAAAGGGTTTGGAACAACATCCAGAGGCTCTTAAAATCTTATACACAAAAAAAAAGAAGTGTAGGTACTTATGGAACTGAAACCACAGATGATGGCCATAGATGCTTCATGGAAGGATAGCTCATTAAACTAAACAATCTGAAGATGGCAAAAGGCAGACAAGAAAAAGGTCGTCACCTATTACTGAATTATGTGATCAACGCATTGAAAAAATTTCTCAGAGCAGTCTCCTACTGGAACATTTCAGTCTAAATATGAACTGAACAAGAAATCTAGACAAACTGCTTTACAGAAATTTGTTTATAATCGCAGTGCCTGACCAGTGGCGCCTGACGGGTGCAACATAATCAGCAACAGCAGCCTGGAAATAATCCGCTTCTCCACACAGGTCGTTTCGCAGCTTAACTTATTGCACACAGACAACGTCTCAGAACTCCACCGCAAAAGTAACTGTTATAAATACGCACTTCGTCTCACAGAAAATCGATCATGCTTGTATCAGAAGGTGCATCGATGTGACAGTTTACTGCACGTTAACTTGTTAACAAACTCCCCACAACTGTCTGCGGAGTGATAAACCCATAATAGAAAATGCGGCCATCTTGGCCTGCTCACACTAAGTCAAACTGTGTTAGAACGTGTGCCTACAGTTCAATATTCACGGTATACATATTTATCCGAACTCATTGAAAGGACGAATGCGCCCACCATGGATCTCCAGCACGCAGCGGTACTTGCTCTCGCGTACAACCACCTTCCAGGCCAGCAACAACACGCCGCATCCTCTAGTCTAACTAGTGACCACTTCACGCCGGTTCCAGACTGTTAGCCTTGCTGTCTGTCCGTATCCGTCAACGTCAAAATGGGCGTGCTAGCGTTGGCGTGGCCACAGCTGCTCTCACAGTTCCTTGCCCGACTCCACCAAGAGCCAACAGCACCACTCGCACTCGCAACACCTTGTTTTTCCCCTTTGTGGTCTCTTCATCACTCTGGACCATGTGGGCGAGAGGTGGGCTTCAGCGGTACAGTTACAGTATTCCTTCCTCATCCAAATGAATTTCTTAAAAAGGATATATACGTATAAATGAAATTCGACTGAGAAGCCAACATTAGGGCTTCTAATAATTTCCGGGTATGCAGCCGGATCCCGTCGACATTCTGCCACGATATTTCGGCCCAGAGACGTCCGGCCATCATCAGGTGAGTACACAACTACTGAAGAGCCCAGGTGCAGTCGCGGTATTTATTCCGAATCTCGCGCATGCGAAATGTACTGGCATCCTACAGCGCATGCGTCAGGTGTTGACATGCGCAGCATAGCCGAGTTGTACGTGCTGCCCTCGGTGGTGAAAATAAAGGTTCATCTAGTCATTGAGTATCGAATGACACTGTCGATTCCGCTGTGATTGCATAATTTTAGTAACAGGATTCCAATTTTTATCCAGCTGAAAGCCGTTGTCACGATTTATAAGATTATTGGCAAGATGTATTTCCACTGATTCCTTGATTACGGAATCCCAAAATCCGGAAACCGGGGCAAAAATTTTTGTTCCATTGTATTCTATTGAGTGCCCCAATGAAATACAGTGCTCTGCTACTGCCGATTTTGACGGTTGCCGCAGACGGGTGTATCTTTCATGTTCTATACATCGTTCATGGACAGTTCTTGTCGTCTGGCCAATATATGCAGAGCCACATTCACAGGGAATTTTGTAGAAGCCTGCTTTCTTCAGTTGTAAATCGTCTTTAACGGATCCAACCAGAGCCCGCTTCTTTGCTGGTGGACGGAAGATAACCTTGATTTTATTTTTCTTCAGTAATCGGCCTATTTTCGAAGACACATTCCCGGCGTATGGAAGGAACGCAGTTGATTTAAAGTCGTCATCTGCGTCCTCAGTGCGTTGCTTCTTGTTATGATAGTTGCGCATGGCCTTCCTTATTTGGCGAGAAGTGTAGCCATTCTCTTTGAAAACCTTCTCCAAGTGTTCTAATTCTGCGTGGAGGTTTTCATCATCCGATATTATATGCGCTCGATGTATTAAGGTACTGAGAACACCGGCTGTTTGTGCTGGGTGATGGCAGCTTGACGCCTGGAGATACAGATCTGTGTGAGTCGGTTTCCTGTACACAGAATGTCCTAATGACCCATCAATTTTACGGCGTACTAGCACGTCTCTTCAGTAGTTGTGTACTCACCTGATGATGGCTGGACGTCTCTGGGCCGAAATATCGTGGCAGAATGTCGACGAGATCCGGCTGCACACCCGGAAATTATTAGAAGAAGAAATACGCCGGGAAAATTTCTGAAGTCACAACATTAGGGCTGTTTCTCTATTTTAAATCAAAAATCAAAGACTCTTGGATATCTGAAATTAATTCATGTACTTTTACACAGAAGTACGTCGGCTGATAAGAAGTAACTGGAAGTAAATGAAACGTGGTGCTGAGGAAGGATTTTATGAATTATACACACAGAGGTAGGGTACTTGATGAAGAGGAAAAAGAATAGATGACGAAAAATGTCTGGAAACTGTACTAGAAGTAAGAAGAAATTGCTGTCAACAGCTACGCTATCCGTGACTTGTTTACTTAGGCCTACCGCTGGAAGGAGCAAGAAGAGAAATACTGGAGGGGACAAACAAATACTGAAGCTACCAAAGGTGTTACTAACGTTATTAGGTGGATACGGATAGTAGTGAAAATGTTATCAAAGGGCGCTGCTGACCACTACAACTGTAGCACATTAAGGTGGCATGTGATAAACCTCAAAATCGAATCATCATGATTGGATATGCAAATGAGTAGTAGTTCAGCTCAATCATACAAAGTACGTATGATAACGACATTTAATCTGCACAACTAAAGTCACCCGTCTTGCTGTTTTCTGATTGTGTGTCAAGACTAGTCTCAGGAATTCCTTCAGGGATCACAGAGAGACTTATTTACAAGATAGGGTCGTGCTCTTAATCTATACTTATAGTACAGATGAGTGTCTAATGTATGTATTGTCACCTGTTCCATATTTAATTGTTATTCGGAGTGATATCTCGTAGCAGTGACGGAAGCTAGGAGCTGGTCGGCTTCGGAGAAGGCGGTACTTGGCGGTAAAAACAGTAAACAGAGCTGCAAAGGTTGCTACAGTCTACACACTGTGGTGACAAAAGCTATGGTATGTTTCCTAACATCGTGTCGGGCCTCCTCCTTACCAGCATAGTGCAACAATTCGACGTGGCAGGGAGTCACAAGCCACTGCAGAAATGTTGAGCAATGCTTTCCCTACAGCGGTCCATAATTTCGAAGGTGCTGTTGGTGCAACTGACCCCTCTGTAATATCCCATTAATGTTCAAGTGGTGCATGTCGGGCCGTCTGTGTGGCCAAATCACTCGCTCGATTTGTGCACAATGTTTTCCTAGCCAATCACGAAGGAATGTGGAGTGGTGACATGGTGGATTATCATCCATAAAAACTTCATCATTGTTTGGCAACATGAATTTCATCAACGGTTGGAAATGGTGTGTAGTAGCCGAACGTAACCATTTCCCATCAATGATTGGTTCACAGCACACTACTTGATAGTGGAGCCACTACCAGCTTGCACAGTGCCCTGTTGACAACTTGGGTGCATGGGTTCGTTGAGTCTGAGCCCTACTCGGAAGCTACCATCAGGTCTTACCCACATTAACCCAGGCGAGGTGCTACTGTGGTGAGAAGTAATGCCTGAAATTTGGTATTCTTGACACACTCTTCACACTGTGGATCTCGGAATATTGAATTCCCTAACGATTTCTGAAACGGAATGTCCTGTCTCTCTTGCTCGAACTACCACTCCGAGTTTAAAGTCTTAGTTCTCGTCGTGCGTTCATAATCACGTCGAAACCTTTTCACGTGGATCACTTGAGTACAAATGCTATTTTACACATTGTGTACACCATACTGATGCCATGTGTATATGCGCATTCGATATCCTATGACGTTTGTGACTTCAGTGTACATATTTATATCTAAGTCTATAGCTTCTAGTTTTCTCCGTCATTATGTGAAGCCTAATCTCACGAATTGCAGTAGGGATTCTGACATGGTTTACACTAAAAGATAGACTAATGGAAGGAAAAGGTTAGCGTAAATATTTTATAAATACTATGCCAAACAAGTCGGCTAGCTGTAGATACTTGTTGATACCCATGCAAAATCGGGGCCGGTCGGTAGTTTTATTGTGTAGTTATAATTAAACTTTCGATATCTGAGCCTATGTAGACGGAAAACTATTCACCGTACGGGTATCCAACTTTACAGCAAATGATCTTGAGACTGCGCGCTGCAGGATTTGCCTCGTCAGTAGTGTTAGTGTAATGACTTGCCGTTAGGCTCCGTACTGGTACTGCGACGTAGCGTTGAAGGACAAGAACCTGCGTGCATTGCAGTTGCTGACAGTAAACATGGGTCTGGTCAGGATGAGCATGGCTTTGCTCCTGAGACTGTTTTATCAAAACCACGGCAATTGTGCTGCTGCGAGTATCGAAGCATTAAAGGGGTACGGAGAGGTCCTCTTTCCGCACCTAGCCTGAAGCACGTGATTTTGAACTTCGAACTGTCTGGTGAAATGGGAATTGCTCCTACGAGAGGCCAACTGTGCTACAAATTGTTGAAGTTACTGCTGCCCTGGCTATGAAAGCTGGACCCAATGTGCGATCTTCAAGCAGCAGTCATCCTGTGTCACGAAAGTTGAACATTTCATGATCCGCCGTTGGAAAAGTGCTGCGATTAATTGTGAACTGGTATACGAATTAATGCAGCTTCTGCCAAGTGACGCAGACATTAGAGTATATTTTGTTCTTACGATCTTTTTCTCCTTCAAGAGTTGATATTAACGACATGTGGCCTTGGAGCACTCTGTGGAGTGATGAAGCCCATTTCACGCTCACTACGGCAGTTCACACACAATTGTCGCATTTGGCGATTGTCACTACCAATGAACGTTTATGATGTTGCCCCACATGATGAACGTGTCACAGGGTCGAGTGCCTTCGCAGCGCATTTTTCTTTAAGGAACTCTGAGTCACGGACATGCAGCGTGAACGTTACACTTTACTGTGATCTACTTCGCCAACATATAATGTCAGCTCTACGGGAGAGAGGTACTTCGGACTCAACAGTTTTGATAAACGATGAAGCCATCATGCATTGCTCGTGAGGTCACTCAGTCACTCCGTAACACATTGGGAGAAAACTGAATCATTGGCTGATCGCTCCAAGCTGTGTGGCCATAAAGATCATCAGACCTGGCTGTGGGGTTACCTGTAAGACAAGTTTTATCATCACAACATTAACACACGCTGAAGATAGGGAGCGAGGAGACCAAAATCGCGAGTGAGATTTTTGGGGCAGCAAGAGAGCTGCGGATGCGGGCTGTTTTGAATGCAGATGGTCGTCACATCGAGCATGGTCTGTAACCTGGTACGTAAGCATGATAGGTAAATAACAGACATTACCATCTTATGTGGTTCTTTCAAAGGTTTATTAGTTATTTCTCTTTCTCCCGTCCATACGCATATTTCCATCAAGTTTCACTGTCCAAGAATCACTTGTTTTCTCAAGCAGCGAAAGTTTAATTATAGACACTCTGTAAACACCGGGAGTTTCTCCTAAGAATGGGCAGGCGAATTCTGTCTGGTGTTTCGACACAAACTTAGTTTATACAATGTTTTGCTGTAGTTAGCCCATACAAATAATGCTCATCACATATTTCATGCGACGCCAGAATCGACGTTTCCACCCGTTACAAATAAAAAAAATTTAAACTGCAAATTTACATGCCTATAGATGGAGTGGCCCCAGGTTGGTTTAATGCGATATCCGCTTTATCGATATGTATTAAGAGGGTCAGTAAAGTGTTTTACAGTCTCTGTTAATACATATCGATAAACTGGATATCCTATTAGAATAACTTGGACTCTCTTAATCGAATGGGCACGTAAAATTACGCTTTAAAAATGATTTAATTTGTAATTGGAAACACAGCAGTGCTTTACGTTGACGCTGGACGTCGCATGGATAATGTGATGCACAGTATTTGTTTGAGCGAAAGCCAGCTACAGTTTGCAAAAGCTAAATTGCAAACATCTGCCGAAACAACAGAGAAAACAGAGAAAATTTGTCTGACGACTCTTAGGAGAGACACCCTGTATCAGACAGGATTACGTAATTGGTTTCTCAGTCATAAATCTCATTTGAATATTATTTGTTTGTGATAAGATTGTGTTGAGCCTCGTGTAAGAAGCAGAAATGTCTACCACCATTTGACGACAATAGGCTCGTCGTCTACCGAGGTTGCGGTTTATCATTCCGAGGTATAGCTGTTCGCACTGCCCAAGTTTCCACTCCTTCTATTCGAATATGGAGTCGATGGCTTCCGAAAGACCATGCTCAACGCCGCACTGGGTGTCCTCAGCCCTATGTGACTAGTGCCTCTTCGCTCAAACATGGAGTATCCCACAGCCACGTCACCTGTTAGCAGCAAGGCACGTACCCACACGGACAGAAAGTTAACGTATGGAGTGTGATAGTAATTTTTTGCAGCTTTCTTCGAGGCAGCCGCATGTAGAGTGTTGTTCAGCCAACATCATCTATGAACATAAAGAGTGGCAACACACCGTCTTTCAGTCGAGTAGTGATTCTCCGTACAGGGTCTCAATGGACATACCGTATGCTTCTGTGAATGCTCCGATTAAGACGAATGTCATCGACATACAGACCCATCTTCTGGGCAGGGATGACACTCGGTACGCACCACGATCATCTCTTGTTCGCGTTCCCGGTAATTTCAACTGCAGCCGTCATATTTCTGTGTTCAGGCTGCCGCCTGTTGCCCACTCTCTAAGCTTTTCGTAATGGTAGCATTCAACAATATAACGCAAGACCTCATGTCGTCCTTGCACTCCTGACTTACCTGGATACAAGAGGGTGTTCGACTGTTGCAATGGTCAGACCGTTCTCCAGATACCTGGATTGCCGAGAGCCTGGAACGCCACCATCACCACGATTAGCAAACTCTGGCATAAAGTTGATGTAGCGTGGAATGAAGTACAATCGTCGCTCATCCAAACTCACTTCGACATGATGCTTTCTTGGACTAGATTTATTCATGTAGAACTGTAGAACTGTGTGCTAACTTTCACTCTCGGTTTACCCACTGCATCACTTACAAATTTAATCGAGCATTCTTCCTTCCACACTGAATCCATAAATACTACGAGGAGCGTTGAGTAAGTAATGCAACACTTTTTTTTCTAGAAGCAGGTTGATTTCATTCAGGATTCCAACTGTCTTATTCCCCCACTCTTTTGGCTACAAAATAATGTTTTTCAACACAATCTCCGTTCAGTGCGACGGCGTTACCCCGACTTACTGGGAGGGTGGTACCACTCTACTCGTCGACGCCAGAGACAACGTCTTGATGCATCAATAACATCCCCATCACCCACGCAGTACTTCCGCGGAGCGCATCGTTCGCTGGGTCAAACAGAACTAAACCGGAAGGCGCGAGACTCAGGTTGTAGTGTGGATAAGCAAAAACGGTCGAATAAAGTTTTGTGAGCTCCTCTCCGGTCCGTGGAATTGTGTGAGGCCTTGTCTGTCAAGGAGAAGTAGAAGTTCGGTTGAACATTTGTGGCAAAAACAGGCTGAAGTCGTTTCTTCAATTTCGTGAGGCTAACACAGTATACCTTAGAGTTGATCGTTGCATCATGCGGAAGGACAACAAACAGAAAAAGCCTTTCATCGAAAAAGAGATGGTGTGGCGCCACTCCATGGATTGCTGATTTGTTTCCGATGCGAAGTGATAAGCCCATGTTTCATCACCTGTGAAGATGTTCGAAAAATATTTGTCACGATCAACCTCGTGACACGTAAGTAGTTCCGCACAGATGGTCCTTCATAGCTCTGTTAGGCTGCGAGGAACCCAGTGGGCAGACGCCTTTGAGTACCTCAAGTGGTGGACAAGTGTGTCGGCACTACCAACAGAGACGACCAGTTGAGCAGCAAGGTGTTTGATTCTCATTTGTCGATCACCATAAATGAGAGTGTCCGTACGTTCCAAGACTGCAGGAGTCACTGTGTTCGGTCGTCCGGCACGCGGGAGATCGGACAGGTTTGCGCGCCCTTGTGGCGACGATGATGTCATTTACATCTACATCTACGTGAGTACTCTGTTTTTCACAATAAAGTGCCTGGCAGAGGGTTCAATGGACCACCTTCAAGCTGTCTCTCTACCGTTCCACTCTCGAACGGCACGCGGGAAAACCGAGCACATATTTTTTTTTTTTTTTTTTTTTTTTGGGAGCCCTGATTTCCCTTATTTTACCGTGATGATCAATTCCCCCTATGTAGGTGGGTGTCAACATCATGTTTTCGCAATCGGAAGAGAAAGTTGGTGGTTGAAATTTCATGAGAAGATCCCGTCGAAACGAAAAACGCCTTTGTTTTAATGATTGCCACTCGAATTCACGTATCATGTCTGTGACACTAACTCCCCTATATCGCGATAGTACAAAACGAGCTGCCCTTCTTTGATCTTTATCGATGACATCCGCCAGTCCCATCTGATGCGCATCCCCACACGGCTCAGCTATACTCCAGAATAGGGCGGACATGCGTGGTGTAAGCCGTCTCTTTAGTAGAACTGTTGCATCTTCTAAGTGTTCTTCCAATGGATCGCAGTCTTTGGTTTGCTCTACCCATAGCATTATCTATGTGATCGTTCAAATTTAGGTTATTTTTGATGGTAATTCCTACTTAGTTGAATTTACAGCCTTAATATTTGTGTGACTTGCCGCGTAATCGAAATTTACCGTATTTCTTTTAGTACTCACGTGAATATCTTCACACTTTTCATTATTCGGGGTCAATTGCCACTTTTCGCACCATACAGATATCTTATCTAAATCATTTTGCAATGTGTTTTGATCGTCTGATGACTTTACACGACGGTAAATGACAGCATCATCTGCAAACAATCTAAGACGGCTACTCAGGTTGCCTCCTAGGTCGTTAATATACAGGGTGATCAAAAAGTCAGTATAAATTTGAAAACTTAATAAATCACGGAATAATGTAGATAGAGAGGTACAAATTGACACACATGCTTGGAATGACATGGGGCTTTATTAGAACCAAATAAAAACAAAGTTTACAAAATGTCCGACAGATGGCGCGTGAAAGATCTCTTGCGCGAGTCGTTTGGTGATGATCGTGTGCTAAGCCGCCACTTTCGTCATGCTTGGTCTCGCAGGTCACCAGACCTCAGTCTGTGCGATTATTGGCTTTGGGGTTACCTGAAGTCGCTAGAGTATCGTGATCGACCGATGTCTCTAGGGATGCTGAAAGACAACATCCGACGCTAATGCCTCACCATAACTCCGGACATACTTTACAGTGCTGTTCACAACATTATTCCTCGACTACAGCTATTGTTGAGGAATGATGGTGGACATATTGAGCATTTCCTATAAAGAGCATCATCTTTGCTTTGTCTTACTTTGTTATGCTAATTATTGCTATTCTGATCAGATGAAGCGCCATCTGTCGGACATTTTTTGAACTTTGTTTTTATTTGGTCCTAATAAAACCCCATGTCATTCCAAGCATGTGTGTCAATTTGTAACTCTCTATCTACATTATTCCGTGATTCATTCAGTTTTCAAATTTATACTGACTTCATGATCACTCGGTGGATCAGGAACAATAGAGTGCATATTACTTCTGTTTTACTCGATGACTTTCCGTTTATTATTACGAACTGTCACCTTTCTGACAAGAAATCATGAATCCAGTAGCACAACTGAGGCGATATTCCATAAGCACCCACATTGGTTATAAGACGCTTGTGAGGAACAGTGTCGATAGCCTTCTGGAAATCTAAAAAAATGGAATTAATTTGGAATTCCATGTCGATAGCACTCATTCTTACATGAGTATAAAGTGCTAGGTGTTTCACAAGAACGATGTTTTTTGAATCCGCGCTGACTATGTGTCAATAAATTGTTTTCTTCGAAGTATTTCATAATGGTTGAACACAGTATATGTCTCAACACCCTACTGCAAATCGACGTTAGTTATACGGGCATGTTATTCAGCGGATTACTCCTCTTTCCCTTTATGAGTATTGGTGTGACTTTAGCAATTTTCCAGTCTTTAGGTACAGATCTTTCTGTGAGCGAGATATGTTATGTAGCTGCTAAATACGGAGCCATTGTATCAGCATACTCTGAAAGGAACCTGACTGGTATACAATCTGGACCGGATGCCTTTCCTTTATTAAGTTATGTATGCTGGTTTGCTTTACCAAGCATATCCACTTCTATGTTTCTCATCTGGTCATTTGTTCTTGATTCAAATTCGGGAATATTTACTTCGTATTCTTTGGAGTTTCGGAAAATCGTGTTCAATAACTATGCTTTAGTGGCACTGTCATCAGTGACTTCACCGTTGTTATATCGCAGTGAAGGTATTGACTGCGTCTTCCCATTGGTATACTTTATGTATGACCAGAATCTCTTTGGATGCTCTGCCGGATTCCGAGACAGTTTCGTTGTGGAAATTATTAAAAGCATCTCGCATTTGAACTACTGCAAAACATTGCCAATCTGAGGGATTTTACGTTCTTTTTAATTTCGCATGCTGTACCGTTACTTCTGCAACAGCGATCTGATCCCCCATGTGTACTATGGGGGACCGGTACCATCACTTATTAATTTATGTGGTATGTATCTGTCAATTGCCGTCGATACTATCTCTTTGAAATAATTCCACATCTTTTCTACGCTTACGCGATCAGATCGGAAGAAGTGGAGACTGTCTCTTAAAACGGCGTTAAGAGCATTCTTATCAGCTTCTTTAAATAGGCGTACTTTGCGTTTCTTTTTGATGGTTATAGGTGTTACGGTATTCAGCCTGGTAGCAATTGCATTGTGGTCACTAATCCCGCTTTTCGTCGTGATACTCCCTAATTGTCCAGGATTATTTGTAGCTAATAGGTAAACTATGCTTTCGCAACCATTCACGCTTCGAGTGGGCTCATGAACTAATTGTTCAAAATAATTTTCTGAGAAAGCATTCAGTACAATTTCGGATGACATTTTATTCCTATCTCCGGCTTTAAACGTATAATTTTTTCAGCATATATAGGGTATATTGAAGTCGCCTCTGACTATAATTGTATGAGTGGTGTACCTATTTGAAATGAGACTCAAGTTTTGTTTTAAGTGTTCAGCAACTATATCTTCTGAGTCAGGGGGTAAAACGATCCAATTAATAGTTTAGTCCGATTGTCAACTATAGGCTCTACCAATACTATTTCGCAGGAACCATCTACTTCTACTTCATGGTAAACTACTTCTAACTTATAACCTCTACCCATACTATTTCGCAGCAACTATCTACTTCTACTTCAAGGTAAACTACTTCTGACATCAATAAATAGTCCACCACTAACTTTATTTAATCTATCCTTTCCGAACCCTTTTAGATCGTCTGAAGAAATTTCGGCTGACCTTGCATCCGGCTTAAGGCAGCTTTCCGTAACTACACTCCTGGAAATGGAAAAAAGAACACATTGACACCGGTGTGTCAGACCCACCATACTTGCTCCGGACACTGCGAGAGGGCTGTACAAGCAATGATCACACGCACGGCACAGCGGACACACCAGGAACCGCGGTGTTGGCCGTCGAATGGCGCTAGCTGCGCAGCATTTGTGCACCGCCGCCGTCAGTGTCAGCCAGTTTGCCGTGGCATACGGAGCTCCATCGCAGTCTTTAACACTGGTAGCATGCCGCGACAGCGTGGACGTGAACCGTATGTGCAGTTGACGGACTTTGAGCGAGGGCGTATAGTGGGCATGCGGGAGGCCGGGTGGACGTACCGCCGAATTGCTCAACACGTGGGGCGTGAGGTCTCCACAGTACATCGATGTTGTCGCCAGTGGTCGGCGGAAGGTGCACGTGCCCGTCGACCTGGGACCGGACCGCAGCGACGCACGGATGCACGCCAAGACCGTAGGATCCTACGCAGTGCCGTAGGGGACCGCACCGCCACTTCCCAGCAAATTAGGGACACTGTTGCTCCTGGGGTATCGGCGAGGACCATTCGCAACCGTCTCCATGAAGCTGGGCTACGGTCCCGCACACCGTTAGGCCGTCTTCCGCTCACGCCCCAACATCGTGCAGCCCGCCTCCAATGGTGTCGCGACAGGCGTGAATGGAGGGACGAATGGAGACGTGTCGTCTTCAGCGATGAGAGTCGCTTCTGCCTTGGTGCCAATGATGGTCGTATGTGTGTTTGGCGCCGTGCAGGTGAGCGCCACAATCAGGACTGCATACGACCGAGGCACACAGGGCCAACACCCGGCATCATGGTGTGGGGAGCGATCTCCTACACTGGCCGTACACCACTGGTGATCGTCGAGGGGACACTGAATAGTGCACGGTACATCCAAACCGTCATCGAACCCATCGTTCTACCATTCCTAGACCGGCGAGGGAACTTGCTGTTCCAACAGGACAATGCACGTCCGCATGTATCCCGTGCCACCCAACGTGCTCTAGAAGGTGTAAGTCAACTACCCTGGCCAGAAAGATCTCCGGATCTGTCCCCCATTGAGCATGTTTGGGACTGGATGAAGCGTCGTCTCACGCGGTCTGCACGTCCAGCACGAACGCTGGTCCAACAGAGGCGCCAGGTGGAAATGGCATGGCAAGCCGTTCCACAGGACTACATCCAGCATCTCTACGATCGTCTCCATGAGAGAATAGCAGCCTGCATTGCTGCGAAAGGTGGATATACACTGTACTAGTGCCGACATTGTGCATGCTCTGTTGCCTGTGTCTATGTGCCTGTGGTTCTGTCAGTGTGATCATGTGATGTATCTGACCCCAGGAATGTGTCAATAAAGTTTCCCCTTCCTGGGACAGTGAATTCACGGTGTTCTTATTTCAATTTCCAGGAGTGTATAATTATTTGAGCTTCTGCGCTTTCTATGATAAGTGCACCACCCAAGGACTCACCATGCTTTTGTTCACTGCTACGTGGTGTAGACATTTCACACTGGACAGAGTTCAAACAAACTTGGTGTAGATTCTACTTACTGTCGGGAATGAATGGCTTTGGCTGTAAGAATCATAGCGCATGACGGGCAATTACGGAGACTGTCTCCATCGAGTGTTTGAGAACGAGAGCAATAGGGACTTGCAACAAACATTACACTTAACTTCAAACCTTTACGAACTTGTCGCTGTCAAAACCTAAAAAAGTATGAAAGGAAAAAAAAATTTATTGGTTACTACATTTTCGCTGTCCATGCAGTAAACCTGCCACACCGGGCATGATGGTTTAACTTAGTACTTTATACAAGAAAAAGGACAGATTAAATGAAGAGGCGTATCTTTTGTACCTTTAACCCACAAAAAAATTTTCGATTGTATTTTAATTTCCAAACTGATGCATTTTTTGATTTTGTTAATGCCGGGATGAATAGCTACAAGAAGTGTGTTGCAAACAGACACGGGAAGAAACTAGATAATCTCAAGAGCACTTTACTGTAAAAAAGCCTGTTAGTAGTTTTCAAAGCTGTGAACATAAATTTTTCAACAGGGTTCTGAATAAGACTGAAAGAGATTTTACACATGAAGAAAGTGCCTTTTTGGGAAACGGGCTTAAATACAATGTCACACCCAACCTGTCAGAGAAAAGTGTTGTAGAATCTATGACTGTAGATCTTATAGTAGGCCATGACTGCGTGAAAATGGACGCTTCTGTGTAAACGAGGGTAGCTCATGAAGTATGTAGTATTTTTGAGAAACATGGAGTTAAAAGGTCTTGTCAATATGATTGTGATACAAAATTGACTAAAATATTAATGCCAAGCTAAAAGAAAACAGTGCCCTGATGACGAAGTATGATAAATCGAATATTGTAATCGTTGCTACTCAGAATGAGTGTGTGTCTAAAACATTACAATTTATTAAGAGGACAATGTTTCGGAGCTAGATGGGGATCCGACCCCCAGGATACAAAAAGAAGTTAGGCGTGCCATCAATAGCGTTAGGTACTTCCTTAAACCGTTTCATAAAAAACAGCTTATTAACATAAATCCACAGGCCCCAAAATTGCGTTTGCAGTTTAAAGTACATAGAAGTCACCATCCGATATGTCCGATTGTGACCAGTATGAAAGGTGCACGTCATGATTATCAAGGTTTCTTCATGATAAAATAAAAATTTCTTTGTTTTTTGAAATGATTATTCTGTCGTCAATAGTCGAAATGTAGCCAGTAAAATAAAGATCTGCAATGTGATCAAGATACTAAACTGTTTTCATTAGATGTTAGGAGCCTATATGCTGACGTACCTGTGCAAACAACCACTGACATCGTGAAAAAAAAAAAAAAACGTTCTTTTAAAAAAGATATTTCTAATGAGCAAATCGTAACCTAATTCGTTTGACAAGAACAGTAGTAAAAAATATTTTTTTAATTTTCAGTGGCAATGACCAACCCACCGACAGGCATCTTAATCGATATTTTCATCAATTCACTGGAAGAAAAATTCTTCAACAATTTTTTAGCTGCTGCTCTGGGTATTTTGTCGTATGCTCATTACGTAGAAGACATCATGATCAAAAACAATGGTTCTCGGGAAGGAATTCAGCGTTTAATACTCTTCATGAAAAAACCAGCTTCACTTGTGTATTAGAAAAAAACGGTAGACAGCTTAATTACTTGGACGTCAGTAATGCTTTTGACAACGACAGACATTCTTTTGGTATTTTCTGAGAAGCCACTCATACAGATCAAATGGTGTCCGCTAGTTCAGTGCATCCTCATTCCCCTAAAAAAAGCATTTTCCATTTAGCCATTCATCGTGTAGTTTCCGCAACTTCGTCACCTGACAAGCTCAATGAAGAGATGAATATAATAAAAACTATTGAAGTTAATACCCGCTATTATCCCTCGATATTTGACATGTTCTTCAAAGTTAAAACTGACGCTGAAGTGATCCCTTTAGGCATCAGTGCTGTTTCTGGAAGAAACGAGCACGAAAATGTTTCCTCGATTCCATTTCTAGACCCTATTTCTCATAAATTTCGTCACCTTCTTATTAAAAACTACGGCTGCAAATCTACCTTTTCTACTAAGAATAATTTGCAAAATATTCTTGTTTACAATCTGAAGACCACAACTGTACCCATACACAATTCAGGATTGTATAAAACCACTTGTGATAGTATCCCTTTTATTATGAAGAACAAACTGGGGTATCTTTCAGTGTCAGGTACAAAGAATGTTTATTGGGTAAAACAGGCACTAATGTTCATAATTCCACTTCTGCTGCTCATCTGTTAATTTCCGGCCATAAACCGGAAAGCATTGAAGAAATTTCCATTTTACACAGTGAAAGAAGTTTTATAGGTTCGGAGAGCTGGAGATTTTCAAGATTTTTTAAGAACAATAGCCGCATCATCAATGAACAGTTGTAGTTAAGCAACAAATATTTTTTCAATGGTTTTAATCCACTACTTGTGGAATTTTGATTCCTCTGTTTTTGCTATAGTTTTCTACCTCTAGTTGCGAAACATCATTTTCTTCGTATCTCATAGATGTGTACTGCTATAGTTACTTTGATGTAGACATTATTTGTATTGTACAGCTGTCTGTATAAAGTTTCTATATTATCATGTTCTTTATGTGAATGTAATTTCTGTAAATCCGAATAGGTGGCTCTTAGTTTTCACTTCATCTCCTTGACTACTGTGTATTTTAAAAAATACGTTAAGATCTCTTCGTTAGAAGTTCGTTTATATAATTAACTGTCGTTTTTTTTAAATTATTTTTATTATAATGTTTGATATGGACATATGTCACTGTCCGCGCTCGACAATCGGCGCTACGTGTATTGTTTCCGTCGCAATAAAATATGCCAGTGGGCCGATTAGTCCGATGTTGTGCCAAAGGTTGGAACGTGGTTTCATTTATTTTTTACTTGAGCATAGCTGCTCTAAACTCTGACCACAACTTTCTCGTAATGTAATATTAAGTAACTAACTTTTGTACCTCATGACAATTGACCTCTTGATTAATTTTTTTGTCATACTTAATTTCATTCTGATGAAGACATCCTTGTAGATGTCGAAACCTACAGTTATTTGCAACCATTTGGCTGTGTAATTTCTATGTTTGAAGATTTTTGCTTCTTTAGTAACTAAACTCTGTCCGAACAGGCCTTGGAAGGCCAAATGGTACCGACCGGCCGCCGAGTCATTCTCAGCCCACGGGCGACACCGGATGCGGATATGGTGGGGCATATGGTCAGCACACCGCTCTCCCGGCCGTATGTCAGTTTACGAGACCGGAGCCGCTACTTCTCAATCAAGTAGCTCCTCAGTTTGCCTCACAAGGGCTTACTGCACCCCGCTTGCCAACAGCGTTTGGCAGACCGAATGGTCACCCGTCCGTGTTAGCCCAGCCCGACAGTACTTAAGGGGGGTAGGACGTCAAACGGGCCGACTTGGAGCAGTAGAGGCACAACAGGACATTTTAATTTCCAGTGTCTATACCTTTACAAATAACTTCGTAAATCTTTGTCATCGTGACCAGGAAGGATTCTGGATTCACACCCATTGCAGTGGAAGTTCGAAAACATAACAAAATAAATTTTTTTACGTGCCAAATTTCATCATTTTTTCTCTTACTAATGGCTGCATTTGTTGCTATAGGTACATTTTTCTTCATAAGTAAGCGAGATTCTTCGATGAATTTTGCACAGCATACAAACCATACTTAAAGGTGTATGAAACTCTAGAACTTTCCAAATCCATTAAAAACTGTGGTAATAATTGAGGTAATTAACTATAAAATTTGTGAATTTTCTGAACATGAAATTTAAAATATAACAGATCATTCGTTTTTTCATAAATTAAATAAATTCTAGAGTTTCATACACCTGTGTGTATGGTATGTATGCTGTACAAAATTCATCGAAGAATGTCTCTAGCTTATGAAGAAAAGTGTACCTATAGCAACAAATGCAGCCATTAGTAAGTGATAAAAAGATGAAGTTTCGCACGTAAAAAAAATTATTTTGTTGCGTTTTCCAACTTCCACTGCTATGGGTGTGAATCCTGAATCCTTCCTGTTGCTGCTGACAAAGTTTTATGAATTTATTTGTAAAGGTATAGACACTGGAAATTAAAATGTCCTGAGATGCCTCTACTGCTCCAAGTCGGCCCGTTTGACGTCCTACCCCCCCGTAACTTCGGTAATCTGATGGGAACCGGTGTTACAACTGCGGCAAGGCCGTTGGCGTTTTGCTTCTTTACTTCTAACTGTATTTGCGGCAGACTTTTCAGACAGTATTCACACACATCACCGAATGTACTTGGGAAATTATATCATTACACGACACGCAGTTCTTAGGATATGACATTATAAAAACTAAGTTGCGTGAAAAACTGCCTCATCATCAGGACGTTTTAATTTATTACTTCTTTGTTACTAACTCTATTAATAACATGTTTCGTAAACAGTATCCTCATATTCCGCTGAATTTACCTGCGAATCTTATATATATATATATATATATATATATATATATGTGCGTGGGTGTGTGTGTGTGTGTGTGTGTGTGTGTGTGTGTGCGTGTGCGTGTGTGTGTGTTAAATATATGTGAAAAGTGTGTATGCCTTGCTTGTGTAAAGAAAGTCCTTCCAGACCGATGGATCGATTGCAACCAAACTTGGTATACATACTGCTTACTAGCTGGAAAGAAACACTGTGGGGTTAATAACCAACAGCCTCCTATAGGCTATAGGGGTGGCGCTGATAACATGGAGAGAGGAGGAGGGAGGGCGACATGGACAGAGAGGGGGAGGGGGAGCCCATGGAAACAAATCTGAGAGGAGACAATGGACAGAGAGAGAGAGGGAGAGGGAGAGAGAGGGAGAGGGGGAGAGAGAGAGAGAGAGAGAGAGAGAGAGAGAGAGAGAGAGAGAGAGAGAGGGGGGCACAGGTAAATGTGTAGAGAAAGGGGAGGAGATGGACAGAGAAAGGGGAGAGAAGGAGGTGGACTGAGAGGAGGAGGACGGAGTAGATCGTTAAAGGGGGCAAGAGGACGCAGATTAATACGAATAAATGTACACGCAGGCTACGCTGGGCACTCTACTCGAACGAACAATAAATAAAACTACGTCCTTTTGCTACCCCTCTCGGTGTTGATTCTTTCATCGCCAGCAGTCTATGTTTGCAGGTGTTGCTGGAGTGTGGGGTGAATGTTAGCCCTCGTTATGCATTTCCACGTGCACTAGGGAATGCTGTAGAAGGGGTCGCCGATGAACGTGACCTTTGAGCACCAGTCCAGTTGCCTGTATCAGCAAGATAACCTCCGCTATGTACTCACGGTACAGATAACAGAGATTTACACTTGGTAGCTGAAGCATTTAAAAACGGTACTGGCGTTGGCACCATACATCTCTGTTTGTGTGCACACTACGTTGTATACAAGCATCTACCTAAAAATATGTCTGCAAATATACGCAACAGTGTTTATGCGGAGGCCGACAGAGTTCGTTTCTTACAGTTTTCTTTGTTTTTCTGCCTTGGAAAAATAAATACAATTCAATATTTTCTATTGGTATGGATAACTTCCACAAAATACAAATACTGCTGAATGAGTCGTATCTTGTACATCAGAAACAGGAAATGGTAAGCGTATTTTATTTCTTTGCAGTGCCGTCCATGGTCTCATTAGTGTAGCTCACATATCACTAGTAACTCAAACACTGTTGAAACCAGAAACGAATAACAGTGAAATATACAGGTGGTCGTAACTCACTGTGCCACATAATACAATTCCAAAATTTAAAAAAAAATTCGACTGTGCAGGGTTGCTCCTATGACAGCAGCTCGCACAATCGGAAGGAATGCATAATCCAGACAGGTTAACAAACACCACCCTTCAAAGCAAAGTTAGGTTTTCTAAATTGCACATTTAAGCTTTTTCTACAGAAATGGAAACTGGGGGTACAATTAGTGTTAACAGATTGGTTTCTCTATTATAAACCTCATACACTGTTATATATTTGATTTTAAAGGATGGCAACAGCACCGTGGTTTCTGCTGCAATGAGAATGTCAATGTTTGTCTGTACCGTCTTGCAGCCTGCTGTCAGCTGCTCACACAATGGACAGGTATGCATAGTCAATTAAAGCAGACAAAGATCACTCTCATTTTCCTTAATGTCACATGTAAATTTTTGCTATAGAAATGAAAACTAGAGGTGCAGTTTAGTGATAAGGTGGCTCTAGTATGCTAACTAGAATTATTAGTGGCACATAGATCACAGAAACTTCAAGTTTCTATTTGACATCCAGCACGGGAACCGCATTCACAAATAACCAGTAACGTCACGTCTGATGAACCTACGTCATCTCTACAGATGTTCCAAGTGATGATGTTTGATTTGTGGGGCGCTCAACTGCGTGGTCATCAGCGTCAATACAAGGTACCAATTTTTACACAGTCCACTTTTTACACAATCCAATTGAGCCACTGTCACGGATGATGATAATGATTAAATGATGAGGGCAAGCTGGCAGGTGTGGCCGTGCGGTTCTAGGCGCTTCAGTCTGGAACCACGTGATTGCTACGGTCGCAGGTTCGAATCCTGCCTCGTGCATGGATGTGTGTGATGTCCTTAGGTTAGGTAGGTTTAATTAGTTCTAAGTTCTATGCGACTGGTGACCTCAGAAGTTAAGTCGCATAGTGCTCAGAGCCATTTTGAACGAGAGAGTGTTTCACAGATTGTAGTGTAATCGCAGATATTACTGCTCCGATAAAACGCTGTTGCGTACCTCTGATATCGTTCTTGATTCGTGGTACACATACTCTTTCACTGCACTCCGAAGAAAGTTGTCCAACGGCGTTACATTAGGAGACACGGCGGGTCAGCTCACAGGAAGTCCCCGTGCTCTTATATGGAAACATTGGTTCCACAACTTCCCTGGAGAAATAAGTATAGTTTTTGGGGCATCCATCATTCTGGAACCACACTGATAGGTGCGTTTGCAATCCCAAGTCCCGATGAGAAAGGGAGAGCATCTTGCAGAAAATAGGGGCCCACAGTACGGGTGGCAGTGATGCAGCAGCAAACGTTGACACCGCACTAATGTTGTGAGTAGTCGAGCGAAGTCAGTGGCGATTTTCCACGGATTCATATGACCTTTATCTGTGTTCGAAGCTTCATACGTAAACAATCTAGTGTCCGAAAAAACTTTCCCTGATTACATAAATTGATAATTCATGCTAGAAGTAAGATACAGATATGAAACTTGTGTCGAATTGTTTACAACTATCAAAGTTTTTTTCTGTTTTAGGTTCGCAGTACGTAAGTAGTGGATGAGGTGCAGTGCCCAAGAAGCCATGTTAACCAATCAGGAGAAGGCACAATGTGTCCTGTATTACCATGAGACACGATCACCAACGACAGTGCAGGGACACTTCCAGACAACATTTGGAAGGAATTCACCTGATGTCAAGCTCATTAAAGCCTGGTATGAGAAGTTCAAGAACGCTGGATCGGTTGCTGGCCTTCCGTGGTCTGGTCGACCAAGAACCTCAGCAGACAGGGTGGAAGCTGTAAGGCAGTCTTTTCTGCGAAGTCTGAGGAAATCGGTGCGCAGGGCCTCACGTGAATTACAGATTCCAAAAAACTCTCTCCATGGCATTTTACACGAACGTTTATTGTTTCTGGCATACAAAGTGCTAATCGTTCATGCCTTGTTGCCCAATGACAGTACACGTCGATATGACTTCGCGGTCGAAATGCTATCACGTATTGAGGACGATGATGGTTATTTCAGACGAATTGCCTTTTCCGACGAAGCGACCTTTTTTGTCAGTGGAGTAGTGAATCGCCATAATGTGCGCATTTGGGGTTCACAATCCCATAGCGAGGTCATGGAGTGTACCAGAGGCCGTGCAAAGGTGAATGTTTGGTGCGCGCTATTGCACAATCGAATTATCGGGCCATTCTTCTTCGCTGAGGCTACCATCACATCTGCATTGTATCTGGACATATTGAAACTGTATGCTATTACTCAGCTGGTTCAGTATCACCCAGGTGTCTTGTTTCAGCAAGAAAGTGCACCGCCTAATTGGGGTTTGGACGTCCGTGCCTATCTCGATATGACCTCTCCTGGGCGATGGATTGGTCGTGATGGGCCAACGAAATGTGGGACTTAACTTCTAAGGTCATCAGTCCCCTAGAACTTAGAACTACTTAAACCTAACTAACCTAAGGACATCACACATATCCATGCCCGAGGCAGGATTCGAATCTGCGATCGTAGCGGTCGCGCGGTTCCATACTGTAGCGCATTTAATCGCTTGGCCACCCTGGCCAGCGGTTTGGCCTCCACGCTCTCCTGACATAACCCCATTAGACTTCTTTTTATGGGGTTATGTCAAGGACGAGGTCTACCGAACACGTGTACCAGATCTTGAATCCCTGCGGCAACGGATAACCACAGTCGTTGAATCGATCCAGTGATGTTGGCTAATGTGTGGACGGAAATTGAATATCGCCTAGATGTGCTACGTGCTACCAAGGGTGCTCATGTGGATGTTTACTGATGTGTGTGAAAAAACTTTGATAGTTTGTAAACAATTAGTCATCAGTTTCATATTTGTATCTTACTTCTAGCCTGAGTTATCAATTTATGTAATCAGGGAAAGACTTTTCGGACACCCTGTATAATCTAGATAGTCATGGTGACCTTACAAACGATAGAATTCAATGCGGGATACAGAGTCATTCTCGTACAGTTTTTAATGGAGTGAGATATGATATGGATGGAACGTACGCCTTTACAAAATTCTACACGTACTATTACTGCTTATTCCAGAACCACATGGAACCTCGCGTACACTCATCTCAGGATTGTACTTACAGCAGCCAGAACTGTAATTTCGTTATCACTTATAGCTGAGTTTTTACACTGACGCTTTCTGTGTGCCCAGCAGCCTGTTGCTACGTGTCTTGCGCAGATATTCGAAAAGGCACGGTCGTCCATCTGGATAGCCTTAATCGTACACTGCTACTCCTATGATGGCATTTCTGTGACATTAGCCATAAATTAACGCAATATCTAGATTCTCTTCATTACTAAAGACCGGCATAACTACGAGATGACTGCATATATCACAAGCGACATCAAAACTGAGAGTACACTGTCTGAAAGCACGTGAAATACTCACAGTGTCTGACAACGACAGCACTGCAGCAGCCCCGAGCGGAAGACACTAGTAGACTCAAGAGTGTAGGTACAACTTGCGTACTGATAGTGGTCCGTTCATAGCAGGCTGCATGGCAGTGCAAGCAACCCACCCTTGTCCTGCGCTTTTACGGCAGAAACTGCGTCACCGTCGCGATCGTTTAAAGGATGATATTTCAGAATGTATGAGTTTAGAACAGTGAAACCAAGTCTGCCTTCATCACCTTTACCTCTATTTTTCATTTATGTAGAAAGAAACATAGATGTGCCATATAAAAAATAAACTAACTTTGTGTTGAAAGTGGTGTTTCACATTTTGATTCCTCTCGGAAGTATATGAAGTGGCAGAGTTACGTGGTTCACACTCTATATAACAATAACGTGCTGGACATCAATGGTGATTGCGTATTTATTACCTTAAAAGTCTATCAAAGTTATTTCAAATTTTGAATGTGAATTAACAGAATAAAGATGGGACTAAACGGTGGGGAAAACTAATAATGGAATGATTAGATTTCAAATTTAGTACTAATTCTAAACTTCACTACATTTATTGGAAATCGCTTGAATGAAAGCAACGGAACTTACTGTTTCACCGAAACGTCGCGAAACGCGGTCTGCTTTTTGTAGATTAATGCTGTCTGAGTATGCTGACATTGCTTCACTTTAAGATATTATCAACGAAGTACATTATTTATAATATTAAAATCATTATATTCTTCTTGGTAAATTAAATTTAGTATTAGTTTAGGCACTCATAACAATTATATTTCTAGGTTTTTTCAATTTAGTGATTAGTTCTAATATTTTCATTATTTATTTGTCTTTCTGTGGCAGTTGACCTTTTCTGTCATTATTTAAAAAGTCCTCAGAAATCGTGGATTTCTTACTTCTCTGAAAGTTTTCCCCTCTCCTTACTTTTGAATTGTGTCTCGTCTAAACCACTTCCTTTCCCTCTAGGGTTTTTTACTTTTACCTCTTCGGAAAACGAATAACGACTTCTGCTTTTTTCTTATAGAGCAGGACGTTGCTACTTCAAAGGAGCAGATTTTCTTCTGTGAGAGGCAACTTCTCTATTTACTTCTTCTTGAAACTGTATCCATTAGTAAGTCGATTCTAAAAGTAGCTCCCGGAGATTGAGTGGAAACTCTCAGCGTCTTCTGTAACTCGTCATTGATATAGGAGCATCGTGTTCTTTTATTATTAGCAGTAATTATTTCTGTCAGGATCGATAACACAACGATTTACCGCGCTTCTGTCACAGCGTAATATTCTTTCGTTCGAAACATCTTTCAGGAGGTGGACGTGGGCTGTTTTTTTATTACCCGTAGTTAGATTCTCACTGCTTGAAGATTACAACGCCAAACTAGGCTGCATCACTACTTACTTCTGTGCCTACAGTCCACAAATCTATTCCTGAGTTTTAGGCCTGTGGCCTAGAGAAGTTTCTGTACCTCAAACACATGAATTTCTGATTCGATGTTCTACTCTTGATTGGTACGCGGAAACAACGATTGTATGGACTCGATTTATGTAATTATACCTCGAAGTTAACGTGGGGAAAATATATAATGAGCACGTTTCAGCCAATTTTCTATGGTTACGTGACAGTCTCACAACCAATTTAATATTTTGTGGAATGTACTGTAAAATTGTATACATATTTGTTCTTTGTTTGAAAATATTATGAAAGATTAGATTGCTGCTCACCGTATGGAGAAGATACGGAGTCACTGCAAAACATGTGAGCCTTACAAATAGGCCTTTTTCTAAAGTAGACGAAATACCCACATTCGCGGAAACAGAACTCACACATACACACGTATGACCACTGTCTTTTTCCACCATGGCTGAATTCATAATATTGTCATTGTTCCACACAGGATTTTCCAGTGTTCGATTTTTTCTTTATTTCTTCCTTGAATTTACGTATGTGGCCACGTATAGAAAATGTTGTTTGAGTTGTAGCAATATTTATCAGCCAAGTTACCTTCCATTAGGACTTTCAGATGATAGAGCATAGCAACCAGCTGTCTTCTTCTTTCGGTTTTTTTTAGGCAAATCTGGATTTCAGCCAGTGCCTAGCCATTATCAACACACTGTTTCATGGCATCAATGCTTGTGATAGTACGTCAATCCCATGTTGCTCGGGATCCTGTCACAGTTCGTTCAAAACTGTGACGAACTGTGACAGAAGCCAGAACAACATGGGACTGACGTACTATCACAAGCATTGATACCATGAAATGGCGCACTGATGATGACTAGGCACTAGCCGAAACCTAGATTTGCCTAATAAATCCTGAAAGAAAAGGACGACTGATTGCTGCGCTCCATCACTTGAAAATTGTTTTTCGATGTAAGTATCTGCAACCTCTGTCTATATTTGGATGCCTTGTCCTGGGTGGAAACATGTCACCTGTTGTGCTGAACGAAATAACATTCGTAGGCACAGTGATGTATTCTTAGATTTGCTTCTGGAGGAGTCCGAGTTGATACTACGACACATACAAAATACACGATTAATCTATTATAGCATGAACAAGTTGAACTAGTTGGTAACAATCTATGACCGTAGGAATTTCTTGTGTATTTATTACTGTTGTAACGTAGAAAACTATTACGAGTGGTCACCTTGCACTGAAAACGTAGCCTGCCGTGGTGCCGGCAGGAGAGGAGACGTTGTTTCCCACTCTCGCACAGCTGACGATGACTACTGAGCCGCGCGAGCGATGTACTAGGCCGATTTTGTGTGCAATGCGTTACACATGCTCTCTGTGATTCTGAGGAAGTACTATTAAATATTGATCGAACTTTTTCATACACTTTATACCAAATTTTATGGATAACACAATCATACCGTTGAAATTTCAAATCAATAACTTCACGACTTTCGGAGATGTAAATTTTTGTGTAAAACGCATAATAACTGTGCTGGCATTGTGATAGAGTTAGATATTGTAATGTATTCATCTATAGTCTCAAATGAATTTACAACCACGAGGACAGTTACATATAATCTAATTTTCTGGAATTTTCTTTAGCTTAATTGCCACAGATTCCTGACGTAATTGACATTACATTGGAAACGTACTATTTAATTGTCTTTTGATTGCGAGAGTATTTTGGAGAGACTGAGCGAGTGAATGGGGGAAATACGTTGAGTGAGACAGCGATATTTTATTATAACTATGTAAATATAAGCGTGAAAATGTTGGGAAATTTGTGACGTATGTCTGTGTAAGACGGATTTTGTAAAGAGCAGCCAGAAGGGGCGATGTGTACTAAATTTATTAGTAATTTATTTTGTGGAAAGGAATTACATTTTGTTTCATTCCATTTTTTAAGTTTAGGGATTATGAAATTTTTAGTGTGAGTTACATGCGGTAATCTGATTGGGTGACATTAGAAAAACCGCCAGTATAGAAGCGCTGGAGATGATCTGATTGGCTGCTTAAAATACTAGCCAATAGCAATTCAGCATCTCTCACGCGTTTGGAGATGGCTTGGTGCCTCACATCTGTGAGTCAAATAGTCGCTCTGGATCTGACTTTTGGTTAACATCTATGTTAAATCGCGGTAGTCAGATTAGTACCAAAATGAAAAAATCCACGCGTTGATTGGTTCTCTATGCTTGATGAAAAACGGCTACAGTGTTGAGTATTTTGAGTAAGTTTGAACTTTGTGACTGATTTATCATAGGAGATTTCATGCGTGAACATTTCAAGCCCTAAATAGACTCTGCTTGGCGTGTTTCGTGCAAGTTACGAGACATTATGGCAAGCACTTCCGTACAACATGACTACGGAAAAACTGACTGTGGTAACTCGCAACTGGTCGTGGGGCAATGACAGTTTAGGACGTTTAAAATACTGGGTCAGAATAAATACCATCTGGCTGCTTTTGGGTGGGAAGTTGGTACAGAAACAGTGAGTAATAGAGGGTAATTAGTGTCGGGATGTTAAATACGGACTTGATAGCCATTTTCGGTGTTTTAAAGACGATAATCCTGCTTATAGGAAAGCTTAGACATTTTTCAGACGAGTCATGCAAGAACCTCGAACGCTCATGGACTGGAGTAATGTGGCCTTCGCGTGGTAGGATTTTAGCTGACTGTTCGTATGTACCATCGCAGAGCGAAGGAGCAGAAAACCTGATTGTCTTTATGGGTAGTGAGAGAGAGAGAGAGAGAGAGAGAGAGAGAGAGAGAGAGAGAGAGAGAGAGAGAGAGAGAGGGAGGGAGGGAGAGAGCAACACGCCCCTGTCTTTAAGCTGGCCGTAGATTGTGTTCCAAATGGTTCAAATGGTCTGAGCACTATGGGACTTAACATCAGAGGTCATCGGTCCCCTAGAACTTAGAACTACTTCAACGTAACTAACCTACGGACATCACACACATCCATGCCAGAGGCAGGATTTGAACCTGCGACCGTAGCTGATCCGCGGTTGCAGACTAAAGCGCCTAGAACCGCTCGACCACAACGACCGCCTGGTTGTGTTCCAAAAATGAACAGCATAGAGACAGAAGTGATGACACTTTCTGCAGGATCTGACCATCATTTTGCAGGACAATGCTGAAGCACGTACAGTGCAACCAGTTACTGATTTGTTTGACTGATGGGGCTGATAAGTGCTATACCACATACCGCACTCCCCTGACTTAAGCGCTAGTAAGTTTAACGCGATTTCTAAACCGAAGGGAACACTTCACGGTATCCGCTTCAGAACTGCTACAAATTCGACGGGCAATAGACCGCGCCGCTCGAACTGTCAACACAACTGGCGCTGCTAAGACCCCCTCATCGCTGGCAACGCGTTATAAAAAATACTGGTTATTATTTTGAAGGTCAGCAAAACTTTGAATTACGTATCTATTTTGTACGAGCTGTTAATAAATAGTTACCAGTATTAAAGTTCCAACCCTCGCATTTGGAAGAAACATGTATAAAATTTTTCCTTGCAAGAATCAAAGTAATGATTGTTTGGCTTTTGGAGGTGGGGCCGTTATGGAAAACGGATAGGAGACTCACTTGTACCTGACAGGAGAGTAGACGATGATGTTTATAAAATACCCAAGTGTGGAATTGATGTAAGAATGAATGCGAAAAGAAGTTACCACATTGTTTCGTCGAAAAGTAGGTGCTGAATTATATCTATTTTTGTATAGACCCTCACCACAGCGAAAGAAAACATAGTGGAAGATAGGAAATGGTTACCCCTTCATACTATTGTCAAACAAGACAAGAACGCCCAAAATAGCATTTTTCGTGAGAAGTTTCTGAAAAAGTGTATTTAGTTAAAAGAGACACGCACTCCATACCACCTATTCATAGTGTAGATTACTAAAATTATTTTTTTTAAATGAACGCTCACCGTAGTACATTTCAGGAATAGCTTACATTTATAATGAGGGACACACACAAAAGTGCCTTTTACATAAATATGGTTTCAGTTAATCAATTTAGCAGGTTTTTTCCATTAGGAAAAATTATTTTTGCAGTGAAAATGGGAAAGTAAGGTCTTACGGGATTTAGAAAAAAATGTTTGAATATTAACAATGTAGATGTAGATCTAGTACACTACATGATGACTGTGCAGGTCAGATATAAGTGCATGGCAGGGTATTCATCAAACCACTTCTAAGCTACTTATCTACCGTTGTACTCTCAAACAGCGAAGAGGAAAAACGAGCACTTAAATATTTGCGCGCGGGATCTGATTTCTCTTATTTTACTATGATGATATTTTTTCCCCATGTAGGTGGGCGCCAAGAAAATATGTTCCTAATTTGAGGAGATAGTTGGTCTTTGAAATTTCATGAGAAGATCGTACCTCAGCGAAAAACGCCTTCGTTTTAATGACTGCCACCCATATTTGTGTATCATATCCGTGGTACTCCTACCCGTGTTTTGCTATAATACAAAACAAATTGCCATTCTTTGAACTTTTTCGATGTCCTCTGTCAATCGTATCTTCGCAATGCGGACCTACACCGCACAACAATAGTCCAGAAAAGGGCGAACTAGCGTCATGCAAGCAGTATCTTTACTAAACCTATTAAGTTTTCCATGTGTTCCGCCAATAAATTATAGTCTTTGGTTGGCTTACCCCACAACATTATCTATGCGCAAGATCCAATTTAAGTTATTCGTAATTTTAATGCCAGAGTATTTAGATGAGTTTAGAGCCATTTGATTTGAGTGATTTGTCGTGTAATTGCAATTTAGTGGATTATTTTTAGTGCTCATTTGATGACTTCATACTTTTCACGATTAAGAGCCATGTACCACTTTTTGCACAATGGAGATATCTTGTCTATATAATTTTGCTATTCTTTTAGTTCATATGATGACTTTACTTGACGGTAAATGACAGCATGACACGCATACGATCTAAGGGCTCTGTTCAGATTGTGTCCAAAATTGTTTATGTAGATCAGTATCAACAGTGGTCGTAACACACGCCAGATATTACTTCTGGTTTACTCGATGGCTTTCCGTCGATTATTACGAACTGTGACGTTTCTGACAGGAAATCAGGAATCCAGTCACAGAATTGAGACGACACACTGTAGGCACACAAATTAAAGATGCTTGTGGGGGACGTCCTTAAGAGCCTTCTGGAAATCTAAAAATATGCAGTTAATTTGACGTCCCCCTGTCGATAGCATTTACTACTTCGTGAGAATAAACTAGAAGTTGTGTTTCATAAGAACGACCTTTTCTCAATCCGTGTTGGCTATTCGTCAATAAATGGTTTTCTTCGACGTGATTCATAATGTTCAAAGCACAGTATTTGCTCCAAAATTGTAATGCAAACCGACGTTAACGATACGGGTCTGTAATTCAGCCGGTTACTCCTATTTCCTTTCTTGGATATTGGTGTGACTTGTGCAAATTTTCCATCTTTGGATACGGATCTTTCTACGAGCGAGCTTACAGTAGGGATCTAGAAACAAATACGAAATCAAACGAACAGATATGATGTGTTATTCAGCGACAATAATTACACTGAAGTCGGTTGATTATTACGAACTGTTACCCTTCTCACAGTATTTCACGAATTCAGTCACAGAACTGACAAGCGTAATGCTGGGCATCACAAGAGGAGGGGCATGGTTCTTAATAGGATGTGTGATCACCGCAGATCGCAATACTTGCACTGCGCACGCTCTCGTGTAAGCTATGGGGTTGGTAAGGAGTTCTTGTAGTAGCGTGTCCATTCCTCTCAAACGAACGCACATATTCTCCATGAGGTTAAGGTCGGTTGAACGGATAAGCCCGTTCATTCCACGAATATTCTCTCGTTCTAAGAGTTCCTCCATGTCCGCTGCTCGATGCAATTGCACATTGCCAGCCATAAAAATGAAGTCAGGACCGAATGCACCCCGGAAAAGATATACATGTCGCAGTAGTTGTTAGTTAACGAGCATTGCACTCTCATTTAAATATATGGCCGAAAGAGTCAGCCTTCAGGAATTGTGAAACTAACCCTGCCGCCCAGGACCGGATGCCACAAAGGGTGCAGATTCACCACGAGATGGGGAAATTCGCAGGCGTCTATTGTCTATTGAGGCCTAAGCGCTGTAGTTTGCAAGTGGGGCAGACGATATCCTACACGACAGAGAAACCCATAAAGGAAAACATTTATGGAAACAATTTAATTCTGTAGTGATTCAGGGAATTAAGCACAGTTGTTTTAATCTACCATCCTTCATAAATTTTTATGGTGATCCGAATAAAACTCGAATATTGATGATATCTATAATAGTTGAGGATTTCTATTAAAGTGAAATTCACAAGTTTTTTAGTGAAGACCTGAATGTTAAAATCTGAACGCTTTAGTCGATCTTAGCGATCGACATTTCATATAGAAGCGCATCATTACAATGGCAAATGGTGTAAATATCAACTCTGTAACTCTGTTTGTTTAAAATATATAGTAAATTTAAGTTATCAGTATTTTCAGTTATTTATCAGATCATAATTTCCTCCACACAAAACACATTGAACGATGACAGCATGATACCTTATTGAATCATTAGGTAATAGAATATTTTTGTAAAGTTCATAATAGTTCCTTTTTTTCTTTATTCATTTATCAGAAACAACATTGGTGCAAGGCTACTAGGCGTGGCATTCAAAGCTAAGAAGAAAATTATATTTGTTTTATACAAAAGAATGTAACGTTTATTATGTAATGGATATTACAGTTACTTTATTTAGAACGTGAAAATGGTCAACCTCTGGTTATTTAAATATGTTAAAATGTAAAATACTGTATAATAAGATGTAGCCAATCAGAGGACGGCTTCAGGAAAGGGAACTGCCCTAGTCAGTTGAGCGACATTCGGCGCACGGGAAACGCGGGCGGGGACGGGCAGAGGGACAGCACTGGTCTAGACACCAAGGAGTACAGTTCAGCTAGACACACCAAAGGGTGCACTTCGGATTGAGACGCGAAAGTATACATTCGGTCTTTAGGCAGCTAGGAAGTGAAACTACTTAGAAAATTTAGGGATGTGTGGTATCGCGGGACTTAGTCTCTGAGAGATGAGCAGCCGTGCGCCTGTTACGAACTCTAACTTTTCGCATACTTAACGAGGTGGAATATTGGACTGGTAATTCGCAATGAAATTGTGAATGATCGAAGTGTGTCAAATGTATATGCACTCGAGTGAAACAATAACTCTAAATACGGCCGCTTTCGCTTTTAGTATGCTTTCGGAATAAACATTACTCTAACCAATTCGCAACTGCGTGGCATACATAATTTTTGGAGCGTTAATTTAGTTCCCTATATTATTATTAGTGTTATTATTTTTTTTATTCCGATTTTGGACGTCTAGGGACCGCGTTAAACAACTATTTTTCAATGTACATTTCTCCTATTGCGCTCCTCCTCTTTTCTCTTCCGCCAATATGTCTTCATCCTTTCTCTGTGCTGCTCCCTTCGGTCGTCTGTCCACACTGTTCCTCCAGTTCTTCTCTTCTTCACTTCAAATCCTTCAAAATGTTGAATTTTGTCTCTCATTAAGTCTCTGTTGGCTATATCATCTTCTCCTATACCCAGCTCCTCTAAGTCTGCTTTGACTTCTTTGAACCAGGTAATTTGGGTTCTGGGGTTCTTGTCAAATACATGAATATTTTCTTTGTCAGCCTTTCATCATTCATTCTTTTCAAATGGGCGTAAAAGCTTACTCTTCTCTTCCTCATAGTATCTCCCACTTTCTCAATTTTTTCATACACTTCTCTATTACTTCTAAGCTTCCAAGTCCCATTCTCAAACCTCGGCCCAAGTACTCTTCCAATGATTTTTCGCTCCTTTTTTGCTATAGCTTCCATTTCCTTGTTAGTGTTCATTGCTAAACATTCAGATGCATACAGACACTCTGGCTTAATCACAGTGTTGTAGTGCCTCATTTTTGCGTTAATTGATACTGACTTCTTGTTGTACACATTCTTTCTTAGCTGGAATGCCATTTCCATTTTTCTTGTTCTTGTTTTATTTCCTTCTTTATCTGAAGCATTGGGCTGGATGATTTCCCCTAAGTATTTGAAATTAGAAACCTTCTTTATCTGGCCATACTTTGTAATCATATTGTTCGGTGCCTCTTTTACATTGGTTAGGTACTCTGTCTTTTCAAAGGAGATTTTCAGTCCCGCTTTTTCTGCGGTTTCATTCAGAATATTGATCTGTTTGACTGCTTCTTCCAAACTTCCTGCCAGAATCGCTAAGTCATCATCAAAAGCGAGGCAATCTATTTCTAATCCATCCTTTATTCTTCCTAATCTGATTTTTTGTATTCCTTCTTCAGTCGTTTTCTTCCTCCACTCTCTAATAACTTTTTCTAACACACAGTTGAATAGGGTAGGTGACAACCCATCTCCTTGTCTTAATCCTGTTCTGATTTTGAGTGGTCTGGATACCTCACCACGGAACTGTTATTATATACTATATTAACTTTTTATTTAGCAATCTTGCCATCAGCCAGTCAATTTAACCGAAAGGGTCACAAGTGTATAACCTAGGGCGTGTAATGCGACACGTGTGGTTCTACCCCTAGACGAGTTTGAGTCAAGACATTTCGACAAAGTGGAACCGCATGTGAGCCCGAACATCAATGGGATGTTAGCTCGCATAGTACAGCGTCACAACAGCTTTGATCCTAGAACGTACAGTATTAAAAGATTTGGAGGTCAGTACACCGATGCAACATTATGCCTTTCCACATTGTAACATCTGAACCAACGGAACTATCAAATTCGACTAAGGCCAAGCGCATTACGTGCTCCAACCTCTGGCCATATGAGGGTACGTCCAGAATCACTAGTCAGAATGAATCTGCTCTTTTCTGCTATGAGAACGCGATATCAATCCTCGATGGTCCGGGCCCGGTGCTTTGGGACCATCATTAACGATATCGTCAAAGGTGTCAAAGGAACAGAACGTACGTGTCGAGCGAAAAGAACACCCCCATGTGGTCACCGTGCCACTGTGGAGCGTGCAACGTAGTCCTGCAATGTGTGGTTTCCGTCGCGCCCTGTGTCTGGCGAGGGTTCCTTCCTCGTTCTTACATAGTGTAGAGGTCATATGTTGCTGCAGTTTACAGTGGCGCAGCAGTGCCTGCAGTATGGAATGGTCCCGAAGATTCTTCCCTGTGTGAATTCATACAAATGTTGTCCGAAGCCCACTATGTAATGAGGAATACCACCACAGCCCACAGGAACCGCTTGCTGGTGACACACACTGTCTTCTCCCGTTCCTCCAACTATCTTGTGTTGCGCGGCCAACTCTGTTTGGCGCAACAGTCAAGATGACGTCACGCCATGTGACGCCCAATTTAGCGTCCACCACGGTCCAGAGACCTCTGCCAACGTGCTTCCTAAATTCTTTCATTTCCACCAGTTACTTAATACGTTATGTTATTTTATCTGTCTCGTCCTTAACTTTTATAGGGTAGTGTATTATAACAGCTAGTGCACTCCTGCTATCGCAGAATTATAGACGGTGCGGGGTGAGAGAAGTAGATTTCCTCTTAGAGTAAGAGGCATTTTGGTTCACGTCAGTAAATTATTACTTACTGTTTGTATAACTGACTTAATTAATCCTGCAGTCTTAGTGGCAGGTAGTTTGACTTGAGGGAAAAGTCTTAGAATACGCACCGTATTAAATAGTTTTTCACTTCTTCTGTTTGGAATTTGACTACCTCAACCTCTGCCATTTAAATTTGCTCTCTATTATACTTTGCCTTCACTGTTGGACGATTATTTAAGAGGCTAACTCACGCACATACCGACCGAACCCGTGCCAAAAAGCACCGCTGTTCTTTGTGTACTTTCTAGCTGCTCTGTTAATCATACCTAGTAAGGGTTCCCCACTAAGGAATCCGTCCAACGAGCTATTTGCCAGGTGTCAATTACGCCTGTGAAATATACTTCCTTCGCGTTATTCTGATGACTCGCCGTGTGATAACTGCTTATCTTACAACTGGCATTGTACTTTCATTCCAGTTTTAAGGCTCCTGCCCCGTAGTACTAGATTTTTCTTGGTGACAGCTCTTCCACTGATGGGTCGCCATTGTGTTACCAACCAGTTTTAGCAAATCACAATGTAGTTGTTTGTAGAGACTCAACTAACACTCCCTTCACCGAACGCCGACCTCTGTAGGCCTTCCTGCATTGCATTAAAACCTGTTTTCTACATGCAACAACATCACGCGTGCACAGAGTCAAGGAGCTTCTGAAGTCACAAACCAACGAATGTCAGCTGTAAAAGTCCTGTAAGATTTATTTAGGGCACTCTCTAGGCTGCTTTCAAATGGTTCAAATGGCTCTGAGCACTATGGGACTTAACTTCTGATGTCATCAGTCCCCTAGAACTTAGAACTAATTAAACCTAACTAACCTAAGCACATCACACACATCCATGCCCGAGGCAGGATTCGAACCTGCGACCATAGCGGTTGCGTGGTTCCAGATTGTAGCGCCTAGAACCGCTAGGCCACCCCGGCCGGCATGCTGCTTTCACATCGTACGCTTGTGTGTCTGCTTTCTGCATGTTGGGGGAGCCCTCAGCTCAGTCACAAATACATTCCGATATTACTTAACTATTTATTTTGCTCACTGTATGAGAGTGGTGGAACGGTAAGGCGTACGTCTTCAAAGACGACGCTGATATCTACCGCCTGCTCTGTCTCACAAGCAATCGTAGAGCGCTGGGTGTGATATGTTATGGGATTTTTCATATCCTTCATTTGTGTCACCATATGTATCGTAGTTGCTTTACAATTAATTTTAAATGCGTCTTTGCCACTTCATGAAAACGCGTGCTTTGTCAGCAAACGCGTTTCGTTTTATTGAAATAATACTTCAGTGGTGGTATTTCATACCTGGTTTCTGGCTCACATCATCAAATGTCAGAAAGGGACAAATAAAAGTAGTAGTACTTTAACACGAAGAAATACATATTTCTGCAAAGCAGTGTAGGGTTAGACCAGAATCAACTATGCTAAACGAAGGAATAACCCGAAAAACACCCAAGTAGATGGCTTTTCCGGACGTGAGAAGAAACTAGGCGTGAAATATCACCAGTGATGATGTTTTATTTCAATAAAGAGGAGCGCGTTTCGTGATAAAAGCACATTTTCCTGCAGTTCGAAAGACAGAGGTAAAATACCTGCTGTAAGTGTTTTTTGTTTACAAATGGCCTTAAAATAAGAGCACAGAAAGTGTTTTATAATTTAGCGACAGACCGACTATCATGAGACAAACTTCCAATCTCGCGCATGTATTCTGAAATATCAATTGCTAATAATAGGTTTGCAGTTATTTTTGCCCTTAAAATAATTATTTAGAACTGGAATGACATGGGAATTTTCCTTGGAGCCTCAAACATTTCGTTACTCCAGCTACTACAAAAACTATACCTAGGAGGAAATAAATTTGGAGCAATTAATGCATGTAAAGGATGTCTCATTAAGAATGCATTGAGTGCTTAATAAGATGCAAATTTATAAATGAAATTAAGTAATTTACATATATTTCTGCATTTATGTAGAGTGTTAAGGATGTAAGTGACGATACTTTTGTTGGTGACAATATACTGAACTACATTACATCCGTGTTTGCTTCATTTGCAGAATAATAATCACAGCATTTGGGAGTTATATGTTTTTTAGATTTGTTTATAGATCGCAGTACATGTTGCAAAAGCACGCCATTAATGTTTATTTACCCTTGGGCATCATGTCAGACGTTGAAATGCGGATGCGTGGATGCAAATCGGTTAGTCTATACAGATTCAACGGTGCAGTTACGACTGTCCAGGAAACATCAGATAGTAAATTAAGTACCGTGTTTGCGAGAAGACAGTTACACAGAGAGGCAAAACAACTAACACATGGAAGAGGGTACATGTTAAAGTACCAATGAGCACAATGTCTTCTCTTATACCCCCCTAAAACCTGTATATGATGTATACACACGTCAAAAAATGTTTTGCATCACTCCGGTTCCCACAACTCCTGAAGACAGACGTTGACCGGATATTGTATTACAGACACAGTCCCTTTAACTGTTCAGAGATGTAACTAAACCCACGCAAAGATATAAACAGCCATCCATTAGCGGCGCCTATTAGACGGAGGGGGTCCGACAGCCAATCAGTTCCAGTCATTCCACCAGGAAGGAGGAACACGGCTCGTGTTGTTTGTAGTTCAATCATGTCTAGACGGTCAATACCGCGGTTTGATCGCGTCCACATTGTTTCTTTGTCGCCAGCCGGGTGGCCGAGTGGTTCTAGGTGCTACAATCGGGAACCGCGTGACCGCTACTTTCGCAGGTGCGAATCCTGCCTCGGGCATGGATGTGTGTGATGTCCTTAGGTTAGTTAGGTTTAAGCAGCTCTAAGTTCTAGACGACTGATGACCTCAGAAGTTAAGTCGCATAGTGCTCAGAACGATTTGAGCCACACTGTCCAGCGAGTGCAGTAAGGTGGAGGTACCCTTCGGTTTTGGGGTGGCACATGTGGGGCCGACGTATGGCGGTGGTTGTCATGGAAGGCGCCATAATGGCTGTATGATGCGTGAAAGCCATCCTTTGACCAATAGTACAACCATTTCGTTAGCATATTGGCGAGGCATTCGTCTTCATGGACGACAATTCGCGCCCCCATCGTGCACGTCTTGTGAATAACTTCCTTCAGTATAACCACATCGCTTGACTAGACTGGTCAGCATGTTCTCCAGAAATAAACCCTTTCGAACATGCGTGGGATGGATTGAAAAGGGCTGTTTATGGACGACATGACCCACCAATCACCCCGAATCGCTGTTGAGGAGAGGAACATCTGGACCAACAGTGCCTTGATGGACTTGTGGATAGTATGCCACGTCGAATACAGGCATGCATGAATGAAAGAGGACGTGTTGCAGTGTATTAGACGTACCAGTGTGTACAGCAATCTAGAGCACCACCTCCGAAGGTCCCGCTGTATGATGGTACAAAATGCAATGAGTGGTTTGCATGACGAATAAAAAGAGCGGAAATGATGTTTATGCTGATCTCTATTCCAATTTTCTGAACAGGTTCCGGAACTCTTTGAAACCAGGTGATGCAAAACTTTTTTTGATGTGTGTATTTGCAGCCCTCTGCTACTATCTGGCTCCGTAACTATGTCGATGTGTGAGAAACAGCGTGCAGTAATCGAGATTCTAATTCGAGGAATTCGTCCATACATGTGCAATGCCAGCCCGTACACGAGCAATGCCACGTCCGAACAGTCGGACGTCGTAAGTTCACTGTCATCGACCATCCTCCATACTGTCCCGATTTTGTCCAACCCTATTTTCCGAACCATAAGGAACACCTTCGGGGACTTTCATACTGACGAAGTGATGCAAGTAGAGATGGGATTGTGTCTCCGTCAAGAAGTCAGACGTTCTACAATGACTCGAACAACAAACCGGTCTCTCGTTGAGACAAATGTGTTCGCACGCAGGGTGACTATGATCAAAAATAAAAGATGTAGACAAGAAAAATAAAGATGTTGAATGTTAATTAAGGTTGCTTTTTAGTTAAAAAGCTTTAAGAGATGTAACAAATTCGGAGGTATTTCCTTTCAGCACGTCCTAGTAGTAAAGAGGAGTGACGTCAAATGTTAGTAAGTGCCCGCTAGCCATTAGTATATGGATCGTTTTTTGCGAAGAAATGCTATAAGTATTGGCTTCCCTGACGTCAGTTAGAAACGGCGAACAGCTGACTTCGTTCACTGCTTGGCGTCAATATATTACGGAGGTTGTTTACGGTTTTCAAGTTAATATGCTGGAAAGTGTAATATTTTCTTCAGTTAATTTCTGTGTTTCCTGTCAAAGATTCAGGGAATTGCTAAAACCAGAGTTCCGTCATATTAATGACCACCATATGAGCAACAATGACGGTTTGAGGTGTCATAACTACAACGGCTGGGGAAGGAGATGACATTCGGCTGGGTACCAGGACACATGAGTATTGCGGGGAACGAAAGGGCAGATGTAGTATCGACGGAGACGCTTCGTGAATCTCAGTTATTTCAGTGTGCCAGCCCCCTTTATGCTATCTCGTCGATGTTGAGCTACAGAGTCAACCGTCAATGAGTAGACGAGTGGTTGAAAATGACACAATATTCTGCGTCTCGTAAAGAATACTATGCGGCCGTGGACTACCGCCGGCCGGAGTGGCCGAGCGGTTCTAGGCGCTATAGTCTGGAACCGAGCGACCGCTATGGTCACAGGTTCGAATCGTGCCTCGGGCATGGATGTGTGTGATGTCCTTAGGTTAGTTAGGTTTATTTAGTTCTAAGTTCTAGGCGACTGATGACATCAGTACTTACGTCGCATAGTGCTCAGAGCCATTTGAACCGTGGATTACCTTTTGTCAGCCACGAAGGCGGGATAAGGTCTTCGTAAATTGTCTTCTCTTAGGACACAGTCGCCTGACGCATGGATTCTTACTCCAGCGCGACGACCTTCCAATGTGTTGGTACAAGTGGTTCAAATGGCTCTGAGCACTATGGGACTCAACTGCTGTGGTCATCAGTCCCCTAGAACTTAGAACTAATTAAACCTAACTAACCTAAGGACATCACACACATCCATGCCCGAGGCAGGATTCGAACCTGTGACCGTAGCAGCAGCGCGGCTCCGGACTGGAGCGCCTAGAACCGCACGACCACCGTGGCCGGCTTCCAATGTGTGGTGTTTGTCGCGTACAGATCACTGTGCACCACTTTTTATTGGAGTGTGTTCTATTTTCGGACCAGAGGGCTGCTGCAGATTTGTCGGCAGAGCTACCCTTTATTTTAAGTGACGTTCATACGTATGTGTTGGGAGCTTTAAGGTTTATTGATTTGGTCAACTTTTTAAGAAAAATTTTAGGGAGATGTTCTTAATGTGTTGTCAGGGTGATTGGCCCATGTGTCGTAAATGGTCTGCCGGTCACATATCCCCATGCCTTTCTTTTAGCTCCTCAGTCGGTTTTCTTGTGTTTTCTTTCCAGGTGTAATACGTGTCATTATTTCTCCTTTGTTTTACGGCACATGATATAGAGTGAAGCAGGAATCAGTGAGTGAATGAATGAGTAAGAATGCCAACGTTTCTTGCCAATTTAATCCATATTCGTTTCTTCTGATATGTGTAAGGCCGCTAATAACCTCGCCTTTCATAGCCCACACACCCCAAAAACAACTCAGCCCCTTCCTAGATTTTTACAGTGTTAAACGCTGTGTATAGTGTCATCAAAGTGAATGTAGCATTCGCATGTAGCTCGCCTGTAGTCACTAATCAACAGAAACTTTATGCCTGTCCCTCTAATACAGTGCTGGTGCTAAAGCGAGAAAACAGCTTCGACTGGACCTTGTATCATACATTTCATGAAACTGTTTAAATTACGTTTAATCGGTACATCGGTTCCGTGCTTGTAATGATAGGCATCCCAGACAGACGCCTGTCGCAGCATGACCGCAATGTGCGACTAGGACAACACCTAGACTGCGGTCGGTCCATAAATTCCCTTGAACTTTGCTTGCTCAGCAGCCATGGGGCCAGCTGCATAAATTATGTTATCGAGGTTGTTAATCGATCTAAATTTGTAATCGTCAACCCACATCAAATATTGAAGGTGTGGGACACTGCAGAGAACTCAGGAGGAACAACAAGCGTTTACCAGTCTAATAACAGTGTTTGATATTTAAGCCTGGCACCTATGACTCCATAACGCACGTAGTGAAGACCAGAGGCACAATCAAAGATTCTTGTTACGCCGTGTCGAATGTATTTTCCGAATATTCACCAGAGAATCATCAGCGAGACAAGCCTACTGTATCAGTAAACTGTTTCATTCATGGAGACAGGAAACACTAACTAATGGGCTGTTTTAGTATCTTTGATGACTGCTGTTGAGTGAATAGTGTGAAAGATAGAAGATATATCTGCTGAAAAATAACGTATTCTAAATTATTTGAAACTACACTCGTAATTGAGTGGTGAGCAGCAAACATTCTGCAATTGGGATGAGACTGTGGAGGACCTGTGGCACAAACGCCAGTGTACAATAAACCCATGTGCTAAATATGATACGTTGGTGCCATCGAAGATTGTAAGGATAGGAGGAACTGTCAACGGCTTGATAACAATACATGGAGATTCTCACAACAACAGAATTGCATATCATATTCACATGATCCCTTACAGCAGCTGGGAAACGAAAGCCCAGCATAGTCGAAATAAGAGGAAGGATTAGCAAGAGTATGGCTACCTACACTTTGCCGACTTTTTTTACATATGTAGCGACAATTGAGCACGTCAGTACTTACCTACGTAGTCAAAAGACAAGCATCCTTGTATGTGACGTAATAAATGTACGTCGCAAGCCAAGACCCTTTATCAGTGGCATCAATAAGATGGCAAATGGTGAGAAATTTGAAAATGAAAGAGAATGGTGAAATTTAAAAAAAAAATACTGATTGTGGGAAACTTTAGGTTCAAAGATGGTGGATGGAGGAAAATTCAAAAATGAAACAGAATGGATGGCAAGAAATTTAAAAATCACCGGCTGGGAAAGATGGGAAAAATGCAAACTGATGGTGGCAGGGAAAATTTTACACCCTGTGACAGCATACCATCTCTATCTTGCGAAAGCCCGCCATTATCAAAAGTATACAGTTATACTACAGTATTTCTACAATCTTCTTCAGGCATTTGGTTAAGAAGATTTTTCGATTATGTATAAAAATTCACACACACACACACACACACACACACACACACACACACACACAAACGATATTTAAGTTTCTTCACCTGAATTAGCGCCATGATCAAGAGATTTCACTACTTATGCAAAACTACGTAAGAGCGTGCACAGACACATACGCAAATGCGCGCATGTGTGGGCACACAGATACACACAAACCAAATATATTCATTTTTTGTATCTATAGTATTTCTGTATTGTCAAAAAACTGTAAAGATATTAAATATGTGACGTTACAGTTACCCCGTATTAACGTATTAACTTCGACCTGCAGTTCAGAACGGTGTCAGCATTTGCTATCACACAACAGAAGCTAAACGACTATTTGACGGAATACCATACGGAACATTCGTATAGGCAATATACGAGGATTGCTATGTTTTGGATGTCACCCAAACACTATAGCGACCTCATGGCAGATGTCAGCAAGCCTCGCATAAGTGAGCATTATCAGTAGTAAATGCCGACTGCAATATATTGGAACGTAAATTTAATACCCAGCATTGGGTAACTGTAACGTAAAATACTGTAGAGATATCAGTCAATTTTCACTGTAATAATAATAATAATTGATGCTTTATTTTCGTCAAAATGTTTGTTTCACAACCCGTACCTTTTAAGTGAATGGGAGATGGACAATTAATCTGACAACTCGATTTCATACTGTAATGCGCATAACGAAACTGATTTTGATACGTGATGTTACAGGTCGAAAGATTTAATTGAGCCTGTTAGAGCTGTGTGAAATACTTCATAAATATAGCAGTAATCGTTTCGGAAGCAAGTAATAGTCAAGTGCATTCAAATGATGACATTCTTCTCAAAATGTCTTAACTAAAAAAGTAATTCACATATATTTTTTATTTAAAGTACTCAAACAATAAATATGTTGCATTAAATTTTTCAGCAGCGTCCTCATTTTCATTAGCGTTGTGCAATCTATAGGGTCCCCACTACAGCGTTTTGAGATTCTGAGGGATAATTTGTATCAGAATGTTGAAGACATCTTGGCTCATTATGAGAAGACCAGTGTTTCACACTCGTTGTTCTAACACTAATGGAATGGAAGAGTTCAATTCTTTCGAAGAAATTTCCGTAATATGCATCTATTTCGTTCACTTAATTTAACAACTGATGTTCTCAATGGATGTCTGTCAAAAATAAGCGATATTATTATAATTTTATTCGTTTTTATCACAGAAGACAATAACATCATTGAATGGCTCTCACATCACATGTTCTCACGCTGTTCGTAGTTTTTGTCTGTAAGATTAGGAAGGACTTTTCAAGAACAGTCTAGAACAAAAATTAATTAAGTAACTGATTAATTAAACTGAAGCTTCAGGTAGCAAAACCTTTAATACAGTGGCGAGCACAATCTTAATGACGAAAGTAACTTTCACATCAAAGGCCTCTGCCAAGTAACACGGCTGCGACGAAACTTGCACCACACAGAAAGAATTGCTACAATGTAGTACAAAGGGTGAGCTGAAAGAAATACGCATTGACACGAAGAGAACTGATACTTTTATTCAAAGACAGTAATGATACTGAAATCAACGCCAATCACAAATTTGCCGTGGACATAGTGCTTAGTATCGTCTGTGATCACCACGTATCAAAATGCACGCTCGGCAACTTGCTCCAATGCTGGGCGCTAGGTTAGTAAGTAGTTCTTCTGTTACAGCGTTACATTCCTCCACCAGTACGGTGATAACTATTGGATGGTAGATCGAACAGGTCCTCTATCTGCTCTATTCGATGAGGCCTTGCATTGTCATCAATAAAAGTGAAGTCAGAGCCGAATGCAACAATGAAAATACGCACATGGGGAATGCTTACAGTGTGGTAACAATGTTTCTGGGTGAGTGCAATGTGTTAAGAGATTTGGAGGTCAGTACACAAAGCAATATTATACTGACCGGCACAATAACACATGCATGACAATGCTGGACGTAACCCCTTTTGGCGAGGGGTGGCAACACGTAATGCAGCCAAGAACATCGTAGAATATGATCCTTTTCGGGGGGAGGGGGGTGGGGGTGTCCAGGTGTTATGGTGTAGGGAGCCTTAATATTGCATTGTCATACTGCCATACTGACCTCCACATCTTTGAACTCCCCATTGTTTTGAACAGTAATTAATATTTGTGATTCACTTGATATTGCATCGTATCTATTCATTCGAAAGAACTTCGAGCAGTGAAATATTTAAACTCGTTTACACTTAAGAATTCTATTTTGACCCACCCAGACAAAAGCCCATTTCATTGGTGAGGAGGTTCCCCAGTAATTGATAAAATCTGCCGTGTGAGACTCGGATGCTAATCAACCTGAACGTGGTTTTTGGCGTTTTCTCACATTCCACTGGGTGAATACCGGGCTTGTACCAAGTTCCGCCCCAGTTTCCTGTCAATAACATCTACAACACTCCACCTGCAAACAAAGAGAGTGTTGGATTATTGAAAGATGAATTGAATGACGAACTTACCGCATATTTTTTTGGTCTCTCAGCTAAAATTTATACACTGAAGATTGAATTTGGATGTATAATGAGGAGAGCAACACATGTGAAACATGTTGTTGTTGTTGTTGTTGTTGTCGTCTTCAGTCCTGAGACTGGTTTGATGCAGCTCTCCACGCTACTCTATCCTGTGCAAGCTTCTGCATCTCCCAGTACGTACTGCAGCCTACATCCCTCTGAATCTGCTTAGTGTATTCATCTCTTGGTCTCCCTCTACGATTTTTACCCTCCACGCTGGCCTCCAATACTAAAGTGGTGATCCCTTGATGCCTCAGAACATGTCCTACCAACCGATCCCTTCTTCTAGTCAAGTTGTGCCACAAACTCCTCTTCTACCCAATCCTATTCGGTACTCCTCATTAGTTATGTGATCTACCCATCTAATCTTCAGCATTCTTCCATAGCACCACATTTCGAAAGCTTCTATTCTCTTCTTGTCCAAACTAGTTACCGTCCATGTTTCACTTCCATACATGGCTACACTCCATACAAATACTTTCAGTAACGACTTAAATCTATGCTCAATGTTAACAAATTTCTCTTCTTCAGAAACACTTTCCTTGCCATTGCCAGTCTACATTTTATATCGTCTCTACTTCGAGCATCATCAGTTATTTTGCTCCCCAAACAGCAAAACTCCTTTACTACTTTAAGTGTCTCATTTTCTAACCTAATTCCCTCAGCATTACCCGACTTAATTCGACTACATCTCATTATCCTCGTTTTGCTTTTGTTGATGTTCATCTTATATCCTCCTTTCAAGACACTGTCCATTCCATTCAACTGCTCTTCCAAGTCCCTTGCTGTCTCTGACAGAATTACATATTTCTCTTGAAAGTTAACTGTTGACGATTACAGGCAATGCTCAATGTTGGGAAATCTGTATGTTATGTTATTGGATAATGCGGCATCACATATTCGATTCTTAAAAACTGAAACCACACAATCATCATTTATTTTAACATGCATCCTAGATGGCTCAGCCATTCAATAACACAGGCACTGAGGAGAACAGCATCAAATGCTTGACATCTACCAGTATCTGCCCCACTTTATTGTCTACATTTTCACTTACCAGAAAGTCAATACTTCACAATCTTCAAGCATGTGATATATTACCGGATCAATAGAAATAGACGTGTCCTTTCCAGAGACAAGGCAGGCCAAGCTAAGCAAATCACCAGAATGCATAGTCAGTGAGCTCAGACTTCCCAATGCCAGCAGAACAAGACTTGTCGGAACAAACAAAATGCTCAGGCAACGAGATCAGTCTTGCAAATGCCAGCCCAAAGGAATGGACGTGTGTGTCACATCATGACAAGTTGAGTCAAACGCACTGGAGAGAGTTGTGAGCAATCTAACGAAATGAAATAGCTTATAGGAACAATAAGCATTAATTCGTCAATCATCATTTCATTAACATACATCTATTGTATGATCGTGTATTAAGATAAATAATGGAGCGTTAATAAAACGTAACAAATCATACGGAAAACTTCTGAACATAGAACCAGTTTACACAGAAGTCAGATAGTTTGGATTCTTTTGAGTAAGACGCAAAATTTATATTTTCCCTATTGAACATGGCAGGCCGTGTGTACTGCAATAGCATGGCGGCAGCCAGATGCATCTCGCATCTGTGTCACAATGCATGATCTGAGCTGTACCTGTCTTGTTAGACTTCACTTGCAAAAAAGCCATCATGCGTGATACGTTCCTCCTTGTGCAGTCTTAAGTCGGTATCGGCTCTTGAACACGAGTTCACAGTAATCTCGCAAACGGATTGTTTAAGACGAATGTTTACTGGAAATGTGTGTTGCTTTATACTTTCATTTGTATCAGTTTTTCGCTATTAATTATGACGCAAGCTATGTACACATAAAGTATAATCACCATTAACAAACGAGGGTATTGGCTTAAAACAGTGTAGTAAGCAAACTGCCCCCTCAGTCACTGACATTAAGATGACTTACCTCAGCTAAGGCTAATCAATCTTGTGATTATGTCTGAAAATCCGTGTCATATCGTATCGAAATGTCACCGGATGGGCATTTTGGCAATGCACCTGATCCATTATTCAAACTGAATCTTCTGCATTTATCTACGATACATATATCTTTAGAAGCAAACTACACAAACTACGCATAAACATAACAGAGACAGAAATGGTAATTTTCAGAAACGGAGGCAAAACACCCAAGAATGCGGAAATCAGCATCAGAGGACAAAAAATTAAAATCTCATCAGACTTTAAATACCTAGGAGTGACACTGCAACCAACAGCCAAACGCTTCACAAAACATACAACAGAACGTGCAGCCCAAGCAATACAGGACATCAAAAACATCCTCCTACTCAGTCTAGAAACAGCCATGAAATTATTCAACACAAAAATCTTGCCAATCATGGCCTATGGGATGGAGGTTATATAGGACCACGTGACAGAAAAAAATCTAGAAACACTAGAAAAGGTAAAATCGACCTATCTAAAAAGAGCACTAGGTCTCTCAAAGACAACAAGATCTAGACTAGTGTACCTGCTAGCGAGAGAGACATTCCTAATTGAAGACATCAGACTCCGATATATGATGCCACACACCAGGGCTTCCAGAAAGCAACTGAAGATCATGGAGGACAAACGAGAAAAAATTTGGCCGGAATTCTATGGCACCGAAGCAATGACCAACCGCTCATGGACAGCATCAAACTTCGAACAGCGACATGTCGTAACTACCTATTGAAGGCTTTCATCATCTAATCTTCAAAAACAAAACTTATCACGACCCAACCACAACGTGTGTATGTGAACTGTGTAACGAAGCCTGTGAACGATATCACACAGAACTGTGCAGTAAAAGAGTGAAATCGATAAATGAATATGCAAAAATGTAAAATGTAAATGTAAAATGTTAAGCAAAGTAACTGTATATGGCTACTTGGCAGCAATTTCATTAAATAAATATCATTAGAAGCAAAACACAGTGATTACCTGTCTTCGAGTGAATAAAAACCCAGGCGTAATGACTAAAACATACCGCTCACTGAAACGCTACATGAGAACCAACAGCGGTACAAAGACGTGTGAGGCTCTAAATACATAAAAATGACATAATACCCTAATTCCTGCTCGTTTCGAGAAAAAATACAAAGACAGTGTAAGTTCCTGTTGACAACTGGTTTCCCCAGATATACGAAATAAATGGTAGGACAGTACAAATTCTAGAAAAATCCGCAGCGCCAAGCTCACAATGCCTTTATTGCATTGGCTTTGGAACATCAACAGTGAATATTTGTTTCTGATGATAATTTGCAACTGCTGGTGAAGACTGTTTAATCAAAATTCAAACATACGCAGGTTGTTTTAGGTGCTTCAGAAATTTCACCAACAGTTGATCTCATATTCTCTTTCTTTGCAATCGTATAATACCATTAAACGTTCACAAATATTTTGGATTTTGTGACACGATGCAATAAATTATGCTTCAAAACTTCATTAACCCCCAAGTAAGTGACATACGAGAAAGCTGAAAGGCGTTTTGTATTATGTATGTTATGAGATCTGTTATTAGAGATCGAACGACTGCTTTTATGCAATCAGTAAGCAAATTAAGCTTCAAGTGTAAAAACAGAACATTGTTCAAATGTTTTTTTGTAAATGTGCAGTACTAAGTTGCTGGATTATTAATACTGACTACTTTGAAAATAAGTTTGTCAAATTCCATCATCGAGAGACTAGGAAGCAATTTTCATTATATTAGTGGCACGCCACAAATATTAGATTCTGTGGACACGAGAGAGAGAGAGAGAGTGAGAGAGAGATATGAGGGGAGGGGGAGGGAGGAAGATAGAGAATCGTTGGTACTGGGATACTCATCGGTTGTTGAACTTCAGGTCAGACCTAATTTCGATGCAAGAAGTTTCTAAGCGTATGTGATATTAAACTGTAGACCAAAGAAGGCAACAAATATTGTTTGTAGAGTAAGTGGATAACTATTAGCCTGTAACTACTGCGAAAATGTATACTCTACAATCCAATAATGGTGGAAACTGAATCGGATTTTTAAGCAGCTAAGTCAAGTACCATATATTAATGATTAATTCTGCTTCGAATTAGCAACATTTGCCCGTTCTTTATGTAGAAAAAAAAAAAAACCGCCGATGTCAACATGTAAACGGTCTTGTTTCTAAACGGTGGAACTTCTAATGAATAGATATACACTCCTGGAAATGGAAAAAAGAACACATTCACACCGGTGTGTCAGACCCACCATACTTGCTCCGGACACTGCGAGAGGGCTGTACAAGCAATGATCACACGCACGGCACAGCGGACACACCAGGAACCGCGGTGTTGGCCGTCGAATGGCGCTAGCTGCGCAGCATTTGTGCACCGCCGCCGTCAGTGTCAGCCAGTTTGCCGTGGCATACGGAGCTCCATCGCAGTCTTTAACACTGGTAGCATGCCGCGACAGCGTGGACGTGAACCGTATGTGCAGTTGACGGACTTTGAGCGAGGGCGTATAGTGGGCATGCGGGAGGCCGGGTGGACGTACCGCCGAATTGCTCAACACGTGGGGCGTGAGGTCTCCACAGTACATCGATGTTGTCGCCAGTGGTCGGCGGAAGGTGCACGTGCCCGTCGACCTGGGACCGGACCGCAGCGACGCACGGATGCACGCCAAGACCGTAGGATCCTACGCAGTGCCGTAGGGGATCGCACCGCCACTTCCCAGCAAATTAGGGACACTGTTGCTCCTGGGGTATCGGCGAGGACCATTCGCAACCGTCTCCATGAAGCTGGGCTACGGTCCCGCACGCCGTTAGGCCGTCTTCCGCTCACGCCCCAACATCGTGCAGCCCGCCTCCAGTGGTGTCGCGACAGGCGTGAATGGAGGGACGAATGGAGACGTGTCGTCTTCAGCGAAGAGAGTCGCTTCTGCCTTGGTGCCAATGATGGTCGTATGCGTGTTTGGCGCCATGCAGGTGAGCGCCACAATCAGGACTGCATACGACCGAGGCACACAGGGCCAACACCCGGCATCATGGTGTGGGGAGCGATCTCCTACACTGGCCGTACACCACTGGTGATCTTCGAGGGGACACTGAATAGTGCACGGTACATCCAAACCGTCATCGAACCCATCGTTCTACCATTCCTAGACCGGCAAGGGAACTTGCTGTTCCAACAGGACAATGCACGTCCGCATGTATCCCGTGCCACCCAACGTGCTCTAGAAGGTGTAAGTCAACTACCCTGGCCAGCAAGATCTCCGGATCTGTCCCCCATTGAGCATGTTTGGGACTGGATGAAGCGTCGTCTCACGCGGTCTGCACGTCCAGCACGAACGCTGCTCCAACTGAGGCGCCAGGTGGAAATGGCATGGCAAGCCGTTCCACAGGACTACATCCAGCACCTCTACGATCGTCTCCATGGGAGAATAGCAGCCTGCATTGCTGCGAAAGGTGGATATACACTGTACTAGTGCCGACATTGTGCATGCTCTGTTGCCTGTGTCTATGTGCCTGTGGTTCTGTCAGTGTGATCATGTGATGTATCTGACCCCAGGAATGTGTCAATAAAGTTGCCCCTTCCTGGGACAATGAATTCACGGTGTTCTTATTTCAATTTCCAGGAGTGTAGATTATCAGCTTAGAATGTCAGGAGCAGAAGCAGAATGTACTATGGCTCACTAGATTATCGAATGTTTAAGTTTGTATATGCGTATCGTGACGGTACGTATTTCCATAGACAACAAGTAAGATATTTCTCTATCATTTTGCTCTGTACCTATAGATGTAAGTTTCATGAAGTAGTAGTTAAATTCTGAACAGGTCTTCATTGCCTGTTAATGTAATTCAGTAATTCATAGTGCAATTTCGTAAGGCGTCAGGGTACATAACATTAAATTCCCACGTATAGTGCTAAAAATATTACAGTAAGACTAGCTAGTTACAGTATTACTTACGTATTACAGTAACAATTATCTAATATTTGTTCACAACATTCTGAACGAGGCCTCTAGTTCTGGTTCATGTGAAGCCGACTAACTTTGGGTATCATAATTGCAGTTTAAGCGGACAGTTACGTAAATACCAGGAGAACTTGAAAAATTTATCAGTCTTCGAAATACTGTAGCTCAAAAATCAAGAGCCGTAAGTCCGTGAAATATTTACCGTCTCTTAACAGATCTTTTGGTAACATCTTTTTGTACAAGAATTTGGTCTCTAAATCAGTATTTTAATTCAGTGTACAAAATTTAAGCTGATTGTCTTCAATAGTTATTAACCAGTGTGTACCAGAACATTTGGGAAAATCAGGTTAAAGTTAAAACGTTTTTCTCTGTCTCATCTGCATAACAATCATACATCCGAGGTCCATATTCATCTTGTTTCTGAAGTATTTCTGCCCCTCTTAATTATTTCGGAATTATTCTCCTTAATCATGCTTCTTTTGTGGTTTCCAAAACTGATTTCTCTGCTTCAAAGCATCTCCTACAGTAAATGATAATAAAGCTGTTTGCATATTTAGTCAATTAGGCACTCGCATCAATTCCCTACCTTTATACCTTGACATTGTACCATCACTGAAACGTAAAAGAGCATTCAGCACAAATATAATCAAAGTATTTCGTCCTGCCCACAGCTTCTGCCATCTACTCCCACACAAAGTTGCAAAGAATCCCGTCTCGATTTGAGTTATACCGTGTGAACACTCTCTAACAATCTTGTGTCACTAAGATGTATATGTTTCATAAATTACATTATAGCAAACGGCAAAGAGCGCTTATGGTTATAGGTCTAACCTTGAATAACCGCCGGCTGTAGCCAATCCCTGACTCAGTGTCAGGAGGATAGAGAGCATGATGAAGTTGACATCTGTGGGTGTTTTGTGAAAGAAGGTAGTCCATGCTCCCTTTCTCAAGGGATACAATTTGATAAAATTTAAAATGTTTCCACTATTACTAAAAGCGACGTAGAATACACATAAAATTTCCTGAAGTTTTTCGTAAGAGCCCATACAGAACTGCAGCGGCTACTTCCATTACTTCACTGTAAACACAAATGTTAGTGGAACAACAATGACGAAGCTCTCTGTATAAACAAACAGGAAGCAACAACGATGTGTTCACAAGTTAGCCAACACTAGAGACTATAAATTGATGAAAAACAATTAAGTGAGATAATAATAGCGTAATTCAGTTTAAGATAAAGTTGTCTGCCAGATACGGGGTCGCCATTATGTGTGAAGCCACCTGCACGTTTCTTTACTTTTGGGGATTCTTTCGGTCAAGCTTCCTCAAAGTAAACTTTTTCTTGTTTAGGAAAGTACCGAAAAGTTTTTTAAGAAAAAAATATGATAAGCAATTTTTTGAGGCCATTGACGTGCTAGTCGCCTTAAGGAAATACTATGGCTTGGAGATGAGTATAATCCTAAGAAAATGACTCCCACTGTCACATATAAATCTTATACACAGTTGAAAATTAGTTGAAACGTGTCTATAGATTTAACAGAGAGACTCCAAAATTTTCGAAGACAGCAAGTTGTCTTGCAATTATATGTTTATGCAGGCACATACGTCAGAAATACAGTGTTAACCCTCTGTGCCGATATTCGCCGAAATGTAAAACTCCTCTTACCATTTCGATAACACTACTTAAATCTTTGTGGTATTTATGTAGAGAAAGTATCTTTGTTCTCCTTTAATGTGTTTCATCGTTTCTGTAACCAATAGATTGATGGTTTTAACACACTATATTGCAACATCGATAGTACGTCATGCATATCCTAACAAACCTAACAAATAATTTAACAATTTACCGTTCACCCTTGGAGACCCATTAGTTGACTCCCTCAGTAGCTGAACCCTCATTATCTGACACCAATAACATGTTGACACCGTCAGCAGCTGACATTAACAGTAGCTGACACTCCCCCAATACCGACATTCCCTAGTAAGAGATAGTAAACGTCATTAAGTTTCAAGAACGACTCTGATGCACACATTTTCTGGAACATATCCAGTTCAAAGACTGCAGTTCGAACTGTGCGACAGCATGATTTACCACTATCAGTAGTACACCACAAATGGTTCTGTAGTGCAAAATAAATTTATTACCCCATCACGGAGTCGCTAAAATGTTTGGGTGACATAGAAACCATAGTTCCCCTCACTTACACATCGATTTTGAGGAGAGATTAGTTCAAGCAAATCATGCAAATTCAGTATTAACCATTTCCTCTCATTGGAAGCAGTCAGATGTAGCAAGAGTGAACCAGAAGTATCAAACTACTTGAAATGTTTGCAGCACAGTTTCACAGTCTTTGAAATGCCTAGAATAGTCATTCCAACTGCTTTTGGCTTCTCAAAGACTACATTAAATCTATTCAATTCAATACAAAATAAATTTCCAATAAAAAGGCCGTTTTTGGATTTGCAATCAATACCACTACCCATTATCTACCTTCCCAGGATGTCGTTAGTTTCATGTCTTTCACCCTCCGTACAAGTATATTTTTCCTCAATATTACTACTCGTAAGTGTGAAAAAAAGTATTTTTGGCTAATGATTATAAGCATTGCATACTAAATGAAAACGTGAACACGGTTATGTGGAGGTCATCGCTATATGATGAGCCACACTTGATTTAGCAACTTTTATCACCAGAAGACGATAAATGTTTTACACTTCAATGTAATATCTTAGCTGATGACTGATTGTACGTATTGTGCATGTATGAGGATGTAAAATGGGATTTGTACTTCAGGAAAAAGGTAAAGGTTATTTTTATGAATGTGTCGAAGTATGAAAGTAATAAATATGATTTACAGCTAATTTTTTGTGCGAAACGTAGAAGAAAAGACGTATAATATATCAATTTTAGCAATTTTACACGAAAGTTCCCTTAATTTGATCGGAGGATGGCCATTAAGCTGACGAACCATAATGCTGGTAATTCTGAAACAGTTGTAGTAACCTGTGTTAAGTGAAATAAATCTCCCTTGTTTTCCTTCTCTCTTTCTTTGTGACTTAATGGGTACAGCATGACACGCCCATACGTCATCACATTGTAAATGGAGTTAACAAAAAAAAGTAAGTAGCCATACAACTGACATCTGCACGAGAATTGTTCAGTGGATTCGAAACCAAAACTTGGTATTCCTGCTTGTCAAGAAATTATGAAGTGCTTGGCCGCACGTTATTTAGTGGATACAGCACTGTCGTCTGAGAAAATAGTCGTTGACAGTGACAGCTAAGAAACAACAGATGATGAAGTGAAATCTGAAACACTACCTGCCACCTTCTGTAGTCATATCACCAAAGAACGTAAATAGTGAAATAAAAGGTTTGTCCTTATTACCACGAAATTAACGAAATTCTATCATATTAATTATTCTAATGGTGTTCAATCAGTCATCTGAATGGAATGGAAACAATTATACAGAAGAAATGAATTAGATCTGATGTAGTTGCCGCCGCTGTACCATTAGCACAGCGTAGCACTGTTGGGTCACTTTTCCATTGCGTTTAGTGAACCCATTCACGAGGTGCATGCATGAGACCAATTCATGATTCGTAAATGCACTCCGTACATAAAACGAAGAACAGCCAGTTTTAAATGGAGATTTCGTTCAAGGCTTGGCCGTTGACTTAACCAATCTACTTCATAAAAATATATAAAATCTCCATGCTCTTTTTTCAGTTCCAAGGAAAATTTGCCACTAACAGTGAAATAATGTCTGTGACATCAGACATTTTCCTATTCGCACCACCAATTTTTCGTGTGCTGCGTGCTTCTAAACTTAGCACAAAGTGCTTCTTGATGTACAAAACATCGAAACCCTTCTGTCGACCATTGTAGCTTTTTCTCTTTCATTGTCAACAATATCTTTAACGTTTTTCTATGTGGTACTGTTATGTCGTTTCATAGCGAATTTTGTGATGATAGATCGCTACACTGCCTCTTTTTTGTGCAGTCATTGGACCAGTGAACGTCCTTCGTACCATGAAGATTTAGCGAAATCTTAACTGCGCTGATACCATGATATTGCCGAACTGAAGAGAAATGACGCACAGCAATACTGAATAAAATGTGTCGCTATTCCGGATACGTCCGAGAAGGACCGAGAAAAGCCGAGACAGGCCGAATCTTGGTCCGCTTGCGTTCCACACATTTGGCATGCGCTAAATCCGGCCCTGCTCCAAAGGGTTTCATTCGCTTGCGGAATGCCCCCCTTCCAGTTCCAACCAAAGTAAGAAAACTGAAAGATCAAATTTACAAGTATGAATCCCACATGAGTTACGAGAGGCTCTGTAAAATTGGAAATTGTGGATTATTCGCCAAATAAAATATGGGATTAACGCGTTTCTGTCGTCTAGAGTAAACTACTGTTTAAGTAAGGAAGGTCAATTGAGGACTCTTGATGTTAGTAGTAAAACATGAAGCAGGGTTCTGGAAACATTACATAATATCTAGAGCTTTTGGTATCCATCACAGCACCTCTCTCAAATATGCATACATGTACGGTCCTGTGAGTTGTATCTACTAAAAAAGGGCTATGCATTCGGCCTACATAATATAGTTAACATTTTCCGTATGCCCACCCATGTGATGTTCTATGTTCCATTACAAAGTTCTTTCAACGGTTAGGTAGTAATCCTTGAAATTTAGTCTATGAAGATTTGTTTGGCTGGACCAACTTCTTCATTCTCATTTTTTTACGCATACCTATAAATACAGTTTTCTGCTATCACGTCAAGAAAACTCCAATTTTAATGGTATTTAACAAAGTTACGTAAATTCCTGAGCAAAAGATTCCAGTTTAAGTCTGCTTGATTAGGGCTATGGTGTGTCTTACCATATTTCTCGTTGCAGACTGGGTAATAATTCGGGTTCACAGTAGCAGAGTAGCGGAACTGTGTAAAATTCCATCCAAAATTACGATTTGTTCAGATAATATATTAACTGTTTAGCAGGTTGTTTTTTTAACTGTTAAAATTTATCTGGATACATTTTGCTCAGATTACATAATTGAAATACAAATACTGTGAATTTCTAGAGTGTTCTGAAGATAAAAATAATATACTGGCAAAAATTTGCATTTACAAACGCTTACAGTTTTAGTAAATTTGGGAAGGATAAGAAATTCGGAGGCGAGAGTTCGCAAACGTCAAGGTCTCGGGCAGCAGTTAGGAATACAGAATGGGACAGAGGAGTAGATAGGATGCTTAGTAAAGAATTTGGCTTAAGTTTAAACGACGGAAAGACCAAGTTTAACAGCAGCGAATCACTATACTCCTTTATATTCAACATCGAAATTGAGGGGATATAAGTAGTAAGCAAAGCATTGGAGAAGCCGAAGAAAAAACTTTCGTGAGAATAAACCTTCTATTGGTTTCATTTATTCATGTAGAACTCAGGAAGAAGTTTTTGGTAATATACTTTTAGAGGAAGTGAAACTTGTACTTCTTGTGGAAATGAAACTAAGCCCATAGGAAATTCGTAAAAAAAGAAATTTGAACAATTAGAGATTTAGTGCTTTCGAAGATTGTTAAAAATGAATTGTATGTATGAAAAACCAAATGACAATGTACGACAATAACACGTGAGGATAGTTGTCTATGGGTGACGGTTAATAGAAGAAGTGACAAGTTAGTGACACCTTGGCTTAAATATCAAGGAATACTTAACCAGGCGCCGGAAGGTGGAGTACAGGGGAAAAACTGGAGAACCAGATCAAAAGTATAAAGAAAAGTGAAAGAGATTAGTCATGGAGGTAGTAATTAAAAGATTAGAATAAGGAGGGAAATTAAGGATGTCGTCGAACAAGCAGAAAACTTAAATATTTTTGACGTTTTTGATTTCTCTCTACTTTCGCGGGCATTTTACCAAGTGGAAATGTCCAGTAGTGACAGATGTCAGATAACAGCAGATGGCTGCACTAACGACGCCTCTAAAGATGCTACACACCTCTCTCACTGGCCTTTCCAGGCAAGATGTGAGTTGTAAACACAATCATCCTTCTAAAGTTGTAGAAAATTCGTCACTAGATATACAAATACCCCAAGGGACGACGCGCTTTGAAAAGTTGCCGGTTATTTACGAGCGCCTTTTCATATATCATAGGTCTGTGACATGTACGGTGTTAGTTTCTGTTGGCAGCAGAAGGTGGATCAACATCTGCCAGGTGTGGAAATGTAGGGCTCTCTTACTCCGGCTCTTAAGAATCTGCCCAGAGACTTAATGGCAGCACACTTCGAGTGCAAATTCAGTCAGTTCCAGCATGCTGTCTGAACCACAAAAGATTCAGCACTTGTCCTGTCTTCTTCCAGTTGGGAAGCATTCTGGCAACAAAGCACTAATTGAGACATTTGTCTTTTGTGAAAGATGTAAGCTTTTCACAAGTGCACATCGATGTAAATGGTGTGATCCGTATTGCTTTTATACGAATTATCTTCATAATACTTCTAGGTTCTGACACAGTCATCATTTCTTCTTGTTATTATTCACGCGTAAACTTCGCGTGCTAAATGAACGTCCTGCCACATGTTTGCTTCGTGTTAATCGGAGGCCGGCCGTTGTGGCCGAGCGGTTCTACGCGCTACAGTCTGGAACCGCGTGACCGCTACGGTCGCAGTTTCGAATCCTGCCTCGGGCATGGATGTGTGTCATGTCCTTAGGTTAGTTAGGTTTAAGTAGTTCTCAGTTCTAGGGCACTGATGACCTCAGAAGTTAGGTCCCATAGTGCTCAGAGCCATTTGAACCATATTTGAACAAATTTGCTCTTCACAATCTTTGTCAGATCCTTATTGAGCGGTGACGAGTGATTGCCACAAACGTACATTTCTGGACATAGCCGGTATTAAAACGTGTAGTTTGTCACACTTTGAGTGTATGTAACGTTGAGTTTAAAGTTACCACTAGATATTCAATGATAAATAGTGTGATTCAGTGACTTTCCCTGGTTGTTACGCGATAGGAACGCTTTGACACTTCCTTATTACCAGTCAAAAATCAGATATCGTTTTCTACAAATCAAAATTTTTGTTTGGTGGAGGGCGATGAGTATATACTCGTATTTGGGCAGTGACAGTCTCATTATTTCTGGATGAACACTTGTAGTTGCTTCAAGGAGGAGTGTCAGCTTTCAGTTTTTATTGTATTCCAGAGTATAATAACTATAAGAGTTTCCTGTCTTCGTGCAAAACAGTACTGAGGGATATTAAAGTTCTAATGCAATAACAATTTATGATTTACGGACTTATTAACATTCATTATAACTTTTGTAGGTTTTGTGAGACAACCATCACTAAAGAATTATGTGAATTTATTTATATGCCTTAGAGAAGGACAAGCAGTACGAAAACAGTCGATATACTATTCCACATAGAGGTGCCCTGTACTTGAATTTGCTATAGAATATTGATAACTGAAATATTTTGGAAATAAACCCAAAACATGAAAATCATTAATAAGTGCGTAAACATGTGTAATTAGTGTACCAGCTGAAAAAGACTAATAGGAAAGTAGGGAACCAGCTGCCTCAACCTTTATTTCACCTTCCTCAGCAAAAAATGTCTCTTTTTCCTCCTATTGGAACTTTCTCCTGTCTCTCTCTCTCTCTCTCTCTCTCTCTCTCTCTCTCTCTCTCTCTCTCTCTCTCTGTTTTCATCCCTCTTTCGCTCTCGTTCTCTGCTACTTTCACTGTCTTCCTGTCCAGTTTTCATTGTCTTTGTCCCATTCTTTTTCTCTTCCGTTGCCACGGTGTCCTATTCGCTTACAGTCTGTTGTCTCTCGCTTCAACCGTAATAGTCTCGTGTTCACGCTTCATTGGAGATGGTTTGCTAACAATCTCGACCGCTAGACTGTGTACCTTTAATATGTGGGTGAAGGGTATGTGGTTAGTTGGGCAATTTTTCTTCGCCGCTCTGAGTGGGTCCATGGCCCCCAAGCTTACGTATAGCCTCCCCTTAATTCTCTCTTTCCCACTGTCTCCTCTACCTTTTGACCCACTGTTGCTTTCTCGGTCCATCTCTTTTACTGCCACTCTCTCTCAACGACCACTACTATCCCCTCTCTCTTTAGCTCCCACTGTTGTTGAATTCATCCATCGTTCTTTCTGTTTCACAGTCACTTTCTCTCTGCCATCATGGCTGTCTCTTCTCTCTTTCTCTCCAACTGGCAATGCCTCTCTTCCACAGTCATTATCTCTCTGCTACTCTGTTTTAACGGAAAAAGCACGAATACGTCGGCATACCAAAATTTTAGGTAAGGGAAGAGTAATGACGATCAAGACAGCTGATACCACATTCTTCTGTTAATACACTGTGCACCGACATGAGAATTTTTCAGTTGTTCCCTTCATTTCTCTGTTCCAGCAGGACGTGCTGCTTATACAGGGTGAGTCACTAACTATTGCCACCTAGATTAACTCCGAAAGTATAATAGCAGCTGCAACGTTTGTCGGACAAATGTTACATGGGACAACGAGGGCCATAATATGACATTGGGTTTTTGTTGCTAGGTGGGGTCGCTTCAGAGTTATGAAGCTTAACTTTGATTTTTGAAATGGGATGCTTTAGTTTGGTACTTATTTTCTGATGGCGGCTATCAAGACGAATCCAATGATGTGTAACAATAAGGTCTTTGAAGGCCAACGAAGGTCTAAAAGGTGGCATGAACATCCATTTACAGGAGTCCAAATTGATGACCGTTGGTATCAACGCAGTGCTGCGATCTTCTTATCATGGACTGAGTGGTATTCCTTTTTACTTCGGCACTTATCGAAGCTCATGCTCTACCAACTCTCTCTCTCGTATATTGTGCAACTGGTAAATATTCGCCTAATACGGCGCATCCATCTAATGTGCCATTGGCGTGTAAACACCATTCGACGGTTTCGCCATACCACACGAATATGATCGGTAGCATAAGTATCGTCCAATAAAGCGAAAGTAAATGATGTATTCCTTCGAAGAACAAGTCGACATGCTTCTCAATTACGGAGAATGCCAACGAAATTCAGTGAGAGCTAGAGACTTATACGCTGAAAGACGTACTCAACCTACACGTCGTACATTTAAATATGTGTATGTCAAACTGAGAACAATTGTATCTTTAACGCATCGGAAACATATTCGGCAAAGGAAAGTTACGAACAAGGAAACGGAAACTGGTAGTCTTGCCACCGTGGTTCGAAATCCTAGTTTTAGTTCGCGTCAGATCGCAAGGGAATCGGGCATAAGCCAGCGTACTGTTGTTCGAGTTCTGCATCGCCATAAATATCACCCTTACCACATCAGTCTCCTCCAATAACTAGGTGGTACGGATTGTATGCGTTGCACTGAATTCTGCCGATGGGCAAAAATTCAGATTCAAAGGGATGACACATTTATTAATTTGATTTTATTTACTAACGAGGCTACATTCACGAACCATGGAAATGTTAATTTGCATACCATGCATTATTGGGCTACTGAAAATCCATGTTGGTTGCGGCAACCGTGGTCGGCGAATGTATGGTATGGGATTCTGGAGGACAGAATTATAGGCCCCCATTTCTTCGAAGAAAATCTTAATCGTAGGAAGCAGCAAGAAATATTAGGTCTGTTATTGGAAGTAATACTTTTAGGGACAAGGAACAAAATGTGGTATCAATACGATAGTTGCGCGGCACATTTTTCGTTGATGGCTAGAAATGTGTTGTAGAGACAATTACCAAATTATTGTAGTGGACGTAGAGGAGATGTGTCGTGGCAGGCTCGTTCGCCAGACTTGACACCTATGCATTTAATCTTGTGGGAATTCGTACAAGACCTTGTTTATAAATACCTTTCAACCACACCTGAATATATGCGAGAGAGAATTGTCAGAGCATGTGGTTCGATCAGTGCCGATGAGATAAGGAATACCACTCAATCCACATAAGAAGATTGCAGCATTGCATTCATACCAATGCTCATCACTTTGAACACCTTCTATAAACAGACGTTCATGCCACCTTTTTGACCTTCGCTGACCTTCAAAGACTTTACTGTTACACATCATTGGATTCGTCTCGATAGCCGCTATCAGAAAATAAGTACAAAGCTGAAAAGTCTCATTTAAAAAAAAGAAACAAAGTTGATCTTCATATCTCTGAGACGACCCCACCTAGCAATAAAAACCCCAACGTCATATTAAGGTCTCCGTTGTCCCATGCAAGATTTGTCCCACAAATTTTTCGGCTATCATACTTCTAGTAAAGTTCTCACAGTTTATTTACATACTACGACTCGTTTACTTACTTCCACAGATATAAACACCATGTAAGTGCTCTTCATGTAAGGTTAACATAAAAATGCACGAATTTTTGGGCTACACTTACAACACACCAAAAAATTCTGTGATAATTTCCAAGCACAATGAATAGTATATGGTTCTTAGGCCGCCAGGTGGCACCATCGAATAATTTCCAGCTTTAGACAATCTGTATAGGCTTGAAGTGTCAGCGCGTCATAAAGTTTTATTGAAGAAAAATGGCGACTAAAAATATGTCTTTGTGACCTCGGACTCCTTTACATATCTTCACTACGTCAGTTAAAAATTGCATTTACGCCTCACACCTGATATTAAGTGCATAACTACGGTTGCTTTGAACCTCTGGATCTCTGCAATTGGGAAATAATAACGAAAAAAGCTTCCAGGTTCCCCGAGAACATGACACGAATAGAAATGATGGCATGACCATCCCCACAGTTGTTATTTTTGTTACACAGATATCATGGTCTTTGGACTGTATCTTGATAAACGGATAAAGATCTTCGAAAACGGTAGAATGATGTTTCTATAAAAAGTTTGGACACTGTATGATTAAAATTTAATTCACTTTCCATGGTTAGTTATGTACATAATTCCGGTCCACACTGCAAAAACGGCTAAAATCAGTTTTTGGCGAATTTTGCATAGGTACGGCAATTCTGAATGCCATTTTAAGAACGTATGGTAAAAATTTCGAATATTTGCCATGAATAGAAATTATAGAAGTTACCATTCGCACAAGTGATACTTTTGGTTCCAAAACAATCGTGGCGTTTTGGGGGTTTTCTCAGATACTATTTACGAGCAAACTGCGCTTTTAAAAGGTGTGTAAGACCCCACCTAGACCTCACCTAATGCATAAGAACCAACCGATTCGCTTAATTTGCCTGGGCCGGAGGAAGTACGTAATGCTTGAAACGTGAAGCTGTACTAGAGGAAAGCTACGATATGACCGCTCTTCCGACAGCCAAAAAAATGGTCGCTAGGCCAAGGCCTACCCGAAACGCTTGACCCCGCATCTCTCTGATCCACAGAAGCGGAGGTGTGATCTTTCCATCCACCCCTTCCTCCTCCCCCTTGAAAAATAGAATTTTCGCTCACGGCTGTTTGGGACATACCGATACCATTAACTGTCGTATACGGACTGATAATATATTGTATTATTTGTTTATTAATTCAGAAATCCCTTTTGAAGGGTACGATAAATCAACTTTGTTTTTTCTCCATTGTATTTAATTTTCGTTGATCTCAGACTTCCTTCATCCTCTGAGAGTGTCGTTTCTTCTGTTCTTGGGTCCACTGTTCTCGTTCTGCAGAGCTCTTTCTTTCCCGAAATCCTGTTTCTTATGTTGCATCTCTAAAATGCACTGTGTTATCTGTTATGTTCATTATAATTTCTGTGTTTTCATATTTTTGTTACTTTCGATGAATCTTGTTGGTTTGGGTTTGTAGCTATTCAGTATATTGAAGATACGCGGCTCTAGGCGCTACAGTCTGGAACCGCGCGACCGCTATGGTCGTAGGTTCGAATCTTGCCTCGGGCATGGATGTGTGTGATATCCTTAGGTTAGTTAGGTTTAAGTAGTTGTAAGTTCTAAGGGACTGATGACCTCAGAAGTTAAGTCCCATAGTGCTCAGAGCCATTTGAACCATTTTGAAGATCAGCTTGGCTAGTCTGTTATTTCCATTCGGTATATGTGGCCAAAAACTAGCCTTTTCCTTCCTCATTTCGTCAGTTAACTTTCCCATTTTCAAGTAGATCTCTCTGTTTTATCTTAAATGGTACTGAACACTAGTCTTCCTTCTAGGTCCCAGAATTTTTCTTGGAATTTTTCTTTCACCTTTTTCCATTTTTTCAAGATCGCCAAATCTTCTTAGTTTAAGTGTTTCTGCAACATACAGTGTTCCAGTCCTGACCATCGTTTCATAGTGTCTTAGTTTTGCGTTCCAGGACAAAGTGTTTTGCTTTGTACTCTTTTGTTATTTGGAATGCTCTATCCCATTTATGTACTCAATTTTCTGTAGCTATCTCCCTTTTTCTTGCTTATTATCTATTCTCCTTGGATTTAAAACAGTTCGTTTTAAATACTTTACGATTTGGAGGGGAATCATTAATATCTGTCATGAAATGTGTTTTTTCGAATTTTATTCTCGGTCCTATTATGTCTTCTTGTTTCTGTAGTTAAGTGATTTGTCCTTTGGCCCTGTCTAGTGAACCAGCAATTAATGCCGTGTCATTTGCTAAAGCTAGACAATCTATGGTGTTTTATTTGGCTTTCTTCTTAGTTGAACACCCTTGGTATTGATGGGTTTTTCCCATTCTCTCACTACATTCCCTAATATTCAGTTGTAAAGTGAAGGTGATAAACCATCTCCCTCTCTCATTTCTGATTCTATTTCAGAAGGTTTCAACATTAAATTCTATTTTTGATGTTGCGTTTGTTAAACTTCCTTTGACTGTTTCTGTTCTTTCACTGTCGAGTCCGGTTTCCATTAAGTAGTTGATCAGTGCATTTCTATCAACTGAGTCATGGTGGTGGTGGTTAGTGTTTAACGTCCCGTCGACAACGAGGTCATTAGAGACGGAGCGGAAGCTCGGGTTAGGTAAGGATTGGGAAGGAAATTGGCCGTGCCCTTTCAAAGGAACCATCCCGGCATTTGCCTGAAACGATTTAGGGAAATCACGGAAAACCTAAACCAGGATGGCCAGAGACGGGGTTGAACCGTCGTCCTGCCGAATGCGAGTCCAGTGTGCTAAGCACTGCGCCACCTCGCTCGGTCAACTGAGTCATAATTTTTTTTTAAATCCACAAAAGTTATCATGTATTTGGGGTTTCTTACTTTCCTCGTTTCTATTGTGATCTTTATACTTAGTATTTCCTCTGCACAAAACCTTACCTTCCTAAATCCTGCGTGATACTCTCCCAGTCGAGAGTCTGGTAACCTTTCAGTTCTCTTTAACAGAAACATAGACAAGAAGGACATCCCTCTATAATTCTTAGGATGAGTTTTATGTCTTTTTTATGTATTTGATAAATAATGCAGATGTCCTTTGGTATGGTAAGCTGTTTGTTATCCAAATTTCTGTTAGACACAGAATATTGGTGTCAGTAGAGTGTTTCCATAATTAAGGAACTGTCTCGTCTTCTTCTGAAGCTCTATTATTTTTAAGTTGTTTTACGATTTCTTTGATTTCCTCTATTGCAGGAGCTTTGAGTCTGGCTGTATTTCGATTACGCTATGAAAGCTAAATTCTTCCTTTAATACATGGCAGTTGTGTAATTGTTTAAAGTAGATCGTAGGTATTCTGCCGTTCTCTGTGTAATTAGATGCAGTCTTTTAATTTTTTTATCTACGAGCTATAAACTTAATGGGTTACAACTTTTTAAAATTATTTTTAAACGTCTTATAACAGTTCCTTTTGTTGTTTTACTTATAGTGTGTATCAGTCGACATTATTTGATCTTTATCTGTAGTACTCTGATCTTCGTGATACCTCTTGAAGCATGTTTCCTTGCTTCTATAAAATTTTTCCTCTCTTGTCATTTTCTATTTGCGTTTCAGTCTCTAATATTGTTGTCTCTTTCTAATTAACTCATCACAATCATCATTTAACCAAGTACGTTTCCATTTCTTTTTAAAAGGGACAGTTTCTTCTGCAGACTCAATAACGTATTTTTGACATCGTTCCCAATATTTAGGTATTGCTCCAGCTGCACTTTGTACTCCTTTTCTCTAAATAACTTCTGAATGTCGATCTTTGTGGGTTGGTATTGGTCCCTTTTTTCTAAATATTGGTCTGACCTTTAATATAATGATAGATAGGTAGTGGTCTGGATCTAAACCGGCGCTCTTGGAAATTTTTACGTTGAGTACCTCCACTGCAGGATGTCTAATTACAGTAACTTGATCGAGTTGTTTTTCACCACAAATCGTGTTTGTTGATACCCATACAGTTTGTTATCCAGAAAGTTTTTTGAAGAATGTACAGTTTAGTACTATGTTACGCTGCTCTTCCTCTGTTTGCATTGGTTCCTTTGCGTGCAAGAAATATTCCTGCTATTCATCTGTGATGACGTCCTTTTCGAATTTGCGCATTAAAGTCTCCAAGTGGTAGTACTGCGTTTTCCATGAAATGTGGTCTAGGGTGTTTGATACAGTATGACAAAAATTTTGTGTTTGCTCTTTCTCTGTTCCGTTTGTCTCATTTGTTGGTGCATGTATAATGAAACTAGTGCAAACTTTGTTTCTTGGTGTAAATGATAGTGCGGGAAGTCTTTCAGTAATTGATTTAAATTGCATTATTGATTTCAACATGTTTTTGTTTAGAATGTAGCTTGTTCCATATTGGGGTTGGTTTCTCACAAACTTTTCCTCTGGTTTACTCTTAACTATCTTTAATCTCTCAGCATCGAAAGGATGTTCGTCAGTAAATCTTGTTTCTGGCAGTGGTGATGTGATTCCTTTTTACCTTGCGCCCAGTAAAATATCTTACAAAGTGCATCTCCATTGTTGATTGCTTGCTGAGTTAGGGGAACAAGTCCCCTAAAGATACTACTCAGGTTTGGTGCGTCTGTGAAACATGTGTCCAACCGCTTCTCAGGTGGACAGACGCTGACTGCTTTGCTGCTTGTTCCAAGTCCGACGCACTGTGAGGAGTTTTTTCTTCTTCCGCTAGTTCATCTGAGTCAAGATCGGTACTTTCAGCCTTCACTACCGTTAAAGTCTTCTCTGTAAACGTAGCACTGGCCCTCATATGATGGGATCACCCAGGAAAAGTGAGCCTTGGTTTCTTTACGAGGTTCTTACTCCTCCCCCTCCCCCTTCTCATGATTTTATGGTAGTAACCGTCTAATATAAAACCACAAAGTTTTCTTTTTTTGCGTCTCACAAACGCGCTGCAGAGATCGAGCGACATCTGACGGCTGTTCTCCCCCCGCGGCACGGAGATATCACGTCGCGGTATTATATCTCCATCTGGTAGACGACCATTTGCGCCAAGGAGGACTAAGTCTTGCCGTGTCGTGAGATTATAATGAGTATTCATTGAAAGAAAATGATCAATTTATGAACGACTGAATGTCAGTGTTGTTATCAGTTATATTCTGGCCATGATCCTGTCTACATATATGTTTTACACACTGACCGATAAAAACGAAAAGATGTACGTGAGTTAAATGTTGGCCATGATCAAATTACAGCTTACCGTGTTTGATGACTGTAGAGGTTTCTTTTTCTTTCCAAAAAACGTTTCACCGAAAGAGCTTAATTTCGCCTTCGGTATTCTCGGACGTCCATATGCAACAAACCCGTAATTTAGTTGGACATATTTCGTCTGTGTTACTGGCCGCTCCCTTTACCACATTCACGAATGCGTAGAAAGCGGATTGGCTGCGGTCACCAGGCAAATTTATCTTTGTCTTCGTGGAAACTATGATCCGCGTGTGCATTTGTACTTAATCAACTGAACAGGCTTTAATGAAATATTTACATTTCAATTAGGAGGATTACTATTTTCTATTATATTGCGCAGAATTCTACACCGTTTCGTAAGAAGGTTGGTGTTCAATAGACATATATTCGTCTGATTCATAACAGAATTCTTATGCAGGCAGTACCAGAAATGCCACTTGTTATACTTTCGGATTATAGTTTACTTTAAAGTTTTGTTTCTGTGGCATCAGTCTATGTCATATGAACGTCCGTATCACAGGTTTGTAACGCACGCCTGTCCGGTGGCGCTAGTCTCGGAGTTGGCCAGTTGGAATGATATTTTCATTTTCGTTTTGTCAGAAATGGGAGGAGACGTGTTGTGATCTCCAGACTTTGCGTCAGAGTCCTCGATTCGGTTCCGAACCTCTCTGTAGTGTGAGAATGTGACACTGTCGTTGTTGATCGGTCGGTTGGATGGGGATGTAGATACCGATGGCCCCATTGGTGCTATCCGACAGCAATACGCTAGTTTCTCGCAACACGTGCTGCTCTCTCCTTTCTGTCATCACTCCATCTGTGGCATCACATCATTTACACATTCATTACAGCCTCGTAGAATAGCCGGCCGATGTGGCCGAGCGGTTCTAGGCACTTCAGTCTGGAACCGCGTGACCGCTACGGTCGCAGGTTCGAATCCTGCCTCGGGCATGGATGTGTGTGATGTCCTTAGGTTAGTTAGGTTTAAGTAGTTCTAAGTTCTAGGGGACTGATGACCTCAGATGTTAAGTCCCATAGTGCTCAGAGCTATTTGAACCATAGTGCTCAGAGCCATTTGAACCATTTGAACCTCGTAGAATCAACAGGTAAATTGAAGATATCACATTCACACACCTCAAAGGATGAAAATGCTTTCGAAATGTGCGGCAGCACCCATCCCTGACTTATCTTACAACACTGCTATAAGGGAGCCTCCGTTCACGACATGCTATTTTAACTTCGGTAAACAGATTGCACTGAGATATAAATTTGTAAATATTTCAGTGCCAACTTGGATCTTACAACCTGGTGCAGGTTCGAGCAACAATTCAGGCAAACAACAGCACAATCATAGATAATAAATACTTAGACTTTTCTTTAGCTGAATCGCACAGTGTGAAAAAAAATTAGGAATGGCCTGACAGATCGTGGTTTACAGATACTAACAATGATAGGAATGAATACCACTGTTGGGGGCTAAAAATTTAGAGTTTTCACTCAGTTGATTGGATGCTGTAATATCGTGATTTGCACTTGTTTTTTGTTCCTCAGAAAAGTAAGGTTACAAGTCGATTTCAATGCCGCATTGTAAGGATTATCTCAAAGGGCAATATTGCTAAGATGTCTAAGAAACAGACAATTTGAAGTACAAATACAATACTTTTCTTCGAACCTTTGCCACATTTTTGGTCGCTGTTTCCTATTAACAAAAATGAAGATAGTTATGTACTATTATGTTCTATTTACAAGGGCACGTTGAAAAGCGAAGCGTCCTATTTTTTGTGTGAAATCCCTCATAGCTCTTTAAATGAAGCAGACGTTATTAACATACTACTTCCACTCTTCGTGTCTACGTATTTACTTCCCCATATAGTAGACCTAGCAACGAACACATTTCTCCCAAGGAGAGATCAGTTTATTGATACCTTCACAATAGAATGTTTGTTTTTGTTGACAGAGCTACATCACTACCTCAGCTTGCACATCTTCATCACTATAGAAGTGAAGTCCTAAAAAGTGTTTTGTAAGTTGTGAAAGGAGATGAAAATCTGTTGGGACAAAGTCAGGACTGTATGGACGATGATCGATGACAGTGAGTTCAAGGCGTCGGTTTATAGCAGATGTAGCAGCGCTCCTGTGTGGCTTTCATGCCACGCTCAAGGAGTGTGTGCTCCACGAACTCCTCTAATTAGAAACTAGACTACAGCACGCTTTTCATCACGCACCGATGTAGTCACGTTGCACAAAGCTGACTTGCGCGCTACAATTCGGAACAATCTAGGGGCATAGGGTCGCAAATACGCATACATAAAGAATGTAAATGTAGAATGTCAATAGTGTTTGTTTTACTTAAAAAGCTTCAACAAGTTGCACATATAAAAATTCGGAGGCTTTGTGGCATTACTTTCCAGAACGCCCTCTCATATGCAACTGAATTGAGTAATTAAAGGCGTTAGAATGCCATTAGGAGAAAACTGGAGCTGAATCATAGTATGATGGGCAGTCCGAGCACGGTAACCTAATTTCACCACATGCAATACTTCAAAGTGCTACGAAATGTCATCAGACAGGCTAATAGGATGCATTACTAGCTGTGGAAAAGAAAGAAAAAAATGTGATAGAAGTGTTACGGCAAAATGTCGGTAGTCATTGTACTACACCTCCACCGCGTGAGAATGAAACATTAAATTACGCAACAGTTCCGGGGAAAATACTTCATAAGCACATTTTGTCAATAGTTGACAAGAAAATCAAAATTTAATTGGTGGCAGCAAATATGTAGAAGTTTGGTCAGAAGATGTAACGAGACAATTACATCCATGCAGCTACATTAAACAAATAAATATGAAACTATATCAGTTATTACACAATTAAAGAACAGACTCATTGATATGTGGAATTTAAAGTAGTATTATGGAGAGCAGTGCCTCATTTATAAGTTCTGTATTCAGTCACCTACGTACTGTGTCTCTTAGGAATTGTCAGTTTGCTGACAGGTTCAAATAATCGTAAGTGAATCCAACTTTTAAAAGGATGAAACATGTAATTTAGACACGTAGTGCCAAATTTCGATGCCATCACAGTTTTCAAACGTTCTTGAGACATCAAGATGTGGGGACGTAGTGGCTCATCCCAGTGCAGTTACTTCGCTGTCAGCCTCACAGCTGTCTCCAGGCAAGATCCACAAAACTGGCATTTTCCACTATTGAGTGTGAGGCACAATCAGAGGCAAAGAGTAGTTTGAAAGCATTCCTTGGTGTCGATCGTGCATTGCTTCTACGTTAGTGGGGACATTATGGGATTATGAGAAAAGTTTAATAATAGCTCGCATTATTGCTGGAAAGTAGCAAGCAGAATCTTGTTCTCCAGTGTCAACGAGCAGGGAAGAGGTATGAATCCGACAGGGGTCACGAAAACTGGGTACACCACAGGGTTCTTTCTCAGCTGACACAACCATTTCTATCAACATTAGAAAATTTTCTCTTTGCAAATGGCACAAGTGTTACCGTGAAATAGATAGAACGTGATATGGATTTTGTAGCCAAAAGGGTAGTCAGTACCATCGGAGCACGGTTTTCGGAGAACAGATTAACACTTCAGTTCAACTGCGCTGCATACATTTTCTGAAACACAACTGTTGTAGAAGCAACACTTTATCACCACAATATGGTCAGACAGTGCAATCGATGGTTTCAAGCTCTTAGGACTGAGGATAAATGGAAAGTTTGATTGGAATTATAGCGTACAACATCTTTTCCACAAACTGGCTGCTGCTGTCTTCACTACAAGAATGGTTTTCACTGTCTTTGGCACTTAAACGCGATGGCTTGTTTACTTTGCTAACTTCCACTTTATTATCCCCCTCTGATTGTGGTGTATTGTTGGTCAACTCTGTGCAACCACCAACAACGTTCTCGGCCTAGAAAAGGTCGGACGAACTGATGTGCGGTGTCAATTCGCGAACTTCATGAGGGTCGTCACTCTGGCGTCTCGAGATTGGAACTTTACCATTGTTGTACATATATTCAATCATGGATTGAATGTTGACAGTGCTGACAAATTAAAAAGAAACTGCACCATTTGTTAACACTGGACGGATGAACGATATGCTCTTGGATAACTCTGCCTTACGTATTGTAGGAAACAGTGTACACTATTCACTTCATTTTCAATAGACTTTCAGGAAAACTGAAAAACGTAAGTGACAAATCCCAAGGGCCCAAATCCAAGTTCTAAATAGAATAGGAGGAGTATGCGACGAAAATTTTGGAGTTCCTCGCAGCTGTTGAGCATGTTTCTCCATCAAACTTAGTTTATTGATACATATTCTTACAAGTTTTGTTTCACTATCTATTGAATACTTCTGTTTATAACCTTTTTAATCAGCATTGTAACTTATAGTACTTACTTGTTCCATGACTAAGTAGCTTCGATTCACATGGTCCAGGAAATCTATGTAAAATAATAGATACAGTTTAATCCCATAGGGATATTATGAAAACAGTTGTTGTCTGAAAGAGGTACATAAAACGAGAGCAGCAGAAATTTGTGTTAAATACGATGTTTAGATACAAACTAAGGGTAAGTATTCAGGCGTTCCCAGACAGAAATTATGAGGGATGTTAGCTAGTGTCGCACGAGTACTAAGCCGTTATCAATACAAACACAAACGAAGAAATGAAAAAAGCAGTTGAGGTAATGGAAATAAGTCGCTATTCACTTCGAACAACATCTTACTGTGTTGCACTGTAATAGTCACAGTTCAGATCGTCAGATCAAATACGATATTTTCATCTTATTCTTCTTTTCTTCATCTCATTCTTCTTCGGCCTATCTTAATCCAATGCTCGATACATACATCTTCTACAATTCTAAGTGTTAAATTACTTTTCGGTTTCAACAAACTAAAAACGATTCGGGTTTTAAGCTTCAATGTTTTGTCATTGTAAGTTCATTTGCAACCGTCACACCCATAAGACTGTATTTTACAGGTATAAAGAGCACGATTGCCTGACGGTACAGTACAAGTAAACGCATACGGTCCCTTTAAGGTAGGATTCTAACATGTTAACTACAAATTAAGAAGTAAAGATGTCCTTATGACACGCTGGGGTCAAAAGATTGGTTCACGTACAGTGATACTGTAGGCATTTGTCACTTGTAATCTCCCCCTCTTCTGCCTAATACCTGCTATTGTCCACAATAAGCAAAGTCTTATAGAAAAAAAATTTGAGAGGAGCGAAGATTGCAATAAACTTTCTAGTAAACAGCTTTTCGTGTACAGTTGGCTCCAGTTCTCCTTGTCTAGGAGTTTGGTTCTTGAATCTGAAATTCTTACATTTTAAGTCCTCATGGTCGAATCGATCGAAATAAATTTTACGATTGTTGTTGTAGAATTTTTGTTGTTACGTTAATATATTTGGTCACGTTATAGAGTGTCATACTACCTTTTCAATTTTCACATTAACAAAGCCGAAGTTACAGCGTTAACCCAAAATACAAAAATACGGCCAATCACACCATCAGAGACATATTTACTACTACTTCACTCTGCGGTAATAACCATATTCCCAAGGGTCTACAGTTTTTCTTCACAAACGTATTTCTATTAATTTCGATTATAATTTCATAAATTAATCCAGAAATAAACATAGTAAACAGTATTAGATTGCGTAGTTAATAATAGAAATTTAAAGTGTGCTAAATAATTCCTAATTTCAAATGTTTCTAAAAAAATTAATTTTAACTGTACATTCAGAGCTACATCGATTGTAGCATAAAAAAATAAAGTCATGCCTTTTCATAAATTTTAGCTTGAAATATAACATACTGTGTACAAAATTGCATGAAAGTTTTCAGAAAAGCAGCTGATAGTACTGACCTGCCCAAAATTCAAGAAATAATACTGGTATCGACAAACTACTATTGAGGAAACATAATGCTACACGAATATGTCCCGTTACACACTGTAATGCTTTCGACATGTTCTTAACATCTGAACCTTACCAAATTTGCTCTGTATCTTATTTTATTCCTAAGAAGAGTCTAAAAATGAACACCTCATGATTTTAGTTTCTTCGGTGGTGTAATAGCTAACGTATTTTATATTAGAATTTCTTAAATTTTCCATGGATGGAAAACAAGTCTCTTTGGGATCCAGTTCTCAGTTTATTAACATGTCATTTGTTCTAAGTCCAACGGAACATACTTTTAAAAGATGAAGTCCGATGTGAATGTTGAATTTTCATGAAAAAAGTGGGGCCTCCAGGAAACTCCACTCAGTTCTCAAATTAGACCACTCACTTAAGAGGACGGCGATGTCTGCCCCAAAAATATCACCCAGGAAAATAGCATCGTCAACAAGGGTAGACATCCAGTAGTAAACGGAGGTTTGGAGGTGTGATGGAGCAGCGCCATTAACACCAGGAAATATGCATTCTACCTTCCCCGTCCTTAGTAAATTACAGTAATGTTTATAAGATAGACTCATTACGAAATTTACTGTTTTTTATTGATATTTTAAAATACTTGACGAAGGTACGTAAAGTTCACTGCTGCTCCCGAAACATACGCTTTTCTATATAAAAGCGCCGTCAGCCAGGATTAACTTGTTTGTTAGAAAAACCAAACATTGTTTCTCATAATTTCTGGTAATAAAACCAAAAGTAACTCGCTTTGGCAACAGAATTATCACGTTGAGAAAAACGTTAGTTTTTAAAGGACTTCACATTTTGCAAAAGACTTTGCACATGTGTTGTAGCCATTGTCGTTTAGTTGTGTTCGCATTGCTCAATATCAAGGTTATTGCTGTCGACACTGTAAAGAAACTGGAAGAGTTGAGATAAACAAGTAACATATTTGTTTGAAACAATAAAATTAAGATGCAATCATGCTTGTGGTTCTCTGAACATAAATGTCATAGATCTCTGTGCACTATTGTTCTCTCTATCTCTCTCTCTCTCTCTCTCTCTCTCTCTCTCTCTCTCTCTCACACACACACACACACACACACACACACACACACACACACACACACACACGCACGTACACACAGATATACACACACGTCTCAAATTTGAATTATACAACGTCTATAAAATATTCTAGAATAACAAGTGAAAATTGGCCCAGTGCGAGTAGGACCAGCGCATTTAGTGATCCGTAAAAACTTAAATTACGTAAATAAACAGTTAACCCATCGCGAGAATGGAGAATCTAGACAATTTTTGCCCATTGTCGATAATTATACTGGCAAAATATCGGTCGCAGGGATTCTGAGCTTTGGAAAATGTTTTGATTTGAAGTCTGAAGTCGATTAGCAAATGACAAAGGAAATATTTATCCGTGTGGTATAATTACAAATTAACAGGTTCATGTTAATTTCGTTTGGTTTACTGTGAAACCTGGTTTCTTGCCAACAGGACGCACCTTCAGGTTTGCAAGTATCAAAATACGTGACATAAATGGGCGTATCTTTTGATAGCATTGATTTAGAAGCTGACGATTATTATATCGCCAAGGGGTCTTTGTCATGTCACATAAATTTCAAGTTGATGCGTCAACCCATTCGTGAGCAAAAGGGGGCCTAATAGACGGACGCACAGACAGACGTTAGATAACAAACGCCAAACAATATTTTTTTTTCGTATGATATGATTAGAAACAGACAATTTCCAATTTTTTCCTTACTTTCACTATGAGACCTCGCTTCTTTCCCAATTTCATTATTCTAGACCAACATGTTTTGATCACTGAATTTGCGAGAGTCCAAATATGTGAGGTAAATGGCTACAGTATGTCCTCTGTTTAAACTGACTTAAAAGCTAACGCTCACTACACCGCCAAGGAACCAAAGATCTTAGTATGTGATGTAACTTCCTACTTAATATTTCTACTCCTTCCTGAGATAACCGGGTTTTAATAGACGGACGGACGGACGGAGAGTCAGCCTGATAAATAAAAAATGTTGTACTGTGAAACCTTCCTTTATGTTAATTTTCATACTTCTAGGCGCAGGGGAAGTATACTATAAGCTTTGATTAGTGAGCCTGCGACTTTCAAAGTACGTGATATAATTTGCTGTATCTTTGGAATGAATTGACTTAGAAACTTCAGTTTTGTACACCGACAGGGGACTCTAGATCTTAGTATGGAACATAAATTTCAACTTGATACGTCAACACATTCCTGAGAAAGAGAGTTTTGCACAGTCGGAATAACAGACAGACAGACTAACGGACAACAAAATGATCTTGTTACGGTTCCGTTTTTATCAATTAGGGTACGAAACCATAGTAAGATTCTACATGAACACAAGAGTGAAACATTAGATATTCACATTTTGTGGTTGGTTATGCTTCCGACCCTTTCTAATACAGTGTTACTACAAATAATTCATTATTACTCTGTATATTAAAACGTATTACATGTACAAATAAGATTGACGCATGACTGGAACCATAAATCTATGGTGTTTTCATTGTGCCCATCATTTGCTGTTGCGACTGCAGTGCTTGACAAAATGGCGTCAATGCAAGAAAACAGTTTTGTACTTTTTACTATCGAGGCGCCTACCTGTCCAGCGTGCTTTCAGAAGGATTTATGGAAAATAACCGCCATGTAAACAGAGCATAATGCATTGGTATAGACAGATGTTTTGTCTGCAAATCTGTCGACCATATGTGCCGGATGAAACCGTGGAAATGGTAAGAAAAACTTTCGTACTCGGTCCAAAACATTCAACGGTCCGCGCAAGATATTAATTTCTTTGTGTTGGCGGTTATGTATCAAACCATACAATTGCCACTCGTGCATCGATTAAAATCTGACGACTACAGCCGGCGCCTCCTATTTTGTATCAGAAAGTAGGAAGCAACTGTCGAGAACCGTCCTGTCTCCGTACTGATATTCAGCCTTTATCTCCAAAAGATTAGTCATCGCAGTATGAAAAGTGGGGCACTGAACATCCTCATGAAATTTTGGCGCATGAACAAGATTTCACGAATGTAAAGTTTTGCTGTGTAATGTCACAGAATTACTGTTGTGTTTACTTCCACAACTGATTCCTGATTGTGAGAATTTCATATCCCGCAAGATGTGGCGTCCCCTCATTGGAGCCCCAATATTCGACGCTACCTAAACGACGAACAGCGGCATCGCTGCAAAGGGTGTAGTGACGAAGGTGTGGCGCTGTTCCTTAAAACTTTCACCCGTCACCCCTTCCTCTCGCCCCTCCTACTTCGCCCCTTCAGGTCACCTGACCTAACGATTCTTGACTTCTTCCTTTCGCAGTACACCTTAGGACCTTGTTTACATACCCATACTGGAAGGGGTCAGGGAAACCTTCAGTGCTGTTTTGAGGACAACTGAAAGGGTGTTGATACATAAGGTATGAAAGCACTGCCACTTTAAAATATGTCTTTTGACGACAACGGCACTCTTAGAACATTTGCAGGCTGCAAACTGCCAACTTGGTGAGTTTACAGAGCTATTCATACATCCGTCATAATTGTGGAAGTAATACAGCGGCCTGAAAACAGATGAACAGTAGCCCAGTATTTTAGGAAGAATTTCGATCGCGACACAAGTGTGTAAAAGCGTACTACACTCGACCCACTGTTACTTAGAGTAACGTTCAAATACAGCTTTAACCAAGCGATGTGGCGCAATGGTTAGACACTGCACTCGCATTCGGGAGGACGGCGGTTCAATCCCGCGTCCGGTCATCCTGATTTAGGTTTTCCGTGATTTCGCTAAATAGCTCCAGGCAAATGCCAGGATGGTTCCTTTCAAAGGGCACGGCCGACTTCCTTCCACGTCCTTCCCTAATCCGATGAGACCGATGACCTCGCTGGCTGGTCTCCTTCCCCAAAACAACCATCCAACCAACCAACAAATACAGCTTAAAGCTAGTAACCGCTCTTCCTTGAATGTATTATCTATAACCAACTGGAGAATCACGCTGTACAGGAGTAAGTACCTCACACCTGGGGTCCCCACGTCCCAGAAGGTATCCATGTGTTAATGAAGTGTGACCAATTGGACAGATATCTATGAAAAACACAGTCTCTTCTTCGAAAGTAGATGTTGTTGGCCCCTGGTGTACTCACAGTTTGATCTATTCCTCAGTTCATCCAACGGCTCAAAAGCTTTTGAGTTTTCAGGAAACGCCACATCGTGTCGCGGTCGAGTCCCCGAAAGCCTTCTTTTGTGCTATATAAACTATTCTGTCCCACCAAATTTCCATCTAACTGGGTGCGTTCAGGATTCTGCTATCTTCTCAGTTGCTAAAAGTTGGTAGGTGGTTTTCTGGATGTTTTAGACAATTTTGTCATCTACGTAAAAGCTTTTTATGAGTAGAAATTGATCACAAAATTTTCTGAATTGTTAGAATGCTTCATATTCCGCTTCACACTTCTTGAAAGCTCAACGTTTCGATCCGCCTGCTGAGATCCTCTTAAGAAATCCACTGGTGTTCCTTGATGTCTGAACATTATAGAAAGACAGTGTCGCGTTCGTTTACAAATGCTATGTCTCCGGTGTTTTTTTCGTAGAAGTACAGATACTGGGTAAAAATGTCCCGTCTCTTATTGGTGGACCGTAGTCATTGGATAAATACAGAAAGCAGACACTGGCAGGGAGGGGAAATCATAAATATTATTGTTGTTGTACCACTTTGGTTGTTTCCTGGTACCTGTTTATGTCCCTCTCTCGCCGTGGCTGGGTCTTTACTTCCATGATAGCGGGCAGCGACGAAAAAGTAAGCCTTTATCCGCCATCTGCATTAAAGTTTTTACTCATTCTTCAATATTTAGACTGCTTCACGGACTTTCCTTCCATAAATAGTACTTTCGTTCTTAGCATGCGTACGTTATTAAAATCGAAAATCTGGTCGCTTCTTCTTGGTGCACCGTTTCCAAAGATTTTACCGACTGTCTTAAACGTTTACGACGTTTGCGCTCTTTAACGCGTCGTTCCAAAAAAGTGGCTCTGAGCACTATGGGACTTATTACGGTCGTTCCAGTTTCACTGATATACAGATTGTGTGATGAAGCTGCAGACTTTCAGGGATCATGCAAAATGGTAAATGTATCAAGCTGAGATAAGGGACTCTAGCTCGGAAACAAATGAGTCGAAAGTTATAAGCAGGAATCGCTCTGATATTTCTGGCGGTGCAGCTCTTCCTTTCCATATTCAGAGGTAGCACAGACAGAATACAGAAAAAATTTTCTAGGAAAGATGGGCTTTAAAATGCATACCCTACAAGCAAAAGATACCAGTACTTCCTCATTAGAAGAGAGGTGTTTCACGTTAGCAAAGATGAACGAGCGATGATAGCTCTTACGGTTTGCAACTTCGAGCCCATTTTTAGATGATATTTTTTTCTTGTTTTGGTCCATACTAGCACCTTCCAAAATATGGGCAGCAAAGATGTTGCCGTAGAAGAGGTCCTCTGTGACAGATACTACGATTTTCGCATATAACTTCCGAATCGGTCGTTTCTGGGCCAGGGTCCTTCATTTTAAATTCAAATAGTTGCCCTTTTCTACCATCTCTGAAAGTTTGTAATATCATCACGAAATCACCTATTAGACTCGTACTTCGCCACAACCACACGTCGCTTCATATATTACCGCAATGTCGTGGCGGACAGGCAATTCCTTTAAGGAAGAGAGAAATCTTTTATCTCGTGTTCACTGAAAAATGTATTCCTTAAACAATTATGGATAGTTCAGCGGGATAAGATATTTCTTGCTTCTTTCACGTCTCATATAATCCACTGCTTTCTGGACTGGATATCATTCAGCGTCGGTGACAAAGTTAATTGAGAGGTGGAAAATCATTGCACAGCTGTCACACCGTCTAAGATCCGCCTGTATCCACAAATTGAAAATCACTGGTTCACTTCTCTCCTTGAAAAGATTCGAGATGTTCTAAAATATGAAGTGATATTGCAAATACTGCACCCTGATTGTCATCTTTAAACTCAAATTTTAATAATATTAATTCCGATACATATTTACAATATCCAGGTTGGATACGTATTCCACTCGTGAGGTAAGACTTTTATGGTCAGAATTAGCAAATGGGCAGCAACCAGTAATTTTATGGTTTACGGTAGCTGCACGACTTAGGAGCCACGTGGAGCCCACCATTCATATTATGTTTAGGTCGAAAAGATGATTATTCGCTCAGATCTCAAAATCCGCCGAGACAAAATGTATATTACCGTGGTTTAATAAGTCTAGTAAACAAGCAAGAAAAAATATTTGTTTTTTAAAGAACCCACCTTACTTCTCGACATTGTCTTCTTTGAGCGATATACAATTAGTCCAGAGAACGATAACGGATAAATTGGTTCTTTTGAACTCCGCAGAATATTGGTTATCTGCAACTATCTCTATTTCATCTGATAAAATTTCTTCCTCGCAAATAAGGGTTTCAAGTTAAGGAGCCGGAAGAAGTCACTTGGTGCTATGTCTGGTGAACAGGGTCGATGAGGAACCAATTCGAAGCACAGGTTTTCACCATTGTTACCGCTGCTGTGAGGGATGGTGCCATATCCTGGTGAAAGATCACTTTCTCTGCGAGCCAACCTTGGTCTTTTATCAGCGAACGCAAGCTTCAAACGATTCAAGTGCTGTATAATAGGCTACCGTTTTCATTCTGCCTCTTTCTTAGTAATTTATGAGGATTATTAATTGGTAATCCCGAAAAACAGTTGTCATCAGCTTACCGGCTGACAAAAGGGTCTTGGCCTCCTTTGATGCACTTTCAACGACTTTGCCCTCGCTTTGACGGCAGCTTTGGCTCTGGTGTGGATGACGGATCCACGTTTCATGAACAGTCACAAATCGGCGAAAACCAATTTGCGGATTGCGATTGAACATCGACAGACGCGCTGAAATGTTGTGCCACCAACCTCGCACACGGCTTCTTCGTAGTTAATTCACCATGCCAGGGTATCACGCACTCGCTCAGTAGAGATGCCTACAGTCGCAGCAGTCACACGAATTTTGTCCATGATTTCCTGTGTGGTATCCTCAAAAGAACGGCAGGAGTGTGCTTCGTCTTCGGTGCTTGGCCAACCACGTTTAAACTCATTAATCAAAAAGCTAATGGTCTTCAGTGACGAACTTCATACCATTAGAGTTTAGTGCTTTTTTTTAACGTCCCGTCGACAACGAGGTGATTAGAGACGGAGCGCAAGCTCGGGCGAGGGAAGGATGGGGAAGGAAATCGGCCGTGCCCTTTCAAAGGAACCATCCCGGCATTTGCCTGAAGCGATTTAGGGAAATCACGGGACACCTAAATCAGGATGGCCGGAGACGGGATTGAACCGTCGTCCTCCCGAATGCGAGTCCAGTTTCATACCATTCCCTTTTGATTTCTGCGGCAGTCAAACCTTTCGAATGAATGTGTTTAATAGCAGGACAAAATTTGATTTTTCTCCATTTTAAATCGCAGTACCCATATTAACCAGTTCTGACAGTTTTTGACAATAACCTGTAGGATGTACGTTGTTGAAATTCTGTAGCCCATCAAGCTTTCCAACCATCAAGCCGGCCGTGGTGGCCGAGCGGTTCTAGGCGCTTTAGTCTGCAACCGCGCGACAGGTACGGTCGCAGATTCGAATCCTGCCTCTGGCATGGATGTGTGTGATGTCCTTGGGTTAGTTAGTTTTAAGTAGTTCTAAGTTCTAGGGGACTGATGACCTCAGATGTGAAGTCCCATAGTGCTCAGAGCCATTTGAACCTACCACCCATCAAGGCGCAACAAAAATATCCATTCCTTCCTTAAAATTTACGAGACTTTGCAAACCACTCTTGGTTTCAAGAATACTTTTACAGATTTACGGTCACGTTCCTTAACCCAAAGAAGGTAAGATGTTCATAAAAACACATGTCCGGAATCTTTTATTTTTCTAGTTATTAATGTCAGTCGACGTTCAGCGGTTTACCATATAAATCCTAACAAATTCACTTACCACTGCACCCATTCGAACCATTGTATCCTAAATGGCGAGACTTATTTACATTACTCATTCGTCTATCTTCAACGTGTCCACTGTGTACTTGAACTACTGATGGTGAGTTAACTGAAAGTGCTCCGTCCAAACATGGCAGGATACATAGTTCGTAAGCAGACAGACATGATTTTTTATGTAGGGCCATAAGAATAGCTATGGACACGAGGCTGCACAGCTATATTAGACAGCATTTCCAGATCTAAGGAAGTAAAGCCATCGATCCGTTGCTGGCTCGCTTTGATGCCTTGTCCTTTGGCATTTGTCAGAATCGAGTGGCGTCCTATTTTTCCCTGAGTAACTGCCATAACGAGTTGCTGACTTGCCTCCGTCACTGACAGCAGCAGCGCTTATCGATACTATACTCATGTACCACGTTTGGTGTGACCGCTATATTTCCGTGTGCGGTGTGTGTGTGGTAGTTAGTCGATTGGGACAGAGCAGAGAGGAAGTCACAGTGGGGCGTGGTCAGGCCAGGGCCGCTGGCGGCGTGCACGCGTAGGCGGATTTGTGAGGCTACAAAGTTCGTCGCCCTCCGTACCTGGGCACTGAAGTTGAGTGATCAGTTAACCTGTTATGAAACCTCAACTGCTGTGACATCTCTTCGTTCTTTGCCGGTTGTTGCGTTTTGGGCCGTTCCCGCAAACAGCAATGTATGGTGTGTTGGAGTCAGCGAAGTCCTGCATCCATCTTCCTGTATGGTGTTTAACTATTCAAATGGTTGATACTTACTGATGGAGTGCACCAGCGGTATATTCTGCCTTGTGGCCGTTAACGTTCCATTTACCTGCCCTGGTCGTTAGTGTAGTTTCCTGGCAGTGCGTTTTTCCTCACCACGTTGATGCTGTCCAGCACGCTGTGTAGTTCGACAGCCTTTGGCGTTGTTCACATTTTTGAGTGGTCACGGTGTCTTGACTGTATTTAGACGCCGATTTTAAAGATGTAGTCCTGCTGGTATCTTCGTTCTCGCTGATTTTTCGGTTGTCATGCTGTTGGTCGGGCGGAAGGCAATTGATTAAGTTGTTGGTCGGTCCTTCAGCCGTCCATGGGTCTGATTGACATTCGATTATGTAGTATTAGGCTTGGCTGCCTGTCTCACCTAAACTTATGTTATAGCTACCTCCTCAGGCCGACCCTTGGAGCACTTCTGAGCACCACCGTTCTGTTGTTTCAGATTCTGATATTCTTTAAGTATCAAGTACTGTGCGAGGCCTTCAGCAGTCTATTAATTTAGTCTGTTTTAATGTTAAGATAAGGCCTTCAGTCGTCTTAAAATAAAACTTTGGAGATTCTTGCTTAAACTAATATATTTTTTAGAAAAAGGATTTGTCCCATTGGAAATCCTTATTATTACCAGGCCTTAAGCCTTGATTTGTTCTATGTTCAGTATGTGGCCTTCAGCCGAACTCAATGTGAAATATTTTACGATAAGGCCTTCAGCTATCTTAAATTAAAATTTGAAAAGTCACTTGTTTAAAAATTTTAAATTTTCTTCTCTGTCTGAAACTCTTGTTATCCAGGCCTTGCCGGCCGCGGTGGTCATGCGGTTCTAGGCGCTGCAGTCCGGAACCGCGGGACTGCTACGGTCGCAGGTTCGAATCCTGCCTTGGGCATGGATGTGTGTGATGTCCTTAAGTTAGTTAGGTTTAAGTAGTTCTAAGTTCTAGGGGACTGATGACTTAAGATGTTAAGTCCCATAGTGCTGAGAGCCATATTTTTTTTTTTATCCAGGCCTTAAGCCCTCAGTTCTTCTATCTACAGTGTGTGGCCTTCAGCCGAGTTTTTATGTAAAATTTTGTAACTAAGGCCTTCAGCTGTGTGTATTCCTTAAGGCAATTTTAATAACTTGTGTTCGGGCCTTCAGACGTATTGTTTTTGAATGCTTTCAAGGGCATGAGTGATTAAGAATTTTAGCAAAATAAAGTTTGTATGTTTTGTGCAACTGAAAGTAACTGATTTTGGCCCCTTTACACAACTAAAATCTGATCCGCTTTGTCCTTCAAAACCAGATTTCAGCCATCCAACCTTTGGTGTTGTGTCTTACCGTATTGCGGAGACAGGATCTGTAGTACCACAGACTATTGACCAAGGATGAGCACGTGTTTCTCGTGTGCCTCACCTACATGAGCACGTTCTATGGGCTGTCGATGAGGAGCCAGGTCAGTGCTGGGCAAGTGGGCCTGGCACAGGATACATATTCTAATTCTGCATGAAGGACATGAATCAGTATCACCTTCAATGTGTGCAGCGCTTTACGCCTGTCCATCACATACCAGAAGAGAACTTTTGCTGATGGTTTGTTGCACAAACTTCAAATGCGTCGTTTGTTTACGCACGAGGCGACGTTTGTAGCAGATTAACTAATAAGTTTCCTCAAATAACTCGTGTGGGTCTATCGCAGTCTTCGTGCCAACAGTATAGCCTAGACACGAGCGTTAGTTCAGTGTTTAGGTTGGAAATATAGGTGACTGGTAGGGCCATACGTTCTTCTAGCACGTCTTGCAGGTGCTGTCCACTGTGCCTTTACTCAGAACTGCCTTCAAGACATACTAGAAGCTGTACTCCTGCAAATAAGGAGAAACACTCTTTTTGTGCAAAAGAGAGCTGCAGCACATTTCATCCTCAGTTTACCAGATGCACTGGCTGTCGTCTACCATGGCAGATGAACAGTTATAGGAGAACCAATTCCACAGCCTGCACGTTCCCCCGACCTCAGTCCTTTGGATTACCTCTGGGCACCTTAAACAAATGGTCTGTACAGCAGACCATCTCGATGCAGAAACTCTTCATTAATGTGTCAAGGGTTCGTGCGAAACCTTTCAAATCCGTCATGGAATAGTTCAGAGGGTGCGACAGTCCATAATTCGACGAGCGCCTGCGTGTTTAGAAGAAAGGCGAAACATTTAGGGCATTTATTATTCGTTCATGTGTCGATGAGTTCCAACACGTAAACTGTACACTTTCTTACTGATTTGAAAACGATAGGTTTTTGGACATATGTTGAAATGAACTTTTTTCTTGTTGTCGGATAAGGAATCTGTCCACGAAGTTAGTATAATTAATTTTTAAATGTCCTTTCTATTCACGGTAAGTGGACGAGTAATTATACCGTATCAAAGCATCTACTCAACGGAAAGAAATTTTATTCATGTCACACAACTGAGGAGCTGACACCTAATTGATAATGATGTTCCCTAGCCTGGTTTTAGAGGATTTTGCATGACGACAGATTCTATAAGTTACGCTAGAAAACTTAACGACCTCATGACGAAATGTTACTAAGATTTTGAGACTCGATGGGCTTGCAGATAAGTATATATTGCAGTAACCAGCAACAAACAGCACTAAAAAAATGGTTCAAATGGCTCTGAGCACTATGGGACTTAACATCTGAGGTCATCAGTTCCCTAGCACTACTTAAACCTAACTAACCTAAGGACATCACACACATCCATGCCGGGGCAAGATTCGAACCTACGACCGTAGCGATCACGCGGTTCCAGACTGAAGCGCCTAGAACCGCTCTGCCACTCTGGCCGGCAATAGCACTAAACAAAGATTTTGTAAATGTAGAGCAGACACTTTATGTCCTCTTCCTCATCAAACCTACACTCTTTTATGTCTATGTTCAGTTATTCCACTGTTTTCAAAGTTCTAATCATACCTGCTTTAACGTCTCTGCGACTGGCAGCTAAATAAGCCTCTCGTCAAATGTAACGCCCAAAAACACCGCCAAACTGTTAAAAGCTAGAGAAGTGGTTCTCAGATGCCGGTCAGGCGTATTCAAAACATAGCCGGAACAATGAAAATTTACTTACACATTTGGTACATGAGCAAACTTAAACCAATGGCCGCCCGCGGTGGAAGAGCGGTTCTAGACTCTTCAGCCCGGAACCTCGCGCCTGCTACGGTCGCAGGGTCGAATCCTGCCACGGGCATGGTTGTGTGTGATGTCCTTAGGTTAGTTAGGTTTAAGTAGTTCTAATTTCTAGGGGACTGATGACTTCAGATGTTAAGTCCCACAGTGCTCAGAGCCATTTGAGCCATTTCTTTAAACCAATGTTCGCTGGTCATTCCTCCAGCCTGATAATACTCGAGGTGACGTGATATGGCTGCAAATCCAGAGGAGAAATACTAGATTACGAAACTTATGTACAAGGAGAGAACCTTAAAAGTACGCTATAACTTGGACGAAGCATTGTTAAATCCAACAACGACAAGCGTAACACTGTAACTACTACTACTGGGCAACCTATGTTCCTGAGAACTCGGTGTCTAAAGTATCACTCATATAGGGAGGATCATAGTTACCGCGGGACTGCTACGGTCGCAGGTTCGAATCCTGCCTCGGGCATGGGTGTATGTGATGTCCTTAGGTTAGTTAGGTTTAAGTAGTTATAAGTTCTAGGGGACTTATGACCTAAGATGTTGAGTCCCATAGTGCTCAGAGCCATTTGAACCATTTTTGATCATAGTTACACAGGATGGTGTTCAAGGACAATCTCGTCGTGTGGCTGATGTTACACAGAGGGGCCCCTTCTGTACGTCACCGAGAATGGTGTGTAAGGCTAAGGTGTATGAATCTTACGCCGCTGGTTCATCTTTATTCTTGTTCCGAGTAGTTGAACGAAGTTGACAAAGGTAGAAATGTTGCCACAAGAAGAAATAAATTGTTAGCTGTGTTTACGTTTGGTATAAAGTTATACACTGAAGCTCCAAGGAAACTGGTATATGCATGCGTATTCAAATACAAAGATACATAAACAGGCAGAATAGGGCGCTGCGATCGGCAACGCCCACACAAGACAAGTAGTGCCTCACGCAGCTGTTAGATCGGTTACTGGTGCTACTGTTTACCAAGATTTAAGTGAGTTTGAACGTGATGTTATAGTCGGCGCACGAGCAACGGACAGCGATGAACTGAGGATTTTCCAGTACGACCATTTCACAAGTGTACCGTGAATTTCAGGAATCCGGTAAAACATCAAATCTCCGACATCGATGCTGTCGGAAAAAGATCCTGCAAGTCAAGGACCAACGACGACTGAAGAGAATCGTTCGACGTCACAGAAGCATAGCCGTTCCGCAAATTGCTGCAGATTTCAATGCTGGGCCATTAACAAATGTCAGTGTGCGGACCATTCAACGAAACATCATCGCTATGGGCTTTAGGAGCTCGCCTGGGACGATCAGCTCCGACACTGGTCTGTTGACGACTGGAATCATGTTGTCTGGTTGGACGAGTCTCGTTTCAATTTGTATCGACCGGATTGACGTGTACGGATATGGAGACGATCTTGTCGGCAGGGGACTGTTCAAGCTTGTGGAGGCTCTGTGATGGTGTGGCGAATGTGCAGTTGGAGTGATATGAGAGCCCTGATATGTCTAGAAACGACTCTGACAGGTGACATGTACGTAAGCATCTTGTCTGATCACCTGCATCCATTCATGTCAATTGTGCCTTCCATTGAACTAGGGCAATTTTAGCAGGACAATGCGACACCCCACACGTCCAGAATTGCTACACACTGGCTCTAGGAACACTCTTCTGATTTTAAATACTTCCGTTGGGCACCAAACTCCCCAGACATGAAAATTATTGAACATGTCTGGGATGACTTACGTCGAGCTGTTCGGAAGAAATCTCCACCCTCTCATACCATTACGGATTTATGGACAGCCCTGCAGTATTAATCATGTCAGTTCCCTCCAGCACTACTTCAGACATTTGTAGAGTCCATACCACGTCGTACTGTAGCACTTCTGCGTGGTCGCTGGGGCCCTACACGATATTAGGCAGGTGTACCAGTCTCTTCGGCTCCTCAGTGTAAGAGTTTATCGAAGAGCATGAAACAAAATGTGTCAAAAATTAGCAAAAAATCATCTTCTATTTATTTAATGTCACATGAAACGGTTGTAGATTGTCGTCAAGAATCAAATTCAGCGCTAAATGCAGACATCCCCAGCTTATCTTAGTCACAATGCATACATCGTTTTCTACCAAACTGACTCATAAATGTTAGCCATGGAATTAGTTCCTAAAGCAGTTCCAGCTATCCTGTTTCGTATGAAAATATATTTAGAACGACTGCTCTTTACGTAAACTGAGAAACTGAGATAATGATTCTGAAAGTTTGTCCTGCATGCATGCAGTGCCGAACACACATGAACGGTTGCCGTATTATACCCATGAAAATCCAAAAACTTTTATCTCTTAACTTAATTTTATACAATTACGTTTATTCCTGATAGAATACTCAGTGCCGGCCGCAGTGGCCGAGCGGTTCTGGTCGCTTCAGTCCGGAACTGCGCGACTGCTACGGTCGCAGGTGCGAATCCTGCCTCGGGCATGGATGTGTGTGTTGTGCTTACGTTAGTTAGGTTTAAGTGGTTCTAAGCCTACGGGACTGATGACCTCAGATGTTAAATTCCATAGTGCTCAGAGCCATCTGAACCATTTTTTGAATACTCAGTACTGAATTCTACGGAAGTTCCAGATGCAGTTTGTTCACCACTGCCTAGATTTGCAGTACAGTTTTATTTTTGTTATCAATAACACATCCGTTTCGATTACATTTGTCTTTCCTGATTTGTACTTAAACCAACGCAACACATTAATCGAAACGTATCAGTTGCACAGCTATAGGGGCCGAATTCAAATTAGATGGTCTTATTTATCAATGGACTGATTAGATACACTAGCTCCAGGAACTTGTTACATTAAAATATTTTTCTTCTTTTTCATTTGGATCAATCACTTCGGATCACACTTGCATTTGAAAGTAGTAACCACTAAATTTTATTTGATGCATTATTCTGATATGTTGACACCATATAAATAATTATAACCACAAAAGCACATGTCATGCAGACCTTTGCTAGGATCGTTCAGTGCAATTTATTACCAGGGACTGAGAGTCGCTTCGTGTCGTTCTCATACTACACTACGTGATCAAAAATGTCCGGACACCCCCAGAAACATACATTTTTGATATTAGGCGCATTGTGCTGCCACCTACTGCCAGGTACTCCCTATCAGCGACCTCAGTAGTCATTAGACATCGTGAGAAAGCAGAATGGGGCTCTCCGAGGAACTCACGGACTTTGATCGTGGTGAGCTGATTGGGTGTCACTTGTGTCATACGTATCGTAGGCGAGACTTCCACACTCCTAAAAATCATTAGATCCATCGTTTCCGATGTGACAGTGAAGTGAAAACGTGAAGGGACACGTACAGCACAAAAGCGTACAGGCCGACCTCGTCTGTTGACTGACAGAGACCGCCGACAATTGAAGAGGGTCGTAATGTGTAATAGGTAGACATCTATCCAGACCATAACACAGGAATTACAGATTGCATCAGGATCCACTGCAAGTACTATGACAGTTAGGTGGGCGGCGAGAAGAACTTGGAATTCATGGGCGAGTGGCTGCTCATAAGCCAGACATCACGCCGGGAAATGCCAAACGAAGCCTCGCTTGGTGTAAGGAGCGTAAACATTGGACGCTAGAACAGTGGAAAAACGTTGTGTGACTGACGAGTCACGGTAAGCAATGTGGCAATCCGATGGCAGGGTGTGGATATGGCGAATGCCCGGTGAATGTCATCTGCTAGCGTGTGTAGTGCCAACAGTAAAATTCGCAGGTAGTGGTGTTATGGTGTGGTCCTGTTTTTCATGGAGGGGTCTTGCACCTCTTGTTGCTTTGTGTGGCACTATCACAGCTCAGACCTACATTGATGTTTAAAGGACCTTCTTGCTTATCACTGTTAAAGGGCAATTCGGCGATGGCGACCGCATCTTTTAAAACCATCGAGCACCTGTTCATGATACACGACCTGTATTGGAGTGGTTACATGACCATTTCATCCCTGTAAAGGACTGGCCTGCACAGAGTACTGACATGAATCCTATGCAATACCTTTGGGATGTTATGGAACGCCCACTTCGTACCATGCCTCAACGACCGACATCAATACATCTAATAAGTTCAGCACTCCGTGAAGAATGGGCTGCCATTCCCCAAGAAATCATCCAGCACCTGATTAATGTATGCCTGCGAGAATGGAAGCTGTCATCAAGGCTAAGGGTGGGCCAACACCGTACTGAATTCCAGCATTACCGATAGAGGGGACCACGAACTTTCAGCCAGGTGTCCGGATACTTTTGATCACATAGTGCACGTATGAGAAACTGGTGACAACATGTGACGAGTGTGCTTGAGTCCTGGCTGCAGCAATAATTCTGACTGACCATCATTGCGGATAGTCTTGACCAAAGTCTTCAGAATCTTTCCAGTATAAATTTATCTAACTTCAGGTGGAGCAGCGAAGTGTCAATATGGGGTATACTGAGGCCTCTTGCCTGAAATATCACCCTGGAAAGACACACCATGTTCATGTATATACTATTGGCAAGATTTCGTTCTGAACTAGAGATGCGACTTTGCTTTGTCTCTAAGGACTTCTCTTGGTGTAAGTGATTACGACCATCGCATGTGAAATGTTATGTGGATAATGAACACAAAGTAGACATCCCCAGAATGGCAGTGAGACTTGAGATTTCAAAGTAAAGGTATAATCACAAATGATATTAAATATTTTTATTTTATGTTATTTTATGGGGATGTTATGGACTTAAGCTGAGGAACTAGTACATTGTAAGGTGATCATAACATTTTTGCGTATATCTCTCGCACTTCTTATCCAAAATGTGTACGAAATTTTCTTCCAACTCGTGGGTTTGACGCCTGCACAGTCAGGTTGAAGGTCACCACAGTGTACATTAACGAACTATTATAGATGCTTGTACGTATGGCAGTAATGATCTGCAACGTTTCTTAACCGACTTCATCGCACCTTACTTCAAACGTATGTCAGTGGGTGTTCGTAATTGCATCTAAAATCATCAATTTGCGACGATCCTACAACTGATCTTCCTGTAGTCGTGTCCATTACATAAACTACCCAAAGTAATAAAAGCCGTGAAGTGACTTTTTTTAGTGAATCAGTTTAATGACGACGGTTTCATAGCCAGAAGAGCCAAAGAAACAAGTACACCGCCTAATATCATGTAGGGCCCCCGAGCGCACGCAGAAGTGCTGCAAAACGACGTGGCAGGGACTCGACTAATGTATTAGTGCTGGAGGGAACTGACACCATGAATCCTGCAGGGCTGTACATAAATCCGTAAGAGTACGAGAGGGTGGAGATCTCTTCTGAACGGCAAGGCACCAGATATGTTGATGCATGTTAATGTCCACGGAGTTTGGTTGCCAGCGGAAGTGTTTAAACTCTGAAAGAGTTCTTGCAGCCACTGTGTAGCAATTCTGGACATGTGGGGTGCTGCATTGTCCTTCTGGATTTGCTTAAGACCGTCGTAATACACAATGGACATGACAGGCTTCAGATGAACATACAGGATGCTCTAACAGGTGGTTTGTTTCGAACCTGGAACCGACGGTAGTTTGATTGGGTATCAAAGACGCTACCCCTAGACCACGAGGCAACAATCGTTATGTTTCTAATGCGATAACAATACAGTTACTTTTGTGACCTGTACAGTGACTGCCTCTTGTAAGGAAACGCTCCTGACCATAGAAGAACACTGAAGTGGCAATAATTAGAAGAGTGCCAGATAAGGATCCAATGATACCCAAATCCTACAGTCTTTTGAACGTTTTCGGCAAGATATTTGAAAAACTATTACGCAAAAGGTTACAAGACCACAAACTGCCACTGGGTATGAGCCCTCAGCAGTACGGGTTCAGAAGAGGCAAGGCAACTGAGAACGCAGTTAATAAGGCTTTCTCGCTAGCGACAGATACTCATTCTACGTACGCTCTGGCGATGATTATTGATAATGCTGTCGATTTCGACAACCTATGGTGGCCCTTTTTCTTTGGTTCTCGAAGGGACCAGTGTGTGGTCCAGAGTTTTGGGATGTAGCACTGGAGCCCACACTAAATACGTTACATGACAGCGGCATTTACAGATGACGTGCTGTTCGCATTATGTGGTGACTGCAGAAGAATTATAGAAGTCACATGTAATGCGGCCCTCCGTGAAGTAGAGGGCTGGTGTTGAAGTATTAGCAACTTAGAAAACAACGTATCTCCTGCTGAAAGGGAACCTAATGAGAAATCCTAAATTAAAATTAACTGATGTAACGATTAGGAGAATCGCAGTATCGAGATATTTATTGGTATTTCTGAATTGACGTCATAGCTTTGCATTTCATGTTGAGGAAGCAGGCAGAATAGGTAGAAAGGTGATGAATAGAATTACAACGATTGCAAATAGTGCCATTCGGCTTCCCTTGAAGACAATCAGAGTATGCCACCAGTCTATGTTATTATCAGTCGTAGGATACAGTGCGAATGTTTCGGCTCTTACACTGCAGTCAGCGAAGCCAGATTAACGGGTGCCTACTGCATTACCCCGAACGATCCTTTGTTCGTAATTCTAGGAATATAAAGGAAAATGGGGGCCTTTTACTGATTAAAGAAAGCCAATCATATGGAAGAACGAAGGGCGATTGGAACTGAGGCCAGATAGAAAGAGGCAATAAAAGATCGCTAATACAGCTGTGGCAGAATGAATGGGACACTTCAGGCACAGGCAGCAACACCGAATTTCTCCTTAACATCTGGGAGGGAATAAAAATGATATTTCTTAGCCCATCGAGGGGGCTGATACATTACCTGACTGGCCATAGCCCTTATGTCTCGTATCCAGAAAAAATCAAATGACAGATGAATGACAGCTTCGCCTGCAGATGGAAAAAGATAACTGAGGTCCGCGGTCACCACATGGAATACCGTCCCTAAAATCGCGTACATTTCGTCGATGCAAGTGATCATGAAAGGGTGGACATCAAGAAGTGACGGTGACGGGTAGATTATTTGCATAGTGTAAACGCTGCTGACGTGCTGCCCGACGCCCAAAGAATCCAGCAGACTACGGTTGTTGACCGGAAGAGTATGAAGGCGGATCCAGCAGCGGAGATAGTCACGTGCAAGTTAAATACAGCAAAATAAACAAACAGAGAAGCAGTTCTGTAATGTTTGCAGTAGATTAGTAGTTGGGTAATTGGTTAAGGGTTTAAGGTAGTTTTGCATTAGCAGAAGTAGTTATAGTTTTGTGTATATAATCAAGTATCAGAAATAGATAATTTTTTACTATCCAAGGAAATAGGCCGTAATTATGAAGAATAAATAAATAAATAAATAAATAAACAACTGAAATAAGGAAATGTAAATTGAACTGAGTCTTAGAAAAAATAGAAATGCATTCTAAGATAATTTTTCATAAAGTAATTGGTATAAGGCAAGATAATCTGGAGTAAGTATTTACGCGGAACAGAAATTAATGTCTTCTAAAATAATATCTTCCAGGAACTACTAGTGTTATAAAGCACAAAAGATTTGCAAGGGGACGTTGCTGTCACTGCGCCACTCACGGCAACGAACACGCCGGAACTTTCTCACTCTAGTTTTCACACATCCAGCACTCTTCTCAGTGTGTTCACACCTCGTGGAATGAAATTAAAGTTGACGGTGGTAATTTAAAAAGCAATTACAGAGTGACAAGTCCATGATGGAGAGCTCCAGTAAATTTTGGGTGTACACAGAAAGCTGATGGGAAACCGCGAATTCACTAAAATTAATTATTCTCCGTGTACTTAGATTATAGCTGCCTTACTAACAGTTGCCCATATACAAAATCATCTTTCGCAAACATAACAGCAGTCTCTTTAACAATCCAGGCTATTTGCCGAAATAAATGAACTGGTAGGAACAAATAGAGCCAGACCAACATATGTTATCTGATATGCTAGCATACTCGCATACTGCTAGAAAATATGGAGAAGATGGTAAAGAATAGTTTGAAATACTCAGTGAATCACTCATTTCTTAAATCCTTCATTAATGTGTGGAGTAATCATCAGCTGTGGGTGTAAAAAACTTATTTATAGTGAAAGATAGTCCACCCATTTATATAAATACGGTAATTTAGTCTTAGATTTGCCAGTGGTAGAGAGGATAATGCTGCTGAGAGTCTGCGGAATACTGCTATCATTAAAGGAAAAGTTAAGTCTTGCGATTAATGGAGCCGGAAGGGCACTTAACGTTCGCCAGTAACAGCTTCGTCGACGGCTTCGTGTTCGAAAATCTTGTAAAGAGGGAAAATACGTTACTGGGACAATATTGTCCAGTAATCAGTATACCATACCGTTAACAATGTATACTGGATTCTCGTCTGTGAAGCTGAAATACTGAAATCACTGTATACAGCGGTGCCAGAGAATACAAGTAAAATATTGATATGTCTTAAGGCTCCCGTAAGGAAACCGATCTGCGAAAAACGTTCTACCCGCAAGCATACCCCAAAATGTTGCATGATACAGACTTTTAGGTACATCTTCCACAATTAAGGGGTGCTACACCACCGGTAGTCGACTTGGTCCCTACCGCCCACAAATGGGTGTTACATCTTTGCCGGCCGAAGTGGCCGTGCGGTTAAAGGCGCTGCAGTCTGGAACCGCAAGACCGCTACGGTCGCAGGTTCGAATCCTGCCTCGGGCATGGATGTTTGTGATGTCCTTGGGTTAGTTAGGTTTAACTAGTTCTAAGTTCTAGGGGACTAATGACCTCAGCAGTTGAGTCCCATAGTGCTCAGAGCCATTTGAACCATTTTTGTTACATCTTTCATGGCGGCCAGTAGGTGGTACGGGCTTTAAAGCCATTTTACCAATTATTTGACAGCAGAATATCGCTGCTCGCAAACATACATTTTCACGTAAGGCACTTGGTAAATAATAATTATTATTATTATTATTATGTGCTTTAAATTACTGTCACTCTTCTTTATAAATTGTATGAAATAAAGTTTCTACCCTACTTTATAAATCACCCGTACGTGGAAGATACAAAAATGAGCGGTAAGTAGAAAGGTGGACTACCATTGTTCTAGACGATATGCAGTCTTCAGTAAGTCGTCCTAGCCACTGTTTTATTACACCATGGATATTTAATGATGTTACAGAGAACTTACACATTAATCTTTTATGTATACAACATTGGAGGTCTCAGAGCTAATCATCAAGTTTCTGCAAATATCTCCAATTTTGAAAGAGCTCTCGTGAAAAATAATGTAATTCCAGAATTTTCTTGCTGTAATACTGAGACTTTTGAAAAATTTTCCTGTAATTATTGCTACGGAAACATGCGGAACCGCTTCTCCTTAAACTATGAATTACTTACGCCTTACTCATACAGGCATTCAAGTCTGAGAAACGCTTTTTACGGACATCTTACATTGTCAGTCTAAAATGTCCTCACTCCGAGATAGCGGGGTGTGCGCTCGTACTCATGTGCTATTACATAGATAGCCAATAGCACAAATGCTGTTCTGACAAAGGTGATTATCCGTGTGTAGATGCAAACTGATGTATGTTGCAGAGTGCATAATGTTTGTTACCAATAATAAAAGGTTCGTCTTAACTGGCCACTAACTGCATGCCACCGATACCTGGGAGAGAATGTGTAAGATGCCATGGATGCCAAGGGCCCGCCGACTGCAGACTGAGATTTTTTAAAATGTTGAAATAAAGTTGTGTTCTGATTCGTACTTGGTCTCATAATGATCTGACTCGCGCTAATCAAGATGCCGAAGTTAATGTTGTACGTAACAATTGACTCTGAAAGATAGTTTCAGATTCTAAAAGGTATTAGGGGAAAATGCAGTGGTGTTGATTTTTAATTTCTGCTGGAAGTGATTTGAATTATTGCATTTGAAGTTTCAATCTGTTGAACTGAAGGGATGTCTGACAACTTGATTGGAAAATTGTCTTAATTTGACTTAGTCTGGATAAAGCATTGAAACCATGACAAAGCATGACTGTTCATATACTCTGTGTGAGCTATCCTTGGAGAGGTGTTTTTCTATTTTTTGGTATCGTAATAGTCACGTTTACCTTCGCCGATTTCTAAGTAGTCGGGCAGAGATAGCAAATATTTCAGACCCCCATATTCGTGTGGTATCTCCGTGCACCGTTAACTAGTTCTCGCAGTTCAAGTTATCCACAGAACTCAACCCTCTGAGAGTAGTAAGCACCTAAAGGCTTTAAAAGGTCTGCCTGACTGGGGAGCCTGCCAGGATACGACGCTATATTTCATTCAGGGAGTTGGAGAGAAGCTGCAGTCTGACCAACAAAGTATGGTGATGCCGATCGACATTGTGCGGTCACTCCACATTGTGGTAGGCATCCACAACTGGTGGCAGGTTTCTACCACAACTCAAAGTTTGTCTCAACATTTCTGGAACAACCAGTGCCTTGTAAATTATAGGACAGAGCATTTTATTCTTTTAAATTTTGTATCCGGTTGGAGGGATTGGAAAACCGAGTTTTGCTAACAAAATATATGTTCACTAAGTTTCTGCAGTTAAGAAACTTAGAAAATTCGGATTTTCATCAGTTTTTCAACAGAATTTCTGTTTTTTTGTACTTCTAACGCTTTCGCACGTATTTTAATTTAAAAGAGGACAAAATTCTCTACAAATCTGATTACTACTAATTTTTTCAACACCCAATTCAAGGATTCTACAGTCACAAAAAAATCAGGTTTCCCAATTTTGTGCAAATTGGAAAAATACCTAGTTTTTGAGCACACTTCAGTTTATAGAGTAGAAATAAATTAGATATTATGTTACACATTGGAATTGATCATATCACTTTGTGATACTCAGTTGTAGCTGTAGCTGAGCAATTCTAGGTGCTTCAATCCGGAACTGCACTGCTGATGCGGTCACAGGTTAGAATCCTGCCTCAGGCTTGGATGTGTGTCATGCTCTTAGTTTAGTTAGGTTTAAGTGGTTCTAAGTCTAGGGGACTGATGACCTCAGATGTTACATCCCATAGTGCTTAGAGCCATTTGAACCATTTTGAAATCAGTTGTATCGTACTATATTGAATTGGGGACCTAGAAACAATGGAGAGGCTTCATTCTCGTCGTAGCCTGCAGTGGTCCACAGCCCCAGAACAGGCCACTGCAGTCCACTCACCCCACCGCCACCCCACACCGAAATCAGCAGGATTAATGTGCGTTTCGGCCCTCAGTGCAGTGGACCCCTCCTCCCCACCCCCCAATGTTTTTGTGGTGGAGTAATTATGGTGTAAATCGCCGATATAGCGCAACTGAGGTGGAATAGGGGGAACCAGCCCGCATTCTCTGAGGCAGATGGAAAACTGCCTTAAAAACCATCCACAGACTGGCCAGCACACCAGACTTCTACACTAATCCGCTGGGCAGCTTCCACCCGGAAAGCAGTACATTAGACCACACGGCTAACCAGGCAGGTGATAGTCAGTTACTACCAGTCGGCTCAGTCTTGACAGCCATCTCCTATGATTACTCAACCACTGAGGCATCTGAGCCCTGACTCATGTATGGTTAGCAAGGTACGTCACTTACTCGTTATCTTATCCATTACCAGCAAAAGTTAGTACACCTTGCAAAGACGACCTCGTTTTTGATACGATGGCTGCATATCCTAGGGGATTGTAGAAATACAGAAAACAGTTCCAACGTCGTCCGTCAACAGATAGCGTACAGACATAATTATGAGTGCGCCATCTGTGTTTGCATTTTAATAGGGATTAGTGTGGCCCAACGTGCACAGTAAGGAGGGGGCTATGCCGTGCTTCCTACAGCCAACAGAGTTGGTTTTAATGGGGTCCAACTGAGGCCTTCTGAGTGGCGGGAAGGTCCTGCCGAAGAATAGCCACCCAAGTTGGGCGCACTATGTTAGTTGTGCAACGATGCTAGCATCAGTGGGCACGTTGTTCTACAACCCGTAAACGAGGTTCTGGTCATCCAAGCAGCACAGACGCCCGCCAGGATCGTCGTGATGTATGGGCAGCAGTGGCAGATCGTTCAGCCACAGCACATAGAAGAGTGCTTGTGAGCCCAGACACATCAACACGAATTGTTGCGAGCCGGTTATTACCAATGGGGCTACGAGCATACACGCCTCTAGACTGGTTTCCACTCACACCACAGCATCGACGTGTATGGATCAACTGGTGGCGTCAGAGTAACACTTGAAAGATGGAATGGCGTGCTGTGGTCTTCAGTGATGAAGTACATCCTGTATGCACGCAAGTGATGGTCGTTTGCGTGTTTGACGTGCCGAGGTCCTACGGTCCTGGGGTGCGATAAGCTACAACACTCGTTCACCTTCAGTGTTTCTGGGCCGAACACTAACCAGCGCTCGGTACATGTACAACGTTTGTAGATCTGTTATTTTACGGTTCTTGCAACAATAAGTTGTTTATGTTCCAACAGGATAATGCTCCTCCACACACTCCCCGTGAAACTCAACGTGCTGTGCAAGACGTGAAGCAACTTTTCTGCATGATCTCCAATCGAGGATGTGTGCGATATGACGGGATGATAAGTGACTCGCATGACATATTAGCCTACAATTCTTACAGAACAATGTGAACAAGTCGGGCAGGCGATTCATAACGTCTCACACGACAGCCTTCACCATGTGTACGATCGGCTGGATGCCAGAGTCAAATGGTTCAAATGGCTCTGAGCACTATGGGACGTAACATCTGAGGTCATCAGTCCCCTAGAACTTAGAACTACTTAAACTTAACTAACCTAAGGACATCACACACATCCATGCCCGAGGCAGGATTCAAACCTGCGACCGTAGCGGTCTCGCGGTTTCAGACTGCTGGATGCCAGAGCCAGTGGTGGCATTAGCACCTGTAGAGGCTACATTACATAGTAACACGGGTGTTAACAGCATGATTCGATACCCAGTATCTTCGCACCGCTTGTGTTATTGGTTTGTAAATGTGATCATTTCATGTACTCCATACGTAGTGCTGCAAGAAAAAATGTTGAGTGAATTGGAAACCTCTGAAAGGGTATATTACTTTTTTTCGGGTAGCGTACACGTATCAACACGCAAATTACCAGTGACAGAAAACTAAGCTATTACAATATAAACCAAAATAGGCTGCTAATTATACATGAAGAAAGAACCACGCAGTACAAATGAAACAGAGGTAGCTTAGTTATAATTAAAATGTATTAAATACACTGGCACTTATTACTATCACTTCTGGTTCCGTAATACTTCTGCCAGTATACTTTAACCTTTGCTGCACTTGAGATGGATATGTGAGTTACTTCTGACTTTTCGAAGGGTCGAGTTACTCTGTGCCACCAAAAATGCTTTGATTAGTAGAATCGAGCTAAGGAGATAGAGTGGATCCCAGATCGACAGGTTCATCCACCAGCGAGTCAGCCTCTTCCAGTTCATTGAGTTCGACGTCTATTTCTGCAGGAGCACGCTCCGCCACACCTCTACATAGATGAGCACGAAAGAACGCGAGGAACTGCCTCAGGTGCTGGATGATGGCTCTTTACAGCACGCCTCAGACTGTGGTTACTGAGCCCAGACTGATTTCTCAGGAGCTTTCCAGTATCCCATCCAACTTGTCAACTGGTGGTAACACTGTAAAGAACAATACAACGCAGCATCTCTAGTGGGTGGCATTCTTGGAAGATTCAGTTGCTTTTCGTGTCAGACTTGGCGAATAGTTGATACTGCAAATTGTCAGTCCGTCTGAGAACTGATGACGCCTCCAGGATACAACGCGATAGCTATCTGTTCTCCAATTGTTACTATCTCACCACATTTCTGGAAAAGGCGAGCCATGACAATTCTAACATCAGGACGAGGTGCTGCTGAAATTTGCGGTAACTGGTCGTCTATAGGAGAATATGCTGAATGGAAATATACTGAATGGAAGCCACTGCAATAGTGTAAGAATTTTGCTGTTGTTTGCTAATGAGCTGTGAGCACACTACGAAAACAATCACCAAAGGAAATCGCGCTCCATGGAACAAGAAATAAATGCAATCTTGTCCGCTAAATAATTCCTACCTTCCTTTTTCATACAACACATTATTAACGTCATTCGTCTATAATACACGTACGGGATCTGTCTGCAGTTAGTCAGTCTTATGCTCCACATCGCGCGTCGCGCTGTATAACCGGAGTGTGTTAGAAAGTACTAGACGTTTTTTCATCGATGCTATATATGCTGGCAATGACGCGAAATGAGACGTTTAAATTCAATGCACAAAACAACGTACAAAATATTTCTGTGCTATAAACAGAAATAAAGTGCTCAAAAACTTGGTGATTTTCCATTTTGCACAAAGCTTGAAAAATTCAGTTTTTGGTGAACTGTAACGCCCTCGTTATTACCTGCAGAAAGAAGTTATAGTAGTCAAATGTATATAAAATTTTGTACTCTTTAAAAAAGACGAAATATCTGCCAAAGTGCTACGAGCACAGGGAACAGATCTTTTTAAAACTAAAAAAGAGACGGAAATTTTCAAAATCTTTTATCTACAGAAAGTCTAGTGAAAATAAATTCTGCTGGGAAAACACGGTATTCCAATGTTTGCAGCAATATGGAAGAGTTAAAAAACCAAAATCTTCTTCACTATCTTTTGTAAAGTATAGGCTTTTTTCCGACAAAGTCTAGTGAAAATAAATTCTGCTGGGAAAACACGGTATTCCAATGTTTGCAGCAATATGGAAGAGTTAAAAAAACAAAATCTTCTACACTATCTTTTGTAAAGTATAGGCTTTTTTCCGACAGTTCGATTGGACCAGAAGGCCAATTGGTCGACAAATCACATCCTCCCAAGAATAATAAGCGCGTGAAGGACAGAAGAGCTCCACCACAATTTTTTACAAGTTCTCCATGTAAAGTGATATCGCTTGGCTTGGCAGGATCTGGCTTTCCTGTATAACAAAAGTTAGCAAAGAAATGATAGCCGAAAATATGAACAGTGCGTTTGTAAATAGAAGTATCTGTTAATCTGAGTAGATTAAGCAACGATCTCAGTGTTGGGCAATACTGGTAGCTATTGTGTTAGCGAGTCATGTTATGACATGCTAACGCTGGATGTACAACACGAGCTGTATCAGCGTACTCTGCTGCATAAAACGTACGGGCGACAGAAGTGTTGCATGGCGTGTACTGCGAAGTAACGCAGCTCGATGAACTGTTCAATGAAGAACTACTGCAGGACAGCACGGAAGGTAAGTAAAAGACATAAATAATGACACTTTTATTCAGTGCAATAATTTCACTCTGGTCACCGTGATTCGTTATGGTCCCCGTGTGACAACAAAGCGTGGAACATGGTTGCTAACAAGATGCGTAATAATCGTTGCTGACAATAGTGCATGCTCTGCGACATGCTCACATGCAGGGCACACGACTGGTTAGGAGTTCTTGTGATACAGTTTCCATTCCACCACCAACGCGGTTGGCAACTTCTGTACGGTCGTTGGTCCATGTGGACGTGCTGCATTACGTATCCCCAACGCATCTCACGCGTGCTCGACGGAATATAAGTCGGAGGGGGGGGGGGGGGGGGGGGGGGACAGGCAGTCAGGCTGGCCCATTCACAGAGCTGCCGCTCACTCCAAGAGCTCCTCTACCGGTGTGACTTCCCATCGCCTCCTTACCTCTTCCTGTTTCTCCATCTCTCCACCTTCTCCTCGTCCACCTGCCCCCACCCCCCCTCCCTCTCTCTATCTCTCTCTCTCTTCTTCTCTTCCCCCTCTCCGCCTAACTCGTCCTCCCCTGTTTCTCTGTCTCTCTTCTCTCTAGCCACCTCCTCTCCCCTCATTTTCTGTCCATCGTCTCCTCCACTGTCTCTCTTTCTAACCCTCTCTGTCCACCTCTTCCTCTAGCCTCCAACAAGAGTTAAGTGATTCTTACCTCCACAGTACCTTTTTGCTATCAATAAATGATGTGTGTACTAAGTCTCGTTGAAATCTATCCAGTGGTTTAAGAAGAGATAATTACATACACGCATTTTTATTATATTGGCGTAATGGTGGAGACAGTGAGGTATTTCATGGCATATTGCCCAAAGCGAAATGAAACAAAATAATTTCGAAACATTTCTGTGTAATACTTCAAAGTACACAACTGGCCATTAAAATTGCTACACCAAGAAGAAATGCAGACGATAAACGGGTATTCATTGGACAATTATATTATACTAGAACTGAAATGTGATTACATTTTCACCCAATATGGGTGCATAGATCCTAAGAAATCAGTACCCAGCACAACCACCTCTGGCCGTAATAACGGCCTTGATACGCCTGGGCATTGAGTCAAACATAGCTTGGATGGCGCGTACAGGTACAACTGCCCATGCAGCTTGAACACGATACCACAGTTCATCAAGAGTAGTGACTGGCGTATTGTGACGAGCCAGTTGCTCGGCTACCATTAACCAGACATTTTCAGTTGGTGAGAGATCTGGAGAATATCCTGGCCAGGGCAGCAGTCGAATGTTTTCTGTATCCAGAAAGGCCCGTACAGGACCTGCAACATGCGGTCGTGCATTATCCTACTGAAATGTAGGGTTTCGCAGGGATCGAATGAAGGGTAGAGCCAGGGGTCGTAACACATCTGAAATGTAACGTCCACTTTTCAAAGTGCCGTCAATGCGAACAAGAGGTGACCCAGACGTATAACAAATTGCACCCCATTCCATCAAGCCGACTGATACGCCAGTATGGTGATGACGAATAAACGCTTCCAATGTGCGTTCACCGCGATGTCGCCAAACACGGATGCGACCATCATGATGCTGTAAACAGAACCTGGATTCATTCGAAAAAATGATGTTTCGCCATTCGTGCATCCAGGTTCGTCGTTGAGTACACCATCGCAGGCGCTCCTGTCTGTGATGCAGCGTCAAGGGTAACCGCAGCCATGGTCTCCGAGCTGATATTCCATACTGCTGCAAAAGTCGTCAAACTGTTCGTGCAGATGGTTGATGTCTTGCAAACATCCCAGCTGTTGACTCAGGGATCGAGACGTAGCTGCACGATTCGTTACAGCCATGCGGTTAAGATGCCTGTCATCTCGACTGCTAGTGATACGAGGCCATTGGGATCCAGCACGGCTTTCCGTATTACCCTCCTGAACCCACCGATTCTATATTCTGCTAACAGTCATTGGATATCGACCAACTCGAGCAGCAATGTCGCGATACGATAAACCGCGATCGCGATAGGCTACAATCCGACCTTTATCGAAGTCGGAAACATGATGGTACGCATTTCTCCTCCTTACACGAGGCATCACAACAACATTTCACCAGGCAACGCCGGTCAGCTGTGTATGAGAAATCGGTAGGAAACTTTCCTCATGTTAGCACGTTGTAGGTGTCGCCACCGGCGCCAACGTTGTGTGAATGCTCTGAAAAGCTAATCATTTGCATATCTCAGCATCTTCTTCCTGTCGGTTAAATTTCGCGTCTGTAGCACGTCATCTTCGTGTTACAGCAATTACAATGGCCAGTAGTGTAGCAGCTCATCCAAGCACATTTTATGTATTTTATAGGCCATATTTAGTCTTTCACATTCTCCACCGTTAATCGTAATGAATTTAAAAACATATTATAGAGTTCTTTTACTTTATACCAGTGGTACGTAAATGGACAACACATGTGGGAGAAAGGAAATTTCAAGCTAACGTATATAACTGAATACCAAAAACGTGAACAGCAGTAATTTCTTGATGAGAATTTAGATTTTGTCAGTTCTTTGTTACCTGCAGCTCTTGTGAAACAATGTTACGTACATCAAAGAGAATACTTTCAAAGAACTAATTTTCGAGCCTAACTCTCTGACGTACCCTTCTTTTTTACTGGCTACTTAATAAATTCAAGAGAGGGCTGTAGTCATGCCGTTGAGGCTGTAGTCATGCCGTTGAGGCTGACGCGAAAGTAATTTGCAAAGGCTTGCCCTGCGTGTTTTTTATGAGAAATTTCCTACATTGAAGTAGAGGAGCAAGAGAACAAATATAATTAAGGGAGCGTGTGTATGCATCACCTGGAGGGGTAACGGTAACAATTAGAAATAAAATCGTGGAGCAACCCCTAGTCGTATGTAACTTTCATTTACTACACGTTTCACTCATGAGACGCGAGCATCTTCAGCCAACGGCCACACGTTAGGTACATGTTGCTGGAACAGGTATTCCTGACGTAAGGGCTGTATAAAGCCAGATACAATTAACGTGTGGCTTATGGATACCAAATGGCTGAAGTTGCTCTCGTCTGAAGAGCCAAACATGTAGTAAAGGAGCCGGCCGGTGTGGCCGAGCGGTTCTAGGCGCTACAGTCTGGAGCCGCGTGACCGCTACGGTCGCAGGTTCGAATCCTGCCTCGGGCATGGATGTGTGTGATGTCCTTAGGTTAGTTAGGTTTAAGTAGTTCTAAGTTCTAGGGGACTGATGACCTCAAATGTTAAGGCCCATAGTGCTCAGAGCCATTTGAACCATTTTTTTTTTTTTGTAGTAAAGGAAAGTTCTTTGCGATCGGGGGCTGACCCAGAATTTTATTTATAATTAAAGGACTTGAAAATGATCTCTTGATTTTCTATTTTTTAATTTTTTATTTTTATTTATCATCATAAACCTGACTGGTCTGATGCAGCCTACCACAAATTTCTCTCTTGTGCTGACAACTTCACCTTTAATCTCACAAGCGAATATTCCCAAATGTAAATAAATGATCTTAATGAAACTTGTTGGGTAAGCTGACGAGTCAAAACAACGCTATATGTGTTTTTTTTTTAACTTCAACAAAGTGAACTCATTACCATATTCACTATGTTGAGCTGTGCCATAGGCCCTTTTAATAGCGTTTGGCATTCCTGTGGAGTGGCCCAGTTCGCCTGCTTGATTGCTGAAGCCTAGTATTATTACCAAACCTCAGGGCACAGGCCAAAACCCTGTAAGTTTTCTTGAAAATTTACACACCAGTTCATCATCTAGTTTAGTGACTGACACCAAGAAGCCCTTATGTCAGATGCATCTTCAACACTAAGTGGAGTGTAGGTGTTGCAGTCGAGGTTGCAAATGGATAGCCATGATGGGCACAACCACCACTGAACAAGTAAACTCAAAGCAGCTGGATTAATACCATGTGATAAGTGATCACCAGGATTATCTTCTCATTTGTCATGTTTGCAGTTGGCAACTGAACTCAGTTCCTGGATTTCAGAGACTCTGTTGGCCACAATAGTTTTCCAATGACCAGCACTTCACTGTAGCCAACAGAGAACTATTGTGGAGTCCGTCCACAAATGAATGTCGGCACTACCTATGATGTCTAAGGCATTGAGAATGAGTCGAACAAGAAGCAGAGATCCACATAACTCCAGTTGTGGAAGTCACTGTTATTTTACAGGGGCAACCCGAGATTTGGCTGCATCCAATGAGACCAACACACTGTTATTGGGAATAACACATCTGACATATACACACGCACTGTATGCCAAATATGAAGCATCACAAAAAATCATGAATTTCTCATTTAATATACCGGGGCAGGGAATGGTCCTCCTGTTAAAAAAAAATACCATTTGGGAAAGGCAGTTGCACATAAACAGCATTCCATTCATCAGTGAGATTGGATCGAAGAATTTCAACCCAATCAAGGCTTAGTTGCCACAAGCGCTGCAAGAACATTCAGCTGCACATGGAACTAGAATGCCTCAGAGCCAGGGTGTCATAATATCCCTAACGTTTCTCGCACAGGAATTTTTTCCATGACCTTGTGACTACTGGAACACCATTTCCTCAGTGAACCCCCCCCCCCCCCCCCCATCCCAGAAGCAAGTAGCTGAGTAGCTGAGTAAGCTGTGTTTTAAGATCCTGAGCTTTACCTTCCGTAGCTGATCCACCTGAGAAATCGGCCACATAAAAACTAGACATCAGCTCTTGTGATGCCATTGGAAACCTAGTGTACACAGTCTATATTCTTGCATCGGTTCAGACGGGGATTCCCACCACAAAATTCTCTGAATGTTCCTATCATCAGGATGGAGAGACACTTGGCGATACACTTTGGCTATCTCAGCTGACAGAGCCACAGTGAAGGAGCGAAATTTTATAATAATGAAAAATAAATCTGGCTGGACAGTGGGACCAACTGTCACGATATCATTGAGAGATACTCCATTAGAAGTGGCAGCAGAGCCTTCAAATACTACCGGCAACTTAGTACTGGAACTTCATTCTTTGAAGACAGCGTGATGTGGAAGGTAACACTTTGGACCAATAATACCTTGAGAATCAGAGACCTCCCTGTGTCCCAGTTCGACATATTCATGCATGGCTTGAGCATATTCCTTCTGCAGAATCGTTTGCCTTTTAAATCTCCTCTCAAGATGGTTCAAATGGCTCTGAGCGCTATGGGACTCAACTGCTGTGGTCATCAGTCCCCTAGAACTTAGAACTAATTAAACCTAACTAACCTAAGGACATCACACACATCCATGCCCGAGGCAGGATTCGAACCTGCGACTGTAGCAGCAGCGCGGCTCCGGACTGGAGCGCCTAGAACCGCACGACCACAGCGGCCGGCCCTCTCAAGATGTGCCAGTCTCCAAGAGACTTGTTGTCGTGAGTCATCTAAGGGTTTACAGTCAGGTTTCACTGACAATCGAACCACAAATCTCCGTTCTTCATCTCGTGCCTTGTGGCGCTGAAAGTGAATCTCACATATTTTATCCTGATACTCATCGTTTTCGTACACAGTTCCTCTAAAACCCAAAACCCTTGCAGGTTGGCATCTAAATTGTCACCTCTAACAAAGCACGAGGTCCTGTAGAACGAGGCATGTGGCATGCAGCTGAAGGCATCTTACCAGACAAAATCCAGCCCAATTTTGTTTCAATCAGTGAAGGCTGAATTGGTTTCACCGGGCTTTCCTACTAATGACATCAAAGGAAACCTCAGCACCAAGAATTAAATCCGCTGTGGCATGCTTGTTGAATTCTGGGTCAGCGAATGGAAGATTACATGGGACACTCCAGGACCTTGTGTCTATCTTGCTCACTGGTAGGTCACTGGTGACATGGTCTACGGTAGCATAAGTGGTTCTAACATGAAAGTCGTTGAATCTAGACGACAGTTCAACATTACAGGTGTAAGAAACTGAGGCTGCAAAGGCATTGATTATTCCTTTCACGGGAAACGAATGTTCGTTTCAGTTTTAATTCCACTGCCATGCCCTTAGATATGAAGGACAGCTGACTCGCACTATCTAGCAAAACTCTGCAAACCTGCTGTCTACCCATGCTGTCCTTAATGTTGACAACAGCTATTGCCAACAAAACTTTCCCGTTCGTAGCTTGATGGGCCAAGGAATTGTTTCCAGATTCACTATTCTGCTCATTCCCAGGATCTGCAGGCTTGTGGAGCCGTATGTTGTGCCTTCTCATACAGATCTTACAAGGAGAAATCTTGCATTTAGTCGAGAAATGACCAGATCGGTTGCACAAACAACACAGCTTATTATTTCACATATGCCCGCCACTCATCAATATCTAGTGATTGAAACCGCTTGAAATTAGTGATAGCATGAGGTTCAAGACAGAAATTACATGACTCCTCAGTATCAGCATTAGCCAGATGAGCACTCCTCACATGTCTCGTTTGATTTGAATTATTGGCATTTCCTTGCGGGTCCCTTGAGGTGTTATCCCTAAACCTGATCAACTCAGGGGCCTGACATTTTGTTTCGAAGAAATCTATCAGTTGATTTAATGTCGACTCAGACATCTTTACCTTCCACTCATGACGATTTATGGGTCGCATACCAGACAGAATCTCTTCCGAAAGAATAACTTCGTGAAGTGGAACATCATATTTGACAGATTCTAAGGCCTTCAAGTAGCTACATACGTGATTAATTAGTTGCCTATTATAGCTCTCTGCGCCATGTCCGACCATAGATAAAGCCAACAAAACCTTAGCATGTGTGGGTGCAATAATTTTTGTGTTATTATACATCTGCGTAATAAGTCCCCAGGGTATCGATAGGCTTCCTTCTGTGGCAGGTGTATGTTTCAATAGGTCTTTAGCTTCACCTCACAAAGATGAATTAAGGTAATGAAGTTGTTGAACATCAGCAATTGAATTGTTAACCATAATGAGACTAAAAAATGTATCCCTGTATGACGACCACTTAACGGATTCGCCTTCAAATTTGGCAAGTTAATAGCGGATAGTTTCAAAGAACTAACACTGTCCAACGGATTTGAGCCCAAAGGCTGCGAAAGCTGTGTGTACCTCTGCAATAAACCCTTGATAGTGGATTCAACGAAGTCCCACGAATCCTCGAATTCTACCCTATCCTTACTATGATCTGGTGATTCATCTTCGGTTTCCAGCCGTGTTTGAGACATATCAAAATCAATCTGAATTCGAGTCAGTCGACTTAATTTTGATTCCAGCATTTCGATGCTGGCACTGCATAAAGATCGCTAAGCCCGCGAGAGCGGCCTGCTTCACTAATTTAGTTTTCTCTGAGGCCTCCATTTTAGGACTGCGAAGATGATAGAAGGAAGGCAAGAGTTGCTCTTAATAGGTTGCAGCAGCAGTACGAGGCAGTACGGACTGGAACAGCAGCGGCGTCACGGGCAGTGGCAGCTGGCGTGTCAGGCGCTGCAGTCTCCGAGGGTGCAAAGTTTCGGCTGGAGCAGGAGGTGACGTCGCCGAAGATGCTGGCACCGATACGTTTCTGTGCTTCTCGCGTTTGAGTTAGAGACACAGTAAACGCACACAAATATCTCCCCGATCACCGTTGTTAATGCTGTTATTGTCGAAGTCCCGAACAGGCCTTGGGATACTCGATAGCGGTCACCAACGAAACCGATAACGTGCGCAGCTCACAAATACCGGAAAATAAATCAGCGCTAACGTAAATTCCGCGTGTTCACTGAATCCGGCCAGGAAGACCAAAATATGTATACAAGGGATCGTCCTCCCGTGGTGATACATTGGAGTTGACAGTATATAGTGCGAGAGGACTCACTGCCCTCCCCTCATCTCCCTTCACAATAACTGGACAGAACGAATTGTATACTACTGGCCATTAAAATTGCTACACCACGAAGATGACGTGCTACAGAGGCGAAATTTAACCGACAGGAAGAAGATGTTGTGATATGCAAATAATTACCTTTTCAGAGCATTCACGTAAGGTTGGCGCCGGTGGCGACACCTACAACGTGCTGACATGAGTAAAGTTTCCAGTCGATTTGTCATACACAAACAGCAGTTGACCGGCGTTGCCTGGTCAAACGTTGTTGTGATGCCTCGTGTATGGAGGAGAAATAAGTACCATCACGTTTCCTACTTTGATAAAGGCTGGATTGTAGCCTATCGCGATTTCGGTTTATCGTATCGCGAAATTGCTGCTCGCGTTGGTCGAGATCCAATGACTGTTAGCAGAATATGGAATCTGTGTGTTCGGGAGGTTAATACGGAACGCCGTGCTGGATCCCAATGGCCTCGTATTACTAGCAGTCGAGATGACAGACATCTTATCCGCTGGCTGTATCGGATCGTACAGCCACGTCTCTATCCCTCAGTCAACAGCTGGGGACGTTTGCAAGACAACAACCATTTGCACGAACAGTTCGACGACGTAGCAGCAGCTTGGACTATCAACTCGGAGACCATGGCTACGGTTACCCTTGACGCTGCATCACAGACAGGAGCGCCTGCGATGGTGTACTCAACGACGAACGTGGGAGCACGAATGGCAAAACATCATTGTTTCGGATGGATCCAGGATCTGTTTACAGCATCATGATGGTCACATCCGTGTTTGGCGACATCGCTGTGAACGCACATTGGAAGCTTGTATTCGTCATCGGCATACTGGCGTATCATCTGGCCTGATGGTATGGTGTGCTATTGGTTAGACGTCTCGGTCACCTCTCGTTCGCATTGACGGCACTTTGAACAGTGGACGATAATTTTCAGATGTGTTACGACCCGTGGCTCTACCCTTCATTCGATCCCGGCGAAACCCTACATTTCAGCAGGATAATGCACGACCGCATGTTGCCGGTCCTGTACGGGCCTTTCTGGATACAGAAAACGTTCGACTGCTGCCCTGGCCAGCACATTCTCCAGATCTCTCACCAACTGAAAACGTCCGGTCAATGGTGGCCGAGCAATTGGCTCATCGCAATACGCGAGTCACTACTCTTGATGAACTGTGGCGTCGTGTTGAAGCTGCACGGGCAGCTGTACCTGCACACGCCATCCAAGCTCTTTTTGACTCAATGCCCAGGCGTATCAAGGCCGTTATTACGGCCAGAGGTGGTTGTTATGGATACTGATTTCTCAGGATCTATGCACCCAAATTGCGTGAAAGTGTAATCACATGTCAGTTCTGGTATAATATATTTGTCCAATGAATACCCGTTTATCAACTGCATTTCTTTTTGGTGTAGCAATTTTAATGGCCAGTAGTGTATAAGTGTTTATTCTAATAAACTGTACAACGTGCACAGGCAGCAGGCCAACTGCGGCTCCTGGCTTAGCTTTGAGTCCGCTACGGGGTCTCGAAACTACCTGCCCAGCCGTTAAAACGACGGTTAGTCTTACCTGCGTGCACTAAAGACTTGGGAGATCCACTTCCGCAAACTATACTGGACAGTCTGACCTGCCCAGTTTGGAAGCTGCCACTAGATGGCACTTGGAGTGCGTTGCCGGGTCCAAATACATATACATATTCACTTATGAAATTTGGTATTAATAACCCATCCAAATTCAAAATCAATAGCAATGTGTATAGCTGCACCTCTAGGACAAAGTCTGATCTTCTCTCTTATGGATTAAATCTGACTAGGGCACATAAGGGGGTTAACTACGTTGCAATGAAAATTTTTGGTCACTTAGCAAATAACATCAGTAGTCTAACACATAGCAAACGATCATCTAAAAACAAATTAAAAGAATTTCTGAAAGACAATTCCTTCTACCTCAGAAGATAAGTTTGAAGATATAAATTGGTACGCTTACAAACAAAAATTTTTGTAATCTGACATATTCTACATCATTACGAAGTGTCGTATTCATGATCTACGGAACAAGCATTAATGTAAACGGAAATAAATATACATCATCGACCGGAATGATCATAGCATGTGATTTTTGGGGAGTGCCCATTACTGGATTGCAGGTAATATTCTGTTTTTATTTCCTCTCAAAGGATTTTAACATGTCGCACACCGTCTATGTCCGGTGAAAATTTTCTATGGCCGTCGTAAGTCTAATATGTGACCTACATCTAATAGGCTTCACCTCAAACATGTACAGTACGACGGAACAGCTGTCAGTAAAGAAATTAAAGGGAATGGATTTTAGAAGTACCTGCATTTGGAGGAAATGAATGTAACTGACATGTAGAAGTCAGAGTAGTATCTACACTTAAGTTAAGAGTCGGACAATGTGTTTCTATTTACATTTTACATCCGATGATTCTCCATATGAGATAGCCAGATGATATTTACAAAGAAATTGCCAAACCTATGGTCCATGATCGTTTACGTAACTCACTTAGCACGCTGCTTCAAAGGTGTCCATTTTTAAAGGTGGTTGAAGGAAAGAGGCTTATGATATTCCAAAAGGACCTTTGAGGTTTATCATGGTTCTGTTTGCAGAGGAAGAAAGGGTCACAGAAAATCTCACTGAAGCCTAGTGTGAACCGAACGAGAAGCTATATAACAGCAGCAGCCTCTTCGTAACATTATGAAGATCACGTTCCGAATCTTCTCACAGTGATAACGACTGCAAAGTTTGAGATATGTTATTGTAATGAGACGTACCGAAAACCTCACTTCTTGATAAAAGCTGCGAATTGATCTGGGTCAAGATAATTCAGGTGAAATAGATACCCACCATATGCATTACGATGAATTGGAGAGAAAACGTTTTAATGTATATCAGCAATATGTTTATAACTGTCACACTATTTGGGTAACAAACGATTTTTGAGGAAAGTTATGGCACTAACACTGCAATAGAAGTAGTTGATTGCTTGAGAGAGAGAAGTTGAGATTCCACTAGTTTTATGTACTTGATGCTATTTTGTCAAAAACTGACATTCTGCGTCCGTGGTTGTGTAAAAAGTATAGGTTGCCCCTTACAGAGAAGACATCAGCCACCAGCCACTTTTTACAATGCCATTTATTTATTTAAACAGCGCTATTTCCAGTTTTGAATCGGGAAGGTCGTCTTGAAACGGCTAGTTCACGTTAGGATACATTTTAGATCAGCTTTCACTCTTTGTTTTTTCCTTAGTAATGAAATTTCCTTAGGGTGGTGGTGTCCTATAACCAAAAGAAGATGCGACAAATGACTTTTTAACTGTAATTCTGTCTCACAACGAATTAGTTGATGGAAACAAATTAGTCTAGTGAAGACATTTGGTTACTTACGATGAAAACTCCGCGCTATTACGCTCCTGTGCTGACTGCTTGTGATGATGCTGCAGCGTAGACTGTATGCTGCAAATATTTCCCTAATACCTCCGAGAGTGGAAGTCTTTGGAATTTTATGGTTGGCGATATCGTTATCTTTGAGTACATAATTCCATGTGGTAAAACTACTTCGTGTGTGAGTGGTGATTTACATCATGTGTATACTTATATTAAAAGAATGTGAAGAATGATCACAAGCAGTCAACACTGGAACGTAATGGGGCGGATTTTTCAAGGTAACTAACCAAAAAGTCTGGATTAGGATAATTTGGCTACATAGCTTAAAATAGTTGCGAGGCACAATTACAGTTAAAAAGCCGTTGTCTCACATCTTCTTTTGGTTGTAGGACATCGCCACCACAAGGAAATTTCATCGTTTGGGAAAACAAAGAGTGAACGTTAATGTAAAATATATCTTAACCTGAAGTAGCCGTCTGAAGATGAACCTTTCAGTTCGAAACCATTAGCGGTTCTATATGATACAGAAATAAATAGCATCGCAAAAAGTGGCTTCATGTTGTCTTCGATGTAAGAATCAATCTATATTTACATACTTGGCTAGAAATTAACCCGTTTCAAAGCATATATACCAATGTTGACAGCCTTTCCTGTGTATCTTATACCGTAAAGTGATTGGGGAGGAGCCGACCACTGTGGCCGAGTGGTTATAGGTGCTTCAGTCCGGAACCGCACTGCTGCTACGGTCGCAGGTTCGAATCCTGCCTCGGTCATGGATGTTTGTGATGTCCTTAGGTCAGTTAGGTTTAAGTAGATCTAAGTCTAGGGGACTGATGACCTCAGATGTTAAGTCCCATAGTGCTTAGTGCCATTTGAACCATTTTTCTGAGGAGGAGATAGAATGCCAAATTCTATACATACACCGCTACTTCTGTCCTTTGCGGAGGGAAACTCATTCTAGAAACATATCACCTTACAGTCTGTGTGTGTGTGTGTGTGTGTGTGTGTGTTTGTGTGTGTGTGTGGGTGGGTGGGTGGGTGGGTGGGTGGGTGGGTTTGTGGGTGAGAGGGGGGAGGGGGGGGGAGAGCGGAGAAGAGACAAGACAGAGAATGATCATCAATGCACAGCAAGCATTTGTTGTGTACATCCGTAGAAACATGTAATAAAAAAATAGCTTTTCTAATACAGGTTTCCAAAGTTGTAACATACATAATCAGTGAAATGAGTACTGCAGTCGGTAATTAGAATGAAACTGATACAACGCTAATTACGGTGTGTATGTGCGGCACCAAAGCAATACGTCGCATTGTCTAGTGTCTGCTTGCATCATTTCCGTTGGAGGCTGATTGTTGTACGTCAGCCACAGTTTTTTGTCAACGTCGTCATATCTGATGGTAATCGAAATGAAGTATAGCACTCTCTCTCTCTCTCTCTCTCTCTCTCTCTCTCTCTCTCTCTCTTTCTCTCGGTATGTAGGGCATTGTTACGTATGTAATATTCTTTGGAATGCCTACCTTTTTCGACTTCCGCTACAGAGCAGGTGCGTGTTTCATATTCCTGCCATAAATGGATTGCAAAATCTGTTTCTGCCATAATATTATAAAAACATGTTACTATGATTCATACTTCGTACACTGAAAATGTAATTAAGCCATAAGATGTATTGTAAAGGTGTAGAAACATAATTGAAGTACTAACTACGTCATGCTCGTCCTGGGAAACTAAGCACAATTAATCAAGAATTTAATAGTTTATCTTAATAATTATATGTTACATGTCATTATAGTTTTCTATTTAAGACTAGCAATTGAAGAATAACACGTAACTGTTGGCTTTATTAGAACCTCTTCGGCTCGATTATAACAAGCACCATTTTTTTTTGGTTCTTGTTTGGTCACAGTCTTCCGACTTGTTTGATGCGGCCACCACGAATTCCTCTCCATCTCAGAGTAACAATTGCGACCTACGTCAATTACTTGCTGGATGTATTCTAATCTCTGTCTTCCTCTACAGTTTTTGCCCTCTGGTACCATGGAAGTCATTCCCTCATGTCTAAACAGATGTCCTATCATCCTGTCCCTTCTTCTTACCGTTGTTTTCCCACACATTCCTTTCCTCTCCGATTCTGCGTAGAACCTCGTCATTGCTTACCTTATGAGTCCACTTAATCTTCAACATTCGTCTGTAGCACCACATCTCAAATGCTTCGATTCTCTTAAGTTGCGGTATTCCCACAATGCATGTTTCACTACCATACGATTCTGTACTCCAGACGTACGTTCTCAGAGATTTCTTCCACAAATTACGGCCGATATTTGATATTAGTAGACTTGTCTTAGGCAGGAATGCCCTTTATGCAACTGCTAGTCTACTTTTGATGTCCTCCTTGCTCGTCCGTCATTGAGTATTAGGCTGAATAGGTAGCAGAAATCCTTTACTTCATCTACTCTGAGGCCATCAATCCTGAATTAAGTTTTTCGCTGTTCTCATTTCTACTGCTTCTCATTACTTTGGTCTTTCTTCGATTTACTCTCAATCCATATTCTGTACTCATTAGATTGTTTATTCCGTTCAGCAGATCATGTATTTCTTCTTCATTTTCACTTTGGATAGCAATGACATTATTTAATCGTATCATTGATACACATTCACCTTGAATTTTAATTCCACTAATGAACCTTTCTTTTATTTCCATCGTTGCTTCCTCGATATACAGATTGAACAGTAGGGGCGAAAGGCTACTTCCTTGTCTTACACCCTTTTTAATACGAGCACTTCGTTCTTCGTCGCCCACTCTCATTATTCCGTCTTCGCTGTTTTACTTATTGTATACGACCCGTGATGTACCCGTGGTCTAAAGTTGGCCTTTGGCTGTGCTGCGGTGAGGACGCGCTGTTTGTGTTCCTGCCGCGGAGCGAGCGCTCGTGTTGTTTACATAGTACTCGGCCGTTTCGCGCGTGCCGTACTCAGCATATAGATCACTATGGCGCACCAATACAGAAAATCGACGCTCAAATTTACGTTCCGCAACGAATTTGCACGGCCCAAAGCACTCGAAGTCGAACGATTTCTACGAGAAGAAGTTAAAATCCCGGCGACCGACATTCTCGGCATTCACTTGTCCATTGTGAGTAGTATCGTATATGTCAAGATCATCAACGACGCAACATGTGAACGGATCCTTCGGGACACGAAACAGGGTCTCCGTTTCTGCCATTCTGATGGCAATGTGGGGACTGTGCACGTCGATTATTCTGGCATGGGACTTCGCACGATCAGAATTATCGAACTTCCTTTCGAACTACCGGCGGAGGACGTCGTGACAGCGCTGCGCCCCTACGGCACGGTCCATGATCATATTGCGGAAAAATGGACGCAATTCCAGACATATCCTGTGCTGAACGGCGTCCGCCAGGTTCGAATAGAACTTAAAAGACATGTACCTTCATATCTGAATATCGGTGGCTGCCGTGCCATCGTCATCTACGATGGGCAACCGCAGACCTGCTCTGGTTGTGGGAAGGAGGGACACCTCAGATCAGAATGTATGCAACGTCGCATCACTCAACTGCCGCCGGCTGAAGCGGACCCGCCATCGCAGCCGACGCTGCTTCCTGTGACTTATGCAGCAGCCCTCACGACAGCTACCACTTCACCACGACAGCCGACACCCACTGTTGGGTCGCGGCTCCATGCTCCAATACAGGGCGATGATGACACACCCGTTCCACAAGATACGGATTCAACTCCGATGCCGCCGCCCCCGTCGACTGAGAACAACACACATGACGATAGCATGGCCGTAGACTCGCTTATTGTGCCTACGGCTGCCTTTGTGCCGGAACGTCGTGAATCTTTGCCATCGTCTGACACTGAAGGACACACCAGGAAGCAACGCTCTCCGAAGCGACGGAAGCGGAGGCGTAGAGCAACTTCCGAACTGGATGCGACACAGCCTCCAGAGGATGACGATTCCACCTTCAATGACGACGCTACCACAGAGGTAGCCGCCATTTGCTGCAGTGTGGCACCATCGAACGAAACTGAGGACAAACCACATGTATCTACAGTGGCAAAATCGGATGCCGAGCTGCAGGACAGATGCTGCCCACCACCTTCTGGAATGCAAGCACCCATGCCGTGCCCTGAGGAAGCTAGGGAGGCCGATCTTACTTTCAGTTCCCCGACGTGGGCGGATGACCACGACGACAACGGAACCATGCAAGTTACGCCAACAGGGCCCACGCCATTGGCGCCGGCTCTCTAGCAAGGACTGCCGGTGAGGTTTGGGGGGATGCGGAGGTGTCAATACAGTCAGAAGCGTCATAGGTAATTCCAGTCTTAATGGATAACTTAACACCTGCGGTTCGGCAACAAGCTTATCGTATCGCCACGCTTAACCTCAACACGATACGAACGGCAGTGAAGATCCAGTTGCTGCGTGAGATGCTTCGTTCTTCGGATGTTGACATTGCCCTGTTGCAAGAAGTATATATAGCGGCCCTCCCCGTTTTCTACGGTTATGTGACATACGTGTCACCGGCGGACCGGAATGGCAGCGGTACGGCAATACTAGTGCGCGACGGAATTGCCATCGAAGAAGTGACTTACCTTCCGTCAGGCAGGGGGCTGGCGATCACAGCACTGGGAACGCGCATCATTAACATTTACGCTCCATCAGGAACTGACCAACGCCGCGAACGATCGCTGTTCTACTCGGAGGATATCGCCCCCCTCTTTATCAGCCGCTTCGAGCAATATATCTTCGGGGGCGATTTTAACTGTGTGCTCCACCCCAAAGACCAAGTCCCACATTTCTCGACTTGTCAAGAACTTCGGCTCCTGGTTCAAGATCTGCTTCTCACCGACACGTGGGAGACAGTGCACGGTGAACGTCCCGGGCCGACATACCTTACTAGTCACTCCGCCAGTCGCATAGACAGCATTTATGTATCACGAGCTCTAGCGCCGGGAGTATTGGACGCCGAACGTTGGCCGCTTGCCTTCTCCGATCATAGCGCTTTCATATGCACACTCACTCTACAACAGCAGCGGATATGGCGCAGCCGAGGACCCTGGAAGCTGAATGTGGCACATCTTCAAGCCCCGGAATGCCGTCAGATTATCGCCAACACATGGCTGGATTGCGAACGTCGTCTTCCCCGATACCCATCGACTCTAGCATGGTGGGTGGACTGTGCAAAACCAGCTTTTCGGCGTGTGCTAACACAATTCGGAAAAGATACCGCAGCTTGGCATCGTCACACATTGGACTTTTATTACACGATGCTTCGCGAACTCGACAGCCAACCACCATCTCCAAACCGACAAATGGAAAGCCGCCGAATTAAAGGTAAAATATTGTCTCTTACGAAGAAACGTTTGGAGGGGGTCGTAGTGCGATCGCGGCGTCAAGACCGAGTGGAAGGAGAAAACCCGTCTATGCATCACATCGTGCTCGACAGCCGCCGCCGCCGACAGCAGCTGATCACGGACCTCGTATTGCCAGGTGGTAGGGTCGTAATGACTCAGGCGGCAGTTACAGAAGCCTTCGCAGATCACTATCGCCGGTTTTACGACGAGGTGAATACAGAGGACGAGGGAGCGGACGATCACGACATACTGCAGCACGTGTCGCACACCCTCGACAATGCAGAAGCGGCGACGCTGTTAGGTGGGATTACGCGAGACAACATCGAGGACGCGCTTAACAAGGGAGCACTCAACAAATCTCCCGGGCCAGACGGACTGCCGCTCGAGTTTTATCGTACTTTCCGCGATCTCATGATGCCCCGATGGATCATCATGTACCAAGAACTGATGACCCCCGGTTCTCACGTGCCACCGGCATTCGTGGAAGGTCTCCTCATACCGATACACAAGCCTTCGAGAAGTCGGACGGTCGAGGACTGCAGGCCAATTACAATGCTCAACGCGGACTATAAAACCTTCCCCTGACTACTCGCCCGCCGCATAAAGAAGGTTCTGCCCCTACTCCTCTCCATGGAGCAAACGACACAGGGCGGAGTGATCAACATGCAAACGGCAACCAGTGAATGCAGGGATTTAATAGCTATCGCCACATCCTGTCGCCTTCGAGCTGCTCTGATCTCCACTGATTTCGACCACGCCTTCGACAGAGTTCACCACAAGTTCCTTCTGTCCGTTATGGCCCGCATGGGCTTCCCGCCTGACTTTCTCGACATCTTTCAGCGCCTTTTCCGTGGAGCTGCATCCCGTGTACTGGTGAATGGACGGATTGCGGGTCCCTTTCCGATCCGACGGTCAGTTCGCCAAGGATGCCCTCTCTCCATGATCCTTTACGCGATCGCACTCGAACCACTTGTCGGAGGGTTGACAAACAGGCTCTCGGGCATGTCATTGAGGGATCACACCTTTCACTGCAGGATATATGCTGATGACCTTCTATTACTTGTCCGATCTGGTGACGAGGTACGCTCGGTGATACAATGGATCAATCGCTATGGTTTGGCAGCGGGCAGCCTCATGAATGTGGCCAAGTCGGCAGCGATGCCCATTGGGAGAGGTCTACAGGAGGACGCTTTAGCCCCACTCCCACTAGTTAACAAGATCCGGTTCTTGGGCAAGACATTTACACAGGATGTGCGCCACACGGCTGCCATGAACTATGCACGATTACTACAGGCAATACGCACAGAAGTTCGCCGGAACTTACTTCGACGGATGGACCTCCTACAGCGTGTGGAATACCTCAACCTTCACGTGGCAACTAAGATGATCCACATGGCCCAGGTCCTACCGATACCGACAGCGATGGCACACATACTGCAAGCAGCGTTTGGATATTACCTTACCGCCGGACACCTATTCAAAGTCCGCTACGAAACACTCACCCTCCCTCCGCTTGATGGCGGACTGGGACTTATAAATGTACGAGCGAGGGCTACAGCATTATACTTGTGCACAATGATGAAATTGTGGACCCACAAAGATGCTTCCCTTACGGGTCGTCTGTTAGAGGAATTGCTGCCGGCGTCTCTCCTGCCACCGGTCACGGTTGCGCACATTACACCCTCACTCTCGCACCTCTCGGCGTTTATTCTTGAGTATAGTTACGTGCACCCAGACCTTCCCAACACTCGCCCTCCCAAGACGAGAGACTTTTACAGACTGCTGATAAGGTCCATCCCTCGCAATGTGATTGAGAGGAAGAGCCCTACGACCCTATGGCCTGCAGTGTGGAGAGCGGTCAAGAAGTCGTTCCTCCCCACGCGGGTACGAGCCGCGTGGTACCAGGTGGTGAACGGGAAGGTTGTAACACGACAAAGGCTGCACGCTATTGGGATGGCGGATTCCCCCCTTTGTCCACATTGCCACCTCGTGGATACTGATGACCACCGTTTCACATGTGGATCGGCGTTAGAGGTATGGCTGCTAGTGCAGAAGATCCTCGCCTGCTACCTACGTATCGCGCCTCGCACAATTGAGCCACGACTCCTCCTTTGTCCAGAGGATACTTATTTCCTACCTGCGAAGACTCATGCTCTCACATGGTTTAAAGGCATGTCCATATACTACCTCTTTCGAGATGATGAGAAGATGGTGCTTGATTACTGGCAATTTCTCCAGGACAGTCGTAGCACACTTGAGTGTATACCCCGATACCGACAACTATTTGCCAACTATTTACGCAGTGTCTTCGATAACCCCCCTCACAGTTGGGGAGTACCGGGCAGAGGATGACCGTCGTCATGGAGCTCCAAACGCTGCGAAATGCCGTACCAATTTGGAACATGGAATCTGTACGCAGATGGGCCATGCACATGGAATGGCGTGCGGGATTTGGTTACGTTTTTACGTTTTTTCTTTCTTTATTATCTATCACCACACTATTGTTTTCAAATTCTCTTTCATAGTTTAGAAGAAACTCTTGTTCTGTTGTTGCTACGGATGTACATTCTAATTTTGTTTGTCGTAACTGAAAGACGCCTTTTTCCATCTATATATAAAAAAAAAGGTTGGCAGAGGGAAAAAAAAAGTGGTCAGCGCGACAGAATGTCAAGCTTAAAGACGCATAGTCACACGACATTTACATTTCTATTAGCCCAACCACCAGTTCCCAAACTGATGAGCAATACTAAAGGAAAGCACAAGCTGCGACATCGTCGCGAAAAACAGTGACCCGTATATGTAATAAGTTTCCTTTAATTTACGTCTATGGTCACAAACTGTTTGATAACACGTACCCGGTTTCGGTCTTTAATGTTTCATAAAAACAAACAGATCTGATGATTGTTATTAAAGACCGAAAACTGTAGAAAAAGCAGCTGTCTGGCTTAGAGATTCGAAAAAAAAAAAAAATGGTCAGCGTGACGGACTGCCGTCCTAAGGCGTCCGGGTTCGAATCCCGCCTGGGTCAGGGATTAAAAAAAAAAGGGGTAGCGTCTTTGATTCATAATCAACAACACATTTTGATAAATAATCAGCATTGGCGGCCGAAAACTTCTGGCATAAGAAGTCAGCCTCATTCTGCCAACGGCCTTGTCAAAGCGGGCGGAGGAGCGGATAGAGGTTCAGGGCACTCTCTTGTCCTAGGGGTGGGAAATTGCCCCTAAAGGCGGAAGAATCAGCAATGATCAACGACATGAGGATGCAGAAGGAAATGGAAACCACTGCATTAAAGACACGTAACGTGTATCCACAGGACATGTGGCCTGTAATTGAAGAAGTGTCATGATGATCTCTCCATTGGCAAAAGATTCCGGAATAGTCCCCCATTCGGATCTCCGGGAGGGGACTGCCAAGGGGGAGGTTACCATGAGAAAAAGATTGAATAATCAACGAAAGGATAAAGTTCTACGAGTCGGGGCGTGGAATGTCAGAAGCTTGAACGAGGTAGGGTATCTAGAAAATCTGAAAAGGGAAATGCAAAGGTTCAATCTAGATATAGTAGGGATCAGTGAAGTGAAGTGGAAGGAAGACAATGATTTCTGGTCAGATGAGAATCGGGTAATATCAACAGCAGCAGAAAATGGTATAACAGGTGTAGGATTCGTTATGAATAGGAAGGTAGGACAGAGGGTGTGTTACTGTGAACAGTTCAGTGACCGGGTTGTTCTAATCAGAATCGACAGCAGACCAACACCGACAACGATAGTTCAGGTACACATGCCGACGTCGCAAGCTGAAGACGAACAGATAGAGAAAGTGTATGAGGATATTGAAAGGGTAATTCAGTATGTAAACGGGGACGAAAATCTAATAGTCATGGGCGACTGGAATGCAGTTGTAGGGGAAGGAGTAGGTGAAAAGGTTACAGGAGAATATGGGCTTGGGACGAGGAATGAAAGAGGAGAAAGACTAATTGAGTTCTGTAACAAGTTTCAGCTAGTAATAGCGAATACCCCGTTCAAGAATCGCAAGAGGAGGATGTATAGTTGGAAAAGGCCGGGAGATACGGGAAGATTTCAATTAGATTACATCATGGTCAGACAGAGATTCCGAAATCAGATACTGGATTGTAAGGCGTACCCAGGAGCAGATATAGACTCAGATCACAATATAGTAGTGATGAAGAGAAAGCTGAAGTTCAAGACATTAGTCAGGAAGAATCAATACGCAAAGAAGTGGGATACGGAAGTACTAAGGAATGACGAGATACGTTTGAAGTTCTCTAACGCTATAGATACAGCAATAAGGAATAGCGCAGTAGGCAGTACAGTTGAAGAGGAATGGACATCTCTAAAAAGGGCCATCACAGAAATTGGGAAGGAAAACATGGGTACAAAGAAGGTAGCTGCGTAGAAACCATGGGTAACAGAAGAAATACTTCAAATGATTGATGAAAGGAGGAAGTACAAACATGTTCCGGGAAAATCACGAATACAGAAATACAAGTCGCTGAGGAATGAAATAAATAGGAAGTGCAGGGAAGCTAAGACGAAATGGCTGCTGTAAAAATGTGAAGACATCGAAAAAGATATGATTGTCGGAAAGACAGACTCAGCATACAGGGAAATCAAAACAACCTTTGGTGACATTAAGAGCAACGGTGGTAACATTAAGAGTGCAACGGGAATTCCACTGTTAAATTCAGAGGAGAGAGCAGATAGGTGGAAAGAATACATTGAAAGCCTCTATGAGGGTAAAGATTTGTCTGATGTGATAGAAGAAGAAACAGGAGTCGATTTAGAAGAGATAGGGGATCCAGTATTAGAATCGGAATTTAAAAGAGCTTTGGAGGACTTACGGTCAAATAAGGCAGAAGGGATAGATAACACTCCATCAGAATTTCTAAAATCATTGGGGGAAGTGGCAACAAAACGACTATTCACGTTGGTGTGTAGAATATATGAGTCTGACTTTTGGAAAAGCATCATCCACACAATTCCGAAGACGCCAAGAGCTGACAAGTGTGAGAATTATCGCACAATCAGCTTAACAGCTCATGCATCGAAGCTGCTTACAAGAATAATATACAGAAGAATGAAAATAAAATTCAGAATACGCTTGGTGACGATCAGCTTGGCTTTAGGAAAAGTAAAGGGACGAGAGAGGCAATTCTGACGTTACGGCTAATGATGGAAGCAAGGCTAAAGAAAAATCAAGACACTTTCATAGGATTTGTCGACGTGGAAAAAGCGTTCGACAATATAAAATGGTGCAAGCTGTTCGAGATTCTGAAAAAAATAGGGGTAAGCTATAGGGAGAGACGGGTCATATACAATATGTACAACAACCAAGAGGGAATAATAAGAGTGGACGATCAAGATCGAAGTGCTCGTATTAAGAAGGGTGTAAGACAAGGCTGTAGCCTTTCGCCCCTACTCTTCAATCTGTACATCGAGGAAGCAATGATGGAAATAAAAGAAAGGTTCAGGAGTGGAATTAAAATACAAAGTGAAAGGATATCAATGATACGACATTGCTATCCTGAGTGAAAGTGAAGAAGAATTAAATGATCTGCTGAACGGAATGAAGAGTCTAATGAGTACACAGTATGGTTTGAGAGTAAATCGGAGAATGACGAAGGTAATGAGAAGTAGTAGAAATGAGAACAGCGAGAAACTTAACATCACGATTGGTGGTCACTATATCAATGAAGTTAAGGAATTCTGCTACCTAGGCAGTAAAATAACCAATGACGGACGGAGCAAGGAGGACATCAGAAGCAGACTCGCTATGGCAAAAAAGACATTTCTGGCCAAGAGAAGTCTACTAATATCAAATACCGGCCTTAATTTGAGGAAGAAATTTCTGAGGATGTACGTCTGGAGTACAGCATTGTATGGTAGTGAAACGTGGACTGTGGGAAAACCGGAACGGAAGAGAATCGAAGCATTTGAGATGTGGTGCTATAGACGAATGTTGAAAATTGGGTGGACTGATAAGGTAAGGAATGAGGAGGTTCTACGCACAACCGGAGAGGAAAGGAATATGTGGAAAACACTGATAAGGAGAAGGGACAGGATGATAGGACATCTACTAAGGCATGAGGAAATGACTTCCATGGTACTAGAGGGAGCTGTAGAGGGCAAAAACTGTGGAGGAAGACAGAGATTGGAATACGTCAAGCAAATAATTGAGGACGTAGGTTGCAAGTGCTACTCTGAGATGAAGAGGTTAGCACAGGAAAGGAATTCGTGGCGGGCCGCATCAAGCCAGTCGGTAGACTGATGACCAAAAAATAGGACCCGTCTCTCCCTATAACTTACCCCCGCTTTTTCCGAATTTCGAACATCATGCCCCATTTTACATTGCCGAAAGCATTTTCCAGGTCGACAAGTCCTATGAACGTGTTTTGATATTTCTTTAGTATGGCTTCCATTATTAACTGCAACGTCAGAATTGCCTCTCTCGTGCTTTTACTATCCCTAAGGGTAAACTGATCGTCATCTAGCGCATCCTTAATTTTATTTTCCATTCTTCTGTATATTATTCTTGTAAGACACTTAGATTAATGAGTTTTTAATCTGATTGTGCGATAATTCTCGCACTTGTCAGCTCTTGCTGTTATCGGAATTGTGTGCATGACGCTTTTCCAAAAGTTAAATAGTATGTCACCTGACTCATACACTGGACTCACCAGCGTAAATAGTCGTTTCGTTGCCACTTCCCCAGTGATTTTAGAAATTCTGATGGACTGTTATCCATCCCTTTTGCCTTATTTGACCTTAAGTCCGCAGAAGCTCTTTTAAATTCTGGTTCTAATACTAGATGCCCTATCTCTTCTAAATCGAGTCATGTTTCTTTTTCTATCACATCAGACAAATCTTCCCCCTCATAGAGGCTTTCAGCGTATTCTTTCCACCTAACCCCTCTCTCCTGCCGGCCTCAGTGGCCAAGCGGTTCTAGGCGATTCAGTCTGGAACCACGAGGCTGCTACGGTCGCAGGTTCGAATCCTGCCTTGGGCATGGATGTGTGTGATGTCCTTAGATTAGTTAGTTTTAAGTAGTTCTACGTTCTAGGGGACTGATGACCTCAGCTGTTAAGCCCCATAGTGCTCAAAGCCATTTCAACCAACCCTCCTTGGTGCAAAATACTGTTGCGTACTAGCCGCGAGAAGGTACCTGACAGCTGCAGTGGGTTGGTGCAGCTATTTCATGAGTCTGCCTCCTACAACTGACACAATTTTGTAAGTCTCTATAGCTACGGATCAGCGCTGTCGACGCTCTGTGGTCCAATGTTATTTTCGGCTCCAGTCGTTTGCGCTTCGCGCTTGTAGACCGGGCATAGCTGTCAGGGGACTTCTTCCGACGACTTTGCTGTGGTGGGTGGGACATGTTTTCACTCTCACTGATAGAATACAGCTGAATTCGTTATTGTCGAATGGAACGTACATAACTACAGTGGCACCATGAGCATACGTGAATTACTGCGTGAGAAATTAAAGGTGCCTTATGACGAAAGTGTACATAATTTTGTTGCTCCATGGCTATATACTAGGGATATCTAGAACGTCGGAGACGTTTTGAAGTAAAGAACTAACATTGTCGAAATGCCAAATTTTATTATATACGTGGTAAAGGCACACTCCTAAGTTATGTTTCTACATAATCACTGTTCAAATCGAGGCACTTATCATAACACAGCGCTAGTTCTTCAGTAACGTCTCGGGACATATCTGGCGCCTGCGATTGCAGCCACGGGATTATTCCGTTACACAGTTCGACGTCCGTATCAAATCGTTGTGTAGGGAGCTATTTCTTCGTTGGTGGGAAGAGGTGGCAGTCGCTCAGGCTGCATGGTGTATGATCAGCCACTCGCATCCAAACCGCAGTAGGGTCTCTGAGGTACAACTGGCCGTGTGAGGACGTACGTAGTCGCGAAAAAACAAAATTTTAGAGCCAGGTTTTCTTGTTTTGTATCGCTCACCTTAGCTTTGTCATTGTTTGACAATACCTATCTGAGTTCACTGTTGAGTTATGTACAATGAAATCAACGAGACTCACTTCCTTCGAGTCCCAAAACACAGTAGCCATGAACTATTTTGTCAACAGCCTTTTTGTTTTGCAGCTGACTTGCTTCTCCCAAGTCTCATTCCCAGTTACGATACGACCGATAACTTGGTTACAATTTTTGTCGCAATCTTTGGAGAAGGTTAGTGCTGCAGCCAGCATTTGTTTTTTTGATGTCTTCAGTTAGGATTTCGAGAACCCACCTTGCACAAAATTTGTGGTATCCAAGCTTCTCCGCCACAGTTACATGCACCGAACTCAGTGAAATGTGGGGAAAATGTTGCAAAAGTTCCACGACCGTGAAACGAAGACTTTCCCGAATTTTGTCGTTGATTTTTATCACCAGTACCTCAGTCGCAAGGCTAGGCCTACCACAATGGCCATCATGAACATCGGTACGGCCATTTTTAACACAACAGCACCACTGCCTCACTCGGCTCTCTTTTTCAGTACACATCACAATGGTAGCGATAAATTTCAATTGGTTTGTCTTTTTTTGTCAACAAACACGTTGCCACAGAACGCACCTCATAAGTGGCGGCATTTTCAATTGCAGCACACATTTTAACACGTCCCATAAAGCAAAGCAATAGTGACAGAGACGACATTCTACTACCGCTGGGTGTGTACCGAATGTAGTAACGCTATGGCACCAAGATGGTGGCTTTAACCCTGCCGAATGTCGCAATAGACCGAGAGCCTGTTACTTTCTGGATAGCTTTCCTATACCACTGAAATATGAATGTCATTCATTAAAGGTTGACTAAGCAACAACGACGTTAAGACAGTGATATTTAAAAACACAATCTGAGCAACATGTCACTGACATAGTTTGCAGAGCGGTTGGCTTATGTCAATTTTGTACCTAGCAACCAGCCAGTGATATTCCCTGTTACATTCTTATAATTACTGCTAACAACAGTCTGTGTATTTTAAAAGTCGATCTTACAGATTAAAGACTGACTCATGTGTATTTTTTGCTTCTGTGTGAATGTGTAAGTATGTGAAAACTCAGCAGATGCCGGCCGGTGTGGCCGAGTGGTTCTAGGTGCTTCAATCTGGAACCGCGCGACCGCTACAGTCGCAGGTTCGAATCCTTCTCGGGCATGGATGTGTGTGATGTCCTTAGGTTAGTTACGTTTGAGTAGTTCTAGGGGACTGATGACCTCAGATATTAAGTCCCATAGTGCTCAGAGCCGTTTGAACCATTTGAACTCAGCAGAATGAAACAGACTTCCGTTTAATATTATACTTTTGGAAGGTAAGTTTTAGTTAAATTAGTTCGGATTATTTTAAAAACGATGATCTCGGCGTTGCATACATTCATACCTACATACATACATACATACATACATCCAACCCACAATCTACCAATGGACAGTTAGGAACAGAAATTTAAGAGCATATCAATAAAAGTGAGATTTCTGCACTTTGCGTGAGAAAAGCTGTTACATCATAGAGCCATCAATTCATTTTCTGCGACATTTATTTGTTACGCATCTGTGATCTCCCTGCACTAAATTTACTTTTTCCTGCAAAAGCAGTACTGGTCCTATCTTTTTTCTAACGTGACCTCGCATTAAAAAAAAAATGTTGTTAGTGATTGGTCCTTTGCGTGCAAACATTAGGTAGGATAATATAGTCCAGTATAATTATGGCCGTTGCTAGCCTGCCAACTTTGGTTCAAATAGCTCTAAGCGCTATGGGACTTAACATCTAAGGTCATCAATCCCCTAAACTTTATTTAAACCTAACTAACCTAAGGACGTCACACACACCCTTACCCGAGGCAGGATACGAACTTGTGACCGTAGCTGCGGCGCGGTTACGGACTGAAGCGCTTAGAACCGCTCGTCCACTGAGGCCGGCCTGCCAACTTTCATCAATGTAAACAATAAGTGTATCTTAAGTTCAAATTAAAATCTACAAATGAGTTCTCCGCACTGCATTGCACTAAGGGCTCCGCACATGATTTATACGGAATCCCTTGCTTCGGTGAAAATGGTAGCATGTAGTGAAGTACAATTCGCGACGACACCCAGAAGCTCCGCTTCGGTCCATCGCGTGTAGTGCGACGTGTTCCAGTGATACGCGCACCGGACACCGGCCACCGTCCGTGTAATTCATCAGCGGCGACGCTAATTAGCCCAATCTATCACGCTGATAATCAATCAACGAAATTAGGAGGCCTTAACTTGCTCGCGGCGCGGCCACGCTTTTAGGGACTGGCTTCCGCTGCCGCAGCCGTGTGGTAATAGCGATTAAGGGGAGCCGTGCCGCACGGGCCCGCTAATGGACAAAGCCGGCCCCGGCCGTACGAGGGAAGCGCGGGAACACCTGCAGGCTGACAAACTGCTCTGGCTCTCTAACGACATGTCACCACTCCCTGGAGCAGAGTAAACTCCTCTGCGTGCCTATTGATATTCTTACTTTCTCATAGAAACAAGTAGCCTACTTCTCAGTATGTCGGTTAGGTTGTGGTCGCGGTGTAATACGTGTACTGCTTGGACAAGCCAAAAACCGTACCGGAAAATATTGGATGCGCCTTAAGGCAGACAACCCACTTACACCATCTGGATCTGGGGTACATGAAATAAGTTGGGTAACCTGTTGCAACACAATTATTAAATGCTCGTTTTTTCGAAAGCTCGTAATTATCTCCCATTGCAACGCAGTAGTCTGAATTTTGGCTCAAAGAAGCGGCCAGCATTAGCTTATTCAGCGACATAACGCCACTCTGCTCAGCAGTGTCGGAATGGTTGCCTTTCACACTGGGGCCTAGTATTCAGTGACTGGTAGTCTCGGTACAGATACATTTTTAAGGTGCCCAGTGAAGGTGTGTGGGTGGCGCCGAAAGTGTTGTTGTCGAACTTGGAGGTCTAAGAAGGACCCCGACATCCTTTTGTCGTTTTATTCAAGCACTTTTCAACATCGCGAGCACCTCAAATGTGTGCCCCGGACGGGACCCGAACCCGGGATCTCCTGCTTACATTGCAGACGCTCTATCCGACTGAGCCACCGAGGACACAGAGGATAGTGCGAGTGCTGGGACTTATCTCTGGCACTTTCAACTTAATGCCCAAATACTACATTTGTAGTGCCACTGCCCACTATACTCGTTAATGAAGAAGATCGTTGGCCGCTAAGCTTTATTTATGTGATGACGGTATCTCTTCTTTCGGACATGTCCGAAAGAACAGATACCATTGGTGATCTTGCATCTCCCGAACAATTAAATTACATTGAAATCCAGACCATTAGCTGCATACAGGCGTTGATAAATATCAACGAAGACAGTTGAAAATGTGTGCCCCGCCGGGAGTCGAATCCGGGATCTCCTGCTTACATGCCAGAGATAAGTCCCTGCAGTCGCATTATCCTCTGTGTCCTCGGTGGCTCAGTCGGACAGAGCATCTGACATGTCTGAAAGAACAGATACCATCTTCATAAGTTACAGAAGCAGATTGTAGCCACCTACGAGCCAAATTTCGCTTCGAAAAAGTGATTCTTTTATTTCATTTTTTTTTTTTTTGCGCAATGTACGAGCTAGCTTTATTTCACCAGCCTCGTATATTTTACCAGTGTGTACTGTAACAAGTACGTATAATAGCGATATTCTTATCTACTGTATGAAGTACGAAAAATTTGAAACTGGCAGTACCCAAATTGTTCCCATTTTGCTGTCAAAGTTGACTGAAAATTTATTGATATTAATAAATTTTATACCTGACTACAGTAATTTGGCAATAGTAATTGAAAACTGTTTCACGTCCCTTCGTACACACACTTGTAAACATACTCCGACTACTGCGTCGGCAAGATACTCATACCGAAATCTCAAAATATTTCGTTAAAATTTTTTAAATTAAGATCACGTTGTCTTTGGCGGCGATTTGAACACACATAAAATTTTCTGGTTTTCAGTCGGATTAGTTCGTCGACAACGTGCCGCATTTCGATCATTGTCAGTTCCATCATCATCTTGCGCAGTTTCGACTCGTAACCAGAACATAATGAAAGTGACATTGATAAATACGACACGCCATTTCGAGGAACTAACCCACTGTAAATTCGATAACCATGTATTAAATCTTTTCACGTTTCCTTTGATTTATACCTAGTGCTAGGGTATGTTATGAATCATTTTCAAGCAAATACAAATGTCGTTCACTTGGTCTTGTTCAAATACAAGCACAACCGCTGACTTTGGAAGGACAGGTAAACATACGATAAAACTAGGAACACAGTTGCCAACAATAGTGCACCATAGTTGAAGCAAATAGATGTTTACTAGCATTCGCAGTTGTTGAGGAAGGATGAAATAAAGAAGTAAAATGTTCATGAAAATGTTGATTCTTAATTTGGTGGTTGTGCACCTCGGTTGAATGAGTAGCGACTAGTGACCGGCCAAGTGGAAAATTTAGTAATGTGTGCACTTCACGCAAATCCATTAATTACTACCTCTGTTGTCGATCCAGACATAAGAAGGAACGAATATGGTGTGAAGCTGTGTATTTACGACAAAATTTCTTATTTGACGTTTATCGCTTATCCATACAAATAAAAATTAATTGCTGCATCTATGAAAGATCATCACTTGAAGCCGGCTTGACTGATTTTCTTGAGATTTTTGTTGTTGTTGTTATTGTTGTGTTCGTTATTGATAGGACAACCTTTACGCGATTTTTTTTTTTCGAAAGTCTAATGTAAAAGTCGGAGATTAACATTAAGCATGTACGAAATGGCTCGACAGATGTAGCTGAATTTTTCACAGTTGTGTTCGTAATTGCCAGGAAAAGCATTGTATGTAAGAAAAATTAGAAAAATCCATCGGAAAACTCGGAAATAGAAATCAGTTGTGAAAGATTATCACCTAAGAACGACTTGACAGATCTGGTGCAATATTTCGTCTTCTTCTTCTTCTTCTTCTTCTTCTTCTTCTTTTTATGTTCGTAATTGTGGATAGTAATAGAACTTTTAGTATGAAGAAGAAAATAAAAAAAAAGTACATTCAATTTGAGTGTTCCGTTTTCCAATATTTTAACAACAAACAAAAAACTGGTTGACAGTTATATACACGAAAAATGTAGGCACTCTCTGATAGTAACTATCTTTCGACCATAATAACATGTTCAACTTCTGTAATCCTGTGTTCCTCAGTCGCGTGTAATATTACGGTATATTGATAATTTTTACTTATGGACCGTCTGACAGCAACTGAACAAAATACAATTTTAGTGCCATACGTGTTTCGCCTTTATTTTCTGCAAGGCATCATCAGTGGCAGGTTGCGCGGACAATTTCTTACATGCTACGCTCCTGTTGCATTTTTGGTGTTGTTCTTCTTCTTATGAATGCCAATTTGCGGTTTTTTCCCACAATTGAGACCAAAACATTGCATTCAAACAAGCGTTCAGTTCATAGTGCTGTGGAATGTGGGAAAACAACCGCAAATTGGCATTCATAAGAAGAAGAACAACACCAGAAATGCACAGGAGCGTAACATGTAAGAAATTGTCCGCGCAACCTGCCAGTGATGATGCCTTGCAGAAAATAAAGGCGAAACGCATATGGCACTAAAATGGTGTTTTATTCAGTTGCTGTCAGACGGTCCATAAGCAAAAATTGTCAATATACCGTAAAATAACACGTAGTAGCAATTTTGCGTGGTAGCGATGTCCGTTTTTTTCTTAACAGATCTGGTCGCGCGTTTTCAAGAGGACGACAGTGCAGCAATGACTGAAGTAAGATTGTCGTTTGAGCAACACAAGGCCGTTTTAAACCAAATCGAATTAAGACAATTGTCACAAAGATAATTGTCACATAGTTTTTTGCACTGACCACACAGGTAATGTATCTCAAATTACATAGGCTGGGTTGGGAGGAGACCAGACGGTGAGGTCATCGGTCTCATCGGACTAGGGAAGGACGGGGAAGGAAGTCGGTCGTGCCCTTTCAAAGGAGCCATCCCGTCTTATATTAAGTCTTCACGACGATGCTACTCGGCTGACAACCCGTGAAGACCTTATGTATGAAATTCGCCCAGAAAGCCTGCACTCGCATAAAACCATCCCGTCATTTGCCTGGTGCGATTTCGGGAAATCACGGAAAACCTAAATCAGGATGGCCGGACGCGGAAGTGAACCGTCGTCCTCCAGAATGCGAGTCCAATTTGCTAACCACTGCGCCACGTCGTTCGGTCAAATTTCATGACATATGTTAAGTCAGACAATAATTCTCAAGCAAGCTAATTAATAAATATTCTGTTTTTGTCTCTTGAATATAAATATCTCTTCATTTTACCATGTAGCATCTATCTACATACGTACGACGCAAGCCATCGTACGGTGCGTGGAGGAGCGTACCCTTTACCACAACTAGTCGTTTCCTTTGCTGTTGCATTCGCAGATACAGCGAGAGAAGAACGACTGTCTATGTGCCTCCGTATTAGCATTAATTTCTCGTATCTTATCTTCGTGGTCCCTACGCGAATGATGTTGGCGGCAATAGGATCGTTCGGCAGTCAACTTCGATTGCCGGATAAATAAACTTCCACAGTAGTGTTCTTCGAAATGAACGTCGTCTTCCATCCAGGGACTCCCACTTGAGTTCAAATGGTTCAAATGGCTCTAAGCACTATGGAACTTAACATTTGAGGTTATCAGTCCCCTAGACGTAGAACTAAATAAACCTAACTAACCTAAGGACGTCACACACATCCATGCCAGAGTCAGGATTCGAACCAGCGACCGTAGCAGCAGGGCGCTTCCGAACTTAAGCGCCTAGAACGGCTCGGCCACAGCGGCCGTCCCACTTGAATTCCCGGAGCATGTACGTAACACTTGCATGCTGATCGAACCTATCGGTAACAAATCCAGCACCTCGTCTCTTAGATGCTCCGTTGTCCTCTTTCAGTCCGATCTGGTGTGGATCTCAAACACTCGAGCAGTACTCAAGAACAGGTCGCACTAGCGTCTTATACGCGGTCCCTTTTATAGAAGAACCACACTTTCCTAAAATTCTCCCTATAAACCTAAGTCGACCATTCATCTCCCCTACCACAATCGTCACATGCTAGTTCAATTTCATATCCCTTCGCAGCATTACGCACATATACTGAAACGCTGTGACTGTGTCAAGTAGGGCACAACGAATGCTGTGCCCGAACGTTAAGGGTTAGTTATTCCTACTCATCTGCAGTAGCTTACATTTTTCTGCATTAAAAGCCAGCTACCATCCTCACACCAATTAGAAATTTTATCTAGGTCATCTCGCATCAACCTACTGTTCTTCGTCATCTTCCTGTACGTCACAGCATCATCAGCAAACAACTGCAGATTGCAGCCCACCCTGTCTGCCAGATCATTTAGGTACACAGAAAATAGCAACAGTCCTATTACACTTCCCTGGGGCAGTGCTGATGTTATTTCTGTCTCCGATGAACACTCGCCGATGAGGAAAACATACTGGGTTGTATTACTTAAGAAATCTTCGAGACACTCGCGTATTTGGGAGCCTACTCCATATGCATGTACCTTCGTTAATACTTTGCAGTGGGTTACCGGGCAAGTGATTTTCGCAAATCTAAAAGTACGGTATCTGCCTGTTGCCCTTCACCTATAGTTCACAGTATATCATGCGAGAAGAGAGCAAGCAGGTTTTCGTATGTGAAAGACTTTCTAAAGCAGTATTGATTCGCGGACATAAGATTTTCGGTCTCTAAGTAGTTTACTATAATCGAACTCAGTGCATGCTCTAGAATTCTGCAGCAAACCGATGTTAAGGATATAGGTCTGAAATTTTGCGGGTCCTTTCTTTACCCTTCTTTTACACAGGAGTCACCTGCACTTTTATCCAGTCGCTTGGAACTTTGTGTTAAAACATTTCTCCACACAGTCTTTGGCCCCATCCTACTGCGAACCTTGTGTGGTCTGCCAGTGCAATAACTTTTACAGCTGGAGGAGGACGTGCTGACAGTGTTCGAAGAGGATTCGTCCACCAGCACTCGGCAGGTGGCACAGGCGCTGCACACGTGTGAAAGTATTGCGTGGCGTATTGCCCATGAACAATGGTTCCATCTATAACATCTTCAGAAAGTCCAGGTCTTACTGGAGAACGATTACCCACGGCGCGTGCAGTTCGTGCTGCGATATTTACAATTGACACTCCAGCCACAATTACCGACCACAGTGCTATTCATGTATGAATGCAGGTTTATTAGAGATGGCATATTAAAGTTGCACAATATGCATCTTTGGGTGGATGAAAATCCTCTTGGCAGGAAATTCAAAATCATAGACATAATGCTGGTTTCAGTATCTGGGCTGGGATCATTGACGGTGGGCCGTATCTACTGCAAAACAGACTAACAGGAGAGATCTGCTTCACATTTTCTAGAGATCTTTTACTGAACCCACTGAATGTAATGCCACTAAATGTTCGGATGGACATATGGCTGTAAAATGATTGAACTCAAGCGCACATAGATAACGATGTGCAAAATCACTTCAAAGTCACATATCCCGATCGAGGGATTGGTAGAGGTGGTCCAGTTCCATGGCCAGCACGATTGTCAGATCTGACACCTCTAGACAATTATCTGGGGAGAGTGTGAGTTCGACGAGTCGGCCAGAAGTTTGAATGTAGATAGAGAATCTGAAACGGGAAATGCTAAGGCTAAGTCTAGATATAGTGGGGGTCATGAAGTGAAACCGAAAGAAGACAAAAACTTCTGTTCAGACGAGTGCAGGGTAATATTAACGGAAGAAAAAAATGATACAAAGAGAATATGATTCATTAAGGGGTAGGAAAGTATGTCAGAGTGTGACTTACTGGTTCAGTTCAGTTACAGGGTTATCATGGTCAGAATCGACAGCAAACAAACGCTGAAACGATGTTTCAGGTGTACAGGCAGACGTCGCAAGCCAAAGATGAAACCACAGAGAAAGTATAAGAGGATATTGAACCGGTAGCACGTCATGTACAGGGAGATGTAAATGTAATAGTCATGGAAGATTGGGATGCTGTGGTAGGGGAAGGACAAGAGGGGAGAGTTACGGGAGAATATGGGATTTATACTAGGAATGAGAGATGAGGAATGCGACTTGAGTTCTATAGTAAATTACAGCTAGTAATAGCAAATACTCTGTTCAAGAATCACAAGAGGAGGAGGTGTACTTGGAAAAGACCGGAAGATACGAGAATATTTCAGTTACATTTAGTTATGGTCAGACAGAAGTTCCAGAGTCGGATGCTGGATTGTAGGCCGTAGGCAGTAGCAAATGTAGAGTAAGATCACATTTTAGTAGTGAAGTGTAAGAGAGTATTCAGAAAGAATTAGTGTTCAGGGTAGTGGGATATGGAAATAGTAAGGAACGAGGAGATGCGCTTGAAGTTCTGAGGCTATAAATACTGCGACAAGGAACAGCGCAGTAGGCAGTCCGCTTGATCAGCCAAGCACACAGTAGTTGGGAAGAAAAATACTGGGACAGGGAAATCAACTGTGGAGAAACCATGAGTAACAGAAGAAACATTTCAGTTGATTGTCAAAAGTAGAAAGTACAGAAATCTTCAGAGAAATTCAGTACTACCGAAATACAAGTCATTTAGGACTGAAATAAGTAGGAAGTGCAGGGATGTTAGGGCGAAAGGGCTGCATGAAAAACATAAATAAATCTTAAAAAAATGATTGTCGGAAGGACTCACTCAGCACATATAAAAAGTTGAAACAGCCTTCTGTGTAATTAAAAGCAAGGACGGTAACGTTAAGAGTGCAATGTGAATTCCACTGTTAGATGGAGAGGAGAGAGCGGAAAGATGAAAAGAGTACAGTGAAGGCTTCAATGAGGAGAAGACTTGTCAGGTCATGTGAAGGAAGGAGTAACTGGAGTGTATATAGAAGAGAAAGGGGATTCAGTGTCAGAATCAGAATTAAATAGAGGTTTGGAAGACTTACGATTGAATACCATGGAAGGGATAGATAACATTCCATTAGAATTTCTAAGATCATTCGGGGAAGCGGCAACCTAACGGCTATTCGCATTGCTTGTGTAGAATGTATGAGAATGGCGATATACCATAAGACATTTTGGAAAAGATCATCACTACGATTCCGGAGATTGCAGAGCCGACAAGATCGAAAACTATTCGACAACCACATTAGCATCTCATGCTTCTAAGTTTCTGACAGGAATAATACACACAAGAATTCGAAAGAAATTTGAGGATGTGCTAGATGGCGATCAGTTTGCCTTTAGGAAATGTAAAGTCACCGGAGAGGGGATTCGGACGTTGAAGTTGATAATGGAAGCAAGACTAAAGAAAAACCGCGACTCGTTCATAGGATTTGACGACCTCAAAAAGCGTTCGACAGTGTAAAACGGTGCATGATGTTGCAAGTTCAGAGAAAAATAGGGATAAGCTATAGAGAAAGACGGATAATAATAACTAATTAATGAAAAGTATCCGGACACCACCAAAACATACGTTTTTCATATTAGGTACATTGTGCTGCTATCTACTGCTCGGTACTCCATATAGGCGACCGCATTAGTCATCAAACATCGTGAGAGACCAGAATGGGGCGTTCCGCGGAACTCACGGACTCCGAAGGAGGTCATGTGATTGGCTGCCACTTGTGTCGTATGTCTGTACGCGACATTTCCACACTGCTAAACATTCCTAGGTACACTGTTTCTGGTGTGATAATGAAGTGGAAACGTGAAGGGACACGTACAGCACAAAAGCATGCAGGACGACCTCGTTTGTTGACTGACAGAGACCGCCGACTGTTGAAGAGGGTCGTAACGTGTAATAGGCAGACATCTATCCAGACCACCAGACAGGAATTCCAAACTACATCAGGATGCACTGCAAGTACTACGAGAGTTATGCGGGAGGTGAGAAAACTTAGATCTCATGGTCGTGCTGCTGCTCATAACCCACACGCCACGCCGGTAAATTCCGAACGATGCCTAGCTTTGTGTAAGGAGCGTAAACATTGGACGATTGAACACTGGAAAAACGTTGCGTGTTGTGACGAAACACGGAACAAAATGTGACGATCCGATGGCAGGGTGTGGGTATGGCGAATGCCCGGTGAACGTCATCTGCTAGCAGGAGTAGTGCCAACAGTAAAATTCGGAGGTGGTGGTTTTATGGTGTGGTCGTGTGTTTCATGGGGGGAGCTTGCAAACCTTGTTGTTTGGCGTCGCACTATCACAGCACAGGCCTATATCGATGTTTTCAGCACCTTGTGGCTCCCACTGTTGAAGAGCAATTCGGGGAAGGCGATTTCATCTTTCAACACGATCGAGCACATGTTCAAATGCACGACCTGTAACGGAGTGGTTACACGACAATAAAATCCCTTTAATGGACTGGCCTGCACAGAGTCCTGACCTGAATCCTGTAGAATATCTTTGGGATGTTTCGTAATGCCGACTTCGTGCCAGGCCTCACCGACCGACATCGATACCTCTCCTCAGTGCAGCAATCCGTGAAGAATGGGTGCCATTCCAGCACCTGACTGAACGGATGCCTGCGAGAGTGGAAGCTGTCATCGAGGCTACGGGTGGGCCCCCAACATGTTGAATTCAGCATTACCGATGGAGGGCGCCAAAACTTGTAAGTCATTTTCATCCAGGTCTCCCGATACGTTTGATCACATAGTGTGTAATATTTACAAGAACAAAGGGGAACAATAAAAATAGAAGATCAAGAACGAAGTAATTAATTGAAGAAGGGTGTAAACCTCACTGTTTAATCTATACATCGAAGAAGCAATAACGCAAATAAAACGAAGGTTCAAGAGTGGAAATAAAATTCAAGATGAAAAGATATGAAAGATAAGATTCGCTGGTAACATCGCGATCCTCAGTGAAATTGAAGAAGAATTACCTGATATGCTGCATGGTACGAACAGTCTAATGAGTCCAGAATACTGATGGAGAGTAAATTGAAGAAAGATGAAAGTAACGTGAAGTAGCAGAAATGACAATGGCATGAAACTTGAACATCAGTATTGGTGATCAGGAAGTAGATGAAGTTAAGGAATTCTGCTACCTAAGCAGCTAAACAGACCGTGACGGATGGAGCAAAGAGGACATGAAAAACAGACTAACACAAGCAAACAGAGCATTCCGGCCAAGATAAGGCTACTAGTAAGTAACATTGTGAAATGTTGATTTTTGAATAACAAATAACGTATGCCCCAATCATTTAGTTAAGGCTAAAATACATTAAGAATTAATTTTCTCTGTGTAAATAAGTCTGTAAAGTAAACAGAGAAGGCCACGATTTAATGTAAGGAATGTATTATTTTGCTGTTTGCTGTTCCGATAAAGAATGTTTCAGAGAAATATTTATGTATCGAAACTGTAAAGCAAGGTGGAAGCAGTCGCCATAATTTGTTTTTGGATTATACAAAATCAGAAGCTTTGAGCTCTCTCTCTCTCTCTCTCTCTCTCGTTTGTTTTTAATAGCTGTTTCATAAAATTTAAGAGTTGCTCAAGTATCTATAATTTTTGGTTAAATAATTGGGCTAAATTAATTACAATAGCTGTGTTTGAATTTAAAACGTACTTTCCTATTCCATTTGTACCAAACTCAATTTATTATGTTTTATTTTAGAACTTTTTCAGGCTCCAGCGAAGCAGATTTGCCGACGAATTGTTTGGTGGCCACACCCGAACGGGCCGCGGTGGTCTCGCGGTTCTAGGCGCGCAGTCCGGAGCCGCGCGACTGCTACGGTCGCAGGTTCGAATCCTGCCTCGGGCATGGATGTGTGTGATGTCCTTAGGTTAGTTAGGTTTAAGTAGTTCTAAGTTCTAGGGACTGATGACCACAGCTGTTAAGTCCCATAGTGCTCAGAGCCATTTTGAACACCCGAACGCTACTAGTGTTCAATTGGCTTTTACTTTGTCAAACCCTCATTTCAGTGTCCCTGAGATCTCCTTTACCGATATTTTCTATTAGTATCCGGGCGATGTAATTACGCAAACTTCTTAATTTTGAGATCGGTCATTGGCCTTTAAACAATACCGTCGCTCAACGTTCTCGTCGGTCTAATAGAAATCTAATGCTGGTTGGAGGAATTTAATTTCCTCATCAACAAGTAAAAAATTTTCTATGCACCATTTTAGCATTTCGGAAGCATTTCCACCAGCAAAAGCGATCAATATAATATTATATTATTTTATAAATACCACTAATATTATAATAGGCGTTAACTAGAAGCAGAAATTTCTAAGAATGTATTTTGGACTATAGCATTGTATGGTAGTGAAATAAGGTCTGTGGAAAAACCGAAAAAGAAGGAATCGAAGTATTTGAGATGTGGTGCTACAGAAGAATTTTGAAAATTAAGAGGACTGATAAGGTTAGGAATGAGGAAGTTCCCCCGAGAGTCAGCGAGGAAAGGAGTATATGGATATCGCTGACAAGAAGAAGAGGTCGGTCATTAGGACATCTGGTAAGGCAGTAGGGAATAACTTACATGGTACTATACGGAGCTGTAGATGGTAAAAAAATGTAGAGGAAGACATAAATCGGAATACATCCAGCAATTAATTGAGGATGTAGGTTGGATGTGCTACTCTGAGATAAAAAGTTCGGCTAGCATTGGAGAGGAATTCGTGACGGGCCGATCAAACCAGTCAGAACACTGATCACACAAAAAAAGAGAGAGAGATTGTGAAGGGTACGGTGTATGGAACACCTATAACGTCACAGCGAAAGATATTATTCGAGCCCACGGAGTGAATGAAATACTACAAGACGTGTTGACTCACGTGTTTGAGGCTCAGAACTGCCGATGTAAATTCTCCTTTGACGCAGGCGGTACGCAGTTCGAATCTCGTTTGTTATGTACATGGTGTGATGCACTACCCGAGTGCGTTTATTGATGTAAGGTGGAATGCACACCCATTTTTGACCGCCCGCACCCAGATAAGGTTTCCTATTTGGAAACCGATCAGTTTACCTCCACGCACTGCATACCAAGAGTTTTCGGTGGTTTTCGGGACACTATGTATATGGATCCGAAGCTGCTCCAAATTTCTTGAAGTAAGACATTATCGTATGTAGGATCCTAAATAATCACTTTACTTCATGTGTTTGCGCTATTAGCTGATTTCGCCGCTCTGAGCATTTTCAAGCTGCCTTGTAGTGAAATAAATGACAAAAGTTACAGCAGCTTCAAGAATACAAAAATAAAGTCGGAAGTACAGATATAAAGTTTTTACTTATAACTGTCACGATCTATTGGAGGTAAGATATGTGACTACAATTTTTCAGCATCACGTAGGTGTGTGAAAAGTCTTTGTGTGTAACTAGAATTCATTTTTCTCTTCTTGAAGTTGCTGTAAGTTTTATCGCCGGCCGCTGTGGCCGAGCGGTTCTAGGCGCTTCAGCACGAAACCGCGCTGCTGCTACAGTTGCAGGTTCGAATCCTGCCTAGCGGATGGATGTGTGTCATGTCTTTAGGTTAAAGTATTTCTAAGTCTAGGGGACTGATGACCTCAGATGTTGAGTCCCATAGTGCTTAGAGCCATTTGAACCATTTGTAACTATTATCGTTTCGCTGCCAGGTAGCTTGGAAAGATCAAGAGGAAGAAATTAGATAATAACACAAACAAATGAAATAAAGTGTTTATTTTAAAAATAGCAACACCCTATGCCAACAATATTTTCGTTCAACAAACGTAATGAAAGCATTTAGTACGATTACTTGTAGTTGTGATTATGGGTTATGCTGAAGTCATTCACTCGCTCCCACAACGCCGGCAGTTGTGACAGAGCGGTTCTAGTCGCTTCAGTACGGAACCACGTTGTTGCTGCGGTAGCAGGTTCGAACCCTGCCTCGGACGTGTATGTGCGTGATGTTCTTAGGTTAGCTAGGTTTACGTAGTTCTAAGTCTACGGACAGATGACGTCAGATGTTAAGTCCCATAGTGCTCAGAGCCATTTGAACAATTTTGAGCTCCCACAACCGGCGGCACCAGACTGGCACAGCAGGCAGCGTACAAACAGCTACAGGACGCAAACAAGCCCACCTGCGTCACGGCACATCACACGAAGTCCACTAGAAAGGGCACATACGTCACAGCATGTGACATTGATGGTCTTACGTGTGGCAGCAGACGTCTCCAGCTGGGAGCGAGTAACTAATTCAGACGTCTTTAATGATTCTCGGCAGCTCATTTAAATGCATGCAAACTCTAGATAGCACACGACGGGGTTAAGACCTTTATTGGATGCATTATCAATTACATAGTGATTCCCCGTGAGTCCTGCACGGAGCCGAGCGTTCGCCAATGTGGCGGACAAGCCGACTAATATGACGTCACAAGTTCATTACTTGGGCTCCGGCATCATGTGATGTGATCCGATTTCTCCGGAGAGGCAGAGCGACAAGAAACCACTTTCGTATTCAGCCCACATGCCTACAACAAATGTGCTGGCTACATTCTTCTTGACGAGCTATGTTGCGAACTAGGACTTTGCTTAGCGTTTGACACTTGCTAAACTTGTCGTGACAGTACGACGGAGTAGGGCTTCACTGGGTTACTATTTTATAGTCCATACTTTGCGTAATCGCAGCCTGTAAAATTTCCACTGTGCGCCGAACTCTTAACCTGTAACGAAGCTGCACCAAGCGGTATTATTCAAAAAGAGGGAACGGAAGCACTGTACCAATGTTCTTGTACGTGACATTGCCTGAGATGTTCAAAATGGTTCAAATGGCTCTGAGCACTATGGGACTTAACTGCTGTGGTCATCAGTCCCCTAGAACGTAGAACTACTTAAACCTAACTAACCTAAGGACATCACACATATCCATGCCCCAGGCAGGATTCGAACCTGCGACCGTAGCGGTCACGCGGCTCCGGACTGTAGCGCCTAGAACCGCAAGGCCACTCCGGCCGGCCCTGCCTGAGATGTACGAAAGCTAAAAACAAATTGTAATTTGCCACGGTTTTCATACCAACCAAAAACCGTCAGCTTCTCTTCACAGTAGGCAACACAGCTTCCACAAGAAAAAAGTACCATAGACTTCGTTTCCTTTGGTATATTTCTGACAGGATACTCAAAACCTGTTTCTTGAAACGTAACCAAGGATTATTATGTTCCCAAGACAATCGGCCAAAAATTTTGACACAAGGAAAGTATGCTTCGTGATTTGTTTAAGTTACTGGGAGGCCAAACCGTCGGAAGTTTCGCAGCACGGTTAAGAGGCCATATCCATTGCGCGAATTCACGATTACCATTATTATCACTCGACAGAGAACATCATATCACGGATATATACGAGAGTATGCATATCATTTATTTGGAGGATAAGGTTATCACCCTTAATATTTTAGAAGAGACAGCGATTTTACGAGCCTTATAAAAATCTCCAGAGCTCGCTTTAAACACCCGGGCAGAACTGCGACCTAGGTGTATTTTAGTACATTTCGACTACCTAACCAGACAGCCTATTCTTATTTGTCGGCAACGTATTTTGCTGTATGTAAAATCTTTTACTGTTTATAAATTCTGTATTGATTTTAAAACTGTGTGGAATAATATCCGTTATAAATATTAATTAGTCTGCAACATGCGAGATTTGCCGTAATAGTTTTGTATCCACGCTTCGTCCGTGTTTTACGTCACTTCCTGATTTGAATTATAATTTATTTTTATGTACCGCTCTTTCACGCTGCGCCGTACGCTGCACTAATCCACTTTCCCTAGAGCCATCTCGATGGGTTTTCGGATACTACGGCCAATGCAGTTTTCCTCACGGTGACTTACATAGATCTTGAACTCGTTTAGTGTTGCTTATTGGCTGTGCCTGCATCGTCTCCAGCTGATTGGTGCTTATATAAGTTTTTCATACTTTGTAAGGCTTATATTACTCTCTCTGCACTAAATACCCGTTTTATTTTGTTTTAGGGACACACCCTTTTCATCAATTTGACAAAAGCTTCAAATGGGTTTTAACTTAGCAATGACATGAAGGAAAGCCAAAAATGATGTTGTAGACGCAACTTATGTAAGTGCCTAATGTACAGAACTATTCTACTCCGTATAACAATATTAATTAAGCTAGTGTAAGAAAAAAACGTAAAGAACTGAAATACTACCTTTCTGGTCCTTCTGTAAAAATGGAAATTAAAAAAAAACATAAATTTTCCGCATAGGGACTCTATCTCACGGCCCTTGGGTTACTATGATTGTCATCTCTCTGCTGCGCCATCCGCTCCCTGGCAAATATCCTAACATAAATAGCTCGTGCCACGCGCGACCCGCATCAAAAAGTTATTTTGTTTTTCCCAAGCGCCTGGTCTTCTGGAGCTCTCGCTTCTGTCACATTCATTTCCAGTGAAGCACTGCCTACTCCATAAATCGGTGTTGACGAGTAAGATAAGAATGTTAAATTTACTGTTGAGGTTCGCGCTGAACAATTCCACGTATGTTGCACTTTTTTTCCTTTGGAGAGCTTGGAATTTCGTATAAGCTACTGAACATAAATCGACGGCAATCTTCTCCTATTCTTTGTAGTAACAACACGTAATAAATGCTGGTTAATGCTTAAAGTATTCCCAGCGGTTGTTGCACATGTACAATGATTTGTTGACTTTCTTCCTTTCTCAAGCCAGTTCAGCGACGAAATATTTTTCCGACGTAGACTGCTGGACAGAATTACGTCCTACAGTATCAGTGCATCGCGGTTCCGACACCATATACGTTTCATTGCGGATGATAATGAAAATTTAGGGCGCTTGGCATTAAAGTTGAAGTCGTAAAAGACTCAGTATTTCGTTTCCTAAACATCCACAGGTGAAATGTTATAAAGTTAATGTAAAAGATTTTACTTACTGCACACGCCGTATCTTCTCACCGACCAAGATGCAAAAGCCAGCCAAAAGCTGACTGTCTCAGGTTTTCCTCTTGGGCTGCGGTCAGGTGCTTACCTGCAAATATAAAAATTAGTTACTACCAAACATTTGCTTCTAGAACTTAAGTTCATTTCACTAAGGCACATACAATTATAGCAACTATAGTAAAAACAGAAGTAATCGGTTACTTGTTTAATTTAGAAGTTTAATCACTTATGATTAATATGCAAATCAAAGCCGTGATGTTAACCCTATTCCACATACGTTAAACTCTTCAGTCCAAACAAAAATTTAGCCCATAAGATTTTGAACGTTATCTTTTGAATCATCATCCGAATGATCCCACAGACTTTTTAACAACGAGATACTGCCTTTAGTCCTTGTAAAACCAAGATTCGTGGCACTGACCATGCAGCCACAGAGCGTTAAGGGCCAAAGATACTGTTCGACGCAAGGAGATTTGTATGAACTGCCACTGTGGCTGGACGCTCGATCCATTCTGCGAAATCGATGCATAAGCTTCACCATGGTGCCGTCTTTCCTAGGTAATCTAAGGAAGTGCCGGTTGGTGCTTTGTCCTTGTTGAAGCCCCTGTTAACTGAATCCTTCACCAAACTATCTGCTTATTTTCGTATCGAGTACTAGAATGATGAAGTTCACTATAGAATTTGAACACTGTCGTTCAGCATGTAGTGCCGTGCAACGACCGATTTATTGTCCTGTGGGGTAGTATGTACCTTCTCTGTTCCAGGCATCTCTCGTGAATTGCAAGTGTCGTCTGCCTGATGTACGAAAGGCCACATTCGGAAGGTATCTTCTAAAGCATAACCTCGTGATGCATCAAGTCATCTTTGCCGGAATTATTGCTGCAGCCTCCGGTGAAGGGTGGAACGTCAGTTTAACCTTCCGCTTGAGGAGGACCTGAACTGTTTTTATGACAGATATCTCACATATGTTAAGAAAACCATGAATTAAGATGTAGTTACTTTATTTTCCTTACACCTTGGATTTTATCTGTGAACAATTAACATGTTCCTATGCAACCAGTAGTGAGTAACGTTGGCTGTCCAAATTACTTAGTACTGTTATTCTGTCAGTTTTATGGGAAATGTACTAAAGATATACACTACACATACAAACCAGTGAGCGTGAACAGTTCTTTCAGACAGTGTTGATACGTATCTTTATTCTACAATATATCTATTTCATGATTTTCTCATACATGGGGACCACAGTCATGCAGAACTTTTTGGAAGAAATTTCCGACATTTGACAGTAAATTACTGTCCATTTGTCTCACACAATCGTCATTTCGATTTTATAGCCATTCGCAAGTTCATGTTGAAACGTTACACGTCAGGTCGACAGGTCAGGTACAGTGTACTGTCACATTTCAACATGAAGTTGAGAACGGCTATAAAGCCGAAATCATCACTGTGTAGTGTAAATGCATGTTAATTTAGAATCACATTGCGGAAATTTCTTTAAAAAATATGCATTTCAGATCCTTTATCTGTTGCTGGCAACAGCATTAATAAATAGGTTACAGCTTTATTCAAGCGTGTTCTGGTGTGTGTGTGTCGCCCTTGATAATCGGTTTGTTTACGGAGGACTTCGATAAAAAGATACTGCTAGCTGCTAGTTTTAAAGTTCGCAGTATTATCTTACTGGGCCTGTGATTTACAGCTTCCAATGGGGCAAAAGTGTAATTTGTACGACAGCTGTAAATCACTTTAACACAAACAACAGTTTTGATCAGGCAACAAGAGCAAGCTCAAATATCAATCCACGCTGAAAAAATGATAAATAGATATTGTGCATATCATGTTTTTTTCAGAAAATGTTCAAAATCCCGTATTTTAGAGATATGTAGATTTTTATCCTTGTACTTTGGCTACCTAGGAGGATGAAGTACACAAATTGTTAAACCATGTAAATTACATCCAAATATTCAATTTAGAATGAAAGTCGAAAAGATGTTGGATGTGTTGCTTCGTCGCAATGATGATGCCACCTAGAGACACGCGCTTTATCGCAATCCGACACATACAAAGGGCTTGCACTTCCCAGGCGATGGATACTCTTAGAAATTTGGTTCTTTGATGAAAACAGCAAAGGATGCGATCTGACACTTGAAAGAAGTTTCGACGCAAATGGCTGCTTTACGCAACAGTTGCCCAAGGTGCTACTGATGAGACGTAGTGTACTTAAGTAACGAGAAAAGTGAAGATTTCAATCGAAACCTTTCCGCCATAGCTTACATCTTCACCTTGCATGACCGTAATGTAACCGTACACCCTGCACCGAAGACGACAGCACTTTAGGGTTTCTTCAAGGAAGACATAATGCTGAGCTTGGCAGAAATTTACGAGTTCCTGTGTGTGTATGGCGTTTCGTATGTCGGTCAGGCGACTTGTTCAGCCCATGACCGACAAACGCAGAACCGATGGTACACCCTACTCTTACAGTGCACTGAAATGGTTGTGGCGGAGAACGGCATCGGCACTCCATGATGTAGATCAAGGATGAAGGAAGAAGTGGAAATACGTTTGGCGAAGAGATGGAGTTCTCTGCCCGAAAAATGCGGAGTTTTTCCTTTTGTCAACTCACAAGGACGTCACTTCAGTGCATCCCGTAATAATGCATTAATATCCCAGCATGGATCACGCGTTTAATTGCAGATTCAGTTCACAGAAATTTCTATGACACCGAACAACATCTCGGGTTGCTTTGTATCTGCGGCAGGATACATAGTGTCATTGGTCACAGATTGCAGACGACGGACACGAATGAAGTGAATTTAGTTTATTGGCTCTCTCGATGGACAGCCAAAAGATATAAGATCTATATCTCAGATGAATAAATTGTCTTTCTGCTACTCTACACTCCAAACGTAATCGATCAGTCAATGTCTCACGAGAAGACAAAAATGAAGGAAATTAAAAATGATTTAACTGTGTGGCTTCAATATACACTCCTGGAAATGGAAAAAAGAACACATTGACACCGGTGTGTCAGACCCACCATACTTGCTCCGGACACTGCGAGAGGGCTGTACAAGCAATGATCACACGCACGGCACAGCGGACACACCGGGAACCGCGGTGTTGGCCGTCGAATGGCGCTAGCTGCGCAGCATTTGTGCACCGCCGCCGTCAGTGTCAGCCAGTTTGCCGTGGCATACGGAGCTCCGTCGCAGTCTTTAACACTGCTAGCATGCCGCGACAGCGTGGACGTGAACCGTATGTGCAGTTGACGGACTTTGAGCGAGGGCGTATAGTGGGCATGCGGGAGGCCGTGTGGACGTACCGCCGAATTGCTCAACACGTGGGGCGTGAGGTCTCCACAGTACATCGATGTTGTCGCCAGTGGTCGGCGGAAGGTGCACGTGCCCGTCGACCTGGGACCGGACCGCAGCGACGCACGGATGCACGCCAAGACCGTAGGATCCTACGCAGTGCCGTAGGGGGACCGCACCGCCACTTCCCAGCAAATTAGGGACACTGTTGCTCCTGGGGTATCGGCGAGGACCATTCGCAACCGTCTCCATGAAGCTGGGCTACGGTCCCGCACACCGTTAGGCCGTCTTCCGCTCACGCCCCAACATCGTGCAGCCCGCCTCCAGTGGTGTCGCGACAGGCGTGAATGGAGGGACGAATGGAGACGTGTCGTCTTCAGCGATGAGAGTCGCTTCTGCCTTGGTGCCAATGATGGTCGTATGCGTGTTTGGCGCCGTGCAGGTGAGCGCCACAATCAGGACTGCATACGACCGAGGCACACAGGGCCAACACCCGGCACCATGGTGTGGGGAGCGATCTCCTACACTGGCCGTACACCACTGGTGATCGTCGAGGGGACACTGAATAGTGCACGGTACATCCAAACCGTCGTCGAACCCATCGTTCTACCATTCCTAGACCGGCAAGGGAACTTGCTGTTCCAACAGGACAATGCACGTCCGCATGTATCCCGTGCCACCCAACGTGCTCTAGAAGGTGTAAGTCAACTACCCTGGCCAGCAAGATCTCCGGATCTGTCCCCCATTGAGCATGTTTGGGACTGGATGAAGCGTCGTCTCACGCGGTCTGCACGTCCAGCACGAACGCTGGTCCAACTGAGGCGCCAGGTGGAAATGGCATGGCAAGCCGTTCCACAGGACTACATCCAGCATCTCTACGATCGTCTCCATGGGAGAATAGCAGCCTGCATTGCTGCGAAAGGTGGATATACACTGTACTAGTGCCGACATTGTGCATGCTCTGTTGCCTGTGTCTATGTGCCTGTGGTTTTGTCAGTGTGATCATGTGATGTATCTGACCCCAGGAATTTGTCAATAAAGTTTCCCCTTCCTGGGACAATGAATTCACGGTGTTCTTATTTCAATTTCCAGGAGTGTAGATAACGGTAGTTTCACCCAAGGCAGAAGCGTCTTCGTCGGTGATGAAATTAAATGTAGTGTGGCGAGGGCATGCCGTCGGTTAGCCCTTCGCCTGGGGCAAGTCTTTTTAGTTGATGCCACCACGCAACACCCAGTCTCCGAACGGAGAAATTCTCCGTCCCAACCGGCAACCGAACCCGGGCCCCTCGCACGGCATTCTGCCTCGCTGACTACTCAGCTATGAAGGTGGACAGTCCATGATTATTGTACTGTAATTGCGAATTTATTGAAGTCTTAGCATGGAGTATGGCTTTTCACGGTGTACGAATGCTGCAGAGATTTTGCTCAGCAACTATTGCCAGTGATTGGCATGCGACTCTATTGACAAACTCTTAGAGACTGTTTGGCATCCTAACAGGATACATTTATGTCAAGAGTAGTTGTGATCTGACAACGAAGTAGAGGAGACTCCTATTCACTATCGATGTCAGATCAGGAAGATAGGTCATATCTGTGTTTAAATATTTTTATTCGTTTTTGGTTCCAACGGATACTGGACGTCAATTATTTCAATATATGGATGTTGGAATCACGTTCGTTGTTTTATTTCTACCTGGGAATATTGTCTAAGTTGAGAGCACGTGAAAGGACAATATGGGCTTGGGACAAGGAATGAGGGGGGAGAAACACTAATTGAGCTGTATAATAAATTTCAGCTCGTAATAGCGAATGCCCTGTTCAAGAATCAAAAGAGGAGGAGCTATACTTGAAAAATGCCAGGTGATAAGGGAAGATTTCATTTAGATTACATCACGGTCAGACAGAGATTCCGAAATCAGATACTGGATTGTAAGGCGTATCCAGGAGCAGATATAGACTCAGATCACGATGTAGTAGTGATGTTGAGTAGGCTGAAGTTTAAGAAATTAGTCAAAAAGTGTCAATATGAAAAGAATTTTGATAGTGAAATACTAAGGAATGACGAGAAACGCTTGAAGTTCTTTAAGGCTATAGATGCAGAAATAAGGAATACCCAGTGGGCAGTATAGTTCAAGAGCAATGGACATGTCTAAAAAGATAAATCACGGAATTTGGAAAAAAACATAGGAAGAAAGAAGGTAACAGCGCAGAACCTTGGGTAACAGAAGAAATACTTCAGCTAATCGATGAAACAAGGAACTACAACAAAGGTTGAGAGATATTTAGGAATACAGAAAGAAAAGTCTCTGAGGAATATAAATAGGAAGTACAGGGAAGCCACGACGAAATGGCTGCATGGAAAATGTGAAGAAATCGAAAAAGAAATGAATGTCAAGAGGACTGACTCACCATATAGGAAATTCAAAACAACCTTCCCTGAAATTAAAAGTAAGGATGGTAACACTAAAAGCGCAACAGGAATTCAACTGTTAAGTGCAGAGGATAGAGCAGATACATGGAGAGAATACACTAAAGGCTCTATATGAGGGATAAGATTTGTCTGAGGTAATAGAAGAAGAGACAGGAGTTCATTTAGAGGTGAGGAGGATCCAGTACTAGAATCGGAATTTAAGAGAGCTTTCGGAGACTTAGTATCAAATATGGCACAATCAGCCGGCCGAAGTGGCCGTGCGGTTCTAGGCGCTCCAGTCTCGTACCGCGAGACCGCTACGGTCGCAGGTTCGAATCCTGCCTCGGGCATGGATGTGTGTGATGTTCTTAGGTTAGCTACGTTTAAGTAGTTCTAAGTTCTAGGGGATTGATGACCTCAGATGTTAACTCCCATAGTGCTCAGAGCCATTTGAACCACTTTTGAACGGATGAAGCAAGGAGGACATCAGAAGCAGATAGCATTGATAAAAAGGGCATTTCTGGCCAAGAGAAGTATACTAATAGCAAACATAGGCCTTAACTGGAGGAATAAATTTCTAAGAATGTTACGTCTGTGACACAGCATTGTGTGGTAGTGAAATGTGGACTGTGGGAAAACCGGAACAGAAGAGAACTGAAGCATTTGAGATGTAGTGCTGCAGGTGAATGTTGAAAATTAGGTGTACTGATAAGGTAAGGAATGAGGAATCTTTGCTCGAAATCGGAGAGGAAAGGAATATGTGGAAACACTGACAAGGAGAAGGGACAGGGTGATAGATCATCTGTTAACACATCATGGAAAGACTTCCTTGGTACTAGAGGGAACTGTAAAGGGCAAAAACTGTAGAGGAAGAAAGAGATTGCAATAGATCCAGCAGTTAGTTGAGGACATAAGTTCAAGTCCTACTCTGAGACAGAAAGGTTGGCAGAGGATAAGAATTCGTGGCGGACCGCGTCAAAGCAGTAAGAAGAATGGTGACTCAACAAGAGGAATGACCTTTGTCCCTCTGCCACTCAGATCAAACTGTCTTCAACACATACTAAGTATCTGGTGAGGACATACTTGCTGTGGAATAATTCGAACTACGGTCCGTTTCCGTGCTGCATTTAAGTAGTAGTCTATGCTGGTTCATTCCACGTCTACTTCATGGTTCTGCAGTAACGGTTCCCGTCAGAGTAATAACATGCGCTAGTTGTACTGTCGGTATCCGATATTTGAGAAAGTTGTATAGAGTGCGTGTGGTCAGCCTCCCAGTACTGTAAGTATACAAGCACTGGTGGTACTTGTGTCCACTCTGAAATATTCTACGTATGACAGATTATAATGCCCGTGCATACCTCGTCGTTAACTGTGGGTCATGGTCAAGTTAATATTATTGATTATTTTCTGTGTAAAATATTAGCGCTGTGGGTATTGATTTTACAGTTATTTATAAATCTTAAATTGTGGAACACTGTGGAACAGAACGGGCCTACTTGCTTGGGGCAGCTCTGTTGTGTAACTTGCTTCCTTTTCGTGGTAAAGTTAAAGTGCAAACTAGACGGTACAAAAGCAATGCGTTCGTCCTGTGGTGTGCTTGTTCAGTTTTAAAAGCAGTGTAAACGACCCTACTTAAATTTTCTGACAGTTTCTCCTAATTTGTGAGCTCTCTTCTCCCGTGTTAATTTTTATCATTACTATAACGTGACCTCCTTCTAGAACTAATCGCGAGTCCTTTACTATTACGGGGGAAGGAGAACAATGTAATCTCTTAACACTAGCCGGCCGGAGTGGCCGTGCGGTTCTAGGCGCTACAGTCCGGAACCGCGAGACCGCTACGGTCGCAGGTTCGAATCCTGCCTCGGGCATGGATGTGTGTGATGTCCTTAGGTTAGTTAGGTTTAAGTAGTTCGAAGTTCAAGGGGACTGATGACCTCAGAAATTGAGTCCCATAATGCTCAGAGCCATTTGCACCTCTTAACGCTAATTATTCACTGCGTTCTTACGTAACTCAGCTGAAGATTTTATTAGATCTATCTGTCCGAAGATGAACTCACATCCGCTTTTGCGGTCGAGGCATTGAGTCGGTATTTAGTTGTTGCGTGTATTTCTAGGAGAGTATTTTGAGTGTCATAGACATGCTCTGCTCCAGTGCTGAGTCTAAAGGTCACGACGGCTGGTCGGTTGGACACTCGGCGCCGGACGTGTTAGTATAATCCCGCCTTGTCGGCTAAGGTGGTTTGCATTAATTCTAATGTTGCTGCATTTATGATACTGTTCTTATTCTGTAACTGCTCTTGTTGGTAAAAGGTTATTTTATTTTTGTTACAGCTCTTGGAGCACTTGACCTTTCATATTTGGTGTTTCTCATTAGCAAAACTACTTAGCATTTCTGTAAAGTCTAAAACTGCTTAATAATCCTAATAAATTACCTTCAGTTTAGGAGTTAGTTTGCCTTTAGCACTTCCGAATAATTGTTTAATTGCTATATCACAGCTCAAACGTACCTTCAGTGCTCTTGTTCTGTATTAATCGAAATATAGTTATCACTACTGGAATGGTTTCAAATATTCTCTGATGATATCATTTGGCTCTTGTTATGTACGTTTAAATAAAATGTGTGTTTTACAAATCATTATCTACAACTACGTGATTACTCTGCTATTCACAATAAAGTGCCTGACAGAGGTTTCAATGTACCGCCTTCATGCTCTCTCTCTACCGTTCCACTCTCGAAAGGCGCGCGGGAGAAACGAGAGCTTAAATTTTCCTGTGCGAGCCCTGATTTCTCTTATTTTATTGTGATGATCATTTCTCCCTGCGTAGGCGGGTGCCAACGCAATGTTTTCGCAATCGGGGGGGGGGGGGGGGGCGGGCTGGTGACTGAAAAATCATGACAAGATACCGTCGCAACGAAAGACAGCTTTGTTTTAATGATTGCCACTCCAATTCACGTATCATGTCTGTCGCACAATATCCACTATTTTGCGATAATACACAACGAGCTACCCTTCTTTGTACTTTTTCCACGTCCATCAGTCCCACCAGATGCGGATCCCACACCCCACAGCAATACTCCAGAATAGGGTGAACAAGCGTGGTGTAAGCAGACCTGTTGCACCTTCTAATTGTTCTGCCAATGAATCGCAGTCTTTGGTTTGCTGTACCCCCAACATTATCTATGTCATCGTTCCAATTTATGTTATTTGTAATTTTAATCCGTAAGTACTTAGTTGAATCTACAGCCTTCAAATTTTTGTGACTTACCGCGTATTCGAAATTTAGCGGACTTCTTTTAGTATTCAAGTGAATACCTCACATTTTTCTTCATTCAGGGTCAGTTGACACTTTTCGCACCGTACAGACGTCTTATATAAATCATTTTGCAATTTGTTTTGGTCATCTGATGTCTTTACAAGACGGCAAAGGACAGCATCATCTGCAAATAATCAATGAGGGCTAATCGGATTGTGTCCTATGTCGTCAATATAGATCAGGAACAATAGAGGGCCTGTAACATTTCCTTGAGGAGCGCCGGATATTACTTTGTTATACACGAAGACCTTCCATCTACTACTACGAAGTGTGACCTTTCTGACAAGAAATCACGAATCCAGTCGCACAACTGAGTCGATATTCCATAGGCACACAGTTTGGTTTGAAGACGCTTGTGAGGAACGGTGTCGATAGCCTTCTGGAAATATCAATTTGACATCCCCTGTTGACAGCACTCATTACTTTATGAGTATAAAGATCTAGTTGTATTTCAAAATAACGATATTTTATGAATCTCTGCTGACTGTGTGTCAGTAAATCATTTCCTCCGAGGTACTTCAACGTTATAATACAGTATACGTTCCAAAACCCTACTGCAAAATCGACGTTAATGATATCGGCCTGTAATTCAGCGCAACTCTGCCATTGCTTTAACAGTTTTAACGATTTAGGCTCAGTTGTGAGTTATCCACAACAGAGGTCCATCGTTCATGACCTAGCTGGTAGAATCACGAATTTGCAGATGAGGTTGTCCGTGTTGGAATTGGGTAAAGATTCAGATTAGAGGGAGTAGGAGAGATCGACTTTGTTGGATGATGTTAGGGGATCTCCTACGGCTGGAAGTCGGAGTGCCAGTGATGTATCTAACTTAATTGTTAAGTTGCAAAATCCCCTCCTAAGCACACTTTAGAAAGTAGAATTTTTGTAAGTTGGTAGTTTCCAGTAACTGGCGACTTCCTTTGGTATTCGGCACAACTAGTGAGAGAAGTGAAGGTCCTTAAGACAGCATGTAAGACTGTTCTCTAAATTTTATAGCCGCTATGTCGTGGTCTTAACAAGGATGGTCAAATACCTCTTATCTCAACAAGGGAGCTGCAGTAATCAACAACCCACGACCCTTCGTGTGCGCATACACTGACCATGAGCCAGTGTGAGATTTGCTTGATTCGGGCAACAGTACTTCCCTTTACGTTACGACTGGTCCTGGTATACGTGGATTTATAGTTAGGTTGCTAGCTGCCACTCGTGTGTGCAAGCCGGCGAACGTTGAAAATTTTGCCTTCAGGTCTACATAGCGGTTGAATTTTAGAGTAGGAAATTTCTCCTGGCCGCTACAGTTATGGGTAATCAAGGGACCATGTACTAACTTACTACTGGGGTGTCATTTTGTGCAGAGTACTCGGTGGGTTTTAGATTGTGTGGGTAAGCAGTTTTATTTTAGTTTTAGGCCGCGGCAAAAGTTTTGTTTGTGTCTCCATGTTTGGTCGAAAGGTGTGAGTCCGGTGACGGTCCAGCGTGGGGAATGCGAAGCTACACACTTGTCGGGTATGCGAGACGAACACTTGTTTCCCTGTGTGTTCACTTATTATTTCTCGTTCGATCTGCCATATACATTTTACAAAGAACAGATAAGATAAGATAAATCACAATAAACTTTGGGAACTTACAATGTGGAAACAAATTACATCAGTTATTAAATTACAATGATGTCAGGGAAACTACATTATTACATTAATTGGAACAAAAGTCACATAAATTGAAGACAATTCACCAACAAGTTGGGAGTAACCGACAGGGCCGAGTATCGTATAAGGCTGACATCCAATCAGGCGGTCTCCTTAACAGCTGTGCCCTCCGACAATGCAGGTATAACGGAAGTTAGTCGAAAACATGCTACGGGAGGAAGCAATCACTCCGTCGTCTTCGTCTTACGCTTCGTCGATCTTTTATCGGAGAAAGGGCACTGTCGGGCATTGAACCGTCAGGTGGTCTTAGACTGTTGCAGTGCCTATTCTCCATTACTGTTTCACGAGGCTCACCGGAGCGCGGTAAGACTAAACCAGGCTTACTAACAAATTCCTCTGTCAGACGACTCTGACGCAGCCACTCTCTATACAACAGAATGGAACCTGTACGAAATTAACAGGGTGTCCTTTGGGTTGTTAACTGGAGCTACCATTCTGTCCCAGCATTAGGATTGCGTGTTGGACGACGTTAAATTCAAATTTGTATATATCTCGATTGTGTCGTGACTTATAGCAAATGTTTTCCTGAACACCTAGACCATAGAACATGTGAGGGAAGCCGGTCTCAATGTGAAACCTACTAATGTCATCCTGGCGTGTCGGGAAATCTTATTCCTGGGTCCTCTAGTGTCTGCAGAGAGGGGAGAGGGGTCGGTCAAAATCGACCACTTCTGGACCCGAGCCAACCGTGCTTACCGAGCACTAAAAATGAAGGAGGATGTAGTCCGCATTGTAGTTACGGAAAATTTCTTTCGAAAATTCTAGCCAAGTTTCACCCCATTACTAGCCCCTCTTACCAGATGAGGAGAAAGAGGGAGGGTTTTAGGTGGAGAGAGAGTCAACAAGCCGCGTTTGATGCCTTAAAAACGACTTTAAGCCAACGGCCTGGTTCTTGAGCTTCCACATTTCGAGAGGTCTTTTGTTGTACAGTCCGACGCTTCGAGTTCGAGGATGGCAGTCGATCTCTTACAGGAGCAGGACGAGAAGTGCCCACCGATAGCGTAAGCATTGAGGTCCCAGTCTCCAGGCGAGGCGAGACCAAATATTCGACTTAGGAGCTTGAGGAGTGAGCAGCTTTATTCGCCCTGCAAAAGTTTAGATTTTATCTGGAGCATAACCAAGTGCACAGCTAGGTGCTAGCCCGCCCCGGGAAGACAGCTGCATAGCGCATTGGGCTGTTAGAATATCAGCATTCCGCCTTGCGGTAAAATATATCAAAGAGCAGGAAAACGTAGTGACAGATGCTTTTTGTCTGATGTTAGGGGAGAAAGAGGACAAAGTTTCCTTTGCTGATGGAGCCTGGGAGATAGTGGAGATTTGCGCTGTGCTAGCGGAAGTACCACCCACCCTATGCTGTGAACCGTTTACTACTAGTCAGTTATGGGCACACACCCCTCTGACCCATGCCACACACACCACACCATCGATGCTTACAGCTCGGCTGGTGCCATCAGAGGTTCATTCGGAGGATGGAATGGCGTGGTGTGGTCTTCACTGATGAAAGTAGATTTGCAAGTGATGCTCGTTCACACATTCGACATAAGCGATGTCTCGAACAGTGGATTCGTCTGGGATACACTGGCCCCACCTCGCGTCGTATGATCTGGGGTGCAATAATCTACAACACTTACGCCTTTGGTGTTTCTGGACGGAACACTGAACAGCACTCGATTCAGGCAGGATGCTGTTTGATCAGTTCGTCTACCGTTTTTTGCCACAGGACGGTTATTTGCTGTTCTGACAGGGCAGCGCGCACCCGCACGCTACCCATGGAATTATACTACTGGCCATTAAAATTGCTTCACCAATAAAAAACGCAGATGATAGACGGGTATTCATTGGACAAATATATTATACTAGAACTGACATGTGATTACATTTTCACGCAATTTGAGTGCATAGATCCTGAGAAATCAGTACCCAGAACAACCACCTCTGGCCGTAATAACGGCCTTGATACGCCTGGGCATTGAGTCAAACAGAGCTTGGATGGCGTGCACAGGTACAGCTGCCCATGCAGCTTCAACACTATTGTGCTCCCTGCCGCCGTTTGATAAGCAGCTGCAGCAGCAGCAGCAAGTCGTGTACTCTTAGCTCACTTATTTGTTACGTAGATTAATTCTTAATTTCTTTGCGTGTTTTTGGTATTTGCGTTGTTTAATTCATAAATTTTGGGCGTATTGTAGTATTTGAGAGTTGTAGCATCGCGTTTTAGTGCCTGAATAGTGTAAAATCGCGTAGTCTCCTTCCGCCGCCGAGCAGTGTGTCAGCAGTGCGCAAGTAGCAGCATTACTGCATTTACTAGGCAATCTTGTATTTTAATAACCGTTTAAATTTTGTGTCGAATTGTTTGTGCTCTCTGTAGATTAGTTCAGACATTCTTTGCACAACAGTTTTTAGCATGGATAGGGACTGCAACTGCTGTGTTCGGATGCAGGCTGAGTTGGCATCCCTTCGCTCCCAGCTTCAGGCAGTGTTGGCTTCGGTCACACAGCTTGAGGCTGTTGCCAATGGGCATCACTGTGGGGGTCCGGATGGGGGTTTGTCGGGGACGGCCAGCTCGTCCCACGCATGCCCCGATCGGACTACGATTGTGGCTGCCCGGGATACTGCCCACATTGAGGCTGATCCCTCACCTGTAGTAGAGTGGGAGGTCGACTCGAGGTGTGGCAGGGGGCGAAAGACATTCCGGAGGGCTGAATGGAAGGCCTCTCCAGTTTGTCTGATAAACCGGTTTCAGGCTCTGTCTCAGGCTGATACTGATCTTCAGCCTGACATGGCTGCTTGTCCTGTTCCAGAGGTTGCCCCTCAGTCTGCAAGATCCGGGCAGTCGCAGAGGGTGGGCTTACTGATAGTTGGGAGCTCCAACGTCAGGCGCGTAATGGGGCCCCTTAGGGAAATGGCAGCAAGAGAGGGGAAGAAAACCAATGTGCACTCCGTGTGCATACCGGGGGGAGTCATTCCAGATGTGGAAAGGGTCCTTCCGGATGCCATGAAGGGTACAGGGTGCACCCATCTGCAGGTGGTCGCTCATGTCGGCACCAATGATGTGTGTCGCTATGGATCGGAGGATATCCTCTCTGGCTTCCGGCGGCTATCTGATTTGGTGAAGACTGCCAGTCTCGCTAGCGGGATGAAAGTAGAGCTCACCATCTGCAGCATCGTCGACAGGACTGACTGCGGACCTTTGGTACAGAGCCGAGTGGAGGGTCTGGATCAGAGGCTGAGACGGTTCTGCGACCGTGTGGGCTGCAGATTCCTCGACTTGCGCCATAGGGTGCTGGAGTTTCAGGTTCCGCTGGATAGGTCAGGAGTCCACTACACGCAACAAGCGGCTACACGGGTAGCAGGGGTTGTGTGGCGTGGGCTGGGCGGTTTTTTAGGTTAGATGGCCTTGGGCAAGAACAGAAAGGGCAACAGCCTCAACGGGTGCGGGGCAAAGTCAGGACATGCGGGGACCAAGCAGCAATCGGTATTGTAATTGTCAACTGTCGAAGCTGCGTTGGTAAAGTACCGGAACTCCAAGCGCTGATAGAAAGCACCGAAGCTGAAATCGTTATAGGTACAGAAAGCTGGCTTAAGCCAGAGATAAATTCTGCCGAAATTTTTACAAAGGTACAGACGGTGTTTAGAAAGGATAGATTGCATGCAACCAGTGGTGGAGTGTTCGTCGCTGTTAGTAGTACTTTATCCTGTAGTGAAGTAGAAGTGCATAGTTCCTGTGAATTATTATGGGTGGAGGTTACACTCAACAACCGAACTAGGTTAATAATTGGCTCCTTTTACCGACCTCCCGACTCAGCAGCATTAGTGGCAGAACAACTGAGAGAAAATTTTGAATACATTTCACATAAATTTTCTCAGCATGTTATAGTCTTAGGTGGAGATTTCAATTTACCAGATATAGACTGCGACACTCAGATGTTTAGGACGGGTGGTAGGGACAGAGCATCGAGTGACATCATATTGAGTGCACTATCCGAAAATTACATCGAGCAATTAAACAGAGAACCGACTCGTGGAGATAACATCTTGGACCTACTGATAACAAACAGACCCGAACGTTTCGACTCTGTATGTGCAGAACAGGGAATCAGTCATAACAAGGCCGTTGCAGCATCCCTGAATATGGAAGTTAATAGGAATATAAAAAAAGGGTGGAAGGTTTATCTGTTTAGCAAGAGTAATAGAAGGCAGATTTCAGACTACCTAACAGATCAAAACGAAAATTTCTGTTCCGACACTGACAATGCTGAGTATTTATGGAAAAAATTCAAGGCAATCGTAAAATGCGTTTTAGACAGGTACGTGCCCAGTAAAACTGTGAGGGACGGGAAAAACCCACTGTTGTTCAACAACAAAGTTAGGAAACTACTGCGAAAGCAAAGAGAGCTTCACTGCAAGTGTAAACGCAGCCAAAACCTCTCAAACAAACAGAAGCTAAACGATGCCAAAGTTAGCATAAGGAGGGCTATGTGTGAAGCGTTCAGTGAATTCGAAAGTAAAATTCTATGTACCGACTTGACAGAAAATCCTAGGAAGTTCTGGTCTTACGTTATATCAGTAAGTGGCTCGAAACAGCATATGCAGACACTCCGGGATGATGATGGCATTGAAACAGAGGATGACACGCGTAAAGCTGAAATACCAAACACCTTTTTCCAAAGCTGTTTCACAGAGGAAGACCGCGCTGCAGTTCCTTCTCTAAATACTCGCACAAACGAAAAAATGGCTCACATCGAAATAAATGTCCAAGGAATAGAAAAGCAACTGGAATCACTCAACAGAGGAAAGTCCACTGGACCTGACGGGATACCAATTCGATTCTACACAGAGTACGCGAAAGAACTTGCCCCCCCTTCTAACAGCCGTGTACCGCAAGTCTCTAGAGGAACGGAAGGTTCCAAAAGATTGGAAAGGGTCGTCGAGCAGATGCGCAAAACTATAGACCTCTATCTCTGACGTCGATCTGTTGTAGAATTTTAGAACATGTTTTTTGCTCGCGTATCATGTCGTTTTTGGAAACCCAGAATCTACTCTTTAGGAATCAACATGGATTCCGGAAACAGCGATCGTGTGAGACCCAACTCGCTTTATTTGTTCATGAGACCCAGAAAATATTAGATACAGGTTCCCAGGTAGATGCTATTTTCCTTGACTTTCGGAAGGCGTTCAATACAGTTCCGCACTGTCGCCTGATACAGTGAGAGCCTACGGAATACCAGACCAGCTGTGTGGCTGGATTGAAGAGTTTTTAGCAAACAGAACACAGCATGTTGTTATCAATGGGGAGACGTTTACAGACAAAGTAACCTCTGGCGTGCCACAGGGGAGTGTTATGGGACCATTGCTTTTCACAATACATGTAAGTGACTTAGTAGATAGTGTCGGAAGTTCCATGCGGCTTTTCGCGGATGTGCTGTAGTATAGAGAGAAGGTGCAGCATTAGAAAATTGTAGCGAAATGCAGGAAGATCTGCAGCGGATAGGCACTTGGTGCAGGGAGTGGCAACTGACCCTTAACATAGACAAATGTAATGTATTGCGAATACATAGAAAGAAGGATCCTTTATTGTACGATTATATGATAGCGGGAGAAACACTGGTAGCAGTTACTTCTGTAAAATATCTGTGAGTATGCGTGTGGAACGATTTGAAGTGGAACAATCATATAAAATTAATTGTTGGTAAGGCGGGTGCCAGGTTGAGATTCATTGGGAGAGTCCTTAGAAAATGTAGTCCATCAACAAAGGAGGTGGCTTACAAAACACTCGTTCGACCTATAATTGAGTATTGCTCATCAGTGTGGGATCCGTACCAGATCGGGTTGACGGAGGAGATAGAGAAGATCCAAAGAAGAGCGGCGCGTTTCGTCACAGGGTTATTTGGTAACCGTGATAGCGTTACGGAGATGTTTAGCAAACTCAACTGGCAGACTCTGCAAGAGAGGCGCTCTGCATCGCGGTGTAGCTTGCAGTCCAGGTTTCGAGAGGGTGCGTTTCTGGATGAGGTATCGAATATATTGCTTCCCCCCACTTATACCTCCCGAGGAGATCACGAATGTAAAATTAGAGAGATTCGAGCGCGTACGGAGGCTTTCAGACAGTCGTTCTTCCCGCGAACCATACGCGACTGGAACAGGAAATGGAGGTAATGCAGTGGCACGTAAAGTGCCCTCCGCCACACACCGTTGAGTGGCTTGCGGAGTATAAATGTAGATGTAGATGTAGACACCACAGTTCATCAAGAGTAGTGACTGGCGTATTGTGACGAGCCAGTTGCATGGCCACCACTGACCAGACGTATTCAGTTGGTGAGAGATCTGGAGAACGTGCTGGCCAGGGCAGCAGTCGAACATTTTCTGTATCCAGAAAGGCCCGTGTAGGACCTGCAACATGCGGTTGTGCATTATCCTGCTGAAATGTAGGGATTCGCAGGGATCGAATGAAGGGTGGAGCCACGGGTCGTAACACATCCGAAATGTAACGTCCACTGTTCAAAATACCATCAATGCGAACAAGAGGTGGCCTAAACGTGTAACCAATAGCACCCCATACCAACACGCCGGGTGATACGCCAGTATGGCGATGACGAACACCCGCTTCCAACGCACATTCACCGCGATGTCGTCAAACACGGATTTGACCATCATGATGCTGTAAACAGAACCTGGATTCATCCAAAAAAATGACGTTTTGCCATTCATGCACCCAGGTTCGTCGTTGAGTACACCATCGCAGCGTCAAAGGTAACCGCAGCCACGCTCTCGGAACTGACATTTCATGCTGCTGCAAACGTCGTCGAACCGTTGGTGCAGATGGTTGTTGTCTTGCTAACTTCCCCGTCTGTTGACACAGGGATCGAGATTTGGCTACACGATCCGTTACAGCCATGCGGATAAGATGCCTGTCATCTTGACTTCTAGTGATGCGAGGCCGTCGGGATCCAGCAGGGCGTTCCGTATTACCCTCCCGAACCCACCGATTCCTTATTCTGCTAAAACTCATTGGATAAAGACCAACGCGAGCAGCAGTGTCGCGATACGATATACCGCATTCACGATAGGCTACAATCCGACCTTTCTAAAACTCGGAAACGTGATGGTACGCATTTCTCCTCCATACACGAGGCATCTCAACAACGTTTGACCAGGCAACGCCGGTCAACTGCTGTTTGTGTATGAGAAATCGGTTGGAAACTTTCCTGATGTCAGCACGTTGTATGTATCGCCACCGGCGCCAACCTTGTGTGAATGCTCTGAAAAGCTAATCATTTGGATATCACAGCATCTTCTCCCTGTCGGTTAAATTTCACGTCTGTAGCACGTCATCTTCGTGGTGTAGCAGATTTAATGGTCAGTAGTGTACATGTGCTCTGCAAAAGCTAACTCGAATAGACAGATGGTTCGCATCCCTAATGTGACGTGGTCTATGCTGGCATTACCGATGTTGCCTGGCAAAGTTGGAGGTTTTGACTTGTTCCGCTGATAAGGTCACACGCAGCTTCATTAACGACCTGGAATAGACGGTGCTACTGATGATCAAGACATGAATGTTAATAATGCCAGCTGCCAGGATCTTCGCATCTTCATGTAGAAATCATTCCACCTAGAGGACCTTGGGTCTGGCAAAGTAGCTGCTGAAATTCAACTTGAGTGTTGAATTGTGCTATTGATTCGCCATAGTGTCGTGTAATCTAAGATGACTGGCAAGTGGCGGCTGATAGGATGTAAACACAGGCGAGCACTCGCTCGGTGCACGGAACGCAAGTGGCATGTCCGAACCACTACACTGCCAAGCAAGCAGTTGTGTTAGAATACCACTGTGTCGAAAGTAACTAACTTACTTAATATTCTCATCACTCTCCCGAAGTAACCTGTATATCAGCAAGATAAAAACAGCAAGTACTTAAAGGACTTATGGGTAATTGTTCGTGAGTATCGTTTCTATTTTTATGTAATACAACTGAAACGGGGGTTGTAAACATAATTTTGAGTGAATGAAAATTTCTACTTTTTTATCCTATTTTGACTAATTTCATTATAAATAGACTACAATAATCTTTGTTATCAGTGTATTTGTAGAAGTTCTTTTCGGGCTGGGGCATCAAGTAAGTCAGTTGAATCATGTTATCGTCACCAAGCGAAAGCCAAGAATTCGGTTACGGCTAGACCTCGAAGGGAACGATCTATTGATACGTAATCAGCATGGTTTAGAAAACATAGTTCTTATGCAACGCAGCTAGCTCTTTATTCGCACGAAGTAATGGCCGCTATCGACAGGGAATCTCAAGTTGATTCCGTATTTCTAGATTTCCGGAAAGCTTTTGACACCGTTCCTCACAGGCGACTTATAATCAAGCTGCCGGCCTATGGGGTATCGTCTCAGTTGTGCGACTGGATTCGTTGTTTCCTGTCAGGAAGGTCGCAGTTCGTAGTAACAGACGACAAATCATCGAGTAAAACTTAAGTGATATCAGGTGTTCCCCAGGGAATCGTCCTGGGACCTCTACTGTTCCTGATCTATATAAATGACCTGGGTGACAATCTGAGCAGTTCTCTTAGGTTGTTCGCAGATGATGCTGTAATTTACCGTCTAGTAAGGTCATCCGAAGACCAGTATCAGTTGCAAAGCGATTAAGAAACGATTGCTAAATGGTGTGGCAGGTAGCAGTTGACGCTAAATAACGAAAAGTGTGAAGTGATCCACATGAGTTCCAAAAGAAATCCGTTGGAATTCGATTACTCGATGAATAGTACAATTCTCAAGGCTGTCAATTCAACTAAGAACCTGAGTGTTATGATTACGAACAACTTCAGTGGGAAACACCACATAGATAATATTGTGGGGAAGGCGAGCCAAAGGTTGTGTTCATTGGCAGGACACTTAGAAGATGCAACAAGTCCACTAAAGAGACAGCTTACACTACACTCGTTCGTCCTGTGTTAGAATATTGCTGCGCGGTGTGGGATCCTTAGCGGGTGAGATTGATGGAGGACATCGAAAGGGTGCAAAAAAAGGGCAGCTCGTTTTGTATTATCACGCAATAGGGGCGAGAGTGTGGCAGATATGATACGCGAGTTGGGATGGAAGTCATTAAAGCAAAGACGTTTTTCGTCGCAGCAAAATTTACGGAATTTCAGTCACCAACTTTCTCTTCCGAATGCGAAAATATTTTGTTGAGCCCAACCTACATAGGTAGGAATGATCATCAAAATAAAATAAGAGAAATCAGAGCTCGAACAGAAAGGTGTAGGTGTTCGTTTTTCCCGCGCGCTGTTCGGGAGTGGAATGGTAGAGAGATAGTATGATTGTGGTTCGATGAACCCTCTGCCAAGCACTTAAATGTGAATTGCAGAGTAATTATGTAGAAGTACTCGGACGATGGTCGCTTCTACCGACTAGTCATCGGTATCTACTTCAACTGACAAACGATCGATGGCCGGAGGTCAACACCCACGCGGCTGGGGCCAGACGGGGTGAGATAACTGGCGCTTGTGCACGGCAGGGCGAGCGCACCTAATCGGTGCCCGGGCGTGCGGTCGGCCGCCGGCGCGCTCAGCACGCATGCGCGGCGCTTAATCATCGCGATTAGTGCCGGCTGCTGTGGCCCTCGTTACTGGTAATCAGCACCTGCCAAGTGGCGCGTCCTGGCCGTGTTGTCCCACGGAAAACCCGCGCCATTATGGAGGCTCAGTGTGTACCGCCACCCATGCGCCCGCGATGAACGCGCTGGAAACGGCAAATGTTTGCTAAGCGATTTACTGCCTCCACGCTGCTGTGTCGCGCCCCGAAAACGATGACCGAGCTTTGACCTGATGCCGAGAGAAGAACCTGGCATCATCTGAGCGAATGCAAGGAAATGTGGTCACCACCACGAATTCGAATCGTCGGACTACTCTCAGAGGTACAAAACCTTGAAGCCATATTGTCATCGGCGTTTTATTTTCTGGTGAAGGGGAATCATCTGTCTTCTGACTGGTTTGATAAGGCCAGAAACGAATACCTTTCCATGGCAAACTCCTTCCAGCCAACGTCCTCCGTTATTTTTTGGACGCAGAAGGGACGGTCAAAACGGCCATGCAGTCCGGAATCGGTATGCCTATCAGGCAATATCACTAGGAGCATTGAGATAATCATCCCACCCACGCACCGGGTTGAAGATACTAGTCTGGTAAAACACCGTGTCCTGCTACGTGAAAAAGTCCGTAACTGCTTGCTGCATATCCTCGTCCTTATAGAGTCTCCCGAACCAGTCGGGGCATCTCCTACGACTCTGCTAAGTAGGGCGTGCATCATTATGAAGCAGCAGCATCCCCTGACGAACCATTCCGCAGTGGCGGTTTTGGACACGCTTATTACCCCCCACACAGTTTTCATTCTCTTATGGATATCTAAATGTTGACCTTCGGCAGCACAGAAAACAACAGCATTGGTCCAGTTTGAACGGATTTGGAAATAACGTCGCCATAGTTCAAGTTCCCTCATTTATCGCATGCATGTCAGAATGACATGCGCTTAGTCCCTACCTCTTTGACCTGATTATGGATGTGCTGGTGAAAGATGTGAAGAAGGAAGCACCGTGGAATATGATGCTTGCGGATGATGTAGTTCTTTGTGAGCAGAGCATCGACAGACTTGAGAAAAAGCTGGAGGATTGGAGGAAGGCACTAGAAGAAAGAGGGATGAAAATTAGCAGGCAAAGTCAGAATATTTTGCACTAAAGGATGTGCAGATGAGGTATTTCCAGATCCAGGATGCTGAGCTGAAATCGGTCTGCAAATTTAAATACCTAGGGTCGTACATACAGAGGGATGGAGGACTGGAAAGCGAGATACAACACCGAATAAATTGCGGTTGGAACAACTGGAGGAAAATGAGTGGAGTGTTGTGTGACAAGACGGTGAGCATTGGGTTGAAAGGGAAAGTGTACAAGTCGGTGGTAATGCCTGCTATGATATACGGGACAGGGACATGGCCAATCACAGTAGCCCGGGAAAGGAAGATGGAAGTGGCGGAAATGAAGATGCTGAGGTGGATGCGTGGGGTAACAAGGAAGGACAGAATTAGAAATGAATTTGTTAGAGGAGCAGTGAAAGTGGGACCCATGGGGGAAAAAGACACAAGAGAGCAGACTAAGGTGGTACGGACACTTACAGAGAAAAGGGGAAGAGTATATCGGAAACAGAATTGGAGATATAAAGATTGAAGGAGCGAGAAGGAGAGGAAGACCGAAGTTGACGTGGAAGGATAAGATATTCTGGGACCTAAGGGAGAAAGGATGGAAGAAGGAAGAGGCAATGGATAGAGAACTATGGAGGAGAAGGATCCAGAAGAGCAACGCCGACTCTACGTGACGTGGGACAAGGCGACGATAAAGAAGAAGAAGATGTCAGAATGACGCAAACGCCACACTAATTCCTTTCCTTCATGTTGTTGCTTGCATACCAGCATCGGAGTCGAGCTACCTTTGCATATACGCTGTAGCAACGCCCACAGACGAATTTTTTTTATCGTCCCTCATATTTAATTCTCTGTCTTCCCTTACAACTTTTACTCCCTCAGTTCCGTAACTACAAAAGTTAATTATTTGCTGCCTTCGCCGAAGTTCTATCATCATGCCCTTCCTTTTTGTCAACGTTGCTGTGGTCAATGATTAATCGGAGATGCTACGCCTTTACTGCCAGTGTACGTGATCATCGATGGCAACGCCAACAATATCCTTTCTTCCTCTATTTCAAACCCTCTCCTTAACTGCTCTTTCATTCCGCCATTGTTTCTTTGGCGTACAGATTAAATAATACGGGCGACAGACTACACTTCTGTCAGAGCCCTGTTCAGACAAAGCAATATGTTCTAAGCCTTTCATTCTTATTCGCTCTTGGTCCTTGCACATTTTGTGTATTACCCGTCTTTCTCTGTAGCTTACATTTATTTTCATGAAAATAGGAATATCTTGCAACTTTTTTCTGAAATGTCCTTAGTTACATACACACACTGCGCCTAAACAACCTGGTCTAAACCCATTTTGTTTCTCATAAATATCAGCTTCTGTGACATTTTTCCTTTGATCATCAATCATCTTTCAGTATAGTTTCTAGCAAATGTGTAGGAGACTGATGCCACCATAGTTTTTATATTAACTGCATTTCCCATTTCTGAAGACGAAAAAGTTAAATACTTGTAACACTCTTGATTGCCTTTAGTTTCCATTTCGCCGAAAGTTTCTTGACTTTTTCGTATACAGAACCAGGCCTTCCGAAGACCATTTGGTTTTCGATCTCATCGCATTTTCCGGTAGACTTTTTGTCCAGATTTCCTAGGACTCAATAATGATATTATTCCGAACTGACCTACACTACTGTATTCCTTTCTTCCAATTTCCACTGCGGCTACTGTCGATTGGTTCAGTTGGCTCACGTAGCTTTCATCTGCTGCCCCGAATACGGTTTTCAGCAGCTATCCATCCCCTGCTTACTCTCCTGGATTCCTTCGGGACCACTCAGAACACCTCTTCCATGTGCTTCTTTAGTACTGAACATATCCGAGCAATTTCCTGTTTTCCTTTGAGACCTCTCTCAGCTTGTCACTACTAACTGCTGACGGCTCTACCCCTGATAACACTTTCTCCAGTCTCCTAATTTTGTTTGGCCATTCCCACACATTAAACACTAAACCTATTGGACATCTGTGACTGGGTACCACCACGTCTGGATGCCTGGAAAAAAAAACTACTCCTTCTGGGTGATGATCTTCCAGCGCCCCCACTCCGATGAAATACAGCACTGCCAACACTAGCATACTTATTTTCCGGCCCTTGACATATACGGCAACTTGATCACAGCGATCGGTATCCTGTCAGAAGTCGGCTGTCTCCGAAGAGGAAATCATAACACGCTAATGATAAAACCTACCCTAAAACACAAATGTATAACCTTATGTAAAAGCACGTTAATACCCTGTACTATTCACAAAAGAAATAAATCCGTAATTATAGAATTATATTACTTACCAACCACTTCCTTGACCTCAATGGTTAAGACGTATGAGGTATACGGATCTTTCTCTGCCGCTGTTCATTATTCCACTGCCTTCTCTTTGCCACTTTCCTCGCCTTCGCTAATACCTGTTGCAGATCTGCCTCCACTGAAACCAAGGTCATAGACGCTCAACATTGAGCAATCGTTATTCATGTTGGCAGCTGCGGCTTCACATTTACTAGTGACGTAGTTTCAGATGCCCTGGTACCGTGTAACAAACTTCCTCGTTTCTCTCTTCGGAGTGTATGGGTGTGACATCGTCAACCACTGGCCTATGCTCTAATGAGACAATGTTCCCACTCGCTTCACCAACTCCTCCTGCTTTCCAGTGACTTAGTAGTTGCTCGCTGGACCTTCCTCCACACCTCCCTTTCCGTTCTCGCAAGCTCCCGGACCGTCTCTCCTTTCCTGTCACATTCCCGTCTAATCATGTCGAATGGCGATACCATTTTTTTTCCTTATTCCACCTCGAATGGCAACAACCCGTGCAAGTGGTACTTTGCTGTTGTATGCACTCACTCACTCCGAAGGATAGATACGTGTTTAAACCAGAATGGTGTGCATCCGCGTAATAACTAAGCACCTTATCAATAGCGCGAGGAGATGGTTTCGTCCTCCCGCTAGTTCGTTGATAAAGTGCCCTAGTTCTAATTTTTTGTTTTTATTTTATTTTATTTTTTTAAGCAACGGAAATAACTCTTTCGTCAGGTCTGACATGAAGTTAGTCCATTGGTCCAAAATTATCATCTCTGACACACCGAACTGTAGTATCCACCTATTAACTGATGCCTGCGGGACTAGGATTGCCTACTTGTCCGACATTGGCATCATCTCTATGTAACGAGAAAAATAGTCTATTGTGGTCAGCACAAAAAGATTTTCCGCTGGTTTCCGCTGAATTTGGCCAATACGTCCACCCCACTGAAGTTGAATGCTTCTGTTATTTCTAGCAATTTCTGTAACAGTATCTGCATTCATTTTAAATCCGTCCACTGTGCACAAACCACTCAATTTCTGCCGTACTGATCAACATAATTCTTCCTTCCCTTCCAATAATACTTTTCTACCACTCTCTGATTCGTTGCCCTGAATCTCACATGATCCAGTGAAGTGTGATCATGCATTTCATGTGACACTTCCAGTTTGAACTTCACTGTCACCACAACTCGTGGTCTTACTTTCGTTTCTTTACATAGTAATCCATCATTCATGCTCAACCGTTGTTGCTTGCCATAATGTACACACTGTTCATCGGCACTCTGCGCTGCGTCATTTCCCAATGGCCTTCCTTAGTACCTGTATTAGCGTTATCTTTCTGTTCAAACTGTCCGCGATAGCGTGTCTCTCCGCGGGTTTGTCGACTACTTCATACCCAGATTCGCTGAATTTCAGTGACCAACACGTCAGTCTTCAGCATGGGTTATTCAAACCTAATAACCACTTCAAAGCAACATTGTTTGTCACTATCTTAAATTTTCTACCGTAAGTAGGTAACACCGGAAGTATGTTACTCCGTACACGAAGCTAAGCATCTCTATCTCCATTGTGAGACAACAACTCTCAGCTGCGTTCAACAGTCTTGAGGCAGAGGCAATAGTTTTTTCATGACCCCCACTTCCACACTTAATACATACCCATGAGCATGAGAAGACACACGCCCTTTGGAAGTCTGGAAAAACCAAAACTGCATTTAACGTGAGCACCTTTTTTATCTGACAATTTCTCCCTGACATTTTTCCCATCATACAATCATAAAACCCTTTCTCAACCAATGCGCAAGTGGTTTTTTAATATCCACTTAAACCTTCACGAACTTCCAATAGTAATTCGAGTCGCTGAGAAAGGACTGTAATTGTTTCATTGTTTCAGGTAACAGAAAATCCTGTACAGCTTTCACTATCCTGGGATCAATTCTAATACCATCCTTAAGAATGATATGGGCTACATGGTTAACTTTCTCCAGATTTAAGTGACTTTTGGACGTCGAACAGGATGACATTAATACATTGGGCAACTCCCTCAGATGTTGTCTATGCTCTTGCATGTCCCTTGAAAATACCATTACTTCACAGAGAAACACCAGTCACTGACGCTGTTTCAGTCCTACCAGCACTCCATCCAGCTACTGTTGGAATGTTGCTGGTGGATTCATCAACCCATAAGGCATCCTTCTATTTTGGTAGTGTCCCCAGGGTACAGAAAACGCCGTTTTCGGTCTACCCTCCGGACTACCCTTCCAGCTGATGTACCCATCCCTTAAGTCCATTGTCGAGAAGTGTTGGCTTTACCCTATGTTATCTACCGTTTCTCCTATATTTGGAACTAGGTAAGCATCTGCTGTAGTCGTACTGTTCAAACGAACGTAATCACAACGAAGTTGATACTTCTTTGACCCATCAATAGACAATTAAACAATTACAATTCCCACCCGCCCGTCCCCCACCCCAGAGGCTACTGCTCTCTTCCATTATCCCATCAAAATTGTTAATTTATATGTCTTGCAAAACTGGTTTCAGCGATCGTGGTACTCTGTACTGCCTTCGATACATTGGTGCTTTGTCGGAATTATGTGTTGTTTTACTGGCGTAGTGGGCAACGGCCTTTACGGAAAAACCAGATCCTCAAATTATAGCTACAGGTCCACCTGAGTTTTCCCTGATCCCTTCCAATGCTTCAATTTATCACCAAATGCAGTACTAGCAGCATCCTGCGCACTTTTATAGCCTACACCGTCGGTGTGGTAATTCTCCTCATCCGGAATAGCTAATAATGCTAACTTCAACTAATTAACCTCCCTGGCTCCAAAAATGGTTCAAATGGCTCTGAGCACTATGGGACTTAACATCTGTGGTCATCAGTCCCTTAGAACTTAGAACTACTTAAACCTAACTAACCTAAGGACATCACACACACCCATTCCCGAGGCAGGATTCGAACCTGCGACCGTAGCAGTCACGCGGTTCCGGACTGAGCGCCTAAAACCGCTAGACCACCGTGGCCGGCCCTTGGCTCCAAATTTATCCTCATTGAAGGGTACTATTTCGCCTCGGTCCCCCCTCTCATACGTGTACAGTATTACGTTTCACCAAACAGTATGCTATATTTATACATTACCTTCCAGTGTTTCTACTACACATAATAACGTATCAACTGGTAATTCAGACTCCATACTCACCCATATGGACTCCCCGGTGCCTTTCGGCACGACCATGTGAATCAAACAGTAATGTCGTTGCTCACGGTTTAACTGGACTGGCCCCTGTACTAGACATTTGCTCGGCCCAGATCAACATTAACAACAGTTTCCCATAGCCAGAATGTCTTCCCGCTGAGTATATACGTCGCCGAAGGCCAATTCTTGCATGATGTTGAGCAGAAAGTCTTACCCTAGAATCAAACTATAGCCGTTGATTACGTGAGACACCGACCCTACATGTTGCTTACAATAATCGTTGCCTCCAGCGAAAAAGGCATCATTATTAACTTCAGTGACCGCAAAACACTGTCCCCTACCATATTCAAACTGTAACGTGGTGGGTTCCAGTGCCTCCGATGTACTATCTCTCTTGAGCCAATCCACACATGCGCCCCTGTGTCCGACAAAACTTTTTATTCCCCACCATCAATCTCATCCGTATGGGACATTCCACCTCATCGTTCAGCTTTACTGGGAACTCCTTCTGGTGGCTCTGGGGTTCGAGTTTAACGGGTACTTCTTACGATCCAGACCATCTTTCCCATTATCTCTGTATCCGTGTAGTTGTTGCACAGCGCTCCTACGACTATTTCCACTAAACTGACAGCTGTCTACGTCATTTCTACTACCCTCTCACAGCGCCTAACGTTGTCTGTGTCATTCACTACCACAGTTAAAACATCTTATATTCGATGGAAACACTTTCTTTCGATCCCCTACACTCATGGAAATATCTATCTCATCATACTCCAGTGCTATCCCAACCGCTGCATGAAGATCCTATGACGCCCTGCTAGACGTCCACAGTCCAAAACCCCTCAGAAGAGTGTCACATGGCTCTGAGCACTATGGGACTTAACATCTATGGTCATCAGTAGAAAAGCGTCAAGCCCATGTGTTCGGCTTACAGTAACAATAATTCGTTCACCTTCTCACTCTGCTTTAACTGATAAATACGTACGTTTATTTTCGTAAACCTATCCACGAAATCCTCAGCTGCTACGTTACGTCTCTTGGTAAAAGCTGTTCACGGAAAAACGGTGCGCTACTGTGCTTCCTATACCTTTGTCTTAGCCCCTACCTGAGTTGGTCTAAATTCTGCGCGTTGCGTAGAGTCTGTGATCACATCACCAACGACATCACTTCCCTTGACAAACGTAACTTTGCTATTTCTGTTATTCATCAGACCCCTATATTAGTCAATAATCTAAGATCCTCTAAAAATGTCAACACTTTCTCAGACGCTCTGCCAAAGATGAGAGAAACAGAGTTACCAATCAGTGGATCCACTCCTACAGCCTGTAACCTTGGCGCGTTTATTTTCTGATCTTTCTCTGGCAGTCTCTGTGGCCATTTTATCTGTTCGTCTGTTCTTCACCGACGACTGCGTAGCATCCTCACTGGTGACTCCTTGTGTCTCCGATTTTCAACTACCCCTCCTTATTCATCTTTACGACTTGAAATTAATACCTCTAAACAATTTAAAACAATAATCTACTAATAACCTAAATACAATAGGTAGTCGCAGAGTGTTCTAACAACCTACGTCTTCTCCTCAACCATGAGCCACATGGACTCTCTACATTGTCTAACCATGTGCCCAAAACGATTACACGTAAAGAAAACAATTGCTACAGACTGGGCGCACGGAGCAGAATTCCCAAGCAAACTGCACTGTATACAACGCTAAGGTAGTAACGACTGATCTCTAGGATTCCCCTCAAACAGTGATAAGTGCACTGATTCCTCAGGTTTCATAAAGGAGTATAATCGCGCTTCCTAAACTTCGATCCAATGCCTAAAAGAAAAAGGTCACTCACGCCAAATGAGGACACTGTGGGCTGTGGCTCGAAGTCACGTGGTGGGGGAAGCATATCCTCCTATGCTGAATACGGCGACGTGTCAGCGCTTCCAAAACCGCTCTGAAGGCCTTATTCAAAGTCTAGGAAGCTCCACTACAACAGAGATAAAATCTTACGGTGTTCTGTATTTTGGGAGTGTTTCGATTGTTCCTACAATAATTGTTTCCACAGTACAGTGGTTAACAGCTTAAGCTATTTCAAATGGTTGTACAGTTTGTAGAATCACGTCTTGACAGTAATCATGAACGTTCAGTGTACCTTTCTGATAAGAGATTATGGTACAACGTCGTCTCATGGTAAGGAGCCCAATTAGGGAAGTTTGCATGGATGTTTGGTCATAAAGTTTACTCTTTGTGCAGAAACAGTATAAATCTAACTTACGTGTATACTGTCTGATCTCGTTACTCGTGGAACTTATGAACTTTGAGTCTGCTTGCAATGAAGTCTTAGCTTCGAGAACACCAAGAGAAAGCTGCTCCCACATTTCCTTGCTGCATTTCCCATTTCTGAAGACGAAAAAGTTAAATACTTGTAACACTCTTGATTGCCTTTAGTTTCCATTTCGCCGAAAGTTTCTTGACTTTTTCGTATACAGAACCAGGCCTTCCGAAGACCATTTGGTTTTCGATCTCATCGCATTTTCCGGTAGACTTTTTGTCCAGGTTTCCTAGGACTCAATAATGATAGTATTCCGAACTGACCTACACTACTGTATTCCTTTCTTCCAATTTCCACTGCGGCTACTGTCGATTGGTTCAGTTGGCTCACGTAGCTTTCATCTGCTGCCCCGAATACGGTTTTCAGCAGCTATCCATCCCCTGCTTACTCTCCTGGATTCCTTCGGGACCACTCAGAACACCTCTTCCATGTGCTTCTTTAGTACTGAACATATCCGAGCAATTTCCTGTTTTCCTTTGAGACCTCTCTCAGCTTGTCACTACTAACTGCTGACGGCTCTACCCCTGATAACACTTTCTCCAGTCTCCTAATTTTGTTTGGCCATTCCCACACATTAAACACTAAACCTATTGGACATCTGTGACTGGGTACCACCACGTCTGGATGCCTGGAAAAAAAACTACTCCTTCTGGGTGATGATCTTTCAGCGCCCCCACTCCGATGAAATACAGCACTGCCAACACTAGCATACTTATTTTCCGGCCCTTGACATATACGGCAACTTGATCACAGCGATCGGTATCCTGTCAGAAGTCGGCTGTCTCCGAAGAGGAAATCATAACACGCTAATGATAAAACCTACCCTAAAACACAAATGTATAACCTTATGTAAAAGCACGTTAATACCCTGTACTATTCACAAAAGAAATATATCCGTAATTATAGAATTATATTACTTACCAACCACTTCCTTGACCTCAATGGTTAAGACGTATGAGGTATACGGATCTTTCTCTGCCGCTGTTCATTATTCCACTGCCTTCTCTTTGCCACTTTCCTCGCCTTCGCTAATACCTGTTGCAGATCTGCCTCCACTGAAACCAAGGTCATAGACGCTCAACATTGAGCAATCGTTATTCATGTTGGCAGCTGCGGCTTCACATTTACTAGTGACGTAGTTTCAGATGCCCTGGTACCGTGTAACAAACTTCCTCGTTTCTCTCTTCGGAGTGTATGGGTGTGACATCGTCAACCACTGGCCTATGCTCTAATGAGACAATGTTCCCACTCGCTTCACCAACTCCTCCTGCTTTCCAGTGACTTAGAAGTTGCTCGCTGGACCTTCCTCCACACCTCCCTTTCCGTTCTCGCAAGCTCCCGGACCGTCTCTCCTTTCCTGTCACATTCCCGTCTAATCATGTCGAATGGCGATACCATTTTTTTTCCTTATTCCACCTCGAATGGCAACAACCCGTGCAAGTGGTACTTTGCTGTTGTATGCACTCACTCACTACGAAGGATAGATACGTGTTTAAATCAGAATGGTGTGCATCCGCGTAATAACTAAGCACCTTATCAATAGCGCGAGGAGATGGTTTCGTCCTCCCGCTAGTTTGTTGATAAAGTGCCCTAGTTCTAATTTTTTGTTTTTATTTTATTTTATTTTTTTAAGCAACGGAAATAACTCTTTCGTCAGGTCTGACATGAAGTTAGTCCATTGGTCCAAAATTATCATCTCTGACACACCGAACTGTAGTATCCACCTATTAACTGATGCCTGCGGGACTAGGATTGCCTACTTGTCCGACATTGGCATCATCTCTATGTAACGAGAAAAATAGTCTATTGTGGTCAGCACAAAAAGATTTTCCGCTGGTTTCCGCTGAATTTGGCCAATACGTCCACCCCACTGAAGTTGAATGCTTCTGTTATTTCTAGCAATTTCTGTAACAGTATCTGCATTCATTTTAAATCCGTCCACTGTGCACAAACCACTCAATTTCTGCCGTACTGATCAACATAATTCTTCCTTCCCTTCCAATAATACTTTTCTACCACTCTCTGATTCGTTGCCCTGAATCTCACATGATCCAGTGAAGTGTGATCATGCATTTCATGTGACACTTCCAGTTTGAACTTCACTGTCACCACAACTCGTGGTCTTACTTTCGTTTCTTTACATAGTAATCCATCATTCATGCTCAACCGTTGTTGCTTGCCATAATGTACACACTGTTCATCGGCACTCTGCGCTGCGTCATTTCCCAATGGCCTTCCTTAGTACCTGTATTAGCGTTATCTTTCTGTTCAAACTGTCCGCGATAGCGTGTCTCTCCGCGGGTTTGTCGACTACTTCATACCCAGATTCGCTGAATTTCAGTGACCAACACGTCAGTCTTCAGCATGGGTTATTCAAACCTAATAACCACTTCAAAGCAACATTGTTTGTCACTATCTTAAATTTTCTACCGTAAGTAGGTAACACCGGAAGTATGTTACTCCGTACACGAAGCTAAGCATCTCTATCTCCATTGTGAGACAACAACTCTCAGCTGCGTTCAACAGTCTTGAGGCAGAGGCAATAGTTTTTTCATGACCCCCACTTCCACACTTAATACATACCCATGAGCATGAGAAGACACACGCCCTTTGGAAGTCTGGAAAAACCAAAACTGCATTTAACGTGAGCACCTTTTTTATCTGACAATTTCTCCCTGACATTTTTCCCATCATACAATCATAAAACCCTTTCTCAACCAATGCGCAAGTGGTTTTTTAATATCCACTTAAACCTTCACGAACTTCCAATAGTAATTCGAGTCGCTGAGAAAGGACTGTAATTGTTTCATTGTTTCAGGTAACAGAAAATCCTGTACAGCTTTCACTATCCTGGGATCAATTCTAATACCATCCTTAAGAATGATATGGGCTACATGGTTAACTTTCTCCAGATTTAAGTGACTTTTGGACGTCGAACAGGATGACATTAATACATTGGGCAACTCCCTCAGATGTTGTCTATGCTCTTGCATGTCCCTTGAAAATACCATTACTTCACAGAGAAACACCAGTCACTGACGCTGTTTCAGTCCTACCAGCACTCCATCCAGCTACTGTTGGAATGTTGCTGGTGGATTCATCAACCCATAAGGCATCCTTCTATTTTGGTAGTGTCCCCAGGGTACAGAAAACGCCGTTTTCGGTCTACCCTCCGGACTACCCTTCCAGCTGATGTACCCATCCCTTAAGTCCATTGTCGAGAAGTGTTGGCTTTACCCTATGTTATCTACCGTTTCTCCTATATTTGGAACTAGGTAAGCATCTGCTGTAGTCGTACTGTTCAAACGAACGTAATCACAACGAAGTTGATACTTCTTTGACCCATCAATAGACAATTAAACAATTACAATTCCCACCCGCCCGTCCCCCACCCCAGAGGCTACTGCTCTCTTCCATTATCCCATCAAAATTGTTAATTTATATGTCTTGCAAAACTGGTTTCAGCGATCGTGGTACTCTGTACTGCCTTCGATACATTGGTGCTTTGTCGGAATTATGTGTTGTTTTACTGGCGTAGTGGGCAACGGCCTTTACGGAAAAACCAGATCCTCAAATTATAGCTACAGGTCCACCTGAGTTTTCCCTGATCCCTTCCAATGCTTCAATTTATCACCAAATGCAGTACTAGCAGCATCCTGCGCACTTTTATAGCCTACACCGTCGGTGTGGTAATTCTCCTCATCCGGAATAGCTAATAATGCTAACTTCAACTAATTAACCTCCCTGGCTCCAAAAATGGTTCAAATGGCTCTGAGCACTATGGGACTTAACATCTGTGGTCATCAGTCCCTTAGAACTTAGAACTACTTAAACCTAACTAACCTAAGGACATCACACACACCCATTCCCGAGGCAGGATTCGAACCTGCGACCGTAGCAGTCACGCGGTTCCGGACTGAGCGCCTAAAACCGCTAGACCACCGTGGCCGGCCCTTGGCTCCAAATTTATCCTCATTGAAGGGTACTATTTCGCCTCGGTCCCCCCTCTCATACGTGTACAGTATTACGTTTCACCAAACAGTATGCTATATTTATACATTACCTTCCAGTGTTTCTACTACACATAATAACGTATCAACTGGTAATTCAGACTCCATACTCACCCATATGGACTCCCCGGTGCCTTTCGGCACGACCATGTGAATCAAACAGTAATGTCGTTGCTCACGGTTTAACTGGACTGGCCCCTGTACTAGACATTTGCTCGGCCCAGATCAACATTAACAACAGTTTCCCATAGCCAGAATGTCTTCCCGCTGAGTATATACGTCGCCGAAGGCCAATTCTTGCATGATGTTGAGCAGAAAGTCTTACCCTAGAATCAAACTATAGCCGTTGATTACGTGAGACACCGACCCTACATGTTGCTTACAATAATCGTTGCCTCCAGCGAAAAAGGCATCATTATTAACTTCAGTGACCGCAAAACACTGTCCCCTACCATATTCAAACTGTAACGTGGTGGGTTCCAGTGCCTCCGATGTACTATCTCTCTTGAGCCAATCCACACATGCGCCCCTGTGTCCGACAAAACTTTTTATTCCCCACCATCAATCTCATCCGTATGGGACATTCCACCTCATCGTTCAGCTTTACTGGGAACTCCTTCTGGTGGCTCTGGGGTTCGAGTTTAACGGGTACTTCTTACGATCCAGACCATCTTTCCCATTATCTCTGTATCCGTGTAGTTGTTGCACAGCGCTCCTACGACTATTTCCACTAAACTGACAGCTGTCTACGTCATTTCTACTACCCTCTCACAGCGCCTAACGTTGTCTGTGTCATTCACTACCACAGTTAAAACATCTTATATTCGATGGAAACACTTTCTTTCGATCCCCTACACTCATGGAAATATCTATCTCATCATACTCCAGTGCTATCCCAACCGCTGCATGAAGATCCTATGACGCCCTGCTAGACGTCCACAGTCCAAAACCCCTCAGAAGAGTGTCACATGGCTCTGAGCACTATGGGACTTAACATCTATGGTCATCAGTAGAAAAGCGTCAAGCCCATGTGTTCGGCTTACAGTAACAATAATTCGTTCACCTTCTCACTCTGCTTTAACTGATAAATACGTACGTTTATTTTCGTAAACCTATCCACGAAATCCTCAGCTGCTACGTTACGTCTCTTGGTAAAAGCTGTTCACGGAAAAACGGTGCGCTACTGTGCTTCCTATACCTTTGTCTTAGCCCCTACCTGAGTTGGTCTAAATTCTGCGCGTTGCGTAGAGTCTGTGATCACATCACCAACGACATCACTTCCCTTGACAAACGTAACTTTGCTATTTCTGTTATTCATCAGACCCCTATATTAGTCAATAATCTAAGATCCTCTAAAAATGTCAACACTTTCTCAGACGCTCTGCCAAAGATGAGAGAAACAGAGTTACCAATCAGTGGATCCACTCCTACAGCCTGTAACCTTGGCGCGTTTATTTTCTGATCTTTCTCTGGCAGTCTCTGTGGCCATTTTATCTGTTCGTCTGTTCTTCACCGACGACTGCGTAGCATCCTCACTGGTGACTCCTTGTGTCTCCGATTTTCAACTACCCCTCCTTATTCATCTTTACGACTTGAAATTAATACCTCTAAACAATTTAAAACAATAATCTACTAATAACCTAAATACAATAGGTAGTCGCAGAGTGTTCTAACAACCTACGTCTTCTCCTCAACCATGAGCCACATGGACTCTCTACATTGTCTAACCATGTGCCCAAAACGATTACACGTAAAGAAAACAATTGCTACAGACTGGGCGCACGGAGCAGAATTCCCAAGCAAACTGCACTGTATACAACGCTAAGGTAGTAACGACTGATCTCTAGGATTCCCCTCAAACAGTGATAAGTGCACTGATTCCTCAGGTTTCATAAAGGAGTATAATCGCGCTTCCTAAACTTCGATCCAATGCCTAAAAGAAAAAGGTCACTCACGCCAAATGAGGACACTGTGGGCTGTGGCTCGAAGTCACGTGGTGGGGGAAGCATATCCTCCTATGCTGAATACGGCGACGTGTCAGCGCTTCCAAAACCGCTCTGAAGGCCTTATTCAAAGTCTAGGAAGCTCCACTACAACAGAGATAAAATCTTACGGTGTTCTGTATTTTGGGAGTGTTTCGATTGTTCCTACAATAATTGTTTCCACAGTACAGTGGTTAACAGCTTAAGCTATTTCAAATGGTTGTACAGTTTGTAGAATCACGTCTTGACAGTAATCATGAACGTTCAGTGTACCTTTCTGATAAGAGATTATGGTACAACGTCGTCTCATGGTAAGGAGCCCAATTAGGGAAGTTTGCATGGATGTTTGGTCATAAAGTTTACTCTTTGTGCAGAAACAGTATAAATCTAACTTACGTGTATACTGTCTGATCTCGTTACTCGTGGAACTTATGAACTTTGAGTCTGCTTGCAATGAAGTCTTAGCTTCGAGAACACCAAGAGAAAGCTGCTCCCACATTTCCTTGCTGCATTTCCCATTTCTGAAGACGAAAAAGTTAAATACTTGTAACACTCTTGATTGCCTTTAGTTTCCATTTCGCCGAAAGTTTCTTGACTTTTTCGTATACAGAACCAGGCCTTCCGAAGACCATTTGGTTTTCGATCTCATCGCATTTTCCGGTAGACTTTTTGTCCAGGTTTCCTAGGACTCAATAATGATAGTATTCCGAACTGACCTACACTACTGTATTCCTTTCTTCCAATTTCCACTGCGGCTACTGTCGATTGGTTCAGTTGGCTCACGTAGCTTTCATCTGCTGCCCCGAATACGGTTTTCAGCAGCTATCCATCCCCTGCTTACTCTCCTGGATTCCTTCGGGACCACTCAGAACACCTCTTCCATGTGCTTCTTTAGTACTGAACATATCCGAGCAATTTCCTGTTTTCCTTTGAGACCTCTCTCAGCTTGTCACTACTAACTGCTGACGGCTCTACCCCTGATAACACTTTCTCCAGTCTCCTAATTTTGTTTGGCCATTCCCACACATTAAACACTAAACCTATTGGACATCTGTGACTGGGTACCACCACGTCTGGATGCCTGGAAAAAAAACTACTCCTTCTGGGTGATGATCTTTCAGCGCCCCCACTCCGATGAAATACAGCACTGCCAACACTAGCATACTTATTTTCCGGCCCTTGACATATACGGCAACTTGATCACAGCGATCGGTATCCTGTCAGAAGTCGGCTGTCTCCGAAGAGGAAATCATAACACGCTAATGATAAAACCTACCCTAAAACACAAATGTATAACCTTATGTAAAAGCACGTTAATACCCTGTACTATTCACAAAAGAAATATATCCGTAATTATAGAATTATATTACTTACCAACCACTTCCTTGACCTCAATGGTTAAGACGTATGAGGTATACGGATCTTTCTCTGCCGCTGTTCATTATTCCACTGCCTTCTCTTTGCCACTTTCCTCGCCTTCGCTAATACCTGTTGCAGATCTGCCTCCACTGAAACCAAGGTCATAGACGCTCAACATTGAGCAATCGTTATTCATGTTGGCAGCTGCGGCTTCACATTTACTAGTGACGTAGTTTCAGATGCCCTGGTACCGTGTAACAAACTTCCTCGTTTCTCTCTTCGGAGTGTATGGGTGTGACATCGTCAACCACTGGCCTATGCTCTAATGAGACAATGTTCCCACTCGCTTCACCAACTCCTCCTGCTTTCCAGTGACTTAGAAGTTGCTCGCTGGACCTTCCTCCACACCTCCCTTTCCGTTCTCGCAAGCTCCCGGACCGTCTCTCCTTTCCTGTCACATTCCCGTCTAATCATGTCGAATGGCGATACCATTTTTTTTCCTTATTCCACCTCGAATGGCAACAACCCGTGCAAGTGGTACTTTGCTGTTGTATGCACTCACTCACTACGAAGGATAGATACGTGTTTAAATCAGAATGGTGTGCATCCGCGTAATAACTAAGCACCTTATCAATAGCGCGAGGAGATGGTTTCGTCCTCCCGCTAGTTTGTTGATAAAGTGCCCTAGTTCTAATTTTTTGTTTTTATTTTATTTTATTTTTTTAAGCAACGGAAATAACTCTTTCGTCAGGTCTGACATGAAGTTAGTCCATTGGTCCAAAATTATCATCTCTGACACACCGAACTGTAGTATCCACCTATTAACTGATGCCTGCGGGACTAGGATTGCCTACTTGTCCGACATTGGCATCATCTCTATGTAACGAGAAAAATAGTCTATTGTGGTCAGCACAAAAAGATTTTCCGCTGGTTTCCGCTGAATTTGGCCAATACGTCCACCCCACTGAAGTTGAATGCTTCTGTTATTTCTAGCAATTTCTGTAACAGTATCTGCATTCATTTTAAATCCGTCCACTGTGCACAAACCACTCAATTTCTGCCGTACTGATCAACATAATTCTTCCTTCCCTTCCAATAATACTTTTCTACCACTCTCTGATTCGTTGCCCTGAATCTCACATGATCCAGTGAAGTGTGATCATGCATTTCATGTGACACTTCCAGTTTGAACTTCACTGTCACCACAACTCGTGGTCTTACTTTCGTTTCTTTACATAGTAATCCATCATTCATGCTCAACCGTTGTTGCTTGCCATAATGTACACACTGTTCATCGGCACTCTGCGCTGCGTCATTTCCCAATGGCCTTCCTTAGTACCTGTATTAGCGTTATCTTTCTGTTCAAACTGTCCGCGATAGCGTGTCTCTCCGCGGGTTTGTCGACTACTTCATACCCAGATTCGCTGAATTTCAGTGACCAACACGTCAGTCTTCAGCATGGGTTATTCAAACCTAATAACCACTTCAAAGCAACATTGTTTGTCACTATCTTAAATTTTCTACCGTAAGTAGGTAACACCGGAAGTATGTTACTCCGTACACGAAGCTAAGCATCTCTATCTCCATTGTGAGACAACAACTCTCAGCTGCGTTCAACAGTCTTGAGGCAGAGGCAATAGTTTTTTCATGACCCCCACTTCCACACTTAATACATACCCATGAGCATGAGAAGACACACGCCCTTTGGAAGTCTGGAAAAACCAAAACTGCATTTAACGTGAGCACCTTTTTTATCTGACAATTTCTCCCTGACATTTTTCCCATCATACAATCATAAAACCCTTTCTCAACCAATGCGCAAGTGGTTTTTAAATATCCACTTAAACCTTCACGAACTTCCAATAGTAATTCGAGTCGCTGAGAAAGGACTGTAATTGTTTCATTGTTTCAGGTAACAGAAAATCCTGTACAGCTTTCACTATCCTGGGATCAATTCTAATACCATCCTTAAGAATGATATGGGCTACATGTTTAACTTTCTCCAGATTTAAGTGACTTTTGGACGTCGAACAGGATGACATTAATACATTGGGCAACTCCCTCAGATGTTGTCTATGCTCTTGCATGTCCCTTGAAAATACCATTACTTCACAGAGAAACACCAGTCACTGACGCTGTTTCAGTCCTACCAGCACTCCATCCAGCTACTGTTGGAATGTTGCTGGTGGATTCATCAACCCATAAGGCATCCTTCTATTTTGGTAGTGTCCCCAGGGTACAGAAAACGCCGTTTTCGGTCTACCCTCCGGACTACCCTTCCAGCTGATGTACCCATCCCTTAAGTCCATTGTCGAGAAGTGTTGGCTTTACCCTATGTTATCTACCGTTTCTCCTATATTTGGAACTAGGTAAGCATCTGCTGTAGTCGTACTGTTCAAACGAACGTAATCACAACGAAGTTGATACTTCTTTGACCCATCAATAGACAATTAAACAATTACAATTCCCACCCGCCCGTCCCCCACCCCAGAGGCTACTGCTCTCTTCCATTATCCCATCAAAATTGTTAATTTATATGTCTTGCAAAACTGGTTTCAGCGATCGTGGTACTCTGTACTGCCTTCGATACATTGGTGCTTTGTCGGAATTATGTGTTGTTTTACTGGCGTAGTGGGCAACGGCCTTTACGGAAAAACCAGATCCTTAAATTATAGCTACAGGTCCACCTGAGTTTTCCCTGATCCCTTCCAATGCTTCAATTTATCACCAAATGCAGTACTAGCAGCATCCTGCGCACTTTTATAGCCTACACCGTCGGTGTGGTAATTCTCCTCATCCGGAATAGCTAATAATGCTAACTTCAACTAATTAACCTCCCTGGCTCCAAAAATGGTTCAAATGGCTCTGAGCACTATGGGACTTAACATCTGTGGTCATCAGTCCCTTAGAACTTAGAACTACTTAAACCTAACTAACCTAAGGACATCACACACACCCATTCCCGAGGCAGGATTCGAACCTGCGACCGTAGCAGTCACGCGGTTCCGGACTGAGCGCCTAAAACCGCTAGACCACCGTGGCCGGCCCTTGGCTCCAAATTTATCCTCATTGAAGGGTACTATTTCGCCTCGGTCCCCCCTCTCATACGTGTACAGTATTACGTTTCACCAAACAGTATGCTATATTTATACATTACCTTCCAGTGTTTCTACTACACATAATAACGTATCAACTGGTAATTCAGACTCCATACTCACCCATATGGACTCCCCGGTGCCTTTCGGCACGACCATGTGAATCAAACAGTAATGTCGTTGCTCACGGTTTAACTGGACTGGCCCCTGTACTAGACATTTGCTCGGCCCAGATCAACATTAACAACAGTTTCCCATAGCCAGAATGTCTTCCCGCTGAGTATATACGTCGCCGAAGGCCAATTCTTGCATGATGTTGAGCAGAAAGTCTTACCCTAGAATCAAACTATAGCCGTTGATTACGTGAGACACCGACCCTACATGTTGCTTACAATAATCGTTGCCTCCAGCGAAAAAGGCATCATTATTAACTTCAGTGACCGCAAAACACTGTCCCCTACCATATGCAAACTGTAACGTGGTGGGTTCCAGTGCCTCCGATGTACTATCTCTCTTGAGCCAATCCACACATGCGCCCCTGTGTCCGACAAAACTTTTTATTCCCCACCATCAATCTCATCCGTATGGGACATTCCACCTCATCGTTCAGCTTTACTGGGAACTCCTTCTGGTGGCTCTGGGGTTCGAGTTTAACGGGTACTTCTTACGATCCAGACCATCTTTCCCATTATCTCTGTATCCGTGTAGTTGTTGCACAGCGCTCCTACGACTATTTCCACTAAACTGACAGCTGTCTACGTCATTTCTACTACCCTCTCACAGCGCCTAACGTTGTCTGTGTCATTCACTACCACAGTTAAAACATCTTATATTCGATGGAAACACTTTCTTTCGATCCCCTACACTCATGGAAATATCTATCTCATCATACTCCAGTGCTATCCCAACCGCTGCATGAAGATCCTATGACGCCCTGCTAGACGTCCACAGTCCAAAACCCCTCAGAAGAGTGTCACATGGCTCTGAGCACTATGGGACTTAACATCTATGGTCATCAGTAGAAAAGCGTCAAGCCCATGTGTTCGGCTTACAGTAACAATAATTCGTTCACCTTCTCACTCTGCTTTAACTGATAAATACGTACGTTTATTTTCGTAAACCTATCCACGAAATCCTCAGCTGCTACGTTACGTCTCTTGGTAAAAGCTGTTCACGGAAAAACGGTGCGCTACTGTGCTTCCTATACCTTTGTCTTAGCCCCTACCTGAGTTGGTCTAAATTCTGCGCGTTGCGTAGAGTCTGTGATCACATCACCAACGACATCACTTCCCTTGACAAACGTAACTTTGCTATTTCTGTTATTCATCAGACCCCTATATTAGTCAATAATCTAAGATCCTCTAAAAATGTCAACACTTTCTCAGACGCTCTGCCAAAGATGAGAGAAACAGAGTTACCAATCAGTGGATCCACTCCTACAGCCTGTAACCTTGGCGCGTTTATTTTCTGATCTTTCTCTGGCAGTCTCTGTGGCCATTTTATCTGTTCGTCTGTTCTTCACCGACGACTGCGTAGCATCCTCACTGGTGACTCCTTGTGTCTCCGATTTTCAACTACCCCTCCTTATTCATCTTTACGACTTGAAATTAATACCTCTAAACAATTTAAAACAATAATCTACTAATAACCTAAATACAATAGGTAGTCGCAGAGTGTTCTAACAACCTACGTCTTCTCCTCAACCATGAGCCACATGGACTCTCTACATTGTCTAACCATGTGCCCAAAACGATTACACGTAAAGAAAACAATTGCTACAGACTGGGCGCACGGAGCAGAATTCCCAAGCAAACTGCACTGTATACAACGCTAAGGTAGTAACGACTGATCTCTAGGATTCCCCTCAAACAGTGATAAGTGCACTGATTCCTCAGGTTTCATAAAGGAGTATAATCGCGCTTCCTAAACTTCGATCCAATGCCTAAAAGAAAAAGGTCACTCACGCCAAATGAGGACACTGTGGGCTGTGGCTCGAAGTCACGTGGTGGGGGAAGCATATCCTCCTATGCTGAATACGGCGACGTGTCAGCGCTTCCAAAACCGCTCTGAAGGCCTTATTCAAAGTCTAGGAAGCTCCACTACAACAGAGATAAAATCTTACGGTGTTCTGTATTTTGGGAGTGTTTCGATTGTTCCTACAATAATTGTTTCCACAGTACAGTGGTTAACAGCTTAAGCTATTTCAAATGGTTGTACAGTTTGTAGAATCACGTCTTGACAGTAATCATGAACGTTCAGTGTACCTTTCTGATAAGAGATTATGGTACAACGTCGTCTCATGGTAAGTAGCCCAATTAGGGAAGTTTGCATGGATGTTTGGTCATAAAGTTTACTCTTTGTGCAGAAACAGTATAAATCTAACTTACGTGTATACTGTCTGATCTCGTTACTCGTGGAACTTATGAACTTTGAGTCTGCTTGCAATGAAGTCTTAGCTTCGAGAACACCAAGAGAAAGCTGCTCCCACATTTCCTTGCTGCTTAGAGGATCAGGCAAAGAAGTACATTTCCCAGATGAGTTCCACGACAAAATCCATTACTGCTGCTGGCTTCTTCTGTACACTAACTAGAATACGTTGAAATGTCACAGCTGACGTAGCTACCTGTCTCACTTGTTAGCCCCCGAAGCCAGTGAATAGTCGATGACATGGGCGGCCACCAACTATTCCAATTGATACTGTGTTATCTATGTCATTGTTATTCTTTTCTTTGAGAATAAGGTACGTTACGTATAAATGTCCCGTCAGTGAGAGTCCGAGCACGTCTCGGGGAAGAAAGGGGAGGAAGGTCACGCGACTGTCCTGGTATTATCCTGAGGCGATTTAGAGGTTCACGGAAAACCTAAACGTACATAACGAAACCTCGATGTCAGGACCGATCCAGCCGTCTTAAGACATCAGAAATGTAGCGACTGCTGTTCAACATATCTCCTGTTCGAGCCAGAGGGTATCGTACTGTGTACCCAATGCCAATCAGGCGCTGCATTTGCAGCACGATGATGCAAGTAATTTGCTGTTCGGAGCTTGCAATCACGAATACCTTCAACGTGGAATTAGGTGCAATTCGTGGTATTATTTCTGTGTGCATTGTTGTCATTGCTATACTGTCGGTACGCCTCTTTCTGCAGTCGAGTCAAGCAAAGACGTAGATTTGATCACCATGGAGCGCCAGACGCTGTCATAATGTGTGTATGGATAGTTGTCTCGCGATAAACAAGCCCTTTCTTTGACTGGTCATGATACTCTAGGTTCTCGCAATGAGCGTGTGGAAGTACCTTCCTCTGGCGTTAGTCACGGAGTCACGCTTATATATTGACTGGAACTGCGTATTTTTCTCCTTATGCCATTGATTCAATCTTCGCTTAATAGCCATAGAAAGAAATCTCTGAGACTGTACATTTGGAGCAGAGCAATTTGTGGTGGTGATTTATGTAATGTACGAAAACCGAAACAGAGGAGAATCAAAGTGTTTGAAATGTCGTGTTACAGAATAATGCTGAAAATGGGGTTAGGTGATGTATGGAATGAGGAGGTTCTCCTCAGAATCTAAGAGGAAACGAACATTTTGAAAAGATTGACAAGGAGAAGAAGCAGGATGACAGAACTTGCGTTAAGATATCGGAGAATCTTCCATGGTATTAGAAGAAGCAGTAGAGGTAAGAACCATGGAGGAAGTAAGAGACTGGAATGCACCAACCATCTAGTTGAGGATATAGATGAAGAGGCTGGCACAGGAGAGAAATTCGTTGGGAGCAGCAACTAACACGAGCAGAACGGTAAACAAAACATTCGTTCGCCCAAGATCTTGCCATTTTCTGAATCCCGAATGTGTTGGATGGACGAAGGCAGCAGAAACTATTCTTTTAAACTCATGTATCAAAATTATAGACTTCAGAATGTTTGGGAACTCAACTATTCTAATCAAAACCACTGGAGTAAAGCCAAGAGCAGGGAAAGAATGTTATGGGTCAGAGTCTATAATGGTGAGTAACACATTTAGTTCTGTAGAAGCAAGATAAGAAAAATTCCTTAGACACGTTGGTACTGATTCTGCAGGTAATTTCGCATTGGACGATATAGATCACAGTATTGCTCCTTAGATACAACATACGGATAAGGGGTTCAAGTGGCTCTGAGCACTATGGGACTTAACATCTATGGTCATCAGTCCCCTAGAACTTAGAACTACTTAAACCTAACTAACCTAAGGACAGCACACAACACCCAGCCATCACGAGGCAGAGAAAATCCCTGACCCCGCCGGGAATCGAACCCGGGAACCCGGGCGTGGGAAGCGAGAACGCTACCGCACGACCACGAGATGCGGGCGGGATAAGGGCAGGTTCTGTTCACGATAGTTATGTTCAAGCTATATTTCTACAATTTTTGTTTACTCTTGTGCTGTTTTAAATACAATTACATATTATTATAGCACTGTTTAATTTTCTTTTAGTTTGGTATTACTGAGGTTTTTTTTTAATTTCTTCCTTGGATAAACGTTCTCGAAAGTTGTCGGTGACGGTATTCTCATTTAACCAAACCAGAACGAGCTCCGGCTGAATAAGGTGGCAAGTGGCATGGCTACTGACAAAAGACCAAGAGCAATTTACGACTTAAAACCTTAAAATCGCACTAATTTCGAAAGAAAATTCCATTCAAACACGAATTTAATTCAGTTGCGATCCAATGAAAAGAAACGGGATGAGTCAGTGTTCTTGACTCGAGTAGTAGCGGGCGAGTCAGGGTAGTGGAGGGGCATTCTTGGGGTCATCGTATTCTCCTACAGCTGCAGTTTAATTACAATGAAGAGGTCGACCGCGCAATGCCGAGCGTTCGTCGTAGAGATGTAATATTCCTGGCTGTGGCCGCCAGTATTCTATTTTGCTAGAAGCTGGCCTTGGTACAGCTTGATGCACGTGGAGTAGCATATGGTACAAAAGTGAAGTGAGGTACAAGCTACTGAGGATATAGTATGTACCATGCCTGTGGCAGAGTCAGCCAATTGTACTGAACTTACTTCTGATTGGTCGTTACGTTCAGATGATACGCGCGAAAACGCCTAACTTCTCTTGTTAGTTATTTATATACTTTTCGTTGTATTTAACCCAGTTTTTAGTATGGCAAACTCTCATGTTTACCTACAAGTCCATCGCATTCGTTTACTAAGTTTCAGGGGTTTTGAGAAACAAAAGAGTAACGATATTGCAAACGAAGTGCTCCGGAAAACTTCAGGTCGCTTTGGCAAGCCTTGGAGATGAACTACACTACTGGCCATTAAAATTGCTACACCAAGAAGAAATGCAGATGATAAACGGGTACTCGTTGGACAAATATATTATACTGGAACTGACATGTGATTATAGTTTCACGCAATTTGGGTGCATAGATCCTGAGAAGTCAGTATCCAGAACAACCACCTCTGGCCGTAATAACGGCCTTGATACGCCTGGGCATTGAGTCAAACAGAACTACGATGGCCTGTACAGGTACAGCTGCCCACGCAGCTTCAACACGATACCACAGTTCCTCAAGAGGACTAACTGGCGTATTGTGACGAGCCAGTTGCTCGGCTATCATTGACCAGACGTTTTCAATTCGTGAGAGATGTGGAGAGTGTGCTGGCCAGGACAGCTGTCGAGCATTTTCTGTATCCAAAAAGGCCCGTACATTACCCGCAACATGCGGTCGCGCATTATCCTGCTGAAATGTAGGGTTTCACAGGGATCGAATGAAGGGTCGTAACACATCTGAAATGTAACGTCCACTGTTCAAAGTGCCGTCAATGCGAACAACAGGTGTCCGAGAAATGTAACCAGTAGCACTCCATACCAACACGCCGGGTGATAGGCCAGTATGGCGACGACGAATAAACGCTTCCAATGTGCGTTCACCGCGATGTCGCCAAACACGGATGCGGCCATCATGATGCTGTAAACATAACCTGGATTCATCCGAAAAAATGACGTTTTTCCATTCGTGCACCCAGGTTTGTCGTTGAATACACCATCGCAGGCACTCCTGCCTGTGATGCAGTGTCAAGGGTAACCGCAGCCGTGGTCTCCGAGCTGATAGTCCATGCTGCTGCGAACGTCGTCGAACTGTTCGTGCAGTTGGCTGTTGTCATGCAAACGCCCCCATTTGTTGACTCAGGGATCGGGACGTGGCTGCACGATCCGTTACAGCCATGCGGATAGGTTGCCTGTCATGGTTCAAATGGTTCAAATGGCTCTGAGCGCTATGGGACTTAACTTCTAAGGTCATCTGTCCCCTAGAACAAAGAGCTACTTAAACCTAACCAACCTAAGGACATAACACACATCCATGACCGAAGAAGGATTCGAACCTGCGACCGTAGCGGTCGCGCGGTTCGAGACTGTAGCGGCTAGAACCGCTCGGCCACCCTGGCCGGCTTGCCTGTCATCTTGACTGCTAGTGATACGAGTCCGTTGGGATCCACCACGGCGTTCCGTCTTACTCTCCTGAACCCACCGATTCCATATGCTGCTAAGACTCATTGGATCTCGACCAACGCGAGCAGCAATGTCGCGATACGATAAACCGCAATCGCGATCGGCTACAATCCGACCTTTATCAAAGTCGGAAACGCGATAGTATGCATTTCTCCTCCTTACACGAGGCATCACAGCCACGTTTCACCAGGTAACGCCGGTCAACTGATGTTTGTGTATGAGAAATCGGTTGGAAACTTTCCTCATGTCAGGACGTTGTAGGTGTCACCACCGGCGCCAACCTTGTGTGAATGCTGTGAAAAGCTAATCATTTGCATATCACAGCATCTTCTTCCTGTCGGTTAAATTTTGCGTCTGTAGCACGTAATCTTCGTGGTGTAGTACTTTTAATGTCCAGTAGTGTGTTCGGCTGCGCTAGTCATTCCTTACGGTTGCTTCGGTGGGCCGGACACGTAACTCTGTTTCGGGCGTTCTGGAGAGACGGACATGTCGTAGTGTATATCGGAGGTGGGATGGAAAAGTTACCGTACAATTATGAAAGATATGTCGAGTGTTGTAAAATACAGTGTAAAATGTGTAGATATTTAAATAATAACCAATCAGGATACATTAATGAGAACTGTTGCCTACCATCAATGTCATCTTGCCTTCTGTAGATACAGAGACTAATCCTCGAAAGTGGCATCCCATAAAAAGCACAATCACAGGTTCGAGGTGACAGCATAGCAGCCTCCGGCGAAGAAGATCCTACGACTGACTAACTGCCTTCTGCGCTGGGGACACAAATTTAGCAGACGACAAATTGCTCGAAAGAACTAACAGAAACTCTTATTCAATCTCTCCAGCACTCTCCAGCTTCCAGATCGGACTTCCAAAGGACACATTATTTATAATGTTATTTAAAAATGCAGAATCTGTGACCATCACTCAGAGGAAGATCTATCTCCAATTGGTCGTTCCATGTAATGGTGCAATTCCAGCCTACAGTACCATTCAGCTATGGGTAAAGAACTTGCATGAGGCAAGTTTTCCACCGAAGAAGAAACCGCGAGGCACTGCAAAGAGGGCCACATCACCTGAAAACACGGAAGCTGTGTTTCGTGTAATTCGGTAGAGCGACATGCACAGGCTCTTGGTCAATCAAATTCATCCACTCGACGCATTTCACACTGTCGAAATTTTCATCTCTATCAAATTACGATTGTTCAGGAGCTGAAGCCTCAAGATTTAGTGAGAATGAGACGTTTCGCTGAAGAGATGAAAGAGATGTTGGAGAAAGAATCTGGAATTGCGAATCTAATGTCAGATGAAGCTCATTTTTACCTAAACTGAGTGTTAATAGACAAAACCTTCTTTATTGGTCTTCTAACAACCCTCAGAAACTGTACCAACGGCCACTTCTTTGTGACGAGGTTACAGTGTGGGCTGGATTAGGGAAATCTGGTGTCACAGGGTCTTATTTCTTAGAAGAAAGTGAAAGAGTCATTACCATGAACTCGGGTCGTTATTTGACCACGTTGCATGAATTTCTCGTCCCGAAACGTCGCCGGGCCATAAATCGTCGAAACATTTGGTTTCAACAAAACGTTGCAACAGCCCACATTTCCAGCGTGTGTATGTCTGAAGTATGGAAGTTGTTTCAGCGAAAGTTATATCCCACAGAAGACATGTTGACTGGGTGACCTTTCTCCAGACGTTACTCCATGTGACTTTTTCTTGTGGCGCTTCCTCAAGAACAAAGTGAACGTCAGTAAGACTCATACTGTGCTTCATTTAAAGGACAGAGATTCGTGCTAGATCCCATAACACGTTGCAGAGAGTAATGACAAACGACACCCAGAGGGTCAACGAGTGTGGCGAAAAAGAGGGCCAGTACTTAAGGGACAATACCCTTCACAAGTAATTAACTTCTGTCAAAAATAACATATAAGATGTAAATGTTATTCGCTGTGTATCTTTTCAAATAAAATAAGCTGTTTTATCTTGAAATGTCACTGTGTACTATACATTCAAAAACCATCAGATAGTGCTCGCTCACCCTGTACTAAATACATTGAGCGATAGCCACGTCTGGGTGCTTCTTGTCATGGACAGACTGTATCACAAAACTGCATTCTACATGCAAAATCGAATCATACAAGCAAAAACGTGATCCCAAAATGAATTACTGAATTGCAGCTCTAACTGCAACCGGTAAAAAACGGGTAGAAATCAATGCTCAGCACTAACCCGTATCACTGGGATCAGGAAAGATACGGTGCTATACTCATGAATCTCCAACAAATACTGTCATGATTTTTCTCAAATTTTGACGGTTGCGTCCGCGTCAAGTGGTCTGTATAATCGTAACCAGTACTCACTGCCAACTGCAGTACAGCGAATTTGAAAGGAAGTATTACATCTATGATTTGCTCCCAACCATGAGAATACTGCACTGTTGGTACAGCTCAAAGCGTACAGATATCCCCTTTCCACTTCCTTGCTGAACTTTCAGAGCCGGCCGCGGTGGCCATGCGGTTCTGGGGCTGTAGTCCGGAACCGCGAGGCTGTTACAGTCGAAGGTTCGAATCCTGCCTCGGGCATGGGTGTGTGTGATGTCCTTAGGTTAGATAGGTTTAAGTAGCTCTAAGTTCTAGGGGACTTATGACCTAAGATGTTGAGTCCCATAGTGCTCAGAGCCATTTGAACCATTTTTGAACTTTCAGATTAGACTGATTCATTCATACAATCACACAGAAGGATTAACAGGAAGCAATTTGGATCAAAAGATATCTTTACACAATAAACATGTTTTCTCTAGCATTCTTCTTCCAGCTCCTCACAACTGCGAAAAATAAGAATCATTTTGACTCTCATATTAATAACATATTTGGAAGAACCAAGTGACAGAGTTTATTAAACAGATCTGGCACTGCCATTTCACTAGTATCAAACACTGGCCTCAAGTCGAAAAAGAAATTTCTGAGATTGTACGTCCGGAGCACAACATTATGTCGAAATGAATCATGGGCTATGGGGAAACAGGAAAAAATGAAAACTCTTTTAGAATGTAGTCCTGCAGACACTTGTTGAAAATCAAAAAGGTGGACTGATAGGAAATGACGTTCTCTGCAGAATCGGTGGGGAATGAAATGTGTGGAAAACAGTGACAGGAAGGGACACTGACAATAAGAAGAAGCTGGATGATATGACACGTGTTAAGAAATGAGGGAATAATTTCCATGGGCTAGTCGGATCCGTAGAGCATAAAAACGGTAGGGGAAGACAGAGATTAAAATATATTCAAGAAAAAATTAAAGCTTTGAGTGTAAGAGCTAGAATGTGGTGTAGAGATTGCCACAGGGGAATTCGTGCCAGGTCACATCATACCAGCTCAGAATACTGACGATCCAAAGAAAAAAACTAATGCGGAAAATGATGAAACTGTAAAGCTTATTCCATTCCATGATGGGCTGACTGGTACAGCTACCTGTTCCCATAATTATATATAGAGACAGTATGGGTTGCGAACTTACTATTATCAAAATTACTACGTTTTGCCTGGTTAAGGCTTCCTCAGATTTCCTAAAAGAAAAGAAAGAACAGGGGTGTACTTACACAAAATTAGAAGTTAGGAGGAATGGTTACAAGGTAGGCTTAACTTTAAAAAATTATTTAAAAAATTTAGAAAATCGAATTAACAGACACGAAAGACCGTCAAAGCATTACATATCGCTGGCTAGTTGGGCGATTAGTGAGAACTACAGTAACGAACCATCTAAGGCAAGAACAGTAGAACGAGATATACTGAAAGTGTATAAACTCATAAAAACTGGAATACATCTGTGATGGCAAACGTAAAGGGGTTGAGGAACACAGACAAATAAAAGTAACGGAAAACGCTATTACATAGAGAAGCCAGGTGAAGGGCAGCGTAGGGTTACATTTATATCGAATGACATGGGTGTCAGGTGACTAATAGACGACCACGTCGAAACTAGATTACAGAGGAAATCCATGTTGGTCGCGGTAGTAGCGTGGTCCACCAACAGAAATCGCCAGGTTCGATAAAACTTAGAGCGACCACACCTTGCCCATCTAACCCATGTTAACTTAGGCAAGTATTTGACCCATTTCTGAAAAAAACTATTTGATGCAGTACCTTAATATTTTTACTGTATGTTACATGATGCTAACAGAGTCAACTGTACTAAAATCTATTTTATCCATTCTACTGTTTTTAAGGAATACTTTTTTAAATTTATTAACAGAAAATATTAAGTTTTTTCTGCAGAAATTATTTTTTGTGAACTTCCTAATGGGGGAATATTAATGAATGTAGTATCAGAGGTGGCTTTTTATGTTATGTAGAGTCTCTGAAAATTTCATAGATTTTTCTGTGATAGTTTCTGATATAATGGGGTATATGTACTGGAATTTTAGCTTGCAGGAAATCGACTTTAAAAAAAAACTTTTGAAATTTGTTACTTAGAGTTAATTAAAACTGTCTTGCTACATATAATGGTCCTTCTTTGGCCTCTAGCAGGTCTTCCAGCTTCTTTATCACCTTCCTGGATGTTTGTCTTGATTTCTTGGCCATATTTGATGCAGACCTGTCTGCATCGGCTATCCTCATTTTATCGCAATGTTGCAGCCCAGTGATCATATTTCCACCAGGATTTTCTGCTTTTTCAGGACCCAACACTTTCCAATATTATCACAACTGAATGTAATAACAGCATCATTAACTCCTAGTTTCATTGTATGCATGCCTGCAAAAACAGTTTTAGGAATGCAGTTCCAAATTATGCTGTTGGAACATTCATTTGGGTTCTGTGTCTGCCCATGAAGGCATTTCCTTAGGAGGTCAGGATGTGCCAAGTCTCTGAAAACAGGTTAAATTACTGTAATAACAGCAACAGGAAGAGAATGCTGGTGAGAATAAGATTCTCCAGTTGCCAGAGCCCTATTGTACTTGCACCACGAATTTTCTCGTGATGGACACAAGCCATGACATGGCGTGTCATCAGTAGAGGACGTATTGAAGAATATGGCCCAAAAATCTGTCTTCATTGCCTCCAGATTTTCTTTAATTCTCCTAATTGCCTGCTCATAGTATACCTGCAAGTTTTCTATATCAGTTTTAGTTAACCGACCCTGTCTGGTCAACATTTTTCCATTTTCTAATTTTTTTCCTCTCATATCAACAGTTAGTTTTCTCAACCTTGTTCGCAAATGTTTTTCAACATGGCCTACACATTCTATTTTGCTAATAACGGCATCTCCATGTTGCTTAATGTTCACCACATTGTTGTATGCCTTACTGTCACCGTCACCCACATATTTGGTGTACCGTAAGCCTCTTGTTTCTACGGAGCGATGAAATATTTGTTGTACTCCGTGAACTTCCATACCACACTTGTTCCTCTAAAATTAGCCACACAGTTGTGTTCTTTATGTTCTCTGACTTTACAACATTTGCAATATTTAGACATTGTCTCCACAATCTAACACTTTACAGGTGTCTACACTCGTGGCAGTCATTACTCCATTCAGAGAAGTATGTCCTCTTTTCTGCCAAATTCCATCAAGTGTACCTGCAATATCCGAACATCCATCATTTTCTTCCACTGCTTCCCTAGCAGCCAGTTTCATGCTTTCCTCCCTGACCTCACATACAGCTTTCTCTAATACTGCATTTAGTTTTTCAAATTTACTTGGTGGTTGATGTAAGTTCATCACTGAACAAAATGTTCTCCCTGTAGCCATGCCGTTGCTAATGGATCGTAAGGCATATATTAATCTACTATTGATTTCATAAGAGCCACTTGCATCTGGTTTTGAGCAAATCATAAATGAAATCACAGCTGAGCATTTAGTGCAAATTAAATCCAAAGCAACTGCTAGGCCTTTTCTCCCCCTATCACACTCACAAATTTTCACACTTCGTGACTCACCACACTGTCTACATTATGCAAATTTAGAAATTACATCTGTTAATATTCTCAAATTTATAATAATGCTGCTGCACCCCTTGTCACTTACAGTAAATTAGTTGCATCTCTCTTGAAATGGTGAGAGCTTCTTTGATGAGACACTTGTTGAAGAATTACAATTACAAACATCGTTTCCAGGCGACATAACCTCTTGAACAGAAAGCTTTCTTAACTTGTTGCCTCTAAATTGTCGTTTCTTGAATATGCCTTTACGTATCGTCATCTTCAATAAAAACAACAAAACACACGTAAACAAGCACTGCAAACGTAAGAATAACAACTACTCGCAATCACACTTGAACAAAACTAACCACATGTTGGAAAGCGTTTTGTTTACAAACAGCAGAAACAAAAGAATATCGACCATTGCATTCCAAGGATAGCCAACACACTCGCGAGTAAGAAAGAAAATCCGTAACGTGCAATGTAGGGGATATAATGATATAAAATATACGCAGAAAAGTGGGTGACAAAACTGGGCCTGGCACATAAACACACGTGGTAGGAAAATGCTCTTCAATCGCTAGAAAAAATATTTTTCAGCAAAATCATTCCAGAGTACTTATTAAAACCTTAATCTATCAAAATATGATGAAAACCGAAAATAAATTTTTTTCGACCTGAACCACGTTGTGGTCCCCTTAAACTAATCCAAGAGTGAGACTACAAGAAGAAGTGGCTATAGGCAATATGTAACTCAACAAAACATTAATTACATAGTGTTGGATAAAAATTCCAAATCCTTGAAAATGAATGGAAATGTAATAAATCTAATGTTTCATAAAGACAGAGGATTGAAAGACGTCACAAATGGGTGTACATAAAATATAACCCGAGTAATTAAAAGGATAGTAATTGAAATAATCAATTGTAATAGTACACAGCGCAAAATAAGGAAAAAATTGATATACAATTTGATTTTATAACAGTTATCATAAAGTCTTATAAAGTCTGGTCCTTACCGATCAAATGCCCATTCAGAGGCCCACCATTACTACCAGTTAAATGAACAGAAGTTTAATCTCTACGAGTAAGTTCAATTTTTTTAAAAATTAAGTGTATTTAATTCATTTAAGGTCGGAAGAAGGTGATGAGTAGCTTTCAATTAAAACTGTTGCATTAACCTCTTGTGATCAGTTTAGTCAAGTTTGGTTCCAGAAGTGCATAATTAACGCAGTAGTCGAGCGGAAGAAAATGATACTACTTCATGTTAAACTAAAAAATATCAGATGTTTTCATTTTATGTGTTATTTTAAATACTGCAATTCGGCTTATTCAACGAATATGTTTTAAATTTAATTAAAAAACTTTTTAAGTTTCATATTGGAGCACCATGATGTACTCTCGAGCTAAATACTGAAGTATTGTCTCGAAATAATTTAGAATTCTCTTTACACGATAATTATACAATAGACGCCAAAGTTTTGTTTACTATTTATGTAAGTTCATTATTATCATTATACATGTTTAAGTTGCAAGACTAGTGATAATTGAGTTTTACATCTTGCTTTTATCTAGGCAGTACTGAAAATTCTCTGTATTAGAAAAAATAGGATTACTTTTATCCTTACGAAATTAAAAAAGCGCTAGGCCGTTTTCCATTATTATTCACATTTGATTAATCTACAAGACAAAGTTGCAAACCACTGGAAAGAGAGACAGGTAACCAATTGCTTTAAGCTAATGAGCTTGAAACACAGGCTAATTTCGGTTATGGAATGACAACACAGGGGCATGTGCAGTCGATGATTATTGAGGATTAGTTAGCAAATCTAATTAATTAATTACAATTTATCCGAAAGCGTATACAGGCATCTCCGAAACTGCAGAGCAAAATATCCTAAGCGCACATCCGAACATATATTTAGTTTGGCTAAACTCAAATTCAAGGGTCTGCAATAAAAAATGTAAAGCCTGGCCCCAAGTGCTGAAAAACTAGGGAAGGAATTCTTCGTCATATTCGTTGATTAAGCCGAATATGGAAGTAGGTATTACATGAAAGACTGGGCTTGTCTTCGATAAACAAAAAGTCCTGTATTTGTCAGAGTAAATGTGCGTATTCATTAGGGAAAAAAAGCAAAGCAAGAAGTTGTAGTAAGTGAAAGTGTAGAAATGAGGACATAGTATGCTGGAGCAGAATGGATTTCCAGAGGAATGTTAGTTTCTCAATTTTTTCTTTTTGTAATTGTCGCTACGCTAGCGATTTTCGACCTCCAGCATTGTAATGTTCATGTCACATAAACTATGACTTTAGCAAGGTAGGCGATGTTACAAATACTTCGCGTATTTCTTGTGATGGAATTTGTACTTGATATCACTTTACGTATTTCAAATAAAATTCTAATGCACCTGGAACTGTAATAGTTGGCTCCAGTTATCGACACTTATGAAACTCTTCGCTAAACTCATGGAGAAATTAATGTATAGAAATTCATCAACTAATAAAAGAGTATGATTGTGATCCGGCAAAGTCAGTAGTGGAAGAAAGAGAATGAGACAACAGAGGACATACGAAAGATGACAGTAACCCCACAACAGTAGCTACCGAACACGATGAGCTTCCAAAAAGGGAAGAACTACTAGGGTTTTATGTCTGTAAGCGACGAAGTTGTTAGAGGTGGACCATAAACTCGGGCTGATCAAGAAGGTAGCAGAAATAGGCAGTCTCCATATCAAAGGAACTATCGTGACATTTTTGCTTGAAGTCATTTGAAGAAACTACGGGAAACACAAAAGTGGTTATATAGGAGGTGATCAGAATTTTTTCCCTGTCGAAAGGAAGTCCAATCACTCAGTCACTTTTGCAGTACGGAAATTTAGGAGAATCGAAGAAATTTAAGGAATAGGTAAGCAAAAGAATTGATTATGTGCAAGGCAGAATACTAGTAAAAATAATGATTCATTAAAGATTATTGTAAGGTATCTTTTACAATCAAGGACTACTAAAATGATGGTAGTATATAGTCTGGCAAGTTAGTTTGAAACATCAGAGCAATTAAGTAAGTTATCGTACGTAGCTATCCTCAAGCTTTATGCTTTTGTCAGTTCTCCATCATCTGAAAACTCTTGCAGACGACAGAGAATGATTAAGGTTGAAAGGGGTCGCGGAGATGATCTTCTCGCTACATCACACTCACGTGGCGTCATTTGTCTTGCGCTCCGGAAGCAGTCTGAGATGGATAGTTCCTGCCATCGCGATAGGACAGGGATATAAGTTTCTCTACAGTACAGAGAGTGGAAACATCCATAAGGACTGTGTCAAGAGAGGTACGAGCAAGAAATAATGTATCGTATTTCAACGCATTACTTCTGCTGCTAGATGGCTATCATGTTAAACCCCGATAGGGCATTTTCCTTTTTGAGTATGGATAATTGCCATACACTGATGAAAGTTAGTGCCAAGATTTTTCATCCAACGAGGAACTTCCATACCTGTCGAGGGAGAGCATTTACTTGCAGATCAATTAGAGTGGAGTTTTCATTAAAGTCACGTCATGTGATCTTTAGACGTCGACTGCTCTGTTAGTTACATCTAGGATTCGGTAGTCATCTTCATCCTTAAAGCTCGTAAAAGACGCCACGTATGTGAATCACGCACCAGTAGCAATAATATTACGGCCTACTGAAAAAGAGAAAAGCAGTATAAGAAAGAGGAAATCCCAAAATTCTCCCAGTCACTTGCTCAGGAAGGGGAAAAGCTATTGCCGGCCGGAGTAGCCGAGCGGTTCTAGGCGCTTCAGTGTGGAACCCCACGACCGCTACGGTCGCAGGCTCGAATCCTGCCTCGGGCATAGATGTGTGTGCTGTCCTTAGGTTAGTTAGGATTAAGTAGTTCTTATTTCTAGGAGACGGATGACCTCAGAAGTTAAGTCCCATAGTGCTCAGAGCCATTTTTGAAAAACTAATATGATAATTATCTTTTTACGTTATTGTACTCTTTTACTCGAATCGTCTCTTTCAGGACAGATGTTATGAGAAGTAAAGTGCGATTCGATTGTAATCGAAATATCTTGTACAGTCAACATAATTTGTTTACATGACGATTCTACTGCAGTCGAATAGATGTGTCATGTAGCTCCACATACAAAGATTCCGAGGGCAGCAGCTTATTTCTGTTACTTATTTATTTTGAGTTTTATTGCTCCACTTTTAAATTGGTTATCCTAGTTCTGTTACTAGAAGGGAAAACTTTTATGTCATGCAACTCCTTCTGGGAGCACGTACAGTAAAAAAATAATACCCTAAACGACTGTAGATAAGACTTTCATATTCACAGGACATGTACAATAGTCTGTTCTGAAGAAATGATAAGCATTTCAGTCATCCCCGGTTCAGCTTAAGTCCTATTCCCTAGTAGGCAGTGTGTCCTCCATGGGCCCTGATAACTTGTTTCATGCGTGATGACTTCTACGCGTAGAAGGCGCGAATGGCGTCCTGTGGTATAGCCACCCATGCTGCATTCACCTGTTGTTTGGTCATTGTTTAGCGCAAATCATTCTTACTCCTACATAATTTATATGCCAGCTTTGAAATTCCATTTGGTTTATGTCTTCTCTCCAGCAACGGTCTCTCTTGGCTATCGGGCTATTTAATTTGCATGAAGTCTGTTTGTAATTTTACACACTTGAAAGAGGCATTTAGGATGCTTTTTTAACTTCTTCGGGTGGTTATGAAAGCACGCACACCAACACGCACGCACACACACACACACACACACACACACACACACACACACACACACACACACACGAAACTGAAGCAAAAATAAAATCTCAAGCCAGAAACATGTTCAGCAGTTGGAAACCCTCTTTCTACAAGGCGTAACTAGAAGAAAAGTGGGTACACGTTTTTTGCACTGCAAAAAGTTGTCATAGCTGAAAGAAGACAATGTCTCACCCCGTAAATACTGAAAAATATATTTAGCTAGGGAGAATGACAACTGTTAATAACATGTAAGAATAAAGGCAGAAAACTAAAATTGTTCGTGTAATACATCTACACAGTGTGCAGAGAATTGTGATATACAGATCAAAATTTTAATTTTTTGTTTTAACCTTCAAATTGCCTGAAGCAAAAATGAGAGTGTTAGAGCTGTTTGAAACGAATGTGCTGCTTCTAACTGTATACAGATCGCATTTTAACTACGTCTGGGGGCTGGAGCGACGACTAGTCCCAACAGGTTGTCTCTCCCCACAGCAGAACTTTGCCTGAAATACTTTAAATGAGCTCTGACGCTCATCAAATGGTTTTTATGAGTAGCAGCGCATCAGGTTCATAAATCGGCAAACATTTATCCGAGCGTGCAGCATAGTCGTAAATTCACCGGAAATGAGTCGATAAAGCCTCGACAAAGGACACACCACTTGTTAGCTTCTGTCGGCGGTGTGCTGTACACATGTTTCTGACAAATACATCGCTGGTCGACGACACGAAATTAACCGTGAAAGGGTAAAATAATTTTGTCAGTACACCAGGATCACAAAAGCAATGAAAGCAGATTTCACAACTATCTTGCAGAGTACTATTATTAATAAGATATTCCTCCGATTTTCACGATACTTCGGAATTTCGCTCAAGTCATATTTTAGATCTAACATGTACTTTCTGAATACTTTGTTACGGAAATTTTCTCGCATTTAAGACTGGAATGACAGTAATAAAGTTTCTTCTCCGTAGAGTAGAATGTCATTCTTTTGATGACATTTCGGACTGTCTAGTTGCTACAAATTATAAAAAGTATCAACGGTACAAAATACACTGTGAAATGCATAGCTTACGAAGAAAATGTAAGACCAGAGTTATATAATCTCCTTTGATCCTTGCTTTTTTATTTTTGGCGGGTAAATGATACATCGAACAAAAATGACACTTGACACTTTTATGTGAAACATTACGTTTTCTTCTATAACATAACACATCTAACGATTCTGTATGCAGCCCCGAATCAACCATATTTTCCGAACCAGGATCAAATTGTTGGTGCACCCCTCTCCCCCTCCCCCCTCACACCACTCGAGCGTTTGACATAGAACACTAAAAAAAAACGATTTTTAAAACATATGTTCATTTTGTAGCTCAGTCTTCCTGTAAAGTGTGGTATCCAAATATGTATGTTCGATGAAATGTAAGACATGTTATTTGGTCTGAACTGTGCTGAACTGCAGTGTTGCGCCTCGTCACACAGTAGTCTTCTATCGTACGTCACTGTATTTTGCACTGTGGAATTCAGATCTGCATATTTTGTAATGGCAGCCAAGAAGCCTACATTTAGGACTGTGGAAATTAATTGTCCTATGGCACTTCCCCTACTGCAGTCGGCCGGTTTGACGTCCTACTGCTATTAAAAAAACACAGAATTAATACTGGGCGGGATTATTTGCGACCGGGAGAATAAGAACCCTTCCGAAAATATTCACTCTTTATTGTCTATTAGCTAATAACATTCTCTTTTGCGTGGCATAAATTTAAATATAGGAAACTTAAAATCAGTAAAGACAAGAGACAAACAAGACAGTACACATTTCTTCAATCCTTACTCAGAGCAAATTTTTCTCTCTAATCTAGCTATACAGGGCGTGCTTTCCTTTATGCGAAATAATCTATCACCTCTTCAAGGTTGGTCAAACTTTTTGCTCCATGAAAAATCAAAATGTCATTGTCTCACAAAGAAAAGCTGTTAATACGAATAGTACCAAAGAGTGGTGTGGTTTCTCCATCTGATTACGTCTATTTTGTCACTGTCTGCTAGACAAAACGACATGTACCTTTCAAATACTGCAAGAGTTGTTACATACGCCAAATAAGCGACACTGTGTTGGCCCAAATGGTCGTTTTTATCTACCTCATTTACATGAAGAACACGACAGAATATAATTCAGGAATTGTCCTATATCAAACGCCTGTTAGGGCAGTTACAAGCAGAAATTTCTGATCATTAATTCTGTCACTATCTCTGCCATTGTGAAAACTTTTCTCCGTTTAACTTCACCAGCCCTGCCAGAATCACCAGTTAAGTTAACCCGCGTTCATTCTACGGTTAGGCTGTATTACGCGTTTGTACAACGCGTTTTCCGCGCTATTCCGAGAACAGACTAAACACAGCTGCGAGACAGGGAATGTACAACTGACCGTTAGTATTGTAATGTTTGGCAAAAATTTTCTGTCAAAATTTCGTTTTCTTGGATACACCGAGAAGATTAGTATGTAATCTTTTCTAACTGTTATTCCTGTTAGTCGTTTATTTCCACTCCAGTAGTATGATTATGGATTTCACTAATAACTATAACAACAATGATCATTTTCACTCCCAGTTAACCACATAAACAGACAGCAGTTGGCATTCACCCATTGGGGTTTATTCGGCTCAACTCGTATGGCCCCGTTCCCTTTTGTCTGCTGGAATTTTTTTTTTTTTTTTATTTCTAGATGTGACGGGGATTCCCCTGGCAGAGACATCACTTTCACTACGGACGCATTCAAAAACAAACTTACGATTCGTTCAAAAATCAACTTAGAATGTGTTCAAAAATGTTCAAAAACCAACAGGGATAAGTTTCAAAATCATATGAATAATCGATGGACCAACGTGCGCTGGACGCTTGGCGGTTAGTGAGTCCTGTATTTTTTTTTTCTCAAGAATATGAATTTGGAACCCCGTGAAATTACCGCCCGTGGCAGATATCCCGGCTTCCCCACCCACCCACCCCCGTTTTCCCCTAGAACCCTAGATCCGGGCCTCTCTGCATGTTATCTCAATAAATTTTTGTATAATTTCAAAATTCTATAGGCTTTTTTGACTCAGCCTGTACGCCAGAATGGGTGGGCAGAACAGCTCAGGGATTTAGAACGTGTTCATTGGATGTCACCTTAGTAAAACAGATCGGCAGTGACGTTTCATACGTTCCCCAGGTCGACTATTGATGACATGACTACGACGAGGAAAGCTAAATGAAGTCAAGGCAGGGACCGTTATGCATAGTGGAGGGTCGTTGTGACAAGTCACCTGAAATCAGTGGAAACAATCACTCGTGAAACTGTTACTACGTGTCCACCTACCACAACATCTATGCCAATGGAGCTAAACATTTTAGAGTATAATAGTTAAGCAGTTCGCCTTAAGCTACACATTTCTGTAGTCATCACCAAGTGTCGTTCGAAGTTTATAAGATACCAATAGAAAGTGGATGACTAGAAATAAGATATTTTGTGTGACGAATCACACTGTACCCTGCGGAAATCCGATGGAATCGATGCTACCACGTGTGGTACCAACATGGAAGTATGGAGCCAGTAGCTTTACGGTGTGGTGGTTCAAATGGGTTTGAGCAATATGGGACTTAACATCTGAGGTCATCAGTCCCCTAGAACTTGGAACTATTTAAACGTAACTAACCTAAGGACATCACACACATCCATGCCCGAGAAAGGATTAGAACCTGCGACCGTAGCGATAGCGCGGTTCCGTACTGAAGTGCCTAGAACCGCTCGGGCACATCGCCCGGCACGGTGTGGTGGTGTTTCTTTCGTGAACCCAATTAAACACTTATGCTATGAGTTAGTATGTGGACTTACCTCCAGACCCCAGTTTCCAACTTCCTCTGCTTTCGGGTCTCAAGAAAGAATTGGCTGCCGTTTCTCTACAGAAATTCAGACACCTCACTGGACATGTCTTTCACAATAATTCAAGTCACCATAAAGGCTAAGCGTGGACACACCACATATTACTGTCTAATAGTAGGCGTTCGTACGCTTTTGATCAGATACGATAGTAATTTATGTAGGAGACCAGTCTTACACGAGCAGAAACCAGTGGGGATCTGTTCTGGCCGCACGGTGTGGCCGCGAGGTTTGAGGCGCCATGCCACGGATTGCGCGGCTAGTCCCGTTGGAGGTTCGAGGCCTTCCTCGGGCACGGGTGGGGGTGTTGTTCTTAGCATCAGTTAGTTTAAGTGGTGTGTAAGTCTAGGGACCGGTTACCTCAGCAGTTTGGTTCCTCAGGAATTCACACACACACACACACACACACACACACACACACACACACACACACACACACTCATAATTGATCTATTTTGTCCTGTTGTGTGTTTTTCCACTAACCACGTGTCACGCGCCGGAAAACTCATCTATTAGTATCGTAAAACAATTAACTATAAACATCCTGTGGCGTAATCGTATGTCAGACCTGGAATCGAAACCGAGCCTCGGAGTGGTGCAAGATTTCAGCTTTTCACATTAGTCCATAACAGTGTAGCTTCGCTTAAGGGCAGAAAAATATAGTTCCAGCACACAGATACCTGATATACAGCAATGTCCAGAATAGGTGCAAGTTTGTGGCGCTCTGAAATGTTACCTCGTCTATATCAGACAGAATGGCCGTAGAAAAATATTTGTCACACAGCATTGTGGTCGAGTAGTGACCGAAAAGAGGAGATTAATTAAACAACTGGAATTGTTAATTAGGACTCAGTTTCTAAAAAAACGAAATGTTGTGAATGACACGTACCGAAAGCTTACACATATCATTCCGCGCGTAATGAACACAAAACAAAAGTCCACTCAACGCAGCATCAAATTACAATGCTATTAACAAACGACGGCAGCGTTTTCTTGCGCCGTGCTTTTATTCTTATGAAATACTGATTTCGCTTTTATTATACACGTTACAGTGCTGAAAGTAGTAGTTGGTATACAGAATGTTTACGTTATATGTGAGACAGGCATTAGTTTTGACAACAGAGCGCTCCTCCTTTATATCTTTGAATGATGTTACTGTGGTCTGCTTTCAACATAAGGCTCTGGTGTTCTTTGTTCTTCCTTGTTGCTGCTATTAGCGATGAAGGCTATAATAACGTGCATGGCACTTGTGGTGGTCAAAAGGCCATTTCATTTTCAACAAAAACACGTGTTTTTAGACTTCCTGGGAAGTTTCTGTAAATGTTGTGATCTGCTTTTCCCCATATGGTTACAATGGCCAGATGCGTAAATAAGTGTGTAAAACTTTTGTTTCATTATCTTTCTTAATGCACTTTGCTTTTTCTTTCATTCTTATTTTGTTTCAGTTAGGCAGTCGTGTAACTATTTAGATTTTAAGAACAACTGACAAATAAATCTCTCTAAATTGGCAAACTTTGTGTAAAATGGTTAGTTATGTATAAAAATAAACAGAGCCCATAAACCAAGGTAAATTTTTAAGAGTGTTATAACGTTGTGTCATAAAAGAACACAGGATCAGCCCATCTTTCTAATAAACGAATTTAACTGTACTTTTTCAGTCTAAGATTTCGTCTCAGTGTTATCCAGAGCTGAGATGCAACTATGTGACAGTTAATATTCCGAACACCTCACTGCACATAAAATTTTTATTATTTATTTATCAAAAATGATGGATAAAAGTTATAAAACTCCTTATATCTGGAAATTAAAAATCGCAGAATATATGTATATGACTCTGTTGTCCATCTTCATACAGGATGGTTGAGAGACCTCGCCTGTTCAATACAAAACATGAAATCAAAAACATTATCAGCCGTCTATATTCCAAATTTTATCTTACGTATGTTACCAGTTTCGGTATTTAACTACGCCTTCTTCAGGCAACCTGACAGACGTATAGGAAGAATCCAGCCTAATGTGCAACCGAATAGGGGCCAGCATTCAGTAACTGGTATCCGTAGACTACTTTTTTAAAAACGCAGTCTCTCCGTTCATCAACTGCCATTCCACAGGCGCCGTTGCCAGTCAGACGCAAGAGCGCAACTTGTAGGGTTGGCTATCATCGGCATTTACATTTAAGCAGTCCAACTCCTGCACGTCACTCAACCTCAACGCACCTTTGTAATGTAAGTCTTTCAGCATATTGTCTTATTCTGTGGTAATGGTGTTCTCCAGGAACGCGTCAAGAGATGAGAAATAAACATTTATTTTGGCGACCATGATAAATCGGTTATCATGTGGAGGCAGGAACTCCCCTGGAAGAGTTGACAACATAACTAACAAACCTCAAGAAGCCTAAATGGTCTTAACTCTGACGCTGACAATGATGACACATACAGTGGGTCTGTAGCAAGTTTATCTATTAGATAAAGACAGAGATATACATGGATACGTATACTAGTATTGGTAATTGTTATTAACGCTTTACATGACTTTCTATTTTGTATGATGTTTTGTGTATTAGCATTAAGAAATTAAATGCAGTATTGTCTCTGTACGCGAAGAATGCTTCAAATGTAAGTAATATTTGCAGAGTGGTGGGGCACCCAAAGTAATTACTGATAGTGATTTTTGCTGAAGTAATGGGAAAATGTAGAATCATGAACGTGTGTAGCTGGAGATCTAAAGATAATAATTAAAGATTTTTGTTAGCCGAGCGGTCTAAGGCGCTGCAGTCATGGACTGTGCGGCTGGTCCCGGTGGAGGTTCGAGTCATCCCTCGGGCATGGGTGTGTTTGTGTTTGCCCTCAGGATAATTTAGGTTAAGTAGTTTGTAAACATAGGGGCTGATGACCTTAGCAGTTAAGTCCCGTAAGATTTCACACATTTGAACATTTGAACAAAGATTTTTGTGCGACTGAGATATCAATGACTAGTACTCCAATATAAAAGTAATGATGTACAGGAGTTTTAGAAGGGACATGGACTAAAGTGACTTGGGTATGTGTGTAAAGATTGCTACGAACTCCAAATTTTGTCCAGTCATATTATACCACTCTCAGTACTTCAATGATATGTCAAAGACTGTTATGGACATTAATGATGGCACGAACAACGAGGAGCAACGATCTTTTGAGCCAATGTGCATGAGAATAATTCAAGTGTTCTAACAGACTTTAGTGTCCGTGACAGTGAACTATTTAATAACAAACTTTCACCAGCCAGCTGTGTATACCTTCAGTTTTTCCTTCAGCGGCGGACCCATCGTCTAACGGTGCTGAGGTCCACCTGACACCTCCATACACCTTCTTCAGCCTTTCATGAATGTTACTGGGATTTCACCTTCTGCAACAAGGTACTCACTCACAGAACGCTGTTTTATAGGTTCGTCAATGCCATCCAATATCTAAACTCACACATTTTTTTTACCTTCATTTGATGCAGGATGGAGTTGCTGGAGAAGTCTACGGAAGAATATTTGCGGAAGTGCGCCAGGTTAAAGATTGTTATCATTAACAAATTAATGAAGAAGGAAAAACAGGAGGTGTTACTTTGGAACCGGCCGTCTTAATACGGTCACAATCGTTACATGTTGATGTATTTCTCTGTATTGATTGTACAGGATAAAGTGATTTTATTCTTAAATTTCATAGCGTGACTAGGGTTACTGTGTAAGTCATGCAGATATTCTTTAATGTGTTATATCCGCACATTAACTTTGAATTATAATTTAAGTGTTGACGATACTCATCATTGTGTGCTAAAGTAGGTGTACCACGTTATCTGATGTGAAGCCATCGTACAACTATCTCATGAATCAGTGCTGAAAATGTTACTCACCAGTTGCCAAACGCGGATATACGTTGTACTTACCATGACTGACAGATGCAATACTTCTAGTCCCACGTTGGCAAGAATTTGACACCCTGTTCAAAATTAGTACTTCAATGGAACCCAAAGGAGTGCGTGTACTAGTAACGGCACAATCGTTAATGGCATAATTTTATTCCAAATCTCCTGTATACGAGTACTATTCTCTCATGAGCAACTGACTTAGACATATGTTCATAGTAGAATGTAGCACTCGCTTAGCACTAACGGCAGCAGTGAAACTTGGTGACGTGGATCCCACGACACACGGGAAGCGTTTTAGTGTCTTTCCGAGCTATCACTACAGACCCTGCGATGTTTGTGATGTATCGATATCTTTGGTTCGATTCCTATTTGAGTGGTGTCAATTTCATGATTCTCATAAAAAAACAAGATATTCGACATCGCGAGCTAAAAACGATGTGTTGCGAGTACGACATTTAACTGTTAATGTAATAAACGTAACAATTCGCTTATTACTTGATTTGTTATTAGTTTTGCTCATCAGACATGAAAATCATAAAGTTTTCACTTTCCTGATAGCTACTCGTGAAAGCGCTGTCATCAGGACTAAACGGTGTGAGCTGAACGTGCAATGTCTATTGCAAGCTTACTGGCTCAATGTTGTGCTCTGGATCGTACATCAGACCACTGGGATGGCAATTGGAGCACTGCACATACAGCTCACACCATTTTGTCTTGATGATAGTGGCGAGCAGAATTTTAAATATTTCACTTCTTCGGATTAGGGCAGTGATTAACTGGCCTACATCTCAGAAAAGGAGAGAGGGAAGAAAGCTCTCTATATGCCTCCGTTCGCGCTCTAATTTGTCTCATCTTGTCTTGACGGTCCTTACAAGAAATGTACGTTGACTTTGCAAAGAGTACATTTTCCCGCCTCGAAGAATTCATCACTGAATACCCAAAACATTTATATGATACATGTCCGTTCATCGAACTGACCAGTAACAAATCTAGCGGCATGCCTCTGAATAGCTTCCATGTCTTCCTTTAATATGACGTGGGGGTGATACATAAAATATGGACAGTACTAAAGAACTAGTTTTCTATACGTGATCTCCTTCACAGATAAGATATAGAATCCTAAAATTCTCCCAAGCAATCCGAGTTTATTGCGACCCTCCTTATGATCTCATTCTATTTCGTACTGCTTTGAAGCGTTACGCCTAGATATTTAATCGACGAGACTATCTCAAGCAGTACGAAATTCCAGCAGTAGACACTAATATCGTATTCGAACAATACATGTTGGTTTTTTCCTAGATATCTGCCTTAACTTACGGCTTTTTTTCTATTTGGAGCAAGCTGCCACCATACCAAATAGCAACAGTAATCTCCAATATTCCTCTACAGTCACTCAACGATGCTATTTACCTGTGTACTACAGCGTCATCAATGAACACTAGTAGACTGCTGCCCAACCTGTCAGTCAGATCATTGATTTTTGGCGACAATAAGAGCTGCTGTGACACATTCCTCTGGGGTACTCGTGACTATAACCTTGTCTATGGCGAACGCTCGCTATAATGGATAGCGTACTTGGCTCTATTACTTAAAAAGCCTTCAGCCACTAGCATATTACGGAACCTAATACGTATGCTAGGACCCTTGTTGACAGTTTGCAGTCTGGGACAAATGAAGGGCTTTCCGGCAACTTATAAAAAAGAGAACTGCCTGTTGCACATAAGGGCAAGTCTACTTTCGCTCCAGCGATTATTTCTAAATCTGTGTTGAATTGTGGACACAAGCTTTTCAGTCTCGAGGTAATATTTTACATTTTAACTGGGAATCCGCTCAAGAATTTATCAGTAAGCCTATGTTTACGGTATTGGACTGTAACTTTTGGGGTCAATTCTTTTATGTTTTTTATATAGAAACCTCACCTCTCCGTTATTCGCTTGAGACTTTGCGCTGGGAGAGGGATTCGCCATAAATTTTGTAGAATACTCTCTGGAAAACCGAATTGAGGTCACATCTGGACTTAGCAAGTTATTCGTTTTCAACATTTTCAGCTGTTTCTCTACCACAGAGATGCCGGTGTCTTCCACACGGGACTCTGTGCGACGATAAAGCAATAGTACACTGAGGGTGGTCCATTGATCGTGACAGGGCCAGATATCTCACGAAACGAAAGTCAAAGGAAAACTCTACAAAGAACGAAACTTGTGTAGCTTGAAGGGGGAAACCAGATGGTGCTATGGTTGGCCCGCTAGATGGCGCTGCCATAGGTCAAAAGTATATCAACTGCGTTTTTTTAAATGGGAATCCCCATTTTTATTACTTATTCGTGTATTACGTACAGAAATATGAATGTTTTTGTCGGACCACTTTGTGATAGATGGCGCTGTAATAGTCACAAAGTGACTTCAGACGAACGGTTGGTAACAGGTAGGTTTTTTAAATTAAAATACAGAACGTAGATACGTGTCAACATTTTATTTCGGTTGTTCCAATGTGACACTGATACATGTACCTTTGTGAACTCATCATTTCTGAGAAAGCATGCTGTTACAGCCTGATTACCTGTAAATACCACATTAATGCAATAAATGCTCAAAATTATGTCCGTCAACCTGAATGCATTTGGCAATACGTGTAACGACATTCCTCTCAACAGCGAGTAGTTCGCCTTCCGTAATGTTCACACATGCATTGACACTGCGCTGACGCATGTTGTCGGGCGTTGTAGATGGATCACGATTGCAAATATCCTTTAACTTTCCCCACGGAAAGAAATCCGGGGACGTTAGATCAGGCGAAGTGCGGGCCATGCGGTGCTTCGATGACCAATCCACCTGTCATGAAATGTGCAATTCAATACCGTTTCAACCGCACGTGAGCCATGTGCCGGACATTCATCATGTTGGGAGTACATCGCCATTCTGTCAAACAGTGAAGCATCTTGTATTAACATCGGTAGAACATTAGGTAGGAAATCAGCAGACTTTGCACCATTTAGACTGCCATCGATAACATGGGGGCCAATTATCCTTCCTCCCATAATTCCGCACCACACATTAACCCGCCAAGGTCGCTGATGTTCCACTTGTCGCAGCCATCGTGGATTTTCCGCTGCCCAGTACTGCATATTATGCCGGTTTACGTTACCGCTGTTGGTGAATGACGTTTCGTCGCTAAATAGAAAGGGTGCAAATAATCAGTCATCGTCCAGTAATTTCTCTTGTGCTAAGTGACAGAACTGTACACGACGTTCAAAGTCGTCGCCATGCATTTCCTAGTGCATAGAAATATGTGACGGGTGCAATCGATGTTTATGTAGTATTCTCAACACCGACGTTTTTGAGATTCTCGATTTTCGCGTAATTTGTGTGCTACTGATGTGCGTATTAGCCGCGACAGCAGCTAAAACACCTACTTGGGCATCATCATTTGTTACAGGTCGTGGGTGACGTTTCAATGTGGCTGAACACTTCCTGTTTCCGTAAATAACGTAACTATCCGGTGAACGGTCCGGACACTTGGATAATGTCGTCCAGGATACCGAGCAGCATACATAGCACACGCCCGTTGGGCATTTTGATCACAATAGTCATACATCAACACGATATCGACCTTTCCCGCAATTGGTAAACTGTCCGGTTTAACACGGGTAATGTATCACGAAGCAAATACCATCCGCACTGGCGGAATGTTACGTGATACCACGTACTTATACGTTTGTGACTATTACAGCGCCATCTATCACAAAGCGAAGAGAGTGGTCCAACTAAAACATTCATATTTCTTTACGTACTACACGAATATGTAATAAAAATGGGGGTTCCTATTTAAAAACAAACGCAGTTGATATCCGTTTTACCTATGGCAGCGCCATCTAGCGGGCCAACCATAGCGCCATCTGGTTTCCCCCTTCAAGCTAGACGAGTTTCGTTCTTTGTAGTTGTTTCGTTTGATGCTTATTTCGTGAGGTATTTGGCCCGGTCACTATCAATGGACCACCCTGTGTATTTGACTAATGGTATTATGTAGTGGTGTATCGCATTTGAATGATGTTATCTATCTGCACTTTCCAATCCGCCTTCCTCCTCTTCCCCACCTTCCCTCGTTGCCCACGCCTTCCCCACCCAGTTATATGCTTTAATGACTCTGTTATACTTTTATTATATTATTCAAGAAGTTTCAGCATAATGTTCTACTTCGTAAGATAATAATGCACTGAAAAAAAAAAAAAACCATGTTCATTTCTTTTGTAATGTAGCTTTAATGTCGTTATGTTTGTTAGGCGAAGTTGGAAGAATGTACCACTGGAGCAACATTTCCTCCACCCCCCTCCCTTCTTCGTTCCCTCCATCCCTTTATGCTACCCTTTGCTCAATTTCCTCAGTTTCCCACCTGTCCCCAACCTCGGCGTGTCCCACGCCCATTTAAATAATTCAACAACTGTCTCCATCTGACTCCTACCTTGACCTTGCGTTCCACCTCCCAAAGCCACTCCCCCTTGTTCTTATAAATCTCCCGCACACGTTGTCACAGTTGAAAAAAATGCTGTTTTGTGATAGGTTTGGTTTCTGACATGACCCATCTGTGGTCTCAATACGTTGAAGCTTGCTTGCTTCGTTTGTAAAATTGTAGTTAAAAAATTGTGACATCTTTCTTCATAATGGCGGCCTTTGCGTTGCTTTCTCTCTCGACGAAGTATTTGGACACTGTTCCTAGTTGCGTAATGTTTAGTACGACCTTTTTGTGTGGCCTGTGACCCGTTTTGACTCATGTCGTGTTTTGTTTTATTTGTTCATTCACGATATGACGCTCCCTGTAAAAGAAAATCAAATTAAAGTGGTAGGAATATGTACGTTGTTTTGTGTGTTATAGAAGTATGATAGCTCTGTCTTGATTTGTCTCTATCTGGCACCAAGTTGACATATATAAAATGATCCCAGTGTGTGCTATCTTCAGTCCGGTCTGTGAAGTATCCTAATAACATCTTTTGTAAATATCGCCCAACGGCAGTTGCATATGATATTCTATGTTTTTCTTGTATTGCTCAGTTATATGAGCTTCCCTAGGCCAGTTGTAAGTACTTGTAGCTAGTATGTACTTCCATTCCTGATGTTACTTTGGTCTCGTAATTAATATGTATTAGCTTATCTAATTTCTCTTTTCCCCTCCCGGATGATTCCCTCTCTCCCTCCATTTATCCCTCCTATCAACTCTGATCCTCAGCCTCTCTCCTTTCCTCTGTCCTCGTCCTGGGCTCCCTCCCCCCTCCCCCTTCCATCTGGTTTTTTCCCCACCTACCCCTCTCTGCCACCCTTCCCTCCCTCGAGTCCTTTTGCATTTCTTCTATCTGCCTTTCCCCATTCCTTCTTGCGTCTGCCCTGCTACCCCCTACTGAATCCTCTCCCTTCCTCGGTTCCTCATCGCCTTTTGTTTATCCTCTCCTCCCCTCCTTTTCTTCCCCACATCTGTCGCCCCCCTTTCCATCTGCCCTTGCCTGTGGTGTGTCCTCTTCGTGCCAACTTTTTAGTGCAGTGTTTCCAGTGATTGTCAAGTGTTGGGCTTCTTTTTCAAAGTGTTGCGAATGGAAATCATACTGTCGCTGGGTGTGATTTGTATATCTCTTGCGAACAGAATCCATACTTTCGCCGTGTTTTTTAATTGTCTGTCTACTATTTTCCGTGTCTGCTTCCTGTGTATTTTCAGAATGGTTCAAATGGCTCTGAGCACTATGGGATTTAACATCTATGGTCATCAGTCCCCTAGAACTTAGAACTACTTAAACCTAACTAACCTAAGGACATCCATGCCCGAGGCAGGATTCGAACCTGGGACCGTAGTGGTCGTGCGGTTCCAGACTGTAGCGCCTAGAACCGCTCGGACACTCCGGCCGGCAACTTCCCACGATTTTCCGCCGTTTTGCATTGTACGTCACCGTTTTACCGCCTGTTTTTGTTGTTTCTTATCTTCCTATATTTTAAAAATTCTGTAGGCTGAAGAGCAGCGTACTAAGCTGCTGCCAGCCCACCCAATAAAGGAACAAAATGATTTTGTGTACATTTTGTCACAGTTATCTGATTATGATATTTCGAAACGGCTTATGAATAAGCATTTTAGCTATCAAGAGGTTCCCATGGAATTACTGCATGCCATTTTGGGAATGTTGTTGTCCACACAATCACTACCTCACATATGCCGCTTTGTGGCAGAGTACACTATCATAGTGATAATAGGGGCGTTCAATAAGCAACGCCAGTTTCGGATTTAAAAAAAAAAAATCGAATTTGTTGTGGGACATCGGGGAACATTCCCGCTTCAAGCGCTATGGTTAAAGTAAGTTCCACTACGTGGCGGCGCCTTACGTGACCTTGAAAGTGGCGTCTGTAACGGAGGAGCGTTCCAAGCAGGGGGATGTCGCTGAGTTAATGCACTCCTGGAAATGGAAAAAAGAACACATTGACACCGGTGTGTCAGACCCACCATACTTGCTCCGGACACTGCGAGAGGGCTGTACAAGCAATGATCACACGCACGGCACAGCGGACACACCAGGAACCGCGGTGTTGGCCGTCGAATGGCGCTAGCTGCGCAGCATTTGTGCACCGCCGCCGTCAGTGTCAGCCAGTTTGCCGTGGCATACGGAGGTCCATCGCAGTCTTTAACACTGGTAGCATGCCGCGACAGCGTGGACGTGAACCGTATGTGCAGTTGACGGACTTTGAGTGAGGGCGTATAGTGGGCATGCGGGAGGCCGGGTGGACGTACCGCCGAATTCCTCAACACGTGGCGCGTGAGGTCTCCACAGTACATCGATGTTGTCGCCAGTGGTCGGCGGAAGGTGCACGTGCCCGTCGACCTGCGACCGGACGGCAGCGACAGGCGTGAATGGAGGGACGAATGGAGACGTGTCGTCTTCAGCGATGAGAGTCGCTTCTGCCTTGGTGCCAATGATGGTCGTATGCGTGTTTGGCGCCGTGCAGGTGAGCGCCACAATCAGGACTGCATACGACCGAGGCACACAGGGCCAACACCCGGCATCATGGTGTGGGGAGCGATCTCCTACACTGGCCGTACACCACTGGTGATCGTCGAGGGGACACTGAATAGTGCACGGTACATCCAAACCGTCATCGAACCCATCGTTCTACCATTCCTAGACCGGCAAGGGAACTTGCTGTTCCAACAAGACAATGCACGTCCGCATGTATCCCGTGCCACCCAACGTGCTCTAGAAGGTGTAAGTCAACTACCCTGGCCAGCAAGATCTCTGGACCTGTCCCCCATTGAGCATGTTTGGGACTGGATGAAGTGTCGTCTCACGCGGTCTGCACGTCCAGCACGAACGCTGGTCCAACTGAGGCGCCAGGTGGAAATGGCATGGCAAGCCGTTCCACAGGACTACATCTAGCATCTCTACGATCGTCTCCATGGGAGAATAGCAGACTGCATTGCTGCGAAAGGTGGATATACACTGTACTAGTGCCGACATTGTGCATGCTCTGTTGCCTGTGTCTATGTGCCTGTGGTTCTGTCAGTGTGATCATGTGATGTATCTGACCCCAGGAATGTGTCAATAAAGTTTCCCCTTCCTGGGACAATGAATTCACGGTGTTCTTATTTCAATTTCCAGGAGTGTATTTGCGGGAAACCAAAGCATCGCATATATTCATAGGAGCATTAAATATGGCTACGGAGACGTCGCAGTGAAAAAAAAAAACGCGTTGAGTTGTTGGGCGAGGTTCCTGCCATCATCACGACGAAGTCGTGCAAACCAGTCCGATCTCTCGGGTGCCGGCCGGCCGACCACATCTGTGACTCCTTCAGCTTTGGCACATGAGGGTTTCCGGCTGCTCAACTGGACGTCTCTGTTGGTAGTGCTGACAAATCCGTCCGCCCTTTGGGGTTCTCAAAGGTGTGTGCCCGCTGGCAATCTCGCCATCTTATAGCCCGGATCTCGCACCTTCCGAATCCTATCTGGTTGGCCCAATGAAGAGCGCATTCCACGGGAACCAGTACGTGGGTGATGGGGAGGTTACTGATGCACCAAGACGCTGGCTCCGATAACGACCGCCACGTGTGATAACCGCGCCATCTTGGGCGCCTTGCCACACTGCACGCGGCTTCCCACGTCCGAGGCTCAAGTCCTCCCTCGTGCATGTGTGTGTGTTTTCATTAGTGTAAATTAGTTTAAGTTAGATTAAGCAGTGTGTAAGGCTAGAAACCGATGACTTCAGCAGTTTCGTTCAATAGTAACTTACTACAAATCTCCAATTCCGATAATGGTCAGCTTGTCACTACACCGAGCGAGGTGGCGAAGTGATTAGCACATTGAACTCGCATTTCGGAGAGCGACAGTTCAAACAAGCGTCCGGCCATCTCGATTTAGGTTTCCCCTGTTTCCGTAAATCGCTTCAGTCAATGCGGGGGTGGTTCTTTTTAAAGGGCACGGGCGATTGCCTTTCCCGTACTTTCCTAACCGGTGCTTGTGCTGCGTCTCTAATTATCTCGTTGTTGACGGGACGTTATACCTTAATCGCTTCCATCCTTCTCACTACAGCACGAACAACATGAACTGCAATAAATGAACAACATCGATGTAGGTAGAAAAACGTTGCTTCTTTCTTGAAAAGACACAAATAAGTAGGAGACCCTCATAAGACGATCATACATTTCAAACTGTAGAGCACTGTGATTGACTCGTAGTAAAATTTTTTTTAACATTAAAGATAAAATGCAAATTGCTATGAATCGTGGATAGAGATAGAGTGTGTTAAGCTACAGACACTCCCTTAGGAGCTTACTCCAAGACTCATAGTGATTTACCTATGATATTTATTGTTAATTGGTTTTCTACAACTCCATTGCAGATTTCTTCACTTTAAAATGTGTGATTGTCTTGTGTGCGCCTCGTATATATTTGTGTCGTTTGGAGAGCATTTAGTGCAACAGAATCTACGTTTTTCTATCTACATCGAAATTTTCACATCGAATGTTGTACTGAGAAGGTGTTTAGGCTTTGTAATTTCTGCGATATTTAACGCCATAATTTTTGTCTGTATAATGTTATCCACGCAATTCAAAGGTTTTGTTCGCCCGTAAGGCTTCGGCTTGATGATGGTCTACTGACTGAAATCGGCATGCGCCTGTCTCTCGGTTCTAGGCGCTCAGTCCGGAACCGCGCGACTGCTACGGTCGCAGGTTCGAATCCTGCCTCAGGCATGGATGTGGGTGATGTCCTTAGGTTAGTTAGGTTTAAGTAGTTCTAAGTTCTAGGGGACTGATGACCACAGATGTTAAGTTCCATAGTGCTCAGAGCCATTTGAACAATTTGAAATCAGCATACTCAGCATAAAAAATTAAACATCTGATCGTTGTCTGCAATGAAGATTCACTCTCATAGAAACGTTGCGTCAGGAAATCTTGGAAAGAGGAAGAAGGGCTGTTTCCGAAACTATATTGACGACGAACAGCTTCACGAAAGCAGAAAAAGCTGCTGAAATGTGTGTTTATTTAGGGTGACCAGTTTATCTCAATAAAAGGCATTGATATCGTTACATAAACTTCCAGGAAACTTTTGTGGTGTCAGCTACATTATATTAGCAGTTGCAGCACCTACTGTTAGCCTGATGTAAGGTTGTCTGCTTCCTGAGAATGGTCGCTTGACCGAAATCCTTTGTTTGAAATTATATATCCGTGATTCCAGTATTTAGATAGACTGAAAATATGCGGAAAAGCTACTGATAAAGTTTGGGGAATCAGCTAATTATGGCTTCGGATCAAGTGATCTAAGTACATTTCGTAATGTGTCTATATATACGTTTAAAGATATAACTGCCGTAATATCTTTCGTTCTGAGAGTCACATCTGATAGTGATATTTCATATCCTTTGACCGATTATGCGGTAACATATGGTTTACAGCGGCCGCTATTTCATTAATCATATCCGAAGGAGTGAATGACATTATAAAAGAAAACGTCTTTGTAAACATTTGTCTTTTCTCTCGTTTCTTATCGATACCGGCTTTTCCTGCAGCCCTTATGTATTTCAGTGCCAGCTGTCACGTGATCCTTATCCACAGTCATCTTCAAAAGTTTAGCTAACAGGCAAACAGTACGCTTGTTTTCTCACACGAAATTATTGAATTACGTATTTTGTTAGCGTTTCAACTCATTTCCTAACTACAAAAATCAAATTAACGTGAAAAACCAGAGATTAGACACAAGTTCAGAATTATGTTCTATTTTTAATATTTTATTTAATGAAATATTAATACACATGGATAGACGTGTAACATGTATTTATCCACTCCTCTTATCATCACTGAAACTGCTTTAGTTAATAATGGATTATTCAATTACATCATATCTGTTTCCAATAAAGGATACAATACGCTCTTTGTTCTTTACTCACACGTAGTGCTGACTGTTATTGGGAAGTGATTTCAGATTCCATATTTCTAGATTTCCAGGAAGCTTTTGACACTGTACCTCAAAAGCGGCTTGTAATTAAATTGCATGCTTATGGAATATTGTCTCGGTTATTTGACTGGATTCGCCATTTCCTGCTAGAGATTTCACCGTTCGTAGTAACTGACTGAAAGTCATCAAGTAAAACAGAAGTGATTTCTGATGTTTCCCAAGGCAGTCTTATAGGTCCTCTGCATTTCCTTATCTATATAAATGATTTAGGAGACAATCTGAGCAGCCATCTTCGGTAGTTTGCAGATGGTGCTTTCGTTTGATGTATAGTAAAGTCATCAGAAGTCCAAAAGAAATTGTAAAAGCGTTTACAAAAGATGTCTTTACGGTCTGAAAATTGGCAATTGACCCTAAATAATGAAACGTGAGAGGTTATTCACGTGAGTGGTCAGTTTAATTTAGCTTACACGATAAATTAGTCAAATCTAAAGGCCATAAGAGGAACTAAAAACATGTTGTTCTTGTTGTTGAGGTATTCAGTCCTGAGACAGGTTTGATGCAGATCTCTATGCTACTCTATCCTGTGCAAGCTTCTTCATCTACCAGTACTTACTGCAACCTACATCCTTCTGAATCTGCTTATTGTATTCATCTCTTGGTCTCCCTCTACAATTTTTACCCTCCACGCTGCCCTCCAGTACCAAATTGGCGATCCCTTGATGCCTCGGAACATGTCCTACCAACCGATCCCTTCTTCTAGTCAAGTTGTGCACACAAACTCCTCTTCTCCCCAATTCCATCCAATACGTCCTCATTAGTTATGTGATCTACCCATCAAATCTTCAGCATTCTTCTGCAGCACTACATTTCAAAAGCTTCTATTCTCTTCTTGTCCAGACTATTTATCGTCCATGTTTCACTTCCATACTTGGCTACACTCCATACAAATACTTTCGGAAACGACTTCCTAGCACTTAAATCTGTGCTCAGTGTTAACAAATTTCTCTTCTTCAGAAATGCTTTACATTGCCAGTCTACATTTTATATCCTTTCTACTTCGACCATCATCAGTTATTTTGTTCCCCAAATAGCAAAACTCCTTTACTACTTTAAGTGTCTCATTTCCTAATCTAATTCCCTTATCATCACCCGACTTAATTCGACTACATTCCATTATCCTCGTTTTGCTTTTGTTGATGTTCATCTTGTATCTTCCGTTCAAGACACTGTCCATTCCGTTCAATTGCTCTTCCAAGTCCTTTGCTGTCTCTGACAGAATTACAATGTCATCGGCGAACCTTAAAGTTTTTATTTCTTCTCCGAGGTTTTTAATACCTACTCCGAACTTTTTCTTTTCTTTCCTTTACTGCTTGCTCAATGATGATGATGATGATGATGATGAAGTCCCATACTCTGTGACGGAGCGTAGGGGAACGATGCGGGAGACCCGCACCGCCGTACAAGGCAAGGTCCTAGTGGAGGTGGTTTGCCATTGCCTTCCTCCGACCGTAATGGGGATGAATGATGATGATGAAGACGACACAACACCACCCAGTCATCTCGAGGCAAGATAAATCCCAGACCCCACCGGGAATCGAAACCGGGGCCCCGCGCTCGGGAAGCGAGAACGAGCAGCTTAATATACAGATTGAATAACATCGGGGTGAGGCTACAACCCTGTCTCACTCCCTTCCCAACCACTGCTACCCTTTCATGCCCCTCGAGTCTTATAACTGCCATCTGGTTTCCGTACAAATTGTAAATAGCCTTTCGCTCCCTGTAGTTTACCCCTGCCACTTTCAGAATTTGAAAGAGAGTATTCCAGTCCACATTGTCAAAAGCTTTCTCTAAGTCTACAAATGCTAGAAATGTAGGGTTGCCTTTTGTTAATCTAGCTTCTAAGATTAGTCGTAGGGTCATTATTGCCTCACGTGTTCCCATATTTCTACGGAATTCCCCAAGGTCGCCTTCCACCAGTTTTTCCATTCGTCTGCAAAGAATTCGCGTTAGTATTTTGCAGCCGTGGCTTATTAAACTGATAGTTCTGTAATTTTCACATCTGTCAATGCCTGCTTTCTTTGGGGATGGAATTATTATATTCTTCTTGAAGCCTGAGGTTATTTCACCTGTCTCATACATTTTGCTTACCAGATGGTAGAGTTTTGTCAGGACTGGCTCTCCCAAGGCTGTCAGTAGTTCTAATGGAATGTTGTCTACTCCTGGGGCCTTGTTTCGACTTTGGTCTTCCAGTGCTCTATAAAATTCTTCACGTAGTATCATATCTCCCATTTCATCTTCATCTACATCCTCTTCCCTTTCTATAACATTGCCCTCAAGTACATCGCCCTTGTACAGTCCCTCTATATACTCCTTCCACCTCTCTGCTTTCCCTTCTTTGCTTAGAACTGGGTTTCCATCTGAGCTCTTGATGTTGATACAAGTGGTTCTCTTTTCTCCAAAGGTCTCTTTAATTTTCCTGTAGGCAGTATCTGTCTTACCCCTAGTGAGATAAGCCTCTATATCCTTACATTTTTCCTCTAGTCATGCCTTCTTAACCATTTTGCACTTCCTGTCGATCTCCTTTTTGAGACGTTTATATTTCTTTTTGCCTGCTTCATTTACTGCATTTTTATATTTTCTCCTTTCATCAATTAAATTCAGTATTTCTTCTGTCACCCAAGGATTTCTACTAGCCCTTGTATTTTTACCTGCTTGATCCTCTGCTGCCTTCACTACCTCATCCCTCAAACCTACCCTTTCTTCTTCTACTGTATTTCTTTCTCCCATTCTTGTCAATTGCTTCCTTATGCTCTCCCTGAAACTATGTACAGCCTCTGGTTCAGTGAGTTTATCCAGGTCCCATCTCCTTGTATTCCCACCTTCAGTTTTAATCTACAGCTCACAACGAAAAGATTGTGGTCAGAGTCCACATTTGCCCCTGGAAATGTCTTACAATTTAAAATCTGGTTCCTAAATCTCTGTCTTACCATTATATAATCTATCCGAAACCTATCAGTATCTCCAGGCTTCTTTCATGTATACAGCCTTCTTTTATGATTCTTCAACCAAGTGTTAGCTATGATTAAGTTGTGCTCTGTGCAAAATTTTACCACTCAGCTTCCTCTTTCATTTCTTAGCCCCAATCCATATTCACCTACTACGTTTCCTTCTCTCCCTTTTCCTACTATCGAATTCCAGTCACACAGGACTATTAAATTTTCGTCTCCTTTCACTACCTGAATAATTTCTTTAATCTCATCACACATTTCTTCAAATTCTTCGTCATCTGCAGAGCTAGTTGGCATATAGACTTGTACTACTGTAGTAGGTGTGGGTTTCGTGTCTATCTTGGCCACAATAATGCGTTCACTATGCTGTTTGTAGTAGCTTACCCGAACTCCTATTTTCCTATTCATTATTAAACCTACTCCTGCATTACCCCTATTTGATTTTGTATTTATAGCCCTATAGTCACCTGACCAGAGGTCTTGATCCTCCTGCCACCGAACTTCACTAATTCCCACTATATCTAACTTCAGTGTCGTCGTAACTGCCGTCTGCGTCACGTCTGCTGTGCAGCGAGCTACCTTAATTTAAGTATTAACTGTATTTTTCTTACTTGTCACTTCTTCTTCCGTGTGTATTTGCTTTTAGGAAGCTTTAATTGTCGAGCGCTATTAATAGTTCCATAGATTTCGTGTTTGTTTTGAACACAGTCAGAGAGTCCCTTTAGTCAACCATAGCGCCAGTAGTGCTAGTGTTTGTTTTCAATACAGTCCAGAGACAGGTAGTGCTATTTTCATTGTTTTCTACAAGAAGTGCCTAGCAACCACAGTTTAGTGAATAAACAGCCGCCTTTAGTGAATTAGCAGTCTAGTTAACGGTTGATTAACTCTCTTCAGTAAATTGATTCCTTAGGATGGATAGGATGTGTGACTGTTGTGTACGGACGCAGGAGGAGCTGGCCACTGTTCGCGAACAGCTGAGCGTGTTGACGGCCGCGATCAGTCGTCTTCAGGCTGCTGCCTCGGAGTGTAGCGGCAGTGGGGAGTCTGGTGCGTCGCAAGGTACACCCCAGGTGTTACATGCTTCACCCACTGTCCCTGCTGTCGAGACATCTTCGCGTGTACTGGGCGCGGTTGGGAAATCCTCTCACCAAGGGGAGTGGCGGGTTCAGCGGCGTTCGCGGCGCACGAGGCGGAGGGTCAATGTGGAGGCTGGCCGTGTGGCATCGCCCGCTCTGCCTGTGAGTGGACATGTGGCTGCTCCTTCAGCAAGGTCCGAGCAGGCTCACGGGGGGAGGGGTTTATTAGTTATTGGGAGCTCCAACGTTAGTCGGGTGATGGAGACCCTTAGGGAAATAGCGGAAAGGTCGGGGAAGAAGGCCAGTGTTCACTCGGTCTGCTTGCCGGGGGGTCTCATCCGAGATGTGGAGGAGGCCCTACCGGCGGCGATAGAGAGCACTGGGTGCACCCGACTGCAAATTGTTGCTCATGTCGGCACCAATGACTCCTGCCGTCTGGGTTCAGAGGTCATCCTCAGTTCGTACAGGCGGTTGGCGGAATTGGTGAAGGCGGAAAGCCTCGCTCGCGGGGTGAAATCAGAGCTAACTATTTGTAGTATCGTTCCCAGAACCGATCGCGGTCATCTGGTTTGGAGCCGAGTGGAAGGCTTAAACCAGAGGCTCAGACGATTCTGCGGAGATCTGGGGTGCAAATTTCTCGACCTCCGCTATCGGGTGGAGAAATGTAGGGTCATCCTGAACAGGTCAGGCGTGCACTACACACCGGAAGCGGCTACAAGGGTAGCGGAGTACGTGTGGAGTGCACATGGGGGTTTTTTAGGTTAGAGAATCCCCTCCCTAGGCCCGACAAGACGCCTCCTGAGACGCAGCAAGGTAGGAGTAGGCAAAATGCAACAGGGAATAACAATATTAATGTGCTAATTGTAAACTGCAGGAGCGTCTACAGAAAGGTCCCAGAACTGCTCTCATTAATAAACGGTCACAACGCCCATATAGTACTAGGGACAGAAAGTTGGCTGAAACCAGACGTAAACAGTAATGAAATTCTAAACTCAGATTGGAATGTATACCGCAGAGACAGGATGGACAGTGAAGGGGGAGGCGTGTTTATAGCTATAAGAAGTGCAATAGTATCGAAGGAAGTTGACGGAGATCCGAAATGTGAAATGATTTGGGTGAAGGTCACGGTTAAAGCAGGCTCAGACATGGTAATTGGATGTCTCTATAGGCTCCCTGGCTCAGCAGCTGTTGTGGCTGAGCACCTGAAGGATAATTTGGAAAATATTTCGAGTAGATTTCCCCACCATGTTATAGTTCTGGGTGGAGATTTTAATTTGCCGGATATAGACTGGGAGACTCAGACGTTCATAACGGGTGGCAGGGACAAAGAATCCAGTGAAATTTTTTTAAGTGCTTTATCTGAAAACTACCTTGAGCAGTTAAACAGAGAACCGACTCGTGGCGATAACGTATTAGACATTCTGGTGACAAACAGACCCGAACTATTTGAAAAAGTTAACGCAGAACAGGGAATCAGCGATCATAAAGCGGTTACGGCATCGACGATTTCAGCCGTAAATAGGAATATTAAAAAGGGTAGGAAGATTTTTCTGTTTAGAAAAAGTGACAAAAAGCAGATTTCAGAGTACCTGTTGGCTCAACACAAAAGTTTTGTCTCAAGTACAGATAGTGTTGAGGATCAGTGGACAAAGTTCAAAACCGTCGTACATAATGCATTAGATGAGTATGTGCCAAGCAAGATGTAAGAGATGGAAAAGAGCCACCGTGGTACAACAACCGAGTTAGAAAACTGCTGCGGAAGCAAAGGGAACTTCACAGCAAACATAAACATAGCCAAAGCCTTGCAGACAAACAAAAATTACGCGAAGCGAAATGTAGTGTGAGGAGGGCTATGCGAGAGGCGTTCAATGAATTCGAAAGTAAAGTTCTATGTACTGACTTGGCAGAAAATCCTAAGAAATTTTGGTCTTATGTCAAAGCGGTAGGTGGGTCAAAACAAAATGTCCAGACACTCTGTGACCAAAATGGTACTGAAACAGAGGATGACAGACTAAAGGCCGAAATACTAAATGTCTTTTTCCAAAGTTGTTTCACAGAGGAAGATTGCACTGTAGTTCCTTCTCTAGATTGTCGCACAGATGACAAAATGGTAGATATCGAAATAGACGACAGAGGGATACAGAAACAATTAAAATCGCTCAAAAGAGGAAAGACCTCTGGACCTGATGGGATACCAGTTCAATTTTACACAGAGTACGCGAAGGAACTTGCCCCCCTTCTTGCAGCGGTGTACCGTAGGTCTCTAGAAGAGCGTAGCGTTCCAAAGGATTGGAAAAGGGCACAGGTCATCCCCGTTTTCAAGAAGGGACGTCGAGCAGATGTGCCGAACTATAGACCTATATCTCTAACGTCGATCAGTTGTAGAATTTTGGAACACGTATTGTGTTCGAGTATAATGACTTTTCTGGAGACAAGAAATCTACTCTGTAGGAATCAGCATGGGTTTCGAAGAAGACGGTCATGTGAAACCCAGCTCGCGCTATTCCTCCACGAGACTCAGAGGGCCATAGACATGGGTTCACAGGTAGATGCCGTGTTTCTTGACTTCCGCAAGGCGTTCGATACAGTTCCCAACAGTCGTTTAATGAACAAAGTAAGAGCATATGGACTATCAGACCAATTGTGTGATTGGATTGAGGAGTTCCTAGATAACGGGACGCAGCATGTCATTCTCAATGGAGAGAAGTCTTCCGAAGTAGGAGTGATTTCAGGTGTGCCGCAGGGGAGTGTCATAGGACCGTTGCTATTCACAATATACATAAATGACCTTGTGGATGACATCGGAAGTTCACTGAGGCTTTTTGCGGATGATGCTGTGGTGTATAGAGAGGTTGTAACAAGGGAAAATCGTACTGAAATGCAGGAGGATCTGCAGCGAATTGACGCATGGTGCAGGGAATGAAAATTGTATCTCAGTGTAGACAAGTGTAAAGTGCTGCGAATACACAGAAAGATAGATCCTTTATCATTTAGCTACAAAATAGCAGGTCAGCAACTGGAAGCAGTTAATACCATAAATTATCTGGGAGTACGCATTAGGAGTGATTTAAAATGGAATGATCATATAATGTTGATCGTCGGTAAAGCAGATGCCAGACTGAGATTCATTGGAAGAATCCTAAGGAAATGCAATCCGAAAACAAAGGAAGTAGGCTACAGTACGCTTGTTCGCCCACTGCTTGAATACTGCTCAGCGGTGTGGGATCCGTACCAGATAGGGTTGATAGAAGATATAGAGAAGATCCAACGGAGAGCAGCGCGCTTCGTTACAGGATCATTTAGTAATCGCGAAAGCGTTACGGAGATGATAGATAAACTCCAGTGGAAAACTCTGCAGGAGAGACGCTCAGTAGCTCGGTACGGGCTTTTGTCAAAGTTTCGAGAACATACCTTCACCGAAGAGTCAAGCAGTATATTGCTCCCTCCTACGTATGTCTCGCGAAGTGACCATGAGGATAAAATCAGAGAGATTAGAGCCCACACAGAAGCATACCGACAATCCTTCTTTCCACGAACAATACGAGACTGGAATAGAAGGGAGAACCGATAGAGGTACTCAAGGTACCCTCCGCCACAAACCGTCAGGTGGCTTGCGGACTATGGATGTAGATGTAGATGTAGATGTTCAACCTATCCATTTCCCTTTTTAAATTTTCTAACCTACTTGCCCGATTAAGGGATATGACATTCCACGCTCCGCTCCGTAGAACGCCAGTTTTCTTTCTCCTGATAACGACGTCCTCTTGAGTAGTCCCCGCCCGGAGATCCGAATGGGGGACAATTTTACCTCCGGAATATTTTTCCCAAGTGGACGCCATCATCATTTAACCATCCAGTAAAACTGCATGCCCTCGGGAGAAATTACGGCTGTAGTTTCCCCTTGCTTTCAGCCGTTCGCAGTACCAACACAGCAAGGCCGTTTTGGTTAGTGTTGCAAGGCCAGATCAGTCAATCATCCAGACTGTTGCCCCTGAAACTACTGAAAAGGCTGCTGCCCCTCTTCAGGAACCATTCGTTTGTCTGGCCTCTCAACAGATACCCCTCCGTTGTGGTTATGGTACGGCTATCTGTGTCGCTGAGGCACACAAGCCTCACAACCAACGGCAAGTTCTATGGTTCATGGGGGGGAGGGGGGGACTAAATACATAGAAATTACTATTATGATCAACTTAAATTGGAAAGACCCCATTGAAAATGTTGTGGGGAAGGCGAACAAAAGCCTGCGGTTTATTGCCAAAACAGTTAGAAGGTGCAACAGATCTACTAAATAGACTGCCTGCATTGCATTTGTCCACCCATCTTTTGAGTGCTGCTGCACGATGTGGGATCTTTAGCAATTATGATGGATGCAGCACATCGAGAAAGTTCAAAGAACAGCATCAGGTTTTGTACTATCGAGAATTAGGAGAGTGTGATGGATATCGTTAAAATAAGGGCGTTCCTCGTTGCGGCGCGATCTTCTCACGAAATTTAAATCACCAGTGTGGAAGTATTTTGTTGACGAATACTTACATGACAACAGAGGGTGAACATCAAGTCCGAGAACGATTTCAATCATTTATTGCACAAGACCTAAACATTGTACTGATGTCATACATATAGCATTTTTTTTTATTGCGAACATTCGATATGCGGACAATGAGTGACCCGGCAGACGTCAATACAATTATCGAATGGTTGTCATACCTGTCCCAGAATGGCATCGTCGACCGTGTCAGTCACTTCCCGTATTCTCTCCCGAAGCTTTGCTACATCAGTTGGTAGAGACGGTGCATACAGCATATTTTTAATGTGTCCCCAAAGAAAAAAGTCACACGGAGTGAGATCTGGCGATCGGGGAGGCCACTTCGAGCTTCAACAAACAGACAGCTCGCTCCGCACCTGAACTCGCCATGTTTGCGACTAGCGCTGACTACCGGTAAATTACGAAACTACGCTGTGGCGGTATACTTGGAGAAAAAATATCTTACACTGTTTCCCTTCAAAATGCAATATGTATGATATCTGTACAATGTTTGGTTCTTGCGCAATACATAATTGAAAGCTTTCCGGACTTTATGTACATATAAGGGAAATCAGACCTCGTACGAAAAGATATAGGTGTTAGTTTCCTCCGTGCGCTGTTCGATAGTGAAATAATAGATAATTATTGTGATGGTGGTTCGATTAACCCTATGCCAGACACTTAAAGTGTGACCTACAGCATATACATATAGCTGTACTGATCCATTTATATGGCCAGGGATTGAAAAGGCACTGATGTGAGAGCGTAGACATTTATAGCTCCCATTGCTACTACTACAGTGCTATATTGTTACTAATAACCAAAACGAAATTGTGTAATAATATCTTCACGTTTAAGTATTAAAATTCTAAGGGTAACATGGTGTACTACAGAATGTCTTAGGAGCCATCTATTTCAGAAAAAAATGTAAGGTGTTTTGGCCAGTATAGAGACGAAGTATCCAAATATTAAATGTTCCGCTTTAGAATAATTCTAAAACTGAAACAGGCTCCACTCCAGGTGTTACAGTTATGAGACTACAGAAAAGTTATAGCCCTCACAATACCCGCTAAAAGTCGCGGCAACTGGCAGTGCGTCCTGTTGGCACCCCGTCGTTTCTGAATTCACACAACCGTACCAACAGCTGTCCCAGGACTCATCTGTAGATTGAACCGGCCTGCAGGAGCACTCTGGAGATTACGGATCAGTCCCAGCCATAACGCTCGAACCATTTTCTCGCGTTTCGGCGATCCCTGTGAGGTTGTTATGTTGTCTGTTTTTACGAAAGTGGAGTTGAAAGTGAAGTACCCGTGCTGTGACAAAAAATTCTGAGTGCTTCTGACAAAAACAGCGTCATACACAAACAGTCCATCTGTCTCCCTACTGCTTTGGTTTCATTGCGTAATGCTGCATTAGCCAGAACTAGAATAACAGAGAAAAATTAAAGTTGCTGCCATTTTTGTACATTAGTTGCGTCCGCGCAGGTTACGGCGTCCAGTGCGTAAAGACCAATTTTCGTCCGAAGTCCTGGGCGAGTTATTCGTTTTCCCGCTTTCGGTCAGTTAGAGAAGCGCCGCGATGACAGAATCGAGGTGGACGCACTCAGCCTTTATCACAGGATTTTGCAGTAACTATTCGATTTCATTTTTGCGTTGCATATAGTTTTAAGAGTACATGTCAGATTCATGATGACGTGACTAACCTTTCGTTGACGGCCATAGTTAATGTGGTATCTGCACTTACGCAAAAGACTGCACAAATATCGAAAAGGTTTGGAATAAAAATTAGTGTCATGTGACTCGCGTTTGTTGCATATTAGAAAATATGTCGCTGTATATGAAATTTAGCTAACATACCGAATTAGTCTTTACATTGAATAGAAGTCTCTATCTGTCACCAATAGATGGCTGAAATTAGAATTATATCAATACCTTTAGCTGCTGACGGGCGTTGATATATATCAACGGGGACAGATGAAAATGTGTGTCCCGACCAGTACTCGAACCCGGGATCTCCTGCTTATATGGCAGACGCTCTATCCATCTGAGCCACCGTGGGCACAGTGGAGAGTGCAACTGCAGGGACTATCTCGGTCACGCCTCCCGTGAGACCCACATTCTCACTTTGTATGTTCACAAACTACATTCGTAGTGTCCCACCCCAACACACCCGTTAGTCGTGGAAGACATTCTTGCCAAGTCCCGTAAGAGTTCCGTGAATATGTGTGCATCCGCACAGAAGAAGGTCACGGCCGGTATTGCCAGAACTATATACTTATATGGATATGGTGTCTGTTCTATCGGACATGTCCGAAAGAACAGACACCATATCCATACAAGTAATAGCTAGACTGCGCGCGTCCTTGGACAGACAGATCCACATATCTTCCCACCTGATTGGTGAGGTAGGTGCACTGGTTTGTATTTGTTCTGGTGCCCTCAGTGAGCTTAATCACTATATTCAATTTCTTGAAGGTGATCAGCCGAGAGTCACTCAGTTAGCAAGAGTTCAGGCGCAACTATTCCACTGAGGAAGCGTATATCTCATTTGAGCCACCTCCCTCTTACCAAAGAGCGATATGACGTTATTAGTCAATCGTTTACTCGCGTCTTGGGTTTACAAGTAATCGCTAGCCCGTCAAGTTTAGAAGGAGAAGTGAGTGGCACAGAGGGGGCCGCGTCATCCGGGACTTGTCAGTTAAAGGAGGCCAGGAAACTGATGCTTACCTTCCCCATAGATCGATTGTAGAATCACTTGCTAAACTGCCTAAACCAATAACGCATTTGTTTCGGGGCGTTTCTGATGTAGCCATTGGTCAACCGCCCCATGCTGAAGAGTTGTTATGGCTAACTGTCCGTTATGATACTCATGCTGATGCCTTACAGGTTCCCCACTCGGTTCTATTGCTTTTGTTATATCCTTTGACCCAAGGTTCACTGAATAGTGTACTTTCGGAGAAACTTGGGGGGCGCGTACTCTAGATCTGAGGAGCACTTGATAAAGTTATCACTCCATATCCATACTGAATCAGAGCTCGACCATTAATGCGACCGCGCCTACTGAGAATTTCCTCGAATACATAGAGCGTATGCGCACGGCAGCTGCCGCTTTACAGATAACGGTCACGGAACGTGACAGTGTGCTCAACATTCCCCGGGGCATGAGACCAGACGACTGGCCATGGACCGCATTCACCCAGAAGCCCACAATGTTTTCTGAATGAATTGTTGTCTTCCATGAAAGCTCTGAGATTCGCAGACGAACAGCGCAACCAGCTAAAGGGGTTACTGTCCGAATTCCAAGTGCAAGGCAGCAAACCTCATCTGTTTCTATTTAAACTTTCTGGTCGTAGCGCATGTTTCCGCTGTGGAAAAGGGGATATCTGGTGCGCGACTGTCCAGTCGAGCGAGGAGGACGACGTAATAGATGACGCCATATGAGCCCAACTGAGATCGGTCTGCGGAGTCATCCCTGCGGATGCGCTTGTCTCACTAGCATTAATAGTTCTTCTCTGGCGTATGTTTGCGCTCTACTTGACCAGGAACAGGTTTGTGTCCTGTTAGGCAGTTCAATTCCTGTGTTAGATTACGATTAATATTTGGAATATGGTGAGTCATGTAGAATTCCCCCTTTGCTCACTACTCTTCAGAGATGTCGAGCAGTTAATGGCCAAGAGCTGTCTCTGATAGGTGAGGGAATCTATTAAATTGGTCCTCAATAGGAAGGTGCCCGTTTCCCTACTCCTCAGTTGTGATTTTGTTCAGCAAACTGAGTTGGTGCTTGATTTCACTTTTGGAAAAAGTAGCTCTTTATTCTTGTAGTAGCAGAGGCAAGGTAAAACTAATTAACTCATGTCAATCTCAGATGTTAACCACCTTGAGTAAGGTCAGGTTCCCCAGCTGTTGAAGATCTTGGGAGATTATCCCGATGTCCTCACTGACAGTTTGGGCGTAATGGACAAAATTCAGTATAAAATTCGTGTATCGGATGATGTCTCTGTGCTGCAAGCTCCATGTCGTCTCTCATCCCAAAAAATGAGGATATTGAAGAAGAAAATGAACCAGATGTTCAAGGATGGGTGCGAGACAATTCAAGTCGCCTCATGCTTCGCCCATTTTGCTCGTTCCTAGGGGACAAGTCGAGGATTTTAGGTCAATGGTCGATTTCAGAGCCCTTAACCTGAACGTCGTCCTTGAATCCGTGCCACTTCAAATGCTTCTCTGGGGCCAGCTATTCCACTGTGTTTGATTTCAATCAAGCCTATAATCAGTTACCATTGGCTGAAAATTCCACGTAGATAATCGGATTTTGTTCCGACTGGAACATGTGTGAGTTCAATTAGGTTCCGTTCGGCTTAACTATCGGGCAGCGGTCTTGTCTCGTCTAGTGGACCATTTGTCGGCCGATCTCATATTTAGCTCCTTGTATAACTACCTCGATGACATTCTCATCTATAGTAGTTCTTTCGACCAGTATCTGTGACATATTCAGAGGGTGTTATCGTGGCTTTGGGCAGCTAGGTTAACGGTGAAACTATCTAGAGTCACCCTAGCTCGACGTCAGATCTGCTTCCTGGGACACCTTGTTTCAGAGTGTGGGATCAGGTCCGACCAGGAGCGCATGTACACTTTTCTGTGGTTCCTGTACCCAGAAACGAAAATGGTATAGCTCGGTTCATTGGCATAGCCAATTATTGCCCTAAATCTGTTCCAGGTCTCCATTTGGGTAAAGGGTCAGCATTCTGCTTTGAGGCCAATAAAACTGCATTGAGTAACCCTCCAGTCTTGGTCATCCTAGACTTCCAAAAAGTCTGTTTCGTCCCGACCGTTGCCTCCAATGCTGGAGTTTCTGCTGTTCCACTGCAGGAAGGTTCTGGGGAGAGGTGCCCTGTCGCCTTCGCTTCTAGGAACTTCACACGGGTGAATTAAAATGCTCCATTTACGAGTATGAGGCTTTGGCCGTACTCTTTGCACTAGAAAAAATTAAATCCAGCATGTAGCTTAGGAAATTTGATCCCTAAACTGATAATCAGGCATGAAGTTCGGTCCTGGCCTGTCCCAGGAAATCTGTCGGAATTGACAGGTGGGTGATGCTCATATCAACATTCCGCTTTCGGGTGCAGCGTATAAAAGGGGCTGACAAACAGGTGGCCACTCACTTCAGCAGATGTGTGAGGAGGACGGCGAGGAGATAAGTGAGTGCGACAAAGCATTTAAGGAATTGTGCCATCTTAACGGAGGTGCCGGAGCTCTTTGCTGATCTCGGCGGTGAGCAAGAATGGGACCCCAAGCTAGACATTAGTAGGAAGCGTCTGCTTGCTGGGCAGCAGGTGACGGGGTATAGGTTGATGAAAGGAATTTTGTGTTGTTGTTGTGAGACCACCTGAGCTGACACTTTGTTTGCCTGTGGAACTTGTCCCGTCCATTTCTGATTATTTCAATGACCCAGTGCTCGGCGGGCCATTTGGGGTTTCACAAGAGCACTGCTAACGTGTAAACACACGTAACTAGGCCGTCGTTGAGTAAGGATGTCCGACGATTAATGTGGGAATGCGAACTAGGTCAACTGGAAAAACCTAATTACAACTCATTCAAGGATTTCCTCCAGTCGGAGAGAGAACAACGCCTTATGGACAAGTTATTCAATAACTACGCTGTCCCCTTCCCCGTACTAAAGCAGGGAAACAATACATTTTGGTTGTCATGGATAGATTTTCCCAGTTCAGCTGGCTTATTCCCAGTGGGAGATTTACAACCGCTATTACTATCTGCCATCTTTGTAAGATGTTTTTTATATTTGATTCTTCCAGGTCGTTAGTCAATGACAATGCCCCAACCGTTGTTTCAAAAGAGTTTAAGCACTTTTGATTCCAGAATGCCTTTATACATTGAGCCGTGGCTGGGTTGCTGGAGCCGCCTTTCGAATTCCTGGCGCTATTAGCCCTATTTGTCGCGTGGTGTCACTGTGTTTTGAGGACACTAAGGTGTTTGCTCGAGGTTGTTGATGGGGACGGCCTGTGTTGTGGCGTGGGGAGTGGTGGAGCGGTAAAGTAATGAAGAGGACGGTGTGAGAGTTCCACCTGGTGAGCAGGGCGAGCACTAGCGCAGCGTCTTGGGCAAGGAGTTCGGCGGGTGGTTACTGGGGTATCTGTGTGCCGATTCGAATCCGTGGCTGACTTTGAGTGCCGTCTTTGTGCGTAGCCTGGCCAGACAGCTCTGAGGCGTGGCACACCGATAAGAGTTTAAGCCAGTTTCACTGTGCTGAATTCTGGGCCCCCTTTGGAACTTCAGCATCGACTAGTGAACTTCAGTTCAGCTTTGGATTTTCAGATCTTAACAGTTATTTTCTCGCTGATACCTATATGCCTGTTGCGATCATTGCTATTTCTTAGCTGATCTATTTCTCTTAAATCAAGCGATTAATTTTGAAGGCCTGTCAGTTTTCTATTTGGTAATATTACTTAACTGCAGCTGTTATTATTGTTGGTATTTTGTAATTTCACTTAACGGAAGCTGTTATTATTGATTTCCTGCCTTTTTTCTATTTGGTAGTTTCATTTAACTGAAGTTCTTATCATGGGAGGCCTCCCTGTTTTCTGTTTGGTAATTTTACTTAACTGAAGCTGTTATTACTGAAGGCCTACCTGTTCCCTTTTAATTAAATTAAAAGCTATTTCATAAATTTGGTTGAAACTCTTGTTAATCAAGGCCTATCTGCTTTTATTGCCCTGTTATTGAAATCTGATATCTTACTCAGTCTGTGTTGTAATTAACTGAAATTGTAAGAGCTAAACGCCTACCGGTTTTACGGGTATTTATATCAATAAGGTAGTAACAGGAAATGACGCATGAAGGTACATGCGCTCTAACCTTTCGCCTTACACCCCCTTATCCGTAATTGTAGGTTTCAGACATATTTCGACAACATCCTACAATCCCCAGGACTCGTTTGCTGGGTAAATAAGATTCCTAGGGCTCTCTCATAATCTATCATTCTGAAACACATACCAAGTGGCATGCCGCACTCCCGTGCATCAACCTTGCCTCTAATTCCGCCACCCCAATTCCTTAGTATTTGCTTACCTGCTTGTTTGCGGAATATCAGTGACTTTTTGCCACAAAAGATCGCCATGCAGGTTATTCAGCTGAACTGGGAAAGGGCTAGGCAAATTATTCATCTAGATCACCGTCGAGAAGTCAAGCGTTATAATCAGGGGAGGCAGCCCGCTCATATCAAAGTTGGGGATCGAATTTTTGTGCGTAATTTCGGCTCTGGGGGCGGTAGCGAGGCCGGAATTTCCAGGAAGCCTCCACCCCGTTTTCTAGAACCTTATCAGGTCCTCACTGTTCTGAGTCCTGTTAACCTTTCAGTCCGTAATCTAGCCAGCGGTGCGACCTCCCGAGTACACGTCAGTCAGATTGAGTAAGTCGGATAGAGACCCTTCGTTATCCTAGTCATCTGTCAGGAAAAAGGTGGGGAGAGGTAAGTGCTTTTAGTAGGCCATGTTGCGGCAGGTCGGCTTGCATCGATATCTCTTCCAGGCGACTTCCTCTGCTTTGTTTCTCCTCTGGTCCTACGTCGGCGACGCCGACGGGCCGCGGCCGGCGGGCCGAAATTTCACGGTGTGCAAGTCTTGTTTGAACAGCGGTCCGAGGAAGTTGGGCCTTCTTGCTGAAGCGATCACGAAGACGGTTGGCCGATTGTGCGGAAAGTGACCAAAGGCTCTGTTCTATGAGAAGTTGATGACGATTGGTTTTTCAAAGAATATGTTTCCACCGTCGCCAATTGTGTTGCCGTCCATCGCAGCGACATCTTGGTAACACGGCTTCAGTTGCCGATTCACTATGATTTCATCGCAAAAGACCATTAGTTAGTTGGTCGGTAGTCTCAGCGGACCACGTGTTTTGGCCTATTCCGAGTTCTGTATGCCCCTGATTACTTGCAGTTCGTCCCTGTAGCTGCACAGCGCCTGGTTTTAGTATTGTTTGTGTTGCTTATGGTATTGCTTTTTGGTGGAACTGTGAAAGGGTCCAACTAATAGGAGTCCTACTGGGATAGACAGGGCAATTATTGTGTTGAAATTGGTTGTAGATCAACAAGCGACTGCTTTCTTCGTCAGAAGTAACTTGAAAGTAACTAAATGTTTCAGGTCTAATTATTAGCAAAAGAAATACATTGACGTTGCAATGATGGAGAATAAAACGAGATTTGTGTAACTAACAATGATCTAGAATTCAGTGTAGCACCAACGGAATGAAAATGAAACTATCGTGCAAGGTATTACTGCAGCGAGACGAATTCCCGTTGGCTCTCCCTCTTGTTAACACTCATAAGAACCTAGAAGCAATGTCACGACAGATGCATTAAGTTTTCATTCAGTACTTCTGTTTTGTATATCTCAAAACTAAAGTTGAACCACGATATGAACTAAAGTAAAGACTAGTAAATTGTCGTCGAAAGGAACTAAACACCTTGCAATTGTGTTAAATAGCACACAGAAATTAGTGTTATAAATTCACTGCGTATACCTGCAGTTCGAACAAAATACATACACGGTGTTTATAAACTAGTTACACAAAAGTAATCTTTAAATGTGATGTTGGCTAGGATATTGTTCCACTGGGCCCAATTAAAGTCGGTATATTCCTAGGGAGACTGCGAAAATTTCATGATGATAATGGAGTGGTGAGCCCTCTTTCTGGAAAATGGGTTCTGTGCCCATATCCTGTTGTAACTGACCCATTAGATAATGTTCAAGCATGTCCAGGTACGATATTCCAGTTACGGATGACTCGGCAGTAGTTCCAATTCGTAGGGTTGAGTGATAGGGGCGTCCGTAATACCTTGTACACTACAATATCAGCCATACTCAGTTCTAAGCTGACACATGCCGTTGGCTTACCTGGACTACTAATGTAAAACTGACGAATTTGTTCAGTTACTGCTTCACTGACTGCTGGTCGGCCCTGACCCGGCGTCCGGTTTGATACACAGTCCGTTTCCCTGATACGACTGTAACGGTTAACATCAATATGCCTTTGAGGTGGTCGCTTCCGATATTTAGTCCCGAACTGTCTCTAAACGGTGGTAGCGAATTTGAATGTAAGAAACCATAAACAATACTACACTACAGGACTGACATGCCGTCTGTCGTTCGCTTTTACTATTTCTAACTCACCGGTTTCGGTTAGTATCGTCTATTTTCAAATCTGTTAAACAATATAAAAGTAAATGGCAGTTAGGTTGTGATATTCTATTAATAACATTAGAGTGCTACTTTGTTTTCTACGTAGTTAGAATACAAACGCTGTGTAACGTACTACGTCTCCTTGGTATATACGATCAGTCGTAACGGCCTTGCAACTTTAGTACATGATAGAGAGACTGAGAGTTATTTTAATACTGGTAACTCTGCAACTACGAGAAATGCTATTTCATACAAAGTAGGACTTTGGTATTGTGGTGTGCATGCTGTAAGACGTTCGGTACACACACCATCAGATTATTTGACTTGTCGCTCTAACGAAGTAGGCGAGTGTCAGCAATATGTCTCGTGGTCTTATCGTGGCGTGTTTATCTTCTGCCGTTAGGTCAGACGATAGAAATTACACTTGCATGCTTAGAATAGCAGATTGATGGTGACAAGTTTAAACAGAACTTGATTAATTTTCACACACATTTATTAAAATAATAACAACATAAAATTATTTAACTTGATTCTGGATGCTATTTGCAATTGACAGTCTGAAGTTCCTTTGGTCTTGGTACGTTAATCTTATTCTCACATATGTCTGATACTTGACAAAGTGTGTATACATTTATCTTCATGGCAAAATACAGGAATATGATGATCTTATTAGGCAGAGACTGAAACTTGACTACAGACTAATGCAGACTGACTAATCGGAGGCCTGTACACTCGTTATAATACCTCGAGCGTTCAGGTATTACTGTGTGAGTGTGATCCGCGAGGATGAAAGGTTCTACGTTAGCAGCAATCTCATTGGCTGCGTTACATATTAATACGCGGATCGGCGGAAGCAAAATTTGGTCCGTCTCTAAGACAGCGCCATCTCGTAGTGTGGAGACGGACGAGCGCTGCGCCTGCGCTGTTGTGCTTAGCGGGGCGCGCTCTATTGGGAAAGTTGTGTACGCGCGGACTACGCGGAACTATGTACACAACAGGTATATGTTATAAATCCAGAATGAGAACCGAATTTACATTAACTTCTATATTGTAAACATACCTGAAGACAGACGACTCAGCCCGAAAATGGCTTGTTTGAAGTTATAAGACCAGCCATCGACAGGCGGGTAGTAAGACTATCTTCTGAAAATAATTATAATTACTGTTACATGTTGTTGTCCCCCCTCCCCCGTCCCCCCACACACACACACACACTTCTCGCAGGCTTCTTTAAAAAGCCCTCCCAGTGCATTTACTCATGCACGAAAATTGTTTTCAGCAGTCTACAGTCTACTGCAGTTTGAGAATAGAAATTCTCACCAGTACAATATTGGAAGGCAAATTGATCTCCACTTCCTTCTAACAAATCTAATTGTGCCACTGAATACGAAGGAATGCTGAGCTGTAACACTCTTTGATATTTTAACATTTTGTACGTGGCTTGAGCAGCAATCGTATGACATGTCTTCTTGTGGATTTAATAAACAGCCAATCAGTTGCAAAGTGGAAAATTTATTTAAACTCTTTAACCACAGCTTCAACGTTTATGCAATCGTCTTCTTCAGAAGGAAGTAGTGTTAAGCTGTTTTGAGACTTTTCAAGGAAATCTCTATAAATGTAGAGACAGCCTGTGAGACTTACAGCTGTTCAGCTGTTTATTAATTATAGAATAAGGTTTTATCCTACGATTACTGCTCCAGCGATGTAGAAAATTCTGAAATTTTTACCTGACTAGGTCTCAAACGCTGTCTCTACAAACGTTTCCTTTTGAATTTATCAAAACAGGTTGTTGCTGCTTCATTCTGATGAAGACGTTTTTATAAACGTTGAAGCCACGTAAAAGGGTTTGAATAACCCTCCATCCTGCGACTAATTGGCTGTTAATTAATTTTAAAGGAAGTTTTGTCTTACTGCTGCTAATCGAGCCAAGTGGAAAATTTTAAAAGTTTACCTATCCATGTCTGAAAGCCTGTTTCTACATACACGGATATTTCGTTCAATATTCCCAAAACATGTTGTCATTGTTTGATTCTGAAGACAATGTTTTTATAAACTCTGAAACCATGCAAAGGGGTTTAAACAATACGTTCCACTTTGCTACTGATTGGCGGTTTAGTAATTCCGAATGATCTTATCCTGAGGTTGCTGCTCAAGCCATGTACAAAATTTAAATGTTTTACCTGTCCAAATCTCAAAGCTGTCTCTACAAATATGAACGTCTCGTTGAAATTTCTCAAAACACGTTTTCATTAATTCATTCGGAAAAAAGATGTTCTTATATGCGTTGAAACTAAGGTAATGGGGTCTAAATAAACCTTCCATTTAGCAAGTGATCGACTGTGTCAATAGTTATATAAGGTTGTTTGATATTCTGCCTAAGGAAATTAAATTTCTGACAGGCAGCTTAAGTGATCACAAATGTTGATTAGAGTTTTTTTTCTTTTTAACGATTCCTTGTGCACCGTAAAGGCATTCTTTAGCAAGAGTATTCAGTTAATTGTAAACATTTAAAGACGAGCTTGTAGCTATGTATATATGTATCTGTATTGTAATTATCTCTGCAATGTTTTGTTTAAATTACACGTTTTATTTGATAAACCTTTATTGCGAATGTGATGTACACAATGTGATACCAGTTAATTAAATAACGGAACTATTGAAATTACTAACGCACGGATACCGATACGAGAGTTTCATACAAGCAGAGCAACCGCTTTTCCCTTACTTTGCGTATTCAGAAAAACCAAACAAATCTATAACTTTTATTGGGAATAAATTTCCGTGCTGTCGCCTGCCAAGTAATGGTGAGAGTAATCATTCACTAGCTAGTGATCCACAGACGGAATATTTATTCACAGCCGAAAAAGAGTAAACTGCAGAGGCACGGGAGCTGGTGAGCAACTCGCGAGTGATGACGCACGGTGGCGATCGGAATGCAGTCACAGTTGAATTGTGTCGAGTGTGGTGTCAACATCGGGGAACGACAAATACTTGGCACAAATATGCAGTACCGAGAAGGGTTGTTAATCGAGACGAAAGCTGCGTTCACCAGTTAGAGCCTAACAACAGGCACACTGCATAGTAACTGACCGAAGCACACAGCTCGGGTTAGTTGGGAAAATATTGATCTGGCGACCGAGTGCTCACACTGCGAACAATTCCGTCAGGCAGTCTAGCGGGACCGGGCATTTAAGTTTCGGCTACGAGTTTGTTTTCGGACCACAAGATCTGTCTTTTCTGTGTAGTCCTAGACATCTGCAGCTATTAAGTGAGGTTGTGCTAGGGCTCTTGTGATACACTACTGTCCATTAAAATTACTACACCAAGAAGAAATGCAGATGATAAACGAGTATTCATTGGACAAAGATATTATACTAGATGTGGCATGTCATTACATTTTCACGCAATTTGGGTGAGAAGATCCTGAGAAATCAGTACCCAGAACAACCACCTCTGGCCGTAGTAACGGCCTTGATACGCCTGGCCATTGAGTCAAACAGAGATTGGATGGCGCGTACAGGTACAGCTGCCATGCAGCTTTAGCACGATACCACAGTTCATCAAGAGTAGTGAATGGCGTATTGTGCCGAGCCAGTTGCTCGGCCACCATTGACCAGACGTTTTCCATTGGTGAGAGATCTGGAGAATGTGCTGACCAGGGCAGCAGTCGAACATTTTCTGTATACAGAAAGGCCCGTACAGGACCTTGCAACATGCGGTCGTGCATTATCCTGCTAAAATGCAGTGTTTCACGGGAATCGAATGAAGGGTAGAGCCACGGGTCGTAACACATCTGAAATGTATGAAATGTAACTTCCACTGTTCAATGTGCCGTCTATGCGAACAAGAGTTGACAGAGACGTTTAACCAATGGCACCCTATACCATCACGCGATGACGAATACACACTTCCAATGTGCGTTCACCGCGAAGTCACCAAACACGGATGCGACCATCATGATGCTGTAAACAGAACCTGGTTTCATCCGAAAAAAATGACGTTTTGCCATTCGTACACCCAGGTTCATCGTTGAGTTCACCATCGCAGGCGCTACTGTCTGTGATGCAGCGTCAAGGGTAACCGCAGCCATGGTCTCCGAGCTGATAGTCCATGCTGCTGCAAACGTCGCCGAACTGTTCGTGCAGATGGTTGTTGTCTTGCAAGCGTCCCCATCTGTTGACTCAGGGATCGAAACGTGGCTGCACGATCCGTTACAGCCATCTTGATAAGATGCCTGTTATCTCGACTGCTAGTGATACGAGACCGTTGTGGTCCAGCACGGCGTTCCGTATTACCCTCCTGAACACTCCGACCAACGCGAGCAATAATGTCGCGATACGATGAACCGCAGTCGCGATAGGCTACAGTCCGTCCTTTCTCAAAGTCGGAAACGTGGTGGTGCGCATTTCTTCTCCTTACACGAGGCATCACAACAACGTTTCACCAGGCAACGCCGATCAACTGCTGTTTGTGTATGAGAAATCGGTTTGAAACTTTCCTCATGTCATCACGTTGTAGGAGTCACCACCGACGCCTACCTTGTGTGAATGATCTGCAAAACTTATCATTTGAATATGACAGCATCTTCTTACTGTCGCTTAAATTTCGCGTCTGTAGCACGTCATCTTCGTGGTGTATCAATTTTAATGGCCAGTAGTGTACTTTTTCTCCTCTGAAGGTGACACACTCCGTAGTGTATTTTCTTGTGATACGCCTGACGGTCACTTCTGTCAACATTTCCTCATTGACTTCAATATACTAAAGCATTTTACGCTCTTTAGTCAGTAAAAAGGCGCTGGGATATTTATTTAAATAAGAGGGTGCATTTATAAGTTTGGTTTAAAAAAAGCAAGAAAAAATTTTTACTTTGTAAACAACTCATCTTACTTCTTGACGTAGTCTCCTATAAGGGATATACACTTTCTGCAGTCATCTTCCAGCTTCCCCATTCCACAGGAAAAATTTGTTCTGTCATCCACTGGAAATAACTCGCTGGCTGTGAGAGAGGACAAGTTACTCTCTCATGTAATTTTCATAAAGATTTTGTTACAGCGTTACGCAACTTGAGCGAGACTCTAGAAAGTCAGAAGGCGTTGATGGAGCCGGTAGGGTGCTAAAAGCATCAGGTATGTTTATGGTTCGTGGTTCGTAGAAACGACATGTTGGAAGTTGAAAGCAAGTGGCGGAGCACCCCCTAGTCGAGATGGGTCTCAAGCAGGACAATGCAACCATACCTAGATTGGCGCCAGCCGAAGGCTGGGCTGGGGGCGATGGACGGAAGAGACGCGTCTACATAGTGGAGTCTTAAGCCGGGCATTGTGTGCAGCGCCATGGCTAGTAAAAATTCACACGTTTTCGTGTTCACCAATACTGCAAATAGTGACCCACTTCCTTAGGCCGCCACGGTCGTATAAGAAACTGTGGCGTCTGAGAAACATTTAGACATAGAATCTTTATGACACATAATAGCTAGGACTAACATACTCCAATGCACAGGCAATTTAGAACTTTAAGTTTGCATCTGTCGACTTGTTGACGTGGGAAGCGACGCGAATACGGAGAAAAACATCTTCTCCCACCGCAAAAACATGAAAAAGCCAGTAACTGGCGGTTTCTTTTTTTTCTTAGAGCTTTGTGCTAACGTGTAGGAGGGGAGATTTAGCGCCTCTAAAACCCTGTGATTGGCTGAAGATGGGGTGAAGGCGGTGTCTTCTCTTGAGGGAATTGTGAGGTGCTCGCGCTCTGGACTTTGGTGTGGAACCAACTTCTGGTCGAATCTCTGGAAGTGTGATTGGTACTTGGGATCAGTCCTGAGACTGAATTCACTTGCAAAGTGGTTAGACTGGAGAGCCTGTGCTGAAGCTGTTAATGTACTGACAGTGTGATTTGAAACATCTCGTTTGCCGAGGGCACACTTATTCGTTTTGGTTTACCATTCTTGACATTTGGTATGCTCGTGAACTCTGTCGTATAAGTTAGCCAAATTGGTCCTTGGTACGGCCAACGAACGGGTGTGTCACACATTGAAATCTACCGTGATTTCAGGGCTCTGGTAGAGAGTATATTGCGATCCGTATGCCAGATCGCTAGACCGTGAGATTTTGCATTTCTTTAATGGCCACGACCGATTCACAGGTGCCACTTCACACCTCGCCTCCGCCGCTTACATCTTGCCAGCTGCAAGTTACATCGCTGCACAAAGTAAACAGGGTAATGTATTGCTGCTCTGCCTTGACAAGGCGTACAGATCACAACCGCTATTTGTTCTCAGCTGTACCAATATAAACTTCTGTAGATTTCAACAGTCAAAGTCTGCTCAACGTCAGATTAATTCAGATCGCATTATCCACATTTTTAGGGCCAGAGTGCTTTACTCACTTTTGCCACCCAGGATCCTTGTCCATTGCAATCTTGAACCACCTGTAGTTGTTTACGATATTTTATCATTAGGTGTTTTGCATAAATTAAGTCAGTCTATGTTTTTCTGGGAAAACAAACGTTGTCAGCAAACTACATTTTGGACACATTCTCAATTATTTTTATATAGTCCCCAAAAGTGTTAACTTTCACTGTCGCGTTCCCTGCCAGGATAGCTTTCATTGTGTATGACCCTTCCAGGATACCATTCCTCGGCAATCATGACTTCCTCCTCTGATTTTCTACCCAGCAAATCAAAGTTTCGAGCTAAGAAACAGAAAGAGATCATTAAGTGCTACATTTGGTGAATAGGGTGGTGAGGAACCGACTAAATGCCCAGTTCATGCACTTCCGAAACTGTTATTGGGGATGTGTGGGATGGTGCTTTATCCTAGTGAAGGAGCACCGTTTTACGTGGCAGCTTTTCAGCCGATGCAACTTTCAGACTACCCAACAATGAAGCGTAATGCGGTCTACTTACGGTTCTGCCTTTTTTCAAGTAATGTATGACCATTATTCCTTCGGATTCCCAAGAAAAAGTGGCCATCGCATCACCAGCTGCCGAAATGGTCTTTCCCTTGTTCGGTGCACTTTCGCCAGCCTGCTCCATTTTTTTTGACACCCGTTTCGAATCTGCTGCTTAATAATGGATTCGGGTTTCAGCAGCAGTCGCAAATCATCGCAAAAATCTTGCGGATAGCCATTAAACATTGCCCGATATTGTGCTGAAATGTTGTTGTGGAATCGCTTTTGGTCTACTGTGAGCAGTCGCGGTCCCCAACTCACACACAGCTTCCTCATAGCCAATTCTGCCTGAGGATATTATGCACCTCAACAATTAAGATTTCTATACTCTCAGCAGTCTCAGTGGTGGTGCAGAGTCGAAGAGAACATATGCAGTTCTGTTTTCATTTTTAACAGTCCAGTCATTCTTGTTGTTGTGTGGTCTTCAGTCCTGAGACTGGTTTGATACAGCTCTCCATGCTACTCTATCCTGTGCAAGCTTCTTCATCTCCCAGTACCTACTGCAACCTACATCCTTCTGAATCTGCTTAGTGTATTGATCTCTTGGTCTCCCTCTACGATTTGTACCCTCCACGCTGCACTCCAATGCTAAATTTGTGATCCCTTGATGCCTCAAAACATGTCCTACCAACCGATTCCTTCTTCTAGTCAAGTTGTGCCACAAACGTCTCTTCTCACCAATCCTATTCAATACTTCCTCATTAGTTATGTGATCTACCCATCTAATCTTCAGCATTCTTCTGTAGCACCACATTTCGAAAGCTTCTATTCTCTTCTTGTCCCAACTATTTATCGTCCATGTTTCACTTCCATACATGGCTACACTCAATACAAATACTTTCAGAAACGACTTCCTGACACTTAAATCTATACTCGATGTTAACAGATTTCTCTTCTTCAGAAACGATTTCCTTGCCATTGCCAGTCTACATTTTATATCCTCTCTACTTCGACCATCATCAGTTATTTTACTCCCCTAATAGCAAAACTCCTTTACTACTTTAAGTGTCTCATTTCCTAATCTAATCCCCTCAGCATCACCCGATTTAATTTGACTACATTCCATTATCCTCGTTTTGGTTTTGTTGATGTTCATCTTACACTCCTGGAAATTGAAATAAGAACACCGTGAATTCATTGTCCCAGGAAGGGGAAACTTTATTGACACATTCCTGGGGTCAGATACATCACATGATCACACTGACAGAACCACAGGCACATAGACACAGGCAACAGAGCATGCACAATGTCGGCCCTAGTACAGTGTATATCCACCTTTCGCAGCAATGCAGGCTGCTATTCTCCCATGGAGACGATCGTAGAGATGCTGGATGTAGTCCTGTGGAACGGCTTGCCATGCCATTTCCACCTGGCGCCTCAGTTGGACCAGCGTTCGTGCTGGACGTGCAGACCGCGTGAGACGACGCTTCATCCAGTCCCAAACATGCTCAATGGGAGACAGATCCGGAGATCTTGCTGGCCAGGGTAGTTGACTTACACCTTCTAGAGCACGTTGGGTGGCACGGGATACATGCGGACGTGCATTGTCCTGTTGGAACAGCAAGTTCCCTTGCCGGTCTAGGAATGGTAGAACGATGGGTTCGATGACGGTTTGGATGTACCGTGCACTATTCAGTGTCCCCTCGACGATCACCAGTGGTGTACGGCCAGTGTAGGAGATCGCTCCTCACACCATGATGCCGGGTGTTGGCCCAGTGTGCCTCGGTCGTATACAGTCCTGATTGTGGCGCTCGCCTGCACGGCGCCAAACACGCATACGACCATCATTGGCACCAAGGCAGAAGCGACTCTCATCGCTGAAGACGACACGTCTCCATTCGTCCCTCCATTCACGCCTGTCGCGACACCACTGGAGGCGGGCTGCACGATGTTGGGGCGTGAGCGGAAGACGGCCTAACGGTGTGCGGGACCGTAGCCCAGATTCATGGAGACGGTTGCGAATGGTCCTCGCCGATACCCCAGGAGCAACAGTGTCCCTAATTTGCTGGGAAGTGGCGGTGCGGTCCCCTACGGCACTGTGTAGGATCCTACGGTCTTGGCGTGCATCCGTGCGTCGCTGCGGTCCGGTCCCGGGTCGACGGGCACGTGCACCTTCCGCCGACCACTGGCGACAACATCGATGTACTGTGGAGACCTCACGCCCCACGTGTTGAGCAATTCGGCGGTACGTCCACTCGGCCTCCCGCATGCCCACTATACGCCCTCGCTCAAAGTCCGTCAACTGCACATACGGTTCACGTCCACGCTGTCGCGGCATGCTACCAGTGTTAAAGACTGCGATGGAGCTCCGTATGCCACGGCAAACTGGCTGACACTGACGGCGGCGGTGCACAAATGCTGCGCAGCTAGCGCCATTCGACGGCCAACACCGCGGTTCCTGGTGTGTCCGCTGTGCCGTGCGTGTGATCATTGCTTGTACAGCCCTCTCGCAGTGTCCGGAGCAAGTATGGTGGGTCTGACACACCGGTGTCAATGTGTTCTTTTTTCCATTTCCAGGAGTGTATATCCTCCTTTCAAGACACTGTCCATTCCGTTCAACTGCTCTTCCAAGTCCTTTGCTGTCTCTGACAGAATTACAATGTCATCAGTGAACCTCAAAGTTTTTGCTTCTTCTCCATGAATTTTAATACCTACTCCGAATTTTTCTTTTGTTTCCTTTACTGCTTGCTCAATATACAGATTGAATAACATCGGGGAGAGGCTACAAACCTGTCTCACTCCTTTCCCAACCACTGCTTCCCTTTCATGCCCCTCGACTCTTATAACTGCCATCTGGTTTCTGTACAAATTGTAAATAGCCTTTTGCTCCCTGTATTTTACCCTGCCACCTTCAGAATTTGAAAGAGAGTATTCCAGTTAACGTTGTCAAAAGCTTTCTCTAAGTCCACAAATGCTAGAAACGTAGGTTTGCCTTTCCTTAATCTTTCTTCTAAGGTAAGTCGTAAGGTTAGTATTGCCTCACGTGTTCCAACATTTCTACGGAATCCAAACTGATCTTCCCCAAGGCCCGCTTCTACCAGTTTTTCCATTCGTCTGTAAAGAATTCGCGTTAGTATTTTGCAGCTGTGACTTATTAAACTGATAGTTCGGTGATTTTCACATCTGTCAACACCTGCTTTCTTTGGGATTGGAATTATTATATTCTTCTTGAAGTCTGTGGGTATTTCGCCTGTCTCATACATCTTGCTCACCAGATGGTAGAGTTTTGTCATGACTGGCTCTCCCAAAGCCATCAGTAGTTCTAATGGAATGTTGTCTACTCCCGGGGCCTTGTTTTGACTCAGGTCATTCAGTACTCTGTCAAACTCTTCACGCAGTATCTTATCTCCCATTTCATCTTCATCTACATCCTCTTCCATTTCCAGAACGTCCTCAAGTACATCGCCCTTGTATAAACCTTCTATATACTCCTTCCACCTTTCTGACTTCCCTTCTTTGCTTAGAACTGGGTTGCCATCTGAGCTCTTGATATTCATACAAGTGGTTCTCTTCTCTCCAAAGGTCTCTTTAATTTTCCTGTAGGCAGTATCTATCTTACCCCTAGTGAGACAAGCCTCTACATCCTTACATTTGTCCTCTAGCCATCCCTGCTTAGCCATTTTGCCCTTCCTGTCGATCTCATTTTTGAGCCGTTTGTATTCCTTTTTGCCTGTTTCATTTACTGCATTTTTATATTTTCTCCTTTCATCAATTAAATTCAATATTTCTTCTGTTACCCAAGGATTTCTATTAGCCCTCGTCTTTTTACCTACTTGATCCTCTGCTGCCTTCACTACTTCATCCCTCAGAGCTACCCATTCTTCTTCTACTGTATTTCTTTCTCACATTCCTGTCAATTGTTCCCTTATGCTCTCCCTGAAACTCTGTACAACCTCTGGTTCTTTCAGTTTATCTAGGTCCCATCTCCTTAAATTCTCGCCTTTTTGCAGTTTCTTCAGTTTCAATCTGCAGTTCATAACCAATAGATTGTGGTCAGAATCCACATCTGCCCCTGGAAATGACTTACAATTTAAAACCTGGTTCCTAAATCTCTGTCTTACCATTATGTAATCTATCTGATACCGTTTAGTATCTCCAGGATTCTTCCAGGTATACAACCTTCTTTCATGATTCTTGAACCAAGTGTTAGCTATGATTACGTTATGCACTGTGCAAAATTCTACAAGGCGGCTTCCTGCTTCATTTCTTCCCCCCAATCCATATTCACCTATGTTTCCTTCTCTCCCTTTTCCTACTGACGAATTCCAGTCACCCATGACTACTAAATTTTCGTCTCCCTTCACTACCTGAATAATTTCTTTTATCTCGTCATACATTTCATCAATTTCTTCATCATCTGCAGAGCTAGTTGGCATATAAACTTGTACTACTGTAGTAGGCATGGGCTTTGTGTCTATCTTGGCCACAATAATGCGTTCACTATGCTGTTTGTAGTAGCTAACCCGCACTCCTATTTTTTTTTATTCATTATTAAACCTATTCCTGCATTACCCCTATTTGATTTTGTATTTATATCCCTGTAATCACCTGACCAAAAGTCTTGTTCCTCCTGCCACCGAACTTCAGTAATTCCCACTATATCTAACTTTAACCTATCCATTTTACTTCTTAAATTTTCTAACCTACCTGCCCGATTAAGGGATCTGACATTCCACGCTCCGATCCGTAGAATGCCAATTTTCTTTCTCCTGATAACGACGTCCTCTTGAGTAGTCCCCGCCCGGAGACTATTTTACCTCTGGAATATTTTACCCAAGAGGACTCCATCATCATTTAATCATACAGTAAAGCTGCATGTCCTCGGGAGAAATTACGGCTGTAGTTTCCCCTTGCTTTCAGCCGTTCACAGTACCAGCACAGCAAGGCCGTTTTGGTTAATGTTACAAAGCCAGATCAGTCAATCATCCAGACTGTTGCCCCTGCAACTACTGAAAAGGCTGCTGCCCCTCTTCAGGAACCACATGTTTGTCTGGCCTCTCAACAGATACCCCTCCGTTGTGGTTGCACCTACGGTACGGCCATCTGTATCGCTGAGGCACGCAAGCCTCCCCACCAACGGCAAGGTCCATGGTTCATGGGGGGCAGTCATTCATATGAAAGCATTAAACTTGGTTTTCTCCATTTTCTATCGCAGTCGACAAACTGATCAATTCAGACGGCTGTCAAGAATAAAGTGAACGTTGTAAATTGCATGAAGTTCTTTACACGTTAGTGGGAATAATCAAGTTTACCAACCATGAAGGCGCAACAAAGATGTTCCATTCTTCCTTTTATGAAACCACCCTCCTATTAATTTACTACATTCAACTTCACCTGCGTACGTGTGTGCCGCATACAGGGCGCACACATATATGTCTGATTCGCTGCTTTTATACAACATACGACTCCAAAGAGGAATTTAATGTTATGTGTGGTGTACAGCCATTTGGAGTCGTCTTTGATCTCGAAACAGATTGCCTTGTTGCAGTACACTTTCTCGCAATCTAGTTGACACAATGAACTGCACAAAGAAAAGACAACGTTTACTTCATATTTCTGAAGTATTCCAAATCAACTAAATACTGGAAAGAATTACTAACTTATTGTTTTACAACATTTATACGTGTCGCCCATCTTTTAATTCTCATTTCCATCCCTAGAGATAGTAGGGAATTTTAATCTCACACTACTTTTAAATACCAGTTTAGTCATGTACATACTATATTTTGTTGAAATATATGCAGATAACGTGAAACAAACAGGAAAAATGTAAGTATCTTCCTTAATCTAACTTATTGCTTCTTTTTCTCCAGGACCACTTCGAGAATATTTTTCCACACAATTCACCTATTTTTTTGGTGCTCCCTTAGCCCTTCCCTCAGACCTTCAGACATTAGTGCCTTCCCTTGACTCTCTGTAACATTTTTAAAAATGAGTTTAAATCTAGTAATTTGTGAAAGTGGGTTATTTTCTTCTTAAAAGTAAGTCATATGTACACATTCCTGTGTAACAGAAATAGATTTGTTAATCTTTTTCCGGTGCTAAATACTAAAGGAATAAACGATTCGTTTCCATTTAAATTAATTCCTGAGAAATGTAACCGATGTTAGTGGAAGCTGAGGGAACTGGTTCTATTGTATTGTTATAGCTTACAATAAGTTGTATGTATCAAATTGAGTAGAACGGATGAAAAATAATACTTGTGATATTTTCTTAATTCAGTGATGAGGTTTTTAATTCTATAATTTATCAGTTAGTTCACTTTTTATCGGGAGAAAAACAGAAATACAAAAATATTATAAAACTTCATAATGTTATATTGAACATAATAAAATGTTTAACTGCCTGCGTTCTGCGCCACATCAGGAAAGACATCACTAGTAGTTGACTTTTAGAAAGTTTTCCTTGGAAGCAATCGAAAACTCATTAACACGTTCAAAATTTTTTGTAACCAACTGAAACGGCGGCACAAATTCGTGTGTGAGAAATATTCTTTTAAAAATCATGTATAATTTCCACAGTTCCTCACTATGTGAGCTAACAATTTTTTTCCTAGGAACTGAAAAACCTACCTTCACCGTTAGTTACAGATATGGTTAAAGTTAAGAGGATTCGGGAACTTACAAAAGTATTTAGAAATATGAAAATAAACTGCTTTTCATAACGTAAGACAACAATCTTTGTCGATAACTTCCAGAAAAAAGAATAAGTGCTAATATAAAAACTTCATTGTTCGATGAAATTCAAACTCAGTTAAATGAAGACTTATTCGAAAATTAACATTTCAAACGCATTCATACCATCTTGCACAAAATTAATTTTGATACTGAAGTCAGTAGTGACTCGAAACCACACATTCGCAACTATCTCGCAAACGACTCTTCATGGCCTATATTTACTTGAAAATTTTTACGCAACTGTCATATGCATTCACCCAGGTAAGTTTTCGCCAATATTCACTGTGTACACAAAATTCGGCGGCTCGGGCGCCCTCTCAGCCTGATGCCGCAAGTAGCTACTTATCTTACTTGCGCTTTAAACTGGCCCTGTATTTCTCTGCCCCACCCCCATCTCCCCCCACCCCCTCTACCTCCTACGCCACCATCCCCCGACTCCCTTCCACCTGCATCCTCACAAATCGTGTAGCACTTCCACATGCCTCATTACATCCTTCCTCTCTTCTGAACCATCTCCCTAGTGAATCTGCCTCCTCATGCTCTCTTCCTTTTCCTGTCCACTAACCCCCCTCCATTTTCCACCTTCGTCCTCTCCCCCAACTAAGCTACTGCATCAATTTAAACCCGACTTGCTACACCAGTTATTCCAGAAAAAAATGTCCCCTCTGCTGCGGAGTGGGTTGTGATATGAATTTCCTATCACAGTAAAACTGTGTGCCGGTCTGACACTTGAACTCGGGACCTCTGCCTTTTGCGAGAAGTGCTCTACCAACTGAGCGACACAAGCCCGACTCACAGGTTTGCACGTAGGAGACGAGGAACTGGTGGAAGTAAAGCAGCCAAGACAGGCCTTGATTCGTGCTCGAAGAGCTTAGTTGGTAGAGCATTTCCCCGCGAAACGCAAAGGTTACGAGTTCGAGTCTCAGTGCTGCACACAGCTTTAATCTACCAGGAAGTTTCATATCAGTAGCGGTCTGAAGAGAAGCTCTGTGGTGGTAAGAGCCACTTACCTCGCATTGGGGTGGGAGTGGGTTTACCAGCGCATTAAGCAGGGAATGGACAGAGACAGGGGTAACGAGGACACTGATACAGAGAGGAGGGACGAAGACGTGGACTGATTGAATGGGGAGAAGGAGACTACTGAAAGAGTGGTATGAGGAGATCGACAGAGGAAGTTGGGGTGGTGATGAACAGAAAGAGAGAGGGGAATGAGGAGATAGAGGAGAGAGCATACACACATACATATCAGAACATACATTCATTTTCTAAAGATACAGGATGTTTTAAAATTACGCAGGTGAACTTCGAGGGGATGTCGAAGGTGTCTTGAAGAATAAAATGAGGATAGGAACCTGTGCCCGCGAATGTCATCCAACGACGGTACGTACGTCTTTGTTATTGGCGCCACCGCCTGTATATGTGTGTATGTATATACACGTTGATTCTGTAATCACATTAAAAACTTTTAGGCACGATTGTGAAGCGTAAATGTATCAACTGGAAGAAAAGAACCATGGTCCAGAAACGAATGAGTCGAAAATTACAAGCGAAAATCGTTCTGATACCTCTGGCTGCAGTACATGTACGGGTACTCTTGTTCCTAAGACTATGGTGTAGCCAACTTTGCCGGCCGTGTGGTTCTAGGCGCTACAGTCCGGAATCGCGTGACCGCTACGGTCGCAGTTTCGAATCCTGCCTCGGGCATGGATGTGTGTGATGTCCTTAGGTTAGGGGACTGATGATCTAAGATGTTAAGTCCCATAGTGCTCACAGCCATTTGAACCACTTTTAGCCAACTTTCGGAGTTGGTAGTACGGACCAAAACAAGAAAAACTGTGTACTAAACGCGGGATCTAAAATGCGTACCGTAAGCGCTATAAGCACTTGTTTGACAGAGGGGATATGTTTTATATTAGAGAAGATAAATAAATGCTCATAGCTCCTCAGGCATCCAGTTTAAAGCCAAATTTTAATGCACGTTTTAATTCTGTTTTTGGTCCATAGTCTCTGAAACTTGCTTATTCTACAATGTTAGCAACAGCGGTACCCATCTATTCCACTTTCAGAGGTATCAGGAAGACTTTCGCTGATAACTTCCGACTAGCTCGTTTCTGTACCAGGGAACCTTACCTCAAATTGATACATTTATCATTCTCCACAATACCTGAAAGTTTGTAACATCATCACGGAATCACCCTGTATGTACATATACATTCGCCGGGGCCTATAACTTGGACACTATGGAGCGCCGTTGGATGACGTTTCTGGACACGTGTTCCTCGAGACACTTTCTACATCTTTCCGAAGTTTGTCAGTGTAACTTTGAAAAACCCTGCGAAGCAATGGACCGCAAATGTACGCAACATTTTCAGGACGTCAGTAAAGGTGACATCAACATGGGCCTTGCTTCTCGCATCTCTTCATTCGATCTATGACCTATGGTAACAAGGTCCACGTTCATTCGTATAGTATTCTGCATCCCCGAATCATCAAACACAAGGTCAACTCATGTTTCCCAATCCTATACGAAAATGTCAACGTACGTTACATCTAACCCCTATTTTGTTTTAAATCTGAAACGACGTGCCCGTTTTCTTCAATAACTTGCGACGTTCCGGATAAAATTATGTTGGGTACTGAGGCGCGTCAGTGTGAACTAATAAAACAACTAAATTGCCGGCCTTTCAACATACTTGCTTCGGTCCTCTTCAGGTTGAAGGACTGCAGAAAGTAGGACGAAATATCGGCAAATTAGTTGTTTTATTAGTTGAGAATAACGCGGCCTAGTACCCACAACTATTTTATCCCAAAAGACACCGGCCGTGGAACCCTACGAAATTATGCAAGGTTCTGTTGATCCAAACACTTTAATAGAAGTTTTTACTATATTTAATTACTAGTGACGCAAAATAATAATCCACGAAGTGATTTAAACCCACCCGACCCTGAATAGTATGACTCTTTTGTACTATCAGTGGAAAGGAGTAATTCGATAGTAGTTATTAGTATTTGATTGTTACAGGGCAGGCTGGTACAAAAGAAGAGTATTTTGTTACCAAGCTCTAACCCATTCGATGCAGTCGCAACACACTAGGAGCAGCAGCAAATAATACAGTCTACTTTCGTCTATAAGAAAGCCTATAAGGGATCACAAACACAAACATAAAACAACAGGTACATTCTATAACTAGTAATAATGTATTTGAGTACCTTCCTAGATCACTGTTTCCCACCCTCTGGAAGATCATTACTCACGAATCTAATCAGATGTTACCTGGTAGCCCTCTTCTCCGCCTGCCATCCTCAACTTCAGGATAAAGAAGAAATTCCTTCGAACATTTTCATTACTAAAATTACTAAGCTAAATTTAATTCAATTTTTGTAGCTGTTTTATTAAACTATTAGCTAATAAGTCAGTGAGATAAGAGGTATTGCTTGTATTTAAAAAATTATTTTATAGAATGATGAAACATTTCTCAGTCCATCGCAGGTACTAGACGTAACTTCTTAGAAAAGAATGCGAACTCTCCGTGTGGTGTCACCGCCAGACACCACACTTGCTAGGTGGTAGCTTAAATCGGCCGCGGTCCATTTAGTACATGTTGGACCCGCGTGTCGCCACTGTGTGATCGCAGACCGAGCGCCACCACAAGGCAGGTCTCGAGATACGGAATAGCACTCGCCCCAATTGTACGACGACTTTGCTAGCGACTACACTGACGAAGCCTTTCTCTCATTTGCCGAGAGACAGTTAGAATAGCCTTCAGCTAAGTCCATGGCTACGACCTAGCAAGGCGCCATTAACCGTATCTGAAGAGAGTCTTATTTGTATAATCAAGAGCGATGTACCACAAGGATAAATAAGAGATAAGTATTCGAGGAACTGCATACTTTTCTTATGAGAATTCACTACTTATCCTGTTCCAGACTTGACGCCAGTCGGCGTGTGTGGACGCGTGCCTTTCGGCTCCCTTCTGAGTGTGGCGTAGCTAGCTTGTTACGCCACAACACTCCGCTTTGAGGATAGACACAAAAGAAGCGTCCTCTGCAACACGTCTTTCATTCCCACCCTGCAACCCTGCAACTCCGTTTAATATCAACCTAATTAAAATGTGTGCACTGTACTTACACTGACAAACCAACATATTATGATCACTGCCCTACTCGACTCTGGATGCCTCTTGATGCCGGTGTGAGTGCGTAACGTGGTAACAAAGGTATGTAACATTCACGTGCTACTCTACTGAGAATATACGGAAATCAGATAGGACAGTGAAGCTCCCACTAGGCGCTAAATAGTTGAAAATCCACGACTCTTCACCCGACACGGGGTTCGGAGTTTTATATGCTCTGTAAAGTAGTAGAGATTTAGTAGGAACGATAGTGATCCGTGGCATATTTACCGAAAGAGCACAATGCTCATGCACGTACCAGTGTTTGGGAGCACCATTCGCAGTACTCTGTTGAACATGGAGCACAGCAAGAGACCACCTCTACTTGTTCTCATTTTGACCCAATGACATCGTCAATTACGATTCAGTGGGCACGGGATCATCGGGATTCGACTATCGATCAATGAAAACGTGTCAGTTCTTCGGGTGAGTCGCATTTTTTGGTACATTAAGTTTGTGGTCATTTGCACAAACGCTATCACAGAGGTGGACGGCGTCTCGAAACATGCAGCGCGCCACGGACACAGGCTGGTGGGAGCAGAATTATGCTACAGGAGACATTCTTCTGCTCTTCCAAGGGACCGGTAGCAATAATCGAAGACACGCTCGCAGCTGATAACCACCTGCATCCCTTCATACTTGATGTCTATCCCCACGGCGATGTCAAGTTTTACGAGTAAAACTGTTTGTGTTTCGGAGCCAGAAACGTGCTGCTGTGGGCTGAGAAGCATTATAGTGAAATATTGATGTCTCGGCAACCAAACACCCCTGATGTAAATCCAGTAAAATCCATCTGGCTTGCTATCCGGATAGATCAGCCGGCCGGAGTGGCCGAGCGGTTCTTGGCGCTACAGTCTGGAACCGCACGACCGCTACGGTCGAAAGTTCGAATCCTGCCCCGGGCATGGATGTGTGTGATGTCCTTAGGTTAGTTAGGTTTAAGTAGCTCTAAGTTCTAGGGGACTGATGACCTCAGATGTTAAGTCCAATAGTGCTCAGAGCCATTTGAACCATTTTGAATATCCGGATAGATCATCGCGTTCGCAAATCAGCGGACTGTTATTTGAGCGAATTACGTGGCCGTTGCTTGTGAATTGCTTTCTTGCTGCACTCTAATTCCTGAACTGGTAGAAATTGGAAGACTCCAGGTTGCCGGTTCTGTGTGTCTGACTACTGCCATTAGTAATTATAGTAGCAATAATGATAATAATAATAAACCCCGTGGGGGCCTGGGAAAAGAATAGGCCTCCGGTATGTTCTGCCAGTCGTAAAAGGCGACGAAAAGAACAAACCTCTAATAGGGCTAACCCCCCTTTAAGTGTGATTAGTTGGTTCAGGACATAACTAAAGAAGCCTCGGACAAGCGCCGTCATGGTCGGGGACGACGGTTGAACCCTATGCCCGCCCATAATGGTTAGGACACTGCTAGCCAACTGGAAAATGATTTAAATCCAAATAGAGGTGTTTTGCAGGATATGCTTCCTGCAACCACCCTAGAAGGAAAACAATGACAGAGGATGAGATGGTGAGATGAAGTTAATCGACACCTCATGTTCTGTTATTACCAAGCAACAAACCTAGGAACCAACACAACTGGATACAGATCACAAGTATACACAACATTTATTATCAGATACCCAGAATTAAAATTTTTAACAGAACAACGACTAGCTGATCAGATCCGTGTAATAATCAAAAATAACATGATACCCCAGTTAGAATTAGAAAACATCAAACAACAAGTACAACAAATACTGGAACAAAATAATAAGCAATCAGAAGAAGAAGAAGAAAATACAGTAATGGATTCAAACATCCCAGAGCAAACGAACAAAGAACAATACGCATCAATTAAACAATCAGAGGAAAAGGAAATCTTAAGACAGCCACCAGAACAAGCACAAATAGAACACAAAGTGACACACATCTTAGATATAGAAGAAAAAATTCAGCTGACATATATAGAATACAAAGACACAAATACAGACATTAGACCATTCTTGCATAGACCGCCAAATTACCCACAAGTCGAAACAACAATAAAAACTATCAACACAATCATACACAACAAAACAAATGAAAACACAACTATGGAAGAGTTACAACTACTGGTTTATATAGGAGCACTCACTACACTAAATATACACACTAGGCAGAGATCAGAACCAACCAACACACAGAAGAAACCCACAAAACCAGCATGGCAACACAGGCTACAGATCAGAATAGAAAAACTGAGAAAAGACATTGGAAGGCTAACACAATTTATAAGAAATGAAATTTCAGAAAGAAAAACGAAAAAGGTTAGGTAAAATCTCACAACAAGGAGCGATAGAGCAAGTAGATGAAAAGAAGCAGAAATTACAAGCATTGGCCAAACGACTTAGAAGATACAAAAATAGTGAAAATAGAAGGAAGCAAAACCAAACATTTAACACAAACCAAAAGAAATTTTACCAGACAATAGATAACACACACATTAAAATAGACAAATCACCAAACATATCAGACATGGAACAGTTCTGGAGCAACATATGGTCAAACCCAGTACAACACAATAGGCATGCACGGTGGATTCAAGCAGAAACAGATACATACAAGATGATACCACAAATGCCTGAAGTGATAATTTTGCAACATGAAGTCAGCCAAGCAATTAATTCTACTCACAATTGGAAAGCCCTTGGAAAAGATAAAATAGCAAATTTCTGGCTAAAGAAGTTCACGTCAACACATTCACATCTAACTAAATTATTTAACAGTTACATTGCAGACCCATACACATTCCCTTATACACTTACACATGGAATAGCTTATGTGAAACCTAAACATCAAGCAGACACAGCAAACCCAGCTAAATATCGCCCCATAACATGCCTACCAACATATACAACATATTAACTTCAGTCATTACACAGAAGTTAACGACACATGCAACACAGAACAAAATTATAAATGAAGAAAAAAAGGCTGTTGCAAAGGACCATGAGGATGTAAAGAGCAACTGATAATAGATGCAGAGGTGACATATCAAGCTAAAACTAAACAGAGGTCGCTACACTACGCATACATTGATTACCAAAAAGCTTTTGATAGTGTACCCCACTCATGGTTACTACAAATATTGGAAATATACAAAGTAGATCCTAAATTGATACAGTTCCTAAACACAGTAATGAAAAATTGGAAAACCACACTTAATATCCAAACAAATTCAAATAATATCACATTACAGCCAACACAGATTAAGCGTGGAATATACCAAGGAGACTCATTAAGCCCTTTCTGGTTCTGCCTTGCTCTGAACCCACTATCCAACATGCTAAATAATACAAATTATGGATACAATATTACTGGTACATACCCACACAAAATCACACATTTGCTATACATGGATGAGCTAAAACTACTGGCAGCAGCAAATCAACAACTCAACCAATTACTAATGATAACAGAAGTATTCAGCAATGATATAAATATGGCTTTTGGAACAGACAAATGTAAGAAAAATAGCATAGTCAAGGGAAAACACACTAAACTGGAAGATTACATATTGGATAACCACAGCGACTCCATAGAAGCGATGGAAAAAACAGATGCCTATAAGTATCTAGGATACAGACAAAAAATAGGAATAGATAATACAAATATTAAAGAAGAACTAAAAGAAAAATATAGCCAAAGACTAACAAAAATACTGAAACCAGGACTGACAGCAAGAAACAAGACAAAAGCTATAAATACTTATGCTATAACAATATTGACCTACTCATTTGGAGTAGTGAAATGGAGTAACACAGACCTAGAAGCACTCTGTACACTTACACGATCACAATGCCACAAATATAGAATACATCACATACATTCAGGAACTGAAAGATTCATATTAAGCAGGAAAGGAAGGAGGAAGGGGATTTATCGACATAAAAAACCTACATTATGGACAGGTAGACAATTTAAGAAAATTCTTTCTGGAAGGAGCAGAAACTAGCAAAATACACAAAGCAATCACTCATATAAATACATCAGCTATACCACTGCAATTTCATAACCACTTCTACAACCCTTTAGATCACATAACATCAACAGATGCGAAGAAAGTAAATTGGAAACAGAAAACATTACATGGCAAGCACCCATATCATCTAACACAGCCACACATCGATCAAGACGCATCCAGCACATGGCTAAGAAAAGGCAATATATACAGTGAGACGGAAAGATTCATGATTGCAATACAGGATCAAACAATAAACACCAGATATTGCAGCAAGCATGTTATTAAAGATCCCAATACCACAACAGATAAATGCAGACTTTGCAAACAACAAATAGAAACAGTAGATCACATCACAAACGGGTGTACAATACTAGCAAATACAGAATACCCCAGAAGACATGACAATGTAGCAAAAATAATACATCAATAGCTTGTCTTACAACATAAACTTATAAAACAACACTTTCCCACATACAAGTATGCACCACAAAATGCACTGGAGAATGATGAACACAAATTGTACTGGAACGGAACCATTATAACAGATAAAACAACACCACATAACAAACCTGACATCATACTCACCAATAAAAAGAAGAAATTAACACAACTAATCGAAATATCCATACCCAATACAACAAATATACAAAACAAAACAGGATAAAAAATTGAAAAATACATCCAACTGGCTGAGGAAGTCAAGGACATGTGGCATCAGGATAAAGTTGACATTATACCAATTATGCTATCAACTACAGGAGTCATACCACGCAATATCCACCAGTACATCAATGCAATATAGCTACATCCAAACTTATATATACAACTACAGAAATCCGTAATTATTGATATATGTTCAATTACCCGAAAGTTCCTAAATGCTATATAACATATACCGTACAGTTAAAAGGAAGTCACACTTGATCAAGGTCCACGTCACTTTCCATTTTTGACCAGACATAACGTCTGAGAGAAGAAAGAAAGAAAGAAAGAATAATAATAATAATAATAATAATAATAATAATGCAGTGTAGACCCTACAAAAGCGTAGAAGCAATTATACACATTCTGCTGTGTTGCGCTGTCAGTCACTTTATTGCTGCAAAGTGAATAAGGATGCAACTGCTAGTATATTAAGAGTGTCACCTACAGAATGGGACAGGAATTTTGAAGAGATAATTGAAACACATGATGTTTATGATACCATATTACATTCATACAGGAGATGCACGTGCAATGTGCGTGTGTAGGGGGTGGAGGAATGTGTGAGGAAGAACGATACATTCGGTTCACAAGATCTGATCTCCACCATACTGTGTCACGTGACAGTGGTATTGTTTGAAGGAAATGCAATTACCTGTAACTTACGTAAGCAGTATTATAGTCTTACAAAATAGTGATGTTATGAGGATAATTTCGATTTGAGACCAAAATACTATCGAGCCCTTTTGGTTTACTCCTCATAGAATCCTATTTAACCCCCTTAGAGGACAATCATCCCAGGTCGGGAATCTTTGCCGCAGACGAAAGCAGGAATTGCAAGGAATACAATAGAAACATATATCAATAGGTGTCTGTGAGACGCACACAGTCTTCAACAACGCTCGCTATATACATATGTTGCATTAATTGCAAACGATCATATTATGAAGAGGTTCGAACTGATTAAAATTTTAAAGAATGTAGCAACCAGTCGCGGAAACATAGTTTATTTATCTTGCTGCAAATCGATTTCGACTGATATCAGTCATCATCGGTGTATTTTTCTAACCGATACGTGCCATAAGTAGAAGTACTGTCCTTGGAAGATTTATATCATGATAGACTGGTTGCTACATTCTTTATAATTTTATATCCCACGGTCGCTGCACAGAAAGGGAACCTTTATGGAGCCCAACATTCAAAGGTTCCAACTGATGTTGCGTAACAAGCATTGAAAACATAAATTTAAAGTCCTTTCAAAGCCATGAGCGAACAGTAACGATCAATAAAAATCATGTAATTCGCAATGAGACTAGGATATTACTCCAAATACTTACAGGGGTCTCAACTGATATAACTTCATAGGCGTTGGTTGGTGGTAAGTTCCCCTTCAGTTAGAATCACACAAGTGAAGGAATTAGGAACTATATGAAGAGCAGAAAAGGAAATTTGTAGGAGTGAGTGTGTAGAAATGAATTACAAGTACGTTCTTTTGTCTACTTTGAAAAACGACCGATGAAAATTCTTTGACCAAGTCAGAACAGCACTTAAATTTCAAAGATGACTCACGATGACAAGTGCACAATGTAGATGAACTTAAGAACATAGAGTATAGTTATTGCTAGACGTAATTGTGATATCCGCAATTCTTATGCCTGTACACTTTGCCACCCTCACCTCGCTCTCTGCATATCCGTTTTCTTTCTCCTTTCTTTCAGCTCTTCATTCGCAGATATATATTCATTTGTATGTTTATTCTAGATACTGTGATAATAGTTGCTGAAATAGAAGTAGGTGTACACATTTAAAGTATGGTTTACGTCACCACACGAATATACGTACATCTTCATGATACTATGAATGAGAAAAAAGTGAAATATCTACAAGAGTATGAGGAAACGGAAAGAAATATCACGATTTCGGAAGGTATGTGACAATGTTTCAGTAATCACAAAATCGTGTCAAATTTACAAAAAATTTGACGATGAGAGCCCACTTATGAATCTGATATTGTCCCCCCTCTAACCAGGACGTATGCGCTGATTCGATTGCGAGTGAGTTCCAAAAGCCGCTATATCCCCTGCTGAGGCAAGTTGGCTCAGAACTGTAGTAACTGGTCCTTGGTAGCCTGAATAAGGATACTGGCACCGAGTTGACATCCGAGTTACTCTCAAAAGTGTTCTTTCGGCGACAGAAATGAAACTCTTACTAGCCTCAATAATATCTTAACATTACACAGACTGTTCATAGATGGACGTCTCATGTGTAGTCAAGTGTTGTCGTATCGAGAACAGCTTCATGGCACTATTGTATGAGAGGTAACATGCGAGATGTGCGTGACGTACGTTTGTGCAATACCGAGCGTGGAGGCGCAGTGGTTAGCACTACGGACTCGCATTCTAGAGAACGACGGTTCAGGCCCGCGTCCGGATATCCTCATATAGGAATTTCCATGATTTGCGTAAAGCACTTGAGGCAAATGCCTGGATGGTTCCTTTGAGAGGGTAAAGCAGGTTTTTTTCCCCATCCATCCCTAATCCAAGCTTGTGCTCCGTCTCTAACGACCTCTTTGTCGACGGGACGTTGAACACTAATCTCTTCCTCCTCCCTTGTGCCGTCTGAGTTACCTGTCACTATCATCCGTAACCTGAAGTAAAACACGGCGCCAGCCTGCGCCATGACATCAAGAGTAACAATACTGTGCTTCCCAAAACATTGGGTGAAGCTGACCCCCTCGGCAGGTCACCGCCGTAGTCACAAACAACGGTCACCTCTGGTAGTGCAGAACTGCGGCTCGTCACTGAACCCAGCGCTGCGCCATTCATCAGCAATCCAGGCTTTCTAGACAAGACATCAGTCCGAATGCAATCGTCTGTGTTGATGCGTTACCAATACCCCACGCATGGTGCAATAATTCCCTAGTCCGTTTGCTGCTAGTCTCCGACCAGTGGTGCAGAATGACGAAGAACGTTGCAGGAAGCCCATTACTTGTTCTCGTATGCCAGGTATAGGTGCGAGTTCTTGGTGCAGAATACGGAACCCCACTTGTGATGAAACGTGGTCGACCTGAACATTAACGAGTATGGCCACCCTCACATTCCCATGCAGTCCAAAACCCAGCCACTGTCACATCCAATTGCCCAAAAATCTGAATACTACACAAATCTACCAGCTAGCCAAATGAATACCCACATTGGAGACCCACACTGAGGCCCCTTTCAAACTCTGGCAAATGCTATTGAGGCTGTCTCGAGTGTTTTCCATCTCTGTTTCCCTCAAAGTGAACACTCAACATCTGATGATGTTGATGCCCATTATACTGCAGGCATGGTAACAACACTAAACACAAACAACACAAATGCAATCTGGTGATTGTTCTATCACAGCGCATTGCAACTCTGATCATTTGCATAACAGCCGATGGTGTGCACGTTGTCCGACCTTGTCTTCTGGGTACTTCACTTTTTTAGACGTTACATGTTTTCTATTATAAACATATCTGTACCATTTCCACAAAAAAAAGTATGTTGGAACAGTTCTAGAGAGATAATTAAAGGATAGATCGGCATAGACACCTTTACTGCCTTACGTCGTCTGTTGCTGGTAGTGGTAACATTTGCTGGCCGGTAACGTACGGCTCACTGGCCCTATTTCCGCCTTATGCAAGTATTTATCAATTAACATCTGTCATATCTGGGACTTATTTACAGAGTATTGGAATCCCTGAATGTTCTATGTTAGCATAAACAGAAGCGTTCTCTAATGATGCAGTAGTACAGCTCGACGTTCACATTCGTGTGTGCTCAATAAACGTGCTTCTAGTGTTGGATGTTAGTTATTATTGACGATCCAGCTCTGCTAACTGGTACTTGATTTTGCATTCCGAGCGATATTATGTTGTAACTGTACTGACAGAATGTTCCGCAAAATATGACATGCATTAACCTCTAGGCTGCAGGCTATAAATGAAATAAATGAATTAAATCGGATAAATCGCAGGAAATAAACTTCCGATGTTTTCATTCATCAGAGAACAAACACGCCGTATTTGAATGCCATACAGACAAACTGGCCATGGGTGCTGAACAAAACGATCAACCATGGGAAAGACTTACATTACATTATCATCGTTATTACATACTTTTATGGGTTTCAAGAACACCGCCAGTCACGTTATTTACTGGTCACTCATTGAAAGAATACACCTGTTCTTTACTGCAATTGACTACAGTTTTAAAGGACGCGACGTTTTAAAAGCACAGTGGAGCGTAAAACAGTACGTCCTTGGAGGAATGGTCACTATTCAAGGACAGGACAGTAATGATCATTCAACGCAAAAAACATGGTCTCTAAAACACATACCTTATCAAGAAAAAATTGCCAAGTGAATATAGGCTCTAAAATGAATACCTTGAAAGCTATGATAGTTTGTTCAGTAAAAGAATTGTATGTCACAGAAGCCAAGGTGAACATGTGATGGTAGTTCTTAAGGCATGCACTTTATAACTAAGGCTTACAGAATACTTTTTTCTTGTTTTGATCCATTCTGCGACATCTCAAATATACGAAAAACAAAGAACTTGCAATAGGAGAGATTTGTTTCATGGTATCAAAGATGATGAAGATCTCTCCGCAAGGAGAAACGCTTTTGTTTCAACGACAGACACACCAACTTGCGTATCACATCAGTGACCCCCTTCTTTTTTCCCCTATTTCGCGACAATACAAAAGGAGTTAATCCTACCTGGTGGGGCTCCAATAGCGTGCAGCAATACTCCAGAAACGGATTGACAAGAATTTTATATCTAAGTGTACTGCCTATAAAACGCTGTCTTTCCAACAAGTTTATCTTTGTGGTAGTTCCAGTTGAAGCCCAAGTTGTTTGTAACTGTAATCGCTAGCTATTCAGGTAAATTGACAGCCTTTAGATATCTGTGGTTTATCGTGTAACGATGTGAATGACCTCAGGCTTTTCATTATTTTGTGTCAATTGCCACTTTTCGCAAAATACAGTTATCTTATTTGAATCATTTTTATCTTTTGATGTCAGCAAGATCGACAGCTACGAAAGACTACTCAGCTTGTTTCCAAAATCGCTTATATTGTTTAGAAACGCATCCTTAGGGAACGCCATACATCATTTCGGTATTATTCGATGATTTTCTGTCAACTACTACGACCTGGAACGTTCTTGAAAGGGCTTGGGTCATTCGGAAAATCAAAAATTGCATCTTCACAACATGATTTACTTCCGTGTTAATATCGCACCCTTTACCACATACCGTAAAGTGAGTTGCTAGATACAGATGTAACATCACGTAGTGTAGTGAATGGCTGCTCTCTCTCTCTATGTGGATAAAAGTAAAATAATACCTGTAGCGAAAAAAGCGAACGGTGTAGTGCCTGATTAAAGGATAGTAATGTCAGTCACATCACACTGTATAATTATACAATTTAATACTAAGAAGTGATATTAAACGGAACGATCATCTAACTACGAAGACGTTCAGTAACGAATGCAACACAGTTTTCTCAGCCAGTTTCGGTTGAAAAAATGCGAAATTCATTGTGGGACATCATGGAACAGCCCTGCTTCACCCCCTATAGTTCTATGAAGCCTGATTGGTAGCGGCACTATATGTAGCCTTCAGAATGGCGTCTGTAACGGAGGTGCGTTCCTAGTAGAGAGCTGTCATTGAGTTTCTTTTGGCGGAAAATCAGAGCATCGCAGATATATCACAGGTGCTTGCAGAACGTCTACGGAGACCTGAGACAGTGAACGAAAGCACAGTGAGTCGTTGGGCTAGGCATCTGTCATTATCGCTACAAGATCACGCAAACCTCTCCGATCTCTCGCGTCCCGGCCGGCAGCACTCAGCTGTGACTCCTGCAGCGTTGGAATGTGTAGACACACTCATTCGAGGTGATCCAAATATCACAATCAAACACGTCGTTACTCAACTGGACTTTTCACTTGGTAGTGCTGACACACTCGTCGACCACTTGGATTGTGCCCGCAAGGTCCCTCGCCTTCCAGCGAAATGAACGATTCAGTCCGTGGGACACAGTACGTGGATGGTGGGGAGGTTACTGATGCAGCAATATATTAGCTCCGACGTCGACCAGCGGAGTGTTGCCATGCAGGCATAGAGGCCCTCCCAGTAAGGCTGTTGCACTGAATTGAGGTTGGGTTGAAAAATAGTTGTGTGTCCAAAGAGTGGGAAATAGTCTGTTGTAATGGAATCCTGATCAAAAACCAACCTGCTTTCAATAATAAACTGTAATGAATTACTTATTGAACACCTCTGGTAATGGGGTAGGTGAACGGAAGTCTTGGATTTGTTGGAAGCGTTGAGTGAATGTGCAGTGCACCTGTGAAAGTAATGGCAAACAAAAAGCCAGTGCGACCCATTCTAGAATATTGTTTCAGGTTTGGGTTTATTACCTAGTCATCATGACAAAAAATATCAAACAAATCTAGAGGCGCAGAAGTCGGGACAGCCCATACAAAAGTGTAACACAACTGCCTGGGGAACCTATGGGGCATTCTAGGAAGAATAAGACGTAGTTCTTGTGAAAGCTTCTTGAGTAATTTTGAGGTCCCATATTCAAAGTATACTGAGAGATCTCGATGCTGCCATCAATGTTTAACCTGTGTAGGAACCTTGCCGAGCGGTTCTAGGCGCTTCAGTCCGGAACCGCGTTACTGCAACGGTCGCAGGTTCGACTCCTGCCTCGGGCATGGATGTGTGTGATGTCCTTAGGTTAGTTACGTTTAAGCAGTTCTAAGTCTAGAGGAGAGGACTGATGACCCCAGATGCTAAGTGCTTAGAGTCTTTTTTTTGTGTAGGGATCATGCCTTTACCACGTTGGACACACCGGTGCCCATCCGACTACTGAGGACAAGAAACGTCCGGCTCAGTACCTGGATGGATGACCGCCTTGGGTACACCGCGTGCAACTGGACACGCAAATCCTTGAAGTGGCATCTAGTTGAAAGACTTGCATCGGGCTGTTGAGCCATTCAACTCTACTATTTATGAGATGAAGATAAACGAGTTTAGGACACACATAGAGGCATATACCAATGAAATCAAAAACTGATAATATTAGTATGTTATACACACACCCCGACACAGAAGCCCCAGATCTCACAGAATTTATGTCTGTAATCAAGCAGCTCAGGAACAACAAAGCACAAGGAGAAGATGGGATTATCGCAGAACTCTGGAAACTGAAAGATCCTACGCTGTCACAGAAACTTCATCACCTACTCTCTGACATATGGGGGACGGAGGAAATAGCGGGCGATTGGAAATGCGCTCTGATCCACCCGTTACATAAAAAGAGTGACAAGGCCTGTCAACAACTACAGAGGAATCTCCCTGCTCCCAGTGGCTTACAAACTCCTCTCCAAAGCACTTCTAAACAGTATAGAACCCCAGGCGAATCTACTACTTGGTGAATACCACGACGGATTCAGGAAAGGGCGATCATGTGCGGAAGGAATCTGGAGCCTAAAGACGATACTACAAATGAGAAAATGCAGGAATACAGTAACTACATTCATCGATTACAGGAAAGCCTATGGCTCAACAGACCGCAAAACCCTCTTTAAAACAGTGGATAACTCGGAATCGAACGAAACACCCGGACAATCATAGAACGGACACAAGAATAACTTCCGAAGCAAAATTCTTGGCGGTGACATCGGAAACCACTGAAATTAGAACGGGAGTACGGCAAGGGAACGAACTATCACCGATTCTGTTCAATACTGTTCTAGAAAATATCCTTAGAGAATAGGAACCTCATGTATCAAAAGAAAACCGTACTAACGTAAAATGCCTTGCTTTCGCAGACGATATTGAGGATATCACAAACAATAGGACGAAAGCGATTCACTCAGATGAGAATCTACGTGAATCTGCACAGAAAACTGGATTGTAAATTTCGTATGAAAAAAAAAACAGTACATGCAAAGACGGTCAGAAAAATAAGTCCCCGATAATCACGAAACATGGTAACATCACACAAGTCAGCCACTTTAAATATTTTGGCGACAGTATACGGTCATCAGCAGTAAAAAGAATCGTCAATGAACAAAGGATTAGCAAGCTGCAAAAGACATATAAATTAACATGGGCCTACTGTAGCGAGAAATGCATTTCGACAGATGCAAAATTGAGACATTAAAAACCTGTGATTCTTCCAGAAGCAATAAACGCAGGTGAAACAATAGTAATTGGCGGTCACTCCAAAATTAGGGAAATGGAAAAACAGGAACGAAAAATTCTTAGAAAAATTTACGCATCAGTCTACAAAAACGGCATTTGGATGAAGTGACCTCAGAGTGCACTCTATCAAAAGACCAACACAATAAGTGAAGAAGTGAGGAAACGAAGAGCAAAATTCTACACACCCATCTACATGATGGAGAACACCGGAACAGCAAAGAAGCTACTCGACATCATAATAAAGAGTAAATACAGCAAGGAGTGGCTAAAGGAGGTCCAGAGGAACATTCAACAGATCAACATAGAAAATCTCTAAGACCGCAAGGAGTGCTGGAATTAAATCACGCATGTGAAGTTCGAGCAAAGAACAACACAAGAACCTGGTAAAATGTGGAGAGACGAACTGAAAAGAGGACATTCTGAGATGATGAAGAGTTTCTGGATAAGGAAAGCGGAAAACATCAAATTAAAATCGTGAATTGAGGTTCAATCGCGCGCCTAAAGGGAAATAATCGAATAATAAATAAATAAATAGTACGCTATACGCTCCTGCACTCACTGTACAGAGCCACTAAGGGTATTTATGTGGATGTAAACTATCCTTCCAAAATTTCACAAATAATTGGACTTTTGTTGTGAAACTTGTTACATAGACAGGCAGTGTCAACCACATATTTCAAATATATCGTGCTGTCTCTTACGTAAACATTTTCCATGGGAATTCACAGTCCTTTCAGTAATGATGTCATTACAGAGAGTGAATCATCTAGGAGAAGTGATGAAATACATGACTTCGTTGACGTAAGATTCCGGTGAGCTGGCTACAGTGATTTCTGGAAACTTACGACTATATGAATCAGACTGGGTGCCCGTTTAATTCCGAATATTTGCTTCCAGAACAAACTTTTTGTGTAGAGTTTCTGTTCTGACATCCTGGTTCCACGGTGAAGTCAGTGACAATTCTCGTGTTGAAACAATTCAGCGAAAAATTCAAAACATGTTAAACAACTTTATAAATTAATATGTGCCATTTTGTAGAACTGATTCAATAACAGAAATCAAATATCCTAACCTGCTCTATAAAAGGTGGACTGTTCAGTCAGGTGTACTAAGTTCTGGCGGATGATACGAAGGGCACAGCAATTGTGTGACTGCGCTAATGGAGTGTAGCGTCGTGTCAGTGAACTGCACGCCACCCTGTCGATTCGTTCTGATGGACATATAATTCGAACGGGGCTCGAGCTTCCAAAATTGCTGATAAGGTACGTGATTGACAGCTTCCGAATGCCAGCTATCGGGCTGTTTTCATTGGGAAACCATCGTTCACAAAACGTAACAGATTTTTCTGGCGACTCGGCAAACCACAATCAGATTGGCAATTCGGCTCTGTCATATTGTTTAATGTCCCATTCACGCGCGTCGGTTTCCCTCATATTGCAGCAAACGGTTCGCTGAAGCGGATAATTCCAATACAGTGTATAGTATGAGTCATTACCTTTGGGTATGGATGACGTACTGGCGTACAAGTGAAACCTATCGTTATCTCTCCACATCATGGCTACGTTTCTTTCGTTGGACAACTTCTTCCTCTCGTTCTCTGTAATACCTGATATGTATAGGGTAGTGTGTAAAAAGCAGAAGTTTGCCATATGGCATCTACGAACCTCTTGTATGTAGGATGGCTACAAAGTATTTTAAGGGATTTATGTTGAGCACATGACGTGAGCGTTTTTTTCCTAGATATCGAGAAAAGAAACTTATGACTCCCACTGTTCAACGAAACATCCTCTGGTGTAGCGTCCAAGGCATCTGGCTGGGGAGATTGGAATCTCTGTTCGATTGCCAAATGCATTCTGCATTTTTTTTCTTTTGTATTTTCTTCCGTGGCGAAATTGGTAGAAACAGGAGGATTGATAAGGTAATCAATAAGGAATAATTATAAGGTAGGCAAATAAATTTCTAGATCTACTTGTGTTAGTAAAAAAGTGATTACACGGTGTGGACCTAATTTATTATATTCGTTTAACTTATTTGTCCATATTATGTCAGCGTTAGGTCTATATGTTGCTGATCAGTATACTGCAATACGGTTTTCTCCTATAACACTTTCATCTTAATGACTGTACTATACATCACACTGCTTGTTTTGTATTAAACAGGCAAGTTGTAATCCCTAGCTTAAATAATGTAGAAGTTGCTAACGTGACAGGTGCTTTCCTCAGAAACTAGTGCGAAAAAACTTACAGAGAGTATGGTTCGTAGGTTACACCTCTCTTACCAGTTTGGCGTATTTATTTCTAAGACTATCACTAATCTTAAGATAATAATTATTTTTCTGAAAATTGGTCATCAAAATAAGAAACTGTCAACAATTTTGTAAGTACTTAAGGCTCTTACTTATTTGACATTTACGAAATAGGAAAATTCCTGTGCTAAAACACACAAATTACTGAGATTAGTGTAGGCATTAACTCTGAGCCAATTCCGAAGGGTAGAAGCCGAGATAATGTACGCTTTAATCTTAAAAAAATACTACTTATGGGAAACAACCATTAACTTTGTCAACACATTACACCTCCATAAGATGGATTATCTGCCTGCTGTCCCATCTCTTCTTGCAATGTCGTTTTTCCTGCTCTTCGGCGTTGTCTATCCCTCGTGGTCTCTAATAACTCTCCTTGATGCCGTAACTCTTCCTTTGTCTAAATTTAACATTTATTTAGCTGTGAAACTACCAATAGTTTGTAGCTGTCTTTTCAGAACTTCACGCCTTGCACCGTTTCCTTTATTGAACGTAGCACCAGAATGCATCTTATTAATTGACACAAACATTGTCTTTGGAATTCTGGTCGGTATTACGTCGTTGAGGGACTCATTACGGTTCTGGGTGCGGTCGTGAAGACGTTTCTTACGTAGCCTTACATCTGATAAATCTGTGAAAATTGCTCTCAAGACCATCATTATGGCAGAAGGTATATTTAGTTTGCGAATAAATTTCTCAACATTTTGTTGTGATAATTTCTATTTGCATTATGATTCAGTTCCTGGAGGGCATAGGCTATGAATGGGTTTGTCGTCTGTTGAATAGAGGTGCTACAAAACTGCCCATTCAGATTTTCTCGCACTTTCTACGCTACTAACATTTTACCTTATGTCCATAACATGATAATTTTTTATCGTATCTATGATAGAATCTGCAAGTCTATTCGTACCATCTTATCGTCTGCCATTTTCCAATTTCTCTCCTTGGTGTGTAGTTTTCAGTAGTCGCAGTCTCGCACCGATTCGCTTTTGTACGTGTAATATAGTTTAGTTACTGTTACAATTTCTCCATTTGGCTTCTCTCCCTCAACTGATTTGAAAGGCTTTGAATTCCCATTTCCTAAGTAACTGATGAATCTTACGTTCTTCAACCGTTAAGTATCTTGAAAAATCGTTTCTCACACTGCGTTTTGTTTACATGAATGAATAAACCAGAATTAAGACATAAAGTATAAATATTGCGTCTCATTCGAAACGTAAAATTCCTGTAAATTGATATCAACAGAAAAACGAAAATTTAAAATTTGAAGATAGTAGTTTGTACGGAGCCCCATAAATTTTGGCATAAGTTACTTGTCATAGTAACGTAATTGAAGCAGCCTGCGTATAACTTCAAAGTTCTATAAGCTGTGACAACAGTGAACGATCCTTTATTTAGATGAGGCAGTTCTATTACTAACGTACTACAAAGCTGACCCTAGCCTTCATGTAGACACAAACCTTCTGAAATTTTCAATTAGACTGAAATAATTATGCCAGATGTAAGGCGAATACGTCAGATATTTTTAGTCATCCTAGTAAGAGAAACTCAACAGAGCTTCATACTCCGCCATATCACACTTACGAAACCAAACCGTAACAAACCAAGTCCTCGGAATAAAGTGTACAGTAGAAAGTAAGTACCAGCTACATATTTTTCTCGGCGTTGAAAAACTTACGATATATAAAAAACTCTTCATTAAAATTCGGTTTATTTCGAGAGAGAGTTTAGATGTTATGCAGAAGATTCCTCTAAAGAGGTGAGGCACTTGTCGAGAGACATAAGGAAGACCGAAAATCAAACGAATATTCCTGCCCAAAATCACCAATCAAGCAATTTATTGAATGTAACAACATTACTGCAGTAGCAAAGGCGTAACCTCTTCTGTACTTCCAATTGAGTAAGCAGTAAAGCTTGGCCTGTTCATTGTGTTTTCATGTTAACAGACAAATCTTGCTGCAGATTCCATATATAATTCGAAATATCCAATAATTTTTTGATAATGACTCGAAACGTTCCTGATTTTGAAATTTATTGGGAGGATAGAGAACGTCTTAATACCGCACTATCTTAAAGAAGGTCAGCCTCTTTTACATTAAGAAATGACCGTTTCTAGCGATTTTGAACACAATATTCACTTCCAGATAACGAGCTATGTCAATGGGAACGTCATTTGACAGCTGAGAATGAACAAAGTTTCCTCAGAATCTCCTGGAGTACGAACACATGCTTCAATCGATCACAATGTACGATAACCGACACCCGAAAAGAGACGGAAAGAGAAATGCTAAAACATCAATAAACGAAAACAAGAATAGTGTACCACAGGTGAGACGTTCACATCAATTCTCTAATTAATTCAAAGTCTGTCTGACATTCCGCGGTTACGACAATGTCGTAAATGGCCAGAATTTATAACCAATAAAGGTTGCATATTTCGCTTGTACAGTTATTTCACGGTAATTGTATTCTTGCTGTCTTGGCGGACCGTCCCCACACTTGGCTCTATGGAGTGAGAATTGAATTACTCGTCCCAACCCCCCGTTCCTCCCTTCCATTCCTCAGAACGAACCGCTGCTTAATTGAAATGTATCACCCGGATGTAGTTAATTGGCTACCACTTTGAGGTGGCCGCCCTGGCAAGCGAAGACGGGTTCACTGCAACAAATCTACGACCGCCCCGACGAGCGTCTTCAGTAACACCAACGACTCGCATGAAAGAGAACAGCGTCGAAATACTACGAGGAGAATATACTAGTACCTAATGAAATGAATTGCAGCGACTTGTTATCAAACACTGTTCTAAAATAGCTAAAGTCATTTTTTTAACAAATTGTTTACTTTACCTCGTTGAATCGTACCTAGAAAAAAAGATATAACTGTATCACATGACCGTTGTTATGTGAAGAGGCTAACTTAACGGAAACCGGTAGCGAATCTCACACATTAGGCGAAGTATCGCGTCCATATTGGGCTCAAATTGTGGTCTACAGTCACCGGAGGTATAGCGTAACACGCAGCCGTTTGCGCTGACAAAATGTGTAGTCCTAGAAACTCATATTTCCCAATGTAGAATACCTTAAATTGCAGAATGAAGCTTACTTCTACACGCATTATAAATGGAAGTCACCGGCAGCGTTTTTCTATCTTATGTGAGAGCTAATCACAGGAACTACGGTAGAAATTTTGATTCAGTTTCAACTAATAGTCCGAGAAAGGTTCATGTACATAATTTACACACACTTCGTGCGAATTGGCTGGGTTATGATAAATTAAAGTCCCTCGACGATAATCTTATGAACCACAGAAGGGATTTTGATACGGGTTTCACTGAATAAGTTGTAACTACGTCTAAATATAAATACATACTCCGCAAGTCATAGCATGGTGTGCTTTGGAGGGTACTTGTACCACTACTAATAATTTCCTCCTTTAGTGAAAAATGGAACGAGGGAAAAATGGCGACCTATATGTCTCCGTATTAGCCCTGCTTTCTCTTATACCGTCTTCGTAATCCTTAAGCGGAATGTTCGTTGATAGCAGTAGAATATGTCTGCAATCAGTCACAAACGCGGGTTGTCTAAGTTTTCTCAATAGTATTTCGCCAAAAGAACGTCTTCTTCCCTCCAGGTATTCTCAAGTGAGTTCACGAAGCTTGTCAATGATACTCCGTGTTGATCGTACCTACTAGTAAAAAATGTGGCCTCCCGCCTCTGAATAGTTTCCATATTTTGCTTCAGTCCGACCTGGTTGGCATCTCAAACACTACACCTGCACTCATTAATGGGTAGCGGTGCTGCTTTAAACACCATCTGAGGTAACAAAGGTGACAAAATTCATGGAGTAACCCCAAGTACTGTGTAGGACCTTGTTTTTCCTAGTTTGTGCAGCATCTCGTCATGGCATGGGTTCAAAAAGTCGTTGGAAGTCCCCTGAAGAAATACTGAGTCATGCTGTCTCCATAGGTGTCAATAACTGCGAAAGTGTTCCCGGTGTAGGATTCTTTGCACGAACTGCCCTTTCGGTTATGTCTCATAAATGTTCGATTGGATTGTTGTCGGGCGATTGGGGTGGTCAACCCATCTGCTCGACTTGTCTAAAATTTCTTCAAACCAATCGCAAACAATTTTGGCCCAGTGCGGTGGCGCATCGTCATCCGTAAGAATTCCATCTTTGTTTTGGGACATGATTTTACTCATATTGAGCTCGAAGGGGCGATCTGCAGTGATTACTTAGGAGAGGACGAACTCCATAGCCGACATCGACTTTTATTGTGGATAAACGCATTAGTTAAGCCAAGTTAACATCTCCAGATATTCATAAAGGGCATTAGAGCCATCTTGTGCCTGCCGTATACAAAACCTTTCCATTGGATTTCCAGGTACATAAAACGTAAAATGAGTGATTCGTTGGCGCGTCAAAATTAAAATTACTAGGTACGTCACAAAACGCCAGAACATCTTTTATAACATAATACGTCATGCTTACCAAAGCACCACAAGACTGCCAATAACCAATGCAAGAGTTCGTGCCATGCATTGGCTGTTGACAGTCTTGTGACCCGAGGTATGGATGACGTGTTATGTTATGAAAACTCTATTTTGTCGATTTGTGATGTAGATAGCAATTTTAATTCTGGCGAGCCAACGCATCCTTCATTTCATGTTCTATGTACCTGGAAATTCAATGGAAAGATTTCTTGTATAGCTGGCACAAGATGTTTGTAATATCTTTTATGAAGACCTGACGATGGTAACGTGGTTTCACCGAAATCGATTATCTACAATAAATTTTTATCGCGATATTGGCTGAAACGTTCCTCTTCTCCGAAGTCGCTGAAAAGGTCTTCACGCAGCCAAACATAACCATTTCCAGTAAATGATCGGTTCAGCTGGACCAGAAGACCCACTCCAATCCATGTAAACACAGTCCACATCATTAAAGAGCCGTCGCCAGCTTGTAAAGTGCCTTGCTGACAACTTGCGTCCATGACTTCGTGCGGTCTGTACACACTCAAAACCAACCATCAGCTCTTAGCAACTGAAATTGGCACTTATGCGACCAGGCCACGGTTTTCCAGTCGTCTAGGGTCTAACCGTTATGGTCCCCAGCCCAGAACAGATGCTGCAGGCGATGTCATTCTGTTAGCAAAGGCACTAGTGTCTGCTTTCATAGCGTCAAATTTCGTCGCACTATCCCAACTGTTACATTCTTCAGATGGTCCACTTTGATTTAAGAAGTTATTTCACGAAACCCTGCTACTCTGTTACGAGTGACAACTCTACCCAAACGCTGCTTTCCTCGGTCGTTAAGAAAAGGCCGTCGGCCAGTTCGTAGTCCGTGGTGACAGCAATGCCTGAAATTTGGGATTCTCAGCAACTTTTCATGCTGAGAGTCGCGGAACATTGAATTTGCTAAAGATTTCCGAAATGGAATGTTCTATGCGTCCAGGTCCATCCACCACTCCGCGTTAAAAGTCTGCTAATTCTCGTCGTACGACCGTAATCACGTGGGGATCCCTGTTCACGTGACTCACGTGAGTACAAATGAGAGCTCCGTCAATGCACTGCCCTTTTATACCTTAGGTACGTGAAACTACCACTGGCTGAATATGGGCATATCGCTACGTCATGACATTTGTCTCCTCGGTATAGATGAGCTACACTCTCCTCAAATTCTCCGTATAAATCTGACGACTCGCCTTCTTTATCACAATCCTCATGAGCTTCAGCCATTTCATATCGCTTTGCAGATCTACGTCTAAAGATTTAATCGACGTTACTGTAATAAGTAAGACGTCACTAATACTGTCTTCAAACGTTACAGGATTCTTTTCGTTGCTCACCTTCATTAACTTACAGTTTTTCTACACTTTGAACAAACTGCCAGTCATCGCACAAAATAGTCTTCCTGTGTAATTCTACAGTCACTTTACGACGACAATTTCCCGTATACTGCTGCGTCATCAACAAACAGTGGGAGAGTGCTGTTCATCCTATCAGTGAGATCAAGTGTATAGAGAACAAAACTGTCCTATCACACTTCACTGCAAGCTCCTGACGATACCCTTGTCTCTGACTAACACTCGGCATCGAGGATGCCGACCTTCATTGTATTACTTCACGTTTCTTCGTGCAACATAGCTGGGAACCTATCCTGTATACTCAGCCCTTCATTAACACTCTGCAGCTTGCCACATTGTCAAACACTTTCCCGGAATCAAGAAACACGGAATCTGCCTTTCCCCTTTCGTCCTTTATACGACGGACATCCAACAAGGCCGGCCGCGGTGGTCTCGCGGTTCTAGGCGAGCAGTCCGGAACCGTGCGACTGCTACGGTCGCAGGTTCGAATCCTGCCTCGGGCATGGATGTGTGTGCTGTCCTTAGGTTAGTTAGGTTTTAGTAGTTCTAAGTTGTAGGGGGCTGATGACCACAGCAGTTGAGTCCCATAGTGCTCAGAGCCATTTTGAACATCCAACAAGAAATGTAACCCATTTTCTTTCTCGACCATTTTCGGTTGAAAAAATGCGAAATTTAGTGTGGGTCATCATCGAATATTCCAGCTTCAGCCCCTTGCGTAGTCTTCAAAATGGCATCTGTAACGGAGTTGTGGGCCAAGCTGGGAGATGTCGTTGAGTTTCGTTTGGCGGGAAAGCAGAAAATCACTGATATTTATGTAGCTTGCAGAACGTCTACGATCTCTGGCAATGAATAGGAGTACGGTGAGTCGCAAAGCGAGGCGTCGTGTCATCATCGCACCAAGGTCACGCAAACCTCTCCGATCTCACGCGTGCCGACCGTCCGACATAGGTGTAGCTCTTGCAATGCCGGAACAAGCTGATACACTCATTCGAGGTGATCGACGGGTCGCAATCAAAACCTCTCTGCTCAACTGGACGTCTCTGTTAGTATTTTTGACACATCCGTTCAGTCGCTGGAGTGCTGAAAGGTGTGTGTCTGCTGGATCCTTCACCGCCTAACAGAAGACTACAAGGAGCAACGAACGACTATCTGTGCGAAATTCCTTCCAAACTAGGTGGTAGATTCTGAGGATTTCTTGTCGAACATCGTCAAAGGTGACGAAACATAGGTTCGAACGGGAAAGCAAACGACAATCCATGGAACGGCACCACACTACATCTTCTCTGAAGAACCAATTCCAAGTCTCATCTTCAGGCAGTAAAGCCATAGTTACTTTCATCTGGGGTTCCGAACGGGTTATTCTGTTTGACAACTTCCCTCGTGGGGTAAAGATCAACTCTGAAGTGTACTGTGCTACACTTAGAAAACTACCACAGACATGGTAATGAACTTCTACTTCTCCATGACAGTGCAATGCCTTATACAAGTCTGCCCACCCCAGAGACACTCAAAAAACTTAATTGGACTGTTTTTCCTCGTCCACTTTACGGTACGGATCTGGTAGATTCCCACTACTGCGAGACGCACTCTCCGACGTCGACCAATAAGAGTGGTACCTTGGGGCATACAGGCCCTCCAAGTAAGGTGACGTAAGGCAATCTCGTTGAACGGAGAATGGGGAATGACAGGTGTATTGGAATCGTGAAAAAAAACCAACTAGCTTTCATAATAAAGGTATGTGTTGCATTTCATTATGGAAGCCCTCGTGTTATCTGAGAAAAGGCAAAGTTGACTTTGCACTAGCGATGCTTTCTAATTCCGTAATGGTACGTTCACTGAAAGTTTTCAAGGATATATTTTACGTATGGACTTTGGATATGTCAAAGAACTCTGCAGGAAATCTATGCAGATATAACTGATTATGTAAGTTTTTATATCCTCTTGACGCAGAGACTTGTTGGCATCCAAGTGAAGCCAGGGCTGGTCGCTAGCCAGTACATACGAGGGGAGAGAGGTGCACATGTGGTTCCGCGCTAAGATAATGAGTAATAGGAATGACGTGCTGTCAACAGAGAGGGTACATTCTGAGTTTGTTGCCGAGTCCGTTTGATGCGGAACGGATAACTGGTGCATCAATGTGTGGGAGTGAAACGGCATGGCAACTCGATTCTCACTCCAAATTTCACAGAACCCGGAAAGGCAACAGGAATTGGTTTCGAAAGAGTGTAAAGAAATATAACGGCAGAAGTTTAAACACATTCGCTCCAGGAGGAAAATTAAGATGGTTTAAAAAAATGGCTCTGAGCACTATGGGGCTTGACTGCTGAGGTCATCAGTACCCTAGAACTTAGAACTACTAAAACCAAACTAACCCAAGGACATCACACACTTCCATGCCCGAGGCAGGATTCGAACCTGCGACCGTAACGGTCGCGCGGTTCCAGACTGTAGCGCCTAGAACCGCTCGGCCACTCTGGCCGGCTTAAAGTGGTTCCTCTAGTATCGTAAGACTGATAAGTTGAAACAGGAAGGAGATCGTATTTAGGACTGTGATGTAAATAACAACCTGCAGTTAGTTTAAATGAAGTATAATATGTGATCAAAAGTATCCGGACACGCCCATGTAATGCGTCGTTGACCAATGATATCACGAGAAGTTGACGCGTCGCGCGCCTTAGCACGATGTTTACGGTATTCGGGAGGCGCGCCGAACCTGTATCGTGTCCGCGTTCTGTATTAACGACGAGGGCCGGTGTCCTGGAAATCTAGATGTAGTTTTCGAACTGAGAGAATATCGTACTGGTATTTACAACGGAAGTAACTAGAAGTGGCAGAAATTAGAACAGCGAGAAACTTATCACAAGGAGTGGTGATCACAAAGCAGATGAAGTTAAGGAATTCTGCCACTTAAGCTGCAGAATAAGCCATGGCGGTCGGAGCAAGAAGGATATCAAAAGCAGACCAGCACTGGCAGAAAGGGCATTCCTAGCCAAGAGAAGTCTGCCTGTATCAAATACAAGCCTTATTTTCAGGAAGTTATTTCTGAGAATGTACGTTTGGAGCTCAGCACTGTAGTAAAATATGGGTTGTGGGAAAACCAGAAGAGAGTCCAAGAATTTGAGATGTGATGTTACAGAAGAATGTTGAAAATTAGGTGGACTTATAAGGTAAAGTATGAGGAGGTTCTCCGCATAATTGGTGAGGAAAGGAATATGTGGAAAACACTAATAACATGAAGGGACACTATGGTAGGACATTTGTCAAGACCTCAGGGAATAGCTTCCTCGGTAATGGACGACTTGTAGAAGGTAAAATCTGTAGAGGAAAACAGAGACTGGAATACACGCAGCAAATGACTGGTGACGTAGGCTTCAATTGTTACTCTGAGAAGCAGAGGTTGCTACAGGAATGGAATTCGTGGAGCAGCACATCAAAATAGTTAGCAGACTTATGACTAAAAAAAAGAATTCTACATCCCGCGTCAGTTATAAGATTCGCAAACGTTTCGAAAACAAAACTTTCTCACACTTTTCTGTCCACACTCTACCACTAACACTGCCAAATCCAGAATAAAATGTCCACCCCGCGACAGTAGAGGATAATGCCAGGAAAAAGATGAAGAGTAAATATTAGCAATTTTACAAAGATCGGAAGCAAATGAACTTCACCGCTTGGGAAGCTTAGGAATGCGCTTCTCTCAGTTGAAGTTTTTATCAATATGTACACCCAAAAACTTGGAGCATTCTACCGTATTTAGTGGCTGCTGTTCAGACGCTACGTATATTGTTGGTAAGACTCTGTTTGTTGTGCAGAACTGTATTTAGTGTGTTTTAGGGAGAGTCCTTTTCAGAGAACCACTTAAGAATTCGTTGTACAATAGAGTTTGCCAACTCTTCTGTTGCTTTCTATCTAATGGGATTTATAGTAACACTAGTACCGCCTGCAGGAGTACCAATATTGTTTGTTGAATTTTCGGTGGAAGGTCATTAACAATGTAAGGGCTCTGTCTTTGTGATTTTCACATTCCTCCATTCACTACAAGTTTCTAACTTTCTGGTACTGTCTAAAAATAAATTATTCACCACAACCTTTTGCACTCTGTAAAGCATGATACAAACGAGCTGTGTGTAAGGCCATCAATACAGAATAACGTGATCTATACAATAAAACGCCTTGGAAGGATCACAAAAAATACCAATTGACATCACGTTGTTATTTAAGGTTTGTAGTGTTTGATTAGTCAGTCTATAAATAACATTCTCACTCTAACGACACGTCTTGAATCCACACTTTGATATGCTAAGTAATCTGTTTCAAATTAAGTGTGTATTTACTCATAGATACATTACTTTTTCGAATATTTTGGAAAAATATGTCAGTAAGGAAACCGGACGATAGGATAGTCTGACGTATCCTATCATTTCTCGGTTGTTCCACTTGACCCATCATTCCGTATTATACAGTATACCTTCACGGTTCGTTACTGCTCCATTACTGCAAAAATTTTGTGTCTCTATCGTGAATATTACTGGTTTTTATAGAACTAACTTTCCATCAGTAGTTGTTTTTAAGTGTAATGTGAAGCGACCTTCCTTACAAAAGTTGTCGACTTTGGTTATGGAACAGCATAATGAGTCTGTCAGGAGAGCACAGTGATTGGATGTCACCTGAGAAAAAAATCCATTTGAGGCATGTCAACCCTTCTAATGTTGCTCAAATCGACTGTTTGTGACGTGATGTGATGTGATTGCATCACTGCTAAAGAAAGACTTGGAAGACCTCATTTACTGAAGGACAGGGACCGTCAAGCATTGCAGTGAGTGGCTGTAAATTACCACATGAATTCAGCAGAAGGAATCACTCATGAGGTCCGACGTGCTGACAGTAGTCTGGCTAACACGAAGACTGTACTTAGACAGTTGAAAAGAGTGGTGTACAGTGGTCGGGCAGCTCCACACATTTCTGCAGTTCTTGCTAAGCGATACTTTAGGTGGTGTAAAGAGCGACGGCACTGGCTAGTGGATAACTGTAAACGACGGATTTGGAGATGATTGATTCATTTACTGATTTTAAGAGGGGAGCTAAAACAGCTTAGGTCTGACCCGCCACTACCCGCACCGAAACTAGGTTTATTCCCTGTACATATAGTAAAGCCAGCCAGTGCCCTTAAATAGTGTAAGGAGTCACTCTACTGGTTTTCTATTACACACTATTTGTTCAGGTCTAGTTGTCCCAAGGATTCTGTATCTTTTACTCTCGAATGCCATGCATTCGAGGATTAGGTGTGATGCAGTTTCTTCACCCTCATCACAGATCCTACATTTAGGGTCCTCTTCCGTTATACCCATTGTGTGTAGGTGTTTTTTTGAAATTCCCATGGCCGGTGATCAGTCCAGTCATTAGTTGGATCTCGTTTCTGTCCAATGCCAGGATTACAGAGCTTCTTTTAAAACGTGGCTTGGGCATCATTAGCTTACCATGTTTTTGTTTATGGATCTTGGTCCAATATCCTACGTGCTGTTTCCTAAGCCAGTTCCGTAGTTCTAATTTGATCATAGCCTTGGTGATTGTGAGGACAGATTCCAAACCAATAAATGCTATTGTTGCCCCCAACCTAGCCAATCTATCGGCATGTTCATTGCCACAGATCCCTGAGTGGCCAGGGACCCACACTAGGTTCACCCTATTGCTTCCCTCTAGCTCCACCAGAGCCCTGTGGCAATCTGCAACAATTCTAGATCTTGTTGCAGGAGCTGCCAATGATTTCAGGGCTGCCTGGCTCTCTGAATACATGTTGATGCTACTGTCATTGTAGCACCTATGCATATTCTCCTCCACACATGCCATGACTGCAGTAATTTCAGCTTGGAATACAGAAGCCAGTTTCCTTAGAGAGATGATGTTCTCCAGTCTTGGCTGAACCCCGTACAACCCTGCCCCAACGCCTTGGTCTCTCTTCGACCCGTTGGTGAACCAACCGATGTCCCCTGTACGGTATGGAACTGTTTCTTCCCACTGTTCCCTGCTTCCAGTTATTATGTTGTAAGGCTTGTCGATGCTATTAGGAGTTATTATATAGTCGGCAGGCATTTCCGTAGCCATTCCTACATTTACCTCACTCACTATGTTAAGTGTGAGATTCCGGATATCCGAATGAGAGCAAATTTTTGCCAGTTTTAAGTCTGTGTGCCCCAGCTGCTGCCTCCATCTTGACCCAAAGGTGATGTGGAGGCAGATTTGGAGTTACGAATCACGATAATCCCTGTGGCAATTCGATGGAAAATTTAGTTTGAACATGCATGGATTACGTTTCTTGCCTTCAAGTTTAAAGCCAACAGTAAAGGGCGGGGCAGGTGGTGTTACAGTATGGGATGCGTTTCTCGTGAGTAGGGAGTCGTCCACTTATTTCGCTTAAAGAAACGCTAAATGCCGAACAATATGAACACAATTCACAGCACCTTGTACAGTGTACAGTAGAGGAGCGGTTCGGAGACGATCATTGTTCGTATAAGCATGATGGCGCATGCAGTGCTGAAGCAGCATGTGTGAGGCAATGCTTTGTCGGCGATTGCATTTCTGGAATGGACTGGCCTGCCCGGAGTCACGACTAGAACACAACTGTACACCTTTGGTATGAGTCAACGTCGATTTCCGTCCGGACTCGCGTGTCTAGCATCATTTTGTGGTTTTGAATTTTGGTAAAGGATGGGCTGTATAAAATAAATAAAATAAAATGAAATAAAATGAAATATTAATTATTTTTATCTGTATGATTGGCTCTCCTATGAGTCGTCAGGTTTTGATTATTCGGTATCAGACGCTTGACAATGGCTTTTTCGTAAAGGCAATGTTACTCGTAGTTGACCGTGAAATAAAACTGAAATAATCGGACTTCGTAATTAAATCGTTTCCAAAGACTGCTGCGGTAGGTGCGGACTCATAAACTAAATCTCAATATTAGAATAATTTGCCAGCCATGTCAATACGTCGTACAGAGGTGACTGTCTACTAAACATAAAAAGTTTACACAGTTAGTTAAATCAGATATATTCAACGAATAAGCCTACAGTTAATTAATTCTACTTACTTTCATAAATATAAATTCTTTACAGATTCGAGTGCCTAGTATGGTTGCAACTCGCAGTAATTTTCTATAACATGAAATATGGCGGTGTGCCAGACAATAAACTAAAATACGTGCTTCTCGCACCACTTCAACCAGGGCTCTTTTTTTTTAATCAAACATACGAGTAACGTAAATGTACTTTTGTTTTATCAGCGACACAGCGCTGCAGTTGTGTGCCATAGGCTTTATTTATTTGTCACTGATTATTTATTTAATTAATATCTCGCGTTTCCGAGGAAACTCACGCTCGGCATGCAAATGTGCCTTTATATTGCCCCCTGAATTGCGAGGCGAAAGGACACACCTGCAGGCGAGCAATTCACCTAAAGGCACAAGAAAATCTAAGTTATCTACAACTATTTACATGACTTACATTATACTGTATATTATATACAAAATTTGAATGACGCGCGTGCCCCGAAAAAGTTCTTATGTTGGCAAAACAGAGTGCGCGCATGCGCAGAAGCGTCTGTGTAACTACGGCACTGCCATTATTTCGTAAATTTAGATCACGCGGCACAGTATTGCAGTTCATATTGTTCGTGTGCGCGCGCATTTCTTAGTCGTTGCACAAAGAAAATATTCCACCAAGATTACATATGAAGACTACATTCTATGACAGGTAACTTAGTTTTAAAATTACAATATTTGTTATAATACAATACAACTTTAGATTGTTGAATGTTCTTAGTTACATAGCATTGCAATGAAATGCTTCAACGAAAAATGTTCTGTTGTTTCAGGTGCGTTGACCTATACACATGGTGTCGTTATCACAGTTCATATTCATCTGCTGCACAATAATTTTTTACAGGTTAGTATCGTCGTGGTAAAGTTTTTTGATCACAGTAACATCGTTGTATAACAACGTGATTAATACATAAGCGTGTCCATTTCCTATTTCCATTATAGTCGTTGTGATGCAGTTCGTTGTGACAAAAAGCATTGTTTATTACAGATCAGACGTGACCCGTCGAGTAATTGGTCCACGTGCAGTTCGTTTTTTTTTTACATTCCGTGGAAGCTTGGTTGCAGAACCTCGGACGGCACATAGCTGGCGTCGATCCTTGGACAGTCCAGGTAAGAGTGTCCGTCACATTTCGAGAACATTTCATTCCCTGAAGTTCCAACCAAAACTCTTCCACCCGTCGTGTTGTTTTCTGGACAGGCACTTTGTGTCCATTTAATCCAGTTAACATCTTGAAGTTGGGTACTGTAGTAATGTCACTAGACGATGCACGAATTATTCACTTCACATAGATTTCTGCGTAGTTGCAGAGTTAGTAATGTTCGTTAATGTCCGTGAACAGAGGTTCACTATGCAATGTCTTTTTGGCACTCGTTTTTGTTCAAATTTTTACATGATATATCAGTTAAAAAGAAAATAAGTAATTATACATACACACGTCACATATTTTCTTTGCATAAACATAATACAGTTGCACATAAACATGTTTACATCATCATTACATAGCTATAGGTTATTACATTGTGTCACATTTGATTACATGAATTGCAGATATTTACATCCTCTTTAGCGGTTTTGCTGGGATATTATCGATGTTTTTTGTGATGTCATCTGAAATTAAGATAGGTTAGACACAACATTCATTACATCAGTAGGCAAAACCAGGCGTTTTCGCTACTCAATAAATATTCAAAATAGTAAGAGAGAGAAAATGTTCGATTCCTCGCGTTTTGTGCGTGTGTGTAGAGTGTCTGTGTGGCCTTGACTACTGATAGATGCTTTTCGTGTTGAGAGATGTGCGTCTAATCTATTTCTCAAAGTAAAAGATCGCTTCACAGATGACGTCTGTCAGTTCGTCAGGTGTCATACCAGGTCAGTGGTACCTACAATAACAAATGTTCCGTGAAAAATTAATATGTCATTCACTGCTACGTAATCATAAATTTTACTTTAATATTCAGTCTTCTCGGTGGTGCCGCGGCGTTGAAAGAAAAGTTCTTCTGTCTTCAACTGCGTCACTGGAACCGCTGAAATGAAAATTTCTATACTACTTATAATCTATGTTGTAATTTGTTTTAGTTCTTGCCACACAGCAGGTCGTTGAGATAACGGTACGTTATATGTCTTATGGTAGAAGATCTTGTGAGGCTTAACTTCAATCTTGTACACATACGTGTTGATAACACCTAATCGTCTGGTAAAAACTTGTAAATATTTGGATGACATTTCCTGTAGTTTTATACGTTCATGTACACTGAGAGCTGTAGCTTCACTTATCTTATGATCAAGCAATGTTTTCAAGTCCATTAGCTCTGCGTCAGATGAGTGTGTTTGCATGTCTTGAATGTCTTTGTCAAGTACTAACTGAACCTTGTACCCTGTACAGTGTTTGTCATGCTTTAGAGTTCTCCTGTCCAAATCAATAATAATTACCCTGCTTTTATCATTTAAAATACATTTACCTTTGGAGAAGTCTATAATGCAGTCCTTCTCGCTCATAATATCTATTCCTAATATGCAATTAGTCACAAGGTTTTGTACAACCAGGAATGGCCATTGTACGGTTCCATTACCTATTTTAACGTTTACAAAAACTTGCTTCGTAACCCTACATGACTTATTACCTAGTGCAGTAGTTATTTTACAGTTTTGGGCAGGAAACTCAGGCACAGGTTCCAATTCACACATCTTTTTATAAAAATTAAAAGATAAAACGCTCACAGCTGCACCTGTATCTAGGATAATAGTAGTTGGAATCCCACCTACTACACCAGTAGTGGATGCTAAAACAATTTCATTTGTGTTTAAACGACATTGTGTACTGTCTTGTAAAAGTTCATCTGATATATTGTTATTGTGGTTGTATCTTATAAATAAAACAGGTAGTTTTTGTTTAGAATTACTCGGCATATCATTATTCTGTTGTTCAAGTGTGGTGTCAAATAACTGATTAACATTGAAGCCGCCCCCCAAGGATTCTTCAGCCACGACCTGGGGCAAAGTAGTGACTGTTTCTAGTTTGTTGGATTAGCTTTTGTACTAGGTACTGACACAGATTGAGGTTGTGCATCAGGTGTCATTTCTATTATATTCACATTCGGATATTGCTTATTATGATCTCCAAGCTTTTGCGGTTGTTGTTGCTGTTGCGCATTATAACTTACCTGTCGGTCGTAAGGTATGCTCCAATTTTGATCTGGTGGCTGCTGTGGTAAAGCAGAGTTTGAATGAAAGTACTGATCGTTACGAGTCCAACCTTGATGCTGTCTTGGCTCGTAGTTATTATTATTTCTATTTCTGTTTGTGTTTTTGTTATTACCTTTGTATCCGTTGTTACCGTTGTAGTTATTATCGCGGTGCCTTTTGTATGGATTGCCGCATGAAATGTTATTACTGTTGTAACTATTGTTTGTATTGGAATACGCGTGTTGATTTTGATTTCCGTACTGAGACGGCATGTGAGTTTGCTGTTTTTGTTGTACCGCGTATCCAACTGTGGGCGCGCCAGTATTGTGTTGGCAAGCCTGCATGTTTTGCATACCACTAGTGTAAACATTGTGGCTGCTGTTTTGCCGCGCGAAGCGCTGATCTTCAAGTAACATGTCAACCGAATCTAAAGCTGTTAAAAAATAATCTGAATCGTCATCCGGGATATGTAGAAGTATTTCCTTAATGTTGAAAGGCAATTTCGCCTTCAACGCTCGGAGTATATCACGTGTTGCGACTGGTTCGTCTAAAAAATGTCCCATGTTCAAGTATTTTTCAAAATATCTACGTAAGTTACCATTTTTACTGTTAAAAGTTTCAGGTTCTAAAATTTGTCTTCTGAGTCGCTCCTGGACGGATTGCGACCAGAATTTGTTCAGAAAAGCACGCTCAAACTCACTGTACGTGCTACATACGTCAGCTTGACTGTATGCCCAGACAGCTGCATCGCCTTGGATGTAACCGACAATATATGAAATCTTTTTCCGGTCACTCCAAGTGCGTGGAAATGCGTTACTAAAAGATTTGAGAAAAATCACCGGATGAATGGTTCGTTTTTCTGGGATAAAAATCTGAAATTGCCTGTGTTTCATTAAGCTTTCTTCTTCCTTTGCATTATGATATGGATTTGTACCACTGTAATTACTGCAATGCTCAGCTGGCGAGTAATTACGATAATGTTGCTGTGGTTTACCATGATAATACCTTGTGTTTGTGTTTGCACGTTGTGGTATGTGTTGTTGTCGTGGTGTGTTTTGTTCTTGTGTGTATGTTGTGTGCGGTATGTGTGCGTCATACTCGAAAGTATATTGATTTCTGAACTGTACATTTTGACTGATATTTTCGTTACATTCAGACTGTGGTTGATCGGTGAATTGTCTCATGGGTGCAGTGACGGATTGTACTGCGTCACTAATCAGCTGTTTGTTATTAGTGATGTATTCCGCTACGGAGTCGTGCACAATTGTTGGTAAATTTTCACGTATGCATCTATCTAAATGTTTGTCTTTGTTCTCTACCCAATCATGAAATTCTTTATTAATATTTTGAAAATGAGCTGTGGCATCAGATTGTAAGATGTCAGTCAGGTGTTGTTCAACATCGTCAAATTTATTCTGCACGTCAGTAATTCGTTTTTCAAGGTTGTCGTGTACTGAAGGATATGTTTGAATTTGTTCAGTAAGAGCTTCACACGTGACATTAAGGTTTTTTAATTGTGTCTGTAAAAGTGCTACGTCATTTGTAGTCTTTTCTTGTCTCGTATTAAGCTTGGAAAATTTCGTACTGAGTTCAGTCATCTGTTTGGTCAGTGTGGCGTCTATAAGTTCCACACGCTTACATAAAGTGTCATTACCTGTCTTGAGTGCTATGAGATCAGATTTAATTCCGTCATTTTGTGTCTTTAACTGTTCATTTTGCATCTGTAAGGTTGCCATGTTTTCGGCGTTTTGCTTCATTAGCATTTGTAACATGTCGGCAATGTTTACCGTTTGCAAGGTCTCTGCCCCCGCCGCGTCATTAGACGTGACGTCATGCATTAACATGGGCTGTGATTGAGACTTTGAAATTTTTGTGGTGGAAGGCCTATTGTCAAAATTTTCGTCAACACTCGCGTCAATGTTTGATGAATCGTCACTACCGGTTGCTGTCGTAAAGTCATTTTCTAACATTTGTCTCTCGTCCGAGTCGGATTGCGTCTGAATAGTACGTCTTTGCTGTTCCATTTTTGCGTATTGTTTTCTAGTTATTACCATGCCACACGTGATATATGTTTCAAGAAAATATTTGACACTGATTTTAAAATAAAATACAGTTGAGTATGAATCGGTCGTAGCAACAATGGCTGTCTTTTAATTTAAAAATATAAACTGAATTTGAGATTATTGGTAATGGCTGCTGGCCATGTTACATGATATCGTACAGAAGTCGGCCATATTGTACACTCGTGTATTGGTATTGTTGCATACGTTATTGTTTAAGGAAAAATACTGAGAATGGAATTTATCACTGAAACTGTTATGCGGAAAAGAAACACTATAGAATTTTACTGAAAAGCTAATACACTGAATTATACGTCTGGTCAAGCCTGCTAATGCAAAGATGCTGCGTCTTACCTTATTTTGCTGGAAGCTTCTTTGCGTCTTCCCGCAAAATATCTTCTGATTTTTCTATTTCTCATATAGTCAAGTCCAGGACCAGAAGGTTGATTTTTCACATGAAACAAAGAGAACAATGTAACAAATGACAAAATAACAAGTCCGACACGCAGTCGCCAATATAAAATAAATAAAATAAAATAAAATAAAATGAAATATTAATTATTTTTATCTGTATGATTGGCTCTCCTATGAGTCGTCAGGTTTTGATTATTCGGTATCAGACGCTTGACAATGGCTTTTTCGTAAAGGCAATGTTACTCGTAGTTGACCGTGAAATAAAACTGAAATAATCGGACTTCGTAATTAAATCGTTTCCAAAGACTGCTGCGGTAGGTGCGGACTCATAAACTAAATCTCAATATTAGAATAATTTGCCAGCCATGTCAATACGTCGTACAGAGGTGACTGTCTACTAAACATAAAAAGTTTACACAGTTAGTTAAATCAGATATATTCAACGAATAAGCCTACAGTTAATTAATTCTACTTACTTTCATAAATATAAATTCTTTACAGATTCGAGTGCCTAGTATGGTTGCAACTCGCAGTAATTTTCTATAACATGAAATATGGCGGTGTGCCAGACAATAAACTAAAATACGTGCTTCTCGCACCACTTCAACCAGGGCTCTTTTTTTTTAATCAAACATACGAGTAACGTAAATGTACTTTTGTTTTATCAGCGACACAGCGCTGCAGTTGTGTGCCATAGGCTTTATTTATTTGTCACTGATTATTTATTTAATTAATATCTCGCGTTTCCGAGGAAACTCACGCTCGGCATGCAAATGTGCCTTTATAGCTGCCATTCCTCCACAGACGACCAGGCAACCCACCGGAAGTCTCCCTTGCTGAGTGCAATCCGTCATGAAGGTGAAGGGTTCTGGCGTGCGAGTATTGTGGTTTGATTGTGTGTTGTAGAACTTCAGCAGGATTACAGTAAAACTAGTTACTTATTACCAATGTAACATGAGGTTTTACTCAAACACTTCTTTTCCCGGCTAGTGATCTTTATTTTGTCAAAGAAATCTCCACCTGGAAACGTGTAGCAATGTAGTCTCTCAAGCAGTGAAAATGGCACTAAGTTCCAGATCTCTTATCGAGGTAGCAGCACTTTTCTTAAACCAAAATTAACAGTTTTGTCACACAATACTACACGCACACAACACTTATGTACTTTCCCAGTCAAAATATTTCATAAAAGTTGTTACGAAATAACCAGGCTTCATGCATAAGCAGGTAAGAATTTATATTACGTAAGATGCTATTTGTACAATATTTAAAGATGATTCACAATCTAAGTTGAATATATTTCCCCAAAGTGAGTTCTGGGCCACTAATACACAATTATTATCGCAATTATGACCAACAGCATTTATGTGCGTACAGAAATTCAATTTAAAACAGCCGCTGCAATATTTCACTAAAATTGCGGCTAACATAAGACAATCACTTGTGTACTCTGCTTCAGGCCCTGTTTTACTACTAACAAGTAATATACATTAAATCTTTTTGCACCTTCACTACATGCATTAACATTTAAAAATATTTCTCAATGTTAATGGCTTATTATTTAGCATTTACCAATAAACCGCGTTGTAGATAATTAGCGCTAATGTCTGCTCTCCTTTGCAGCTGAGCAGAAAACTTAACATTTATATAGGACGAGAACTACGATGAAATAAAAGTTTAAACAAAGAAAATTCATTTCAATCACATAGAACCTCTAATCTTCAAATATTAATTAACAACATAATATAGTTGTTTTACAGACCTCTGTGTTACGAGACATCAATCACGTCCGATCATTACAACAGTTCGAACAAGAAGGATTATTCTAGAAGAATCATAGATAACAAAAGATGACTATTTGCAGCATCTTTTTCCATGAGAATTGTCCAAGATATGATTTTCACAGAAAATTAAATTATGTCACTGAAAATAGTTATTTATAATTATTTTAGTATCGATGAAGTCCTTTTTTATTAATATCACGAGAATGTTCACTCAAATTTCACGCACTATGCTGTCGTGTATATTATTCTGAATAAAATACAGTCATGGATATTACAGGCTGTAGACAGCACAATTTAATATCCATAATAGGTATCCGGATATTTATGAGCAGATAGTGTGTAGCACGACTGCATCCAAGGACCGAATGTTACCGCTAGTTCTATGGTTGAGGGAAGGCTAATTCTCTACTGTGGATACAAACTGAAGCTCATTTATCCTGTGGCATTGCCTTCATCTCAATAAGATCTGTGAACTGTGATTCTACAGCGCAGAATATTAGATTCAGTTGAGAGTACTGTAATCGATGCTGCTGATCTTGTAGACCAAGAGTTTGTGCATGCTGTGATACGCTTGAAACACACTAATAGAAAAGGTATGACATACCATAAAGGAATTATCCAAATGGGACGGGAATCGGTAGATGCGATGTATATGTGCAAATAAATAAATACAATTTCAGAAAAAATGTATGAACTGTTCTGAAAGAGCTTCACAAACTGAGCAAGGCAATAACGTGTTGGCCCGCATCTGGTCCGTTCGGCATTGACTGATAGAGTTCCTAGATGTGCTCCTGAGGGATGTCGTGCCAAAGTCAGTCCAACTGGTGTGTTACATCGTCGAATTCCGAGCTGGTAGGAGGGCCCGCCCCATAATGTTCAAAAAGTTCTCAGGTGGGGAGAGGTCCGGCGACAATGCTAGCTAAGGTAGTGTTTGGCAAGCACGAAGATAAGCAGTAGAAACTCTCGCCGTGTGCAGGTGGGCATTAAATGTAAGCCCAGGATGACAAAACGGGACATACAATATCATCAGCGTACCGCTGTGCTTTAAGGGTGCCATGAAAAAGAAATGGCACCATCACTCCTGGTTGTCAGGCCGTATTGTGGTAGACAGTCTGGTTGACATCACACTATGGTCTGGGGGGTCTCCAGACACATCTTCGCTGGTCATTGAGGCTCAGTTTGAAGCGGGACTCATCACCGAAGACAACTCTACTCAATTCAATGACATTCCAGACCAAAGACGAATCGACAACAGCTTAAATCCCATCTAGCCACCATCCAGATTTAGAATATTACTGATTTCCCTAAATGATTCCTTTGAAAGGCAACGGTCGGTATTCTTATTTGTCCATTCCCAATTCGAGTTTGTGTTTCACCTCTAACGACTTAAATAACGATGGGACGAAAAATTCTAATCTTTCTACCTTTTCTTCTTTTGCGATTGAGAAATGAGATTTGTTAGTTCCCTCAGGGAGACTGGGAGATGCACAGATTTGGATGTAGTGGGGCAGCAGGGAACCATATTCAGGGATGAGAGAGTTGTTTGTGGTGGGCTGGGTTTGGTTCAATTGGTTGAAATGGCTCTGAGCAGTATGGGACTCAACTTCTGAGGATATCAGTCCCCTAGAACTTCGAACTACTTAAACCTAACTATCCTAAGGACATCAAACACATCCATGCCCGAGGCAGGATTCGAACCTGCGACCGTAGCGGTCGTGTGGTTCAAGACACTAGCACCTAGAACGGCTCGGCCATCCCGGGCTGTGTTTCGATTTTTCGACACAGATAGTGGGTTTAAAGAAGAATATGTAGGAACTGCACTCAGTGGCAGTGACTGGGATAGGACGACGGGGGATTTATACAGTGGTTGAGGGAAATTTTTAGAAACCTTGGGTACCAGTGCAGTCACCTGTAGTGCTTCGCTACTGTGGACGTTGACGTGGGTTAGATGTCTGTGAACACGGGTCTGCGCCGTGAAAGGCTGTATGAACATTCCCCGTACATACACGGCTAGTACCTATCAAGGGGAAACAAAAACTGTACAGACGGCTCTAGTATAGTGTCCTTTCACTAAGACTCAGTGTATGTGTTGCTCACAAGCGCCGATGACATAGGAGGGGCGTTAAGTAATAATGAAACACACTCTTTTTCACGGCCAATTTAGGTTGAAAAAATGCGAAATTCGTTGTAGGACATGGCGGAATATTCCCCTTTGATCCCCACAGTTCCGATAGATGGAGGCGCTATAGGTAGCCTTCAAAACGGGGTCACTAACGGAGGTGCGTTCCAAGCAGGGAGCTGTCACTGAGTTTCTATGCCAGAAAACTAGAGTACTGCTGATATTCTTAAGTGCTTCCATATCATCATCAGAGACCCGACAATAAACAGAAGCACAGTGATCGTTGGGCGAACTTCGACCAGTAGAGTGGTACGGTGCGGTCATACAGGTCCTCCTAATTAGGTGCCATAAGGCCGTCGCGTTGAACGGAGATTATGTTGAAAAACAGAGTGTTTTAGCCAAAATAATGGTGATGATGATGTTGAGTTGGGTTGAGGGAGCGCTCAACATCGCGGTCATCAGCAACTTGACGAAAAGTCAACATGAAATCTCATGGGTGGGGACGAAGGCTGTCCGCACATGCAGAGCACTTTATAACGTACTGTAGTCTGCCGACCTTCTCCACCAGTTTAGGGATGAGGCCAGATAGTTGACAAAATTTCACCACTCTGTTAACACTGGTATCGGTATCTGCGAGGACGGTGGCCGGATCTCCAGCACTGCCCTATTATTAGTATACAGGACACACGTAGCCGGAGGAGGAAGCTTTGTGTGAAAGGGCTATGCCCGATGCGCATTCTGGTAAGCAAAAGCTCCTTCCAGCGGCAAGGCTGACACGAAGTCCGCCAAGCTTTTATGGTCGGTTTGAGCCACCGCAGTTCGTTGTCCGACACCTGCAACCATTTAGTCTCCAACTGACTCATGATGCAACTGTCAGAAAATGAGATAATGGCGTGCAACTGGATGGGACATTGATGGACAGCACCATCCCAACATGCTTCCTTGGCAGTTTTATCAGCCATGTCGTTACCCTGTATCCCAACGTGGCCAGGTACCCAGCAAAAGATCACCTTCTTGCCATGGCGTTGGAGCCACTGTAAGCAATCATGAGTGAGCTGAATCAGCGGTTCTACCGGATACATTTGGTGAAGTGCACTAAGAGAGTCGAAACAGACAAGAAAACTCGTACGGTGATGTCTGTTACCCCTCCCCAGTGCCATTAGAATGCCATATAAATCCGCATCATAATTTGTAAATTGTTCTTGTAGACGCACTTTAAAAACCCTATCAGGGAAAACCACACAACAACCGAGAGCATTCCGCTGCTGGGATCCATCTGAATAAATAACGATGTAACTATGGTACATACCTAAAACAGAGGAAAACAAAGTTGTGAAAACCATATGTGGAGTAGAACTTCTCCTTCACTGCGTCAAGCTTAAAATCACTATGGGCCTCCGAAGACACCAAGGCGGCAGTGCGTTCCATCCCTGGGTGTGTATTTTCATACCCTAGAGATCCAGATCCTTGAGGCAGGCCGTAGGACGTATACCAAATGGCAGGGTCGCTTGGGGGCGATTCCTGAACAGTCGTTCGAAGGCTGGTTGGATCACTGAACTAAATTCCAATGACTGGGGTGACGCTGAGATTTTCAGCGACTGTCGAGACAAAAGAAGAAGTCTCCAAAAGAATGGGGAACACTAAGGGGACATTGAAATCTCGAATAAAACCAACCTGCCTTAAGAAAAAAAAAACGCTGCGTTTGTTATTGGACCCACTTCGTAACAGCGACATTGCACTGCAGTAGACTGTCATTAGATCACAGTATGATACGCAATACCCGCATCAGACTGTATGTTGTAGAAAGGGGACAGGATCAAAAGGAGGTTCAACATCATCCCTGTTGTGAACATTTCCTTTATTTTAACGGAACACACTAAGTTATAATTATCTAACATCTTTCGGAAAATCCCCTCCAGTGGCATTGACAACTAGGAAACAGAATAATTTACAATCACAAAACTGTACCAGATTGATTAATAGCAAACAGACTGAATACAATAATAAAAATTATTGCAGTAGAATAGAACAGCTACAAATTCTTCCTCGAAATAAGCTTTAACATTTATAACGCAAAATAGAAGTATACTCTGCAGATAAGCACCATAAAAATAAAAGCCAAACCGCCGGATAGCTGAGGTGCGCAAGGCATGCAACAGAAATAACCAGACAAAATTTATGTAAAATACTGCATCCAAATAGTCGGTGAGAATTTGCATGACACTACTATATATTTAATCTTCTAGCGTTTGGCCAGTTCGTAAACCAACGGTGCATGAGAGGTGTAAGATTAATAACCATCCAGTTGTCCGAGCCACACCTATATGAACACATCTCTATCAGTAAATGTTGTAAGTACTCAGCTGGCAAATTAGCCAGTTATCACTCCAATTTACGTGAGCTATAAATTAAAAGAATATTAAAAGAATAGCTACAGTAGGCGCCCGGAGATTAAGAGACAAATAAATACATCCATGTGGTGTACACTCCTATCTCGGCGAGGCGTAGTGGGCTCGGAAAGATTAGATGGTTCAGGACACCTGGACCGGCTGGCTGTTAGGTCGAGTGCGGACATGGCTCTGCTTTCGGCTGCTTCTCCTCCTCTGTCAGCCAGGCAGATTTCACCGAAGTCCCAATAAAACACAAATGGTAGCGTAATTAACAGAGAAGTACAGAATTTAGTACAGCAATTTGGCCAGGCCTCTACTATTGACAGAAAGTCGCCGTACGACAGTAAAACTTACAGCAGTAAGCCCCACACCGAACCCAGGGTTATTGTGTGGTTTGGCCCCCGGTGGACCCCCTAGGGAACTTCTCACACCAGACGAGTGTAACCACTATGTTTGCGTCGTAGAGTATTCGTGGTGTATGCGTACGTGGAAAACTTGTTTGCGCAGCAATCGCCGACATGGTGTAACTGAGGCGGAATGAGGGGAACCAGCCCGCACTCGCCAAGGCAGATGGAAAACCACCTAAAAACCATCCACAGACTGGCCGGTTCACCGGACCTCGACACAAATCCGCCTGGCGGATTCGTGCCGGCGACAAGGCGCTCCTTCCTGCCCGGAGAGCCATGCGTTATACACACTTTTTCAATAAGTTAACGGAGTCAAATCAATGCAACCTGTAAAGCGGCTAAACGCGTAGCCTAATACAGTTACCGAGCAGGAAGTTGGACTACCAACAACAAATTGTGCCAAAGGCGCGCCACGTCGGTAAAAGGTTAACTAGTAGCCGCCATGTGGGGTGGAGCAAAATCGGTTCAAATGGCTCTGAGCACTATGGGACTTAACTGCTGAGGTCATCAGTCCCCTAGAACTTAGAACTACTTAATCCTAAGTAACCTATGGACATCACACACATCCATGCCCGAGGCAGGATTCGAACCTGCGAGCGTAGCGGTCGCGCGGTTCCAGACTGTAGCGCCTAGAAACCACTCGGCCACTTCGGCCGACGGGGCGGAGCATTAAAGCCTAAACAAACACATTCGGATGGCTAACGAAACCCTAACTAACAGCAGATAGCACATAGCCTTTCGAATAATATTACAGCGATGTATAAGATAGCAATTACACACAAAGAGAGACATAACAATTAAGGTAAAGAGACCCCAGCCTTAAAAACGATAAAAAACAAAGTCAGACTTGGCAGTTTATAACATCCAGAAAGACAGTCAATGAAACTTTAGCTTTTCAGTAATAGTACATGCAAGCCGTGGCACTTGAAGTGAACCAGATTCATATGTAAATGGGGGCCGCCACAAATCCGATACCTGTTATCAGCCGACTAGGAAGCTGAGAGATCCATATTGGAGCATTAAATAAAGAAACAAATTCAGTAGTTTTGTAATAGTGTGCACAGAACTTTTACTGTCTAGAGTCAGAAGCGGAATCAATAACGAGGAGTCTGATATGAAACCGGACGTGAGCCTCTATCAGACAATCAGAAAACTACTGAACAGTCACAGTAGTGATTCAGAAAATGGCGATTATAGCTATGGTTGCTGCCGATGCTCGGCTCACTCGCATCCGATAAACGAAATCGGAAGCCCACAAGACACATCCGGGCAACGAGCCAGGAAGGACACCGTGGAGCCGACACACGACTTTAACAGAGCGGCCGTCCGCCGTCCGCCTCCAGCTCCGGTCGTTCGCTGAAGCACACGACACGCTACTTCCCACGGTACGAGCCCCATACGTGCAGAGGTTTGTAGCAGGCCGCTAACGAGGTACTACTCGCTCACAACCGAGGAGTCCCTCTGACTGTGTCTTCCTGGTATTGCTGCTACGCTCAGAGCCAGTGACTGTTAACTGCAGAACTTGTACTAGCCATCGACTATCGTCACAGTATACGACTCGCCGCCAGGTTACAACTCAGCCGCCTCACCCCGAGCGAACTTTTTCGCCTTCCCGGTCTCACTGTCGCTGCCCTCGCCTCCCATCTCCACGGGAACCACTCCCTAATAAGCAAAGACGTTTTGCTACAGACCGTGGCGCGACGTTTCGATTGTGCAACAGTTCAAGCAAATCAAGCATTTAGATGAAATGAAGTCACAATTTAATTTTAAGGAAGCCAACAAGAAAAGTAAAAAAAGGGGAAGAATGGGTGGAGTACATCATGTGTCGACATAGAACTTATTGGCATTTTGTTCTACTGTCGTTGGCTATTACTTTACTACTAAAATCAGAATAGTATTGCCTACAAAGACATTCGGTTTTTTAAATCTTATAATCCAATGATAGTGTCTGCAAATTCGTCTCGATTCGGTAATCCTTGGGGTGGAAAGAGCATGGGAGGTTTCGCATGAAGGGATCACAAAAGAGGCGGTTGTGAGGTAGACCAGGTGTAGAAGTATGAAACCGCAATTTCCCTGTAGATGATGCTGGTCGTCAGTGCAGGGCCCGTGAGACCGCGTCCGCAGCACCATCTGCTGGCTGACGACGAATGTTAACATACACTAACGGAAGTTCCATACATCGGTATCTTGTCTGATGTTTGGTTTATGGAACGCTCAACTGCGCGGTCGTCAGCGCCCGTACAAAGACCTAATTTTTGAACAGCCGAATTTTTACACACTCCAGAAAAGCCACTGTCACGACTGATGATGATGATGACAACACAAACACCCAGTCCCTGGGCAGAGAAAATCCCTCAACCCAGCCGGGAACAGAACCCGGGACCACCGTGATCCAGAGGCAGCAACGCTAGACACTAGACCACGATCTGAGAAAACATCGGCATCTGTTTCAAACCAGAAGACATGCCGAGTTTTGTGCCTACGAACTACGATTTGCGAACAGCATTGGTTTTCTGTTATCATTTGAAGAAAACTGCTGCAGAATCGCATAGAATGCTTGCTGAAGCTTTCGGCAAGCATGCTCTTGGGAAAACACTGTTTCGAGCGATTCATAAAATTCAAAAGTGGCGATTTTGACGCGACAAAGGACGAGAGCGGGAAACCACCGAAAAAGTTCGAAGACAATGAATTGCAGGCCTTATTGGATGAAGATGATACTCAAACTCAACAGGAATTCGCTGAACAATTGAATGTGACGCAGAAGGCAGTTTCTCACCGCTTGGAAGCTATCGGAAAGGTGCAGAAAGTGGGAAAACAGGTTCCGCATGAACTGAATAACAGACAGCAAGCAAATCGAAGGACCACTTGTGAAATACTGCTCGCAGGTACAAAAGAAAGTGGTTTCTCCATCGAATAGTGACAGGTGATGAAAAATTGATGTATTCTGAGAACCCCAAGCGTCGTAAATCATGGGCGAATCCAGGCAAAACCAGCGACATCCACTTCAAGATCAAATCAATTTGGAAAGCAAACAGTGCCGTGTGTTGGGTGCTATCAGACGGGTGTCATCTATTACGCTAGAACCTGGTGAAACTGTTAACACTGATCGCTACCAGCGGCAAATGATCTATTTAAATCGAGCATTACGTGGGAAACGAGAGGAAAGTGGAAAAAAAGCAGCACAACGTAATTTGCTCCACGATAACGCTGCATCACACACAGCAAAACGGGTCAGGGAAACGATAGAGGCGTTCAGTTGGGAAATACTGGGGCATGCGGCCTATTCTCCAGACTTGAAGACTTTACATCACTGGGACACGCTCTTGCTGAACAACGCTTCAGCTCGTATGAAAATGTTCTAAAATGGCTTGCTGACTGGTTGGCTTCAAAAGAAGAACTATTCTTTTGGCATGCCATTCATTCATAAGAAATGTACAAACAGCAATGAAGATTGTTTTGAATAAAATATTGTCTATGAGTTCCAAACAATAGACGTGCAATTATTGCAGCCAAATTCCGGTTTCGTACTTCTACACATCGTAAATGTCACAAAATTGTATTAAGAATACGAAGAGCGAAAAACGTAATGCTCCAAACGGAGACCAGTATCTGTATTTTCTTTAAGAAGCGAGACGGCATTAGAATAACGAAGCGGAAGCGGCGTAAGAGACGACGGACCAACGAGCGCTCAGACAAACTGCTTGCGCAGCAGGACGCGGTCCTCGCTGGCTGTGAGCGAGCCCAGACAATCCCCTTAATTAACTCCCCGTCACGGGCTACTGGAGATTACCCGGGCGAGCCCGGCCGTGTACAAACAGATCCATCCGCGGACCGTGTTCCTCAAGGCGCCCGCTGCTGGCTGCTCTTCCAGAGCAGAGAACCGCCCTCCCGGAAGGCCGCTCGCTTTGTATCGAAACACTTATCCCCCCGTACAAATGTGCAAATATTTGAAGACCGCTATCACGGAACTGGTGAGCAACATCTACAGTTCCTTTAGAGAGGTTGTGATATTTTCGTTTCCCGTTAAAAGTGAAGTTAAGTGTTCTTTCTACAAATCTTACCTATTAGGCACTTGGGTTCTAATAAGGCTGCACTATATCTGCACTATATCTGGTAGTTTTACTAAGATTTTGTGGACATACAGGCATAGTTCATCAGGTAGAAAGTTCTCTGAGAGATTATTCTTAATCAGAAAATCTGACAAGTGGGGCGAGGGGGGGGGGGCGTCTCCACGACGTTCTGAGCACAGATATACTTCAGTTTTAATTTTATTCTAATAGTGAATTAGGACAACATAATGTGCAAGTAATATGGCGTACTACACTACTAGCCATTAAAATTGCTACACCAAGAAGAAATGCAGATGATAAACGGATATTCATTGGACAAATATATTATACTAGAACTGACATGTGATTACATTTTCGCGTAATTGCGGTGCACAGATCCTGAGAAATCAGTACCCAGAACAACCACCTCTGGCTGTAATAACGACCTTGATACCCCTCTGCATTAAGTCAAACATAGCTTGGATGGCGTGTACAGGTACAGCTGCCCTTGCAGCTTCAACATGATATCACAGTTCATCAAGAGTAGTGACTGGCGTATTGTGACGAGCCAGTTGCTCGGCCGCCATTAACCAGACGTTTTCAATTGGTGAGAGATTTGGAGAATGTGCTGGCCAGGGCAGCAATCGAACATTTTCTGTATCCAGAAGGGCCCGTACAAGACCTGCAACATGCGGTCGTGCATTATCCTGCTGAAATGTATGGTTTCACAGCGATCGAATGAAGGGTAGAGCCACGGGTCGTAACACATCTGAAATGTAACGTCCACTGTTCAAAGCGCCGTCAATGCGAAGAAGAGGTGACTGAGACGTGTAACCATTGCCACACCATACCATCACACAGGGTGATACGCCAGTATGGCGATGACGAATACACGCTTAAAATGTGCGTTCACCGCGATGTCGCCAGACACGGATGTGACCATCATGATGCTGTAAACAGAACCGGGATTCATCCGAAGAAATGACGTTTTGCCATTCGTGCACCCTGGTTCGTCGTTGAGTACACCATCGCAGGCGCTCGTGCGTCAAGGGTAACCGCAGCCGTGGTCTCCGGGCTGATAATCCATGCTGGTGCAAACGTCGTCGAACTGTTCGTGCAGATGATTGTCGTCTTGCAAACGTCCCCATCTGTTGACTAAGATTTCGAGACTTGGCCATGCGGATAAGATGCCTGTCATCTCGACTCCTAGTGATTACGAGGCCGTTGGGATCGAACACCTAGTTCCATATTACCCTCCGGAACCCACCGATTCCATATTCTGGTAACAGTCATTGAATCTCGACCACCGCGAGCAGCAATGTCTCGATACGATAAACCGCAATCGAGATAGGCTACAATCCGACTTTTATCAAAGTCGGAAACGTGATGGTACGTATTTCTCCTCCTTATAAGAGACATCACAACAACGTTTCACCAGACAACGCCGGTCAACTACTGTTTGTGTATGAGAAATCGGTTGGAAAATTTCCTCATATCAGCACGTTGTAGCTGTCGCCACCGGTGCCAACCTTGTGTGAATGCTCTGAAAAGCTAATCATTTGCATATCACAGCATCTTTTTTCCTGTCGGTTAAATTTCGCGTCTGTAGCACGTCATCTTCGTGGTGTAGAAATTTTAGTGGCCAGTAGTGTGTTAAGGCCACTCCGAGAATATCGCAAGAGCAATTTTACATGTCACTGATATACCGGTGCATTCGACGTTCAGCACGAGCTGGCGGCGGCTGCGTGGATAGCACTGAAGCTCCGTAATATCTGGAGCGAGTCCCGCCCGTCCTTTTTTTTAGTTTATATTTTTTGAACAACAGTCATATTACTTCGTACGTATCACATTTAACAGGTAATATGATGGAAGACACATAAATCTGTATGAACTTTTATTTAATTTCCAATGTTCTTCGATTGTTTACTAGTTCTTATTATTACAACAAATATGCGTTTTTAATTTCTATAGGTAAGTTAAAAACATTATCAAGAGTTTTAAAACTTATTCATATTTGTTCGACACGGAATGAGGAGTTGCTTTTCGAAAAGATACTATTAAAGTACATTCAGTACTACATCGACTGTTTCCGGCAGCGAAATTTACGAAAATTTTGCGTCACTCATGGCTTGCATCAAAATTGTCGAAAGAAGGAGAAATTTTTCAAAATGTTTAAGAGTCTGATGTTGTTCCCAGAAAGGCGTACGTGCTAGAGGCTTGAACGTATTTAATTTTAATTTTTGACTTTAGCTTATCTGCTAAAAAATTCGACCATTGCCTCTCGCAATGTAATTTTACGGTTTCTTAAGATTTCGTTGTGATGAAGCTAGGTCGATGGACCGCACAGTTATTTACAACCAGCTGGCTGTATAATTCCTATGCTGAAACTTAGATACGGAGGCTGAGAGACAGGCATGTTTAAAACTGGAAAACTTCGTTTTCGTTACAAACTCTGAAGATTCCGTGAGCGTGCGGGAGACTGTATTCATTCGAAGTAGTAGATGACGTATTAATTTATGTTTTCCATCATTTCTCGATGTTAGACTTGGGATTTCCACGCCTGTCCGTCGTCCTTGTAACTTGTGTCAGCAGATCGAAGCGTATAGGTGCAAAGCAGTTCACGACAGGCATACATTTTCACAGAACTCTGTGCGTTTGATAGTTTACTTGTCGATGATCACAAATATTTTTTGTGATAATAAAGATCATTAAAGAACCAAATAACACTGAAAAATTAATGAAAGTTCATGCAGATACAAATGTCTTTTCATCAAAATAACTTTCAAGTGTAGTATGTATGAAATAATATGTCCAGTGTTGAAAAGAATATAAATAAAAGGCAAGAACATGAGTGGGACTCGATACAGCGTTCCATTGTTTACGGAGCTTGAACACTAACCACGTAACCGCCGGCCTCTCTTTCTCAGAGTTGCAACGCACTGGTACACCACTGCCGCGTAAAATTTCTCTTGCGATTTTCTCGACATCGACTAGGTAGTACGCCTTACTACTTGTACATTATGGACTACTGAAACCCTACAGAGCTTACAGAAAAACCGTGATCTGAAAGTCATGGGCTCATCTTGTAAGAAACTCGTGAAGATACGAAGTCACTGGTACGTATTTCTTTTCTTCTTTGTTACCGCGATTAAGCTTTTCTTCCAACGGTAAACCAATGTGTCTAAAACTCCATAAAGGTCTTGGAGTTTACTGAAAGTCGTCATCGATTCTGAACTAGGAACCGACCAGGTGGTTTCCTATAGGTCCGACGAGACGGTGAAGGTGTGTTCACGTACACTCCGTTAGACCAATTCACGAGTAAATGATGCTGTACATGAATGTCGTATGGAGAGGGAGGAGACAGGTTGAGAGGTTGTGTTCCACAATAAAGTCAAATTTACAAAGAAGTTGGTAGCATCAGACCAGTCACCAGTATGACTTTGTATCGCCTCTGGCACTAGTTCCACACAGTAGTTGTAACTGGTCCTTGTTATGTTGGATTCTGGCACTGGAAGTGAGTTGGCGCCCAGTCTGGCCACACATATCTTCTATCGAGGACAGGTATGGGGATCTTGCTGGCAATTAGAGTACCTCAAGATACGCAGACAGTTCATAGACGCACGTGCCGTGTGTGGGCCCACATTCAACCGTTCAAAAAACTCACCACGGTACTGTTGCATGAGAGGTAACACAGGATGCCCGTAACTTACCGATGCGCCGTCAGTGCTCGCTCAGTCACAACCACTGTGACCTGGAATCGTATCCGGTGATTCCACATAACATGACGCCAGAAGTAGAGGAGTAGAAGAGCGTGCCCTTCTATCAGGTCGCCTCCAATCTCTATGGCACAGAAACACGATCTATCACTGCACATAATGCAGCTTCATTCAGCTGAAGTCCATACTTCTAGATCACTTCACCACTCCAAACGCAGCCGTTTGTGTTCTGGTTTTAACTGCAGCCTATGCATGTGACAGTAATTACCTAGTCCGACTGCTTCTGGTGTCGATCCAGTGATGCGGTACTATAAAGAATGTAGCGGGCACTGATACGTTCTGGCGCTTAATACGTCGATCCTCCGCTGTGGTGGGTAGACATGGTGAAGCGGAACCTGGATGACAAGTATGCCCGCTCTCACGTACCAAATTCAAAATGGTTCAAATCGCTCTGAGCACTATGGGACTTAACATCTGAGGTCATCAGTCCCCTAGACTTAGAAATACTTAAACCTAACTAACCTAAGGACATCACACACATCCATGCCCAAGGCAGGATTCGAACCTACGACCGTAGCAGCAGCGCGGTTCCGGACTGAAGCGCCTAGAACCGCTCGGCCACAGCGGCCGGCTCTCTCGTACCCATGCTGTCTAAAACTCGGCCACAAACCTTAATACTGAACGATTGGACAACCCAGGCAAATAGTGGCCCACAACTAGACCCTTTTCAAAGACCGTCAGGTGCTGATAACGCTGTCACATACAAGTACACGGCATCTCTGTGTCCTTCAATGTGATCAGTCAACATATGAGGCTAGTTACGCCTCTTACATACCCTACCAAGCATGGTAACAAAACTATCCGCGAACAGCAGACACTGCAGCTCTGATCATTACCATATCCGCCGATCTTGTGTACTTGTACGTAGTTAGACTGCTTCCTGTCAACTGAGTCCGGTCATCTTTTTTGTCCGGCATTGTATATTAAGCAAACTGTATGTTGGTGAACGCCCGAAATTCATCCCGGTATAAATAAACCGATGTACAACTTGGCAGGTTCCTCTATTTTTCAGCATTTAGCTCATCCATGGACTACAGACAGCTAGATATGTCATTATTTTTGGTGGACATCACCCCAAAAATGTCCCACTACGTCAGCGGTCCAGGAACTGGGGCATAGCAGACCTTGGAATGTAATAATCCGCTGGAATTCCGGCGCAGAGTTTAACAAGTACCTCAAACAAGGCCTCATTCCGAGAAGAGAACTTTACGAGCAGCGGCACGGTGCTACCGCCGCGCCATCACACGGCGCTATGAGTCAGGGCAAGAACCAGGCGATGTGGTAGAGAGAACTCTGCAGTAGTGAACTGCATCACGTGGTATGCGACACAAGGCAGAATTAATTATTTTTGAAAACATTGTTGGAGAGTCAGCGATCACTATGTAATAGTTGGAATTAATTAGTAGACATTCTACATCGCAAGGCACATTTAATAAAAACGGTGATTGATTTCGATTATCACAGGATCGTCTTTGGACCTTCAATCATAGTGACGGACAATGGCTGTGCACAGAGCAGCAATCGCTCCATGCACAGCCATTGTCCCTCACTGTTACTGAGAGCCTGAAGATGATCATGTGATGATCGAAACCAGCAACCTTGTAATAAACGAGCCCTGCGATATACAGTTTTACAATTAATTTCAAAAACCAAGCAGAATATTTTCACGTTAACAAAACGTCAATTGTTCTCAATGAGCTAGCTCCTAAGTACGCTTAAGTGAGCACAATTAAAGTCGTTTTAACAACAGCACTTCCGGTTGTCTTACGACAAAATGTTCTAAGGTATCACGTACCAGCCGCGTTCACTGGCGTCAATTTATTGTTAGTTCCGCTCATGTTATTTCCAAGTGCGCATGTATGCAGCACTGGCTTTGTTTAGTATCAGAGCAGACGCCTTCTGGCGTAGTACCCTCTTTTAGTATCTTGTAAGTATTGTAACGACAACATGACATATTCTTACGAGTAAGAAGAAGAGATAATTAGACAGCTGACTGAATAGGAGATGGCTGAAAGTGAAGCTGATGAATCCGAGAATGGAGAATTCATTTTGAAGAAATATAGGACCAAGACTGTAAAAATGATTCCACCACCGAAAAAGAAGCATCGAGCGATAAAACAGAAGACAATGGTAACGACGCAGATATTAATTTATCGGTGAAGACGGTAAAGTATTGAGATTACCTGCTTTGCCAAAGAACTCACGCACAGGTTCTCATAACATCCAACTCATTTAGGTGAAAGTGAGAAGTGCTGCGAACACTGCTATAAATCCTCTACAGAGCTGGAAACAGTTTTTTGATTAACAAATTATGCACACAGCGTTATCTAAAGTAAAAGATATATTCAAAACATCCAAGGGGTCAATGTAGGGAGAAAGATGCTCATAAAATTAATGAAATCGAAAATAAAGCCTTATTTGGATTATTGTACTACGCTTGGTGTAAGGCGCATCCATTGGCTACGTCTACAACATTTTGACGAACAGATGGCATAGCGTTTTAAATATTTCGTAGTGAAAAACTTCATCTCACCTTGGGCATCAACAGATTTTGTTTCCTCCTTCGGTGCCTCACACTAGGCTATAAAGAAACAAGACGTGTGTGAGAGAGAGAGAAAGCAAGCAAGTTAGATGGCAGCGATAACACAGGTTTTCAACCTAATTCTTGAAGGAGACGAGATATTGGCAGTAGTAAAGCTGTGAGGACGGGGCGTAAGTTGTGCTTGGGTAGCTCAGATGGTAGAGCACTTGCCCGCGAAAGGCAAAGGTCCTGTGTTCGAGTCTCGGTCCGACACACAGTTTTAATCTGCCGGGAAGTTTCATAATTCTTGAAAACATTCGAAAGGCTTGTACATTTTCTGAATACGTGACAACTGATGAAAAACGAGAAGCACTGCTTGGAAGACGCAGATTCCGCTAGTACATGCCAATCAAGTATGGAGTAAAGATTTTTGCAGCAGTGGGGTGCCAGAACATTTTATACATTCGACATGAAGGTGTATGTTGTACAACAGCCTGCAGGTCTATGCACATGAAACGACGGGCCATTTGAACTCGCTCAGAGACTGTCAACCTATTATGGACACAGGGCCGCGCGGGATTAGCCAAGCGGTCTGAGGCGCTGCAGACATGGACTGCGCGGCTGGTCCCGGCGGAGGTTCGAGTCCTCCCTCGGGTATGGGTGTGTGTGTGTTTGTCCTTAGGATAATTTAGGTTAAGTAGTGTGTGAGCTTCGGGACTGACGACCTTAGCAGTCAAGTTCCATAAGATTTCACACACATTTTAACATATTAATACAGGGTGCAATATAACTTCCGACAATTATCATACAAGTTTCGGGCTTGCAAAAACGCTAATGACACTGAAGACGTGCCTCGTTGGTACTCTGTGGAAGAAAAGAGACAAATCTCCTTGGAACTACTAACACCGGAAACCGACAAGAAAAGTCATCTACGTTTGCGTAAAGGAAAATTGTACCTTAGTCTCTTACGTGTCGAAACGAAATAGTGCGGTGTTACACTTTCTACGAAGCATCACTATGGAAATACTGATGAAATTACAGGATATGATAAAAAGACAGAAATGACTAAATTATGTAATCTTACTACTGGAGTTGTCGTGATAGACGGAATCAGTGCAACACATATTGTAGCTATAAACACAAGAAAATAACCAATGGCTACATTTTGCAGCATCATGAACGCATCTGCGATAAATGATGCTATTATTTCAGCACAAAGAAGAGATAACTGAGGAGAATTATTGTGGCAGCTTTCTTTTGCGCTTCTGCAAGACCGTCTTCAGCAAAGGTCAAGGCCAAAAATTTTGCCGATAAATGTAACTGAGAGAATTGGAAAGCTCTACGGTGTGCAAAGTTCTGAAGCGGGAGCAACGGCGAGCTTACGAGTACAAGGTGTAGAATGCAAAAGCAGAAACAGAAAACTTTGGTATATTTGTAAAAACTACAAGAAATAGATTTGTCTTGATCGTTCTATTATTGTATGCCAGCCAAGACTGTATTGACAAAATATCCCACTGAATACGAGCACTATTTTGATAGCAGCTTATTTTTGTCTGTCTTTGTTTTGTGTAAAGGTTTCTGACAAAAACATCAAATTCTCTTTTAAATAGATATATTATAAGTCCTGATAAAAATACTACTTGATTTACTAACACTTCCTTCCGTAATGTATATCGGAATGCAGATTAAAAGCGATGGAAACTGTTAGGGTGTGTGGGACTCGCTACTGTACGGACGTCGACATTCAGGGAGTATACAAGGACAGGTTAACGGATAATTTCTTTTGAAAATGATTATTAATAGTTGCACGCGGTTCGAGTGAGAGATCAGGATGAGATTAAATCGGTTACTTACGTCAACCTCGATAACACAAAAATCCGTAAACACGACAATCGAACCGACCAGTCTTACAAAAATGTATTTAAAAAATAGAGAAATTAATGTTAGTTGTACGTTCCATACTTTCACGGTGGGTTTTTGCGATCTCGGGGTTAGCGCCGCGGCCAAGGCATATTTCCGTAGGTCATGAAGTCCATAGAGGGCACACTCATATTCATACCTTCCCGAAAAACTGCGACCACCATATCAACCAGGTAACAGAAGTGGTCCAAAACATTGGTGAAATGGGGTGAGAGAGTCTGTAAACAACATCACTTTGGGGGAAGAAATAGGTCATTTGGGATCTGCTTGAGAAACGAAACTTCCTGGGAGATTGAAACTGTTTGCCGGACCGAGACTCGAACTCGGGACTTCTACCTTTCGCGGGCAAGTGCTCTGCCAACTGAGCTACCCAAGCACGACTCACGCCCCGTTCTGACAGCTTTAATTCTGCCAGTATCTCGTCTGCTTCAATCGCACGGGGCGTGAGTCGTGCTTGGGTAGCTCAGATGGCAGAGCACTTGCCCGGGAAAGGCAAAGGTCCCGAGTTCGAGTCTCGGTCTAGCAAACAGATTTAATCTGCCATGAAGTTTCATATCAGCGCACACTCGGCTGCAGAGTGAAAATTTCATTGTGCTTGAGAAACGCCAGCTCTGACAAGGAGAGACATATGGCGGTACTTCCTAATGGTTCTGGACCTTCTAGTGAAAAATAACCGAATAATGACAACGTCTTCTTCACTTTCGCAATAAAAGATCACAGATCGTGTCAGCAGAGTACGAGGAGATACGGTATCGACACAGTGTTTAAACCAACAAGGTAGGTTCTTCAATATTTGAACACTATAAACGCCCGCTTGCCGCAGAATGAATATAGCAAACCTCTTCGACATGCCGTGTTATGTACCCATGAACTACAAAACAAGACATTGACACCTTGCTTTTGGAACACAACAACAACTGCCGGCCACTGTGGCCGAGCGGCTCTAGGCGCTTCAGTTCGGAGCCGTGTGACTGCTACGGTCGCAGGTTCGAATCCTGCATCTGGCATGGATGTGTGTGATGTCCTTAGGTTAGTTAGGTTTAAGTTGTTCTAAGTTCTATGGGACTGATGACCTCACATGTTAAGTCCCATAGTGATCAGAGCCATTTGTATCATTTCTTGAACAACAAGAACTGCCCTTTAAGAAACACGGATAAATCGACAGCAGCAGGTCATGCACTGGTACCAGGGAAACATCAAATTCGTTTCGTCGATAGAATGGTTTTGTGAAGACTCGATCATTGGTTCAAATGGCTCTGAGCACTATGGGACTCAACTGCTGAGGTCATTAGTCCCCTAGAACTTAGAACTAGTTAAACCTAACTAACCTAAGGACATCACAAACAGCCATGCCCGAGGCAGGATTCGAACCTGCGACCCTAACGGTCTTGCTGTTCCAGACTGCAGCGCCTTTAACCGCACGGCCACTTCGGCCGGCGACTCGATCATTACTGGGATTGAATGTACAGAGAGTCCACAGCAATTCAAAAGCGCAAAACAAAACGTTAACAGAAAATAAGTAGCGTTTAAATTAGACGAGTTGTGCGCGTTAGTGCTAAATAAAGCCATAAGTGTCAATTCTTCCCCACTAAAATCTGTGCCGTACATGTCGGTGCGAATTCGCGCACATATTTTTGCACATACTCATCTTCGTTCCAACTGTGACACATTAAATTCCTTTGTCCATATCGAGAGGAGTATGACTTCCTGCTGTCCAGCCATTCCACTTTTAAACAATTCCTGTGAGAAATCGTATATATTTTCCGTTACGTAGGGTATTTTTATTCCTGCCATCAAAACTTTCTGGAACGATTTGCACTACACCAACTCTTGTCAGTGTAATAAACAGTCCATCCAACAATTGCAAAGTACAACAACGTGTTTCTCTTTTTTGCTACTCGGTTATTTTCCATCAGCATATGTTTTTGTTGTATCAAGAAAGTCTTCAATCTTCAACATTTCCGACACAGCTTTTATTGTTGGAATCTGCTTTTCCACAGTGACATCGTGGCTTATACTTCTTATAACTCCCAGTACAGACTCTTTCAATGTAAACACTGTCACCTGCAGTATTTTTACGGTGATACAAGACATGAAGTTTCTCTGTACCCTCTGAAAATTTGCTTCACTGTACATTCACTACTACCGAGATATTCTGAAGTTATATTTATTGGCTGTGATGCGGAATTAGTCGAACCCTGTTCATTGTGGTCCTCACAGTAAGCACGCACGCAGATCACCATGAAATTTTCACAAGTGAATCAAGGACGGTCAAGCACTTTTTTTTAATTTTAATTTCGTTCGGTCCATTTGTCGCAGCGGGCGTTCCATGACACCCGTTCAGGTTCATCGTTGATCCATTCACTCACTTTTTTTTTAAAATTACGGAATGCAGGTAACCCACTGATCGAACACGCAGAGCTACTGTGCCGACGAGTATTCGGCTCCCGACCGTGCACTGGATCACGTGACACAGAGCTCAACCTGTCTACACACTTCTTCCACCGTCAGGCCACCCTGTGTGAGTGGGAGGAGGAGGAGGAGGAGGAGGAGGAGGAGGGAGAGAGGAAACCACGAATGCGTGTTATTCAGATGGGACTGCAGTTGTACTGCATATGACTTGGTTTCATGTGTCCCGACAACATGTATCACAAAAGAAACAAATTTACAACATTACTTAACCATTTCTGGGGCGCAAAAGAGACTATATAATTTTTATTTGGCATTTTTACACTCGGATTGCAAAGTAATCATAACTTATTGAGTTTCGTAAGCGAAAAAAGGTCTTTCATACATACCCATATGTTGAACACTGTAAAGGTCCGCTTGCCACAGCAGGAATATAGCAAACCTCTTCCTGTTTACGAACTCGTTATAGTGGCTTGGAAACTGTCCTAGAGGAAAACCATGTAGATTTCCTGGACAGCTTCACCGTAAAACAGTTGCCTTGAAAACGGAAATTACATTACACATCTACCCACACGCCCAAGTGCGCTTTCAACTGAAACGCCAAACAATTTCGAAAACAGCACGAAAACCGATGTAGGACTGGCGACGTTTTCAAAAGTTTAAACAACTATCCTTGTAATTTTTTCAAGGTCCAATGAATTCATCAAACCTCGCATTTTCTTTAACGCCAATGAGCTTAGTGAACTGGACAGAGTTTTTCCATGTGTTATGCCTTCCACAAAGTGATTTTCTTAACTCCATCGCCATCAGATGAAAAATAAGTTGATTCTCACTTTTCAGTTTCTTACTGTGGACAGTGTGCAGTGAAGTCCGCTTAAAATGCAATCTATTACGAATGTTCTAATTTTCATTCCTTCACTCGTTCTTCCGCCATAAATTCGACAGTAGCTGATTTTAAATCGAAAAATAGTTCCCAGCGTGCCCCTTCCCTTAACCGACGTACTTTGCAGTGATGTATGAAGTCTCCATACTCTTCGTATAATCCCATGGAAATCTGTTGCAACTGACTGTGGTATAATGCGTACGACTTTAGGAATTTTACTATTGGTACCACCAGTATCTTCAAGTACTCCCTGACTGAAAATTTAGCACAGAGTGTGTATTGATTAACAGAATAATTGTGCCAACGTCGTTTCACAGCAAATTTTCAGTACCGGTCGATTTTGCGACTGCAAAGTACACTAAGAAGTTTCGGCCTCCTCTTCTTCACTCCCATTCATTTTTAAAGACTTGTGAGGAGAGATTGATAGACTATCTCTATTTCATCAGCCACTGGAAATGTCAACTTCAGTTATAATACCATGAACAACTAACGAAGGGTATGTAACGCGGACACCACCATTCTGCCGTACTAAAGAGAGTCGTGCCGACTCAAAAATACCACACCTCAGCACAAAATTAAATATCGCGCTGTTGTGAAGGAGGGAATAAAGCAGAGACAGGTCAAGCCTTGGCCCGCACGCAGCCAGCACATTTTTGTCGTGTGCGCAGCGTGGTCTAGGGAGACTTGTCACGGTCCGGGCGGAATCCCCGTCGGAGGTTCGAGTTCTACCTCCGGCATGGGTGTGTATATTGTCCTTAGCTTAAGGTAGTTTAAGTTAGATAAGTAGTGCGTAAGCTTAGGAACCGACGACCTCAGCAGTTTGGTCCTTACCACAAATTTCCAAATTTCTCGTGTGCAGTTCGGCACGTCGTGGCCGGCCCTCACAGTAATGGTGCGTGGTTTCACGTAAATACGAAGCTGTTATTAAACTACGAAGACATTTACAACACGACGAAAGACAGGACTTGATTTCTAGCTGATGGGAAGCACCAACGTAAACACTGCAACGACGAATACTGAAATGGAAACACTGTTCAGACGTCCGGCAACGTAGCATGAGCGAGCGTAACGACGCAAAAGCAGATAAACTTAACACATGATATTAGAGCTTTATTCAGAATTATGTGCGTAAAAGCGTAACAGCTGTAAGAGGCAGTTTTCGTCCTGTTATTAAATATGTGCATAAAACCACAACAGCTGTGATACGCAACAAGAGAACTAGCACTGTTTTCGTTTTCTTAATATTATCACCATTATCGGTATTTGTGTAAGCTACGTACGCCTTTATTACGATAAAACTACTAATAGGAAACCGACGAAAATCTTCCTGTAAGTAGAGAAAAGTTGTAGCTTTAAACTGTTCCAAGGAAATTTTTCTTCTAATTTTGGTATGGTTTCTAGGAATTCTCACAGCTGACACTTATAAAAAATGATCAAAAAAGCACGCTTTCTTTTAAATATGACCGCAATTGTTCCGACGAAAAGCGGCCAGATGACGTCACGATCCTATCGACGCTTGGATGTTCGTAACAGTTCGGCCTGCTGAACATGCATAAATTCGAAACTGTCATCTGAGTCGTAATAGCTTCTAATGATGTATCCAGAATTAGACAAAACGTTACGCTCAGAAATAAGGGTCGAACGACGTCATAAGGCCCAAAAAACGTGTCACCAACGCCATGAATATTAATGTTTAACGTTCAGAGGACAATGACGGCAATGGATTCCAGTTACCGGCTCGGCTTAACGAACTGAGCAAGAGTGTTGAAAGGGTGAAGTGCGTTACTCTGTCCCCTTTCCGAATATACTATCTCTGTAATCTTGAATGATTTACAGACTATGGAAAATGTAAATATTGTTGGCCAGATAAGAATTTGAACTGCGTCACTCTCGAAAGCAAGCCCAGTGTGTTCTTCGCTACGTCACTGGGACGATCTACGTCTGTGTCTACATCCATACTCCACAAAGCACTGTGAAGGGCACGGCATATGGTACTTCCCACTATACTAAGTATAACATTTTCCAACTCGTTCCCTTCGTATGTGGAAAGCGAGTATAATTTCTTAAAAAGCCCTGTGCACGGTGCAGTTAATCTGATATTGTCTTCGCCATTGTGTCCGCCCCCGGTATCTGAGTGGTGGTTGGCCTTTGGCTGTGCTGCGGTGAGGACGCGCTGTTTGTGTTCCTGCCGCGGAGCGAGCGCTCGTGTTGTTTACATCGTACTCGGCCGTTTCGCACGTGCCGTACTCAGCATATAGATCACTATGGTGCACCAATACAGAAAATCGACGCTCAAATTTACGTTCCGCAACGAATTTGCACGGCCCAAAGCACTCGAAGTCGAACGATTTCTACGAGAAGAAGTTAAAACCCCGGCGACGGACATTCTCGGCACACACTTGTCCATTGTGAGTAGTATCGTATATGTCAAGATCATCAACGACGCAACATGTGAACGGATCCTTCGGGAAACGAAACAGGGCCTCCGTTTCTGCCCTGCTGATGGCAATGTGGGGACTGTGCACGTCGATTATTCTGGCATGGGACTCCGCACGATCAGACTTTTCGAACTTCCTTTCGAACTACCGACGGAGGACGTCGTGACAGCGCTGCGCCCCTACGGCACGGTGCATGATAATATTGCGGAAAAATGGACGCAATTCCAGACATATCCTGTGCTGAACGGAGTCCGCCAGGTCCGAATAGAACTTAAAAGACATGTACCTTCATATCTGAATATCAGTGGCTGCCGTGCCATCGTCATCTACGATGGGCAACCGAAGACCTGCTCTGGTTGTGGGAAGGTGGGACACCTCAGATCCAAATGTATCCAACGTCGAATCACTCAACTGCCACCGGCTGCCGCGGACCCGCCGTCGCAGCCGACGCTGCTTCCCGTTACTTATGCAGCCGCCCTCACGACAGTTACCACTTCACCACGACAGAAGACATCCACTGTTGGGTCGCGGCTCCATCCTCCAATACAGGGCGATGACGACACACCAGTTCCACAAGCTACGGACTCAACTCCGATGCAGCCGCCCCCGTCGACGGATAACAAGATACATGACGACAGCATGGCCGTAGACTCGCTTAATGTGCCTACGGCTGCCTTTGTGCCGGAACGTTGTGAATCTTTGCCATCGTCTGACACAGAAGGACACACCAGCAAGCAACGCTCTCCGAAGCGACGTAAGCGGAGGCGTAGAGCAACTTCCGAACGGGATGCGACGCAGCCTCCAGAGGACGACGACTCCACCTTCAATGACGACGCTACCACAGAGGCAGCCGCCATTTGCTGCAGTGTGGCATCACCGAACTGAACTGAGGACAACCCACACATATCGACAGTGGCAAAATCGGATGCCGATACGCAGGACAGATGCTGCCCACCACCTTCTGGAGTGCATGCACCCATGCCGTGTCCTGAGGAAGCTAGGGAAACCGATCTTGCTTTGAGTTCCCCGACGTGGGTGGATGACCACGACGACGACAGCACCATTTAAGTAACGCCAACAGGGCCGACGCCATTGGCGCCGGCTCTCTAGAAAGGACAGAAGGTGAGGTTTGGGGGGATGCGGAGGTGTCAATACAGTCGGAAGCATCATAGGTAATTCCAGTGTTAATGGATAACTTAGCACCTGCGGTTCGGCAACAAGCTTATCGTATCGCCACGCTTAACCTCAACACGATACGAACGGCAGTGAAGATCCAGTTGCTGCGTGAGATGCTTCGTTCTTCGGATGTTGACATTGCCCTGTTGCAAAAAGTGTATATAGCGGCCCTCCCTGTTCTCTACGGTTATGTGACATATATGTCACCGGCGGACCGAAATGGCAGCAGTACGGCAATACTAGTGCGCGACGGAATTGCCATCGAAGAAGTGACTTACCTTCCGTCAGGAAGGGGGCTGGCGATTACAGCACTGGGCACGCGCATCATTGACATTTACGCTCCATCAGGCACTGACCAACACCGTGAACGATCGCTGTTCTACTCCGAGAATATCGCCCCCCTCTTTATCAGTCGCTTCGGTCAATATATCTTCGGCGGCGACTTTAACTGTGTGCTCCACCCCAAAGACCAAGTCCCTCATTTCTCGACTTGTCAAGAACTTCGGCTCCTGGTTCGTGATATGCTTCTCACCGACACGGGAGAGACAGTGCACGGTGACCGTCCCGGGCCGACATATCTTACTAGTCACTCAGCCAGTCGCCTAGACCGCATTTATGTCTCACGAGCTCTAGCGCCGGGGGTATTGGACGCCGAACGTTAGCCGCTTGCCTTCTCCGATCATAGCGCTTTCATATGCACACTCACTCTACAGCAGCAGCGGATATGGCGCAGCCGAGGACCCTGGAAGCTGAATGTGGCACATCTTCAAGCCCCGGAATGCCGTCAGATTATCGCCAACACATAGATGGATTGCGAACGTCGTCTTCCCCGATTCCCTTCGACTCTAACATGGTGGGTGGAATGTGCAAAACCAGCGTTTCGGCGTGTGCTAACACAGTTCGGAAAAGATATCGCAGCGTGGCATCGTCACACATTGGACTTTTATTACACGATGCTCCCCGAACTCGCCAGCCAACCACCATCACCAAACCGACAAATGGAAAGCCGCCGAATTAAAGGTAAAATATTGTCGCTTACGAGGAAACGTTTGGAGGGGGTCGTCGTGCGATCGCGACGTCAAGACCGAGCGGAAGGAGAAAACCCTTCTATGCATCACATCGTGCTCGATAGCCGCCGACGCCGACAGCAGCTGATCACGGACCTCATATTGCCAGGTGGTAGGGTCGTAATGACTCAGGCGGCGATTACAGAAGCCTTTGCAGATCACTATCGCCCGTTTTACGACGAGGTGAATGCAGGGGAAACAGATAAGCACGACATACCGCAGCACGTGTCGCACACCCTCGACAATGGAGCAGCGGCGACGCTGTTAGCTGAACTTACATGGGACGACATCGAGGACGCGCTTAACAAGGAAGCACTCAACAAATCTCCCGGGCCAGGCGGACTGCCGCTCGAGTTTTATCGGACTTTCCGCGATCTAATGATGCCCCGATGGATCACTATGTACCAAGAACTGATGATCCCCGGTTCCCACGTGCCACCTGGATTCGTGGAAGGTCTCCTCATTCCGATACACAAGCCTTCCAGAGGTCGGACGGTCGAGGACTACAGGCCAATTACAATGCTCAACGCGGACTATAAAATCTTCGCCTGACTACTCGCCCGCCGCATAAAGAAGGTTCTGCCCCTACTCCTCTCCATGGAGCAAACGACACAGGGCGGAGTGACCAACATGCAAACGGCAACCAGCGAATGCAGGGATTTAATAGCTATCGCCACATCCTGTCGCCTTCGAGCTGCTCTGATCTCCATTGATTTCGACCACGCCTTCTACAGAGTTCACCACATGTTCCTTCTGTCCGTTATGGCCCGCATGGGCTTCCCGCCTGACTTTCTCGACATCTTTCAGCGCCTTTTCCGTGGAACTGCATCCCGTGTACTGGTGAGTGGACGGATTGCGCGTCCCTTTCCGATCCGACGGTCAGTTCGCCAAGGATGCCCACTCTCCATGATCCTTTACGCGATCGCACTCGAACCACTTGTCGGAGGGTTGACTAACAGGCTCTCGGGCATGTCATTGAGGGATCACACATTTCACTGCAGGATATATGCTGATTACCTTCTGTTTCTTGTCCGATCTGGTGACGAGGTACGCTCGGTGATACAATGGATCAATCGCTATGGATTGGCAGCGGGTGGCCTCATGAATGTGGCCAAGTAGGCAGCGATGCCCATTGGGAGAGGTCTACAGGAGGACGCTTTAGCTCCACTCCCACTAGTCAACAATATCCGGTTCTTGGGCATAACATTTACACAGGATTTGCGCCGCACGGCTGCCATGAACTACGCACGATTACTACAGGCAATACGCACAGAAGTTCGCCGGAACCTACTTCGAGAGATGGACCTCATAGAGCGTGTGGAATACCTCAACCTTCACGTGGCGACTAAGATGATCCACATGGCTCAGGTCCTACCGATATCGACAGCGATGGCACATAGACTGGAAACAGCGTTTGGATATTACGTTACCGCCGGACACCTATTCAAAGTCCGCTACGAAACACTCACCCTCCCCCCGCGTGATGGCGGACTGGGGCTTATAAATGTACGAGCGAGAGCTACATCGTTATACTTGTGCACAATGATCAAATTGTGGACCCACAAAGATGCTTCCCTTACGGGACGTCTGTTAGAGGAATTGCTGCCGGCGTCTCTTCTGCCACCTGTCATGACTGCGCACAATACACCCTCACTCTCGCACCTCTTTGCGTTTATTCTTGAGTATAGTTACGTGCACCCAGACCTTCCCAACACTCGCACTCCCAAGGCGAGAGACGTTTACAGGCTGCTGCTAAGGTCCATCCCTCGCAATGTGATTGAGAGGAAAAGCCCGACCACCCTGTGGCTGCAGTGTGGAGAGCGGTCCAGAAGCCGTTCCTCCCCACGTGGGTACGAGCCGCGTGGTACCGGGTGGTGAACGGGAAGGTTGTAACACGACAAAGGCTACACGCTATTGGAATGACGGATTCCCCCCTCTGCCCACGTTGCCACCTCGTGGATACTGACGAACACATGTGGATCGGCGTTAGAGGTATGGCTGCTAGTGCAGAAGATCCTCGCCTGCTACCTACGTATCGGGCCTCGCACAATTGAGCCACGGCTCCTCCTTTGTCCGGAGGATACTTATTTCCCACCTGCGAAGACTCACGCCCTCACATTGTTTAAAGGCATGTCCATATACTACCTCTTTCGAGTTGATGAGAAGATGGTACTTGATTACTGGCAATTTCTCCAGGACAGTCATAGCACACTTGAGTGTCCACTCCAATACCGACAACTATTTGCGCAGTGTCTTCGATAACCCCCCTCACTGTTGGGGAGTACCGGGCAGAGGATGACCGCCGTCATGGAGCTCCACACGCTGCGAAATGTTTTATGAATTTGGAACATGGAGTCTGTACGCAGATGAGCCACGCACATGGTATGGCGTGCGGGATTTGGTTACATCTTTCTTTCCTTATTATCTATCATCATACTATTAGTTTCGAATTCTATTTCTTAGTTTAGAAGGAACTTTGTTCTGTTGTTGCTACGGATGTACATTCTACTTTTGTTTGTCGTAACTGAACGACGCCTTTTTCCACATAAAAAAAAAGTTGGTAGAGAAAAATTTACAATTACAAAAAAACTTAAAATAAAAAAACAACAAAAAAACAAAAAAGATACAAAAAAACAAAAAAGGAAACAGTGGTCAGTGTATCTGACTAGTAAACGGGAGGTCCAGGTTTCGGATCCTGGTCCAGCACAAATTTTGAACTTTCCCTACTGTAAAAAAAAAAGATTGATAGAGCGTCTGCTATGTAAGCAGGAGATCTTGGGTTCGAGTCCTGTATTTAAAAAAAAAATAAAAAGAAAAAAGAAGTGGTCAGCGTGACGGATTGCCGTTCCACGGGCCCGTGTTCGATTCCCGGCTGGGTCGCGGATTTTCTCCGCTCAGGAAAAAAAAAAAAGTGGTCAGCGCGGCAGAATGTCAATCCTCAATCCTACGGGCCCGGGTTCGATTCCCGGCTGGGTCGGAGATTTTCTCCACTCAGGGACTGGGTGTTGCGTTGTTCTAATCACCACCATTTCATCCCCATCGACGCACAAGCCGCCGAAGTGGCGTGAAAGCGAAAGACTTGCACCCGGCAAACAGTCTACCCGACGGGAGGACCTACTCACACGACATTTACATTTATTTCGCCATTGTGTAGGATAAATACGTAAAGTGTGGAGCGGAAGTGTGGGGACAGGCATAGTAATATCCAATACTTAATAGTGGTTTTTGAAACATTCTAAGTCAGTACATTAAATGTATTCGCAATTGCGAATAATGACTACCATCAGCTGTAGAATGGCATGCCGACAATGAAAATTTGTTCCGAGCCGGGATTTCCCGCTTATCGCGAGGGGTCGCCTTACTATTTGGCTATCCGTGCACGACTCACGGGCAGACCTAAACTCCCATGTGTCGTCAACCATGCGTTGTCATACACCTACTATGTATATTCCCGTACAGGTCAGACTTTGTACTTTAAACTTGCTTGCCCGGTATCGGAAAACACGATATTACAGTGCCTGTGTTATTCTGATTACCATTAAAAATTCCTCTGGACATGCATGCGTGTCCAAACGACATGTACGAGTCCAGGTCGTAGACGCATGGTTGACGACATATGGGATTTTCGGTCTGGTCGTGAGTCTCGCACGGAGAGCCAAATAGTAAGGCGACGGCTCACGATAAGCGGCAAATCCGAGTTCGACTCCCGATCCAACATAAAGTTTCACTGTCGTCGTTTCATTCTACAGCGAATGGTAGTCATTATTCGCAATTGCGGATATATTTAATGTATTTCATAACTACTGTGGTCGCCGCAGTGGCTGTTCCTTTGGGCATGCATGCACGTCGAAAGGAATTTCACATCGTAATCAGAATAACACAGGCACCGCTATATCGTATTCTAAATAAGCTTCACGGACTAGCTGACTTCTGTCTTCGAGTGTCTGTGATCTCAAGTTTTTTAACAGTTCTGTGGTGCACCTCGTACAAACGTGTTACCATTCTCGCTGCTCATCTTCGTATTTCCTCTGAAGGTCCTATTTAGTATCAGTCCCACAACTCTTCACTACCGTTCTTATGTGGGCTGCACAAGTGTTTTGTGGACCGATCACATTTCCATGATACCCAGCCAAGGGCCCGACGTGTGCCACCTGCTGCCCTACAACTGATGCAGAGTTATCTTTTCACAAACTGTTATCGAAAGTTACTTTCATTTAGACAGATTCCAGTTTGAACGAAAATAACAATGTAGACTTTTCTGCGTCTTGTGGAGTGCACAACTTAAATTTCTGAACATTTAAACGAAGTTGAAAAGTCATTTCTAAATTTGAAATGTGCGATCTGATCGATCCGTAAAAATTTTGGCAGATGGTACTTCGTTACAGATAATACCATCGTCGGCAGAAAGCCTGAGGGTACTATTACGTAATTTGGATAAAAACTAGTGCAAACATTTCCTAAACATGAATGATGTGCGTCAAATGGCATACGTGCTATCTGTGGCTGATACCGAAAGGTCAACTGAGGTAGCGGAGTGAGCGGCGGCCGCTTTGGTAACGTCAGCTGCAGTGTGTACACTCTGAGAGGATGGGATGTCAGTTCAAGCGTCCCAACAGACCACGACTACAGCCTACTGCTCCAGTTTCTTCGACATCACCTTCGTCCCGCGCAGAGAGGAAGGCGACGGCTCCTTCTGGCACTGTGGCCTAACACACTTAGCGACAATGCATAATGCCACACGGGAAATCCCGAGCTTTGGTTAGGAGGTACTGGAACACTCGATACAGGTCTGTGCGATTACGTCCTGTTAGCCAAATTAAGTAAATTAAGTACCCCTTGGTGGCATGTTCTACAATAGAAGAAGACATCATCCGTGCCATAGAATGTTTCTTACAAGAAATCGACAGAGGTGGACACGCCGACCGCCACAACGCCTTCCATCTGTGTAGGGTAAGACGATCGACATGCGGGGCGATTATACTGAGGACGAGTAACACTGCGAACGTCTCTCCAAATCTGAGTTATAACAGTGTTTCCAGCACTTTTTATCCAGTCCACGTAACACTGCGGCTAAGGCCCTTCACACACGATACAAACAGCATGGGTTGAATCATACTTGCCTGAGAACTCCTGGCTTCACCTCTGACGATGTCCCTACCACGGAATCCTGAACCCACTCGAGGCTTTTCGTCTTCCAGTGTCTTGCGACTCTACACCGCAACGGTCTGTTAGCAATACGACGGAACTACGCACATTACACGAAATTTTGAGTTTTTTCCACTGGTTTTATGAAGTTGGTGTCCATCGGATAATATTCCTACGGGTGTTATCTGGTGACCTATTTTTCAGATTTATTTCATTTCCGACGTATTGGTTCTATACTAGAGCTATTTTTCGGATGATATTTATTGTGTACTTATCGTACTGTGCCCAGATGATAGGTGACTTTAAAATGTTTTATCCCCGTTACCAGTAGTTTCGGATTCATTATTAGCTTTGTGCCCCGCTTTTTTCTACGCCTAGCTCATACAGGGGTCATGCTTTGTACATTTTGACAGAATTTCTTCGGTCTATTCAACTTTATTATGACAGTCCAGCAATGTGATTTGACTCTTAACGCTGCTAACTTCCCGAAAGCTGGAACTCTGTAACTGTCCATCTACATTATGGACATATAAACACTGTCAGTACTTGTGATTCTTTTCTTTAATGAATTCCAATTTTATGGTTCTGTACGTCTACCATTTCAGAAATTTAACACATTGAATTGTATTCTTGACAGATAAATCTGAAAATGAATATTTACTGACGTGAAACCGTTAGTTGCGAATAAAGCACTTTCATATGGCTATGAGGCTTTTGTAAACACTTCATCGTTCTTAACTTCTTAATTGTTATGATATTTATGATAACTTGAATGGTGATGGAGTGTTGATATTATTATTGACAATGTCTCGGGGCTGTGTTCGCCCCCAACAGATAGTTGCCTGTATCGCTCACAAATCTTGTTTGATACCAGGAACAAAGTGTAAGACTGGTACATATTCTTTTATCCATACTTTTCAGTCAATATATCTAAGCATTCCGAGAAGCACTGTGAGGTGCCCCAAGAAAGTACCGGTACATTATACACCCACTCGCCATTAGTAGTAGACATTGCTGTCCGTCCACGGTCGCAAAACGTGCAATATTCGGTCGGTTTTCGGAGGAACGCAGGTGTTCCCATGCGTCTAAGTGACAAGGAAAACTGATGACGTGGACACTGCTGGCAACACCGAACGGTTAAGCTATTTATGACGAGCAAACTCGCGGTTTTTACGTCCAGAGGTTCGGGGCATACGATGTCAACAGAGTACAGCACAGCACAGTAATAGCGGTTACAGTTAACATACACTCCTGGAAATGGAAAAAAGAACACATTGACACCGGTGTGTCAGACCCACCATACTTGCTCCGGACACTGCGAGAGGGCTGTACAAGCAATGATCACACGCACGGCACAGCGGACACACCAGGAACCGCGGTGTTGGCCGTCGAATGGCGCTAGCTGCGCAGCATTTGTGCACCGCCGCCGTCAGTGTCAGCCAGTTTGCCGTGGCATACGGAGCTCCATCGCAGTCTTTAACACTGGTAGCATGCCGCGACAGCGTGGACGTGAATCGTATGTGCAGTTGACGGACTTTGAGCGAGGGCGTATAGTGGGCATGCGGGAGGCCGGGTGGACGTACCGCCGAATTGCTCAACACGTGGGGCGTGAGGTCTCCACAGTACATCGATGTTGTCGCCAGTGGTCGGCGGAAGGTGCACGTGCCCGTCGACCTGGGACCGGACCGCAGCGACGCACGGATGCACGCCAAGACCGTAGGATCCTACGCAGTGCCGTAGGGGACCGCACCGCCACTTCCCAGCAAATTAGGGACACTGTTGCTCCTGGGGTATCGGCGAGGACCATTCGCAACCGTCTCCATGAAGCTGGGCTACGGTCCCGCACACCGTTAGGCCGTCTTCCGCTCACGCCCCAGCATCGTGCAGCCCGCCTCCAGTGGCGTCGCGACAGGCGTGAATGGAGGGACGAATGGAGACGTGTCTTCTTCAGCGATGAGAGTCGCTTCTGCCTTGGTGCCAATGATGGTCGTATGCGTGTTTGGCGCCGTGCAGGTGAGCGCCACAACCAGGACTGCATACGACCGAGGCACACAGGGCCAACACCTGGCATCATGGTGTGGGGAGCGATCTCCTACACTGGCCGTACACCACTGGTGATCGTCGAGGGGACACTGAATAGTGCACGGTACATCCAAACCGTCATCGAACCCATCGTTCTACCATTCCTAGACCGGCAAGGGAACTTGCTGTTCCAACAGGACAATGCACGTCCGCATGTATCCCGTGCCACCCAACGTGCTCTAGAAGGTGTAAGTCAACTACCCTGGCCAGCAAGATCTCCGGATCTGTCCCCCATTGAGCATGTTTGGGACTGGATGAAGCGTCGTCTCACGCGGTCTGCACGTCCAGCACGAACGCTGGTCCAACTGAGGCGCCAGGTGGAAATGGCATGGCAAGCCGTTCCACAGGACTACATCCAGCATCTCTACGATCGTCTTCATGGGAGAATAGCAGCCTGCATTGCTGCGAAAGGTGGATATACACTGTACTAGTGCCGACATTGTGCATGCTCTGTTGCCTGTGTCTATGTGCCTGTGGTTCTGTCAGTGTGATCATGTGATGTATCTGACCCCAGGAATGTGTCAATAAAGTTTCCCCTTCCTGGGACAATGAATTCACGGTGTTCTTATTTAAATTTCCAGGAGTGTAAATGGCTCTGAGCACTGTGGGACTTATACAGTTAACAACTGTTCGTTCTTGAGAATAGATTTTCTTAGTAATTAGTAGGTAGCTATTGCACCTAGATCTTCATTTTTGTATTTATCTGGACTGTGGGATACTTGGTGTAAATGTGGAGAAGTGCAGCATATCTTACGTGCTCCAGATAAGTGAGTGTACTTAGATTCCCCACCAGTCAAACAAGGACCAACGATGCGGGTCTTGAAGATCACTCACCAAAAATTAGTGGACTAAGAGCACAGTTTTCATCCACTTCTTTGACTCAGTACTAATTTTTAACTGATTGTTGGTACATACTTAGCAGGCTGACTTGTACATGATTTCTAAGCGATGTTTCTTCATTAATCCAAATTCTGCACAGATATGCTTCATCATTTTGCACCTTCCGTTGGTAACAATCGTAGAACTGTAACCAGTTTGCCATGAAGCTGCAAATTAATCCAAATGTGAATAGGATGAAATGGGGTGGAATATATTGGACACGAAACACTCTGTTGTTTGAACACGGAACCTGGAGGCGCACATAGTTTATTTTCAGATGTCACAAGTGTCTCTGTGAACGTGATGTGACATTTGTGGTATGGCCTATGGTTGAACATTTTAGCAACACAACGCCTGTCGGTCCAACGATATTTGACACCCACTGGGTGTCACGAGTTGTTCCGAATTTGGATTTAGTAAATCTACAACGTTGTTAGGTATGAAATTTCTTCTCGGATGTAACTAGATTCTAGATGGAACAGATGGTCTACTCCTAGTGCTTTGTTATGCGACAATCTTTCTTTTCATCAAACAATTTTCATTCGAGAAAGTTGCACTTAAGAAACGTAGATTTTTTTTAAAATCCCGATTTATAATATACTGGTTGTAATGTGGCGGTCAGGTGTTAACATGTAAAAATGTACCCTAGTATAGAAAGAAAAGTAGGCTAATCGGGCAGCCAACGTCTTGTTACAGCAAACAAGTTAGCCACACTTAGTACACGTACCGTACCTACATGTGTGTATTTTTGAAGTGAAATCAGTCCATAAAATCTTCTAATCTATTGGTTATTGACGATGGTGTAGTCAATGATTTATAATAAGATCTGCAGCATTTTATTTGCGGAATAGTACAAAAAATTGAAATAAAATTTTTGCGAAATTATTTGTATAAAAGTAACAGATAAAACAGATCAGAGAAACATTTGACGTACTCTAACATATTCACGAAAACATGTACGGAAAATAAAGAGTGTCAAATGTTTCTCTCATCTGCTTATTTTTTACATTTAGATAAATTATTTCGCAAAAATTTGACCTTTCATTAACAAAAAAAAACTTATATTCAAGTTTTGTTCAGAAAGTATTAAATATAATAAATTTAAATGTCGATTGGAGAGCACTTAGATCTAGAGAAATTTCAGTTTAAGCAGTAAACTTGATAATTATTACATCTACCCAACATGAAGGAAGGAATGCCACAATTACCACATAAAATATTTTTATGTGCGGAACAGTTAGACCCTGGAAAGATGAACAATTTGACGCTTCATTTACAAAATTAGGAGCAGATTTTCGTGAAATATTTCCATTTTCCCTGGAGTCACAAATAATTAAATCTTTATTAATTACTCTGATAACCTTCAAGTAATTAAATCTTTTGCGAAACTAGATCTCACACTGGTCAGTCCGATATCCCGTATGTCCTTCCCCACTCTTAGGCTTGGTATGAAAACTGGGACAAAAATCAATTGCCACTTTAGGGAGCCTTGTTTTCGCTCCTCTCAAACATTTGACCATTTCCACAGAAAATCAATCTCTCTCTGTAACACACACACGTACACTTTATCTTGTGGCTACAAATGCAAAAACATAAAATTGTAATTTCTGTAAACAACAAAATTATCAAAATTACTGAGTACCTAGTACGATACCGTGAAATGAGTGTGCAGATCTTTCAATGTGTGATGCAAACAAATTAATTGATTAAGAGGAAGAATGCTCCTTTAAAATGAATTTTATTGCCATATAGCATTACATGAACGTAAAGTAACACTACTTGAAATTATGTCGGTTTTTCAGCCAGTGTTTTAGTATTTCACGACATGCAGTTTTATCATGATTTGTAAAATAGTTACTAAAACTTTAAAATCAGTCACAATAGATTACTCAATAAATCGTTCAACAAATGTCGAGAGCTGCATCTTACGAAGTTTTGAACTCTTGTTGTATTTCTGAACGTGGGCATTGTCGAAGTAGGCATCGTAAATTTAGAGACAGACTGGCATTTTCCGCTCTCCGTCCCTCTCTCTCTCTCTCTCTCTCTCTCTCTCTCTCTCTCTATTGCAATACCTCCAGTGTAATTTTGTGGCTGAAACCCCATGGCATTGAACAGCTTCCTCCTTCCTCGTACCGAATTGCCATTTTATTTCCGGTGATCCGCATTTACTCCATAATGCACCGCCACTATTGTTTACGTACACTGCCGGCCACTGACTGTATTACCCGACGACGATACTCCTGAATGTGGCCACCAGTAGCCGTGGCAATTAACGGAAACATGCGATGTCGTAACAGTAAAAAACTACGGTGGAGTACCCAGGAAATCGCATCACACTGTGTAGCGGCAGTGGGGAGTCTGGTGCGTCGCAAGGTACACCCCAGGTGTTACATGCTTCACCCACTGTCCCTGCTGTCGAGACATCTTCGCGGGTACCGGGCGCGGTTGGGCCACCCTCTCCCCAAGGGGAGTGGCGGGTTCAGGGGCGCACGAGGCGGAGGGTAAATGTGGAGGCTGGCCGTGTGGCATCGCCAGCTCTGCCTGTGAGTGGACATGTGGCTGCTCCTTCAGCAAGGTCCGAGCAGGCACACGTGCGGAGGGGTTTATTAGTTATTGGGAGCTCCAACGTTAGGCGGGTGATGGAGTCCCTTAGGGAAGTAGCGGAAAGGTCGGGGAAGAAGGCCAGTGTTCACTCTGTCTGCTTGCCGGGTGGTCTCATCCGAGATGTGGAGGAGACCATACCGGCGGCGATAGAGAGCACTGGGTGCACCCGACTGCAAATTGTTGCTCATGTCGGCACCAATGACTCCTGCCGTCTGGGTTCAGAGGTCATCCTCAGTTCGTACAGGCGGTTGGCGGAATTGGTGAAGGCGGAAAGCCTCGCTCACGGGGTGGAATCAGAGCTAACTATTTGTAGTATCTTTCCCAGAACCGATCGCGGTCCTCTGGTTTGGATCCGAGTGGAAGGCTTAAACCAGAGACTCAGACGATTCTCCGGAGATCTGGGGTGTAAATTCCTCGACCTCCGCTATCGGGTGGAGAAATGTAGGGTCCCCCTGAATAGGTCAGGCGTGCACTAAACGCCGGAAGCGGCTACAAGGGTAGCGGAGTATGTGTGGAGTGCACATGGGGGTTTTTTAGGTTAGAGAATTCCCTCCCTAGGCCCGACAAGACGCCTCCTGAGGCGCGGCAAGGTAGGAGTAGGCAAAATGCACCAGGGAATAACAATATTAATGTGCTAATAGTAAACTGCAGGAGCGTCTATAGAAAGGTCCAAGAACCGCTCTCATTAAAAAACGGTCACAACGCCCATATAGTACTAGGGACAAAAAGTTGACTGAAACCAGATGTAAACACTAATGAAATCCTAAACTCAAATTGGAATGTATACCGCAGAGACAGGCTGGACAGTGAAGGGGGAGGCGTGTTTATAGCGATAAGAAGTGCAATAGTATCGAAGGAAATTGACGGAGATCCGAAATGTGAAATGATTTGGGTGAAGGTCACGGTTAAAGCAGGTTCAGACATGGTAACTGGATGTCTCTACAGGCCCCTGCCTCAGCAGCTGTTGTGGCTGAGCACCTGAAGGATAATTTGGAAAATATATCGAGTAGATTTTCCCACCATGTTATAGTTCTGGGTGGAGATTTTAATTTGCTGGATATAGACTGGGAGGCTCAAACGTTCATAACGGGTGGCAGGGACAAAGAATCCAGTGAAATTTTTTAAGTGCTTTATCTGAAAACTACCTTGAACAGTTAAACAGAGAACCGACTCGTTGCGATATTAGACCTTCTGGTGACAAACAGACCCGAACTATTTGCCACAGTTAACGCAAAACAGGGAATCAGCGATCATATAGCGGTTACGGCATCGACGATTTCAGCCCTAAATAGAAATATTAAAAAAGGTAGGAAGATTTTTCTGTTTAGCAATAGCGACAAAAACAGATTACAGAGTAACTGACGGCTCAACACAAAAGTTTTGTCTCAAGTACAGATAGTGTTGAGCATCAGTGGACAAAGTTCAAAATCATCGTACAATATGCGTTAGATGAGTATGTGCCAAGCAAGATCGTAAGAGATGGAAAAGAGCCACCGTGGTACAACAACCGAGTTAGAAAACTGCTGCGGAAGCAAAGGGAACTTCACAGCAAATATAAACATAGCCAAAGCCTTGCAGACAAGCAAAAATTACGCGAAGCGAAATGTAGTGTGCGGAGGGCTATGCGAGGGGCGTTAAATGACTTCGAAAGTAAAGTTCTATGTACTGACTTGGCAGAAAATCCTAAGAAATTTTGGTCTTATGTCAAAGCGGTAGGTGGATCAAAACAAAATGTCCAGACACTCTGTGATCAAAATGGTACTAAAACAGAGGATGACAGACTAAAGACCGAAATACTAAATGTCTTTTTCCAAAGCTGTTTCACAAAAGAAGAGTGCACTGTAGTTCCTTCTCTAGATTGTCGCACAGATGACAAAATAGTAGATATCGAAATAGACGACAGAGGGATGGAGAAACAATTCAAATCGCTCAAAAGAGAAAAGGCCGCTGCACCTGATGGGATACCAGTTAGATTTTACACAGAGTACGCGAAGGAACTTGCCCCCCTTCTTGCAGCGGTGTACGGTAGGTCTCTAGAAGAGCATAGCGTTCCAAAGGATTGGAAAAGGGCACAGGTCATCCCCGTTTTCAAGAGGGGACGTCGAACAGATGTGCAGAACTATAGACCTGTATCTCTAACGTCGATCAGTTGTAGAATTTTGGAACACGTATTATGTTCGAGTATAATGACTTTTCTGGAGACTAGAAATCTACTCTGTAGGAATCAGCATGGGTTTCGAAAAAGACGGTCGTGTGAAACCCAGCTCGCGCTATTCGTCCATGAGACTCAGAGGGCCATTGACACGGGTTCACAGGTAGATGCTGTGTGTCTTGACTTCCGCAAGGCGTTCGATACAGTTCCCCACAGCAGTTTAATGAATAAAGTAAGAGCATATGGACTATCAGACCAATTGTGTGATTGGATTGAGGAGTTCCTAGATAACAGAACGCAGCATGTCATTCTCAATGGAGAGAAGCCTTCCGAATTAAGAGTGATTTCAGGTGTGCCGCAGGGGAGTGTCATAGGACCGTTGCTATTCACAATATACATAAATGACCTGGTGGATGACATCGGAAGTTCACTGGGGCTTTTTGCAGATGATGCTGTGGTGTATCGAGAGGTTGTAACAATGGAAAATTGTACTGAAATGCAGGAGGATCTGCAGCGAATTGACGCATGGTGCAGGGAATGGTAATTGAATCTCAATGTAGACAAGTGTAATGTGCTGCGAATACATAGAAAGATAGATCCCTTATCATTTAGCTACAAAATAGCCGGTCAGCAACTGGAAGCAGTTAATACCATAAATTATATGGGAGTACGCATTAGGAGTGATTTAAAATGGAATGATCATATAAAGTTGATCGTTGGTAAAGCAGATGCCAGACTGATATTCATTGGAAGAATCCTAAGGAAATGCAATCCGAAAACAAAGGAAGTAGGTTACAGTACGCTTGTTCGCCCACTGCTTGAATACTGGTCAGCAGTGTGGGATCCATACCAGATAGGGTTGATAGAAAACATAGAGAAGATCCAACGGAGAGCAGCGCGCTTCGTTACAGGATCATTTAGTAATCGCGAAAGCGTTGCGGAGATGATAGATAAACTGCAGTGGAAGACTCTGCAGGAGAGACGCTCAGTAGCTCGGTACGGGCTTTTGTTAAAGTTTCGAGAACATACCTTCACCGAAGAGTCAAGCAGTATATTGCTCCCTCCTACGTATATCTCGCGAAGAGACCATGAGGATAAAATCAGAGAGATTAGAGCCCACACAGGAGCATACCGACAATCCTTCTTTCCACGAACAAAACGATACTGGAATAGAAGGGAGAACCGATAGAGGTACTCAGGGTACCCTCCGCCACACACCGTCAGGTGGCCTCCGGAGTATGGATGTAGATGTAGATGTAGATGAATAATTTCAAGACAGCTGTGCGTAATGTCAAGTAGTTTAGTGTGTTCTCATGAAATATCACGACAAAAGATACGATAAGCCGACCGCAGCTCCCTCAGCCCCAGGTGTAAATATGTGGTGGTCGGTTAATAAAGCCTCTCGATCGGCAACAGAAGTAATGTCTCTGTCCTAACTCATTTATTTCCGAGGAAGGAGAGCCACACAGCACTCAGTCGCAGTCCCAGTAGTTCTTATTGTCTTCCAAATCTAGATTTCAGCTAGAAACACCCAGTATCAGTTCATTTTCGTTAAGTTCAACAGACTCGTGGCTGCGCGTCACCATACGTTCCCACAAGTGTGTAGGCAGGACACCGAGGCCTCAGTGACCTCCTCCTATACACCTGAAAGAACGTACGGTAACATGGCCTACCGTGATTCTGAAGACTTGTAACGAAAATTCACTGAAGGTGGCTATTTATAGCTTATAGCCGAAATATAGATACGCAAGAATAATAAAAACTAAGAAGATTGCGACTAACTGCCGTGTGCCTCTCCAATATTATAATCTACGGTCGCTGTGTACAATTGTTCCTAATGGAATCAAAGATGAATGGCCATCTTTGTTGCCAATGATAGTATGACATTTAAAGATAATAATGTCTTTTGTACTAAACATTCTACTATTTCTGAAGTATTTAAATCTCTAACGACACAGTTGAGGATATATCATTAAAAATAATAAAAACTAAAATGAAAATTCTGCGTAGACAATACATACATATATTTACACGCTCTAGAACTGGTGCCACTGGTTGTTACTTTTATAATCCTCAGGCGCTCATACTGAGGTATTTACACTGAGGCGCTAAAGCAACTGGTATAGGCATACGTATTCCAATACAGACATGCGTAAACAGGCAGAATACGCCGCTGCCGTCGGCAGCGTCTACAGAATGAAAAGTATTTAAACCGACAAACTCTGGGAGGTTGTAGGGTACATCAAAACAAATGTTTTTCCCTAATATCATTTTTCCCTATAAGGAGTATTTAAACCGATAGGGGGAGGTTTCTCTGGCGGCAAATTAATTAAACCAACAAACACTTTTCCAGTTTTTTATGACCAAGAGACAACAACTAGGTAGCAGATACGGTCCAATTAAACAGTCTCCAACAATACTGACGCACATATTAACGAAGAACCGCACTTAATGAGCGTTAGTAACTGTGGCATGTGGGTTATCCTCGCTCCCAACATGCGAATTGTGCATGTTGATGACTCCATCAAGCCCGAACGTTGCTTCATCGGTAAACAATACAGAAGATGGAAATTTAGGATGCATTTCACACTGTTCCAGGTACCACTACGAAAACTGTGCTCTGGGTGGATAATCAACTGGTTCCAGGTTGTGGACCGCTGTAAGCGAAACGGACGTAACAACTGCTCTCGAAGGACTGTTCTTACATTCGTCTGATTCGTCCCCATGTTACGTGCAATTTTACGAATGTTGATTGAAGGCACCCGCTCCACATGTTGCAAGGCAGCTTCCTCAAATTGCAGCTTTCTTACCGTGCGACGGCATCCCTGTCCAGGTAATCTGCTAAATGACCTGGTCTCACGCAGACATTGGTACACAGCATCACAGGTCGTATGATGCGGGATGCGGCGATTAGGATATTGTTGTTGATAAAACCGCTGTGCAGCTCGTCCGTTGTGGTGCGCTATGTAGTACCCACCAACCATATCAGTGTATTCACTCCAGGTGTATTGCTCCATTAGTAAACAGAGACAATGCACTACTACACTGGTGGACAGCAGTTGCCTACAACTGAAGAGCGTAATACGCCTTCTAACTACTGAAGGTCGTAATACGGCCTCTATCAACTGAAAAGCGTAATACGGCCTCCAACGGTTTCAGTAATCCTCGTAGGAAAAAACGACGTTAGGGAAAAATATTTATTTTGATGTCCCCTGCAACCGCCCAGAGTTTGTCGGTTTAAATAGTTTTCACGCTGTATACAGGGTGCTACAAAAAGGCACGGCCAAACTTTCAGGAAACATTCCTCACACACAAATAAAGAAAAGATGTTATGTCGATATGTGTCCGGAAACGCTTACTTCCATGTTAGAGCTCATTTTAGTTTCGTCAGTATGTACTGTACTTCCTCGATTCACTGCCATGATTTCATACGGGATACTCTAGCTGTGCTGCTAGAACATGTGACTTTACAAGTATTGAAAGGTGGCTACACTGAGCCACAGCGCCAGAAATTGCGCCAAAGAGTATTATTCAGCCGCCTCCACTGGCAGTTCTTATCGAGAAGTCGTGGTGGAGAGTGCTTGTTGAGATGTAGCAGTGGTGAGTCGTTGTTGAGAAGTTCCCATGGAGAGTGCTTGTTCAGAACTTGTAGTATTGTTTTGATGGGCTAGACACCAGATGTTGTTGGATTAGGGATGCTGTAATGTGCTTTTCGTCACTATATATGAAGGTAAAAAAATTCCGGTTTTTTTTATTATTTATTTCAATATCTTAAACAATAATGCCTCTTGGTCACAGGTTCAGTCAACAAAGCATCTGGCTCGTGTTCTTGTATTAGACTGTATTTCTGGTTTCTATGTGCAATTATAGTATTTCTGTTTTTTTTAATTACTTCAGTATAAATGGTGTTTAAAATATCTGGTCTTATTGAGGAAGAACCGTGCCAGATGTGTAAGTTGAATCACACTTCCACACACAGAACAGTTACACTTGTGCCTTCTTGTTTCGTAGATTTCATAGTTGCTGGGGACTTAATTAATTAATTGTGTTAACGGAAATTTCGTTTCATTCTTTGTTGTTGTTTTATGCAGTCAGATTGCGGAGTACTACTAGTCAGGGCCAACCGGTTACGAGACTGCGTAACCGGACGTACAGCGACTAAAATTAAAAAATATTTGCATTCTATTTAATTAAGCCCCCATGCATGTGGCGACCGCTGCTTCGGATGGTCCCTTGGAATTCTTCTGATTGTAAAAATAGCAGACAGTAGTATTGTTCTAGTAATTTGTAGTTTAGTAATTGTAGTCTATATTACATGTGTAGATTTGGTAATTGTCGTTATTCTAATGGTATTTTTTGCAGAATTTAATTTTTTTTGTCTTGTATACGGGTTTGACAATTTTGTGCAATTATGAAGATTTCAATTGTTCGTTAATTGTGTTTGAGGGAAGCATTTCGTGTAAATGATATTGTTGGTGATAAAGTGTCATTGTGTGTAATTTTCATATAGTGACGAGTTTTGTATGTTTTGTAAATGATTACGCAATCGATGAAAAAGGCAAAAATGATGAATAGTGAGAATGACGAAATTGTTAACATGGCGAACTCGCCAACAGAGGAAAACAGTATTATGAATAATGAAGTAGAAAACAATTTAATAAGCAGGGAAAATAGTCCAGAACCAGTTCAAAATTTTTCACAATCAAAACATTTTCAGGATACGAGATTAACGACAGAAGATTTTGGAATAGTATCGAACAAAGATAGCTTTACAGCTATGACGAAAGAAGCTGGTTTTGCGGGAAATGTTAGGGGCGAAAGGAATTTCCAACCAGTCAATGTGGAGCAGTTGATGGGTGCAATATTAAATCTGGGGTCACAGTTGGGATCTGAATTAAAAACAATGGGATCACAGTTACGATCTGAATTTAAAACAGAGATAGGCACAATTAAAACATACTGGAACAATGGAAACACGGTTAGACTCACTGGGATCACAGTTGGGATCTGAATTAAAAACAGTGGGATCACAGTTACGACCCGAATTTAAAACAGAGATGGGAACTTTGGCATCGCGGTTAGAAACTGATATGGGAACAGTGGAAACACGGTTAGACTCACGGATAGGGACATGCTTCAACATGAAAGATGAATTAAAGAAAGAAATTAGAGAAGAAGTACAACCGATTTTGAATGCTCACAATAATAGATTAATTTCAATAGAAATCAGACAAAAGAAACAGGATAGAGAACAGGAAGAAAGAGATCGCGTGATAGTACAAAAATTTTCAGAGTTAAATTTGCAACGTGCACATGATAAGGAAGAAATATTTGAGAGAATCGAGGAATCCGTACCAAATGACAGAATAAATAACCTAACACAACAATATGAACAGTTAACTACTAACTGTGTCAATACTAAAACCCGAGTCGCGACACTTACGGAAGACGTAAATAAACAGAAGGAACAAATAGGTGACTTATCGGAAAGAGTTGAGGAGATTTCAGACAAACTGATAAATCTTAGTTAAATTGGGGACATAGATTCAGATGATACAGCTCCATTGCCATTTTCAGAAACCGAAGAGTTCCAGAACATAAATAAGCATGTTGAAAATCAGGGAAAATTTAATGATCGCATTAAAAGGGAATTTGAGGCATTACAAAAGCAAGTCAAACATATTGAAAGCGAAATCGTAGGAAAAGACAGCGGAAGAAATTTAGAATCACAGATAGCAGAAGGGTTTGAAGAAAGTAATTGATTTCATTTACGAGAAGCAACAAGAGAGCGCCAGGCGCGCGAACTTGACAATAATCGACATTCGGACTGGGACAGAGGCGGTAGGTCTTTGTCGCCATGAGGAGAAAACTTTGACTATAAAAACTTCTTAACTGTTCGGAAATTTAAGATCTTTCGCAATTCTAAGAATGACATACATCCATGTTCATGCTTAGATTAATTTATGTACGCACTTCCACCAAATTGGCCACTAAGTCACAAACTGGAATTTATGTGCGGCTATTAATGTCCTCAGGGGATTCACTACGCTAAGTGAATATGTGCCGTAGCGTGCACAGGGCCCCGAGCTGTAGTGGTGCTATTTCCTATTTAGTTTTCTGCACCGCTGCCTACTCTTCTACTATTCTTTGCATCTATCAAAACAACTCTTCAACTATCAGTCTATCTAGAGAGTCGGTAAAGAATAACCGGATATGACTATTTTAACCAAAAGTTATTTCAGAAATTACCGTTTGGACTTACTGTAATTTATGCAGCATTCATTCGTAGTTTAAAAGAAATTTTACTTGTTTATCTTCGTGACAATATTACTTCTTAAGTTGACGATATTCTTATTGCTAAACGTTCTTGGAGTGAGCATAACAAAATTTTGGATTCATTATTACGTATTTTTGCAAGAGTTGGCATTACAGTGAACTTGAAAAAAATCTGAATTTGGTCGTTCTCAGGTGAAATTTCTTGGTCATATTATTTCTACAGAAGGTATTCTTCCCGATCCAGAGAAACTAGATGCTATTCGTAATTATGCTGCTCCTACTACAAAACGTGATGTTCGTAGTTTCCTTGGTGTCTGTAATTTTCTTAGACGCTTTGTTAGATTGGACAATTTGGCCACACCTCGTTTATGTGAACTATCTGGAAAGGATTCTAATTGGTGTTGGGATGAGGAAGCTCAATCAGAATTTGAACAACTTCGTGATGCTTTAGTTGCTACTCCACTTCTTTCAAATGCGGATTTATCTAAAGATTTTTGTTTGGCGATGGACTCATCATACAAAGGCCTAGGTGCACATTTATTTCAAGAGATAGAAGAAAACGGCGTTGTAGTGCAGAAAACTATTGCCGATCTGTTCCTGTCAATTGCAAATTATGTCAAAAGGCTAAACCGCCAACTATTTCTCACAGAGCACCGTTGTTTCCTATCATTCCAGCGAAATTAAAGGACATGGCTGCAGTCGATTTGTTCGGTCCAGTGGTTCGTTCTACTAATGGTTTTGCGTACATTTTGGTAGCAGTGGAATTGACATCAAAATATGTGTGTTCTACACCTTTACACAAAGCAACAGCTTGTTCAGTATCTAATGCTTTCATCAAACATTTTCTTAAAGAAGTGGGTCATGTTGATAAGGTTATATCAGATAATGGATCACAGTTTCGCTCTAAAATTTGGCTTCGTACTCTACGGCGTCGTAAAATTAAACCAATTTTCATTTCACTTTTTCACCCTCAATATAACGCTTCAGAGAGATGGATGAAGGAAATCAATAAATTGTGTCGACATTATTGTCATCAGAATCACAGAACGTGGGATCAGTTTCTTCATATTTTTCAAAACATTCTGAATGAACTCCCTAATGATTCAACTTCTTTACCGCCTATATTGATATTAAAAAATAAAGCACCGACAAATCGCATTTCTGAAATAGTTCCTTTTCCACCTTCACGAAAACTGCGGCATTCTGAAGTTGTGAACCTGGCTCTGCAAAATATTGCATCTGCGGCTGCTAGAAGAGAGAAATCAGCTAAACGTCCTGGTCGTTTAAGAACCTTGTCAGTTGGTCAAAAGGTGTTCATTAAGTCTCATCGTTTGTCTCACAAAGGAAAAGGCTTGTGTCGCAAATTTTTTCTGCTTTGTAACGGTCCATATAGAGTTCGCAAAATTATTCATGATAACACTGTCGAAGTAGAATCTCTTAAATCTCGGCGCTCTAAGGAAATACATCATCTATCGAACGTTAAAATTTTTGTGGAATGACATACTTTTGAGAAACTAACAGTTATACGTAAACACACGGAGAGTACAAGGATGCCGCGCCGTGTTCTGGCGGCGGCACATACTCAGAGCAACAGTCAAGTCTGCGCGCCGCACAAGGCAGTCGTTGACCGCAAACAATTACTTCCTACGTCACGCGTACCTACAGCTGATCGAGCGCGCAGTGCGAATGCACTGACAGCCGTAAGCAAATACACAGTCTAATTTCTCCGAATAAATTCAGTATAAAGCTATAGTGACCTGATAAATTATGTTATTAACGTTCAGTTTTTTTCAGGATACGGTTGTATAAAATATTTAAGAACTTCAGGTAAATTCTGTGTGTGTCCGACGTTAAGAGGACTTGCTATCGAGAAATTTTCAGGAAGAATGTAATTTCGAAGAAGAAACTAATAAACTAAAAAGATAACAATTAATTGAGTTTATTTTTCAGGTAACATATTTCCACTTAGGTACGTACTTTAGACGTAATTTGCTGCTCGCGATTACGTGATTCATACTTTGTGCTAAATTTTATGTTCTATGAATTTACTTCTGAAGCGACGAACTGATTTTGACAATGATTGATTAATGAACAGAGTGTTACTTATGTATACTATGCATCGCTTGGCTGCTATGCTTTTTCACTGACGTCATGTTTTTTTTATTATGTGCCTGCTGTGCTTATTTATTTAAATTATAACTGTCACCTATTTAGTTGTGCTGATATGGTTATGTATGTAGGTTATACTTTGAGATGTATCTGCTTGCGCCTTCATGTTTACTTATCAAGATTACATTTGAACATTTATTTGCTCATGCTGATATGATGCTAATGACCTGTTTATTATGTAAGATACACTCCTGGAAATTGAAATAAGAACACCGTGAATTCATTGTCCCAGGAAGGGGAAACTTTATTGACACATTCCTGGGGTCAGATACATCACATGATCACACTGACAGAACCACAGGCACATAGACACAGGCAACAGAGCATGCACAATGTCGGCACTAGTACAGTGTATATCCACCTGTCGCAGCAATGCAGGCTGCTATTCTCCCATGGAGACGATCGTAGAGATGCTGGATGTAGTCCTGTGGAACGGCTTGCCATGCCATTTCCACCTGGCGCCTCAGTTGGACCAGCGTTCGTGCTGGCCGTGCAGACCGCGTGAGACGACGCTTCATCCAGTCCCAAACATGCTCAATGGGGGACAGATCCGGAGATCTTGCTGGCCAGGGTAGTTGACTTACACCTTCTAGAGCACGTTGGGTGGCACGGGATACATGCGGACGTGAATTGTCCTGTTGGAACAGCAAGTTCCCTTGCCAGTCTAGGAATGGTAGAACGATGGGTTCGATGACGGTTTGGATGTACCGTGCACTATTCAGTGTCCCCTCGACGATCACCAGTGGTGTACGGCCAGTGTAGGAGATCGCTCCCCACACCATGATGCCGGGTGTTGGCCCTGTGTGCCTCGGTCGTATGCAGTCCTGATTGTGGCGCTCACCTGCACGGCGCCAAACACGCATACGACCATCATTGGCACCAAGGCAGAAGCGACTCTCATCGCTGAAGACGACACGTCTCCATTCGTCCCTCCATTCACGCCTGTCGCGACACCACTGGAGGCGGGCTGCACGATGTTGGGGCGTGAGCGGAAGACGGCCTAACGGTGTGCGGGACCGTAGCCCAGCTTCATGGAGACGGTTGCGAATGGTCCTCGCCGATACCCCAGGAGCAACAGTGTCCCTAATTTGCTGGGAAGTGGCGGTGCGGTCCCCTACGGCACTGCGTAGGATCCTACGGTCTTGGCGTGCATCCGTGCGTCGCTGCGGTCCGGTCCCAGGTCGACGGGCACGTGCACCTTCCGCCGACCACTGGCGACAACATCGATGTACTGTGGAGACCTCACGCCCCACGTGTTGAGCAATTCGGCGGTACGTCCACCCGGCCTCCCGCATGCCCACTATACGCCCTCGCTCAAAGTCCGTCAACTGCACATACGGTTCACGTCCACGCTGTCGCGGCATGCTACCAGTGTTAAAGACTGCGATGGAGCTCCGTATGCCACGGCAAACTGGCTGACACTGACGGCGGCGGTGCACAAATGCTGCGCAGCTAGCGCCATTCGACGGCCAACACCGCGGTTCCTGGTGTGTCCGCTGTGCCGTGCGTGTGATCATTGCTTGTACAGCCCTCTCGCAGTGTCCGGAGCATGTATGGTGGGTCTGACACACCGGTGTCAATGTGTTCTTTTTTCCATTTCCAGGAGTGTATATATTTGCTGCTTTGCGTATGGATTGCATATTTACACATTTCGGTTTTGTTGTCATAACTACTATTTAATTTGGTATATAGAAATGCTGATATACTGTGTACGAACATGGAGTTTAGGTCACACTATGGTATTAATTATAGATTGTTCGCTTGGCAGAGCCTCGTTGTAGAAATTGTGCTGCATCCACTTGTTGATATTCTGTTCTCCACTGGTATATTTACTCGCTATTGCATGTTTTGCTTACGCTCAGTGCCTTTTATTTTTAAGATAAAAAAATGAACTGCTATAATTCGACGAACGACATTAGTACAAGAAACTGCATAGAAGTCACATGAGCTGGAGGTTTCACGGAAGCTGTATATATTTATGCTAATAGGAAGGAAGCTAACGACATGACATACCAACACTAGGTTTAGACCATTGACAGTTATTACACTGCATTCTTCGTGAGCAATTGAAATAGCAAGTGACACTTGACCCAAGAAATACTCCACATGTTTGCTTCTGTTTTGCCAAGATTCTTAAAGTGGTGTACACACTGTGAATTATTACTATCATTCACACTCTGTACTCGTACTTACTTACTGAAAGTTATTCAAACTGAAGGCTGTTAGAGGTCATGTATGCATTTCTTTTATTTAATGATGGACACGGTAACCAAAATGTAATTTATGATTCATAATGAGTAGAAGATATGGGTCAGATGGATTACACAGAGGTTGTGTGTGGACATTGTGTCTTCGGATTGCATGGGATGATGAATTGAAGTTTGCACTAGGATTTTATCTGTACTTGTTCGAGGAGACTGACTAGAGGAAAGAGTTGTTATGGAAGTGAAATGATATTGGCGATAAGGTTTATATGTGTCGACGTATTGAAGAGGTATTAGTGAGGTATTGAGATTGTGTGAAGTTGATGATTATTGGAGTTTTGGTGGACAAGAGGTAAGGTAAATGATATTGATGATAAGGTTTATATGTATCGACGTAAGAGGTATTATTGAATTATTAAGATTATGTGATGCTGATGATTATTGGAGTTTTGGTGGATAAGAGGTAAAGTAAGTGAGGAGCATTTTTTTTTTTGTTGGTTCATATGGAACAAGGAGGATGGAGATAGCAGACTAGAACACTCAAGTGGAAGGAAGATTGTCTACACACACACTTTGTTAAATCACTAAGCAGTATATACCTTTTTTTTGGAGAGAGGAAGTATTTGCATATCTTGGCACACTGACAGTTGTTCAGAAACTGTACATTTTGATTTGGCTTGGCAAATATTGGTCTTGACATGATGACTATGACGTTGACTAACTATTATTGACTGTTATACATTGCTGCCACTACTACTTGCTACACATGTCGAGCATCAAATCTTTGACAGAATTGCATTTACACAGTTAACACTATTCAATTACACAGTAGTACTTAATGTGGATGAAAGATGAGTGAGTGTGTTTTGTGTGTTTCCCTTTCCTAATCCTAAATAATTGGTACCGACCTATCTCCTAAATATTATCTTACTTGTTTGTTGTGGCTTGCACTGACACCCATAAATATTATAGGTTTACTGATATTTATGTATTTGTAATATTTAATATGACAATTATCTGATATCATTTGTGTGTTTATTATAATTTGTATGTTTAGTGTAAGAGCATTGATAATAATTTTCTAAAAGCAATTGTGTGTGCATTCAAACTGTAGTTCGTGCTTGCACCTATTCAACATTGCTGGGTGCCACTTGGAAATGTTTGATTTCTGCTGATAAACTCTGATGAACTGTCTAATTAGTGATAGTGAATATTATGGACTGTTACGTGCACTTGTTCAACATTGCTGAGTGCCACTAATGGAACTGCTTCTACTGAAACAATGTCACTTGTTGGTGTCTGCACCAGTTCAACATTGCTGGTTGCCACTGATGGAACTGCTTCTACTGAAATAATGTTACTTCTTGCTGTCTGCACCTGTTCAACATTGCTGGTTGCCACTGATGGAACTGCTACTACTGAAAAGATATTACTTGTTGCTGTCTGCACCAGTTCAACATAGCTGGGTGCCACTGTTGGAACTGTTTCTACTGAAATGATGTCACTCGTTGGTGTCTGCACCTGTTGACCATTGCTGGGTGCTACTGCTGGAACTGTCAACTACTTGTTTATTGAACTATGGAAAGCATTTTATGTGAATATTTGTATATACAGATTTTTTTGTGTATTTACTGTTTGTGAAATGTTATGAGACCCTTACCTACACCTATTTGACATTGCTGGTGCCATTTATTGAATGATACTTGTGTAAACTGTAATGTAAAATCATATGTATGAAAGCATTTGTATTCCTTACTGTATTTTATATATTAGGTTATTGAAGGGTCAGTGCAAAGCCAAAATTTATTTAGTGAAGTGATATTTACTTATTAATATTACCTTTTATTTTTGTCTGCATTTTTTTGGACGAATTTGGTGGTATTTTCACCACCAATGCTGGCAAAAATACCATCAAATTCTAGCCCGTGGAGGAGGGGCATATGAAAGGTGGCTACACTGAGCCACAGCGCCAGAGATTGCGCCAAAGAGTGTTATTCAGCCGCCTCCACTGGCAGTTCTTGTCGAGAAGTCTTGGTGGAGAGTGCTTGTTGAGATGTAGCAGTGGTGAGTCGTTGTTGAGAAGTTCCCATGGAGAGTGCTTGTTCAGAACTTGTAGTATTGTTTTGATGGGCTAGACACCATATGTTGTTGAATTAGGGATGCTGTTATGTGCTTTTCGTCACTATATATGAAGGTAAAAAAATTCCTTTTTTTAAATTATTTATTTCAATGTCTTAAGCAATAATGCCTCTTGGTCACAGGTTCAGTCAACAAAGCATCTGGCTCGTGTTCTTGTATTAGACTGTATTTCTGGTTTCTATGTGCAATTACAGTATTTCTGTTTTTTTTAATTACTTCAGTATAAATGGTGTTTAAAATATCTGGTCTTATTGAGGAATAACCGTGCCAGATGTGTATGTTGAATCACACTTCCACACACAGAACAGCTACATTTGTGTTTTGTTGTTTCGTAGGTTTTATAGTTGCTGGGGACTTAAATAATTAATTGTGTTAACGGAAATTTCCTTTCATTCCTTGTTGTTGTTCTATGCGTACAAGTACCAGTCAGGGCCAACCGGTTACGAGACTTCGTAATCGGACAGTCAGCTACTAAAAATTAAAAAGGTATTTGCATTCATTATATATAATTAAGCGCTCATCGAATATGACACAACATGTGGTTCATGCACGATGGAGCTCCTGCACATTTCAGTCGAAGTGTTCGTACGCTTCTCAACAACAGATTCGGTGACCGATGGATTGGTAGAGGCGGACCAATTCCATGGCATCAACGCTCTCCTGACCTCAACCCTCTTGACTTTCATTTATGGGGGCATTTGAAAGCTCTTGTCTACGCAACCTCGGTACCAAATGAAGAGACTCTTCGTGCTCGTATTGTGGACGGCTGTGATACAATACGCCATTCTCCAGGGCTGCATCAGGGCATCAGGGAATCCATGCGACGGAGGGTGGATGCATGTATCCTCGCTAACGGAGGACATTTTGAACGTTTCCTGTAACAAAGTGTCTGAAGTCACGCTGGTACATTTTATTGCTGTGTGTTTCCATTCCATGATTAATGTGATCTGAAGAGAAGTAATAAAATGAGCTCTAACATGGAAAGTAAGCGTTTCCGGACACATGTCGACATAACATATTTTGTTTCTTTGTGTGTGAGGAATGTTTCCTGAAAGTTTGGCCGTGCCTTTTTGTAAGACCCTGTATAAGGCAAACAAGTGTCTGGCGCAGTTGTTAGATCGATTACTGCTGCTACTATGACAGGTTATAAAGACATGAGTGAGTTTGAACGTGGTGTAATAGTCGGCGCACGAGCGATGGGATATAGCATCTACGAGCTAGCGAAGATGTGGGGATTTTCTCGCATGACCATGTAACGAGTTTACCTTTAATATCAGCAAGCAGCTAAAACGTCAAATCTCCGACATCGCTGCGGGTGGAAGATAATCGTTCAATGTGAGAGAAGTTAAATCCTTCCGCAAACTGATGCAGATTTCATTGCTGAGCCATCAACAAGTGTCAGCGAGCGAACCATTCAACAAAGCATCATCGGTTTGGCTTTGGGAATCGAAGGCCCACTCGTGTACCCTTGATGGCTGCATGACAATAAGCTTTGTGTCTCGCCTGGGTCAAATCCGACATTGGACTGTTGATGACTAAAGAGACTTTGCCTGGTCCGGAGAGTATCGAGTGGAGGGACCTGTACGAATATGGAGACCATCTCATGAATCCAAGGACCCTGCATGTCACCAGGGGACTGTTGAAGCTGGTGGAGATGAGTGCAGTTGGAGTGATATGGGACCCCTGATACATTCAGATACGACGCTGACAGGTGACACGAACGTAAGTATTTTTTCTGATCACCTACATCCATTCATGTCCATTGCGCATTCCGAAGGACTTGGGCAATTCAGTCAGGAAAATGTTACACTCCAGAGATCCAGAACTGCTACAGAGTACAGAGTGGCTCCAGGAACACTCTTCTAAGCTTAAACACTTCCGCTGGCCACCAAACTCTCCAGATATGAACATTACTGAGCCAAGCTGTGATGCCTAGCAACGTGCTGTTGAGAAGAGGTCTCGATCCACTGGTACTGTTACGGATTTATGGACAGCTCTGCAGTATTCATGGCGTCAGTTCGCTCCAGCACTACTTCAGGCATTAGTCGAGTCCGTGCCACGTCTGTTGCGGCACTTCTGCGTTCTCGCGACGGCCTTACACAATATTAGGCAGGTGTACGAGTTTCTTTGGTTCTTCAGTGTAAAAGCAAACAATATTAGGAATGAAAAATTAATTGCTTTCATTTACTCTAACTTATCGCGTCATTACACATATATGTTGTTCACAATGTTGGTATTGAGTACTGAGTGATTGAATGATGTTGTTGTTACTTTACAGACAACGAACGTTGTAAATTCTAGGGCCCATAGGTCAAGTACATCCTGAATCAAACACAACATTACTTTTACGTTCCTTGGCGGTCAAAAAGTGTGTCTGTCTCACAAGAACCAAACTTATCTCTCTATATGTAGCTACGCATCTGGGAAGAAGCATAATAAACGGATCGTCCGGATGATTCTTGAGTTTCTTTGCGTTATTCTTCGTGGAAAAATCTACGTAAATGTTTCAGACCTCGCAGCCGTTCATGTCGGAACAAATCTCCCAGATATTCCCCCTGGATTGCAACTAGTCGTTGTCAGAAACAGATGTCACCCAGTGTATCAAAATATTAATTAATAGTCCCCAGTGGCTGTCAGTTTGGATTTTCTTGAGAAACGTATGTGAATGCATTCATATGTCCGTCATGAACATTCTTCAATTGACAAGAAGGCTGCAGCTGTCAGTCACCATATGGAACACCATTTTCAGAGTGAAGCATGTCACTTCTAGGCCTCACGTTCCTTTGTTTCTTTCTTCTATTGTTGGAGAAAGGCTCACACTTTGTGACCCAGGCGGACAAACACCAGTGGCGTCATCAGATGCGGTGTGGAGGGGGCAATTGGTCATCACATATAGGGTTCGTCTATCTTGGAACCGCTAGTAACTCGTCGAGCGTACCCCGCACCAGTCTTCCTGCCAAGGAGAAGTCACCTGGCAGTACGGGCAATCGAAATCTGGATCCCGTCCTGGCAGTCAGCCGCGCTAACGACTAAACTGCTGAGGACGCAACTGACGTTCAAAGCGTCGTGCTGCGACCTATCACATTTTGATTCCTATGTTAAATGTTGGTATCATTACTGGTAACTGAGCATCGCGAGTTTAGGTTCTGCGTTTATATCGATTTTATCTCCTGTTAGAGGCTCTTTCATATTCACTGTTCAGTGTCTTACGTTCCAGTCCCTTAACTCTAGTGGAAAGTTGGGATTACAGCATCACACTTCGATGTATCTGTGCCCCTATTTGTTCCACTGCATCTGTGAAATTGCCTTCTAGATGTATACTCACAGGCTTTAGAAATCGCCGTTAATACTTTGGAACAAATTGTCTGAAGGAGCAGGATACTGTACATTCACCTTTTCATTTGTCGACAATTTTTCTGGGATCTGTCGCCAAGATATTGCTTGTGGCCAGATCCTCAACACTTTACACAGAGTTGTTCTTTTTGTTGTGCTGGTGAACTGTGAAATTCGGTTTGGTAATAGTTGAGACGGTTGTACTACAAAACATTTTGATAGTTACTCTCCATATATCCTATGTAATTGCCATTAAAAAAAACAGTGTGTATGTCATATATTCTTCTCGGTCTTAGTTGCCCCCTTTCTTCGATAACACGGAGTGCATTCGGCAAGTGATGCGGAACACTTTTTTCTCGGAAAATTTCGTTTCATAAATGTGGAATTTGTCGTGAGACATCATGGAATATTCCTTCAAACCGTAAAATTTCATGATGTCCCGATGGATGGCGACGTACTACGGCGTTTGTAGCTGAGCGTTCTCGGCGTTCCAAGCAGACAGCAGTCAGAGTCCCTTTTAGCGTAAAGCTGAAGACGATACTCAGAGGCACTTGCAGAAGGTCTATTGAGACCGGGCAGTGAATAAAAAAACGTTGAGTCGTTGGGCGAGGGGTCTGTAATCATCCAACAAGATCGCGCACAAATGTCCGATATCCGGCGGGTCTGAAGGATGGGCACAGCTGTGACTCCCGCAGCGTTGGAACATGCGAACGCTCTCACTCGAGGGTGATTTCGGATCACAATTAAAACACTGCGTTGCACAGCTGCACATCTCTGTTGGTAGTCCTGACACTCGTCCACCAGTTGGGGAACTCAAAGGTAAGTGACCGCTGAGTTTCTCGCTATATAACAGGAGACCATATTGAGGAGTTGCTTGCGCGCTATGACGCAGATAGCGACAATTTTTTTTTTTTTTTTTGTTTTTGTCGAGTCGCGTCACAGGCGATGAAACATGGATTTACTTAGAATCGGAAACAAAACGGAGAGGCGGCACACCATCTCTCATCCGAAGAAAAAATTCGTAATTGCGCCCTCAGCGTGTTCATCGCCATAGAATTGCAAACGATCTTCTCAACGACAAAGCAAGGCCTCATGCAAGAGGAACTCAGCCACCCTACAGCTTCGGTTCCACTTCTTCTGACTTCCATATATTTGGCCCACTGAAGGATGCACTGCGTAGGAAGCGGTACGTGGGTGATGGGGAGCTTACTAACGCAGCAAGACGTTGGCTCCAACGTCGACCAGTAGAGTGGTATCATGCGGGCTTTCAACATTTTATAAACTGACGCTTCATTTTCAAGCAGAGTTTTATCTTCTCCACGAACTCGCATTTCTCCACTTTGTTTTTTTGAGTTCATAAAAGGTTACTAATATTCCTTGTGGCGGTTTTGCGTATCATCAACACGGGCAAATGCAATGAATATGGGTGATATGATACTCTGTGGTGTTCTGCGGTTTGAATTCACTCTGATATTTAGCAGTCGCATTGATTTTATTTTGTAAATGATACTGACTATATTATACACATGTATATTCATACTACAACTTCTCCCGGATAATTATTTTGTTCAAATTGCACAAGAATTCCACCTGACGTAGTGTAATAATGTTGACTGTAAGTTGTGTTCATATCACTAAAATTACAGATCGTACCTCAGATCTCATATAATTTTTGTCTTCGATGGATTTAATTACTCTTTGCATATTGATCATGAAAAGGAACCACAGAATACCACCCGCACACAACACTGACGTATGCTACAAGAAATATTTTTCTCCGTGTTTCGTGCGTATTTTAATTTTGGCCTCATACATCAGCAATGAAATCCTGTTCAACAGTAAATACCATCAGCACTGTTCTTAGAAGATGCAGTGGAATTCGATTTTTTTTTTTTTTTATAAATGGAGTTCAGTACCACCGTTGCACATTTATTTCTTACACAACGGAATACTGATTGCAGTTTCAAGTAATTTAAATTTGCTGCTGAGATAAAAGTTAAGATGGCGGCCAACAAAAGATGTTGTTGTTGTTGTTGTGGTCTTCAGTCCTGAGACTGGTTTGATGCAGCTCTCCATGCTACTCTATCCTGTGCAAGCTTCTTCATCTCCCAGTAACTACTGCAACCTACATCCATCTGAATCTGGTTAGTGTATTGATCTCTTGGTCTCCCTCTACGATTTTTACCCTCCACACTGCCCTCCAATGCTAAATTTGTGATCCCTTGATGCCTCAAAACATGTCCTACCAAACGATCCCTTCTTCTAGTCAAGTTGTGCCACAAACTTCTCCCCAATCCTATTCAATACCTCCTCATTATATACGTGATCTACCCACCTTATCTTCAGCATTCTTCTGTAGCACCACATTTCGAAAGCTTCTATTCTCTTCTTGTCCAAACTAGTTATCGTCCATGTTTCACTTCCATACATGGCTACACTCCATACAAATACTTTCAAAAACGACTACCTGACACTTCAATCTATACTCGATGTTAACAAATTTCTCTTCTTCAGAAACGCTTTCCTTCCCATTGCCAGTCTACTTTTTATATCCTCTCTACTTCGACCATCATCGGTTATTTTAGTCCCTAAATAGCAAAACTCGTTCACTACTTTAAGTGTCTCATTTCCTAATCTAATTCCCTCAGCATCACCCGACTTAATTTGACTACATTCCATTATCCTCGTTTTGCTTTTGTTGATGTTCATCTTATATCCTCCTTTCAAGACACTGTCCATTCCGTTCAACTGCTCTTCCAAGTCCTTTGCTGTCTCTGACAGAATTACAATGTCATCGGCGAACCTCAAAGTTTTTACTTCTTCTCCATGAATTTTAATACCTACTCCGAATCTTTCTTTTGTTTCCTTTACTGCTTGCTCAATATACGGATTGAATAACATCGGGGAGAGGCTACAATCCTGTCTACCTCCTTTCCCAACCACTGCTTCCCTTTCATGCCCCTCGACTCTTATAACTGCCATCTGGTTTCTGTACAAATTGTAAATAGCCTTTCGCTCCCTGTATTTTACCCCTGCCACCTTCAGAATTTGAAAAAGAGTATTCCAGTCAACATTGTCAAAAGCTTTCTCTAAGTCTACAAATGCTAGAAACGTAGGTTTGCCTATTCTTAATCTTTCTTCTAAGATAAGTCGTAAGGTCAGTATTGCCTCACGTGTTTCAACATTTCTACGGAATCCGAACTGATCTTCCCGGAGGTCGGCTTCTACCAGTTTTTCCATTCGTCTGTAAAGAATTAGCGTTAGTATTTTGCAGCTGTGACTTATTAAACTGATAGTTCGGTAATTTTCACATCTGTCAACACCTGCTTTCTTTGGGATTGGAATTATTATATTCTTCTTGAAGTCTGAGGGTATTTCGCCTGTCTCATACATCGTGCTCACCTGATGGTAGAGTTTTGTCATGACTGGCTCTCCCGAGGCCATTAGTAGTTCTAATGGAATGTTGTCTACTACCGGGGCCTTGTTTCGACTCAGGTCTTTCAGTGCTCTGTCAAACTCTTCACGCAGTACCTTATCTCCCATTTCGTCTTCATCTACATCCTCTTCCATTTCCATACTATTGTCCTCAAGTATATCGCCCTTGTATAAGCCCTCTATATACTCCTTCCACCTTTCTGCCTTCCCTTCTTTGCTTAGAACTGGGTTGCCATCTGAGCTCTTGATATTCATACAAGTGGTTCTCTACCCTCCAAAGGTCCCTTTAATTTTCCTGTAGGCAGTATCTATCTTACCCCTAGTGAGACAAGCCTCTGCATCGTTACATTTGTCCTCTAGCCATCCCTGCTTAGCCATTTTGCACTTCCAGTCGATATCATTTTTGAGACGTTTGTATTCCTTTTTGCCTGCTTCACTTACTGCATTTTTATATTTTCTCCTTTCATCGATTAAATTCAATATTTCTTCTGTTACCCAAGGATTTCTATTAGACCTCGTCTTTTTACCTACTTGATCGTCTGCTGCCTTCACTACTTCATCCCTCAGAGCTACCCATTCTTCTTCTACTCTATTTCTTTCCCCCATTCCTGTCAATTGTTCCCTTATGCTCTCCCTGAAACTCTCTACAACCTCTGGTTTAGTCAGTTTATCCAGGTCCCATCTCCTTAAATTCCCACCTTTTTGCAGTTTCTTCAGTTTCAATCTGCAGTTCATAACCAATAGATTGCGGTCAGAATCCACATCTGCCCCAGGAAATGTCTTACAATTTAAAACCTGGATCCAAAATCTCTGTCTTACCATTATATAATCTAACTGATACCTTTTAGTATCTCTAGGATTCTTCCAGGTATACAACCTTCTTTTATGATTCTTGAACCAAGTGTTAGCTATGATTAAGTTATTCTCTGTGCAAAATTCTACAAGGCGGCTTCCTCTTTCATTCCTTCCCCCCAATCCATATTCACCTACTATGTTTCCTCCTCTCCCTTTTCCTACTGACGAATTCCAGTCACCCATGACTATTAAATTTTCGTCTCCCTTCACTACCTGAATAATTTCTTTTATCTCGTCATACATTTCATCTATTTCTTCATCATCTGCAGAGCTAGTTGGCATATAAACTTGTACTACTGTAGTAGGCATGGGCTTTGTGTCTATCTTGGCCACAATAATGCGTTCACTATGCTGTTTGTAGTAGCTAACCCGCACTCCTATTTTTTTATTCACTATTAAACCTACTCCTGCATTACCCCTATTTGATTTTGTATTTATAACCCTGTAATCACCTGACCAAAAGTCTTGTTCCTCCTGCCACCGAACTTCACTAATTCCCACTATATCTAACTTTAACCTACCCATTTCCATTTTTAAATTTTCTAACCTACCTGCCCGATTAAGGGATCTGACATTCCACGCTCCGATCCGTAGAACGCCAGTTTTCTTTCTCCTGATAACGACGTCCTCCTGAGTAGTCCCCGCCCGGAGACCCGAATGGGGGACTATTTTACCTCCGGAATATTTTACCCAAGAGGACGCCATCATCATTTAATCATACAGTAGAGCTGCATGTCCTCGGGAAAAACTACGGCTGTAGTTTCCCCTTGCTTTCAGCCGTTCGCAGTACCAGCACAGCAAGGCCGTTTTGGTTACTGTTACAAGGCCAGATCAGTCAATCATCCAGACTGATGCCCCTGCAACTACTGAAAAGGCTGCTGCCCCTCTTCAGGAACCACATGTTTGTCTGGCCTCTCAACAGATTCAATGAAAAACAGGAAAGTGAATCAGCGAATTTCTTCAGATGCTTCGACAGTGTAGCTAAACAAAAATCTAACGCAAAAAAATTCTGTAGAAGAGATCTTTCACAGACTTAAAGGTGAAAAGTGCTAATATCTCCTGAGGTCTGCGATTTAGGATCGATATTTACCGGAGTTCATTTCGTGCTTTAGTCCAGACCACCATCTTTCTAAATATGGAAAGCAGAGAACTTGCAGTAGAAGATATTTGTTTCAAATACGAAGAAGTTTTTGTAGCTCATAAGGTATGCATCTTAGCAGCATTCTGAATTCCATGTTTTCTAAGACATTTATTAGCTTATCGTATTGCCTACTTTCAACTGTATGTACTTACTCCATTAACTACCATGCACCTTGTATAACGATCCATTTTATTAAGGCGATATCCTCTATGAAAGAACAGCATCAGAGCAACTTTTTTTTTCAACCTCTGATCGGTTGCAAAATCACATTGAAAAGACGATGAACCTTTGCGCATATGTGTTGGGGAGTGAGACTAGTATGCCTGTCGATAAATGTCTCACCGCACCTTTCAGTTCAGAGCACACAGTGAACATATAAAGATGATTGGAATATGGTCTCTCGAAGTGCCTGCTGAGGCGTTCCACCAGAGTTCAAGCAGCCCACATAACGTAACTGCCACAGCAATGGACGGCCGCTCACTCTTACTGGAACAAAATCGTTCCTCCCGTGTTTCCGATGGCAAGTGTCTGATCGCCAGCCATACAGCCCAGACTTGGCTCCTCTGATTTTGATGTCTCATCTCACATGGACCGCTGGCTATTTTGGCGCAGACAGCGCGATGAAGACTAGCTTACGGAATTGGCGGAAATCGCAGACCTTCTGTATCGAAGGTATTGGGAAGCTAATACCACTCTACGACAAATGTGGAAGTCGGAACGGGAACTATGTAGTGAAACAGCTGGTGGGTGTAGCTAAGTGATAAAAATAAAGTTTTTACATTTTCACTGAACTATCAATTTAGCGACCTTTCGGAGGTTGAAACCAAACTATCCCTCGTATACCATCATCTGTCCATGACCCATTGGTTTATCTTCCTTCACTACATTAAATTTTGTTATCATACGTTAGCTGCTTTCATTGAGTTCCACGTCCGCCTCGATAGCTGTGGAGTCAGCGTGGCTGAATGCGAACTGAAGGGGACCGGATTCGATTCCCAGCCGAACTTTCTCAGCTCGAGGACTGGTGTTGTGTTTTCCTCGCCATCATTTCACCATCAACGACGCGCAGGTCACCTAAATGATGTCACATAAAAAAGATGTAAACCCAGTGGCGAGACATCACGTGACAGAGGGAGATTATGTACAGGTACAGAAAGTTGTGTGCGAGTTTCTACAGAAGTGGACACAAGAAAACCGTAAGTGCAAGTTCTTTCCAAATCTGCCATTAACTTCATACAGGGATCGATCATCAATTAAAAATGGCGCGTGTTTCTACAAAATACACAGAAGGCAAAATAACACTACTGCACCTCACATATCGTAAACGTAACAAATAAATGCTATAGCACACGAAAAACGCATTTGGAAATGGGGATCATTTTTCGTAATGCGTTGGGGGAAGCCCAAACAAATAGATAACTCAAATGGGTCAAATGGCTCTGTGCACTGTGGGACTTAACTGCTAAGGTCATCAGTCGCCTAGAACTTAGAATTACTTAAACCTAACTAACCTAAGGACATCACACACATCCATGCCCGAGGCAGGATTCAAACCTGTGACCGTAGCGGTCGCGCGGTTCCAGACTGTAGCGCCTAGAACCGCTCGACCAAACCGGCCGGCCAAACAGATAACTGTGGCTGGTGGTGGGAACAAGTTATTTTGCTAGCAAACCGACTATTTGTACAACGGTAAGCTTTCAAAAATCATTTCTAATGGACAAAATAATAAAAATTAAAGGTTAATTCATTTAATAAGTGTATTCGCAGAACCTTCGCAATCTTACTGCCTGTGGCCGATGTAGAGATGGTGTTTGGACTTCTTTGATTATCTGCATCTTTGCTGCGGTAGGAGAAGCTGATCAATATTACACTGTCCAGACACATTAATGTGACCGCCCGTCGAAAGCCTGAGTAACCGCTTTTTGCACTGCTGACCGCTGCGAGACGTGCTGGAGGAGAGTCAGTAAGGTGCCGGAACGTACCGACGGGGATCTGCAGCCACGCCGGCTCCAGTGCCGGGGATCATCTGCGCTAGGTATATAGGTTATGGATCCATGGCGCGATCAGCCCGATTAAGTCGTACCACAGATTCTCGACTGGGTTTCAAACTGGAAGTTTGGTGGCCCGGTAAGTACGGTACACTCGTCCTAACGCTCTTCAAACCACACACGTACACTATGAGCTGTGTGACACATTGCATACTCCACCTGGTAGATGCCACCGTGCCAAGCAAAAACAAGCTGCATGTAAGGGTGGAAGTGGGCCCCAAGGAGATACGCATTCTTGTGCTGATACGTGTGCCTTTCAGAATGGCGAGATCACTCAAGGAACGGCATTTAAGTATTCCACAGACCATAACGCTTCTTCCTCCTGTTTGGACTCTTCTGAAGATTGTGGGTGTTCACTTCCAGACGTTTCACGTCGTACGGGCCAACGGCCATTTGTCCGCTGTATCACACAAAGTGATTCATCAGAAACGCCAGCCTGTTGCGACTAATTTGAATAACTGGAACGTAAATTGGAGCCTGCGTAGGAAATGAAAACAGTCAGCGTCGATTTATGAACCAAGTGCCTGCTGCGGACCCACATACGCAGCAACGTTCGCTGAACGGTCGTTGAGCAGTCATAATTGGTATCCCCTTGGCTCACCTCGACGGCCAGTTGCTGAATAGTAGCACGTCTATTCGCCCGTACACAACTCCACAGTCGTCGTCCACCCCTGTCATCTGTGGCCCATGAGACATCACAGTTGACTCTGTGCCCTGCACGTCATACATTGATCACGGGGATACGCTAAAACTTTACAGACGTGGCAGTTAAGGAAATACTTCCACCACTGGCTCGAAAGCCAATGATCGTGCACTTTTGGACTTTGTATAATGCGATCGGTTTCCGCATTACCACAATTACATTGTTTCCCGCGTCCCCTCGGTAGGCTTTACGTGCCCTCCACTGCTAGTGCTTCCACCAACTATGTCCGAGTGTTTATGATACCCTGAGGCAAACAGTCACCATGAGAAAATGGTTCAAATGGCTCTGAGCACTATGGGACTTAACATCTGAGGTCATCAGTCCCCTAGAACTTAGAACTACTTCAACCTAACGAACCTAAGGACATCACACACATCCATGCACGAGGCAGGAATCGAACCTGCGACCGTATCAGTTGCGCGGTTCCGAACTGAAGCACCTATTACCGCTCGGCCACCGCGTCCGGCTCACCATGAGACTGGACTGTGAATTAGCTAATGCTTGAGACTGCTTGCTTGACTCTGTCATTTTCATCTTCAAGCTATCTGATTTCTGCCTTAAAGGCTAGTGCGACTTCCTGTCAGATTTCACCTGTAGTTTCAAAACTCTGAGACGCGAAATGTGTCCTTCCATAATATAGAAGGAAAATAATTCGTCTGCAGATAGTAAGCAACTATGTGAAATGATACGTCATACCTCCTTAAAGAGATTGGACCATCTGGGCCTACACAAGCACCATGTCCCCATTACAACGTATTTCACATAATGAATCAAAAATTCTATACATCAGTGCAAAGAAAGGTCCGAATTTAATGGCTGACGTTAGAAAAAGGGAAGACGAAACACGAGCAGGAGCCGTAACTGATAAATGAGAAACTGACACATTTCCTCTAGACATCAATTACGTCCTTGGATCAGGACTTATCTGAGTGGTGTCGAAAGGGTTGCTTACCACGCCGAGCCTAGGGATCGATGCATGCGTGTCTCTACCCTGAATCACTTCTTAAGCCCCAACCAAAGACGTTCGGTTGGACCGTGGATTATGAAGAAGTAAGAAGTCGTAGACGGACCCCTCGCCTTTCTATTTACACGTTGTCAATACGTCATCCCTGAATTGCACACGCCACAGGAGGATGTAAGGAAGGAGAGACGAATGAATATAAACGGGCAATTCTGCTTCAGATCCCGTTCAAATTTTGTCGAGTGGTCTTAACGGACCTTATTGATTCCATCCTGTACATTAAAGCACAAATTGCGGCCATGTTACATTCCAAAGGAGTGAGACTGCGTTCAGCGGGGTTGCAGCCCCGCAATATCCGTCTGTAGAGTCAACGGTTGTTAAGCCCATCGTGACGCGTATCACACTGAAAAACGTCGTTTTTGAAGCGCCAAATGTATAACTAAGTGTCCGAAGGAAAGAGGTAGTTTTATATACGCTCTTTTAGCGCCCCCCCCCCCCCCTTTCCCACCCGAGGCCTTTTCATGTCGTTTCTGAGCAGCAGAGTGTTCTAAATGTTTTCCCTGGCTACCCGTAAGGATACCGCGCATTTTCAGTGCTGTGCCCTGATGCGACAAGAGAACCTACCTTCAACTTTTTTCTTTTTTTTTTTTTTTTTGCACGAGTACACAACTTGCTGCTTGAAGCGTAGTCGAGCCTGTGGTTGACATCGCAGGGTGCCACACGTTTGCATCATTTCAGAGGAAGGTTCTAGGGTGGTAGTCATATTTGAGAGAATTTTCGAACTTCTACGTCAGTCTGGGAGAAAATGACGGTGTTTCAAACGTGCAATCACTTTATTTTGTTGGTGACTGAATTTCTTAGGCAAGACTCAGTACGTGCCCGTCATGCTCCAGTACTTGTCCCCCACATTTCTAATTTCTCAGAGCTCCTACTCCATATCTCAGTCCACTGTACTGAGAGAAACGATATTACGAGGAAACGCATTCTAGAAGAGTAAGGTTTGTTTACAGAAAAGATATTTCACTTTGAAGTCTAGTGTGAACTGTTGTGAAACTTCTTCAGCAGCTTAAAACTGCTGGCAGCAGCGTGACTGAAACCCGGATCATTCAAGAGAAACACACTTGGGAGGAATATGGTCGCGAGCGGCTCGTGAGACACCTCGGGAAAACACTGATGCGAATAATCTGTTCTAATAATTTTTGTAAGCCATATTATTCACGAACCCATGGACACTTTCGGACACACTACAGATACGTATCTGCTGAAACAGAGCGTTCCTCTATGCTTGCCGAAAGGCAACAGGTGCTTGTCAGTAACGCAGACGTTTGTGAGCAACGTGCTCGAGAGTGGCTCATAATCTTTCAGCTTGCAAGTGAATATACGTGCTAATATTTCGTGAACAATGTTCATAACCTCTAACCAAATCAAACAAAACTTTCGACGTAGGGGCAGATGACGCTACTATAATAATCTGGGAGACTTACATTTTGAAGTTTGATTTCCGTCTCATCCTTGTCCTTATTGCTCTCGGCGTAGTTATCCGAAAGAATGGCGACTGTTAAAATGCGTACATACAGACTGCTTCAACTCAAACTTCATTGCGTGTGTTTGCCAAGAAGAAATACGAAGTGAAATAAAAGCGCTGAACATATGTTCACCGTTTCACACACGTTGACGGAAACATAAATGTACAACCAGTTCCCTTAACCGCTTCCCATTTAACACGCTCAGACAGTTTGTAAATCATCTTTCCTGGCCCAACGAAAATCGGTAGTCACCCGTCCACCAGCGACGATGGATATTGGCCGTGACCCACTATTAATCACATTTCTCCTGGTTGCTGTGCCCAGTTTGGACTTGAGATTAATCTTTCTCCGATGCCTTGAGCCAATATATCTCTGTCGTTGGACTTCATTCTTTTACGCTAATGAATCAGCTACCTCATATTACGCTAAAGGATGAAATCGATATTTCTCGGGCTGTGAGAAACCTTCAGGCGTCAGCTGGAACTCAGTGTGCAGTCGGGCACTGCTTTAATCGGCATATAAGGCGTACTGTTTAAACTGTGTGTTAGTACATGTTTCCGATATTCTACAAATATACTATAACTAAGACATTAACTAATATGTGCAATCAATTTATAGAGAACTTCTTTCTAATAACGTTATTTACTCCGTGAAGAAAAGAGTGCTACTTTGTTAACTGTTTCATTGACATCTGGTAGAACAGACAACATTAGAGATAAAATGAGAGACGTAAAGTCTGGATGAAAATGTGCAAACATATTTAACAGTACGTTGTTATGAGGAAGAATCTAGTTCAAGATTATAAGACATATGGGTACAAAATTATTGGTTTACCATTATGGCCACCATAAGCTACTGAAAAGAAATAATCTCATGCCTAACTAATGGCAATCACATAAAATATTTAGAATATATAAAACGTATTCCATTCAAGTGTTTTCCACATTTATGTGGATGTGTCAAGAGTATTTCGAGGTTGCATCGCTAACTCCATCAATAAAATATTTGGATACTTGACTCACAGTTGGTTCAAAAATACTTTCTGACGCTTTAATTAAGTTATTACTTACAATGTTTTTCATGTGTGGAAAACAACACAATTTGCATTGTATCTCATATCCTACATCTAAGTTTAAGTGTTCCTGAAGATGAGTGGGTGAGAGTATTCTCAATTTGGAGAACTGGAAAAGCCATGCCTACAATTGGAGCGTCTCTATAAAACAGTAATATGGGGAAACAATTGCTAGTTAGATGACTCCGTCACGATTAATACTATTGTAAATGAAGTTAGTTCTCTTTATACAGTGTACTGATTATTGGTGTAAGGGACTAGTGGTTTCCCGACATACTAAATTCCATTTTCAAGTCTGTATCGTCTAATGGTACGAAATTATCTCTGGTCCATCTACCTACACCGACATATATATATATATATGTATCTTCTACAAATATATGAAATTAATTACGTGCTAGGGGCCTCATCAAATCGTTTGCACTCCGTTTCTACCGTTCGACTCTCGAGCAGCGCGGAAAGAACTAACATATATTCCTCGAGAGCTATGATTTGCGTAAGATGGATAATAGAAAAATTAGTATCATTTTCAGCTATCCGATCTTGACAGCTTAGATATACTGACATCACCGATCAGAAATTACGTTTTCTCCTCCGAAGGTGACACTCCGTTTCTCACATTAAGGTTCCACTTTAGAAGTTGGTAGCACCATAGCGTCGGCCTGTATCTGCATCTAACGCTAATAGAATTTCCGGGACACAAATATGAAATTTTATTCATGTTCTTAAAACAGTTTTCACTTCACTGCAGCAGAGCAATGTCCATGACCCCGTTAAACAAGTCACCTCGTTTAATCCAGTGACCTCATCTGTTCTATAGTTTTCAACTGTGCCTCATTATACCTCTTAATTGCGTGTTTTGCATAATACTTCCCTCAATTTTCAGTGTTCCTTTTATCCTTCTTTGTACAGTAATTATTTAGTATGCGAACTTAGCATCAGAATAAAGGGCACTAAATTCGCGATGTTGATAATTCACTCATTGAAACTTCCTGGCAGATTAAAACTGTGTGCCAGACCGAGACTCGAACTCGGGACCTTTGCGTTTCTCGGTCTAGTACTCTACCAACTGAGCTACGCAAGCACGACTCACGCCCCGTCCTCACAGCTTTACTTCTGCCAGTACCTCGTCTCCTACCTTCCAAACTTTACAGAAGCTCTCCTGCGAACCTTGTAGAACTAGCACTCCTGAAAGAAAGGATATTGCGAGAGCTTCTGTAAAGTCTGGAAGGTAGGAGACGAGGTACTGGCAGAAGTAAAGCTATGAGGACGGGGCGTGAGTCGTGCTTGGGTAGCTCAGTTGGTAGAGCACTTGCCCGCGAAAGGCAAAGGTCCCGAGTTCGAGTCTCGGTCCGGCACACAGTTTTAATCTGCCAGGAAGTTTCATATCAACACACACTCCGCTGCAGAGTGAAAATGTCATTCTGAATTCACTCATTATTGCACTAAATCTGCAATATATCTCCCAACAAAACCTCTACATTGGGTACAAAAATATTATACTGAACCTTCCGTTACACAGGGAAATGGAATAGACGTATAGTAACAGTGAAGAAAATAAAATTCTTTGGTGGGACATAAACAGCATTATTCGATAACTTCAATGTATTATGCTGAATTATATTCAGTCATTATATGCATGTAATTGATTCGCCTCGATGGGGCCTGAATCTACCACCGTCAGTGCGAATGCATAATCACGTTCAACCTTTTGTGGGAAATTCAAAGTAGCGAGTGATGGGGACATGACTGTGGATAGGTGGAGCTAGGTGAGAATGTGGTTCCTCTCCTTTCCTTTCCTTTCCTTTCCTTTCCTTTCTGTAGTTGTATACGTAAGTTTGAATGTAGCTGTATTGCGTTGATGTACTGGTGGATATTGTGTGGTATGACTCCTGTAGTTGATAGTATAATTGGTATAATGTCAACTTTATCCTGATGCCACATGTCCTTGACTTCCTCAGCCAGTTAGATGAATTTTTCAATTTTTCTCCTGTTTTCTTTTGTATATTTGTTGTATTGGGTATGGATATTTCGATTAGTTGTGTTAATTTCTTCTTTTTAATGGTGAGTATCATGTCAGGTTATGTGGTGTTGCTTTACCTGTTATAACGGTTCTGTTCCAGTATAATTTGTATTCATCATTCTCCAGTACATTTTGTGGTGCATACTTGTACGTGGGAACATGTTGTTTTATAAGTTTATGTTGTAGGCAAAATGTTGATGTATTATTTTTGCTACATTGTCATGTCTTCTGGGGTATTCTGTATTTGCTAGTATTGTACATCCGCTTGTGATGTGATCTACTATTGCTATTTGTTGTCTGCAAAGTCTGCATTTATCTGTTGTGGTATTGGGATCTTTAATAATATGCTTGCTGTAATATCTGGTGTTTATTGTTTGATCCTGTATTGCAATCATGAATCCTTCCGTCTCACTGTATATATTGCCTTTTCTTAGTCATGTGTTGGATGCGTCTTGATCGATGTGTGGCTGTGTTAGGTGATACGCGTGCTTGCCATGTAGTGTTTTCTTTTTCCAATGTACTTTCTTCGTAATTGTTGATGTTATGTGATCTAAAGGGTTGTAGAAATGGTTATGAAATTGCAGTGGTGTAGCCGATGTATCTATATGAGTGATTGCTTTGTGTATTTTCTATAGTTTCTGCTCGTTATAGAAAAAATTTTCTTAAATTGTCTACCTGTCCATAATGTAGGTTTTTTATGTAGATAAATCCCCTTCCTCCTTCCTTTCTGCTTAATATGAATCTTTCAGTTGCTGAATGTATGTGATGTATTCTATATTAGTGGCATTGTGATCGTGTAAGTGTATTAAGGGCTTCTAGGTCTGTGTTACTCCATTTCACTACTTCAAATGAGTAGGTCAATATTGGTATAGCATCAGTATTTATAGCTTTTGTCTTGTTTATTGCTGTCAATTCTGTTTTCAGTATTTTTGTTAGTCCTTGTCTATATTTTCTTTCAGTTCCTCTTTAATATTTGTATTATCTATTGCTATTTTTTGTCTGTATCCTAGATACTTATAGGCATCTGTTTTTTCCATCGCTTCTATGCAGTTGCTGTGGAAATTCAATATGTAATCTTCTTGTTTAGTGTGTTTTCCCTGGACTATGCTATTTTTCTTACATTTGTCTGTTCCAAAAGCCATATTTATATCATTGCTGAATACTTATGTTATCTTTAGTAATTGGTTCAGTTGTTGATTTGATCCTGCCAGTAGTTTTAGATCATCCAGGTATAGAAAATGTGTGATTTTGTGTGGGTATGTTCCAGTAATATTGTATCCATAATTTGTATTATTTAGCATGTTGGATAGTGGGTTCAGAGCAAGGCAGAACCAGAAAGGACTCAATGGGTCTCCTTGGTATATTCCACGCTTAATCTGTATTGGCTGGGATGTGATATTATTTGAATTTGTTTGGATATTATGTGTGGTTTTCCAATTTTTCATTACTATGTTTGGGAACTGTATCAATTTAGGATCTACTTTGTATATTTCCAATATTTGTAGTAACCATGAGTGGGGTACACTATCAAAATCTTTTTGGTAATCAATGTATGTGTAGTGTAGCGACCTTCGTTTAGTTTTAGCTTGACATGTCACCTCTGCATCTATTGTCAGTTGCTCTTTACATCCTCGCGCTCCTTTCCAACAGCATTTTGGTTCTTCATTTATAATTTTGTTCTGTGTTGTATGTGTCTTTCATTTCTGTGTAATGACTGAAGTTAATACTTTGTATATTGTTGGTAGGCGTGTTATGGGGCGATATTTAGCTGGGTTTGCTGTGTCTGCTTGATCTTTAGGTTTGAGATAAGTTATTCCATGTGTAAGTGTATCAGGGAATGTGTATGGGTCTGCAATGTAACTGTTAAATAATTTAGTTAGATGTGAATGTGTTGAGGTGAACTTCTTTAGCCAGAAATTTGCTATTTTTTCTTTTCCGGGGGCTTTCCAATTGTGAGTAGAATTAATTGCTTGGGTGCCTTCATGTTGCAAAATTATCACTTCAGGCATTTCTGGTAACATCTTGTATGTGTCTGTTTCTGCTTGTATCCACTGCATGTCTGTTATGTTGTACTGGGTTTGACCATATGTTGCTCCAGAAGTGTTCCATGTCTGTTATGTTTGGTGGATTGTCTATTTTAATGTGTGTGTTATCTATTGTCTAGTAAAACTTCTTTTGGATGGTGTTGAATGTTTGGTTCTGTTTCCTTCTGTTTTAACTTTTTTTTATCTTCTAAGTCGTTTAGCCAATGCTTGTAATTTCTGCTTCTTTTCATCTAATTGCTCTATCGCTTCTTGTTGTGAGATTTTACCTAACCTTTTTCGTTTTTTTTCTGACATTTTATTTCTTATAAATTGTGTTAGCTGTCCGATGTGTTTTCTGAGTTTTTCTATTCTGATCTGTACCCAGTGTTGCCATGCTGGTTTTGTGGGTTTCTTCTGCGTGTTGGTTGATTCTCATGTCTGCCTAGTGTGTATATGTAGTGTAGTGAGCGCTCCTATATAAACCAGTAGTTGTAACTCTTCCATAGTTGTGTTTCATTTATTTTGTTGTGTATGATTCTGTTGATACTTTTTATTGTTGTTTCGACTTGTGGGTTATTTGGCGGTCTATGCAAGAATGGTCTAATGTCTGTATTTGTGGCTTTGTATTCTATATATGTCAGCTGAAATTTTTCTTCTATATCTAACATGTGTGTCACTTCGTGTTCTATTTATGCTTGCTCTGGTGACTGTCTTAAGATTTCCTTTTCCTCTGATTGTTTAATTGATGCGTATTGTTCTTTGTTCGTTCGCTCTGGGATGTTTGAGTCCATTACTGTATTTTCTTCTACTTCTGATTGCACATTATTTTGTTCCAGTATTTGTTGTACTTGTTGTTTGATGTTTTTTAATTCTGACTGGGGTATCCTGTTCTTTTTGATTATTACACAGATCTGATCAGCTAGTCATTGTTCTGTTAAAATTTTTAATTCTGGATACCTGGTAATAAATGTTGCGTATACTTGTGATCTGTATCCAGTTGTGTTGGTTCCTAGGTTTGTTGCTTGGTAATAACAGAACATGAGGTGTCGATTAACTTCATCTGACCATCTCATCCTCTGTCTTTGTTATCCTTCTAGGGTGGATGCAGGAAGCATATCCTGCAAAACACCTAAATTTGGATTTAAATCATTTTCCAGTTGGCTAGCAGTGTCGCTACCATTGTGGGCGGGCATAGGGTTCAAGCGTCGCCCCCGACCATGACGACGCTTGTCCGAGGTTCCTTTAGTTCTGTCCTGAACCAACTAATCACAGTAATAGGGGTTAGGCCTATTAGTGGTTTTTTATTATTATTATTATTATTATTATTATTATTATTATTATTACAAAGGGCAGCTAACCCTCTGACCGACCACGCTGAGCTGCCGTGCCGGCTCCAACTGACCCACGCAAGATCTACAAAACTACCGCTCACAGATATGTAGACATGAAGAGTAAATGTGTAGAATGTTAATAACGTTTGCCTTATTTAAACAGATCTCCGCATATAAAATTTGAAGGGATTACTTTTTCAGCACACCACATATATCCTTCGCGTGTGTTCTACTTCTCCACTGTTGTTTTTCTGACCAAATGGCAACACTCATTTGGTGTTGGTGGAGCATTTCCTAATGTCAGAGAACCTGCATCGCCTATTATAATTCGGCTACATTTGAATACCTTTGTTCATATTCACATTACAACCATTTTTAAGACATTATACGATCCTTGATCTATGGACTCCTGAAACGGCACGGAATGTGTATCCAATGACGTAAGTGACTCTGACAAAGAATGGATTATATGAATCTCCAAAAGACCAGATCACTGATTCGCCTCAATGGGCAATGAGACCACAACCTTCAGTGTTGATGCACATTTACGTTCGACCTCCAGTGGGTATCTAAAATTAGCGAGCATGGAGGACACGAACGGGGACTGCGGATATGGGGCAATAGATGGGATGTGGATCAGTTATTGAGAATGCCAATGTAGTCCACCAATTTGCGATAAACACTATGTCTGGGTGGCGCAGAGGTTAGTGCAGATGGTTAATAAGCAGGAGACCTGGCAAACATTTTCATTCGTCCCGATGAAGCTGATATCATTAGGTCTTTCCCTTTCCTTTCTCTAGCTTCTACCTTCAGTTTATACAAGGAACGGATTGTTATGGCCCGACGACTGTCAGCAAGCATCTCGCAAGCGGCAAAGCTGATCAGCTATTCGCATGCTACTCTCGTGAGCATTTATGGAAAGTGATTGAAACGTGTTGAAACGACAACAATGAAAACGTGCCTATCTCTTTTATTGGTATTGAGTTTACTCACTCTATGTGATCGAAAGCATCCGACACCCCCAAAAACATACGTTTTTCATATTAGGTACATTGTGCTGCCACCTACTGCCAGGTCGTTTATATCAGCGGCCTCAGTAGCCATTAGACACTGTGAGAGAGCAGAATGGGGCTCTCCGCGGAACTCACGGACTTCGAACGTAGTCTGCTGATTCGGTGGCACTTGTGTCACACGTCTGTATGCGAGATTTCCACACTCCTAACCATCCCTAAGTCCAGTGCTTCCGATGTGATAATGAAGTGGAAACGTGAAGGGACACGTACAGTACAAAAGCGTACAGACCGATCTCGCCTGTAGACTGACAGAGACCGTCGACAGATGGAAAGGGTCGTAATATGTTATAGGCAGGCATCTATCCAGACCATCACACAGGAATTCCAAACTGCATCAGGATCCACGGCAAGTACTATGACAGTTAGGTGGGAGGTGGGAAAACTTGGATTTCATGGCCGAGGGACTGCTCATAAGACACATATCACGCCGTTAAATGCCAAACGACGCCTCGCTTAGTTTAAGGAGTGTAAACATTGGAGTACTGAACAGTGGAAAAGCGTTATGTGGAGTGACGAATCAAGGTACACAATGTGGCGATCGGATGGCAGGGTTTGGGTATGGCGAATGCCGAGTGAACGTCATTTCCCAGCGTGTGTAGTGTCAGTGTTACGCTGTGGTCGTGTTTATCACGGAGAGACCTAGCACCCCTTGTTTTTTTGCGTGGCACTATCGCAGCACATGCGCATATTGATGTTTGAAGCATCTTCTTGCTTCCCACTGTTGAAGAGCAATTCGGGGATGGCGACTGCATTTTCCAACATGATCGAACATGCGATCATAATGCTCGGCCTTTGGCTGAGTGGTTACACGACTAAATCCCTGTACTGGACTGGCCTGCACAGAGTCCTGATCTGAATCCTATAGAACACCTTTAGTAACGCCGACTTCGTGCCAGGCCTCACCGACCGACATCGATTCCTCTCCTCAGTACAGCACTCCGTGGAGAATGGGCTGCCATTCCCCAAGAAACCTTCCAGCACCTGACTGAACGTATGCCTGCGAGAGTGGAAGCTGTCATCAAAGCTAAGTATGAGCCTACACCATATTGAATTCCAGCATGGGCGATGGAGGGCGCCACGAACTTTTAAGTCATTTTCAGCCAGGTGTCCGGATACTTTAGCTGACATAGTGTACAACATTATGAACGTGGTTTCTGGCCTGAAAAGAACCGGCACACGTGACACATTAACTACATTATCTGACTACTATGGTGAAGTTTTGCAAATACATAAAATATTCCGCAACGAAAGTGGACAGGGGTGGAGGAGGAGTTAGCCGAGATTAATACGGACGAAATTTACATTAAAATGTTGTGCTAGTTACATTGCCTCAGTGTGAATGAAATTTTGCTTTATGTGCTCAATTTCTGCCGGTGAAATGTGTTATTTACTTGTGACCTACGCTGCCCCAATAACCTGAACAATTATGAGCTCGTGTTGTGGAAGAAATAAGTCTCGATGACATCGTCATCGGTGCTGGGTGTCTCGCCGTTCTGCATTTATGTCACCTTACTTGAAATGCTGTAAAGTTATTATAGAAAATGACTGCAAGCGCTACGTATTCGTGCTCCGTTATCCACGGATTTCTGAGAAAGAAAATGAATTATTTTTGAGTCAATTCGTAAGTATAGATTTAGTAAAGAAAGTACAAGGTGCAAGATACTAAATTTACTAAGGCCAAACGTTTGACATAAGCAATATAATGTTTGGATATACAACATACATGAGATTTATCGAAACTACACGTAATTGTCATGAGGAAGCGAACATGATCGTTACCTATACGAAGCTGTCAAAATCCAATATACAGGTCCGTTTCCTTTACTTCCACATGACCGCCTTTGGGCCGGCTACCCACCTTGAGATCCACTACACTTTTTTAAATTACAATTGGTTCAAATTACAAACGGTTTAAGAGTTATGGTTATAAGTTTCAAAATTCTTAAGAAATTAGTTACAGTATACCAGTTGTGCAACATACAATTTGTAACCTGTCAAATATTAAACTAGTAATATTATAGAAAAAACTTTAAAAGAGCTTTAAACTTCCAAACATATCTTCTCCTCCTCCAATGTTTCGGTCGTAGACATAATCAAGTACGAGTTGTTTCAGTCCATGGAGGGCACTTTTGAGGGATACTGCCTCTACGATCACCAAACTGAAGAATGAGAAAATACTGTTGGAAATTTTAAAGCTCTCGTAAAGTTGTTAATAATATCAATCTCCTCATCTGCGTGTTAATATGGTAAATTTAGGAATTCTAAACTGCTGCAGCACACTAGTGTATGGCTAGTTATGACAGTAAACTGCCAGTTCCATATTCGATAGGTTACTGTCCAACTGTATCAAATAGCATGTTGTATAACTGTTATAATGTATCTAATTTCTTAATCATTTTGAAGCTTTCTAAACAAAAATTTTGAACTATTTTAATTTGAACCACACTAAGCACACTTAATTTTTTTTAAAAATATAATAGATCTGAATATGGGCACCCGGCCCAAAACCCGTTATATGGAAGTAAAGGAAATTAATCTGGAGACTGATTTAGGACATTTTTGTATATAGAAAGTCATTCGTTGCGGACAAATGCATCACATCAAACCATGTAACAGCCACACCAGAAGTAATATCGCAAGAGACTTCGAAACAAGCCTACAAGCTTCTCAAAAATTATCACATGAGTGACATACACTGTATGTCGCTTGATGTTACGGATGGTTAACTGAGAAATGGATACCGATCACCACGTATTCTGATGAGATCAGAACCGATAATAGACCACATTCCGTTAGTATGCAAAATGCGACAGCCTGCAGTTTTAGTGGAGTGGTGCAGCACGACCAGACCCGTGTCGTGGGGTGAGCGGTGCAGTGCTGGCGAAACAAACCGGTGCTGCCCTGCACTTGCGATTATGCTGGCGTTGCAATGAGAGTGGCGCGCAGCGGCACCGAGCGAATCAAACATGTCTGTTTCTGAGAGCGGTAGCCAGAGCGTTCGAGCGACTCCGTCTGCGTTCGGCAGTATTCGGCTGCTGCTGCAGGTAGCAGAGTCACTACTGTTGTTGGTGCTTGTTTCTTTTGTTGTAATTTACAACTGAAGTGGTATTTTTAACCTCCTACTTCTGGTTTCCAGGCACTTGTAACAATTTTCTTTTCACCAGCTTTCCATTGCCCTTAAAAAGTTACGTTATTCCATTGGGAAAAATCAGTAGTTAGAGTCCATGCAGGATAATGTGACCGATGTCCATTGAACAGTTCTCCTCCAAAATGCTGGGCAAGTTCATTCGTTTGTTTGGAAGGGGAGGATGACAATCTGTACCACCTCTCAGCCAATCGGTAATGACAGAATCGAGGCGCACGGCCTGTAGTCTTTCTCAAATGATTTTTCAGAAACTACTCAGGGAAAAATCATTTTTGCATTGCTTGTTGGGTTCATAAAGATGTGCCTATCAATCCATTACTTCAAATGGTTCAAATGGCTCTGAGCACTATGGGACTTAACATCTATGGTCATCAGTCCCCTAGAAATTAGAACTACTTAAACCTAACTTACCTAAGGACAGCACACAACACCCAGTCATCACGAGGCAGAGAAAATCCTCATTCCATTACTGGTCATAGTTACTGTGATATTTAAATGGTAGTAGCACATTGCACTAAATTTAAAGAAGTTAGCAATGAAAAATGGGATCGTTTCGAATTTGCGTAATACATTACTGTGTATGAGATATAGCTAACACACCGACTTTTTCTTTAGATTTAGTTTTCAATCACGCTGCTCCAGTAGTAAAGCCAACACTCTTCACATGAAATCAGATTGTGGAAAATGATAAAACACAATGAGGAGACTATTTTACCATATTGTTATTATGCAAAACTTTATTACCTACGGTGTTATTCCACTAACTAGAGACTTTGTACTCTCTGGGGTCATCGATAGCTGGTGAAATGAGAAGTGCTATGGGTTTTCAAACAACATAACAGAAGAAATTACACGTTAATTCTGTACCAAGGACGTGCTTTTTCAATAGGCTACTGATTTTACTTTGGCACATTTGCTCACTTAATAAGAACAAAATGTTAGAGAGGTGACACAGTTTAAACTCTGCTGTGTTTTGGCAAAAGAAGCAAATTTTATCATGTGCAACAAGAGAAAAAAAGTATGTTTTACTCAAACTTCTCCACTTATGAAGCTTCTCTGAAAGTTACAAATGGTTAACAAGCAAAGCAAAAGTAAATAGCTACATTTAAAGCTGAATTCTTTTTAGATACTAATCAAAGCAGTAGTGACAGATCTGTTTGAATGGTCACCAGGCCAGTGTAGTGTGGATGGCCTCCACTTAATATTTACAGAAATAGTGAGCGTAGGCTTCGGCTTAAAGCGGTACTTCCCCTCCAGCACTCGGTATTTCCCCTACAGCACCTGCCCGTAAGCCTCACCACTACCGCTCTCCCGACGTGTGCTCTGCCGAATGCGCACCTACTGGCCATGGACGGTTCTTCCACTTTATCATGCTACATAAAGAAGTTACGCACAGTAACCATATGACAACCTACTCTCCTCTTCGTGTGCTGTCATTTGCAAAACCTTGTTTTGATACTCCAAACCATTTATAAGATACAATGGTATTACAAAGATTTCATTCGCGTTTCATCGTCGGGCCGTGCTAGAGGAATGGAGTGTGCTGTGTGCAGTCGATTTGCTCGAGATCAGAATGAGTTATACATCCTATCCGAAGTTTAAAGAATAGTACAATATGTGAACTACATTTGGTGTGCACCAACATATGACCTAACGTGCACCAAACGCAAATACATAGCAACCTCGGTGATTCATTGGAAACTATTCAATTTTCTTGAGGTAGCATGGCTAAGTATGAAAGATCCCAGTAACTGTGACGATTAATGAAATGCTAAATGCTTCATCACGGAGATGACGAATACAGAGAAGCGCAAGAATCAATTTTTTTTATGTGGAGTTTCTTTAAAACCATTTCAAAAAGATTGCAGATCGTCCGGCTTACGTGTTTGCCGCGTCCACGCAATGCAGCGAGGTTGCTGTCTGCCGCGCCGCTCCCCGGCCCCGCTGTGCTACACGTGCACGTGAAGCAGCGCTGCGGCAGCTGCCCATCGTCCACCCACGCATTGATCAGTTAGGCCGCTCCACTACAACCCTGGACTAAACCATGTCCATTGTATGTGACGTCTAGGAAGCAGAATGCTTTGTGCCAGAACTGCGCCCCTACCGAGATATATCGCTACGATTGGCAAGCGATTAGTGCTTCCACGAGTGTCTTACAAATACGCGCCGATTCATTTCCATAGGTGCACAATCCCGCGTCCGTGGCCGAGACAATACACCTCCTATGACACACACACACACACACACACACACACACACACACACACACACACACACACACACACACACGCGCGCGCACACACACACACACACACACACACACACACACACACACACACACACACACACGTAGGTTGTTGTTGTTGTGGTCTTCAGTCCTGAGACTGGTTTGACGCAGCTCTCCATGCTGCTATATTCTGTGCAAGCTGCTTCATCTCCCTGTACGTACTGCAGCCTACATCCTTATGAGTCTGCTTAGTGTATTCATCTCTTGGTCTCCCTCTACAATTTTTACCCTCCACGCTGCCCTCCAACGCTAAATTGGTGATCCCTTGATGCCTCAGAATATGCCCTACCAACCGGTCCATTCTTCTTGTCAAGGTGTGCCACAAACTACTGTTCTCCCCAATTCTATTCATACCTCCTTATTAGTTATGTGATCTACCCATCCAATCTTCAGCATTTTTCTGTAGCACCACATTTCGAAAGCTTCTATTCTCTTCTTGTCCAAACTATTTATCGTCCATGTTTCACTTCCAAACATTGCTACACTCCAAACAAATACTTTCAGAAACGACTTCTTGACACTTAAATCTATACTCGATGTTAACAGAGTTCTCTCCTTCAGAAACGCCTTCCTTGCCATTGCCTGTCTACATTCTATACCCTCTCTACTTCGACCATCATAGTTATTTTGCACCCCAAATAGCAAAACTCATTTACTACTTTAAGCGTCTCATTCCCTAATCTAATTCCCGCAGCATCATCCGATTTAATTCGACTACATGCCATTATCCTCGTTTTGCTTTTGTTGATGTTCATCTTGTATCCTCCAAGACACTGTCCATTCCGTTCAACTGCTCTTCCAAGTCCTTTGCTGTCTCTGACAGAATTACAATGTCATCGGCGAACCTCAAAGTTTTTATTTCTTCTCCGAATTTTTCTTTTGTTTCCTTTACTGCTTGCTCAATATACAGATTGAATAACATCGGGGAGGGGCTACAACTCTGTCTCACTCCCTTCCCAACCACTGCTTCCCTTTCATGTCCCTCGACTTTTATAACTGGCATCTGGTTTCCGTACAAATTGTAAATAGCCTTTCGCTCCCTGTATTTCACCCTTGCCACCTTCAGAATTTGAAAGAGAATATTCCAGTCAACATTGTCGAAAGCTTTCTCTGTTGTTGTTGTTGTTGTTGTGGTCTTCAGTCCTGAGACTGGTTTGATGCAGCTCTCCATGCTACTCTATCCTGTGCAAGCTTCTTCATCTCCCAGTACCTACTGGAACCTACATCCTTCTGAATCTGCTTAGTGTATTCATCTCTTGGTCTCCCTCTACGATTTTTACCCTCCACGCTGCCCTCCAATGCTAAATTTGCTTTCTCTAAGTCTACAAATGCTAGAAACGTAGATTTGCCTTTCCTTAATCAAGCTTCTAAGATAAGTCGTAGAGTCAGTATTACCTCACGTGTTCCAACATTTCTACGGAATTCAAACTGATCTTCCATTCGTCTGTAAAGAATTCCTTTTAGTACTTTGCAGCCCTGGCTTATTAAACTGATAATTCGGTAATCTTCACATCTGTCAGCACCTGCTTTCTTTGGGATTGGAATTATTATATTCTTCTTGAAGTGTGACGGTATTTCGCCGGTCTCACACATTTTTCTCATCAGATGGTAGAGTTTTGTCAGGACTGGCTCTCCCAAGGCTGTCAATAGTTCTAATGGAATGTTGTCTACTCCCGGGGCCTTGTTTCGACTTAGGTCTTTCAGTGCTCTGTCAAATTCTTCACGCAGTATCATATCTCCCATTTCATCTTCATCTACATCCTCTTCCATTTCCAAAAAATTGTCCTCAAGTACATCGCACTTGTATAGACCCTCTATATACTCCTTCCACCTCTCTGCTTTCCCTTCTTTGCTTAGAACCGTATTTCCATCTGAGCTCTTGATATTCATGCAAGTGGTTCTCTTTTCTCCAAAGGTCTCCCAAATTTTCCTGTTGGCAGTGTCTATCTTACCTACAGTGATAATAAGCCGCTACATCCTTACATTTGTCCTCTAGCCGTCCCTGCTTAGCCATTTTGTACTTCCTGTCGATCTCATTTTTGAGACGTTTGTATTCCTTTTTTCCTGCTTCATTTACTGCATTTTTTTATTTTCTCCTTTCATCAATTAAATTCAATATTTCTTCTGTTACCCAAGGATCTCTACTAGCCCTCGTCGTTTTACCTACTTGATCCTCTGCTGCCTTCACTACTTCATCCCTCAAAGCTACCCATTCTTCTTCTACTGTATTTATTTCCCACATTCCTGTCAATTGTTCCCTTATGATCTCTCAGGTGGAGTATAGCAGCGGGGTTCCAGCTTAGGGATTGGTGCGCTCAATACAGAGTCGCTTTTGCACCGTCACTGGCGCCAATCCCGTATCTGACCGCTTCGCTTAAATTCTCAGTTTATGAGGTCAGTAAGTACTTTCAGATTACAAAAGCTTTCCAGACACTGCCCCGAGTGTCTGGAACAGCAGTTGAGTAGCGACAGGTTGTTCCACTATTAACACTCTGCCGTCCGGCGACACTACAGCGGTGTCGTGCGCGAAATAGCGGTCAACGGCTGGCGACACCACAGTGGTGTCGTGTGCATAGTACCACGCAGTGGCCGGCGACAGCACTTCAATATCTTTCACATTCTATTGGTGTTCTGTTTAGGTAACAGTAAGTTACACACGTCAGCAAGTTTTTTTGTTTTTTAAGTACTTGTGCCCTTTTATCATGGCAGACGAAAGAGACGATGCGATTATTTACGATGAGTGCGCGGAGCCAAACTTGGAGACTGCCACTAAATCGCGTACGTCTCATCATTATCCGGTTGACAGACTTTCCGGTCACTTAAGCCAACACCAACTAAACGAATAAGCGAAAACGAAGAAAGTGCCATGTATGTTCCAAAAACAAAATAAAAAAAGAACAACAAACTTAATGTGCAAGTCTTGTGGAGTTGCGTTACATCTTGTAGACAGTATTTCTCTTTCATTTGATATGCAGCAAAACAAAGTAACAAAGACAATGCAAATAAACAAATATATTGTTGTTGTTGTTGTTGTAGTGGTCTTCAGTGTAGAAACTGGTTTGATGCAGCTGTCCATGCTACAAATTTTGTATTTATTTACGTATGTACATCTTCGAAATTCCCTGAAGGTAGGGGGACAGGGTTGAGAACTTATGAGAACTAACGATGGGATTAGTAAAACGGAAAAATTTGTAATATCCCGATACCGTCAAGAACGGCCGGCGACAAGCCACGTAATGGGAATTAGCGTTGCCGGCGCCAAGCGAATAAATTTGTACGAGACGTGCGGACAGCAAAGTGTTAATACACACCGTAAACGTGTACGGTAGGAAGTGACATTGATCGTATGGTTCAAATTTCATTAAGCTGTGACAAACTGTAGAGCAACGACAGAACAGCGTACCGCAATCATGATGTTGTCTCATCGTCATATGTATGTTGTAACATTCTGCGTGGTGTCTGTTTGTTGTAAGTCGTGTCTCCCTACCACTTTCGCGCAACGACGCTCTGAGCGTGTTTTTTTAGGGAATTGACTAGTGTGAACCTGGGACCTGTTGCTGGTAAGGAGACGCCAGACCACACATGACATGTAGAGTTCAGAAGAGTTCAGTGAGACTAGCGATGATATAACCAAATACTTAATGATTTCAGCGTCATCTCCACTGCACTCCCTGTAAAAGAATCTTAATACTAACTACATTTAGTGGAAGGGGTTCAAGGCTTTCCTATTTTTAGTTAGTTGGTAAAATAACGTCGAAAAAGCAGTTAAGTTTACCATTGGAAATTTTATTCTACTCACATAACATTGTTTATAAATTGCACTATTGATAAAAGGAAATATTTTAATACAGGATCATAAAAACCAACTGCATTCAACAAAAATGTGAACAAATATTCCCTGAATGGGTTTCCAAGTTCTACAATGGATCGAAGGATGACCTAAGCCAAAAAAATGGCTCTGAGCACTATGGGACCTAACATCTATGGTCATCAGTCCCCTAGAACTTAGAACTACTGAAATCTAACTAACCTAAGGACATCACACACATCCATGCCCAAGGCAGGATTCGAACCTGCGACCGTAACAGTCGCGCGGCTCCGGACTGAGCGCCTAGATGACCTATGCCATATCACATCTATAATCTAGGTTTAAATTAAGTTTCACAAAAGAGAAAACTATCAAAATGGTCTACAGTGACCCTCAATTATCTATAATTACTTATCTATCTTGTCGTAAATTACAGTGGCTGCTTCTTAATAATTATGTAACAGAAAAATCATCGCGTTTCAGATTTTAACTTACGTAGCAAATGTGAATACCATGAGCTTCAATTGACGATCGACACTAGTATTACGTAAAAAGGGGATGTAGCAGATGAGACTTCAGCAGTTCTGAGTGAAGCCTTATGCGCTGAAAAATGCACCATTGCGTGCATTCATTACCTTGTCGGTGTTCGTGAGGGGGCGGCGGCCGGCGCATCTCCATCCAGCTCGCCGTCTCGGAAGCAACTCTTTTCTAACTTCGCCTTACTACAATTTACCGAAGTTAGTTTAAAAAAACTGTCTGGCTGTGTTTTCATCTAATCAATCAGGTTCTCAATGTTAACCTTAAGCTCTGCCTACAAAAATTCTTTCTGTCCAATGAGAAACGTTGTACTTTTCGTGGTGGGGCAATGTTTTTAAAATTTGCAACGTAACAGAGACGCGGAAAAGTCTTACGCTAAACCTTGCAGCTGGTGTGGCCCTTTTAGTGTTATCATAAGATCTATACCGTTCTGCTGGAGGGCTCTAGCTTTTAACATAGGCTGGGGGGTGGTCCTGGAGGTTAGCTGGCGACGTGGGTGTCCGTCCCTTATCGTAGGGCCTTCTCGCTTGACACGGTTCTGCTCTCGGCTTCTGTTCTCGTTTCTCCCCTCGGAACTGCGTCTGTCTCACGGTGGGAAGGTATGACATGCATTTCGGCATTCTTGTGTTAGTCTGTGGTATTCCATTTGCTCACTCGTTACTCGTATTACTTTGGTTGATTTAATGTCACGATTTATTCGGAGCTATGTGACATACTACTGGATTTGCTTATCATGTCAGGGTTTTCATGGAAGGTGTTGGATTTGCCTGACACCTTACAATGTGACTTCATGCATGGCTTGGCACTGGTGTGAATTTCCGATGTCTACAAAAGTGCCGCACGTAAGATGGTCGACTGGTCGCGTGCATATAGTAGGATCCCAATGCATTGTATCATGTTTGAATGTATAGGCGAGCGAGTGCAATTGTGGTTTCATTAGCAAAAGACCCACCTGGCAGTGCAAAATTAACTATTTACGATTCCTCTGAGTGAAACCGGTATACAAGATCTGTATATTTCCATTGTAGGCGCATTGTTCTAGAAGTGGCTTATGTACGTCAAATTGATCTAGGTACTAGAAACTGACTCAGATTAAAGACTAGTATGAACATGAACGATGAATATGTCCTCATATGGTGCGGAAGGAAAGACGTTAGCCTGATACTGTGTCATTCCTGTGCTCTCGGATTCAACAACAGGTGCCAAGTACCACTATAACAGCAATCCCTTGCAGCTGTAACACGTGCTTTCTTGAAGGACACCGCGCCTCTCAATTACATTTCAGTTTTCATTGTAGATCAGTTTTCTTATTTACAAGGAACTTTTTCGTTTCCAGATTTACATTATTTATTTGTTTATTCCCACAAGAGATTACAGTGAGTACATCGAGAGCGGAAGAGCAGGACTATTATTCAGGACAAAATATCTTCGTGAGGTACAGAGGCCGTGGTCGGCGGTGCTCGTGTCACGTAACAAACGTTACGTGGCCTTTAGCCAGCTGCACACCATAATTAATATAATGTGCTTGGCACCCGCGCGGTCAAATGACTAACTACTACCACCGATGCATAGCAGCAGCATTGTAGTCTCGTGGAATAAATCTCAGAGTGAAAAAAATCTCCATCGTGCCTGCTAACTTCCAGGTGTATAGGTCCTCTGACCAATAGCGCATATCGGACACTGTGTACTAGGAGGTGTATATGAGGGACCCAGAAATCCTAAGATATCAGTTTTACGTCACTTATCAGTGATCAGCTGAGTTTCCCGTCTGATCCTTCGTCGATGGACTTGCTATGATGATCGACGAGCATAACTCAGTTGGCGAATATGCTGTACTTGCCACGTTTGCAGAGGCTCTTCGGTGGACAGCCTGCTGCACTACTTTGTAAGGCTCTTCGTCGTTCTCAGCTGATTTGACGAATCCCACAGCGGCTAATTCTATATACTGTCTAATATAATGCAGTATAGTACATGGACAGCACTGAATACCTTAAGAACAAGAACATGAATCGCGAAATGCAAAGTAAACACGATTAAGTGGGACTGCTCTGGAAATGATCGGTGTGAATGTGTAGAAACAAAGCATGTTGAACATTTGCTCATTCACGTGCCCAGAGATGGAGTTTTCTGCGCAGCGGAAGACCTATTTTTTTGCAATGAGAAGGCCGTTAAAGTTGCTGGGTTTTCGAGAAAGAGAGTTCAGACATTCTCGCCTGGTCACGGAAAGTAAAGTAACGCAAGTATGATAAATTCTTATTAATATCCCACTTTTTCTTTTCACGTATGTGGTTTGCTATTAGCCAATTTGGTCCTCGTGAAAACTATTCCTGACGAAACATATTTGATCCTGGTACGCTTACCTTCAGCGACCTGTGTCCCAGGATTAAGAAGGATGATAGGACTGCAATGTCACTATAGACATTCGCGCTCAGCAATGACCCATCAAATCACAACCATATATAATTTAGTGGCCACTGTGGAGCGTGGAAATATAACCACTACAACGCATAAATGGAAAAGTAGATGAAAATAGCCATCTCTTGCTAGACAATAAGCTTTAGATAGATTTCAGAATGAACCTTGTACGAAATTAAAACTATGTGAGATCCCCACCTAGACCGGAAACTCTTGCCTTTTCTGGACAGTGCTTTTAAAGACTGACTTGGACTAGCAGTCTTTACGGCCCAGCATAGCTTAAATCAGTCACCATCTCCGCGTTCTTCCTAAACTCCGCAGAGACTTTCAATGGAGAATTAACGTCTTATGTAGCTAGTCTCCAAGTAAATACTTTTTCAAGGACTGCTTGTCGATCTGTGGAATTGGAGTGTCACTTTCGTCTTAAGTCATGCTTGGGTAACTGAGCCGATTAGAGTTTCTATCGAAATTCAAAGTCTCATTTCTGATTCTGTCATGAGCCCGGTTTTTAACTCATCAGCAGCTTTCACAAAAGACTCTGAAGAGTATCTGCAGTGCAGACTGCAACCTGTATTCAGTGACAGAAAATTGTGACCCGGACAGTGTTTGCGTATTTATTACACCGGTTAAAATAAAATTAAGATTAGATCACGTGAACGATTATAGTTGGGGAAAATGCGGCAAAATTTTCCTTCACTAGTTCAGATATCATTACCACAACAATATCTATCATTATTATCATATACAGAGAACATTACTACAACGCGGCGGATGATTTCCTCCTCTTGTTTGCTCATAACAACCCCCCCCCCCCCCCTCCCCCAAAGAGTTTGCAGTAACACCGTCTTAACCTACCTTCCACTTTCGTATCTGAATAATGGTCTGTTCAACGAGCTGAGCAGTGACCACCGGTCCGTGGTTGTCAGACATTTCCACGACGGCGGAGGCCTCGTCTCTTGAGTTTCAGATCGTCGAGGAAACTGTGGACAGGCCTCTGGGAATCCCTGTCCCACACGTGCCGAGGGCGAAACCGACAAGCACAAAACGAAGGATAACCTTCTACAGCAAGAACGGGAAGTGCTCACCGATTTCGGAATTTTCGTTTCTCTGTCTTAAAAACCATGTTTACAACAAAACGAAGGCTCTAAGTTTTCTAGAACGTTTGCTTTAGGATTTACTCTATTTTCAATGTGATTTGATAGCTGTAGAACCTGGAAATCACTTCCCCGGAAGAAATTTATAGTACGACAGTAATCTCTAGTTTACTTACTCTCGACTAAATCCATCACGTAGAGCTTATAAAAAAGTTGAGACCTAGACAACTAATGTAATTGACCAGTAGTTTAAGATTAAGATGACTGAAAAGAAGATAATAAGATACCTTCCACGACTGCAACCAAATTTACTCGAAATGGAAAAATGTTACTTTTATGTATGGGGTTCTTTACAATATCTGATTCATTTCATGTCTTAAATGGGTTTCAGTGCTATATAAAAAGTGTGTCACATTGCTAAGCACATTATATACCAGACGCGTCTACATATATATGCACACATAGATATTTTTATAGTGAAATTCAGAACGATCGTGAAGTATAAGGTGTTATTCAGTTTACTATAATGTATAATTTAATGTACACCAAAGTATCATGACTTTAATAACGTATCGAAGAACGAATAAACATTTAGATGTTGTGTAACAGATAGAAACAACACGTATTTCAGAGACGCAATATATCATGTACAGGAACAGATGAACAGAAAAATCCATTTCCAAAATCTCAAAACATGGTACAATTTTTTGTGCCTCAAACTAGTAATTAATTACGCCGTAGACATTAATAAATTACATCACATTTCCACCCTGTGGATAACAGAAAACATCCCTGATGAAAAACAGTGTGACTTACTGTCACTTCTGGCAAGCACTTTAACACCGCTACCATTAATAATTCGTTATGCGTATTACATTGTCTATATTTACTGCTGTTAACCAGTGTGATGATTAATTTTACAGTACAACAAAATTAATTAGTCTTTTGTGTAGAGAATCAAAACGACACAGATAGATGTTCGCTGAAAACCAGTCTGTTCACACATGCATTAAGAACTGTTTCTTCCTCAAATTACGATGGCTCGGATTAGCTTATAGAAAAATGGTGACGAACTTTAAGTACCCGTAACGTAGAGTGATGATTTGGTTACATACTTTACAGAATCCACAAATATAATAAGAATGTGTATATGTGTATCCATAAGTGCGTGTGCGTGCGCGTATGTTACACATCTCCTCCTAAACAACTGGACCGATTTGAACGAAACTCAATACACACATCCCTTTCTGTAAGGCAACAATAGCTGTTGGGGTACGTTCAAGATGTATGATATCACATACATTGAGACGCTTCAAAAAATACTGTATCATACATGAAGTGTTAATACATTTGTTCTTTATTACAAATACTCTCTTACTGTCGAGTTAAGGAAATTCCTGACACCTGGCAACGCTTTACACAGCTTTCAACCGCGAAGTGCAAACAGCAACAGACGAAAACAACAGACGTCCATAGAGCTGTGAAGAGGCACAGATGTTTACAAAATCGTGCTGCAGAACGCGAAGAAGATTTATATTTGTACATTATGTAGTTTATATTTCTTTGTACGACTGTTTCATGGAAATGAAATTTTTTCGATATTATGCTACAAACAGTTAATTTCTTTGTTTCCTTTCCCAATATGAAACTGGTGAAATGTATTCCAGGGCAAAGTCGGGTTTTGTCAGTATTCAAAATGACACATGAAAGTTGTATGTATATGGTACCGCGTCGTCTTGTAAATAACTAACATTATTGAATTATGACACGGTACCACCCCAAAAAACTTTCACATTAACTGACTCGGACCGCAGAAGCCTACGCAATTAACAATATATAATATAATATGGATTGTGTGAACTAAAGGCAAATTACCTACAGGCTGACTACTGAGATGGGTCTAAAATTGTTTCTCTCTAATGAAATCTTTTTAACGCTACTAACAGCCTGAGTGTAAGTTAGCAGTCAACCAATCTCCACTTGGAATTTTTTGTACATTATGACAGACTTTTGTTTCAGAGGTCGCGTTGCGTATTTCACTCATTTCAGTATAAAACATGAATAACAAGAGGGTAGTAAACACAAGTTTCTATGGTTTAGTACTATATTTAGGATGACAACTGTGGAAAATACGCAGTTCGTTAATAGAAGATGGTCAAATTCGCAATTCCACAGTGTTGTCCACAGGATTGTTTAGTGATTAAAATTTATCTGAAATATGTATTAACTACAAGTAAAAGAAGTAAACGTCACCCGTTGAGAACGTCAATGTGAGATAATAAAATAAGCGCACTCCATTTCACTGTCGACCTGTTGATAAATGTCAATGATAGAGACAACTCTAGCTATAATCTGAGGAAACTGGTTAAAATAGAAGACAAGTGTGGTAAAAGAATAAACACAAAACAAACTGATTAAGTGATGCTGAGTGGTGGCGAGTAGTATGATATAGAAACTGTGTATTTCATTATTATATGTAGTGCTACTTTTAAATTAATAGATGTACGTGTAACTGAAAATAGGCAGACTGTAGGAGATATTAAACACTCATATAAGATTAGACAAAGTATACGTATTATTTGAAATCTGACCCAATAATTTGAAGTAAGCAAGATCACAAAAAAAAAAAAAAAAAAACGGAAAAGATTATACACTATCCCGTGGTATGAAGCAGTACATACGTGCGAAAGATTTGGGAAATAAGAGAGAGATCAAATAATATCTACAGAAGTGGATCTCAAGAGTAGACCCCATCAGAAATGAAGAAAAATTATTGTAAGCAGGCTGTTTAGGTTTTTATGTTGGTAACGCCACAAAAGCGTTACGTACCGGGTGATCAAAAAGTCAGTATAAATTTGAAAACTTAATACACCACGGAATAATGTAGATAGAGGGGTAAAAATTGACACATATGCTTGGAATAACATGGGGTTTTATTAGAACAAAAAAAAAACAAAGTTCACAAAATGTCCGACAGATGGCGCTGGACAGCAAAACTGCTACGGTGAGGGGCGAGAGGTACGCCAATATGTTAAAGAATCGCATCATCCCCAGCCTGACTGATAAACACTTGCTGGAACGTACGATGTTCATGCAGGATGGCGCTCCACCCCATATTGCTAGACGCGTGAAAGATCTCTTGCGCGCCTCGTTTGGTGATGATCGTGTGCTCAGCCGCCACTTTCGTCATGCTTGGCCTCCCAGGTCCCCAAACCTCAGTCGGTGCGATTATTGGCTTTGGGGTTAACTGAAGTCGCAAGTATATCGTCATCGACCGACATCTGACGCCAATGCCTTACCATAACTCCTGACATGCTTTACAATGCTGTTCACAACATTATTCCTCGACTAAAATTATTGTTGAGGAATGATGGTGGACATATTGAGCATTTCCTGTAAAGAACATCATCTTTGGTTTGTCTTACTTTGTTATGCTAATTGTTGCTATTCTGATCAGATGAAGCACAATCTGTCGGACATTTATTGAACTTTTGTATTAAAATCGCTGACTGCGCTGTGTGAAATCTGTGGCAGGTTGGACTCGTTGATGGAAGTTTTTCGTTAATGCAGTGTTCGGCTGTTGGATGTGAACAGCCTACAGCGTTGGGCAGTTGGAGGTGAGCCAGCAGCAGAGGTGGATGTCGGGAGAGAGATGCCAGAGTTCTGAGATGTTAATATGAGCGGACGACCTGGATGTGTGTCCATCAGAAAAAGGAAATCTGTTAAACTGGATGTAAAGATAATGACTTTTGAACACTAGTAAGGTAAATACACTGTTTTTTCTATATCAAAATCTTTCATTTTTTAACTATCAGTAGTTAGTGCCTTCGGTAGTTAGGATCTTTTATTTAGCTGGCAGTATTAGCACTCGCTGTTTTGCAGTAGTTCGAGTAACGAAGATTTTTGTGAGGAAAGTGATTCACGAAGGGTATAGGTTGTTGTTAGTCAGGGCTACTATTTTGTAGGGATTATCAAAAGTCAGATTGCGATGCACTAAAATATTGTGTCAGTTTAGAAACGATCAGTATAAGTGAAGAGGAAACAGTCTCAGTACGTTCAGTTTCACTCTGGAGTTTGAAAATCAGCACAGTCATTCTTTACATTCAATGAGAAAGTTTCATATTGCGACCCTGGCAGGATACCTCACTGGAATCTTATCATTTTTTTTCCTGTAGTTTGAGTAATTACTGTAGTTATTCTTTATTGCTAGCGTGTAATTGTAGAGAGAATTTCCTTTGTAGTTGTTTTTCATTGTTACACTGTAACACAATTGTGACATCTATGTAGATTTGCACCAAATATTTTGCAGCTGCACTGGCAATTAATTAGATTTTATTTTCAGTACTATTCTAATGTGTTTTCTTATTTTTGATCTTCAAATTGTGCTTTTGTGTGTTGTCGTGTGAAATATGTGATAATTATGGCATGTGAAAAACGTAACACTAGGCTACAAAGTAAATTGAGGAATAATAGGGACGATGAGAGTAGCTTATCAGCACCATCGTGTAATGAATTAACAAATATTCGAAATAGTAATATGGTAATTGTGCATGGGGAAATGGACCAGGCAATAAATAGACAGCGAAACAATTAGTGATCAGGGAAGTATTGTCGATCCATCGGTCAGCAATAGCTCACCTCAGAAATGAGAAATGACAGAACAAAATCTGACAAATACTGTAGATTCAGGTTTTGCGTCACTACCCTTTTCTCAATCGAGTCAAGACACATTTTCTGCTTTTCATAATGCGAATGTTGTCGGTGCAAATGCACTGCCAAAATGCACAGAGGAACATGTTTCAGACCAGTGCATTGTTATAAGAATTAATGCAAGAAATGGGACAAAGGCTTCAAAAGCTAGACACAATGCTTGAACAAAATCAGACACAAATGGGACAAAAACTTCAAAAATTAGACACAATGGAACAAAATCTTCAAATTTTAGACAGAATGCTTGAACAAACAGGCGGAGATTTAATTACTGAGTTACATAATATCAAATCTAAATGTCAAAAAGTCTGTAATAACGTAAAAACACAAATTTGTGAGCATTTGTAACCTATTTTTTCGCGTCATGAAAATGCATTACAGAATCACGAAGCAGCCATAAAAAACTGCAAATTATTGTTCATGAAAAATCAAGACATCTTGAAAACAGTTGCATCTACCAATTTGGTTACGCAACTTGCCAAAACTCAGGAAAACTTAAAGAGCACAGTAGATATGCTTTCGACAGAAATAGGTACTCTAAAACTTGATTCAGAAAAACACACGGAGGAAATCAGCACATTATCGGAAAAAGTAGCCGAACTTTCGCATCAGCTAAATGATTTATCTACGAAGGTAGATGATGATCTAAATGACGCAAGACTGGTAGGCTGTAATGACACAGAAGAGTACGAGCAAATTAGGAAATTCAAACAAAATCAGAATCAGTTGGCGCAGGTAATACAAGAATGACATATTTCAGAGGAGACTCGCGCTCCGACACGGGAAGAGGGACTTGGAAATACAGGAAAGCCACAAAGTCATAACACAGAGCATTTCGGAAATTATGAAAGAAATTGGCCAGGTGCACCGAACTTTGAGATGGAACCGCCGGTACGACTTAACAGTGACCGATTTGCTATCCACCAACACGACGACTTAGACTATAAGCTTTTCATTACTACGTAAATTCTAAACATTTAAAAATTCCAGCAATGATATTCATCCAGAAGCATGGCTTCATCAATTCTCTCATTGTTTTCCTCCCAACTGGTCATAAGAGCACAGATTAGAATTTAAGTATGGCTACTTAGAGAATGAACCAACTGTAAGAATGCGATCGTTTGCAATTGTCACAGTGAAGGAGAATTTTATCATGCCCTCCTCTCAGCATATTGGTCTCAAGTTACTCAAGATCGAGTAAAACACAGCATTATAATGATGAAACATTTTGAACAATCTGAATTTTCCAGGCTTGTCAAATATTTTGGAGACATGTTGCATAAAATCAGTATCTGTCAAACGCATACAGCCCTCTCAGAAGTTATTCGCATTTGCTTAATTAAGTTGCCGGAACATTTAAGACATATTACTTCGGCACGACTTTGCAAAGACGAAATTGAAGCTTTTCAGGGACTGTTACAAGAATGGGAAATTGACAGTGACAATCGCATGATGTGAAAACAGGAACACAACAATTACAGGTCATATCTGTCAATTTCATGACAAGAGAAGTAATAACTGGACCTGACAAGACTACTTTCATAACGCAAATCGTGAGCAAAACAGACACAACCTGTATGACAACCACTGGCAGATTAACAATAGTTACAGGGTAATATCCCCTCTCCACAGAAATGACTATGATCGAGACAATCATAGAAAAAGACAATATGGGAACCAAAATAGTTATTATCAAGGTAGGCAGAATAACTTCATATGCAAAGGCCCACCCTACAGTTACGATTCCGGGCGAAATTCTCCACCACTTAACCGACAATAAAGAAACAACAGAGACTACCGACATAACGACAGACGATATAATCATGATGACAGACCAGAATTTAACCAAAACTGGCGGAATTCAAACAGGGTAGGGTCCTCTCGGCGAGGTGAATTTGTGGAATTTAGATCTCCAAATCCCAGTAACGACGTGCGACAAAAAAGAGGTAACAGACAATGACTTGCACCGCAGGCAGCCACGTGTGCCAGCTGGGCTTGACAAAAATAGCATAAGGTAACATTGAGAAAAATTTCAATATTATTTACCGACGTATACCGCATGATAATTACTTTGAAGTTGACACACTGCATACTAAGGAAACTAAAGGATTACACAACATTTCACATGTAAAACCATTTATTGAGAGATAATTTACTTTCTGACTTAGTCGTTGCTGTACGATTTCTACTTCACGTTACTGGTATGCTTTGTCATACTTAGAAACTGTTAACATGCAACAATGTTTTGAAATCAACCATCCAGTCAAGAACCTAGGGATCGTATTAAGACTGTAATAGGGAACTGCTTTTCAGTTGCACGATTATGTAATGACTAAAGCCCACATACTTGGAACATTTATTGTTAATGAGGTTTTATTGCAACATTTTGGTTTATTTAAAGGGACATTTTTTATTTAAAGTACTTTCTGAGAGTTTATAGAGGACGTAGTATTTAGTTTGTTTGACGGATACATGATTATATTACGACGCTACTAATGTGTGACACAATTTACATTATTACGTTTGCCCTGTATTTGTTTTATGTCTACACATTTTTTCGAGATTCTTCTGGAAAGTAAAACATGTTTTAGTATTGACTTTTGTGGCATGGCTACAATGACACATCCTTTTTCGTAACACAACAATATGTTACAGTACAGTACTCTCTTGATCACGGAAATGAGCGTAATAACTATGACATCTATTTCCATAGCGTTTCACTTTTGCTTATGATATGGTAAGTACATTTACTTCTGCAGAAATTTGATTATGGACGACGATAACTACGACACTTGGCACATTTTACCGTTAAGTAATGAGAGAATTTATCTTAAAGCAAGACGCACACTTTAGCGCTACAGGACACGCATTTGAATGATTAAAATTTGAACATGAAACATTTTTAGAAAGATTCTTGAATTACAAAGATACAGTGAAGGTTTTAGTGATATATTTCATCATCTGATGGCATAATTGCATTACCCCACAGGGGAGTATGCCTACCTTGTGTACTACATCTACATCTACATCTACATTTATACTCCGCAAGCCACCCAACGGTGTGTGGCGGAGGGCACTTTACGTGCCACTGTTATTACCTCCCTTTCCTGTTCCAGTCGCGTATGGTTCGCGGGAAGAACGACTGTCTGAAAGCCTCCGTGCGCGCTCTAATCTCTCTAATTTTACATTCGTGATCTCCTCGGGAGGTATAAGTAGGGGGAAGCAATATATTCGATACCTCATCCAAAAACGCACCCTCTCGAAACCTGGCGAGCAAGCTACACCGCGATGCAGAGCGCCCCTCTTGCAGAGTCTGCCACTTGAGTATATTAAACATCTCCGTAACGCTATCACGGTTACCAAATAATCCTGTGACGAAACGCGCCGCTCTTCTTTGGATCTTCTCTATCGCCTCCGTCAGACCGATCTGGTACGGATCCCACAATGATGAGCAATACTCAAGTATAGGTCGAACGAGTGTTTTGCAAGCCACCTCCTTTGTTGATGGACTACATTTTCTAAGCACTCTCCGAATGAATCTCAACCTGGTACCCGCCTTACCAACAATTAATTTTATATGATCATTCCACTTCAAATCGTTCCGCACGCATACTCCCAGATATTTTGCAGAAGTAACTGCTACCAGCGTTTGTTCCGCTATCATATAATCATACAATAAAGGATCCTTCTCTCTATGTATTCGCAATACATTACATTTGTCTATGTTAAGGGTCAGTTGCCACTCCCTGCACCAAGTGCCTATCCGCTGCAGATCTTCCACCATTTCGCTACAATTTTCTAATGCTGCAACTTCTCTGTATACTACAGCATCATCCGCGAAAAGCCGCATGGAACTTCCGACACTATCAACTAGGTCATTTATATATATTGTGAAAAGCAATGGTCCCATAGCACTCCCCTGTGGCACGCCAGAGGTTACTTTAACGTCTGTAGACGTCTCTCCATTGATAACAACATGCTGTGTTCTGTTTGCTAAAAACTCTTCAATCCAGCCACACAGCTGGTCTGATATTCCGTAGGCTCTTACTTTATCAGGCGACAGTGCGGAACTGTATCGAACGCCTTCCGGAAGTCAAGAAAAATAGCATCTACCTGGGAGCCTGTATCTAATATTTTCTGGGTCTCATGAACAAATAAAGCGAGTTGGGTCTCACACGATCGCTGTTTCCGGAATCCATGTTGATTCCTACATAGTAGATTCTGGGTTTCCAAAAACGACATGATACTCGAGCAAAAAACATGTTCTAAAATTCTACAACAGATCGACGTCAGAGATATAGGTCTGTAGATTTGCGCATCTGCTCGTCGACCCTTCTTGAAGACTGGGACTATCTGTGCTCTTTTCCAATCATTTGGAACCCTCCGTTCCTCTAGAGACTTGCGGTACACGGCTGTTAGAAGAGGGGCAAGTTCTTTCGCGTACTCTGTGTAGAATCGAATTGGTATCCCGTCAGGTCCAGTGGACTTTCCTCTATTGAGTGATTCCAGTTGCTTTTCTATTCCTTGGACACTTATTTTGATGTCAGCCATTTTTTCGTTTGTGCGAGGATTTAGAGAATGAACTGCAGTGCGGTCTTCCGCTGTGAAACAGCTTTGGAAAAAGGTGTTAAGTATTTCAGCTTTACGCGTGTTATTCTCTGTTTCAATGCCATCATCATCCCGTAGTGTCTGGATATGCCGTTTCGAGCCACTTACTGATTTAACGTAAGACCAGAACTTCTTAGGATTATCTGTCAAGTCGGTACATAGAATTTTACTTTCGAATTCACTGAACGCTTCACGCATAGCCCTCCTTACGCTAACTTTGACATCGTTTAGCTTCTGTTTGTCTGAGAGGTTTTGGCTGCGTTTACCCTTGGAGTGGAGCTCTCTTTGCTTTCGCAGTAGTTTCCTAACTTTGTTGTTGTACCACGGTGGGTTTTTCCCGTCCCTCACAGTTTTACTCGGCACGTACCTGTCTAAAGCGCATTTTACGATTGCCTTGAACTTTTTCCATAAACACTCAACATTGTCAGTGTCGGAACAGAAATTTTCGTTTTGATCTGTTAGGTAGTCCGAAATCTGCCTTCTATTACTCTTGCTAAACAGATAAACCTTCCTCCCTTTTTTTATATTCCTATTAACTTCCATATTCAGGGATGCTGCAACGGCCTTATGATCACTGATTTCCTGTTCTGTACATACAGAGTCGAAAAGTTCGGGTCTGTTTGTTATCAGTAGGTCCAAGATGTTATCTCCACGAGTCGGTTCTCTGTTTAATTGCTCGAGGTAATTTTCGGATAGTGCACTCAGTATAATGTCACTCGATGCTCTGTCCCTACCACCCGTCCTAAACATCTGAGTGTCCCAGTCTATATCTGGTAAATTGAAATCTCCACCTAAGACTATAACATGCTGAGAAAATTTATTTGAAATGTATTCCAAATTTTCTCTCAGTTGTTCTGCCACTAATGCTGCTGAGTCGGGAGGTCGGTAAAAGGAGCCAATTGTTAACCTAGTTCGGTTGTTGAGTGTAACCTCCACCCATAATAATTCACAGGAACTATCCACTTCTACTTCACTACAGGATATACTACTACTAACAGCGACGAACACTCCACCACCGGTTGCATGCAATCTATCCTTTCTAAACACCGTCTGTACCTTTGTAAAAATTTCGGCAGAATTTATATCTGGCTTAAGCCAGCTTTCTGTACCTATAACGATTTCAGCTTCGGTGCTTTCTATCCGCGTTTGAAGTTCTGGTACTTTACCAACGCAGCTTCGACAGTTGACAATTACAATACCGATTGCTGCTTGGTCCCCGCATGTCCTGACTTTGCCCCGCACCCGTTGAGGCTGTTGCCCTTTCTGTACTTGCCCAAGGCCATCTAACCTAAAAAACCGCCCAGCCCACGCCACACAACCCCTGCTACCCGTGTAGCCGCTTGTTGCGTGTAGTGGACTCCTGACCTATCCAGCGGAACCCGAAACCCCACCACCCTATGGCGCAAGTCGAGGAATCTGCAGCCCACACGGTCGCAGAACCGTCTTAGCCTCTGATTCAGACCCTCCACTCGGCCCTGTACCAAAGGTCCGCAGTCAGTCCTGTCGATGATGCTGCAGATGGTGAGCTCTGCTTTCGTCCCGCTAGCGAGACTGGCAGTCTTCACCAAATCAGATAGCCGCCGGAAGCCAGAGAGGATTTCCTCCGATCCATAGCGACACACATCATTGGTGCCGACATGAGCGACCACCTGCAGATGGGTGCACCCTGCACCCTTCATGGCATCCGGAAGGACCCTTTCCACATCTGGAATGACTCCCCCCGGTATGCACACGGAGTGCACATTGGTTTTCTTCCCCTCTCTTGCTGCCATTTCCCTAAGGGGCCCCATTACGTGCCTGACGTTGGAGCTCCCAACTACCAGTAAGCCCACCCTCTGCGACTGCCCGGATCTTGCAGACTGAGGGGCAACCTCTGAAACAGGACAAGCAGCCATGTCAGGCCGAAGATCAGTATCAGCCTGAGACAGAGCCTGAAACCGGTTCGTCAGACAAACTGGAGAGGCTTTCCGTTCAGCCCTCCAGAATGTCTTTCGCCCCCTGCCACACCTTGAGACGACCTCCCACTCTACCACGGGTGAGGGATCAGCCTCAATGCGGGCAGTATCCCGGGCAACCACAGTCGTAGTCCGATCAGGGGATGCGTGGGACGAGCTGGCCGTCCCCGACAAACCCCCATCCGGACCCCCTTAGTGATGCCCATTGGCAACAGCCTCAAGCTGTGTGACCGAAGCCAACACTGCCTGAAGCTGGGAGTGAAGGGATGCCAACTCAGTAGCAAAACTGGTTTAGTATGGAAAGTGCAAGGAGCCCTAGTTAGTATGATATTTGCTTATTCGGTTTTACACATCAGTAGCGTATCTCTCGAACACAGAATTACACAGCTATCTGATCATTTAACCGAGAAAGAAAACCTTTTTGTTTTTTTTACTACATCAGTAACACATGATTACGTAATTACACAGCTGGATAACTTCACACGTATGAAATTGTAATTTGTCTGCATTTTGGGAACGGTTCATATGTACTTGAGAAACCACAGTGATAGTATGAGAGCATTTTTTTAGAGACTTGTAAATTATTGAAGAAAGCTACGAAATTTTTGAGATTTAACTTAGGTGTTATGATATTATTGCGACGACGATGTGTATTGTGATGTCGAGGTGTGGTTGTGATCATTATGAAGGGTGGATGCGCGCATGAACGTCAGTACTACAATTCCGATGCAAAATTTTTTGGACACTGTTGTATATGAGATTTTGTTTCTACATTCTCCTAACGTAAATTTTCAACCTGTGATTTTTATTAAATTTATGAAACAGTTACTATAGTGGAAGCTGCTGTCATGAATATTTTGGTAAAGGAGGTAAGTGACCTTGGCGTGGTGAGCCGTGGGCTCCCAGCTGTATGACAGTCGACTGAAAAAAAAAACCATTAGTGGGTGCCTTTCAGAGGCACAGGTGTAGAAAAAAAAGAGGCCATTAACCTCACTATGGACATTTCTTTGTCGAAAGCATTGCAGACACAACACGCTCATACTTGAAAACATATGATTACACTTTGGAGCTCGTGGTTTTTGATATTTACAGAAATGCCTATGAAATGATGAGAAATCTTTAACGTCTACACACCTGGTTATGATTACGGTCTTTCTAATTGAGAGATTTTTTACTACCTTATGAAATGCCAGGTGTTGAGTGAATTACGTTTCATGCCTTGCTTTATATGCCTATTTTGTTTGATACATAGTTTCTAGCTGCAGTGCAGCATTGGTTAAAATAAAATTTAATACATGCACTAACGTAAATATTTTCTGTCTACATAACCATTAAATAATAATTCTATGATCTACTTTCTTAAAAGAAGGTTATACTAGGAAACAAAAGAAGTACAGAAAGGAGAACTAATATATATGTTAGGATGTAAATTGACATTTCCTTTCACAGGAATAACATACGTAATTTTTTTCAGCGACTTGGTAACTTGTTTGGTAGAGTAAGTTGTTGTGATGCATCACTCTAGTCGCAAGATGTGACATAGGTATTAAGTGATAAATAGACTTCTCCTTTATCTGTATTGCTATCTTTAGTGTAATATTTTTTCCTGCTTGGCCTTCGTCATGTTTCTGTATAGTTTATTGCCTTTGCTGCTCCTGTTTGTCAGGCATTGTCCTACTGAATTCCACTTTGTATTACTCTGGTAAACCAGTTTTGCTACTGATTTATTTTACTTGTTCCTGCACATTGGCTCATATTAGTTGTAATGTTGCATTTGCTTTGCTAATTTATATTTATTGCTGATTGCTTTGCCACTTTGCATGTTTTTTCCTTGCGTCCCATTCTTGTTTGTGCTAGTGTTCGTGCTACTGCATTGTCTCATCCCTTAGTTTGTGTATCTGAGCTCAGCAGATTTAAGTTACCTTAAGAGGGGGGATACTATACAAGAAACTAACTATGAAGAATAGGGAAAGAATGCACTGAGAAGTTATATGAAAAAGATTTGGGCCAAAATGAGTATTGTACAATGAGGAATTATTACTTTGAAAGAGGATATAAACAGACAAGTAGGGCTTAGGGCCAATAGGGTTAGGTGGATTTTCTTGTAAACAAATAAGGAGGTAAGGAATATGTGAAAACACTAATACAGAAAGGATTCATAGATAGGACCTTTTGGGAATAATGATGAACTAAGGGAGATCTCTGAGAAGTAAGGAAAGTCTTGTTTTGAAAATTAAATACCATAAATACTGCAGTACCAAATGTTATCCTGCAATCAAACCCTGTCTTTTCCTTTTGTGTGATTTTGCTATGTGTTTATGTGTACCCTTGTGTGTCTCTGTTCTTCCTGTCTTCATGTGTTTATCTGATAGAAGTTACGTTGCAAAATTTTTCTAATACTAAGCTGCACTTACTATAAAGAGGATTACTGTTATCCTCAAATAAAATCTGTTCTTTACTTTGGAAAAATGTATAGATATTACTTACTCTGTTATGTTTTCCTTCTATGCTCATGTATCAATTTGATGTTTTAATTAATATTCTCATTTTTTAATTCTTTGCTTATGTCACAATTCCTATAATACTCATGTATATTCTTTTTTCTATTATTTTGTAATGCCTACTAATGTTATAATTAAGTCTTTTAATGATTTTTTGTACCTTTGTGATTGTATTTTCTTTTTACAAAATTGTAATTGACACCAGTTCATCAAATTAAGCAAACAGTAGGAATTTATTTCACTGCACACATTTCTGTTGGTCATAGTATATGCACAATACGTAACAATTGAAGAAACGAAGACTGTTAGTGCTCACATGTGATTGATACATTAGCAAGGGACTGGCTTACAGCATTGCTGGTTCTAAGGACATTTCAAGTATTTTTCTTTTTTGTGAGTGCACAAGTGGTGGTTCACGGACTCACTATATTATGATGGATGGCTGCTGGCCAAGGACTACAGTGGGCCTGCACTTTTGGTGGCCCACCAATACCATGATCTTCACCAGGACTACAGTGAGTCTGCACCTGAGGTGGTCCACTAATACCATTGTCTCTACAAAATATACTGTGGGTCTGCTTTGTGATGACCTACCTACCAATAATCTTGAAAACTTAGATCGATACTGCTGTGGGTTTGCTCTGTTGTGGCCCATTACCTGTCTGCATGTCAAGAGTCGCAATGTCTCTCCGTTGGAAGGACAATACCACTTCTGCAAGATTGCATGGAAATTCACTACTTCTGCGTGCATTTTCCTTTACTTCTCAGACTTTATTCATAAAACTATCATTATTAGTGTGATGAATGAGCAGGACTGTCTTTAGGGACTGTGAGAACAATTTTTACTTTTGACCAAAAGTGTATCAATAAGTGTCAGCATTTGATCTATTTGTTATTGTTAATATGAAAAAAATTTAACAAATTAGAATTGGCCACTGCCCAAACGAACTTGTAAAATTTTTTGTGGGGATCATGGGGGCTATGTAAGTAGGCTGTTCAGGATTTTAAGTTCTTAAGGCCACGTAGCGCTCTCTATTAAAATCGCTGACTGCTCTGTGTGCAGTCAGTGGCTGGTTGGACTCGTTGTTGGAAGTTTTTCGCTAGTGCACTGTTGGATGTCAACGGCGCGTAGAGTTGGGCAGTTGGAGGTGAGCCGCCAGCAGTGGTGAATGTGGGGAGAGAGATTCCAGAGTTCTGAGATGTTAATATGAGCGGACGATCTGGACATGTGGCCGTCAGAAAAAGGAAATTTGCTAAACTAGATGTCAAGAATTTTTGTATATATTATGACTTTTGACAGAGATTCAGGGAGAGCATAAGGGAGCAATTGACAGGAATGGGGGAAATAAATACAGTAGAAGAAGAATGGGTAGCTTTGAGGGATGAAGTAGTGAAGGCAGCACAGGATCAAGTAGGTAAAAAGACGAGGGCTAGTAGAAATCCTTGGGTAACAGAAGAAATATTGAATTTAATTGATGAAAGGAGAAAATATAAAAATGCAGTAAGTGAAACAGGCAAAAAGGAATACAAACGTCTCAAAAATGAGATCGACAGGAAGTGCAAAATGGCTAAGCAGGGATGGCTAGAGGACAAATGTAAGGATGTAGAGGCCTATCTCACTAGGGGTAAGATAGATACCGCCTACAGGAAAATTAAAGAGACCTTTGGAGATAAGAGAACGACTTGTATGAATATCAAGAGCTCAGATGGAAACCCAGTTCTAAGCAAAGAAGGGAAAGCAGAAAGGTGGAAGGAGTACATAGAGGGTCTATACAAGGGCGATGTACTTGAGGACAATATTATGGAAATGGAGGAGGATGTAGATGAAGATGAAATGGGAGATATGATACTGCGTGAAGAGTTTGACAGAGCACTGAAAGACCTGAGTCGAAACAAGGCACCCGGAGTAGACAATATTCCATTGGAACTACTGACGGCCGTGGGAGAGCCAGTCCTGACAAAACTCTACCATCTGGTGAGCAAGATGTATGAAACAGGCGAAATACCCTCAGACTTCAAGAAGAATATAATAATTCCAATCCCAAAGAAAGCAGGTGTTGACAGATGTGAAAATTACCGAACTATCAGTTTAATAAGTCACAGCTGCAAAATACTAACACGAATTCTTTACAGACGAATGGAAAAACTAGTAGAAGCGGACCTCGGGGAAGATCAGTTTGGATTCCGTAGAAACACTGGAACACGTGAGGCAATACTGACCTTACGACTTATCTTAGAAGAAAGATTAAGGAAAGGCAAACCTACGTTTCTAGCATTTGTAGACTTAGAGAAAGCTTTTGACAATGTTGACTGGAATACTCTCTTTCAAATTCTAAAGGTGGCAGGGGTAAAATACAGGGAGCGAAAGGCTATTTACAATTTGTACAGAAACCAGATGGCAGTTATAAGAGTCGAGGGACATGAAAGGGAAGCAGTGGTTGGGAAGGGAGTAAGACAGGGTTGTAGCCTCTCCCCGATGTTGTTCAATATGTATATTGAGCAAGCAGTAAAGGAAACAAAAGAAAAATTCGGAGTAGGTATTAAAATTCATGGAGAAGAAATAAAAACTTTGAGGTTCGCCGATGACATTGTAATTCTGTCAGAGACAGCAAAGGACTTGGAGGAGCAGTTGAATGGAATGGACAGTGTCTTGAAAGGAGGATATAAGATGAACATCAACAAAAGCAAAACAAGGATAATGGAATGTAGTCTAATTAAGTCGGGTGATGCTGAGGGAATTAGATTAGGAAATGAGGCACTTAAAGTAGTAAAGGAGTTTTGCTATTTGGGGAGCAAAATAACTGATGATGGTCGAAGTAGAGAGGATATAAAATGTAGGCTGGCAATGGCAAGGAAAGCGTTTCTGAAGAAGAGAAATTTGTTAACATCCAGTATTGATTTAAGTGTCAGGAAGTCATTTCTGAAAGTATTCGTATGGAGTGTAGCCATGTATGGAAGTGAAACATGGACGATAAATAGTTTGGACAAGAAGAGAATAGAAGCTTTCGAAATGTGGTGCTACAGAAGAATGCTGAAGATTAGATGGGTAGATCACATAACTAATGAGGAAGTATTGAATAGGATTGGGGAGAAGAGAAGTTTGTGGCACAACTTGACCAGAAGAAGGGATCGGTTGGTAGGACATGTTCTGAGGCATCAAGGGCTCACCAATTTAGTATTGGAGGGCAGCGTGGAGGGTAAAAATCGTAGAGGGAGACCAAGAGATGAATACACTAAGCAGATTCAGAAGGATGTAGCCTGCAGTAGGTACTGGGAGATGAAGAAGCTTGCACAGGATAGGGTAGCATGGCGAGCTGCATCAAACCAGTCTCAGGACTGAAGACCACAACAACAACAACATGACTTTTGAACACTATTAAGGTAAATACAGTGTTTGTTTTCTATCAAAATCTTTCATTTGCTAACTATATGCCTATCAGTAGTTAGTGACTTCGGTAGTTGGAATCTTTTATTTAGCTGGCTGGCAGTATTGGCCCTCGCTGTATTACAGTAGTTCGACTAACGAAGATTTTTGTGAGGTAAGTGATTCATGAAGGGTATAGGTTATTGTTTGTCAGGGCTATTCCTTTGTAGGGATTATTAAAAGTTAGACTGCGCTGAGCTAAAATATTGTGTGTCGGTTTAGAAATGATCAGAATAAGTAAAGAGAAAACAGTCTCAGTACGTTCAGTTTCACTCTGGAGTTAGAAAATCAAGTAAGAAGTTTTTCCAGCACAGTCATTCTTTGCATTCAATGGGGAAGTTTCACGACGAATGTGGTGTGAAGATAGTAGAAAAAAAGGAAACGATGGTGACTCGTTGATAATCAAGAAATCTATCAATAGCAGCACAAACGTATTGTTGTCTATAAATTTTATCAGATGGTAAATGTCCCACACTGTTCCAACAGGTTTAACTCTGAGGATTTGCGTGTCACTTGCATGACTCGAAGACGATGTAGTCCATGTTCTCGTTCTCTAGAGAAGTAGTGCTGGTTGGGTACTGATAATCATATCTGAAAGTTGTTCACAAATCGCAACACTGTATAAACTACTCACGCTAATAAAGGTCGTAGAAACTTGGTTTCCCGTATGTACTCTGAGTTAGTCAGTCAGTCCGCACATTTCCTTTTATATAATTACAAAGAAGATTTCATGACACCGTGTCTGTCAGTGGGTGGACGAGAGGTTACGAGTGGGGCTTTAATGGCAAGATTAGTGAAGCGCGTGTTTTGGCAGTTAGACAAGAGACGAATAAAAGGAAGATTAGCATTTTTATGAAGCTGAGAACGTTCGCAGCAATACCCACGGAGTACCGTGCGTGCTGCGGTGGTACTATCATGCTCGGCAGGATGTTTACGAGCTCCGTTATCACTCTGAAACGAACAGAAATGGACGCACACCACTTCAATTCCGAATAGCCGCCGCTGTGGTCAAAGTTATTCGCCGTGGCTTAATGGAATAAGCGGAGCGGCGAATTCCGCCAGTTAATTTTCGCCGACGGCGCTTACGCGGCGCTGGCGTCCCTAAATTTCCGGCGCGGTGCGGCCGTTTTAACAAGTCGCTGTTTTTGGCGCACGCGCAGGTTTACTACGGGCACGGACTGCCGCCGCGTGAAACGCAATCCCGGCCGCTCACGCCGGCGCACGGGCGATACCACGCCCCACTGGGCGGCGGCCCTAACAAATAACACAATCACCCCACGCCTCACGGCTGGCCACGCTTTCGCCCTTTAATATCCCGCCGGTGCGCCACACCGCACCACGCCGCGCCGCGCCCAGATTATTGGAAGCGCGGTTGATGAGCCAGCGCACGCGCTAGTGATCAAGAAGCTAAACATCGGACAATAGGTAAGCATCAGGACAGCAGCGTGTCCTGGACCTGCAGTTTGCGATACTGTTATTCAGTGTCCAAAAGCAATCAAAACAATAAGCTGCCTCCTCTGCTCCAATTTACTTCGCCAGGCTGCTAAGCCGAGGTTAAATTGATTTTCGTTATCAAGAATCTCTATTCGCCCACGACGCAACAGCCAGACAAATTTTATTAACTGTGGCGTTTGCAAGCGTAAAGGTCACTGTAAGTCAGTCTTAAAACAGGATGGTTCAGGGATTTCGGCTGTTCAACAAAACATCTACAACCAAAAACACCTTCAGTCATCTACATTTAGGACGTATGGAAACCTTTTTAAACACCTCTACCAGTCACAAAATTCGTTGACTACTACGTTATTTATTTAGCGGTATCTTTCAAGGTGATACATCATCATCAGGCTATATTGGGATTACATGACTGTTGTGTTCATCTTTGCTGTTGTGGCGCCGCATTCTTCTTGTGATGTGCTGTGGAATTCCTACTTCCGTGACTCACTTGATTTCTTCACCTTTGTTCATTAATTCACAAGGGTGACTTTATATCTTTCTCTGACAGCCATCTCGTTTCATGCTCCGGTGATTTGTTTTGTGTTATCGTGTTATGAAGTCACCATTGTGAAGTTTGTCAACAATGGTGGAGAAATCGAAGTGAGCTACGGAAATAGCGATAGGTCAGCAGATCATAACGAGAGTGTCACGCCACAAGAACAATGATGAATGCTATAGTAATGTGAAGAAACTTTAGTATCTGCATTCATTACACTATGTTAAATGTTTCTGAAATGCCAACGGAGCTTGACGATGAGCTGTCACCTGGAAACAGGTCACTAAATTGTTAATTTCGAAATCAATCAATTTTGTGACTAGTAGGGGTATCTGAAAATTTTTCACGCTTTTGAAACAGCCACGTTCGATTAACGGTCAATATAGTCTCCGATTACTTATAATGTAATTTATTTATGCAAACAGTTTCGGCGTTTCGCTATGCTCTTTTCACAGTCCCTGACCGACGCGTAGGGTTAATCCAACCTCATATGAGTAACCCAGATGCAAAAGCCGCTAACCGCAAGATAAGCGAGACTGAGATAATCGCGAAAAACTAGTCCCTTCCAAACTAGTAGACTTATTTCTTTTTTAAAATAAGTAAAAAATAATTAATTACTCAGTATTAGGTACTGAAATCTGCAATTAAGTTCTATACTGTAGAATCTTAAGTGAAACATTGACTTAGCACATTTTGTAAACGTATCGATCCAATTATGACACAAACATAAGCCTACAAAACCCACATTTCGGTGGTATGTTACGAATGACAGAAGGATGAACCTTACTTTTATGCGAATACAAACAGAATATGTTTTATTTCAAAGAAGTATCTGAAAAGTCTACAAAACTGGCCTGTAGAATTCGGAGATGAAGTTCTTTTACCAGGAAAAGCTTATTTAATGTCAAATAGAGAACAGAAGTGAATGTTCAACACTAGAATTTTTTTAAAAAAAATTCCCTATCATGCTTCCCACATCCCAAAATATCTTAGAAAATAAATAAAGTTCAAATTTTATCTTAGTAAATCATCGATAAAGTTTTAGAAAATGATAACATTGGTGGGAAGTTGCATCTTGCTTAAAACAGCGACAAAAATTACTGGAAAATGAGACATGCTGAGAATTGCTTTGAAGTGAAGTCGACCTCAACACTGTTCACAACTCAAAAGCGCTTCCGGCATGTTCCTCGCTCTGAAAGTTGGTAGCGGCAGGAGCGACACTGCTCTCCTAATACCTCAGTGTAGACTCAGAATTTGTCGTCTGTCTCCCAGTCTTCACCAAAGTGGAGCCCTGAAGGCTTTTTGGGATCTCCAAATTTGGCTTCTGAAAGTTGTACACCTGCTTTGACTGGTATTGGTGTGCATCCTTTGGTGAAACGTTTTCCCCCTCTTCAAGATGGTCTTCCCCTCTCCAACTTCGAAACAGTAGAAGGGCTCTCCACGAAATACAAAAATCATCATCTTTTGGCTTTTCGTGAAAACTATTTTCTCGGCTTTTTGTATCTGGAACTAAGCCTTTCGTGTATGTCATAGCAGATGGTATCAACACAGTTTTCTTTGCACAACATTGTTTTAATAATACTTTCCACACTTTAGCATTTTTGTTCTCGAAACATATCTTTTCCATTGATCAGGACGTCGATACTTTTTCCGGAAGGGATCTTCGCCCTCGGTCTCGTCTTGTTATTTTCAGCTACCACTAAGAGTTCGATTTCCTGCATAATACCTACTATTTAAGTTACTCTTACTTCGTTTGTACCGTCTTCTGCGTCTAAACCGTTCACCAAATCACTCATTTTCATCAAAAAACTGACGCAAATACGTCAACACACACACCCTGGTGATCAGCTGAACTGTGCTTGCTAGCGCATATTTCGACAATGCATCGGACGCGAGAGCTTCACTGTTGCGTAAGCGTTTGCTACAGCGCAGCCAACCTAACTATGAATAATCAATACATCCCTTCTAATTCTAACAATCTGAAATTTAGGTTTGAATGTCTGGATTGGTAAGTCTGACGCCAGCTGGCGTTCTTTGCATCCGGACATCTGGACATGGCACGACGACCACCGTGCCTGATGAAGTTGGCGGTTGTTGCTAACGTTGGGCATTTCGCGGGCATTGCTCCCGAAGATACGTACAGTTAGCCGATTTTGAAACTGCAGACGATTTTATAGAACCATTTTCAACGGTTTATAGCGGGTTTAGCAACCTCAAACGTTTTCTATCGTTTAGGAGCTGAAAAAATCTATATGGCAGTGTGCTCAACTCAAAATCCATAAAAAACGCATTTAGCGGCTTTTAAATCTGGGTTTCTCATGTGCAGTCGACAGAGGGACCAGCAATGATTGATCAGTATCCATAGATTTCGTCTTCAACAACGCGATGGTTTTGTTCATCCAAATGAAGGGATCACATAGTAAAAAAAGAAGACTGAGGTTATAAATATAGACTACTGAAGGTGTTTTTTTTATTTTCTGTTACTTCCGCATATTTTTTACTCAGTGATTCCTTTCGTCGGGGACTGGAAATACACGCTGTTGTTGTTGTCGTCTTCAATCGGAGGGCTGCTTCGGTGCAACTCTCCACAGTGGTCTACCTGTGTCTCCGAATAAGAACCGCAACTTACATTCACTTGAATCTTCTTACTGTACTCATTCCACAGTCTCTCCATACATTGTTGACCCCACACTTGCCTCCAACACCAAACTCACAATTTCTTATCGCCTCAGAATGTGTCCTGTCACAAGTCCCTTCATTTAGGCAGTCTGTGTCACAAATTTCTTTTCTCCACATTTCGATTCAGTATCAGTAGTCTTGAACTACATTTCAAAAGATTCCGTTGTATTCTTTTCTGATACACTTATAGTCCACATTGCACCTCCGCACAAAGCTATACGCCATACAAATACTCTCAGAAGAGATTTCCTAGCATTTAAGCGTCTGTTCTGTATTAACAGATCCCTCTTTTTCAGATATACTTTCCTTGCTACATGTAGTGTGTATTGTGTACCTTCTCTACCTCGGCCATCATCTGTTATTCTGTTGCCTAAATAGAAAAATTCATCCAGTACTTTTAGTGCCTTGTTACCTGATGTGATTCCCTTAGCATTGACTACCCTGCATTATCCTTTTTCTGCTTTTGTTGATGCTCGTCTTGTAATCTCTTCTCAAGAAACTAACCGTTCTGTTCAAGTGCACTTCCACTCCTTTTCTATCACTTACAGAATTTTTATTTTATTCTTATTTACATTTTATTATCTTCACCAAATTTCTCCTTTGTTTTCTTCATTGACTGGGAAGTGTATAGGTTGAATAATTTCGTGGATAGGCTACAACCCTTCCTCACTTCCTTCTCAACTACTGCCGGGTGGTTTTAATTAAAGTGCAGCTACTCACAGAGGGACAGGTAAGCTGTAATTACCGTAGACTGTAATTATCGTACGGCAGCGAAACTTGGTAAAGATTCTAATGCTTTTAATATAGAACCGATTGAAGCTGGAGAAAATTAGTTCCAATTTTGGTCACCAGATATAAATCTGTGCTGTCAATGCATATTCAATGGATTACAAATCGGACGTGGGCAGAAAAGATCAAACAGGTGAGAAAGACCTAATGGTGGTATTTTTCACCACTGCTTAGACAATTTCTTCCGTATGAGAACCGGAGACATCGACGACATCCTGTGCAGCGCCAGATTTGCACCTGGTGGCCAAAATTAGACCTATTTTTTTGCAGAGTGAATTGGTTCCGCATTAACGCAGTACAATACCTACCGATCTTCGATGTAATACTATATTTACAGCCCACGCTGGGCGTCTGTAAGTAAAATCACGCATTACCTTTCTTTCAAGACTTCCTCCTACTACATCAATCTGGTTGTAAGTAACCTACCCCTCCTCTGTGTTTTATCCATTCTGTCTTTACTATTTCGAAGAATGTATTCCAGTTGACATTGTAGAATCGCTGTGAAAGTCTACGAACGCTATGAGTGTACGTTAGCCTTTCTTAAACCTATCTTCTGAGATAGGTCATTGGACCAGTAATGCCTCACGTGTTTCACCATTACCTAGGGGCCAAAATGATCTTCACCGAGGTCGGCTTCTACCAGTTTTTACATTCCCCTGTAAATTCGTATTAGTATTTGGCAATCATTACCTATTAAGCCGATAGTTCTATTACTATTCTATGGAAGTTAATGACAGGACCTTTCCCGCCCATCACACACGCTGGTGACTGAATGTGCTCTCGTTGTATGAGCCTGTCAGCGCTCTAGGCTACTGTTGTGTTTAACTTCAGCTCCCTTATGAATTTTTCCACCCTGAAAGCCTTTCTTATGATGAGTGCAGGAGAAGTTACTGCACTTAGCCTGGTTACGGCCGAGAATTCTGTCTGCTCCACACAGTTGTCGCAGTGCTCAATCTGTTGTTCTTTGATTTCGTACGACAGTGACTGATGGAACAGTTCCCTTCTTGCTAGCACTCTGGCTCTCGTGTGTTGACATTCGGTTACGACACTGTTGCGTATCTGGCACACATGCCGTACTTAGCGACGTCTCAGTCTCTTTCTATCGAAATTTTAGTCCTGCACTTACTACTCCGCTGTGGAACAATTCAGTAATATTCACACATGCCAACACGTGATTTCTTTGGAAAAGGAAAAAAAACTTAACGGAAATGGAAAGGTTTATATCACAAACGCACACGTCCGGAAATTTAATTTCTGTGGATATGTTCATGAGATAACGAGCATTAAAAGATGGAACCTTCATACCAATCAGAACTGATGTCCATGATAAACATCAGTTTAATGTGCGGCCCCCATGGGTATGAATACAAGAGTGTTCAGTGTGATATGGAAGCAAACAACCTAAAATCTCTTACAATGAAATATCTCCTGAGTCACTTTATGAGGATTTTATTTATTTTATCGATCACTTCTCCTATTGTACCTGCTTCCATTGGTGTCTGCGGGGAGAGGTGGGGGGGGGGGGGTTCGGACCCAGATACACTTCGGGTTTTTTGGGTTGTGCGAGCTGCAAAAAATGTCCGATCCAGCTCCCTAGAGTGCGGATTCCCAGCACAACTTAAGGGTGTAGACCTCTCGGAAAATTTTAAGAAATCGAATTTTTTCTTTACTCTAAAATGTTTTCCGTAATATTTACCTTGTATACAATTGATTCCAAGTTCGCCAGAAACTCCGTGATCATGTAATGAAGCGATTTATGAAAAAAATGCCTCCGAAAAAAATTCATAACAACAGCTGACATACAATTTCAACGACGTCCTAACTGGAATTATGGAAATTATTAACGTGCCTGAACCTGAAGTCCGAGCAACCTGTTACAACTTCTGCACGAAAACTGACTAAAAGCATATCGATCGAGCAGAGCAGCGGATGACGGAAGATGTCAAGGATGCCCTCAGGACCACCATGGCCACAAAGAGGACGGAGGAGGACCTCATTTTGGATCTGAAATGATTGCTGTACATTCCAGGGACTATTGATTACAGGTATGTTTGACTCAACTACAAAAATGAGACCCGAACCTTAAAACACGTTCTACTTGGAACCGTATATTTCGGATTGGCGGGAAAAATATTTTAGGAACAGCACTTAAGTTTATATCATCATTTTTGATATTACATTAAAAAATCAGGAACCCCTTAACTATTGCAGCCGCGTTCGCGTCATTCATTCAAATACCCTTGAGCAAAGAAACAGAAGGCATAAAAATGCAATAAATCTAATAAATGGATCGTATGGGATTCCGTAAACAAACGAAGTGTTGTACTTGGCATTAAAATTGGAAAACATTTTTTAAATTTTCTTGTCTGTTTCTCCATTTCGATTAGATTCTTCTTTTTGTACCTAAAACGGCTTCTCTGTCTTTTGAGTATCTTTTCCTAACTGATATGTTAGTGTTCATTTTCAACCCAACGTTATGAGCACATGAATTAATATTTTTCATAATTATTTTCTAGCTTTATTTCTTAAACAGTCGTATACCGTGGATTTAATCATACTAAGTTGCGTCCATATTCATATTAATAACATATCTACATCTGCATGTACATCTACATACATACTCTGCAAGCCACCGTACGGTGCGTGGCGGAGATACCCTGTACCACAACTAGTCGTTCCGTTTCCTCTTCCAGTCGCGGATAGAGCGAGCGAAGAACTATATGCCTCCGTATAATCCCTAATTTCTCGTATCTTCATGGTCCCCACGCGAAATGTATTTTGGCGGAATTAGGATTGTTCTGCAGTCAGCTTCAAATGCCGATTCTCTAAGCATTCTCAGTAGTGTTCTTCGAAACGAATATCTTCTTCTCCTCCTCAGTGATTCCAACTTGAGCTCCCGAAACATATCCGTAACGTTTGCATGTCGATCGGACGTAACGGTAACAAATCTAGCAGCTCGCCTCTGAATTGCTGCGATGTCTTCTTTCAATCCAACCTGCTGCGGATAACACACTACTAATGCTGTATTCGAATATTACGAGTCTGTTTTTCCTTCTCATCCACATTGACTTACATTTTTCTACGTTAAAAGCCAGCTGCCATTCATCACAACTACTAGAAATTTAGTGTAAGTCATCTCGTATCAACCGACAGTCACTTACCTTCGACACCATCATCAGCGAACAACCACAGATTACTGTCTAACCTGTTTGATTTAGAAAACAGCAACAGTTCTATCACACTTCCAAGGGACACTCGTGATATTTCCCGTGCCTTCGATGAACACTTGCCGTCGAGGAACGAATCACACGACTGGGAGCCTGTTACCTATGCACGTACCTTCGCTAACCGTCTGTGGTGAGGTGCCGTGTCGATTGTTTTCCAGACTTCTAGAAATACGGAAGCTGCCTGTTGCCCTTCACCCATAGTTCACAGTAAATCATGTGGGAGAAGAGGAAGCTGAGTTTCGTACGAGCGACGCTATCTAAAGCCGTGCTTATTCGCAGACATGAGTTTTCCGGTATCTTGGAAATCTACATTCGAACTAAGAACATGCTGCAGAATTCTGCAGCAAACCGATGTCAAGGGTATTGGTCCGTAATTTTTCGGATCCTTTATTTTATACAGGAGTCACCTGCTCTTTATTCCAGTCGCTTGGCACTTTGCGCTGTACTAAGATAATGAGATGTATTTTGTACGAAGTGTTGACATACAGTTGTCTGTGTATCAAAGTAATTTATCTTAAAATGCTAAATGAGTATCGCTCGTCTGAGATACAGAGAGTTTTGTGCTGTTCTTATTAAGTTTAGTTCTTAGAGCATTACACATTAGCAAACTTACCAAATGAGTTATGTCCAAACAGGCAACTGTAGAATCATTCCCGCTTCTTGGCAACATTTCTGCGGACGCTCATTCTTGATATACTATCTAGCTCGTTACGACAGTTGAAGTACTCCAAATGGCTTGTTAGTGGACAACAAAACAATGTATTACCGACTGTCAGAAATAGTCGCCAATATGTTGTTCTGTCATCCAAAACAAGGCCATTTGAATTACTTCAACAACTAGATGGTATAGCAAGAATGGTGGTCTGCAGAAATGTTGCCAAGAAGAGAAAAGATTCTAATATTTCCGATGGGACATAACTGACTTTCTCGAAAGTGGTATCATTTTTACCCTTGTATTAGCGTGGCTAGCGTTGCTGCCTCAGGATAACGGGGTCCCGGGCTCGATTCATGGGGGGGTTGGGGATTCTCTCTGCCCAGGGACTGTGTGTTTGTGTTGTCCTGATCATTTCATCATATTCATCCTCATCATTCGTGACAGTGGGTAGATTGGACTGTGAAAAAATTGGGACTTTGTATGGGCGCTGATGACCGCGCTGTTGAGCGCCCCACAAACCAAACACCACCACCACCACCACCACCACCACCACACCCAACACCCTCACCCCCCTTGAGTTAGCTTTACTTCTGATTCTACTTCAGTAGCCCTGAACTTCGAACTCAAAAATTAATATTAACGTAGAAGACAGTTATTACCTCCTACTTTCCTGGTCGAAGACGAGAGAGATGTCAAAGACATACTCTGTCATGACGTAGCCTCGTCTATGCTGAAGTACAATCTGTAAGCGCTTCTACACGAAGGCAAAGTAGATGATCTCGGTACTGAGGTGCTTCCATGCTTTAATATCTGCTTAAATGTTAAGGTGCTGACATTTTTCGCTGGAAATCCACCATTCGACATTTTTGCGACGTGCTAAAAGTCTGAACAACCGCAGACGGATGGTGGGATGGGAATGTGATGACCAGTTACTATAAAATGCGGTTAACACAGTCAACAGTGGGCATACGTGCCAGTTCTAAGTTAATTATATAAGAATGTGCACATTTATTTTATTCCACAAAACACAACATATACAGTCGTGGACAAAACGAGCGAGAGACCTCGCCTTTCCGTTATGCTGATCCGCACAGCTGTTAAGTCTGCTGCACAGCATAACAGGCAAGGCGCCCAGCACAGGCGTAAAATTGTAAAGCTATCAGAACTTCGTCAGGCTGTGTTCAGTCATGTGTAAGACTATAGTAATGCTGTTTAGCGTGTTAAACACGACACGTAAATATAAGATATAAATGAAAGAAGAAACACTAATTAGTATGAACTTTACTAATAAAAAATGAATTTCAGCTTATCGAGATAAAATAACTGTTTCTGTAATACAAAGTACCCCAGAGCGTTACGAATTAGCAAAATAACATGTGCATTCGGCCACGAAACGGTCTGTGTCAACGTCCAGACCAGTCATACAGGATTACCGTTGCGTAAATTTTCTTTACATAAACGGCCATATCTTTAGATTGAGTTGACATAAAAGCTCACTTCTTTACACCACCAAGAGAACGTATACCGCATTTCCGCTTATTATGTCTAACCGGACTCGAGGTAAACGGGTTTTAAGGTTTGGCTAGACAGATAGACGGTCATGAAATTGAGACTGGTAGAGTTCCATTTTTACCGATGAAGGTGACGAAATTTTTACAGAGAAAATAGCTACGACAGTTACTGAAGACGAGGGCCGCAAAAATAATTTCCCCTACTCTTTATTCGAAATGTCCTAGTTGCAGTTGACACATCAGCATATTAATCACAGCTACGCTTTCGACGAAAATCACGTTTACACGAATGCAAATAAAATCCATTTGCCTATACACGTGGTAATCCAGATCCCATTATTAACGCCACTGCGTTTTAGAAGTGCGAGCATTCCCATAGCTTAAGAAACCGGATAATGAACGTTTCCTAGCTGTGGTGAGTGTAATGGAGAATTAGAAACATTGTAGATTACATTTGTCAGCTATGTCGCCGTTTATTTCGTGGGGTGTTGCAGAATTATCCTATTAAATTTACTCGCTAATAACAGTATTTTATTATTTCGATAAAAATCCCGAATGAATGCCACATAAGGGGTAACATAAAGGTAGAAAATTCATAATTTTGAGTCCAGAAAGCTCTATTCAACAGAAACTGCAGATCATTTTGCCATTTTCATTGTGAAATTGGTGGTTTATTCATGTCTGGGGTAATAATAGAGGGCTGTTTGCCTGTGTTGTCTGCTAGCCAAGTGACAACTGTTTTGTTTTCGGTACTAATCTCGATGGAGGCAGCTATACTACAAAAAAAGCAATTTAAAGAAATTCTCGCACCCCCAAGACGTTTTATTGCCATCTTCATTCTGTACCGGCGCCCTGTGGATGTCAATATGAAACTCTTTTAGAATTTCATACTTGTTACTGCCTACTTTTTCCGCTTCTGTCAATAATTGAATTGACTTAAGTGTGACACTGAATGATTTTTAACTGAATTTCGTTATGAATATTCACGCACTGCTAAATTTGCGCACATTCATTGTAGGTCAGCAACGGTAATCCAATATGACTGGTCTGAACGTTGACACAGACCGTTTCGTGGTCGAATACGCATAATATTTTGCTAATTCGTAACGATCTGGGGTACTTTATCTTATTAAAACAGTTATATTATCTCGATAAACTGAAATTCATTTTTATTAGTACAGTTCATACTAATTAGCGTTTCTTCTTTTATTTTTATCTTATATTTATGTGTTGTCTTTAAGACTATAATCAACATTAATATTGTCTTACACATGACTGAGAACAGTCTGACAAAGTTCGGATAGTTTTTCAATTTAACGCCTGTGCGTAGTAAGTTGTGAGCACTTCGTCGCCCTGCGTGTTCGCTGTGCAGCAGTCTTTAAAGCTGTGCGGTTCAGCATAACTAATAGGCGAGGGGTCTAGTTTTGTCCACGACTGTACATTGCCGAATGTTTAATAGCATGGGTCAGCTTCTGTCTGTCTACACCTAAGTCGATAGCTTAAAATCTTAGCCTCACCTTAAGACAGCCCTGAAGAAAAAGTCGCAGGTCGAGACACTTAAACATCTAATTAAAAGAGTTCGCAGTTCTTCCTACGATCTCTCAATTATTAAATATGTCTTTCCCATACAGGTCAAATCCAAGAGTGTAATCTTCAGTAATCTTCAGCAGGGACACAGCAGTAACCTCTATTTGCATATCGATACAGCATACAAAATTGCTGTTCCACAGCCTTCACGTCGCCTTCACTTAGTCAAGTTTACAACTGAAAGGATCTTTGCCGGACTACTCCCGATGCTAATCACAGTCCACGCTCAAAGCCGTTACCAAAATCCCACAATCAACTTAAAGTGACTACATAGCGCGTGTGCAACAGTCGCTCGCATCCTCGTTCCGACACTACATACAGATACTAACACCTCTTATCGATCCGCTGCATTACCTTACATACAGAATAAAATTTTCAGATAAAATTATAATAACAATTTCCACGAGTGGAAAGCAGAATACATTTCGACAGTTTGTCACAAGGCATACACTAACAACATAAGAGATGGGCCGGTGTGGCCGTGCGGTTCTAGGTGCTTCAGTCTGGAACCGCGTGACCGCTACGGTCGCAGGTTCGAATCCTGCCTCGGGCATGGATGTGTGTGATGTCCTTAGGTTAGTTAGGTTTAAGTAGTTCTAGGGGACTGATGACCACAGATCATAAGTCCCATAGTGCTCAGAGCCATTTGAATCATAAGAGATGCTTTACACAATAAAACTGGAGAATGATGAACCATATACTGATCAATGTATAAATGTTAATTATAAAATTTCCGTTACAGCCTACCGTAGGCTAGTACGGAAGTGTACACTGATCAGCAATAACATTATGACACCGACCTACTATCGATATAAATGCGTCCAGGCGACAGCAGCAAGGAATGACTCCAAGCCAGACACATTCACGGTTGTTGTAGAATCAGTGAGCGTGATATACGTATGTAGAATGGGGAAGGCGAGCGATCTCCGTATCTGAGTTTGAGCGAGGGCAGATTGTGATGGGCCCGAGGCTCGGCACGGGCATTTCGGGAACGGGATGATCTGTCGGGTATTCGAGATTTGGTGTGATGAGTGTCTTAAAAACGTGGCGAAACCAAGGTGAAACACGTCCAGACGTCTTGAGGTTGGGCGGCCACCACTCATGACAGATGTCGGTAACCGTATGCTGGACAGTCTCATAAAACAGGACAGGCGAGGACCTAATGTGGAACTAACATCTAAGCTTAATATTGGACAGAGTACAAGTGTGTCTGAAGATACAGTGTGCCGAACACTCTTAACAATGGGCCCCAGCTGCTGACCATCGATACACGTGCCTATGTTAACACCACGACATCGACTGAAATGGGCACATAACCACCAACATTGGACGTTGGCGCAGTGGCAGAGCGTTGCTGGATCTGATTAATCCTGATACCTTCTTCATCTCGCCGATAGGGTGGCGGGGTGTGCGAGGGGGGGAGGGGGCGAATCCATCGCCTTTCAGGGGAACAGCTCCTTGACGGTTGTACTGCGGGACGGAGTCAAGCTGGCAGGGACTCCATCATGCTCTGGGGAACATTCACGCGGGCATCCATGGGTCCAGTGAAGCTCGTGCAAGGCATCATGATGGCCAAAGAGTTTCGTATGTAAGTTACAGACCATGTACACTCCTTCATGATGATTATGTTCCCAACGTCAGTGGCATTTTTCAGCAAGCCATGTCACAAGGCCAGGAGTGTGATGGTGCGGTTCGGGGAACACACTGGCGAAATCCAATTGAAGTGCTGGCTCCCGAATTCACCGGATCAGAACCCGATGGAAGACATCTGGGATGTGATTGCACGTGAGGTCAGAACTCATCTTCCCCCTTGACGGAATTTACAACGTGTGTGTGTGTGTGTGTGTGTGTGTGTGTGTGTGTGTGTGTGTGTGTGTGTGTGTGTGCAGATGCTGTGCCAACTCTCTCCATCGACCCACCAAGGCCTCATTGCTACCATGCCACGACTAGTGGCCGCTGTCATCCGTACTACAGGTGGATATACCAGCTATTACGTAGGTGGTCATGATGTTCTGGCTGATGAATGTATGCACGATTTGCATCCTAGACATTCTGTTTGGATGGTGTATCAAGGACACGGCCAGGCAGTCAAGGATCCACACAATCCGAAAGGCGTTTCGGGTGAGGGATGGAAATGACACAACGTGTTCCATAACCTTATTAGGTACCCTGTATCCATAAAAACGAGGACGCAAATATTCTATCGCTTTTGCCATCAACAATGACAGGTTGGAACTAAGTTAAAAATACTTAAAAAGCTTCCGACGCTTTCTACTAGACCATTTATATTCACTGTAAACAATAACGATCCTATCACACTTCCTTGGGGCACCTACGCAATTATATTCCTTGGGGTACTCCGGAAATTATCTTCACATCTGCAGATTCTGTTACCTTAACAGCGACATGTTGGGTTCTGTCCGCAAGGAAGTCTTGAATGCATTCTCAAATCTGGTTCCATACTCGGTTAGTTCTTATATTTTACTTGGTAAACGGCAGTGCGGGACGGTAACAAAACTTTACTGAAGTCGAGGTACACAGCGCCAACTTGATCGCCGTTGCCTACTGCACTGTATATCTCATGGAACACCAGGGCGAGATGTGTTTCGCAGGATCTCCCGTTTTGAGATCCATGTTGATTTTTGTAGACGAAAATTTTGTTCTCCCAAACCGTCATACTTCTTGAGTATAAAACATGTTCTTTAATCCTACAACAAATTGACGTCAACGATATAGGCCTACAAAGGCCTGCAAAGTCCTACAATCCTTCTTGAAAACATGAGTGACCTGTACTTCTTCCAGTCGCTAGGTATACTTCGATGCTGCAGGAAACTACGAAAAACTGCTGCTAGAAGGGAGCAAGTTTTTTCATATAATCAATGTAGAGTCTTACATGTATCTCATTTGATCCTAATGGTTTTCCACTACTAAGCGATTGTAGTTGCTGTCCTATTCTGTGATCGGCCTTATCTCAGTAGCCGCCTTTCGACGTCCGTAGGGAACGGACCGAATTACAATCTTCCGTGGTGAGACAACCTCCGAAGACCGAATTCGGTATTTCGGAAATCTCTGTTATCTTCCATTTCACTGACTGAATTCTGAGTAACTGAATAAGTGATTTGCAACGCTTACTTATTTTACGTATGACCGAAACCTCTTATAGTTTTTAGTTTGACGTGTTTTGTCATCACATCTAATTAAAAACCATTTTACTTTCAAAGTCATCGAACTCTTGTCACATTGGCATTTTTAAGTTCTTTTTCGCTTCGTTTGGCTTCTGTCTGCTAGGTTTCGAGTGCTTTTGACTCCGTGACGAAGTTATCTTTGTTTAGGTAGGAATTTTCTAACACGACGGTTAAACCACGGTGGGTCTTTCCTATTCCTTAAGACTCTGAAAGATACCCTGTGGTATGGTAATGTAGGGATAGCTTTGATTAATTTCTGCCCAGAAATACCATGCGACACACAAATGTGTTCACGCCTGACAGTGTAAAAGCGAATTCATAAATAAAGTTTGTGGTCCTGGTACTGAATCCTACGTTGGCAAACTTTCGATAGAAAGAATATAACAACCAATATCCCACAGGAAAAAAAATTGTTAAACGATGAAGGTATACTATTTCATATGAAATGGAAAGTTGTTCGTCGTGCCAATGGATTAATTGAATAAATCGCGGAAATAATTTGACATTTAAACACAAAAACATATCACATACTTAGCTGAAACACCTATACATCAAAATCATGTAAGTACTAATGAGGTTGACTAAGGTGGTAAGAATGGTGAAACTCTCCGCACGACGCCTTCCGTTTTTTGAGTATGAACACCAGCACTATCTGGATGTATCTGCATTCAGCGATAATGGTAACAAACAGCTAATCTTTAAGTGTGCGGTACATGCGTTAACGAAACAGCTGCTGCTGCAGGTCGACAGAACTCACTGCGGATGGTGACAGAACACCTGAAAAATTCCTAACATGCCAGGCTGCAATGATTCTCCCCGTACACAACTGCCTCTCGTGAGCACTTCCGTGCTCGCTGCTGCAAATCTGCACGTATGTGACTAGCGCATCACTGGACAGACTCGAGCAATGGACTCCATAGGAATTGCCGCACCCTGAAAGACTGCTACTATATCTATCCTCTCTGCACGATGTTCTGGGACCAAATTTTCCGATCGGAGAATCCGAACGAACCCTAGAAAAATTCTCTCGAAAGAAACCTAATCCCCTAAAACAGGCTCCGCTACGGACTGACAGGTGGCAGGCGCTCTCTATGCCAGTCGCATAAACATATTCCGACGTACTACCTCCATCCATGAGACCAACAAAATCACTCCGCCCTCTCACCCAGTAGTGTAGCTTGCCTCCAAAAATTAAAGACATCCATGGTACGTCTTCTGACGTCACATTGTGATGTCCCATTACGACGCTTATCTATTACACCAGCGGGGAATGGTTTGTCGTGGAAAACTAAACAGCTCTAAAGATAAAAGGGCCGTGCTAGTAACACTGTGTGGGGCACTTAATAGCTGGCCTCTGTTTCAGATGCTGAGACGAAACGTTTTAGCCGAACAAATATGTTCCTCTAAAAGAAGAAAGAGAGAGAGAGAGAGAGAGAGATAGATAGATAGATAGATAGAGAGAGAGAGAGAGAGAGAGAGAGAGGGGGGGGGGAGGGAGGGAAAGCTTTCCCAGCAAACACTTCAGAATTCCGGAGAACTTCATGCTGCTCAAAGAGAACAATTTCCTGTGCGTCGGGCAGTCGTGCGTTAAGGCCTGAATGACGTAAAAAATAAATAAACAACCCTACGGCTAGTATTGGGAACGCTATAGTGTATTCACGGCAGAACGTTTCTGAGAGGTTGACCGACTCCTTCTCAGCAGAAGTCATCTGCTAGCCACTCCAGTAATGTGAAAGCAGTGAACGGTTCCTTGACACAGTTCCTGCGTCTCTGGACTTCCAACTTCCCAGAACTGCTACACGTAAAGGCGTCCCTAAGGTGTCTCTCCGAGCACCGTGTTCCTCTGCACACCTTGCCAACACAAACAGTTCTCATGTTTACTCGACAGAGAGAAATAACCGTCACCTCCAGTTTCCCGGAGTCACTACATGCCGAGGCACGTAGTACTACCCACTTTATTAAATGTTATACTGTTCCATTACCTTCCTATTTAGATAATCGTACGTTAAATGCATAGGTACTCATAATTTTTGTTAATTACAAAGGAAGAAAGTCTTCATGATATCCCTACATTGACCCATGCTTTTGAATTTGTTCCGTTTGTTCTCGATGTCTTCGTTCTCAGCACTGACCATTTGATATTGACTATTCAGGTACTCTGCCTTTTGTATCGTTTCACTCTTGCTAAAAGCCTATATTCTCAACGTTACTGGTAATACCTGTAGTAATAGTTGCTACCACAACCTTAATGGTTCAAATAGCTCTGAGCGCTACGGGACTTAACATCTGTGGTCATCAGTCCCCTAGAACTTAGAACTACTTAAAACCTAACTATCCTAAGGACATCACACACATCCATGCCCGAGACATGATTCGAACCTGCGACCGTAGCAGTCGCGCGGTTCCGGACTGAGCGCCTAGAACCGCTCAGCCGCCGCGACCGGCCATATCACAGCATTATGTTCACTGAAATCCCTGTAGCTAACGTAGAGGAAGGTAAGTTCACGTGTGTTTGTTGCTAAGAGGTGTAAGACGTTATCTTCTCGTGTTAGTTCTCTCACTGTCTCCTCGAAGTTATTTTCGGAGAAGACATTCAGAACACTGTCACTCGAAACCCTGTCTCTGGATGCCTGGCACAGATAAATTATTACATACTACAAAGGATTGATAAGAAGTGTTGTTAACGACGTTCTACAAGTCCTGCCTGAAGCGCTACACCACTATAACTCCTGACCCAAAATGTCTATAAAAGCATGTGACTACAATTTTTCCCGACGTTCTATGCCTTTATGCTTAAGTTCAACCAGATTAATTAACATTTGGAATCCGTAATAGCCTCGCTAGATACCATCGAATTCTTTCCTGCAATAAACACGCCACCACCATTGGCGACTAACTTATCTCTAAGACAAATATTCATATCAGAACTTAGAAATTCGTTGGTGTTCACTTCCTGTTTAAGTTTCCTGTTCGTAAACCGCTCTGGGAATTGTAACCTTCAATAGGCAATACTAATTTTGGGACGTTTCCTTGGATGCTCCTGCAGACTACTGATATCATATTAATCTTTTCCAATACGATTTGCAAAGATGAGAATTCTCTGAGAACATTGTGGCTGATGTATCATGGAGTGTGGTAGGTAGTTGGTTCTTCTAACTGAGGGATAGTCAACCTTCCTTACTTAAAACTTCTGTATCAATTGGTAGTAACATTTTCTAACTGACACCATTTCCACAGTAACCGTGATTTATAAAATATGGACGTAAATTCATTTATAAAATTTATAAATCATAAACGCAGCATGTTATAGAATAAAATAATAATTGGTTAACCAACTAATAGTTTCTGAAAATTTTATGAAAACTTAATGCACATATTTTTACCGTTCAATCGCGTACCGCCCATTCTGAAAGCTGTAATGGTCACTTTTGGGAGGAAAGGAACAGGCTAAGTACCACTGCTCTAACCTAAAAAATCAAAATGCGCAGGCATGCATCTTGCTTGTAGTGCGAGCAAGAACTATTACGGGGAACTTAGTTTTCCTTCCGATAGCGGAGATCGACAACTTCGCATCCTATACCTAAAGGCGGAAGAATCAGTAATGCTGAATGACGGAAGGATGCAGAATGGACTCCATCCAATTGTCCTTGTGTCCGCTCACAAAGAGCACAGTTCTTTTCGGTATTGTACTGTATAATTAAAGTGAATTAGATCTCAAAAATAGGAAAAAAGTAGTCAAGAAGTACAAACAGATCCTCACAACAAAAAGGTACCTAACGTTATGGGTATTGAGGTTGCTATGTACGTCAAAGCAAACGAGAAAAATAAACCAAGAACAAAACCGGCTTTGCAGAGTTCTCACTACATCCGAATATCGCGAGCTCTGTAAGCTCACAAAACAGAAAGCTGAAAATGGATGTATCAACAGTCATTTTTTACTAGAAACTCTGCTTACACAAAAGCTACTGCAGAAAATAAATACGCAAATTCTGAAGCGCTACACGCTGTGTACTGAAGCGAAATGTAAACGTAGTCACCTGACGTGGCACTTCCGGCACAAGGGAGCGTCCCAAGAAAGGTGCGTCACACAAAGATGTGTACTAAAATACGGTCCAAATCCTTAGTCTAAGTCAGTCAACACCAGTCTGCTCAGATGCAAGTTACAGTACAGTTAAACGATGTATACAAACTGTGTATAATAGATAAGCTGCTCTTGCTGCTGCTGCCGACCGTCGATCCGATAGGAGGCTGGTGTTCTTCTCTTTTCCAAACCACGCAGTTCTGAATAGAGAACTGATAATGCATCCGTGTGTGGCTTAGTGTTTAACTGCTGAGAGTGTTCCGGAAAGAGTGAAGAAATATTTTGCTTTCTCCTACACATATCTTGCCAAAATACCATGAAGATAAAATCTAAGAGCTCCGAGCCCACACAGAGGCTTACTGGCAATCGTTCGCTACTAGATCAGGAAAGGGGGTGAAAATGACAGTGGTAAACGAAGTGCCCTCTTCCACACACCGCTATGTGGCTTTTGGAATAAAGATGCAAATTTTCATTTATTTCTATGACAACGTTGTGCAATGCCCCAGACCAAAATTAACATTTTATATCTATACAGGGTGAACATTAATAAAACCGAAAACTGCAGAGACGGATCACTAACTGGAAGTAGAGGAATAAAAGTACAATGGACTTATGCAGGGAATGGGCGGTGTGCATGCAACGATAATTAATCGTCCCAAAACGCAGTACAGAGCTGTATCACATCCATGGCACCACAGACGTTCAAAGCGGCCTGCATCGGAAGCAATGAATGAGTTCACACGTCGCATCATGGATTAACACACTCTTTTACACGTTCTGGCCTCTCTCTGAATAGCGTCATAGGCGTCATAAAATACTGTTGAAGGATCTGTACATCAGGAACCGGTTCATTATACATAATGCTTTTCAAACGCCCACAGAGGTAAAAATCCAGGTCGTTTAAGTCCGGTGATCTAGCATGCCATTGTCCCTGTCCCATTCAGCGCCCAGGAAAGATGCTGTTGAGCTGGCGAATTGTAATATGGGAGTGGGGTGGTGCTCTGTTGAAACCTAGTAACTTATATTGCCGAAGGCACATTCTCCAGCAGCCCAAATGTAGTACTCCCCAGGAAGCCCAGGGCCTTCATACATCGAGGCGTCGTGCTACGATGACCGGTCCAAATGTGTCGTCACCAAGAATGCCCGCCCACACATTGATGCTAACCCGCTGCTGACGATATGCGTCAACCATTCGTCAAGGATTGCCTGTAGCCCACAGAAGACGATTATGTGCACTCCTGGAAATGGAAAAAAGAACACATTGACACCGGTGTGCCAGACCCACCATACTTGCTCCGGACACTGCGAGAGGGCTGTACAAGCAATGATCACACGCACGACACGGCGGACACACCAGGAACCGCGGTGATGGCCGTCGAATGGCGCTAGCTGCGCAGCATTTGTGCACCGCCGCCGTCAGTGTCAGCCAGTTTGCCGTGGCATACGGAAATCCATCGCAGTCTTTAACACTGGTAGCATGCCGCGACAGCGTGGATGTGAACCGTATGTGCAGTTGACGGACTTTGAGCGAGGGCGTACAGTGGGCATGCGGGAGGCCGGGTGGACGTACCGCCGAATTGCTCAACACGTGGGGCGTGAGGTCTCCACAGTACATCGATGTTGTCGCCAGTGGTCGGCGGAAGGTGCACATGCCCGTCGACCTGGGACCGGACCGCAGCGACGCACGGATGCACGCCAAGACCGTAGGATCCTACGCAGTGCCGTAGGGGACCGCACCGCCACTTCCCAGCAAATTAGGGACACAGTTGCTCCTGGGGTATCGGCGAGGACCATTCGCAACCGTCTCCATGAAGCTGGGTCATGGCCCCGCACACCGTTAGGCCATCTTCCGCTCACGCCCCAACATCGTGCAGCCCGCCTCCAGTGGTGTCGCCACAGGCGTGAATGGAGGGACGAATGGAGACGTGTCGTCTTCAGCGATGAGAGTCGCTTCTGCCTTGGTGCCAATGATGGTCGTATGCGTGTTTGGCGCCGTGCAGGTGAGCGCCACAATCAGGACTGCATACGACCGAGGCACACAGGGCCAACACCCGGCATCATGGTGTAGGGAGCGATCTCCTACACTGGCCGTACACCACTGGTGATCGTCGAGGGGACACTGAATAGTGCACGGTACATCCAAACCGTCATCGAACCCATCGTTCTACCATTCCTAGACCGGCAAGGGAACTTGCTGTTCCAACAGGACAATGCACGTCCGCATGTATCCCGTGCCACCCAACGTGCTCTAGAAGGTGTTAGTCAACTACCCTGGCCAGCAAGATCTCCGGATCCGTCCCCCATTGAGCATGTTTGGGACTGGATGAAGCGTCATCTCACGCGGTCTGCACGTCCAGCACGAACGCTGGTCCAACTGAGGCGCCAGGTGGAAATGGCATGGCAAGCCGTTCCACAGGACTACATCCAGCATCTCTACGATCGTCTCCATGGGAGAATAGCAGCCTGCATTGCTGCGAAAGGTGGATATACACTGTACTAGTGCCGACATTGTGCATGCTCTGTTGCCTGTGTCTATGTGCTTGGTTCTGTCAGTGTGATCATGTGATGTATCTGACCCCAGGAATGTGTCAATAAAGTTTCCCCTTCCTGGGACAATGAATTCACGGTGTTCTTATTTCAATTTCCAGGAATGTACATTGATGATGCAAGTTCGGGTAAAGGTGAATATTACTTGCTCTAACTCGATCATTCGTTCGTTCATGAGCAGCAGAATGTTTGCCTGTTTTCTACTCAAAACTGCCCGCTGTTATAAAAATATTGAACTGAAGTTACTGATATTACTATTGCGAACAGGCTGTCTCAATACCCACATTTAAATAAAGAAAAAATTAACTAGAGTTCACTGCGCATGAAATTAAATGAAAACTGTTACTCTTCGTATCAACACTATGGAACAGACACTGGTCCATTAAACATCTGAATTACAAAGCCAGTGCTTAGAATTTGCGCAATGGAAACGCGAGATAAGAATCGTAAGAACCAACCACAAACGAAAAGAATCTCACCTGAAAAGTTGCAGAATAACCAGCAGCAACAACACATCACGAAGAAATCGCCACGGTTAAAATATGCTGAAGTAAAACTGAACTACTGGGAAAGAGACTGGAGTTATTTTCTCATACTAGAAAAACTTCTTACTTGAAATGAAAGTTCTAACTCTTCCACTATAGTGACAATGCTGTATTTTAAACTCTTATTCCAGAAGACCATAAAACTCATAGAAAACCAAAAACTTTACCTTCTTTACAAAAGTCCTTCGAGGCGATGCTTTCACGATTACGCAAATTGAAATGAATGTAACTGAAATGACCGATTCTGAGGTGGGGAGGTGGACTGTTCTGTCGCAAGAATCGTTAACATTATCAGTACGCGCTGGGAAAAAAATTATTACACTAAAAATATATCCATCCCATTAATAATTCCTAACAGTATTCTTCAACAAAATCCAAAAATACAGAAGCTCAGAGATACTACGGTTATTACCGTATGGCGACTATTCGCTCTCGTAATATGAAATTTCCACACATTCGGAAACTATCCGCAAATGAAAGTCCAGTCCGTCTATATACACCCAACTTCCATAACCTGACAAGTAAACCGTCTCTCGCATCCTAATGTCATATAGTGAAAAAAAAAAATTAAGTGATGCACAGAAAATCACAGTGCAGATAACGAGCGCAGTCCTTCATTCACTAACAAAACACTACCTAAACTAAGAAATGTGGGCACTAAGTGTACGAATGCATGCTTTCGGGGCGATATCCGTTAATAAATCAAGCCACGTCAAGTGGTTTACTGCCCACGAGCTTTCGGCAGAGTTCCCCTCTGCCATTGTCAGGTGGATGACTGTAGTGTGGTTGTGCACTAAGTATTTTATCGCTGGTACTTGCAAAAATATTACGAAGTATGAAAATGATATACAATCTTTTCACATGACACAGAGTTATATCCATAAAAACAATTACATAAACATATGTAAGAATTTATATCAAATATGACATACACTTACACAATATGTAGATACTCACGAAAATTCAAACATCCAGAATAAACTGTTCATAGTAAAGCAAAAGATACGACATATTGGACAAGGAATGAAATCACGTAAGTTATAAACAAGAAATCTAGAAAAGAAGGAACACAGCGAGTTAAAAAGAACACATTCATTTGTGTTCAGAAGAAATCGAAAACGTATCAGAAATTGGCATCTTTACATTTAAGCGATGAAAAGCAAAAGAAATATAACCTATCAATGAAAACCTATATTTTCTGGTATCAAAATTATAACTGCTTTAAAATTTCAGTTATCTGCATTGGATTCATGACCTTGTGGTTAGGGAAGGGCAAAGGTAGTAGTTACAGAGTCATATGTCAAGAAGTCATTTTCACCAAAAATTATCAGACAGCCCCATGTAAGCATCAAGTATGTATTTCAACACCTATACAACAAAAGTTTCTCAAATTATTTCCATCCTACAACTTCTTAAATCTCGCAGAACTTACTCCGAAAATATTTTATCTATCGCTTACATTTCCTAGGAATTTCATCAGTCAATCATATAACTTCCACAGGACTCGAATTATACCTCATACATTGCTCAAACGTCATACCTAAACTTCAGGATATCCACAGTGTTAAAACCATAAACTCAAAACCTTCTTCCTCAGCCCTGAATTTCTCTAATCATCAACTCATAGAAAATCTTATCTCGCATCATCGCTTTAAATCATTTCTCTAACTCTCATTTCATAACCATGGTTAACCATTATCTTAACATATATCCATGGTAGCTTACTGCTAACTCATGAGTTTCTACCTTTTAGATATTATTGAAAGTATGGAGATTTTACAAAAAATAGAGTAGCAAATCACACTCATTCATAAAAGATAGAAAAAAGAGCAACCAGAAGTAGAAGAAGCGCCAAGCGAACTGTAGAACATTACATCTCAAAGTAATTTCATCACTAATGCAATTGGTTCTGGGTGAAAGTACGTGAATGATAAGATTCGTTGATGATATTGCTAACCTCAGTGAATGTGAAGAATTAGATGTGTTGAAAAGCATGAATAGTCTATTGTGATCACAAAGCAGACGAATTTAAGGAATTCTTCTACCTAGGAAGAAAGGAGGATGTAAAAAGCAGACTAACAATGGAAAAAAGGGCATTCCTGGCCAAGAGAAGTATGCTAGTAGTTTTAAATCTAAAAAGAAATTTCTTAGAATGTATTTTGCAGTACAGTATTGCATGGTAGTGAGACAAGGACTGCGAGAAATCCGAAACAGAACAGAATCGAAAGCTTTGAGATATGATGCTACAGAAGAATTCTGAAAATTAGCCGGACTGATAACGTAAGGAATTAAGACGCTCTCCGCAGAATCGACGAGGAAAGGAACATAAAGGAAACAATGGGAAAAAGAAGGGCCTGGATGACAATCATTTCTAAAGACATCAGGGAATAACTTCCATGGTACTAGAGGGAGCTGCAGAGGGTAAAAACTGTAGAGAAAGTCAGAGATGGGAGTACATTCAGCAAATAACTGAGGAGGTTGGTTGCAGCTACTACTCTGAGACGAGAATGTTGACACATGGGAGGATTCGTGGTGGGTCACATGATACCACTCAGAAGACCGCTTATTCAAAAGCGAACAAATAAATTAATAAATAAAGAACCTTAACTTTGTGTACTTTGATCCCCAAATGTAATGCTAAATTTCTATCTGTTCCCACTTCTGCTACTTGTCATTACTTTCGTTTTCCTTCGACTTATTCGCAGTCCATATTCTGTACTGATTCGACTGTCCATTCTATTCAACATAGCCTAAAGGAGATCCTAATTATTAAATTCCGACAGCGTGCTAAATTTTTAAATTTGGTCAATAACTGTATGAAATACTAAATATTAAATTGTTATCGTCCCTGAAATCCGTTAGATAGGCCATCGAATTTGCGTCCGTCCCTCAGGTTAGCCGTTTAATAATATAGCTGGTGTGCAATGCATTCTGCTCGCCATGTGGCTAGACCAAAAGTCATAAATTTAAAAGAAAAAAGAAAACATCCGGTATTATGCAACTGTGGGAAGACACAACCTAATTTGTTGTAGAATGGATGGAAAATTGGGTTTAGACCACCGAGCAAGATTGCGCATTGGGTTCCACGATGGTCTGGCATTTGGGAAGACGATGGTTCAAACGCGCCTACGGGCATTCGGATTTAGGGTTTCCACTGCTTCCCTAAATCGCTTGACGCAAATACTGGCATGATCACTTTGAATAGGCTGCGACAGACTTATTTCTCATCATTTACTAATCCTGGCTTATGGTCCGTCTCTAAGACCTCGCTGGGTACGGAAGGTTATTCTCTAATCTTCCTTTCTTTTGGTTGAGACCCTGCAATGTGTTCAAAATAAGACGTTATAAGAGCAATACTGCAGTGTTCGAGGTTTATAGTTTGAGCTTCACTGAAGCACCACAAGCAGTGTTGTTTTATTTTAAACCTCTCCCAAAATCATCGGAAGAACGAAGAAGGATCTTAAAACCCAGGTCACAAGATCGTTATTTTCTACGTAGGCCATAACACGAAGATGGCTGCACCTGGCGCCCTCAATTGCCCCTGAGATTCTATATTCAATACGTCGAATAAATATTTGCTGTAAACATAGGGAGTTAAAGTAGTGTTACTTACTATCGCCCGTCACAACTCTTATAAGTGGCTTCCATTGTGATTCGTACTTTTAACCCCTTTTAAAACGGAGACTGTCTCTCGGAGCAGCAGATCACGTACGCTGTTTATGATGTGCGTAGGTTTGTAAGTAATATAATTTTTTTCTATCATGTCACGGCAACATTCTGGCCGTTTACATAGCTGTATTTTTGTTTTATTCTTCTTGTTTTTGGGTCATCAGTCTTCTAACTCGTTTAACGTGGCCTGCCTCTCTTGTGCCATCCTCTAGCACCCTATGTCCTCAATTATTTGCTGACTGTATTCCAAATTCTGTTTTCCCTATAGATTTTACTCTCTACATTTCCTTCTGGTACTATGGAGGTTGATCCCTGATGATTTAACAAGTGCATCATCCTGCCCCTCCTTGTTGTGATTTTTTTCCATAGATTCCTAACTTCGCCGAATCTGGTGGTAACCTCCTAACTCCTTATCTTGCGAGTACACTTGATTTTCAACATTCTTCTGTAGCATCACATCTCTAAAAGGCTGCCATTTTCTTCTGTTCAGGTTTTCCCATTGTCTATGATTCACTACCAAAACTTCTTCAAAGTAAGACCTATATTTGACACTAGCAGACATCTCTTGGCTAAGAGTACCACCTCAGACAGTGCTAATCCGCTGTTTACCTGCTCCTTGCTTCCCTTATCATCGGGTATTTTGCTTTCAAGGTAGCTGAATTCCTTAATTTCGTACACATCGTGACCACTAATGTTGATGTTAAAATTCTCGCTACTCTCATTTCTGTTACTTCTCATTACTTTTAACTTTCTTTAATTTCCTCTCAATCCGTACTCTGTACTAATCAGAATGTTCATTGCATTCAAAAGATCCTTTAATTAAACTTTACTTTCGCCGTGGACAGCAATGTCTTCGGTGAGTCTTCTCAATGATGTCCTTTCACGCTGAATTTCAATCCTACCCTTTTACCTTTCTTATATTTCCATCATTGCTTCTTCGATATATAGACTGAACAGTAGGGGATAAAAACTGCACCCCTGTAATTGTAGCTTCCATTATCAAGAACAAAGTCAGATCTGCCTCTGCTGTATCTAAAAGCCAAACTAATCGTTGTCTAATAGATCCTAAATTTTCTTTTGTTCTGCATATTATTCTTTTGGCAGCATCTTGAATGCGTGTGATAAACTGACTGTGGTATAGTTTTCGCTCCTATCTGCTCTTGGTATCTGTAGAATTGTGTGCATTACATTTTTCCGAAAATGTGATGGCACCGTACGACGCCAGTCTGATCGATTCTACACACAAACTTGAGTAGTCTTTTGGTGGTCATTTCCCGCAATGATTTTAGAAATTCAATCGAATATTATCCAAACCTTTTGCTTTATTTGATTTCATTGAAATACTGACTATAACATTGGATCCCCTATGTCTTCAAAAAAAATGGCTCTGAGCACTATGGGACTCAACTGCTGAGGTCATTAGTCCCCCAGAACTTAGAACTAGTTAAACCTAACTAACCTAAGGACATCACAAACATCCATGCCCGAGGCAGGATTCGAACCTGCGACCGTAGCGATCTTGCGGTTCCAGACTGCAGCGCCTTTAACCGCACGGCCACTTCGGCCGGCCCTATGTCTTCGTTATCGAGTTTCTTCTCGTATCATATCAGACGATTTTCCCCCTCACACAGATCTTCGGTGTACTCTTCCTACCTATACCCTTAATAGTGTTACATCGTTTGTACTTACGATGTTACAACGCGTGCTTTTGACTTCACCTAAATCTGTTTTGACTTTTCAGTATAGGGAGTCAGTCCTTCCGACGACCATTCCTTTTTTCATTTATTCACATTTTTCCTGCAGCCATTTCGTCTTCACTGATTTGAATTTCCTATTTATATCTTTCCGAAGTGATTGACAATGCTGTGCCCCTGTCTTTTGCCTGAACATTCTTGTACTTCCTCTTCCCGTCGATCGAGTGAAGTATTTCTTCTGTTACCCAAGGTGTCGTCGTCGTTTTTTCTTTTTTTTTTTTTTGTGGTTTTAGGGCGCAAAACTTCTATGGTCATTAGCGCCCAGCCCGTGACTTAGGAAACAGGAAAAAACCGAAATTTAAAACCAGCAGCAATGGGAACAAAGTCATAAAATTTGAGAAACTAAAAGCAGAAGGAATGCTTAAAAATCCACTACAGAAAGGGGTTGGTTGTCCCCAAAAAAAGCTTCAAATGATTGACGTCATTTCACTGTCACTAATAAACTGGAGAACATGGTCGGCTGAGCACGTGTCATCTGCTAAAATCGACGATAGATCAGGCGATAGCTGTAGACGGGAGCGTAACGGATTAAAATAGGGGCATTCAATTAAAAGGTGTCTGACCGTCCACAGCTGAGAGCAGTGGGGGCAGAGTGGGGGAGGATCGCCGCTTAAAAGATGTCGATGGCTAAAAAGACAGTGCCCTATCCGGAGTGTAGCTAAAATTACCTCCTCCCGACGACGCGTTCGGGAGGAAGAGGTCCAAGCGCAAGGAAGGGCTTTCACTTCCCGCAATTTATTATGGGGAAGTGTTGACCAATGTGCATGCCATAAACGAGCAACTTGGCGACGTAAACCGCTCCGTAGATCGGTGAAGGGAAGCGACTGAATAGCTGGCCGAGGAAGAGAGACTGCAGCCTTGGCCGCTATATCGGCCGCCTCATTCCCACAGATACCAGCGTGTCCCGGGAGCCAGAGGAACGCCACCGAGAGGCCCCCCCAGGTGGAGCAAGCGCAGACAGTCCTGAATCCGGTGGACCAGAGGGTGCACAGGGTAAAGAGCTTGGAGACTGAGGAGAGAGCTGAGAGAATCTGAGCAGATTACGTACTGTATCCGCTGATGGCGGCGGATGTAGTGGACAGCCTGGAGAACAGCGTAAAGCTCCGCAGTATAAACCGAACACTGGTCGGGAAGCCGAAAGTGATTTGGGGTGTCGCCAACAATATAGGCACTCCCTACACCTAACGATGTTTTCGAGCCGTCGGTGTAAATAAATGTGGCGTCCGTCATTTGTGCACATAGAGCAGCAAATGCCCGTCGGTAAACAAGTGTAGGGGTACCATCCTTGGGAAATTGACATAGGTCACGGAGCAAGTAGATCCGGGGACGGAGCCAAGGCGGTGCTGTACCCCAAGTTTTCAAGAAGGTTTTAGGAAAGCGAAAGGAAAGGGAATGGAGCAGTTGACGGAAGCGGACTCCCGGGGATAGTAGGGAGGAGGAGCGGCCTGCATACCCTACATCAAAGGAGGCGTCGAAAAAAAGGTCATCGGCTGGATTAGCAGGCATGGAAGACAGATGGCTAGCATAACGACTCAGAAGGACTGCCCGCCGATTGGACAGCGAAGGTTCAGCAGTGTCAGCATAAAGGCTTTCCACAGGGCTGGTGTAAAAAGCTCCGGACACTAAACGTAATCCACGGTGGTGGATGGAGTCGAAACGCCGAAGAATAGACGGCCGAGCAGAGGAGTAGACTATGCTTCCATAATCCAATTTCGAGCGCACTAAGGTGCGATAGAGGCGGAGAAGACCCACTCGGTCCGCTCCCCAGGAGGTACCATTCAGGACACGGATGGTGTTAAGGGAACTCAGACAGCGAGCCGAAAGATAGGAAACGTGGGAGGACCAGCACAGTTTTCTGTCAAACACAAGACCCAAGAATTTAGCGACGTCGGAAAACGGAAGGTTGACAGGACCTAGATGTAAGGAGGGCGGAAGAAACTCCTTACGTCGCCAAAAATTTACACAAACGGTCTTACTGGGTGAGAAACGGAAGCCGGGTTTCGATGCTCCACGAGTGGAGGCGATCGAGACATCCTTGAAGACGTCTTTCAAGAAGGCTGGTCCGTTGAGAGCTGTAGTAGATCGCAAAATCGTCCACAAAGAGGGAGCCCGAGACATCAGGAAGGAGAAAATCCATAATTGGATTTATGGCGATGGCAAACAGTACAACACGCAGCACGGAGCCCTGGGGTACCCCGTTTTCTTGGGAGAAAGTACGGGAGACAGTAGTGTTCACCCGCACCCTAAATGTGCGCTCTGCCATAAATTCGCGAAGAAAAAGGGGCAGCCGGCCTCGAAAGCCCCAAGAGAACAGTGTGCGGGGGATGCCTGTCCTCCAACAGGTATCGTATGCTCTCTCCAGATCAAAAAATATTGCTACCGTTTGGCGTTTCCGGAGAAAATTGTTCATGATATAAGTGGAGAGAGCAACAAGATGGTCAACTGCAGAACGATGCTTTCGGAATCCGCATTGGGCTGGTGTTAAAAGACTGCGGGATTCTAGCCACCAAGCTAAACGGTAATTCACCATACGCTCCAAAACCTTACAGACACTACTCGTGAGAGAAATGGGGCGATAGCTAGAGGGGAGATGTTTGTCCTTTCCAGGTTTCGGAACGGGAACGACAATAGCTTCCCGCCATCGTCTGGGAAAGGTACTGTCGGTCCACATTCGATTATAAAGGCGAAGGAGGTAACGCAGACTATGGGTTGATAAATGCAGCAACATTTGGACATGGATACCATCCGGTCCTGGGGCGGAGGAGCGAGAAGAAGAGAGGGCATGTTGGAGTTCCCGCATGGAGAAAACAGTATTGTAGCTTTCGTGATTTTGAGAGGAGAAAGTAAGATGTCGCACTTCCGCTGCACGTTTCTTCAGGAGAAACGCTGGTGGGTAATTTGAAGAGCTCGAAATCTCAGCAAAGTGCTGACCCAATGAGTTAAAACTGCGACGGGGTCCACTAAGGTATCATGCGCGACAGTGAGCCCAGAGACCGGGGCGAAACTAGGCGCGCCTGAGAACCGTCGAAGCCGACTCCAAACTTCCGAGGAGGGAGTGAAGGTGTTAAATGAGCTAATAAAGAATTTCCAGCTTGCCTTCTTGCTATCACGGAAGACGCGACGGCATCGCGCACGGAGCTGCTTATATCGGATACAGTTGGCCAAAGTTGGATGGTGACGGAAAATGCGAAGAGCACGTTGCCGCTCACGTATTGCGTCACGGCATGCCTCGTTCCACCAAGGAACTGGGGGGCGCCGGGGCAATTCAGAGGTGCGTGGTATTGAACGTTCCGCAGCTGTAAGAATAACGTCGGTAATATGTGTGACCTCATCGTCGACGCTGGGAAAGCGACGGTCATCGAATGTCGCTAGAGACGAAAAAAGTGTCCAATCGGCTTGGGCAAACTTTCAGCGTCGAGAGCGCATACACGGCAGTTGAGACTGCAGTCTAAGAACACATGGAAAGTGGTCACTCGAGTGTGTATCATCAAGGGCGAACCATTCGAAGCGCCGAGCTAGCGTAACAGTACCGACCGCAAGGTCCAAATGAGATAAATTTGTCGTGGAGGCAGACAAAAATGTGGGGAGCCCAGTGTTGAGGCAAACTAGATCCGCTTGGTGGAAGACGTCTAGCAATAGTGAGCCACGTAGACAAGGATGTGGAGATCCCAAAAGCGGGTGGTGGGCATTTAAGTCCCCAACCAGCAAATAGGGGGGTGGAAGCTGACCAAGAAGATGAAGGAGATCAGCTCGTGCCATTGGTGTGGACGACGGAATGTATACCGTACAAAGAGAGAACGTGTATCCAGAAAGGGAAAGACGGACGGCGACAGCTTGGAAGTAACTGTTTAAGGGGATTGGGTGATAATGGAGAGTATCATGGAGAAGAATCATGAGTCCTCCATGGGCTGGAGTGCCTTCAACAGAGAGAGGGGAGGTCATATCGGACGGACTGAAAATGAGGGAGAACAAAGCGGTCATGGGGACGCAGCTTTGTTTGCTGAAGACAGAAGATGACCGGCGAGTAGGATCGTACGAGGATCGACAATTCATCCTGATTGGCTCGAATGCCGCGGATATTCCAGTGGATAATGGACATAGGGTGAACAGAAAATGGAGGAATGTGACCAAGGGTGCTGTCAACTCAACGACTGCTCAGAGCTTGCGACCGACAGCATGGAATGGCATTCAGTCGAAGGCAGAAGATCCTGATCCATAGGTTTGTCAGGAGCAGCTCCTGCCACCAGCGATCGGCCGGTTGAGCGGCCACCAGCAGTGCGCCTCGGCGGCACAGAAGACGGCCGAGGGCGATTTCCGCCAGGTGGTGCTGTAGATGGGACACGCCTTGGCGGAGAAGGAGAGGAACTGTGTTTCTTCGTAGCCTTCTTGGAAGTATGATGTTTAGATGAAGGAGGAACCGATGGTTGTGAAGTTGCGGTACGTAAAAACTCTTCACGAGTATGCTCTTTTTTCGAAGACTTGGTGTCTGACTTTTGGGCTCGAGATTTAGCAGAACCCGACGAAGGGTGAGCCATAGAGGGGGCAGGCGAAAGTGGTGAGGTTGAACGGGCGATCTTTGCACTGGCCGATCTGACGACCGTGGTACTAAAGGTGAGGTCGCTAGTCTGCGTGGCCGCCTCCTTTGTTGGCCGAGGAGAAGCAAGGACAGTGCTGTATTTTCCTGTGTGAGGCACGGTGGGCTGTCGACTGGCGAATAATTTTCGAGCAGCAAAGGTCGACACCTTTTCCTTCACTCTTATTTCCTGGATGAGCTTTTCGTCCTTAAAAACGGGGCAATCTCGAGAGGAAGCAGCGTGGTCACCCATACAGTTGATGCAGCGAGGAGATGGAGGTGGACAACCACCCTCATGGGCATCCTTGCCACACGTAACACATTTGGCCGGATTGGAACAGGACGGGCTGGTGTGATTGAACCGCTGACATCGATAGCAACGCGTAGGGTTTGGGACGTAAGGGCGAACGGAAATTATCTCATAGCCTGCTTTGATTTTCGATGGGAGTTGAACTTTGTCAAATGTCAAGAAGACAGTGCGGGTTGGAATGATGTTCGTGTCAACCCTTTTCATAACCCTATGAACAGCCGTTACGCCCTGGTCAGACAGGTAGTGCTGAATTTCTTCGTCAGACAATCCATCGAGAGAGCGTGTATAAACGACTCCACGCGAGGAATTTAAGGTATGGTGCGGTTCCACCCGGACCGGGAAGGTGTGGAGCAGAGAAGTACGCAGTAATTTTAGAGCCTGGAGGGCACTGTGTGTTTCTAACAACAGGGTGCCATTCCGTAATCTGGAACAAGACTTTACAGGACCTGCAATTGCGTCGACACCTGTCTGAATAATGAAAGGGTTGACCGTGGAGAAGTCGTGACCTTCGTCAGACCGAGAAACAACAAGGAACTGTGGCAACGATGGAAGAACCGTCTGTGGCTGAGACTCAGTGAACTTACGTTTGTGAGCAGACGTAGTGGAAGGTGAGGAAACCATTGCGGAAGAATCCCCCATGACTACCGGCGTCTCCGATGGCGCGCTCCTCCCTTGTGGGGGCCCTCACTGAGGGCACACCCGCCTTAGGTGATTGTTCACACCTCAGGTCACACCTCCCGACAAACGGACGGACGGACCAATCGGCACTTTCGGAAGGTATCAGCTCGGGTAATTACCCCTCCCTGGGCCTGGCCGTTACCAGGGGGTACGTACGTGTCCTACCTGTCTACCCGGGGCGGGGAATTACGCGTTACCCCGTCACCGGCTACGCATGGAAGTGCGTGGGTCGGCCTTCAGACACACACAGGGAGGAAAAAAGAGAAAGGGAAAGGAAAGAAGAGGGGGTCTCAAACGCCGCAGCGGAGAAAAGGGCAAGGAGAAGAGGGAAGGAAAAGAGAAGGACAGAGGAAGGACGAGGACTTGTAAATGTAGAAAGCAAGGAATTTGGAACAGTTTCGAGCGTCCGTCTCCGGACGTAGGCACAAACCATACTCCCAGAGGGGGAGAAAGGGAAGGAAAGAGCCAGAGGTGAGGGGGGGGGGGGCGTAGATGGGGGACGTCGAAGGATGCGGAAAACGAAGGGAAGGTATGCAGCCCGGAAAGGAAGGAGGGCCACATTAGCTCGGGGTCCCGTGCTCGCTACGCACGTGTCCACAAAAGAGTTGTGGACCCCCTGAGGGGGGGTCGTCGTCGTTGCCTTCGTTGTACTTACGTCTGTCTATTCAGCAACAGCGACTGCCCAGTCCTCTTCACCTGAACTGCCTACTGTGGTATTCTTTATCACAGTATCCACGTACTCACTGAACTTCAGAAGTGTCTCGATCATTACTCAGTACTTGAGTATTCCACTTCTTCCCACAAGCACAGTTCTGTTCATCATTAATAAATTCTGATCTGGGTCTATATCTGCTTCTAGGTATCCTTTACAATCTAATATCTCGGACTGACCATGATGTAATCCAGCTGGGATCTTCCCGTGTCTCCGCGTCTTTTACAAGTACACCACCTCCACTTGTTATTCTTAAACAGAGTATTCCCTATTACCATCTGAAATCTGTTGCAGAACTCTTAGTCCTCCTCCTCTCTCATTCCCACTGTCTAACCGATATTGTCCAGTTTGAACTATCGTTGGTTTACTGCCGAATCTCTTGAGAACCACCATACCTATTTCTGTTCACACTACGTCTCTGAAATGCTTTCCTATTCATAACGAATTATAAACCTGTTACACCGTTTTTTGCTGCTGGTATTGTTATCCTAAGCTTCTGACTAGAAATCATAATGTTCCTTCCATTTCACTTCACTGAGCCCCATAATATCTCCACTAAGCCTCTGTATTTTTCTTCCCACATTTTCTAAATTCTTTGCTACGTTCAGACTCCTGATATTTTATGCTCCATTTCGTAGAATGTTACCTCTTCAATGTTTATTCTACATCTTTCTAAAGGTCACCTCCCTCTTGGCAGCCTTCTCCTGGGGTAATAATCCAGAATCTTTAGCCAATGGAGGTATAATCATGACAGGTTTCCAGGTACAGGTCACATGTCCTAAGGATACACGTTGTGTGTCTTTAACGCAGTAATATCCATTGCCTCCAGCATCCTCATGCCTTTGATCATTGCTGATTCCTCCACCTGTAAGGGCAACGGATTGCCCTGAACTCTCTCCAATCCTCTGCCTCTTTGACAAGGCTTTTGGCAGAAAGTCTTAGCTATTTCTATTGGTTTTCATTCCAGATCCAAGCAGAGGTTGGGTTCGAACCCGGAACTCCTCGACTCTTTTGATTGCTAGTCAAAGACCGTACTCCTAGACCATAGTTAATATTAATCTACAACAGAATTAAAGAAATTAAATCTTACAATGTACATAAGATATACTCTGAAATTAACCGATGGAGTAGAAGAAATTGCAAAGCAGAAATGATATATATTTGTTTTCATACAGTTATCTACCGGAAGCTTTATCTCACAAGGAAGTCAAATATTTTCTCAGGTGTATACTTTGCTTTCTTCTTTGTTGTGGTAAGTGGAGGCTACATTTTCCACAGTGTTATATTAATAAACGTACTCTTATTTTCAAATTGTGCCTGATTCCTCACAAAAAACATCATAAGAGTGCAAAGGTTTTGTTACGTTGTTCTTACAATGCCTCTTCTTTCTAAATATTTGACTACATGTAGTTGGACACGATGTATTACCCTTACAGATCGTTTTTGTACACTGAATTCCCAGAAAAACATTTCATGTGGCATGGATGAATGCCAAGTAAGCTATTTTTATGACGATATCGTCACTAAAATCAACAGTTACACGTACAGCAAATGCTTATGAAATCCAGGGTTTCTACACTCCTGGAAATGGAAAAAAGAACACATTGAAACCGGTGTCTCAGACCCACCATACTTGCTCCGGACACAGCGAGAGGGCTGTACAAGCAATGATCACACGCACGGCACAGAGGACACACTAGGAACCGCGGTGTAGGCCGTCGAATGGCGTTAGCTACGCAGCATTTGTGCACCGCCGCCGTCAGTGTCAGCCAGTTTGCCGTGGCATACGGAGCTCCATCGCAGTCTTTAACACTGGTAGCATGCCGCGACAGCGTGGACGTGAACCGTATGTGCAGTTGACGGACTTTGAGCGAGGGCGTATAGTGGGCATGCGGGAGGCCGGGTGGACGTACCGCCGAATTGCTCAACACGTGGGGCGTGAGGTCTCCACAGTACATCGATGTTGTCGCCAGTGGTCGGCGGAAGGTGCACGTGCCCGTCGACCTGGGACCAGAAAGCAGCGACGCACGGATGCACGCCAAGACCGTAGGATCCTACGCAGTGCCGTAGGGGACCGCACCGCCACTTCCCAGCAAATTAGGGACACTGTTGCTCCTGGGGTATCGGCGAGGACCACTCGCAACCGTCTCCATGAAGCTGGGCTGCGGTCCCGCACACCGTTAGGCCGTCTTCCGCTCACGCCCCAACATCGTGCAGCCCGCCTCCAGTGGTGTCGCGACAGGCGTGAATGGAGGGACGAATGGAGACGTGTCGTCTTCAGCGATGAGAGTCGCTTCGGCATTGGTGCCAATGATGGTCGTATGCGTGTTTGGCGCTGTGCAGGTGAGCGCCACAATCAGGACTGCATACGACCGAGGCACACAGGGCCAACACCCGGCATCATGGTGTGGGGAGTGATCTCCTACACTGGCCGTACACCACTGGTGATCGTCGAGGGGACACTGAATAGTGCACGGTACATCCAAACCGTCATCGAACCCATCGTTCTACCATTCCTAGACCGGCAAGGGAACTTGCTGTTCCAACAGGACAATGCACGTCCGCATGTATCCCGTGCCACCCAACGTGCTCTAGAAGGTGTAAGTCAACTACCCTGGCCAGCAAGATCTCCGGATCCGTCCCCCATTGAGCATGTTTGGGACTGGATGAAGCGTCGTCTCACGCGGTCTGCACGTCCAGCACGAACGCTGGTCCAACTGAGGCGCCAGGTGGAAATGGCATGGCAAGCCGTTCCACAGGACTACATCCAGCATCTCTACGATCGTCTCCATGGGAGAATAGCAGCCTGCATTGCTGCGAAAGGTGGATATACACCGTACTAGTGCCGACATTGTGCATGCTCTGTTGCCTGTGTCTATGTGCCTGTGGTTCTGTCAGTGTGATCATGTGATGTATCTGACCCCAGGAATGTGTCAATAAAGTTTCCCCTTCCTGGGACAATGAATTCACGGTGTTCTTATTTCAATTTCCAGGAGTGTAAAAATTCTGTTAATACAGTATGTTATTTTCGATTCAAGTTCTGATCAGTCCGCACACCCATGGACGCCACATCGTTATTCTAGGTAGTCTGTAGCTACTCAATGTCCTATGACGAACTCTGCCCAGAAGAAACAAAATAATTAGAAGATGACATATTACTGGTTGTAGATCTACATCGGTGACAGACTGGCAGGGTGATAGAATGAGGACGTTACCGCTGCAGCGCCTGTATTAAACTCGACGTGGACTGTTATCCAAAACGTTTCAGCACAGTTTCAGTAATGAAGTTGTGTACATAAGTTCTTGTACGCTTATATTTTCATGTTTCCATACTTTTCACCTTATTAACCCAACGTATAGCTTTACTGTAACGTGTTATTTCAATGTTAATAGTCGGAGAAAATAGGTCGCGTGTACAACAATAAATTAGACCTGCGTCTTAATGTCGCTCCATGGCACATTTTGTCGATAAGAGGTTTCTTTTGCGTAATCATTATTCGGGACGTCCTGTTACGCTAGTGGCAATGGTTACCATAAAAAATATCCGTATTCAAAGCTACAAGCTATCACGATCACGTAATTTGCACACTGTCTTCTGGAACAAACTTGACATACCGAATCACGCCAAACAGCTGCAACGCGTCGCTACTAATATCAGGCAACACGCTAGCAACGCACTATTATGGAAAATTAAAGTCGATCAGCTGGCAGACGTTAAAAGAAGAAGTATCCGCGATGTTTCAATCTTACCTCAAGAAAAGGGATGTTGGTTCCAACGAAGCAGTCTCCAAGACAGGTGAGCTAAGTAACGAGGTTTATGAGTAAGTTGCTACCTGACTGAGTACTTTACATAACGTAATGGAGTGATACTGTGTACCATATACAGAACAAAGCCTATCCTTGGAAATAAGCACGCCACTAACTCTAACACAACCGTAATGGAGAACTGCAACAAAACAGGCAGCTATTAAGTGAACGATTATGGTTGGCAGTGAGTCATAAAACAAGGGCCTGTGAACTTCTATGAGCGCATGGAAACGTTAGAAGTAAGTTACATTCCTTTTAGAACTTGGGGGAAATTTATATAATATTCGTTGTCAGCATAAAATCCTAGCAATATTTAAGAAATAGAAACAAATACATAAATGTGAGATTCAATGTAAAACGTTATTGTGAACCATGGTTTCACCTACGAGAACAGTGTTTGTACTTAACGAATGGAAGAAAATGAGGCAGCCAGACGGAAGAAACTTACTGTACATTGGACTCCTCAGGCATATTACACATGGGGAATTTCGATGACCTACACCACAAGCTATTTTGTAAAAAATCTTGGTAGTGATAAATAATTCTAAGTCTTTAAAGTTTCTTGAATCTTTATTCAAGCTGAGATGGTCAAACTGTTACGTTTAAAACTGTGCTACTGTAAATAATTTGTCATTTGTTTTTTTTTTCTTGAATAGTTTCTCATTTTTTCTTCTTTATTGAATAAGTATGTAGTGGAGAAGCTACTAGCATTCATCCATACATTGTTTACGTGAAGAGAACACGTGGCATGGATTGACGCTGTGTATATGAGGCTTTACCGCGATACTCTAACACGTGAAATACAAATCTTGGCAACAAACACGGAACTTACCAGACTCATGAAAAATAGCACTGACTATATCGACAAAATAAGTTTCCACCAAACAGCTATAGATCCATAAGCCTACAACAGTCATTGCTTTAAACAATAATCTTGAAACGGATACAAGATAATTTAATGCAAAGCTACGTACTCCGTCCCTTAGTTAGATTTCCGAACAAAATTGTCGACAGATCGTCAGTTCCCTTGGATAACAGGGTTGATACAAAACAACTTCAACAAACGATAAATGAGATTGAGTGTATGCATAGATGTAGAAAAAGCTTAAGATAAGGTCGGGCGCGAAAATTTGATATTGGGACTCCATCAGCAGACTCCAGAAGAAGACTGCTATGTCAAGATTATTGACAGCTAGCTGCAAGAAAGGGAAATCTTTTGTCTGGATCGATGACAAGAACTCCGTGAAGAAAACGGTGATTGCTGGTATCCCCCAACACTTTTCAAAACATACGAATAGTACCACAGGTCTCTGTCAGCTTATATGTGAATGACACGGTTTTCCTCGAAACGGCCAAGATTTTAGGACACATTATCTCCAGAAAGAAGCGTTAGCTGAACCTCATGGAAGAATGGACCAAATTGAACAAAAAAAGTACCAACACCATCAAAAATCTAGCAATATTTTTCCCGAAACGACGACTCATACTGAATACCAAGCTCAATACAGAAAAACAACCGATCCCCCAGTCACTATTAGTTAAATACCTAGGCATTCGTCTCTCTAAAAACCTGTTACAAACCCACCACGTCATGGAAAAGTCGGAAGCGGGACTGAAAATGATGAGATCGCTCCTGATTTCCTTTCGAAGTTACGTTTCGAATGTAAAAGCCAGACTTCAACCCCGCAGTGCAACGTTTGATCCACTATGTGGCCCCACCTCATAGGGGCAGTACAAATCCTACAAAAAAAGGAGACTGTAGTGGACTCTGGGGGCCCTGTGGTGGGAACAGACGATGGAGCTACACGACACGCTACGAGAAAAATACGTCAAACAGGGTATGATGGGAGAGGTAAAACTTTATATATATATAATCAAAGATCTATGAGGCACCACAAGTAGGGACTATTTTTCCACTTGGATCGCGTAGATACAGAGTTTGGCGAGTGCCCACTTTTGAGAAACATACCTAAAAATCAGTAATTTACTCCAAACTATCACAACCCAATTAAATTATTAAAATATGTCCAGCATTAAAGCAGGCAAATGAATCCATTTTCGTGCCCATAACCTGTCTTAAAACAAAAGTACAAGTAAATTAGTGGTGAGTCTTCCCGTATCTTAAACACAAGGAAGAAAAATCATCAAACTATAATCAACGCTTCTGAAAAATAAGCCTTAGAAACTTCTACGAAACACTTAGCTCCATTTTGAAGCAAGAGTATACGCACAAATAACAAAAAGTTACCAAACTTTCGTTTTGCCATTATTTTTCAGAAACAAAAGTATTTTTCATGCTTCTTTAAATTTGGTGAAGTTAATCGTACAGTGTTATTCATGCACTTCAATAAGTGAGTTAGTGGCATGGATAAGCGTGTCTTCCTCGTAATTCTAGTCTTTGTCTCTTCTTTCCTGTGTAAAATTTAACTGACCCATTGTAACTTGTTCTCACGTGTGCTCTTAATTGTCCATTCCCCTGGTGAAGAAATGCACTTGTCTTCTTCCTTGTTTAGTTTTCCTCTTCTTCGCTTTCTATTGTCTGCCTACGTTAGCTTTGACACTCTTGGCTAAGAACAAGCCGCGTCTGTTTGATGAACAGTATGACTGACTGCCACAATGAGGATAGTTGGGTAATAATATTTGAGGCGTAGAATGTAACTAGCAAACGATAAACAGGTCATTATCCGATAGGACGGCGGCAACAGGTTTACTTAAAATCATTTGATGCACTCATCATCTGTCCGTACAGTATAGTGTTACTTCAGGATACAGAATATTTTCAATGTTTCTTCCTGTGTTTACCAAGTTACGTGTTATATAAATCACTATATGTTTCGTTTTTTGCTTTGTCTTATGCCTGACCCGCAATCTGTTGTATTTAGTCAGCCAACCCAAATTCTGACACTTCTTTGTTTCTGCCAGTGGTTTTGCTGCTGTAGTTAAACCTGTCTCTTCCACAGAAATATACAAGCTGGCAGAAATTTTAAGTTTCATACGATTCCTCAGTATTCAAACGCAATTAATTTAGTGGACGAATATTTGTCCTTTACCCATTAGCATGTCGAAGGTATAATAATTTACCTAAATAACCATATAGCATGTATTTTTAAAACGGCAAACAGTTTACCACTAATCTCATTAAACCTCGCTCTGTTAAGCAGTTAGATCGGTAATTTGTATCGATAATTTTAAAAAATCGAAATAAACAATGTCAAGCTTATTTCGATAAGAAGTGTATAACACAATTCTCAAATATGTCTCTGGGTGCTTTGATCTGAAAATACAGTAAATCTGAAAAACTTCACCGACCTAGAGAAGACTGTGTCGTTTTCGCAGTAGCAACAAAAGGGCTACAGCTATTGTGCCGGGCGGAGTACTCCGAGGACGCAACAAATCCACCATAATTAATTGTCCGGTGAAGCCGTTATCGGCTTCCCACACTTTGGCAACACACCGACCGAGGTAGGTTTTGTTTTTCGTCCGCGGGCTCTTTCTCTAGTCTCCTTTTCTCCTCTGTAGACTTATGTCACTATGCCCTTCCTTCAGATGAAATGGAGATGCGTTCCATCGATCACAGTAGATCCGAGATCTTATAATGGCGTCCTGTTAGCCGCTATGGCTTTGTTTTGTGAACAAAAGTGACAACCATCCGGATCTCACTCTCGAGTTGTCTTTTTTAATACGTGTAGCTCTATGTCATGTTTTAGACTGCGGCAGTGGCCTGATTCTATGGTTTATCCCACAACGTTTCTTGCACTCGAAGTATTTACATACTAGTAGATGTCTCATGGTCTTCTCACCTACTTTTAAGGCTGAACTTTGCAGTGAAGTACGGGGAAGAGGAAACAAACTTGACATTATGGAACGATCAGTAAACAGCTTCCTATTTTGAGATACCTTAGTCGAAGCGAAAGCAAACATTGAGAAAATATCAGTTCACAACAATTAACGTATGTGTAAAAAAAATGTGCAGTCAAAGAACAGTTTTGTGAATACCATGCAGTCTCTGATAGCAAATACTTGTTTATTCGATTACCGATTTGAATCATTATGATCCTCTTGAGACTGATTCATCTTCAAAAAGTTAACAGAATACCTAAATAAAATATACAAGGTGATTCTTAATAACGTGTAAAAACCTACGAAGCGACATAGGCGACGCTAAGAGAAATAGTTCAGTATCAGACACATGGGACCGCAAATGGCAGAAAATACCCTAAAATTGGTTGACTTTTTTGGGTATTTCGAGACATTTGCGTCGCCATGTATTTTATTTCGCCAGCTGGTGTGGTCGAGCGGTTCTAGGCGCTTCAGTCTGGAACCGCGCAACCGCTACGGTCGCAGGTTCGAATCCTGCCTCGGGCATGGATGTGTGTGATGTCCTTAGGTTAGTTAGGTTTAAGTAGTTCTAAGTTCTAGGGGACTGATGACCACAGATGTTAAGTCCCATAGTGCTCAGAGCCATTTTGAACCATATTTTATTTCAAATTACTTGTCGCAGCAGCGCTTACGTTGCTTCGGGTATTCTTAAACGTTGGTAAGAATCCGCCTCAGTATCCATAAATGACACCGTCACGCACAGTAAAATCATGGAAAAGTGGTAACTATTCATGACGGATCGTCCCTGGACTACATTGCAAACAGCTACGGTGCCAACAGCTGCGGAGGCCTGGCCGCTAGGTGTCGCTGCCCGAAGACAGTTTGCAACGGCGTGATGCAATGACAGAAACGCGATCTTAAACATTTTGTACGAAACTAAATCGCATACATTAAAGAGCACTTTAAAACACAACTAGAGTTTTAAAATGGGTCCAGAAAGAAATATCAGTTTAAATTATAAATGTAGCTGCACATAAGTGCCTGGGAAAAATGCCGCACAGTAAAGTTAACTGACAACAATATGTCTAAATACTAAGTGAACATTAATTAAACCGACAAACTGGGGGACGGATTCCAGACTGAAACTGGAGGGAAAGAGGTTATATGAAAATGTCTCTGGAAATTATTCGTGCCAAGTTAGATGGCGCTGACGGATGACACTTCCTCTGATCACATGTCGTGTATCCCTCGTGTGATGCAGGCTGTGTGACATGCAGCGTACTGCAAACAGCAGAATGGTCCGATATTCAAGTCGGGAACAAGCAAAGGTGTTGCGTGAGTACGGTAGATGCATAAGGTCGATAGGCAACATGGCTACACCAAAACAGGTACCCTCATAGACACCAAACACATAACACAACATTTGAAGTCGTTTTTGGCCTTTTGTGTGGTCATGGGTTCTTTCAGACAGACGAACGTGTAGGGAGGCGTCGGACTGTGCCTACAACAGATCTGTAGCACTGGGTTCTACAGTATATTGAGGCGAACTCTACTGGAAGTTCCAGGCAAGTAGCAGTCAACATGGTGTAAGCCAAAGTTCAGTTATGTGTGTCCTGCATGATAGCCGCTACTACCCCCGTCACCTGAAACGAGTTCAAGGATAATCAGCAGCGGCTTTCCTTCTATGGGAAAGATTTTATCGATGGTTTTGCCCCAGACCATTACAATTATGGGATTTCCGATATCAGGTCTCTTTACCGACGAAGCAACCTTTACCAGAACTGACACCACCAGTCTAAATAGTCATCTGTGGCCTACAAAAAAGGCACGTAGGCTGAGGAACTTTAATTCGTGAGGGCCACCTATCGTGGCAACTATGCATTTCCGGAGACATATTCAAACGGCCTTTCTTCTTTGATTTCCAGTCGACAATCTTTCCTGCAGTTTGTCGGTTGTATTTATGTTCACCCTGTATAAAAGAGTCGCCGGCACAGAGGGAATTCCGAGAACGGATCAAAGGACCCGTGGACATCGCTAGCCCAAGAGAAAAAGCATAAAACAGTGGACAGAATCAGATACGTAATAAATAAAAGCTTGAAACTTAAACAAAGCTATCTTATTGGTATCTCACTTAAAATTGCAAAAGATAGTTCCAGGCAGTTTTCTGTGATGTATAAAGTGCATAACAAACTGAACTGAAGGTAGAGTACTAAGAAACGATAAAAATGCTGTAGGCACAGCAGCCTCGCCGAATCCAAGACTAGGAAACGTGTGCAACACGGGGCCGGGGAATAAACAGAGCTCCACCAGCATATAAGACCGAAAAACAGCCCACTATGTAATGAAAAACAGCCACTGGGTGTAAATTCAGTCCCTTCATTACGAAATACAGATGTGTGGTTCCACTTACTCCCATAAATGTCTCTTCCAAAAGGCTCAATAGACGTCCCTTAGACGCAGTGTGTACTATGCGCGTATTATAATGTGTGTTAGTTACCACGCTTGTGCTCAGTCAGGTGCTGTCCAAATGCAGTTCCGTTTTGTGGATGTGTGTGGGTTGAAGCTAATGTTAAAACTGTTGCCTGTGTATCCAATATAAAACTTGTCACACTCGCAGCATTGTATTATTTTAGACGCTCGAATTCAAAAATTTATTATGTTTGTCTTCTATCCTTGCTGCATTTCTGGAGTGATTTCTTTTTTTATCTTGGAAACCGTCGGTTGAGTCCTTTAATCGCTTCTCTAACTGCTGAGAAATAGCTTCGCAGTATGTCATGTGGACAAATTTCTTCTTACTGTTTACTGTTTCCTGTAGTCCTGAGTGTTAGTATTGCTGTATGGACGTATGACAAAATATCCTGTGCACCCGTCTGTCGAGGCTATTTGTTTCAGTATGTTTAGTACCCTACGTGTTTCTCGATATCTAATGGTAGGAAGATAAGTCGATAAACCATGGAAGTAAGGAAGGGTATTTTGTATCTCATTAGGTGACAAGATTTAGCGTGAATAATATTTTCTGTACAGGTAGATTTTCTATAAATACCAACTGTATGCCTATTGTTAGTTTTACAAATGGCTAAAATGGCTCTAAGCACTATGGGACTCAACATCTGAGGTCATCAGTCCCCTAGACTTAGAACTACTTAAACCTAACTAACCTAAGGACATCACACACATCCATGCCCGAGGCAGGATTCGAACCTGCGACCGTAGCGGTCGCTCGGCTCCAGACTGTAGCGCCTATAACCGCAAGACCACTGCAGCCGGCCCCCTTCGGTGACTTGCGCGTCAATGTGGATGAAATGATTATGGTTAGGACAACACAACACCCAGACCTGAGCGGAAAAAATCTTCAACCCAGTCAGGATTAAAACCCGGGTCCTTAGGATTCACATTCTGTCGCGCTGACCAGTTTTTTATGCCTATGAACATTTTATTAAAAAAAGAAAAGGATAAAGGAAAGGGTACAATACTTTATTATATTTAATTTGTTGCTCATTTTGTTCTTATGTATTTATTTAATTTTTTTTTTCCCTCGGAGGTTGTCCACAGCAGCCAGACGGCGGGATGTCCTGGTCGTCTTCTCGTTCATTGAGGGTGAAACACCCTATAACTACCGTTGATGTCTCTCATCAGTCCAACATGTGCAATCTAATGGTTCAGCTGGCTCTGAGCACTATGGGAATTAACATCTGAGGTGATCAGTCCCCTAGAACGTAGACGTACTTAAACCTAACTAACCTAAGGACATCACACACATCCATGCCCGAGGCAGGATTCGAACCTGCGACAGTAGCGGCCGCGCGGATCCGGACTGAAGCGCCTAGAACCGACCGGGCACAACGGCCGGCATGTGCAATCTCTCCGTCTCTTCTCACACCTGGTACACCCCAGTGGTTTGGAGGGCGCGTAAACAACGATCCAAAGTGATTCGCAAAGAGCGTACCATACTATGCATTGTTCTGTAAAATCATGTAGGTACTCGTTAAATAATGCCAGAAATCTAACAACCCTGCAACGCTCTCATTAAAAAAGTATGACACTGCCATACCCTTAAACCACACCGTGACGTTATGACGAGTAGCTGGGAAGTAAGTGACGTCGAGATGTATCAGCTCGGTGGGCTCTACGCACTGAGGCGTCCGTTGCAGCAACAGTGCCAACATGCGCCGTGTGAGGAGCCAGCAGTCGACAGCCGTCCCACAAATGAGACGGTGTATGTCGCTGTCGACAGCGGCGCATCTGGGGCAAAGAGGATCCTCGGCAACATGGATCATGCGTAAACGTTGTCAGGTGGGGAATTTTTTAGTCGTTACCACATACCACAGCGCCCTGACCGTGGCAGGAAGGAAACGGGAGAGTATGTTTCTCCACACTTGTCTCCAGCCAACTGCCGGATGTCGGCGTTCAACCACATTAGCGGGCAGCGTCCGTTGAAAGTAGCGGTAGAAGTCCTTGGTGCTAGGATACCGCGTGGTCGGCAAGAAATCCAACAGATAACTCATGTCGACCAGATTGGTGCGATTGTGACACAGTGCTGGCGTGATATGTCCAACAGGAATTGGTCGACAGAAGCACGAACGCTCCACCTCCTGAATCAGTGTAATAGGGAAGGTGTCCTTGTCGGAAGTACGTAGGCGGTGCATCGTCTGCAGAGAGCGCGTGCCCTGTTGTGCACGTTTATCATTCCAATGCCGCCTGCGTGTTTGGACAACGTTAGCGTCTCGTAACGGATCTTGAACACCCTACCCTCGCTGAAGAAATGACCGAAGGCCGCCTGGAATTTGGCAGCTACCGTAGTGGCCATCGGGAGAACAAGTGTGTAATTATTAAGTTTCGGAGCGAGGTAGACGTTGACAAAGTGTACCAGCATTATCAGGTCAAGTGTTCGAAAGTTATGGAGACGAACTTGCGTGCGGATCACATTACGCAGTCTGCAATACGTAACTGCTGCTGTACGCTGCACGTTCCCATGGAAGGTCACTCCCAAACAATTCATCTCCGGGACTTTGGTAATGGGCGCTGGCTTACTCATTTGCAATCCTCTGCGACTTTCGCAGATTGATACGGCTCCCAGCCACCTCTTCGTACTGCTGAAGCCACGCGATTGCCGTACATATATCTTCTGCCGACCTCGCAAAGAATACTTTATCGTACGCATAGGCACTACATTTAAAATGCACATCGTGGATGCGAATGCCCTCCAATCGCTGTCCTAGGCCATGAAGTGCAGGCTCGAGGGCGACGGCGAACAGAAAGGCTGGCAGGGGATATCGTGGTCGGACCGAGCGCTCAATAGTGAACGGTGGCGAGCGGTGGCCACTGACCAGAACAGTGGAAGGGGTCCAGAACCAAACCTGCCGATAATGCGGACCGGCCCATATTCTCTAAGACAGCCTGCTAGAAATGGTATTCAACTCCGTCAAATGCGTGGTCTAGGTCAACCGCCACGAGTGCGCCTTCTAAGCGGCATGCCGACATGGGCGCCTCAACATCGCTATAAGAGGTTAATGCTGTGTGTATATTATTGCCCCCTCCCAAACATGTCTGGTCGGCATGAGTGGCATCTTTGACAATAGCGAGGCGGCGAGCACGAAGAATGCGGGCGAACAGCTTTTAATCCTAATTCAATAACGTCAACGGCCGGAAGTCTTGCGGTCTGCACCCCCCGTTCGGTTTTGGCACAGGGATGATCATGCCCACCAAAATTTCATGGGGGGAGGGGGGGACGCGGAAGTCCGGATCCAGGAGTTCGCAGCACATCTGCCGCCAAACTTCTTCCATTAGGTCAGACAAGGTGCTGTAAAATTCAAGCGGAAGACCATCAGGTCACGGTGATTTGTTTCTCACGCCCCGTGAGAGGGCCATGCATATTTCTTCGCACGTGACGGCCTCCAACAATGTGGTGTCGCCTTGTGCCCTGCCCGAAGGTGGCAGGTCGTGCAGGTCGTTCTCAGTGTCATTGTCATGCCATTGATCTGCTAGACAAAGAGTGAATGGGATATGGTGGTGTGTCTCTGCTCGTTGCCTGTCCGCAGAAATATCTGCCGTGATGAGTCGTCTCTTACGGTGTCTCCGTTCTCTGACGATGTGATAAAGAGAGGCAAGTTCCTCTGGGATGGAATCTTGCAGTCTCGATCGAATCGATCGAACATGCATGTCGTCCAATCTGTCAGCCGTGCCTGTGTCCGGTGGACGGCCATTTGGCGCTCTGGCGAAGGTGGTTGTGACGCTAGTTCCCGCAAGAGCGTGTAGTAAAACTCAGAGGTGGATCGCAGCCAAAGCACCCTGTCTTGTCCATATGCCATGAGCGTGCGGCGAAGAGCTGGTTTGGCGCCGTATGTCCTCCATCGTGTCATGGAAGCATAGGTATGGCGCCGGCGCTCACATTTGTTCCAGGTATCGCTGACCGCTACACGGCATGCCTCTTCCCGGAGAATGCTAACGTTAAGAGTCCAAGGTCCTCTACTACGGCTGGTCTGTTGTCGTGGTAGAGTCACAGCGCAGATGAAGGCCTGATGGTCTGTAAATGCAGTGGGCCACAGCTCAGCACCGACAGTTGCTGCCCAAATACCTCGGGAGATATAAATCCTGTCAAAACTGCTGGCCGAGTGTCTGGTCAATTGTGTGTATCCGCGTCGGTCACCGTGGATTAGCGTCCATGTATCATGCAAAGGGAGATCTCTGACCATAGCATGTAGGGCTGGACTTGGGACATGGTGAGGGATCTGATCTTCAGGGCGTAAGACTCTGTTAAAGTCCCCGCCCACCACCAGGTGCTCTGTAGCGCCTTGAAACCATGGAGCTACTTCAATGGAGTAATAGAATGTCAGCTGTCCACGCTCCGCAGTACCAAATGGGGCATACAGATTCGCAAGACGTACTGCGCCGATAGTTAGCGCAATGCCTCTCGCTAATGGTAAAAACTGAATATCCGTTGGTTCGATGGCATTGCGTTGTAGTATGGCCGTACCACCACCACCGTCGGAAGTTGCGTTGGAGTAAGACACGTATCCGTAAATATCCAGGAGCAGATCAGGCCGTACCTCTTGAAGAAACGATATCAATGTCCGCCGCTTGAATTGTGTCATTTAACAACTGAGTTTTGATCGTGGAGCTAATGCTGTTGACATTGACTGTACCTATCCGATACATCTTGGTCATTTGATAGTACGATGACGTATCTTGCAGTCGTTTAAGTCAGTATGTGTCATCTCGTCCGTCCGACCTTCCCTGTCACCGTCACTGTATATATTATTGATCATCTGAGACAAGACGTCCGTCCGACGATCCGCCGGCAGCGGGCATCTGGTTGTCGATCGAGCCTGATATCATTCTTTCCATCTCCATCTCGGACGCCCAATCACCAAGCACGTTAGGCGACGCATGACGTTCTTCCGATGTCGCGAGGGGTTCGTCGGTGAGCTGAGCACCGTCAACTGGTCTTTGTCCTTGGGCGGACGTTGCCAGCAGCGAACCAGGAACCGTTGGTGTGAGGTCCACATCCCTGGCCGCAGATGGATTTTCGTCATCGTCCTCGAACGTGTCACCATTTCTAGAAACATATCCTGCAGACAGGCTCCTCTTCTTTCGTCGCTTGGGCGACTTCTGCTTGCGGGAACGCGTGTCCGCGTCCTGTGGATAGCGACAAACAGTAGGCAACTCCTGCATCTCCGTGTCCGAGCTCGAATCGATTTGCTGATGCTTGCCTTCCTCAAACGACTGGGCTGCAGACGTGGTCGCTGCTGTCGAGCACGGCGACGGCTCCGTCGTCGTGGGCGCGGATCCCGGGCCAGCGGGGGTCGGCAACTGGAACGGAACAACGTCCGCGTCTGACATGTTCCTCGCTCCCTCAACCTATGTAATAGGCAGCGTTGTCGGTTGCGATGTAGACGTTGTGTCTGCACGTGGTACCTGTACTAGGCGTCGCTGCAGGCATTCAGGGCGTGCATGCCCTTTCTGCACCCTGAACAAGTCCGTCATAAAAGACGATCGCTCGACAGTCACCAAAGGTCACGTGCGATGGGATGTGTTTACGCAGTTTTATTCGCACATGACTCACTCCACTCGGTACAGGATACGTCTCGAACGTATGCCACTTTTCTTCCACGTGACTCAGTACTTCCCCGTAAGGCCGCAGCACGTTCACGACAAGCGTGGCTGGAACTTCAAACGGCAGTTCGAAGATTCGTATGTTCCAAACACCGAGTCCTGCATCGTTGACAGTCACTATACCCACGTTGCCGTCCGAGTGGTGGAAACGATATCCATCGGTGGACGCTGCTTCATCGACAAGTTTCATGTAAACTGTACTGGAGATGTATGCCGAGAAGTTCCTGTGGATCGACGTGCATTACATCACGCAGGAAACGCTCTACTTCGTCTGCCTTAGGTCGTGCGTACTGGGCATTGAACGTTACTTTAATCGTGACCTTTCTATAAGAAAGTGCCATCGTCGTTCAAGGTGATCTGTTTACACTGCAATACCACTAACCGCGCGAGTAAACAACTGCCCGATTGCGGAGCGCCGCACATAGCCCCGCACGCGTCCGCTTCACAACTCGGCTGAGAGCCAACTATCCACTCAGCTTTCGGGGTCCGCACTAAATAACTGTACATATTGTGAAGGAATAGGGTACGACGAGTGATCAGAACGAAGAAACAAATGTCTTAACGAGTAATTACACACAGAAGTGGTAAGAGGTATCTTGTCGAATGTAGCGTGATTAAGTGTACATATTCAAAAGTCCTTACTTGATCTGCCCCGCTGCATATTTATGAAGCGGTTGACTGCATGTAAGGGACAATGCTATTCTCCCCCGTAACTGACTGAGTAATTTCCGCGTTCTAACACATGGTCTACGGTACCAGCTCTAGTGCACGACCGCCTGCCATGCAGCTTTTCTTGAGGATATCTAGAATCTTTCTTGAAATCTATAGATTAATGTTTCTTTGACACATTTGACTCTCAATTTTATTCACGATGGTGATAAAAGCTGAAGAAGTCAGCTGCGTGCCACAGCAGGAACTTAAATTCCATCACCTTGCTTACTAGGCAGGTGTGCTAGCCACTACACCACCACAGCACACCTACACACTAAGCAGCGAGACTCAGGTAAAAGTCCCAGTGGTGGCATAACATTTAATTATTCCTTTAATTTCTATCATTCCCTGAAATCAGTAACCAGTTTAAATACATTTACATATCCAGTGTGTGACAAAGTTCCATTAAACAAGTACTCATTGTCTGTTCCAAAAATCAGCCAAATTTAATACTAAAGACAAATTTGTACAGACACTATTACTCAAATGTCTATCATATAGCAATTTGTAGGACACGGCAGTAATATCTAGTATCATACATAAATTTATTCAGTTTCAAGTAACATGTCTTCAACAAAATCTGAAAGTGTGGCATCTGTTATCACTTTTGCCGTCATACGAGGTGTCTGAGGGAAAGAGACTGGAAGCAAAGGCAGCGATATGGCAACGCTAAGCTGTTCTTATTCTGTAGACGGGTACGTTCATCCTTTCCAGATGCTTAATCCGAGATTCAGCTCTGTACAACCGTCACGTCTTTTTTGAGACCACCATCAGTGCAGTTGTGTTTTTGTTGTGCGTTACGTAAATGTAACAGCGTAATTTAGAGCAATGCTATGCCGTCCAGCTTTGTATTAAATCAGAAGAATCCACGAAAAAGCTGAAGCAGGTCTATGGGGAACATTCCTCATCAGGACAAGTTTCTGGATAGCACAAATCATTTTAGGAAGGCGAAGAATATGTTGCAGATGAACCTCGCTCAAGGTGACCTTTGACCTCAAAATGCGACGGAAACATGGAACGTTTGCTTGCTTGCGTGAGAGAAGGCCGATTTTTAACAATAATGGTGATGGGATACACTTTCACCCTACATTATATTTGGCACATGCGAAAGGTTTGTGTCAGGAAAACCTCATAGCTGACTAGAAGGACAATCTAAGAAACGTGTGCATTAATCCTCATGAGAGGACTGCCAACAACCACGAACGGATCAGTCGCGTGACCACAGGTAACAAATTCTGGATTTTAGGGAACTATCCTGAGACAAAGCAGCAACGTGAGGAGTGGAACACTGAGACCGAAAGCAGCTCGAATGAGCACATAAAAGATCAGAACCGCGCTGATTTGCTTTTTTGACAATAGGGGTATCATGGTTAAAGAGTTTGTTCCGCCGGAACAAACTGTCACCAAGTGTTTTACAGTGGTATCCTTGAATGGCTCAGGAAAAGGGTGAATCGAGTGACACCGGACATTGCGGCAAGTGGCTTATGCATGGAGACAACTCCCCCGTACCACATGGCCACTTCCATCACGGAATTTTTGACCCCAAAAGGCAATCCTGTTGTTCCACGGCTCCTCTCTTCACCTGATTATAGTCTTTTGATTTTTTTTCTTTTTCTCGAGATTGAAAAATGTCTTAAGAGGACGTCCTTTTGGGCTCTGGACGACATTCAAGCGAATGTGACCGTCATGATGAACGCCCTACCAGTTGATGCCTTCCAGTGCTGCTATCAAACCTGGGAATAACGGATTCGCCGGTGAATAGCTGCCGTAGGTAGCAACTTTGAAAAGGACAGTTTTGTTCTTTGAAAAAAATTAAATTTTGGTAAACAAAAAATCAGCCTCATTACTTTTCTGACATACCTCCTAAAAGTGCGATACAAACTGTTACTGAACTCTGAGTGAATTTTATTTAGTCGAAGACCGATTTCCTCCAATTATGTTCAGGGAGTTCAACTAGGTGAATAGAAATGACTGTCTTCACGCTATCAGACTCCAAAGGCAAGGTCTGGGATGATGTGAGATTGTGCACATACACAGTTATTGTTGTTCGTATGATCTGCACCGCTACATAATTATGAAGAGGCTACGTGGGTGATGGATTACAATACCAGTGCTATGCCCCAATCTGCAGCAGCTCATCGTTAACTTAGGGTGATGGATAAACTTTTATCAATCGTAATACTTTACGGACCGTGAAACTCTTAAAACTCTAAACACAGCTACTAAATACTCACGAGTTTTCTTTACCCCGAAGAATATGACCTACAACAGGACACTGTACTAGGCCTAAAAACGAACCAACTTCTACACTGGACAATTAAATTATCAGGAAATCCGTCTTAAGTCAAGAAGTTAGCATTACTGAATTCTGTGAGGCGTATAACTGAACGCTGGTGCCATTTTTAAATCAATTCCCTTTCAAAATTAACGTTTTATCGCAAAATTTAATGTTTACAACAACTATTTGTAGGTGTAAACTTAATTTGTGTTCTTATGTTTTTAGTATATGGAAATGGTGTTCTTTCTGCATTGCTTTGCTTCTGAGAGCTACTAGCGAGTAGATTAAGTACAGATAATATTCATTTAAAAAGGATGTAACGTTTTTTCAAGAATGGGACATACATGGAATGACATGTTACTGTGAAGTAAGTTTGATTGCAATAATAATAATAACAGTAATAAGATAAGTTGCAATTATGAAGATTCTGATGATTTATTTCAAAATTAGCGGTTCAGTTATTTTGAATCACGTTCTGGACAAGCAAGATATTACAACAATTTGCGGATAGTTGAGTGTAAGTTCCCTCACAATCTTTCGACCGGAGGAAAACACTCTACATGCTGATGAATATATCCGAGTGGTTTTATGCAGCGTCTCTCTTTGAAGAATGGCGAACGTTCGTATTGCTATTAGACTACAAACATACAGTACAACACTATTACACATATTATGTTCTTATATGCATCATAGTATCACAGCATTCTTTGTATTCTCTAACGCAGTTCAGCAATCTTATCAGCTGTACTGAAAGCACGTGCGCACACACACACACACACACACACACACACACACACACACACACACACACACATAGAAGAGGAGGGAGGGAGGGAGGGAGGGAGGGAGGGAGGGAAGGAGAGCTCAATCATTTTAATATGATGTGACGGAAGAATGCTGTATTAAATTAACAACTTGTGAAACAGTACATTACAACATTGTAAATAATTATCAGTGGAGCTGACCTGTTTTAAAACAGTATTTCATACCCAACAGTCGTTTACTCAAATAACGGCTCTTACTATATCTGTGTGAACGTCATAAACTTTAATAGACCATGGTCCCATCATTATCAGTAACTTTGTCTTGTATTAAATTTTATGAAACATTGTAATGCCAGTCTCGCAAGTTCCTGTTCTCCAAATGAAAACCGAATTCGGCTTTTTATAATACAGTTTGGACGCTATACCAGTTAGCATATGAATATCATCCTTACGTCTCTTACTATCAGGTTGTAAACACTTAGCCTCAAAATCTTTGGTCCTTTATGTCATATATCCACAATGTTAGTGGTTGTCTACGCAATTTCTTCTTCATTATTTCACACGAACTGCCATTAACAAACCCTTCCTTCGGTAAGCATTATCCAGAGATTCCTCTCTGAACTTCACTCATCCTACAGATTTTCATTCCATACGTCACTGACTTCTTTTATGTTTCGTACTTCATCTTAATCGAAGAGCAAATTTGAAATCCCTCCTGGATTAAATTTCTAATAGTCACGCTTCGTACTTGTTTTGCTTCTTCGTTCTTCAAGTTTTGTCCGTAAACAACCAACGCTGGTAATGTAGCTTCGCATATTTCTTTGCTTAGACCGATGTTAAACACTGACTCCAATGAAACGCATTTTATAAATTAATTTATCTCCACCTGTGCCTGCTTTTTATGTCTTTATTCTGAAATATGATGTCATTATTAAAATTCTCCTTACAAGCTCCACACATCTGATACTTATGTAACTGGCTGTCCTCATTAAGATTACTCCTTTTTGGTCTTTAATTTGACATTGATCTAAATTCTCTATAAACGAGTTATGCCCTGGCAATACACAATTCTGTACTATTAGCATCCAGAAAATTGATGTAGTCTGCGCGATTCAACATTGCTGTTATTTATCTAGCACCCTTAGCATTTCCGTAATTTTTAATCTCTACTTCAGCGCCTTTCCTCATAATGCTTACATAGTAAGATTCAGTGATCCGTCACACATCTGAGATCGTTTTCCATTATTTTCCATACAGTGTGCCATCCCAAAAAAGATTCTGCAATCCATCGATACTGTCAGCGTTTGCACTTTATGTTTCTCCTCTCATGGAGACACTTCCTGGAAGTTCCATTGCACACCCGATTAGATTGCTACGAACCCTCGAACGGGGCGTGAAGTCTGTGCAATTTCATCTTTCACTATAGGGCGCTTTGTATTCCAGAAAGTCATTTAGGTACGAACGTGCACTTTCCTCATGACCACGATGATCACTCCCTAATTACTTTGGTCTTGTTCAGAACATTCCGCATTTTCTGGGTGTACGTTTTCTTCTTTGCTCATATATTCCAAATATTTTACACGCATCTCAGTATGATACCACGATGATTATTTATACTGATTTTTCTGTAGTTTTCTGCTTATCCATAACCACGCAGTATCTACTTTTTCTTACGAGCAATTCTTCTACTTTTCACGTATTGCAAGTCATTGTCCCGGAAGGCTTCGATTACTAGAAGGCAAACGTATTGTCTTGGGTTAATTTAAACATTCTGCAGAAGTCACCAATAACATTAGACGCAGTACGTCTGTGCAATTTTATCTGTCACTATAAGGCGCTTTGTGTTCCAGAAAGTCATTTACGTAAGAACGGCTGTGGTATTGTTCTAGAGCTCCATATAAGCTCTAGAACCAGCAGAAGCATCACATTGTATGCATCCGTATTCTGTCACACTTCCGCGCCTACCTAAAATGATTCTAAACTACTCCTACGGTAATGTTTCCAGCCAATTACTTAAGATCAAGAATAATGTTTTTAAGTAGCAATGCGTACATAAAGTAATAAATCTCTAAGAATGACCCTAAAGTATTACTGATTAAATACCTCAAACGAAACACTATTTTATTATATTATTATCTTCTCCATTATACATACAGTTTTAGTCGCAAGAAGTGACCGGTATCGATTTAAGGTGAATCATTTTTGGACCGTACTGTGTATTTTGAGTACAAAAAGGCAGAGGGAAAAGCGTGAATACTAAGTTCAAAATAAATTATACGATGTTGTAGACAGTAATGACGTATGGAGATGATGGCACGGAGCAGAAGTGTGGATACCACCCACTGTTGTCCAATGCTGACTGTGTGGGAGTGTCAAGGAGCTAAATAGCAGATACCTCTCTCCTTGCCCGTCACCATACGTCATATTTAGCCAACAGGATTCAACGTATGCGACGTACCTCAGATAGACTAATTTTAATGAATATACCCAGCACAGTATTATGAATTACATTCAAGCTTTCTTCCATATGTCGCTTAGGTTGTATCCTATTGACTGATGACGACATAGGGTGGCGTACAAGGAGCGGGACTTCTTCTATTTTACTCCATGACACACCACCACACAGTCACCATCAGTTGGTGGTATCCACAGTTCTGCTCCTTGCTATCATCTCCACACGTCAGCATTTCCTAAAACATCGTATAATTTATTGTTAACTTATTATTTATTATTTTACACGTATCTTTCTATTCTGTTGTGCTCAAAATAGTAAAGTATGGTCCTAAATCCACATCGGGTCAAAAACGGCGATCACCTATGAATAAGAAGATAGTTTATACTGTTGCCATCAAGACTGTTGTATATAATATTTATGCCTGTAAGAATATCTACGAGTAGCAAGCCAAGTGTGGCACCATATACTTCAGGTTGCGCTTTCCTCTCCCATGCTGTTCTTTTCCAGGACAGAGCAGTGTGCAGGAAGAGCGGCTTTAGTTTTGGGAGGAAGTAATGTGTTTCCTCATTATTCTTAGGTAATACTGTTTTTAAGTATTAAACCTCTCCGCGAATCATATCACTTTTGGTGTCTGACAGTGGAATTTGATGATATCTTGCATGATGCTCTTGTAAGTACCAAACGAACCTCAGACATAACGCAGATCTTCAGATCTATCTCTCCTATTAATCGTACGTAGGTCCTAGATTGACGAGCAGTACTCAGGAATGGGTCGGACTAAGATTTTCCAAATTATTTCTTTCGTAGTGAGTGCATTACATTTAATTGGATTCTTTCAATAATTTTCAGTGTTGCATCTAATTTTTCTATAGCTATTTTTATTTGGTCGCTTCACCTTAAATCGCTCCGGACGCATAATAATAGAGTTTTGGTCATTTTTACTATTTTCAGAGGTTGTTTACCAATCGTGTAGACCATAAATTAATTATTTTTCCTCTTAATGAGAATGATAATAGTTTACTAAATGCTTGCTTTTTTATTTCCGCTTTTTTCTGTGTCTAGTTCGTTCAGAAGTCTGTACAAATCTCATACTCCGCAGTCTATATTTGTCCTGCGTTATTTGCATGCCTTTAGTTTCATACGTTCTCAAAGACGAAAGAAGAATGTTATTTTCCTCCTTTACTTTTTATAATAGTTGTGTTGACAACATACATCACAGTACATTGTTTTATAAACCGATATCCGTGTTTAATCATTGTAATATAATGGAAGCAACTGCACACAGTGTTATATTTGCCCCGACAAAAGTTCCATTGCCTCTACGCTACAGTTCTATGGAAATTCAGGCTCACTGTAGCACGCAGTTTCTGAGACGTATTACTGGAAGGATTTATTACCTGTAGTTTCAGTGTTCTTCGAGTGTGACGGCGTGTTCAGTAGAATGGAATTGCAGTAAGCTGAAGCGAGATTAAAATCTCCGTCCAGCCATACTGAGAATAGGTTTTCCGTGTCTTCCGTAAATGGGTTAAAGTAAACTGCGTTCCCAGTACTTACGCTATCCGAGACTTTCCTGTGCTCGCAATAACTCCATCTTCAATGTAATCTACCTCAGATCCTTCAGTTTCGTCTTTGATGAAAAGTTAAGCTCCCTAGTAAGAATGAGGTAAAGGATTATATTTCCCATTAGTCTCATATTACAGCTTGACTGCCTTTCGGTGATCATTAACAAACCTGAATGCCTAATGTTAATGAGCAGAAGCCATAAATGAAAGGTCCAGTCTGATTTAATTTAATGCACACAGGAATCGAATCTCAGATACTTGAAATATCTGTTAATTCCTTATTATTGTATGTTCCACTTGAATATATGTAGAGTGATCAGAGATTCGAGCTTTCGCAAGAGAATCAGTTGAGAATGGCACACAAAATTCAACGCCTTTCCATCATTACAAAGACCTCAGAGGATCTCCGACAATATTGGTTAAGTAGTGCCTCTGAGAAACAATATTCAACAGAACGTCTCCGCTTTGTTACACTCTATGGGCTATAATTGTAAAAGGACATTCATGCAAATGAAATATTCACTGTGGTGAAATGTCAAAACTATATAACAAATTTAGAGCACAACGATTAAACGTTAAGACTGTACATAAGCTACATATCTGTGCTTGATACCCATACAGCGTATGAAATTTGTTACCTGTGCCTTCAGTATTATTGCCGAGTAAGGCGGGCAGGTGAAAGCACAATGAAAAAAACCTCAATTCCTTTCTCATCAGCCTTTAATCATTCAGTCGATGAATGAGACGTGGGCAAAATACTGAGTTGGCAAAGCAGTGGCCATGATACGTTCGTTACCATTTACCTATGCCTCTTTCACTTCAAAAAGAATATTAGAGCTTAATAATCAGATAGGTAGCAAGAAGAGAGAGAGAGAGAGAGAGAGAGAGGGCCTTTCTTAATGAGGAGAGCAAGGGAAAAATTGGCGTAATCAGTGGTCGCTGAGTAATGCGTGACTGTGAAACGGTATTTCAGTGCTTTGGCCATGTAATGCACCGATTGTACATAAGATATCGGACTTCGTATAATAAATTGCAAGTTCTATTATTGACCATGCGATATGAATTTAAGGCCAGTCAATCGCATCACCGTGTTGCCAAAGTCCAGTTTAAATTGTCGCTCACTCTCACAAAAAAATGGTTCAACTGGCTCTGAGCACTATGGGACTCAACATCTTAGGTCATCAGTCCCCTAGAACTTAGAACTACTTAAACCTAACTAAGCTAAGGACATCACACACGCCCATGCCCGAGGCAGGATTCGAACCTGCGACCGTAGCAGCCCCGCGGCCCGCACTCTCACAAAAGCTGAAAAAATATTTAAAAAAACATTGTTAGGGCAAGGGATCATGGCGGTATTGAATGAAAACGTCGTCTCACGCAAGACTATTACTAATCTAAGAAACACAAAAATAGAATTTCAGCTCGTTATATTGACCATTGTGACAATATTCGGGAGAATAGGAAGAAGAAGAAAAAGAAGAAGAAGAAGAAGAGTGACACCGGAAGTTGCATCTGATCTTCAGGCAATTGTTTTTAAATAAAATTCAAATGATTATGTGAACATCACATACCTCAAAAGGTTGTTCGTGAGGCTGCACAGGTTTTTATATACAGGGTGTTACAAAAAGGTACGGCGAAACTTTCAGGAAGCATTCCTCACACACAAATAAAGAAAAATGTTATGTGGACATGTGTCCGGAAACGCTTAATTTCAATGTTAGAGCTCATTTTAGTTTCGTCAGTATGTACTGTGCTTCCTCGATTCACCGCCAGTTGGCCCAATTGAAGGAAGGTAATGTTGACTTCGGTGCTTGTGTTAACATGCGACTCATTGCTCTACAGTACTAGCATCAAGCACGTTAGTACGTAGCATCAACAGGTTAGTGTTCATCACGAACGTGGTTTTGCAGTCAGTGCAATGTTTACAAATGCGGAGTTGGCAGATGCCCATTTGATGTATGGATTAGCACGGGGCAATAGCCGTGGCGCGGTACGTTTGTATCGAGACTGATTTCCAGAAAGAAGGTGTCCCGGCAGGAAGTTCGAAGCTATTGATCGGCGTCTTAGGGAGCACGGAACATTCCAGCCTATGACTCGCGACTGGGGAAGACCTAGAACGACGAGGACACCTGCAATGGACGAGGCAATTCTTCGTGCAGTTGACGATAACCCTAATGTCAGCGTCAGAGAAGTTGCTGCTGTGCAAGGTAACGTTGACAACGACACTGTATGGAGAGTGCTAAGGGAGAACCAGTTGTTTCCGTACCATGTACAGCGTGTGCAGGCACTATCAGCAGCTGATTGGCCTCCACGGGTAAACTTCTGCAAATCGTTCATCCAACAATGTGTCAATCCTCATTTCAGTGCAAATGTTCTCTTTACGGATGAGGCTTAATTCCAACTTGATCAAATTGTAAATTTTCACAATCAACATGTGTGAGCTGACGATAATCCGCACGCAATTTTGCAATCACTTCATCAACACAGATTTTCTGTGAACGTTTGGGCAGGCATTGTTGGTGATGTCTTGATTGGGCCCTATGTTCTCCACCTACGCTCAATGGAGCACGTTATCATGATTTCATACGGGATACTCTACCTGTGCCGCTAGAACATGTGCCTTTACAAGTACGATACAACATGTGGTTCATGCACGATGGAGCTCCTGCACGTTTTAGTCGAAGTGTTCGTGCGCTTCTCAACAACAGATTCGGTGACCGATGGATTGGTAGAGGCGGACCAATTCCATGGCCTCCACGCTTTCCTGATCTCAACCCTCTCGACTTTCATTTATGGGGCATTTGAAACCTCTTGTCTACGCAACCCCGATACCAAATGTAGAGACTCTTCGTGCTCGTATTGTGGACGGCTGTGATACAATACGCCATTCTCCAGGGCTGCATCAGCCCATCAGGGATTCCATGCGACGGAGGGTGGATGCATGTATCCTCGCTAACGGAGGACATTTTGAACATTTCCTGTAACAAAGTGTTTGAAGTCACGCTGGTACGTTCTGCTGCTGTGTGTTTCCATTCAATGATTAATGTGATTTGAAGAGAAGTAATAAAATGAGCTCTAACATGGAAAGTAAGCGTTTCCGGACACATGTCCACATAACTTATTTCCTTTCTTGGTGTGTGAGGAATGTTTCCTGAAAGTTTGGCCGTACCTTTTTGTAACACCCTGTATATCCACTGACGGAATAAAAGTCACAACACCCAAAAGTAATGTAGAGTAATGAAATTTCGGAAATAAATTTGCCTAGGTAGCAGATTTAACACTGGAAGATCACACGTTAATGTAAGCGTGTGATAAGCCATTGTAAATGTGAAATGTTGGTACATTAATAACCAGTGTAACCGCCAGAATGTTGAATGCAAGCACACAATCGTGCATGAATTATGTTGAACAGGTACCGGATGTCAGTTTGTGGAGTGGAGTTCTATGCCTGTTGCACTCGATCCGTCATTACAGAGACTTTTAATGCTGTTTGTGGGCATCACTAGAGTTGTCTTCTGATGTCCCATCAGTTGGAGACGGATCTGGCGATCGAGCAGACCAAGGTAACATGTCGACACTCCGTGGAGCAAGTTTCTTTAGAACAGCGGTATGCGGACTAGCGTTATCCTGTTGGAAAACAGCCCCTGGAATGCTGTTCATGAATGACAGCACAAAAAATAGAGTCATAAGCTTGACATACAAATTTTCAGTGAGGGCGCTTGGGATAAACACGAAAGTGCTCCTCCTGCCACATGAAACCGCACCCAGACGATAATTCCAGGTGTAGGTCAAGTGAGTCTAACAGGCACACCAGGGTGTTTGCAGGCCCTTAACTGGCCTCCTCCTAACCAACACATGGCCATAACCGGCACCGAGGCAGAACCGTCATTGAAAAGAAAACACAAGGTACCCCCGTCCTACCCTCCAGTGAGCTTTCGCTTGACACCGCAGTAGGAAATGGCTGTGGTTTGGGGTCAGTGGACTACACGCCACAGAGCGTCTGGCATGGGGCTGTCGTTGAAGTAATATATTTGTAACAGTTCGTTGTTTTACTGTGGTGCCAACTGCTGCTAAAATTCCTGCTGCAGATACAGTACCATGAGCCAGAACTACATGCCGAACACGATCGTCTTCACTCTCTGTAATACTGGCTGTCCAGCGCCCGGTTTTCTTGCAACCGTATATTCTAGTGACTACCGCTGCCAGCACTCATGTACAGTAGCTACATTCCCGCCTAATCTTTCTGAAATATCGCAAGAGGAACAACCACTTTCTCGTAGCTCCATTACAGAACCATGTTCAAACCCAGTGAGATGTTGATAATGACGTTCAAATGGCTCTGAGCACTATGGGACTTAACTTCTAAGGTCATCAGTCCCCTAGAACTTACAACTAATTAAACCTAACTAAGGACATCACACACATTTATACCAGGGGCAGGATTCCAACCTGCGACCGTAGTGGTCGTGCGGTTCCAGACTGTAGCGCCTAGAACCGCTCGGCCACCCCTGCCAGCGATAATGACGTCTGTCACCTTAAAGGTTTTCTTAACACGACTGTTAGAGCGCGTATTTAAAGCAAACCTGATTTGCATCCTCATAGTGTTGCTACTAGCGGCACTCTTATGCGAGTGACGTGAAATATGAGTAGCTATCGTCTTTCAGAAACTCACCTGCCAACTTTCGTTTTGAATATATATCGTCTTTCAGAAACTCGCATGCCAACCTTCGTTCACGTCCCACAACTCCTTGTCAGCATTGCGGTTTTTCCCGTCAATTTGTTCTGTTATACAGTATACGGCATGTTATGTATGTGAACTTTTTTTTTCGCCTCTATAGAGCTGAATCGACAGAAAACGCAAGGTATCGTGTTGATTTAGTTGTGTTCCGTCGCTTCAAATGTTCGTAACCAACCATTGGTATGTGCAGTATCGCCTTAATCGTTGTAGTCTACCTTGGGTGATGCCTGCTGACAATTTCGATTGTACAAGACATAGACGTTCGTTGCCTCCGAGCAGTACTCCCAGTCTCGTAAACGAGCGGATAGAAGATAAAGAGTCAACGTCCCGTCGACAAGTCGGTTATTAGAGACGGAGTCTAAGCTCGGAGTGGGAAACAGTAGGGAAGGCAACAAACCGTGTCCTCGAAGAAACCACACAATTTTTAAAAAGGCCTTACTTCAAGGAGCGGAAGTCGTCTCTGTTGCGAATAATCGCGACGAGAACTGAAGTGCTTACATCAGGCGTTCGTTGAGAATGGCTATAGCACTCAATAAATAGCGCAATCAAATTTTGGAGGTATCCGCAGGCAAAGGAAAAAGAGCAAATTTGTTACGGCGCTTTTCATTCTGTGGTTTGTCCGCAGCGAAGATTAACCGGCTGCAAGAGGGACATTAGGTGAAGCCAGTCTTCAGGCCTACATCTAAGTATACCAACTGGTGAGACTTGTGAATGGTAATTCTTGTCCCTGAACTTCCAGAGTTCACAAAATATTGTGAGAGTGAGAAAAGTAGTGCGTCGCACAGTCTGTACGCATGATCGAGAGACTGAACAGAAAATTGATAGACATTCCCGACGTTGTCAGCCTGGGAAGGATCTGCATTACATGGTGACTGCAGAAAACTTCACAAACCAGTATCATGAAAAAAGTTTTTATTAGATGACAGGTTGCGACAGAGCTATGCCGTTGTAAAATTTAAAAGCATGCTATCCTCTTGTTGACAGCATAGTTCTGTCGAAAATAGTCATCCAGTGAAATGCTTTTGTAGCGATCTTCGCTTCTGAAGTTTTCTTCAGCTACTAAATACTGAAAGAGTCTTAAACTACGCTTTGTATGGTAATCTGCTTAGCTGAAAATCGACACAAAACTGCATTCGACCAGCCTACGTTCGCGAGTATAAACTTTATATTGGGCATCGTAATAAAAGGAATTCTTATACTTATATAAAATACAGCATCGTGAATGTTCTACAGTATTTGTTTAAGCTAGGTATGGTAGTAATTTTATGATTCATTAGTCTTCAGGCAGGTTTGTTGCAGAGCACTGCGAATTCCTCTCCAGTACCAACATCATCACGTCAGAGTAGCTCTTGCACTCTACGTCATCAGTTATTTGTTGGATGCATTCGAACCTCAGTCTTCTCCTACAGTATCACCTTCTACAGCGTAAAATGTGTCATATTATCCTGTCTTCTCTTCTTGTCAGAGTTTTCAACATGCTTCCTTCATTGCAGACTCCGGAGTAGCTACCCATTCGCTGGCCTATTAGTTCACGCAATTTTCAAAACCGTTATATAGCGTCACTCCTCAAACACAACGATTTTGTGCCGTGCAACGTTGTGCTCCAAGTGTATATTCTCAAAAATTTATTAATTGAGCTGCGGCCGATGTTAAGCACTAGTATACTTCTTTCGGCCAGAGATTTCATAACTTTTCTATACTAGTTTGGTTCTTACGCTCTCTTCCATAGTTCCCATTCGTTATTTTGCTTTCAACTTAGTGGTCACGTATTAAATTTATTACTAATTTCATTTCTGCTACTCCTCACTACTTCAGTATTCTGTGCTCACTAGACTGATCATTCCATTTAAAAATTTCTCAGTTTTGATGGTAAGTTTCTCATTAACTTCATTTCTGCTACTTCTCATTACTTTCGCATTTCTTAGTTTCTTTCCAGTCCTTATTCTGCACTCACTAAACTATTCTTTCTACTCAATATTAATTCTTCTTCACTCTCCCTAAATACAGCTTGTCATCCTCTGACCCTTGAACTTTAATCCCATCCTTGAACTTTATTCCCACCCTTGAACTTTAATCCCACCCTTGAATTTTAATCCCACCCTTGAACTTTTATTTTAGTCACTTCTTCTATGAAGTATGGACTGAATGACAGTGGCGTAAGAATGCCTCCCTGCCTTATGCCTTTCATAATAAAAGCGCTTCGTTCTTGGTCACCTATCCGTGTGCCTTTGCTCTTTTTTTTTTTTTTTTTGTTCTTCCGTTTATTGTAAACTGTCCAGTCACATTAATGATGAGCTAGAAATTGTTTTCTTCAGATAAATAGTAAATTTGACTTTCAGTCAAAGAGCTTAATATTAATCAACAAAAACCATCATAGTACTCTCTATAAGAATTTTCAATTAGATCTACTGTCCCAATTACTGTTATAATCCTCACAACCATCCTACCAAAAAACATACTTAATGACCGAGAAAGAATGTCACCATTCGAATGTGGATTCTATCCAAAAACATCATCACTAATATCTTTTTCTCTTCGATTTTTCCTAATGGCCGTAATTTTTTAATCGTTGAAGTAGAAGTTACGTTAATACTAACAATCATAATCATTTTAGAAACATCAGATATTATAATCGGAACAGTGTCAACAATATTCTTCATCCTAGACGTGGATAACAACATTCTGCAACACAGACCGCTGCGATTCGATCAGGAGGGGCCGGCCGGTGTTGCCGTGCGGTTCTAGGCGCTAAGTCTGGAGCCGAGTGACCGCTGCGGTAGCAGGTTCGAATCCTGCCTCGGGCATTGATGTGTGTGATGTCCTTAGGTTAGTCAGGTTTAATTAGTTCTAAGCGACTGATGACCTCAGAAGTTGAGTCGCACAGTACTCAGAGCCATTTCGATCAGGAGGCTAGTCAATGAAGTTCTCGAAGTTACTGGGTGGAATGTGAAGTCATGTGGTCTCCAGTGCCGTGGCCAGCTTCGCTATGTCTCTCGTTTGAGTATCCATGGCGCGAAGAGCCCTATCGACTTGGTCCCAGAAATACTCGACTGAGTTTATATCCTGGAAGATATTTAAGATAATTCTCATTTATTGTTCCGTCTCTGTTGTACACTTGGGACCATCTTCATATCTAAGTAGTTGGATCAGCAACCCGTCTTGTCTACTCAGCTCCATCGTATCTCGAGGGAATGGTGTGGTGACGGCGCGGTCTCTGACAAAGGTCCTCACTCTGGGATGAAAGTTGGTGACAGAAATTTCACGTGAAGTTCCTGCCACAACGAAAAACAACTTTGCTTCAATGACTGCCACCCAAATTAGAGTATCCTATCCGTGGCACTCTCTCCCTTATTTCTCGATAATACAAAACGAGCAGCCATTTTTTGAACTTTTTCGATTTCCTCCGTCAATCATATCTGATGCGGATGCCACACTGTATGGCAATGCCCCAGAAGAATGTAGTGTAAGCAATCTTTTTAGTAAATCTGTTGCATCGTCGAAGAGTTTTGGCACTAAATCGAAGTTTTTGGTTTCTTTTCTCCTCAACATTATCTGTGTGATCGTTCCAATTGAAGTTATTTGGAACTGTAGTCCTTAAGTATTTAGTTGAGGTTACAGCCTTTATAGTTGTTTGATTTAGTCCAACTGAAATTTAGCGGATTATTTAGCGCTCACGTGGATGATTTCTGACTCTTCGTGATTTAGACTCAACTGCCACATTTTGCACAACACAGATGTCGTGTCTCAATCACTTTGCAACGTTTAGATTATCTGTTCATTCCACATGGCGATACATGACGTATCATCTGAAAATAACCTAAGAGGCCTGCTCAGAAAGTCTAGTAAATCATTTATATAGATAAGGAACAACAGAGGGCTTGTAACACCTCCTTGGGGAGCCCCCAGAAGTTGCCTTTGTTTTACTCGATGACTTCCATCAGTTATTACGATGACCTTTCTGAGTGGAAATCACGTATTCAGACATAACACTGAGAGGATACTCCATAAGCCTGCAATTTAATTATAAGTCGCTTGTGAGGAACGGTGTAAAAAGCTTATTGGAAATCTAAAAGATGCAATCAATTTGATGTCACCTGTCGATAGCACTCATTACTTCGTGAGAATAAAGATTTCGTTGTGTTTCACAAGAAGGATATTTTCTGAATCCTTGTTGACTATTCGCCAGTAACATTCACTGCGAAGTGATGCAGAAGAATTACGACGCAACGTAACATACTAGGAAATAGTATCCATATGAAGATAAGTAATGTGATATCGACCAAAGGGTGAAGTAGCAGGTTAAAGTTGGTACCTCAGACGCAGCCACGAATGAGAAACGTATGTTGAGACACCCCCTCAAGTGGTTGCATACGACGCCTGTGCTTGATGTCTGCGTAAGTCAGAACGCAGCAACACACGTCCCACTCTGTGAACGTCGATCAAGACAGCAGCAACACAGTTCAGATCCGGCACCGCTGGTATTATTAATCAGGGTAGGGTACGTACAGACATATATGACTGTCTTTCACTACTGTTCAAGTTATAATTTGTTCTTCTTGTACTCTACGACAGTAATAATTATATAGTGCGATTTTTTCCACCGTCTGAAAACTCTAGGGATTGATCGTTGAGAGGATACGAGCCAAAAGCGTCTAATGAAGTTATGTCCGGGAATGCCATTTGTTCAATGATACTACCTTACAAAGTCTGCGGTCTAACACGCACTGAACCGTCCAGCCACAGTTACAGTATGTGTTGAAAATGGTTTACACGTGCCTCAACACATGCGTGTACGCGCTGTAGCACGTTCTGTCTCACACGTAAACATCGGCCAGGCGGAATCCTAACAATACCAAATGCTGCATGAATACCCTGCTCCAGTGTCTCAACCTCTGGAATGGGCTCCACATACACGATGCTTTTGAGATGGCCATATAACCAGGAAACACACGGGTTGAGATCCGGTGAACGAACAGATTATGCAACTGGACCCCCTCGTCCGACCCATCGTTCAGGGAAGTCGCGACTGAGACACGTCCGGACGTTAATGGCGAAGTGGGCTGGAGCAGCATCGCGTAGCAGCCACATTACCCTTCCAATCATCAATGGCATTTCCTGCAGCAGGGGAGGCCAAGTCACCTGCAAGAAACGCCGGTAGTTCAGGCCTGTTAGCCGACGTGGGAGGAACATTCGTACCAAAATACGGTCGCCAATTATGGCGGCCGAGACATTCCGGCTGCACCGATGCTCATGTTATACTGGCATCACAGCATGGCGGTTTTGCATACTGTAGCACAGATGACTGATACGAAAGTTGAAGATACCACTCCGCTTACCTGTGAATAGGATGGATGGCACAAATTACGGAATCGTGGTTACCTTGCGAAGAAACCAGTGACAAAACTGCTCCCTATGTGGAAAGTCTATCGCTAGTAAATCCTGAACATGCTGTAAGTGGTAAGGGTAGTAACAGTTTACTGGCGGGCCAACTGCCTGTTACAGACACGGCCGTCACTTTCCACTGTCTAAAAACATTGTCCTCTGTATGGTTTGGAGGTCAGAACAACAACTGTGTAAGCTGTAAATAACTTTGGTTTAATGTTGCAATCTTATCACAGAAATACACGCTATTACACAGTTTACAATGTGACTACGTTACAACAGTTGTCAAATGAACGCATCTCGTCCTCATAAAGTGAAATAATCCTAAACAAAACAATGACAAATTTTAACTAGAAGTTTCTTTACAAAATTATTCTGACGGCTACATCATGATGTTGGCCAGTACTATGATAAATTATCCAATTCTCGTTCAAAGTTCGGTATTATTTATGATGACAATCATTTCTACAGAGGATGGTTAGATTTTTGACAAGTTAAGCAAAAAATTACTTAAGGTCGCTCGAGTTTACAGTGGACGCAAGCTGGTCAGGGCTCTGCTTGTGGTACTTACCTTAGCTGTGATGAGCTGTCTTCTGCAAGGCTGCTGTTGTCCCCTGAAATTCCTATGAAAACTAATTAAGCCTTTGCTGATTTCTCCAGCAGAACCTCTCCCTATGTTTCTCGTTATGCGATCAAACATGCTCTTATCCCTCGTCATGGATTATGTCGATATGCATGTGCATGGCTGGAGGAGTGAGTTTATTAAAACGCCCTCTCTGTCCTTGCAAGGACAATTAACTAACTGGCTGGTTCTTTTCTCCACAGTGGGAGCTCAATCAAGCTTCAGCTAATATGTAGCCGAATGTCAGCCAGAGTGAAAGCAGTGTTCACTCAAATTTCTTTTCTGCATCGTAGAGGGCGTTATGCGCTCTGTTCTGCAGTTGACGCCAGTTCAGAGAAGAGTCCCTGAAAACTTTGCTTTCGTCTTTCTCCTAGCCAAACTCTCTTCCCACCTGGGTTCTTTCGTTCTCCACGCTATGGCTTTTTATCAAATGGTTCAAATGGCTCTGAGCACTATGGGACTTAACATCTATGGTCATCAGTCCCCTAGAACTTAGAACTACTTAAACCTAACTAACCTAAGGACATCACACAACACCTAGTCATCACGAGGCAGAGAAAATCCCAGACCCCGCCGGGAATCGAACCCGGGAACCCGGGCGCGGGAAGCTAGAACGCTACCGCATGACCACGAGCTGCGGACGGCTTTTTATCGACCAATAGGCGCGTTCCTCTTATTTTGTGGAAACTGTCTCTGCCAATTGCAAGTGCCATACCACTGAAAGGCATCGAAATCTCGGCACTTTACTCTTTTTAAGTTCGTTTCCGCCAATCGGACGTTTCGTGCCAGCTAACGTGTGTACGTAATCAAATGCGTCACTGGCTTTGTTCGTATCCATTTGGAATTCCGAAACGCAGTTTTCTAAAGCTTCGGTCTGTCCTACTTCCGGTGGCCCGTTACTTGATCTGCAGGATGCATCACCTCTCCGGTTACTGACTCCCGCTGCGGGATGCCCCCTAGGAGCTTTCCGTGGTGCCTGCTGTGGTGCGGCCTCTGCATCTGCCCGCGCTAGCTTCCACGAATAACATTTCCTATCGCTGCTTGTTCCACCTTATGCTCATTGACATGCATTATATAGGAGTGGTGTCTTAATACTGTCGATCGAGTGTCATCCCTTTTGCATTACATACTTACCCCCACATCTGCTCATTACCGCCGAAGTAAGTTAGGTGGCATGTTCACCTTCCCATTACGATGTATAAAACTCTTATGTAAGGTGCGTAATTGACCATTTATTCGGCCACATTACACCTTCAAGACTAGTATCCAAAGTATATGGGTATGTCCTTCATGATTTCCTGCTTCCTGAAACGACCGTGTCACAGACAAATGGCGAACCACTATTGCAAACATTGATTGATGTGTGGCTGTTGTCAGCGGGGATATGTCTGCTGATGCAATTTTGCTGCATGCCAAATGTTGTCATTTGCCTTTCCATAAGTAATAACCATGTCGGCACACTCTGGATTCGAATATGGAACCATTGTGTGCAACACTGAGTAAGGCCCACTACAAGGTTAGTGAATTAGAGAAGTGAATCAGACACAACATTACCAGTCACTATGGTAGGAGAAAACGCTATGGTATGACGTACGAGGAAAAGTTCAACCCTCTTGGAGGAAACCATGCTTGTTGTAACAGCAGATGCATGGTACAGCGCGTCTTAGACCGCTGTCTGTGTAATAAAGTATGACTGAATAAGAGCTCTCGAACATGGAAACCATGCATTTGCGCACATAAGTTGGTTAGACATTTTTTGTTCCATATCCTCTCGTCAATCAATCAAATGGTTCAAATGGCTCTGAGCACTATGGGATTTAACTGCTAAGGTCATCAGTCCCCTAGAATTTAGAACTACTTAAACCTAACTAACCTAAGGACTTCACACACAGCCATGCCCGAGGAACGATTCTAACCTGCGACCGTAGCGGTCGCGCGGTTCCAGACTATAGCGCCTAGAACAGCTCGGCCACCCCGGCCGGCTGTCAATCAATCCCTAGAGTTTGTACATGGTGGAAAAATCACCCTGTATACTGTCATTCAAGTGGGATTGGAAATGAACTAATACCTCGGGTGTCTTGTAGTACCCGCACGACCTCCTCCTAAAGTAAATCTAGCATTGCTGCTATACACAAGAAACACCGACGAGGTTGTCTCAAGTGAGTTTTCTCGTCCAGTACATCAGGTATAATTTGCCGGAGTGGCAGTGTCTGTGTCATTTCTCTCCCTTTCGATTAGGAAGAATAGCGTACGTGACCAGTAATGAAGGAATTCCCAATGAAGTCAGCTGTTCGGTTAAAAAGAAGACACGGCAGCCACCACTGCCCATGCGGATTCGGGCGGCGACACTACCGTACCGCGCCGAGCCGAACCGCAGCAAGCAGCAGGGGGAACAGGGTCGAGTTCCGCCCCCGCACGCGACCGCAGGCTCGCTGCGGCAGTGCAGGCGGAGGCGGAGGCGGAGGCGGAGGCGGAGGCGGCACGCGGGGCGCGAACGGCCTGCAGCGCCGAGGCCCCTGCGGCCGGACGGGGCATCCGGTCCCCAGCTGCGGCGGGTCCAGTGTCTGCATACTGACGGGGGGCACCCGTCTCAGTGGACTGTACACAGATAGGTACAGTAACGTAAGGCAGGTAGAGAGAACTGAAAGCGCCGCAGCTTGTTGCCAGAAGTCTCCCTGTCGTACCAAGAAACGTATGTGCGTGCGTGTGTGTGTGTGTGTGTATCTGCAACCAGTTACGATGTAATATGGTACTGTTCTCAATTGCAACACGGTTCGGAGACAACATTTACGAGGTGCATTCAAGTTCTAAGGCCTCCGATTTTTTTCTAATTAACTACTCACCCGAAATCGATGAAACTGGCGTTACTTCTCGACGTAATCTCCCTGCAGACGCACACATTTTTCACAACTCTGACGCCATGATTCCATGGCAGCGGTGAAGGCTCCTTTAGGAGAATGTTTTGACCACTGGAAAATCACTGAGGCAATAGCAGCACGGCTGGTGAATGTACGGCCACAGAGAGTGTCTTTCATTGTTGGAGAAAGCCAAAAGTCACTAGGAGCCAGGTCAGGTGAGTAGGGAGCATGAGGAATCACTTCAAAGTTGTTATCACCAAGAAACTGTTGCGTAACGTTAGCTCGATGTGCGGGTGCGTTGTCTCGGTGAAACAGCACACGTGCAGCCCTTCCTGGACGTTTTTGTTGCAGTGCAGGAAGGAGTTAGTTCTTCAAAACATTTTCGTAGGATGCACCTGTTACCGTAGTGCCCTTTGGAACGCAATGGGTAAGGATTACGCCCTCGCTGTCCCAGAACATGGACACCATCATTTTTTCAGCACTGGCGGTTACCCGAAATATTTTGGTGGCGGTGAATCTGTGTGCTTCCACTGAGCTGACTGGCGCTTTGTTTCTGGATTGAAAAATGGCATCCACGTCTCATCCATTGTCACAACCGACGAAAAGAAAGTCCCATTCATGCCGTCGTAGCGCGTCAACATTGCTTGGCAACATGCCACACGGGCAGCCATGTGGTCGTCCATCAGCATTCGTGGCACCCACCTGGATGACACTTTTCGCATTTTCAGGTCGTCATGCAGGATTGTGTGCACAGAACCCACAGAAATGCAAACTCTGGAGGCGATCTGTTCAACAGTCATTCGGCGATCCCCCAAAACAATTCTCTTCACTTTCTCGATCATGTCGTCAGACCGGCTTGTGCGAGCCCGAGGTTGTTTCGGTTTGTTGTCACACGATGTTCTGCCTTCATTAAACTGTCGCACCCACGAACGCAATTTCGACACATCCATAACTCCATCACCACATATCTCCTTCAACTGTCGATGAATTTCAGTTGGTTTCACACCACGCAAATTCAGAAAACGAATGATTGCACACTGTTCAAGTAAGGAAAACGTCGCCATTTTAAGTATTTAAAACAGTTCTCATTCTCGCCGCTGGCGGTAAAATTCCATCTGCCGTACGGTGCTGCCATCTCTGGGACGTATTGACAATGAACGTGGACTCATTTTAAAACAATGCGTATGTTTCTCTCTCTTTCCAGTCCGGAGAAAAAAAATCGGAGGTCTTAGAACTTGAATGCACCTCGTATATGACTTCATACGGGAAAGAATCATTCGGAATCTGGGAGAAAGATGAAGTGTGACGAGTGTACAACACACGAGTTTGTTATTGCTCACAACATGGTTTCACGTGCATGGAGATCGTTCCAAACCAAAGGCAATGATGCCTGGAGGAGAGGAAACTGTCGACCACGGTCAGCTATAGCAGCAAAAAAATGGCTCTGAGCACTATGCGACTTAACTTCTGAGGTCATCAGTCGCCTAGAACTTAGAACTAATTAAACCTAACTAACCTAAGGACATCACACACATCCATGCCCGAGGCAAGATTCGAACCTGCGACTGTAGCGGTCGCTCGGCTCCAGACTGTAGCGCCTAGAACCGCACGGCCACTCCAGCCGGCAGCTATAACAGCAGATGACCGCTCTATTGTGCAACCAGTAAGAAGGGACTCACGTCACAACAGTAACATTTCACAGGATAGAAAGGCCCGGTGACTGCATGACCATGAGGCGATCTCTGTGCCTGGCGACCAGTGCGTAGGGTTGCGTTAGTTGTGTTGATGTCAATGCTCGACCGCATCGAACAGTGTGGGTGGAGCAGCTCTTGAAATGAGGATATTCCGCGATCTTTTTGACCTGCACGTTCTCCTAACTTAAATCCCATCGAGCAACTTAGGGATGTATTACAGCACCTAGTCCAAATGCACCAAAGACAGTCCAGAAGCTTTCAGCTGCGTTGGTGGAGGAATGGAGCCCCCTATCACAAAAGCTCCTCAACACCGTTGTGGCCAGTGTACGATCATGTGATGGTCACACACCCTATTTACAATGTCCCGCCATCTGTATAGTCCAGGGGATCACCAATAGTCGCCGGACGTCCGTGCGAAATTTTATAACTAGTTTCTTTCCATTAAATCCCGTGGGGATATTTTAATTTAACGTTAATTACATTGTGTGGAAATAATTTCGCTCACTCTCCAGGGCCATGAGGGCGTGAAAGGGCAAAGAGGATTGTTTTATTTGAATTGTTTTCCCTTGAGTCCTTCCTACAATGTGGAAGTGTGAATAATGGTGTGTGTGTGTGTGTGTGTGTGTGTGTGTGTGTGTGTGTGTGCTAGTGGCAGAAAGACTAACCGAAGATACAATAAGGGTGGCGGTTTGGAAAGATTAAACTATAGGGAAGACTGGGCAATGAAACTGGCAGACGTTAAGCGTAGCGAGTATCGACTCCTAGAGAGGGAGTCAGGTGGCTCAGCCAATAGCAGCGTATTTGTCCTCGAACGTTGTGCGCGGGATATGCCATTACTTGGCGGTGTTTAAAACCGGCTGAGAAGGAAGACGTCTCCACACTCGAGGTCACGATGGCAAGAAAAGTGCCTGGTAAATGTACCACAAAATCTTTCGAGCAATGTGTGATTTGTAGTAAATGTCCATCGAGAAACGCGTGATAATATGACTGTTTTGTCAATTTCGGGCTACTTAACTGGTGGTAACATAGGGACTTAGGTTTGTGAGATGGAGTACTGCTCATCAGCTTGGTACTAAGGGAAGTCAATAATTAACAACTAAAGGTCTTTCAACGCGTGGCTCAAGTGTAATGGTGCCATCTTGTGTATGGTTTATTTTCGTTTACTGATAAGGTTGCATATCTTTCTTTGCATCATGGTAGGGAGTACAATTAGCGCCTTAAGCCATGACATTCTCTCTTTCACCGTTCTGTGCTAGTAACGTTCTAGATGTTTGTGAGGGTGAAGTATCGTTGGCTTAAAGCAGCGGATTTGAGTTTCTTGGAGAATTTCTTTGTGTTGGATCCTGGCGTAACGGTTTGTGCCAAGTGGTGACAATGAACAGTACCTTCGGACTTTAGGTACGAAATAACCTAGTTGTTGGCAGAAATAGATGTTAATTCAAGCTCAGCTAAATGTGAGATAATTTTCGGTATGTCGTGCGTTTTCTTTCTAATTAGCTTATGGAAGAGCTCTTCGCGCAAAATCCATTAGTGCTCTTGAGTTAGCTCATATCGTCCAATGCATTTATTAGTATAAGTTTAAGTATTGTTTTAAAGACAGCTGCAGCGCAGTGAGTGTGTGTATATGATTTTGTAATGCGTATCTTGCACTATTCCCTGTGAGTAGTGTGCCTCCACCACCACCCCCGCCACACACATTGGAGTTTGCATTATACGAGCTATGCGCAAAGGCTTTGGTGTTTTTTTTTTTTTCCTTTTCCTTTTTTTTTTCCTTGGAGTCATCAGCCTTCAGATTGGTTTGATGCAGGCCGCCACGAGTTCCTGTCCTGTGTCAACCTTTTCATCTCAGGGTAGCACTTGCAACCTACCACCTCAATTATTTGCTGGATATATTCCAAAATCTGTCTTCCTCTATAGTTTTTACCATCTACAGCTCTCTCTAGTAGCATGAAAGTTATTCCCTGATGTTTTAACACATGTCCTATCATCCCGTCCCTTCCTCTCGTCAGTGTTTTCCATACATCCTTTCCCTCTCCGATTCTCCGGAGAACCTCCTCGATCCTTACCTTATCAGTCCAACTAATTTTCAACATTCGTCTGTAGCACTACATGTCAAATGCGTCGATTCTCTTCTGTTCTACTTTTCCCACAGTCCATGTTTCACTACAATATAGTTCCACTGCCGTATAATTCTGCTCTCCAAACGTACATTTCTTTCTCAGATTAAGGTCTGTGTTTGATACTAGTAGCCATCTGTTGGCCCGTAATGCCCTTTTTCCCTGTGCTAGTCCGCTTTTGATGTTCTTCTTCCTCCGTCCGTCACTGGTTATTTTGTTGACTCGGTACCAGAGTCTTCATCTGCTTCGTGGCCATCAATCATGATGTTAAATTTCTCGCTGCTCTCATTTCTGCTACTTCTCATTACTTTCGACTTTCTTCGATTTACTTCCAATACACATTCGGTTCTTATTAGACTGCTCATTCGAATCAGCAGATCATGTATACCTTCCCCGCTTTCACTGAGGATAGCAGTGCCATCAGCGAATCGTACAATTCATATGCTGGCAACTTGAATTTTAATTCCACTCCTGAACCTTTCTTTAATTTCCATCACTGCTTCTTCAATGTCCAGATTGGGCAGCAGAGGTGACAAAAGACTACATCCCTGTCTTACACCCTTTTTAATCCGAGCACAACATTCTTGGTCTTACATTTTGATTAGTCCCTCTGGGCTCTTGTATGTGTTGTATATTACCCGTTTCTCCTTATAGCTCACCCTTATTTTCCTAAGAATTACGAACTTACTGCACCATCTGAGAATGTTCAACGCCTTTCCCAGGTAGACAAATCGTATGAACGTGCCTTGGTCTTTTTTTAGTCTTGTTTCCATAACCAAACGCAATGTTAGAACAGCCTCCCTGATGTCTTCACCTTTCCTGAAGCCAAACTGATCGTCATGTAACACATTCTCAATTTCCTTTTCCATGTTTCTGTATATTATTCTTCTCAGTAACATGGATTCATGAACTGTTAAGCTGATTGTGCTATAATTTTCGCACTTGTCAGCTCTTGCACTCTTTGGAAAATTGTGGATGATGTTAATCCGGAAATCAGATGGTATGTCATCAGAATCATTCATTCTAGACACCTGTGCCAATAGTCCTTTTGTTGTTGCCATTTCCCCCACTGATTTTCAAAATTTTAATGGGATGTTGGCATGTTTTATTTTAAGTCTTCCAAAGCTCTTTCAACTTCTAATATTGGATCCCATATCTCTCCTAAATCTATTCCTTTTTTATCACAACAGACAAATATTCACCCTCATTGATGATGTGGTTACGTGATTAAAGTGACCAAACTACTGGGTCATCAGTCCCTCCTTACACTGAGAGAAACATGTAAATAGATGAAAAGCAAAAAATGGAGACTTGGCTGCTCAAACTATATACAAGCAAGTCAAAGAGTTTAAAATGGTGTGGCAATAGTTGTAACACGATAAGTAAAAGCAAATAGTGATAACCTTGCCAGCATCTTGCACAAGAGGGTATAAAGGCACAACAAGGTGAGTGGGAAAGAGAGTAACCTGATGGGGGGGGGAGGAGATTAGTGTTTAACGTCCCGTCGACAACGAGGTCATTAGAGACGGAGCGCAAGCTCGGGTGAGGGAAGGAAGGGGAAGGAAATCGGCCGTGCCCTTTCAAAGGAACCATCCCGGCATTTGCCTGAAGCGATTTAGGGAAATCACGGAAAACCTAAATCAGGATGGCCGGAGACGGGATTGAACCGTCGTCCTCCCGAATGCGAGTCCAGTGTGCTAACCACTGCGCCACCTCGTTCGGTAACCTGATGGGGTACTCTCCACATGATGAGGCTCTCGCCCTCACAACCACCCATAGCACTGAAAGTGGAAGACTACTATAGGTTAGAGTAAAATCCGCTCTCCCTCAGGAAATCCAGCACTGTGGAAGTGGCCGTTACGCCATCCGCAAGCATCTGTGGTAGAGAGGTTGACAAGCTGTGAGCGTGCCGCAGATCGACCAGTAAGACACACCAACAACAGGAACATATTCTATCGTAAGCTGCAGTGAGGAGGATCCTCCTGAAGCAAAAGGAACTTGTGGTTGCGTCTCGTGTGACCGATGCGTAGTCGGCACAACACAATGGTATTTTTCCGAGAAGACTGGAAAGATGTATCCCACACCTTAGTGGGCACTTTAATTACTCTCAACTTATTTTGGGTCTTAACAGCCTGCCATTTCAGCTCCCACATCGTCAAAATATTGCGTCGATGTTGTAATCTTAAGTCAGTGCACTGTATCTCGACGTCAAGTTGATCTCCTATAGTTGCGTCTTTAGCTAAATGGTCGGCGATTTCATTTTCTGCAATGCCTAAGTGGATCGGTGTTCACGTAAAGTAACTGTCTTTCTATAACTGTAGAGGTCAGCCAGTGGATTCCTGGATGTTGACGACCAAAATATTTTTGAGATAGCACAGGGTTATGCCTTTTAAGCAGCTCGCAGAATCGCGACAGATCAGGAAGTTCGTCGTGGCCTAGGATTTGAGGTACTGTTAAGATTGAGATATGGCAACCAACTTTGCAGTGTAAAACTGCAGGCACTTGGCAGAGAGTGCTTCTCGTGTTGTGATGTAATAAAATAAAATTTTTTATTGTTTTGTGACTATTAGTGCAATGTAATAAAATATAATATGAGCCGTGACGTATATAAAAAAGAAACACACATTAATGCAATGGCTCCGCATAAGAGAGAAATAACTAATGTAGGAATATTATTAACAGTGTAATATGTTGTTTAATTTAGCCCGACGTGTATAAGCACTCAGTGAACTAGCTCAGTTCTCATAGTAGTTATGTAATCATCGATAATTAATTGTCCTTTTCTTATTTCCAAACACCGGAGAATATTTGCCAGGTCTGTTGGATGTATACTACTGTAATACGTAAATTATCGTGGTTTCGTTTTGATTCCCCAATATAAGACAACAAGAGTAGCACCTACACTTGAAATCCTATAATGCAACTGGAATCCTGTGACCAGACCTATTCTGCCTGGGATGTCATCACGTTATATAAATATAATCTGTAAATAAAATTCTTAAAGTATTATTAGTAGCTGCCTCTGGTCTCGTGGGATCTGAAACAGAGTTAATTGTCCTAACCGAGGGCAAGTCTCGTAGTTGAGCTAAAAGACAAATGTTAAAAATTTTTTTAAGATGGCGCCTAACAATGAAAATTCTTTGTTAAGACAGTCTAGGTATCAAAAATGGTTCAAATGGCTCTGAGCACTATGGGACTTAACTCCTGAGGTCATCAGTCCCCTAGAACTTGGAACTACTTAAATCTAACTAACCTAAGGACGTCACACACATCCATGCCCGAGGCAGGATTCGAACCTGCGACCGTAGTGGCCGCGCGGTTCCAGACTGTAGCGCCTAGAACCGCTCGGCCACTCCGGCCGGCAGTCTAGGTATCAGACGACCAATTAATTGACCACATACACCAATTCTTTTGACAAAATAACCATTATATTTCTCGGGTTTTAAGTACAACTTACATTATCAGCTGGTACAGCAAGATGAGCTTTACACGATGACAAAGGAAAGATAGTTCATGCATAGAAGCGCTACAGTCCATGGAATAACATGTCAATTGTAGTTCTCTCTCTTCTTGTTTGGAGTAATTGTTAATTATTTATAAAATTTATCGTAATATTTAGTTTACAATTCTTTTTTTTAAATCCAAGTCCACCCAGGAGAAACAGTACAATGTCCCCTTGCATGTGCAAAAGGGTAACCGACCCTGTCGTTGACTTTCCATCCATCTGCGTAGATGCATACTGAGTTAGAATAATCATGGAGTATTGAAGAGAACAGGTGTCCGAGAATCTCAACTTCGGCATCCTTTTTGAGGCTAGAAAAGAGGTCCGTCCGTATCACAGGACGGGGTACAGACCACGGGGGGTGTCAGGGGTGAGCTCTAGGATCACAGCCTGTTGGAGATCCTTCACGAGGATATAGAGTATGATCCCAGCTGGGCTTTCCAGTTCTGGGCAATGCACGAACAGTCCCAACTGCTGGTAGTGGAACAGTGTTGAGTGACATGGGTGAGACCCATCTGACAGATGGTGTCTGTGTAATTTGCCAGAAGCTGCTGTCGTCCAACCCGCACCAGGAGGCTGTCAACAGGGCTCGTACGGAAGGCCCCGTTACTAATCGCAAGCGAGTGTGGTGAACAGGGTCCAGCAGCCTCATTACAGACGATACTGCCGGCCCATAGGCATAACATCCATAGTCTTAGCGGGATGTAATCAGCGCTTTGTAAAATCCCAGAACAACTGTGCTGTCTGCGCCCCACGAGAAGTGCCTAATAAAACGGAGAGCATTGAACTTCTTAATGCAAGTTACCTTGAGCCAGTGGACGTGCGGCAGCCTAGTTACATTGTAGTCAAATTAAATACCTAAGAACTGGAAATTTTCAACGACTTCAAATAACTTGTCACCAAGAGAAGTTTCTAGGTTCGGTGCATAGCCTGGAGTCGCATAACTCGTGAGTTTGAAGGAGAAAATTGACAGCCTTCATTCAGGGACCACTCATGGACTCTCCAGACAGCCCCGGGAAGTTAGCGCTCAGCTGTGCACAGTGACGCAGAGGCAAAGTACAGGCAAAGATAATCCACGTACAGTGACGGATAGATTGTGGGGACTGCTGCATTTGCGTTACCATTTATCGCAGTAGCGAACAGCTTTATCCTCAGAACCGATCCAGTTCCATGCACATATTGATTACTAAGAGTCGAACCTATCTGGACACAAAAAAGACGGACAGATAGGAAATTCCGGATAAAAATGGGTAAACTGCCCCGTAAACCCCACTCAGCAATGTGGATTGGATGTGATGTTGCCAGGTGGCTTGGTGTGCATTCTGTACGTCAAAGGGCACAGCAGTCTGGTGTTGACGATGTGCATAAACATTACACACTGCGGATTCCAAACGAACCTGGTGGACCTCAGAACCCGAAAGCTGCTTTCGAATCGTGATACATGCCCTATGGCTTCAAGTCACCAACAAAGACGGCGGTTGAGCAGTCGTTCGCGTAGCTTACACAGCCCATTCGTCAGAGAGATTGGCCAGTAGTTAGTTAAAATATGGAATCCTTTCCCGGTTTCACAACAAGAATAACAAACCTTCCCGCCATTGAGCGGGAAATATTCCCTCCGGCCAAATGCGTTTAAAAAGCTCAAAGATATGTATCATGCTGTCTGCACTAAGACGTCTGACCATTTGATTGTGGATTTTGTCGGGTCCAGGGGCCGTATTGCGACACTCTGAAAAAGTGCTGTGAAGCTCCCATTCACTAAAAGGGCCATTGTATGATAGAGAGTGGGATGTGCTCACTAAGATGTTTCTGGATCAAGAAATGAGGATGTTAAACACTACAAGCAAACACTTCAAAAAAGTACATATTGTGATCCGAACTGAAAGGTAGACACTAAAGCCCACTGCCTCTAGTGCAGTGGAAATGACATCTGCTCCCTGAAAATATCAGAGCTTATGAGGGTGTAGACCCCACTGGATGCTCGTTCGATATTAACGCGACTGTTACAGTAGGGTTGATAGTTTTTCAAAGCAGGCAGGTGAGTTGCTGAAAACTGTGTTTTTCTGAAGCGCTGTACCAATTACCATCTAAGTAGTCATATAATGATGGAGTTCGGTCATATGGCAATAGTAGCTTTCCCAGTTCCATGAAAGAGCCCTGGTGTCAGATTTGATAAACTGGCGAATGGAATACATGAGATTTATTACTTGGCTATCAGGTCTTTGTGATCCATCGTCCGTGTATATGAGCTAGACCGCTGCAGGGCTGGTGAGTGGAACATCCGAAGCCTCAGAAAGTAGTTTACCTTGCTGCTCATTCTTCTAATGCTTGTGAGAGATTTCTGAAAATATTTCGTGAGAGAAGCCTGTGGCTGCTGGACCTTGTCTTGAAAGGGGGCCAAATTGACAGGTGTGCATCTCTGGCTGCACGAGTGGTGTGGGGAACACCAGTGCTTTGGTGTAGGGGATGATGGAGCTGGTATTTCCTCCTAAACTGTGGAGCAGGCCCTGGAACACGACCAGAGCCAGGAGGCATCGTGGGAGACCTTGTCATGTTAGGTGTGGACTGTGACAAGATAGTCGCGTAATTGGTAGCCACATTAGTCGAATGAAGTCTTTCATACTTTTTCCTGGATCTTGGTAAGAAGGGTGGTGAAGCGATTTATGCTCTACAATTTTGTTCTCCCTGTTGAACAATGAGCATTGCAGTGAACGATGAAGGTTAGGTTCCCGACAGTAGACACACAGAGTGTTGGTGACAAGGACTGCCCTCGTGGGACGCCTGTCAACATTCCAGATATATAGCTTCATTAGAACAGCAGGAGGACATAAGTTCGAACTTGTGGACAATCTCATTGGAGGGGGAATGTACGGCCTGACATCACACCTATGAATCTTGAACTTAACCTTCCGAGATAAAATTTTGTCGCCAGATGCTAGGATAAAAGCTCTAATCTCCACTTTATTATCCTTGGGTCCCTTCTGGATGCAGCGAGCAAAATGGACTCCACGCCACGCCAGATTAGTATGCAGCTCTTCAACACTTTGTAGCGTTAGGTCCTGATGCAAGATAACATCTTGAATTCTACTGAGCTTGTTATGAGGAGAAATGGTGACTGGTATATCTCCTGATACAGACCTGAAATCCCCATGATTGGTTAAATTGTGATGTTTTGATCAGCAAAGATCCATTTCTCATCTTCACTACTGCCGCAAGCTCCTCAAACGTATCTTCAATATTTCCAACGAATAACATTGGCTTCATTGGAGTGAAAGAGTCACCGTCAGTATGGGAACAAACCAAGAACTCGGCAAACTGTCCATATCCAGTTCTCCCTGCGTGGCTCTCGTCCTGAGGCATGGTCTATGACGGAAATGCCGTAGGATTGTTCGTGGCTGATGGTTCTACCGTGTTGGCACGGCCACCATTAAGTTTGATCCGTTTGATTGCGAATCGTCCGCCCCGATGCCACTCACTTCAATCGGAAGCTCTCCGCGTGGGCGCCACCCAGCCAACGCATAGGCACCTGGCACATTAGCCACTGGCCGAGGTCCTGGTACTCCGAAGTCGACAGGCACCTACTCTCTGACTGACACAGGGAGGTCACAGCTGAGGCATCAGCAGTGCGATGCCTGCGTTGTCAGGAAGCTAACACTGAGAGACAACCCCACTACGACGGACTGGCTACCGCGCTGGATTTCGGGTGCGGAGGTAGATCCACTCGACTGGTAGGTGCAAAAGATAATAGAGAACATTGGAGACTTAACGCACCACAGTAAGGCGTCCTTCCCCAAACGTCCCGCATTTCGGCAACATTTTGAAAATGGAAGCCAAACCTAAAAAGAGGACCAGAATCTAATAAAATAAAAAATGTCAGTGGAAAAACGTTAAAAAAGTAAACGGAGCGAAAACCTTCAATCGTCCGAAGAACAGTCCAAGGCCAAGGTAAAAGTCTTGACCCAACAAGAAAGACTCCTATTAGTCGCCTCTTACGATAGGAAAAGAAGTGCTGCTGATCTATTCTAACCGCCGGCACCGTAGCGGTAGGGGGCCGGCGCTGGGAGGGGGGGGGGGGGGGGGCGCTCATAGAAGCCCTCACTGTACTATTACCTGCTATCCACTCTACCCTCTGTATTTCAGAGAAAATCTCGTTGCATTGTTAATTTTACCACACTTTCTTTTAATTCCACTGAATGTTCCTTTGGATTTTCTGTGTGCTCAGACAGTCCTTTCCACTACAATTTCTTTTTCGATTGCTTCACATTTTTCACGTGACCGTTTCGTCTTAGCTTCCCTGTTTTTCCTATTTATTTCATTCCTCAGCGACTTTTATTTCCTTATTCCACAATATTCCTGAATAATTTTGTCCTTCCTTCTTCGATCGAGCAACTGAAGTATTTCTTATGTTACCCATGGTTTCTTTGCAGTTACCTTCTTATTACCAATGCTTTTCTTTCCAAATTCTGCGATTGTCCTTTTAGAGATGTCCATTCCTCTTTAACTGTACTGCCTACTAAGCTATTCCTTATTGCTGTATATATAGACTCAGAGAACTTCAAGTGTATCATCTCATTCCTTGGCACTTCCGGATCCTACTTCTTTGCATAATTCCTTCATCTTCAGTCTCTTCGTCGTCAGTGCTACATTGAGATTTGAGGCTATATTTGCTCCTGGGTACGCCTTACAGTGCAGTATGTGATTTCGGAATCTCTGTGTGACCATGATGTAATCTAACTGAAATCTCCCTGTACCTTTCGGCCTTCTCCAAGTATACCTTCTCCTTTTGTGATTCTTGAACACAGTATTCGCTCATTCTAGCGGAAAATTATTACAGAACTCGATTAGTCCTTCGCCGGCCGTTGTGGCCGAGCGGTTCTAGGCGCTTCAGTCTGGAACCGCGCGACCGCTACGGTCGCAGGTTCGAATCCTGCCTCGGGCATGGATGTGTGTGATGTCCTTAGGTTAGTTAGGTTTAAGTAGTTCTAAGTTCTAGGGGACTGATGACCTCAGATGTTGAGTCCCATAGTGCTCAGAGCCATTTGAACCATTCGATTAGTCCTTCACCTTTCTCAATCCTGGTACCAAGCTCACATTTTCCCATAACTCTATCTTCTACTCCTTCCCCTACAACCGCATTCCAGTTCCTCATGACTATTACATTTTCATCTCTCTTTATATACTGAATTACCCGTTCAGTATCGTTATATAGTTTCTCTAGCTCTTCATCTTCAGTTTGCGACGTTAGCATGTGTACATGAAGTATCGTTGTCGTTATGGGTTTGTTGTGTATTCTGATAAAATCAACCGAATGATTGAACTGTTCAAAATAATACACTCTCTGCCCTACCTTGCTACTCATAACGTATCCTACACACGTTATACCATTTTCTGTTTCTGTTGATATTATCCTGTACTCATCTGACCAAAAATCCTTGTTTTCCTTCTACTTCACTTCACCGACATCCCCTATACCTAAAGTGCGCCTTTGCATTTCCCTTTACAGATTTTCTAGATTCCCCACAATGTAAAGCTTCTGATATTCCTTGCCCCGACTCATAGAACATCATCCTGTCGTTGGTTATTCAATCTTTTTCTCATGTTCACCTCCCCACTGGGAGCCCCTCTCTGAGATCCAAATGGGGGACTATTCAGCAATCTTTTGCCAATGGAGAGATCATTATGACAGTTTTTCAATTACCGTCCACATGTCCTGTGGATTCACGCTACGTGTCCTCAATGCAGTGATTTCCATTGCCTTCTGCATCCACATGCCGTTGATCATTGCTGATTCTTCCACCTTTAGGGGCAGTCTCCTATCCTAAAAGGGACAGACTGCCCTGCATCTCTGTCCGATCCTCAGCCCTCTTTTATGTGGCCTTTGCCAGACTGAGGGTGACTTATTATGCCGGTGACTTGTTTCGAACTCAGGATCGAAGGCTTTTTGATTACTAATCAAAGGCGTTGCCCCTGTACCACAGTTTGCTATGGCTGTGATAACGTAACACAGAAAATTAATCTACCTGGTTATGCAGTTGCTGCTGTGTTTAAAAATCATAGACGGATTTTGGGCGTTTGCGTTAGTCTGTTTTAAGAAGGGTGATAGACACCAGATGTTTTTAATGTTTCTGGCAGTTTCACTGATACAAAATAATAATATTGCTTGTTGAATGTAAGAATAATGTTCACTCCACGATAATTTAGCGTGCGTGGTGGCGTTCCCGAAAGCGATCGCATAACCAGTCAGATGCAATTAGAGAGTAAAAACCGTTGAATAATCAAAGTTTTTTCCATTTTATTAACTGAGTTCTGCCCTTCTAAATACTTTATTGAGCGCTAAAACTATTTATTACGAGTTATTCTCCTAGCTTCAACTTGTTTGGTCAACCCCTGCACTATCATTCTGTATTTGCAGTAGCTTAAACCACCCTGCTGTTTGCATGCCTGAGTGTTGAGTCTGCAACAGTTTCCTACACATGACTATGTATTCCCTTTGATTCCTGTAGAGTGCGACGCCCTCAGCTAAGGATTTGGATACCCACTGACAATGGACGTAAAATAACGAACCACTACTTTTACATATATAGAAAGTGAATTGCATACAAAGATTGTATTTGAAATATAAAATAAATTGTAATTATAATCGAAGCTCCCTTAATGGTGTTCATTTTAAATTAAACCTAGCGAATACCTAAAACGCACTTCTCGAGGGCGGCAATAAACAAATATCAAATGATATAATTAAAGATAAATTTGAGATGTAAGTTAAAATGCTTCATGGAAGAAGCAGATGGGAAAATGCAAAATCTTCACTCTCCGTCTACACTGCTCGCTCTGAATGTAGGCAAGTGCGAAAGAGCGTTATCAGTTGCGTACCCTGTTTCCAGTCTTATCGAAATATCAATCTGTCAGTTTGCTTGTGGCACATTAATAAACAAATACCTTCCTGATTAACATACACACATGGAGATGTGTTGGATGACAATCAGTTTGGCTTTAGGAAAGATAAAGGCACCAGAGTGGCAGTTCTAATTGCGATTGATAATGGAAACAGGACTAAAGAGAAATCAAGACACATTCATGGGATGGGTCTGCCTGTTAAAAGCGTTCAACAACGTAAAATGGTGGAAAGCGTTCGGAATTCTGAGAAACATACGGGTAAACTATGTGGGAAAATGGGTAATATACAACATGTACAAGGGAATAATAAGAGTGGAAGTCCAAGAACGAAGTGCTCGGATTAATAAGAAGACCGGAATGTCTCCCATACTGTTCAATCTATACATCGAAGAAACAATGACGGAATCACAAGAAAGGTTGAAGAGCAGAGTTAAATTTCAAGGTGAAGTGATATCAATGGTAATATTCGCTGCTGACACTGCTATCCTTAGTGGAAGTGACTAAGAATTACTTGATGTGCTGAATGGAATGAAGAGTTTAATGAGTATAGAATATGAACTGAGAGTAAATCGAACAAAGACGAAAGTAATGAGAAGTAGCAGAAATGAGAACAGCGGTAAACTTAACATCAAGACTAGTTATCACGAAATAGACGAAGTTAAGAAATTCTGTTATCTGGACAGCAAAATAACGCAAGAGGTATGGAGCAATGAAGAAATAGAAAGCAGACTACCACTCGCAAAAATGGCATTCTGTGCCAAGGGAACTCTGCCAGTATCAAATACAGGCCTCACTTTGAGGAAGACATTTCTAAGAATGTACACTTGTAGCACGTCATTGTATGGTAGCGAAACAGGGACTGTGGGAAAACTTTATGAGCAGCACTCCAAGTGAGTATAACTGACTTGTCAGATATTATCCGTGGTTGGCAATGAGCGACACGGGGCTGACGACCCGATGATGCCCGAAAAAAAGAGGTTTTTTAAAGGATCGTGGCGGTACACTTGAAACGTCCCCTTCGAAAAATTAAGCATGACTGTGTTGGAAAAACTCTTACGCTATTTGATACAGAAACAGCTGAGAAAAACTGAACGTACTCAAACATATTTGTCTTTACTTTTTCTGAACATCACTAAACTGACACACAATAGTTTTAGCGCAACGCAATCTGACTTTCAATAATCCCTAAAAAGAATGGCCCTGATTAACAATAACCTATACCGTTCATGAATCACTTACAAAAATCTTCGTTACAAGAACTGCTGCAATACCGCGAGCGCCAATACTGCCAGCTAAATAAAAGATTCTAACTACAGAAGGCACTAACTACTGATAGGCATAGTTAGCAAATGAAAGATTTTGATAGAGAACGAACAATGTATTGCTCTTGCTGGCTTCCAATAGCTTTAAGCTTAACAATGTACAAATTATTACATCGACATTATATAACATTAGCACGCTACTTTTATATGATGTGTTCACAAATCACAAACCATTGGCAGCATGAGCGCCCTGGTAGCTAACTGCTTAACTGAAACAGCGACATACGTCTGTAGAGTATCGTCCAAGAAGATTAACAGTATGTCTTCTTTGCAGGATTAATTTCCGTTAACGAATCGTGGGTCATTACTAGAAACCGTGAAAGCTTTCAAGGCTTTCCCCTCAACCACAGCCTTCCATGCGCCCCACCCATCAGCATTCTGACTGACTAAGGAATGACACATTTATTACACTAATGGGCATTAAAATTACAGTACCATGAAGACCGTAAGGAAAATACGTCAGACTGGCATAGAATATACGGCACAAATAACTAACGTTTCAGCGAAGGCACATATACACTACTGGCCATTAAAATTGATACACCAAGAAGAAATGCAGATGATACACCGGTATTCATTGGACAAATATATTATACGAGAACTGACATGTGATTACATTTTCACGCAGTTTCGGTGCATAGATCCTGAGAAATCAGTACCCAGAACCTCTGGCTGTAATAACGGCCTTGATACGCTTGGCCATTGAGTCAAACAGAACTTGGATGGCATGTACAGGTACAGCTGCCCATGCAGCTCAACACCATACCACAGTTCATCAACAGTAGTGCCTGGCGTATTGTGACGAGCCAGTTGTTCGGCCACCGTTGACCGGACGTTTTCAGTTGGTGAGAGATCTGGAGAATGTGCTGGTCTGGGCATAAGTCAAACTTTTTCTGTATCCAGAAAGGCCCGTACAGGACCTGCAACATGCGATTGTGCATTATCCTGCTGAAATGTAGGGTTTTGCAGGGATCGAATGAATGGTAGAGCCACGGGTCGTAACACATCTGAAATTTAACGTCCAATGTTCAAAGTGCCATCAATGCAAACAGGAGGTGACCGAGACGTGTAACCAATGGCAAAAAAAGGTTCAAATGGCTCTGAGCACTATGGGACTCAACTGCTGAGGTCATTAGTCCCCTAGAACTTAGAACTAGTTAAACCTAACTAACCTAAGGACATCACAAATATCCATGCCCGAGGCAGGATTCGAACCTGGGACCGTAGCGGTCTCGCGGTTCCAGACTGGAGCGCCTTTAACCGCACGGCCACAACCAATGGCACCCCACGACATCACGCCGGGTGATACGCCAGTATGGCGATGACGAATACACGCTTCCAATGTGCGTTCATCGCGATGTCACCAAACACGGATGCGACCATCATGATGTTGCAAACAGAACCTGGATCATCCAAAAAAATAACGTTTTGCCATTAGTGCACCCTGGTTCGTCGTTGAGTACAACATCGCAGGCGCTCCTGTCTCTGATGCAGCGTCAAGTCTAACCGCAACCATGGTCTCCGAGCTGATAGTCCATGCTGCTGCAAACGTCGTCGAACTGTTCGTGCAGATGGTTGTTGTCTTGCAAACGTGTCCATCTGTTGACTCAGGGATCGAGGCGTGGCTGCACGATCCGTTACAGCCATGCGGATAAGATGCCTGTCATCTCGACTGCTAGTGATACGAGGCCGTTGGGATCCAGCACGAGGTTCCGTAATACCCTCCTGAACCCACCGAGTCCATATTCTGCCAACAGTTATTGGATCTCGACCAACGCGAGCAGCAATGTCGCGATGCGATAAACCGCAATCACGATAGGCTACAATCCGTCCTTTATGAAAGTCGGAAACATGATGGTACGCATTTCTCCTCCTTACACGAGGCATCACAAGAACGTTTCACCAGGCAACACCGGCCAACTGCTGTTTGTGTATGATAAATCGGTTGGAAACTTTCCTCATCTCAGCACGTTGTAGGTGTCGCCATCGGCGCCAACCTTGTGTGAATGCCCTGAAGAGTTAATCATTTGCGTATTACAGCATCTTCTTCCTGTCGGTTAAATTTAGCGTCTGTGGCACGTCATCTTCGTGGTGTAGCAATTTTAATGGCCAGTAGTGAAGTATTAGGTGTAACGATTTCTAGAATCAGTACGGATGTAAGAAGACATTAGACACTGGGTTAACCATTCAGAAATAGCGTTTGAATTTTAATTCTGCATGTCAAGGTAGTGTTCTGCTATGCATGGTGTAGGGAGGAGGAACGTCTACTAGCAATTGTAAAGGAAGGGGGGCAAGATGAACTCCCACTGAGGCTGCAGTTTATTGTTGCACGTTATTCGTGCTAACCTTTCTCCGGATTGCAATACAGCCACGTAAATGTGAAGTCTAATGTTACATGATGCCTATAAACTACATGCATGATTTGAGCGTCCTCGGGCCACAAGGACATAAAAAGGAATCTATACTTTTCGCTCGGATGTGCTTGACCGTACAACCATGTCACGGGACTAAAGTGAGGGACTGAGCTTGTTTGGATCAAGTCAGGTGTCCTTTATAAGAGCGGCACGGCGTCCGGTACATCATGGACGATTGTCGCGGCTTCAATTGACGCAGTGACAGAAAGAAGCCTACTGACACACATGCTCCCAGCAAGAACAAGGAAGATAGGGGCGGGTACGTGTGTGGACGCTTCGAGGAGAGCGGGCCTCGACAGATCGCATTCAACATCGTCCTGAGGAAGAACAGCAGTTTGCATCTCCAGCTGTACGTGTACACCTCTATTCTCAACCGTTTCCAGTTCTACCATCCATCATCACTTGAAGAAAATCTGCGCATCGATGGCTTAGCTCTGAGTACTATGGGACTTAACATCTATGGTCATCAGTGCCCTAGAACTACTTAAACCTAACTAACCTAAGGACATCACACAAAACACCCAGTCACCACGAGGCAGAGAAAATCCCTGACCCCGCCGGGAATCGAACCCGGGAACCCGGGCGCGGGAAGCGAGAACGCTACCGCACGACCACGTGAAATCGGTTAAGAATAAAAGTGTATACGTAAATCGATGGATTTACTCCAGTGATGTTGGTTGCCAAAACTGAAAACGGTCGAGAATAAATGTGCGTACGTACAGCTGGCGATTCAAAATGCTTTTCATCAGATATTTGACAGTATTTTATAGTTACCAACCAGAACTTCTAATTCTCGCAAGTGTGGCGAATATCGAAGGCGAAGAAGTGGTTCTCAACCAAGTTCAGCTAGCACATCTATTGGTCCTAGGCGTTTACGAGCGTGCATTATTGTGGAGCAACACAGGTTTATCAGGTATTTTGTTTTCCATACAAACAGCTGTTCAGTATAAGCAGCATCTATTATCATTTCGTTTCTTGGTAGTAATTTATGGTGAATTCCAGTTTGGTTCGACCGACGCATAGTACTTCTTCGACGGACTGAGCTATTCTGTACTGTTCTTTACATTGACATACAAGCGCTATTGGTCGTCATGTGCAACGATGATTTCAAAGAGTGTCTCGCATCTACGACAAGCCAACGTGTTGTTTGGCGAGAAAAATATTGTGAAGCAATTTACGAGGTTTTCATTAGAAAGGTAAGGTATTTCAGAACATGGTTCATGACTGAACACGAATTTTGCTTCTCAGCAAATTTCTTCCTTCCGCACACAGCACAAATTCTTCTCGTGGCACCTGCAGCACTAGATTCGCCATTAAACATGAAGAGCAAAATGTGTCGGTAATGTTCGTTTTTCTATACTCGACATCCCATACAAATTAGCCTTAAAATGAACAAAATGAGCTGTTCATAATGTACAGACTCCGAACAGAACGAAAACAACTGAATATCGAAATACGAAAGCTTCAGAATGCAGTGGTACTAAACCACTGAAGAATGACGGACGCTAATGCCTGGACCCAACATACTAATTACATACATAGTATCTCGTGAAAATTCTGCCCTTTCACCCTACAATGTGAGAGTGTCATTAAATCAAAATATTCCAAAATGCATAAACTTTCACGTTATTTACAACGGCCAGTATCACATTAAATAACGTAATCCATCAACGCAGCATGTCATTCTCAGTGGAGAGAAGTCTTCCGAAGTAAGAGTGATTTCAGGTGTGCCCCAGTGGAGTGTCATAGGACCGTTGCTATTCACAATATACATAAATGACCTTGTGGATGACATCGGAAGTTCACTGAGGCTTTTTGCGGATGATGCTGTGCTGTATCGGGAGGTTGTAACAATGGAAAATTGTACTCAAATGCAGGAGGATCTGCAGCGAATTGACGCATCGTGCAGGGAATGGCAATTGAATCTCAATGTAGACAAGTGTAATGTGCTGCGAATACATAGAAAGAAAGATCCTTTATCATTTAGCTGCAATATAGCAGGTCAGCAACTGGAAGCAGTTAATTCCATAAATTATCTGGGAGTACGCATTAGGAGTGATTTAAAATGGAATGATCATATGAAGTTGGTCGTCGGTAAAGCAGATGCCAGACTGAGATTCATTGGAAGAATCCTAAGGAAATGCAATCCGAAAACAAAGGAAGTAGGTTACAGTACGCTTGTTCGCCCACTGCTTGAATACTGAGGATAAAACCAGATAGATTACAGCCCACCCAGAAGCATACCGACAATCCTTCTTTCCACGAACAATACGAGACTGAAATAGAAGGGAGAACCGATAGAGGTACTCAAGGTACCCTCCGCCACACACCGTCAGGTGGCTTACGGAGTGTGGATGTAGATGTAGATGAAACCTTTATAATTGGTGCACGTTTTGTATTATTTTGCTACGTTAAAGAAGGTTGATCATAAATAACAGCAGAGTATACTACTCTCGACAATTATTTTATTTTATTCACTTTTTTTCGGTACCTGACTGTAATAAGTGGCAACGATATCCTTAGCGACGGCGTCCTTGAATGAGAAGTTCTCCCTTAACTCTGCCGGCCTTAGGCTCTGACGACGATGATGGCGGCAGCAATAGAAGGTTTGGGATTTTATTCAAATGAGACGCAGCTAGTTATCCAAGACTTTTCGTCCCGAGACTATAACGCAATTGTGGATATGCAAGTAGGGAGGGAGTGCTATGTACGAAAATTACAAAACAACACATTACAAACCTGCAGATGGGCCTTCACCGCTCGAAATTCATTGTGCTTTAAATAAAAATTATAGTTGTAATTGAAGTCTGCTTTTCTTCGTTTTATATTTTACGTCTGTGTTATTACTAGCATGAATTAATCCATCTGAATGATCTCTGCTGCTCGTTTTTGAACTTCTTGTGAATAAAGAACAAAGTTCATTAGGAATTTTCCATATTTGGCTGGAAATTAAGTTAGAGGATTGCTGATATGTCTACACTATTCAATAGTTTTTGAGACGCGTAAGATACATTGTCACGTGTTACAAAACGAAGGCGTTGTATAAAAGATAATATTATGTTTTCATTGAAAAGTTGCATGTACCTGCGAACAAATATTAATAATCCTATCTTTTTAGTAACTGAATTTTTATGAATTTATATTTCAGTTTATGCCCAATGTCAACACATTGGCTCATATTGACCCGAGCAGTGCATCCGTGTCATACACTGGAACGCATGTGCTGGCACAGTAATGTGTGGAACCGCAGCCGCTAGCAGACACCCAGCACGTCTCCACTCGCAGCCAGCAGAGCTCCGGCCATCAGCCTGTGGGACCCTGAGGCTCTCACCTAGCTGTGTCAGCAAACACGGCTGCTTGTTGAAGCGCTTAGCTCGGGAGCTTAAGCCATCGTCACAGATTCCGCAGGATGAACTGCAGCATCAACGTATTAACTCTCCCCCACGCCGCCTTGTCCTCTTACACCGCTGGCCCCATATCCCCCAGTAACAGGACCCGTCCGAGAAGCTCCCACTTACGTGCCCTAACCCCTGCTGCAGCTCCACAACTCTCCCCTGCGCTCACTGTTACATGCTCACAAACTCGCCAAGTTGCAGATAACGCGTAAGTTAAAGAAACTGCACAGCTCCTACCGATATTCTCTCCACAGATGTAGGTTCTTAAAACTGACTGTAATGTTTGTTTATTTCTTTCTACTGCAGCCCACGTATCGACGTCCGAATTAAACACATGTTGAACAGAAATTCAGTATGGCTGACATAATTGTCCCCAGCATTAAAAACTTTAAACGAAAATACTGTTAGATTTCGTGTGTCACACGACGTCCTCTCGATGCTGTCAAACAGACACTCTACCTATCTCCAACCGATGCAGCTCGTTTTGAGATGGTTGCTTCTGATGTCATTCTTATCAGGCAAGCCATATGTCATAATTATATTACAGCCAGATGAATACCAATTTCGTACACGATTCAGAACACCACAGCAAATACCAGAGCTTCTGGCACAATTACGATCCTGCTTCTGAGGCTGTCATGGTTATAACACTATTTAACCGGGGTGACGTCAGTATTTAGAGGCTAAAAAGTGTAAATACAGAAATGTCTAGGAATTTCCACAATAAAAATTGAATGGGATATTATCACCCGCGTCAAACGATAGCATTTGATCTGGAAGGAACGAATCTTTTTAACACATTTTGTAGATGGAATGTATTTTAAAATTTACCTACTTTTTCTTATCGACTTTTTCCAGTTAAGGGGTTGGAACGCCCTATCCCGACAATGTTAAATTTCGTGACTTTGCTTTCCAGTACTTCAGGAATCACTGTATCCATTGACATGAAACTTTTATAGGACATTAAACTTTATGTTCTGAGTCTACTGAACTACAACAATTGCATTTCAGCCACTGCTTTCGTAAATACAATTTTTTAATTGCACGGTTAAAATTTTGCGTACTTTATTTGTACGTTATCCTAAATAATTTCCATTATACATAACATTATCTTCTTTTAATTCAATAGACTCAGGATACGTAAGTTGTTATTCCCTGAAAATTTGAATACTCTACTCGAAGTGGTTTCTGAGATTTAGGGAAAAATGCAACAGAAAATGTAAGTTTTCAGGAACGGCTTCTAAAGTTCCATAAGACTGTAAGTCACTTAATATATGCTTAATTTTTTATTTTTAGTCACTCAGAAGCACCCTGCAGCATACTGTATATCATCCACTTCATATTTTTGCAAGTGTTTTTCTTCTTTTCTTCTTCCTGGACTCCTTAGTGGGGCAACTGTGCTGTACACTCTGCTTTATCAATGCGAAACTCGTCCATCCGTTCAAGTTCTCAGATGCGGTTTGCTCCAGGATTAATTCTCATATGCTGTAACACTTCCCTCTACCAATATTGCCATCATTAAAAGCAAGCAGCATCACTGAAACCCCACTTTAGTGTCTTCATTCCAACAAAAACATTTTTTGATAAGCGAAACAATATAAGATTATTGAACGACTCATTGGAATTTTGAGTCTGACCATGCAGACACTTCTTCAGTAATTCAGGATTTGCCAGGCCTCCGTAAAAAGGTTTTATGATATCCATGATTGCTGCTGGGATGTAATGTTTATTGCTGTATGAGTTTTTAGGCATTGCGGTAATTGCACCAAGAATCGGGTCCAGGAGAGCAAAGGCGGTGTACTGGTTTTACATCAGATGGTAGTCTGCGGAAGATATTAGCTCATACTGTCAGCTTCATTTTCAATAAATCCTCAGTATTATATCTTATGGCCATCCCATAATACTGCTGCAGTCCATCAATCATTTTGCCTGTCAGCCTGCCTATTATGGTTTTACCATCTGGAAGTTTCTTGTCTCTCAAACTTTGTTTCAACTTCCTCAACCTGTTGCCCATCCTCTTATGGACATGACCAACACATTCCAGCCATCTGTATAAAAGATTACCGATTTTATTAGATCTTGAAGTAATGATCATAAAAATTTTAACATTTGCAATCGGTGTAAATTATATGTTAAAAAAAAAGCACTTCCCATGTGAGTTTGTAAGTGAGATATATATAATTTTATTCCGAAAATTGCAAAATTCGAGAAAGTGAGAAACAAATTTTACACTGTAACGCCCCTTAAAATTAACTAACTACACCACCTTTTATGTGAAACTAGCAGTTTCCATAGGTGTATTTTGAACTCCTGTGCCGGCCGAAGTGGCCGTGCGGTTCTAGACGCTGCAGTCTGGAAACGCGAGACCGCTACGGTCGCAGGTTCGAATCCTGCCTCGGGCATGGATGTGTGTGATGTCCTTAGGTTAGGTTTAACTAGTTCTAAGTTCTAGGGGGCTAATGACCTCAGAAGTTGAGTCCCATAGTGCTGAGAGCCATTTGAACCATTTTGAACTCCTGTCTCGACTGACGAGGCTCAGTCAGTTAAAATGAGTGATCTTGGAAAATGTCAAAAAATAATTTAGGTTGTGTCCCTGTCAGGCTTCACAAGCATTAATTATCGCACGGTGAGGACGATATAGTTCTGACTTTCGAAATACTTTAGGCATAAATTTTAATGGAAACTAAAATGGAAAACTGATGCGATTTCATTAAAAAAGAGAATAATTTCACTTTTAGATTTTAGGTGAAATTGTTATGTTACTTCGGAACCAACATCGTGTACCATGCGAAAATGTAGGTTATGCGAAGTAAAGAGCATTCCGTTTTATACAACCTACTGTACGTTAAGCGAATTCTTCCGTTCTATCCTTAATTAAAAAGAACAATGGTGAACTGAATAGAATTACATGCACATCCGTAAACATGCATTTACCCAAAGTACAATAAAGTGTAAATGTTACATTCAACTACGAGGCTGGACGAATTCGATATCCTCCAGAAGACGCTTCATTTACTGCCTCTAGAGGCACAGTATAATGAAATTCGTCGTATGAGGAGTCCATCAGCGTGTCAATTGTAATCTCAGCTTCTATATTGTGGTTCCCTTCCTGTTAAACGCAATGTCACCGCATAATTCCTAGAATAATTTTATTTACAAATATGTACACACGGCTGCGGAAGATAATTCATTTATATCAATGAAATTCCCCGATTACATTCCACACGGTCGTCAGGTTTTACGATGCACCCATTTAACACAGCATTTTCACTCTAACTCCTAATAGCAAAAATTTCATCTCTTGTAATTTGTGCCACAAACGATATTAGTAGGTCCGCCATACTGATATCCGCAAAGCTGTGTCTGGTAAAATTCGCCATCAACAGTAGTTTCTCCTGGTTCCAAAAATGTATTATATACCTTCAGCAAAATCAAAAGCAGTTCGATTAGTTTCAGCTAAACAACAAGCAAAACAAGCTAAAACTAAAGGAAAAGAAATAATGATAAACCGACAATAAAGTTGATATTTCATAAAGTCAAATATATTGAAACTAACAATTAAAATTATTAAAGACAATAAAATTAATGCTAATCTAACTTCGTATGAAATTGTCAGAGCAACAGAAGTTAAAGAACATAAGTAAGAATAATTTGAATTCTAAGATCAACCAGCAATTAATTACAGTCGTTGCAAAGTTGTGATTAGTTTCTTGGTGACAACCGCATATTTTCCTCACTCCTCATTCTTCATCTTATTATAGCATGTCATTATAAATACTGTTGATAGTGTAATTTCGTTTGAATACCGACATATTTCTGCTTCAAGAAATTGTGAATATACGAATGATATGTAATGATTTAGGCTCGGTTTGCCGAAAAATGTTATGAAAAATCATCTTTGCCAGTTAGAACAAAGAGTTGTGTTTGAAAGCCGTAAATATATACATGGTGTTACATATAAAGAATGGAAAGAGCAAAGAGGTGCTGTCGTGAATAAAATGTGAACTTAGCATAAAAACCATAAAAAAATATTGTAATTTCACTATGTAATTTTTTTTTACCTTTGGTTTTTAAAATAAAAAATAATTGTGAATTTCGGTGAAAGTCGTTTGGGAATTACAAAATGATTGTAACAATATTTTGCGTCACTCAATTGTTTTTCTGTATCACATTGCGTTTGATAGATCAATCCATTATCTTCAGGAGGAAAATAATATTCTTTGACATTAGTGCAGAGTAAAGATGCCTTTTCAGTTCGGGAATCCTACACAGAAACATTACATTCCGTCGTTTGCTAGGCATATTTTTATGAGAACGATTACTGCTAAATTTGAAAATATAAATTATGCAAAGAAGTGTGCATCTTTAGAAAGGTGTAACTAAATAGGAGCTGGTTACTACTGTTTGCTATTTTCGTCACCATATGTGAGGTATTACACTGTTACATATCGGTCTTCCTGAATTGGTGCGAGGTACGGTGAATTTGTTGCACAACTGAACAATAGTAGAACCAGGGGGCAGCTCCCAAACTGGCTAGTTGACCGGTTCCGGTAGGCCAGGTGCAGAGGCGAGCAGTGTGGGCGAAAATGGGTAAAATTCCAGTACAGGTAATTTTAGAGGCTGTTGTTCGCATGAACCTTGTGCAGGAGACACTACAAGAAATTATGCACTGTCAAACTAAAAGATGGTTTCTTACAATTCTTCAAGAACCTATAGTAATCCACAGTCAATCATTAAGGCAAATCTAAATACATTTGCTACCTCAGAAAAATGAGGCACATCCAATGACACAACAGTATTTGAACATCGTTAACACTACAGAAATTAATATTTTACTTTATATAAACATTTTCACAATGAACCACTCAGTTAAAAACTTTTAAATGCTTCATTTGACTTCAACATACGATATAGCAGATGACAGCATTGCACTCTAGCTGTCATCCCTTATCGCTGAAAGCTATGTATCTATTTCTATTTTATTTCCTAATTTATTAAGTTTTTGTATCTTATAATTTTGAAATTGTTTGTCAGAACATAATATCCTCCACAATTACACAGCAAATGAATCCAGCATGAATACCTCATATTTTGTCACACACATGTATTTAATTAACGAAGAGTTTACTGCTTTGTCAGTAATGTTATTTATATTACAAAACCATACTAATTTAAAAGATGCTGCATATGTTAGCTGATATCACCTTTGTAAAGGAGTCCCAAAAGACACTTCTGATAGAGAGATCCAAATAACAGTATAAACAATATTTAATAACAGTCTGTTGTCATTTATCGTGAGTGCAGTTGTAAACTTAATATTTGTTGTGAATGGTCTGAGTGAAACCAAATATTTATAATACATCTTTATTTAAATATTGTTGTAATAGTTTAGGCCAACGGCCTTGCCGCAGTGGCAACACCGGTTCCCGTCAGATCACCGAAGTTAAGCGGTGTCGGGCTGGGCTAGCACTTGGGTGTTTGACCATCCGGTCCGCCGAGATCTGTTGTCAAGCGGGGTGCACTCAGCCGTTGTGAGGCAAACTGAGGAGCTACTTGATTGAGAAGTAGCGGCTCCGGTCTCGAAAACTGACATACGGCCGGGAGATCGGTGTGCTAACCACACGCCCCTTCACATCCACATCTAATGACGCCTGTGGGCTGAGGAAGACACGGCGGCCGGTCGGTACTTTTGGGCCTTCATGGCCTGTTAGGGAGGAGTTTAGTTAGTAATTGTTTAGGCAGGGGAACGTTCCAGCTGAGTCAAATGATGTCTGTAAAGCGTACGAACGATGTATTTTTGACAGGGATGGTATCCCACCAGTGGAAAAAGCAAACAGTAACGGAACGCAATGGGAGTGAAGTGAAGACTGGGACCTTTACGAGTGAAGAACTCGAGGGAGACATTCTGGGCACACTTATACAGGTTTTTCATGGAGCGAGACCTGTCTGCTGTGAGGAGTGGTTTTCTATCATGTGGGTGTCAAATTCTGGTAGCTGAATGACCGCTGCAATACTGAAACTTCTGAAGGGCCTTTTTTTTTTTCGAGAGGTTCGAATGTGCTACAGGTTAGGACTCCTCCTTGTACTATGCAACTGAGGACAGAGTATGAGTTACTATTCTTTGTATCACACGCGTTAATATGTAAGTTATCATGTTGAACTCCAAAGTGTTCTGAGCTGGTGAATATTTCGTGTATTGTGATTACGAAATGGACTTAGTTCTCGCGTATCTTTGATCAAAGTTCAGTTTGAGGATTCTGCTACAATTCTCGGAATGCTCTCAACTTTACTGCGTTTGATAACAGTATTTTCTGTGTGTATTTTTAATGAACGTCGTTAGGACCACTTACCATTTATTTGAGACGTTCTTTCTTGAATAAAGATTATTCAACGTAACTCTGTGTCTTCTACTTCAATTGTAGATGTTAGAACAAGATCCTTGTTATTAAATAATTTATTTTGTATTCCTGTGTACTGTATTAACTAGCAATTCTATGTAATGTATAGACTGTTTGACTGCAAGATCACAGCTACAGGTTATTATTTGCAGTGAATTAGCTGCGGAGCTTGAAAGCAGACGTATAAGCTTGGCCTTATAATTTCATCACCCATTCTTTTTAAACAGAGCTGGGCATGGTCCAGGTGCGAGTAACCACAGGTAAAAAGGCAGCTGGTTTGCTAGTAAGGGATACTGTTTGGAAGAGCAACTACACTAGCAGTAACCGTTAGATACTGTCACAAACTCTGCTATCATTGAAGAAAAATAATCTATGATGGAATAAACAAAGAGAACATGAAAAGCAGACTAGTGCACGCAAAGAGGGAAAATGCGATCAAGAGAAGTCTGCTGGTGTTAACCACTGGTCTTAATCTGAGGAAGATATGTGTGAAAATGTAGAGTTGAACACAGCATTGTATGATAGTAAATCATGGACAGCAAGAAAACGAACAGAAGAGAGTCGAAGTGTTTAAGATGTGCGGCTACAGGAGAATGTTGAATATCAGGTGGAGTGGTAAGGAATTAGGAGGTTTTTCGCTCAATAGGCGAGGGAACAAACATGTGGAAAACACATAGAAGAGGAAGGGACAGGATAACAGGACGGTGTTAAGACATCAGTGAATAACCACCATGGTACTAGAGGGAACTGTACAGGATAAAAACAGTAGGGGACATCAAGGATTGGAATACATCTAACAAATAACAAAGGATTCAGGATGCAAGTGCCACTCTGAGATGCAGGGTTTAGCGAAGGAGAGGAATTCATGGCAAGGCAAGCCGCATCAAACCAGTCAGACGGCCGACGATTTACAAAAACTGATGGACTGTAATGTAGTAGGCACGGGTGCATAAGCTGGAGAGAGTCATCAGTGACAAGAGCTAAGTTATTTTATTACGTAGTTAGTGACTTAAAACTACCTACAAATGATAAACGTGTTTGGGATTGGAAGTGCCGTATTTGGGGTGCATATTTTTTTGTGTTAACAGAATTTTACTTCTATATTACGTGTGTACCGTTTTGAAAATGGTTCAAATGGCTCTGAGCACTATGGGACTTAACATCTGAGGTCATTCGTCCCCTAGAACCTAGAACTACCTAAACCTAACTAACCTAAGGACATCACATACATCCATGCCCGAGACAGGATTCGAACATGCGACCGTAGTGGACGCGCGGTTCCAGAATGTAGCGCCTAGAGCCGCTCGGCCACACCGGCCGGCTGTTGTGAAAACGTTTGGCGTGTTAAGTAAGTGACTGGACGGAAGACTAACATACACGTACAGGACACACAACTTTACGGAATAATAGTACAATGATTAATTAAATTGCTGTGCATTGTTATTTTTTCCATATTACGAAAAATAGCTTGAAGCACTACGTCAAAGCTAATGAATAACTGTATGAGCCTGTTTCCCTATAGTAAGTGATCATATGTCTCCCTAATGTATTTCTGTGTTTTTAAATAGGGTACCTTCATACACGGACATGTTCCGTCCATTGTTCAATGTACCTTACTATTTTATTGTTTAGGGTCAAATTGGTGTCATGTGACCGTTATTTGGGAGGCTATTTCTGACTACATACATTGAACAAAGGGTGAAAAATAAACAAGAAATTTTCATCAATAGGTCACCCTTCTGCGCTTGTTAGCTAACAGCTTTACCATCTCGCATGTCCCAAAATAAGATGTCCTCTAAGTCCTGTGTCGCTAAAGTCTCAATTTGTGGCCATAAAGGTTGGATGTGTATGGGAGTCCCTATCTTCGCAGGATTCCTTAAATGTTGGAAATACAGTGGGAGATAGCGGCGTTCGTGCTGCAACTTGAGAGAGCTCTAGAGTGTTAAGTAGCTATTTACAAATCCGATTCAACTTAGCAGATTCTCCTGCAGCGTCTCCAACAGTATCTGCTGTTAATCAGTTTCGGTATGCTGCTCTACTTGCAAAGTTTGCTTGAATAAGTAGCAACTCCACATTGGACTCCAAAGGCATCTGCCACATTCGTGGAGAACCTAGAGGAAACGTCGAGGAACGCGACATGATTGGTTTCATTCTATTTATTTGTTAACAAATCGCAGCCGCTATCGACCAAATAATGATCATTAACAAGTGGGTGTTTTTGAAGATTTCCTTCCGTAGGTCCGGAACTTGTCGTGTTTTCCCAACAATATCATCAACTGCGACTAATATGTTAGTCAGGGAATGATAAAGACAATATGTAGAACGTACCACGAATGAATTATGAATTATCCGATTGAGAGGGAAACCGGGGGATGTGAAGTACATGTATAGACAAAAAATGATCGGAATTATAGAAAAACGTGACGACTTACTCAACAGAAAAGGGGCTTCACGATCTGAGCAAATCAACAACTCGTCGCTCCAGTTCTGGCCTTTATCCAAGCGAGATATTCGGCTTGGTATCCATTGACAGACTTGTCGGAAGTCCTCCTAACGAATATCGTGCCAAGTTCTGTCAAGTGGCGAGTGCTGGTAGGACAGCCCTGCCCACAATGCTGCAAACGTTCTAACGTTCTGAACTGGGGGGGGGGGGGGGGGGGGAGGGGTTCGGCTGCTTTGCTGGCTAAGATAGGATTTGTCAAGCACGAAAACAAGTAGTAGAAACCATCGCCGTGTGCGATCAGGCAATATCTTGCTGAAATATGAGCCTAGGATTGTTTATATAGAAGTGTAGAACATAGTCGGCGAATCTGTGTGCTGTAATATTGCCGCGGGTGACGGCGAAAGAGTCTTTTCTATGAAAAAAAGTGGCACCACAGACCATCAATCTGGTTGGCGGGGTGTAAGGCGGGCGACAGCCACTTGGCATCCCATTGCTGCCCGGTGGGTCTCCAAACACGTCTTCGGGCTGGCATCGCATTAACTGGAGAATAACTGTCTTCACTGAAGAGTCCCCCTTCGAACCGAGCCCCGGTGACCATCGGAGACTGCCTGATAACCAAGATTGAAAGTCAGTGTTAACATTTCTTTCCACAACAGGCCCTTTCGATCGTCATCCGCGGCAATGTGTGTCATCTCGCGAAATTGCTTGCAGTACTGAGTCCGTGTCAGCTGCTCTGCTTGCTACTATCCCAATTAATGAGGCGCTTTATATGGACGTTACAAGTTTGGAAGTTAGTGTTCGGTTCTCACGATTAACAGTTACTTATATTGTTCCCCTGCCCGCAGTATACTGTATTTTCCTACTCAACAGAAGTGTAGTTGTACTCGATTTCGTTTGGGTGCACTCACGTTCTTAATCCAGTCAAGCTCGTCATGTTCTTCAGGACTTATTGTTTGCTAATTAATTGTTGGTAATTGCAATGTTGACACTTCTGCCCCCGACCTAAGGGAGATCTGGAAGATAAGAAGCTCACCGTTAGAGGATGGCTCAGCGTACCGTCATTATTGCGACTTTTGTTTGAAGTATGAAAAGATTTAACTTACCTTTAAAGATGACTCAGTGTACCTTTACTATTTTCAAACTGTGAATATTTGTTTAAAGGTTTAATTCCCTACTGAATATTTGCCTGAGCCTTTGAAAAGTTTTTTTTTAATTAATGTTTAAAAGCGAATTGAAGTAATCTTGTATTTTAGTCCCCCCTTAAAGGTGGTATACAGTAATTTTTCTTCTGATACGGACATCTGTTTAAAATTTGGAGAATATTTTTATACACCCTGTAACACACCCGAGAGTACAATTGGGTAGGTGGTACCTTTAAACTGGTTATCGCTTCTGGACCGTGCGCCCTGTCCACACCACGTACCTGATAATCCCGTGGCGGTCGTACTGTTCTGCTCCACACTGCTACTGGCTTCCCTGAAATTATCTATCGAAATATGCAAGCGAGTCAGAGGAGCCACTTAACGTCAGAACACAACACTGTTCTACGTCTGGTATGAACAACTATATTCAGAGACGATAAAAGAAGGTCGCAGGTTGTACTGTATACATTCTAATTCATATGTGTTTATCCCAATTAATGGATGACTACCAGTCCAAAATATCACTCAGACGAGCGTACGAGAAGCGTATGGGAAGGGCATTTCGTTCAAAGCAATGTTTCCTGAAGAAGCGAAATATGCATTGCAGTTGGATACGAACATATGAAGCAAGATTATCTCGTATGGATGTTGTCAAACCTGATACAAAGAGTCAAAAATCTGAATACTGACACGACGCGGGTGATTGTTGATGATGCGGAAGCCGAATGATTGCACAAAAGTTCTTACCCTCGGCACGCATACACAGATATCTGGTACCAGTCCTCCGTGACACTAGTAATAAATTTTAACACTGTTCACAAAGTTAAATTTACATTTCACAGTTCTCAGTTGTACGAGCGTGCGTCTAACTGTTGCGGTGCGGTTGATTGTTGGTAATGCGGAACGCGATGATCGAACGCATCTTCACGCGCTCGCTACAAGACACTGGCACTTAAATGCTCTCTTTTGTTATCAGCAACTCTGCTCATTTCGAAATTACTTCTTGACACACTTTCCTCTGAACCATCTGCTTATTTTAGCACTTTACTGTAATAGCACTTGCAGCAACACTTCAACTTCCATGCCTCTCACATGCAGCGCTACACACTACACAACATAACAGCTCCGTGTCTCGCGCTCGACTCTCCACAGACGCGGCTACCCGCAAAGATACTCCACAACTAAGCCAGTGATGTGACAATACGCTTACAACCCATTAAGGAACGTTCAGTTTGAATTGCTCCCACTGTAAGCACTGATTTAAATTAAATTTTAATGTTCTTCTCGTGCTCTTGTTAGTGGTTGTGTTATCTCCATAACGGTCTGGCGAAAAATAGTTTCAAGAATGATCGGGCTGCATCTGTGGGACCCAATAAATAAAACACTTATAACAAGCGACAAACAATGTATTTACATGAAATGACGAATTTTTATTTTCTTCAGATAGTACTAAATGCTGTAGTGACATTATTTTGACTTTTTGAATTATACAGTAATGGTAAACAAAAAGAATGAGAACATACTTCTCTGTAGCACTAACTGTGAGTAAACGGGAAATACAAGTAAATTTGATTGCAATACGAATATAAACGACAACAAGTTGTAGAACTAAGAGGCAAAAATGTTGAATTTTCATTAGAGAAATAGAAATTGTGAATATAACGAATATTTTGTGAGATACCGTCCTCTAAATCCATCATTTTTTAAAACAGTCGCCGCAAACCATTTCAGCATGCGCCAAGCATGACCACACAATGCCAACGTCGCAAAAGTATTTAGTTTTGCTATACTTGCATTTCTTGCATCTTCCCCTTTGACCTAGTTGTGGATCTGCAACTATTCTTTGTTCTTAGGTTCCAGAGAGGTTAGAGACAAGCCTGCAGATTTCACGCGGGAGATTTGGCTGGGTTGCACGCATAGTCAAACGTGTTGTTATGAGACACTTTCCTAGACTTCTGAGGCATTATAACTGAAACGTTTGTGATTAATTTGAATAGAATGTAGCCATTGGGTGGTCTTAAATATTCAACGACTCAAAAAAAGGAAAAAAGCGACAGCAAGGTCACTCTCTTGTCCCTCCAGCAGCAGTATATTCAACACACTCGTAACATCAACGACATTTATGCCGCCATTTTTTTGTTTTAGTACGTTATTATACTTGGTTTTTTCTATTCGCCCCGGCTGAGTGGCCGAGCGGTTGTAGGCGCTACAGTCTGGAACCGAGCGACCGCTACGATCGCAGGTTCGAATCCTGCCTCTGGCATGGATGTGTGTGATGTCGTTAGGTTAGTTAGGTTTAAATAGTTCTAAGTTCTAGGGGACTGATGACCTCACAAGTTAAGTTGCATAGTGCTCAGAGCCATTTGAACCATTTTTTACTTTTCGCCACTGTCGCTGTCAATTTCATCATCATGATGCAATGACGAAATAAGCAGTACTTAACTGTTTCGTCTTGGCACATATTACATAAGTAATTCGACGTCGTCCTGGAATCCAAACATACCCGAGTACTCTTTTTGATTTTTTGGGGTGTAAACTCAACTGGAATTTGGGCTTTTTTAACTTGCCAACAAAATTAATATTATTTTCCTGCAGTACTTTTTTTACAATTGGATAAGAAGTAAATCAATTGTGCATTCTCAGGTTTCTTCGAGACCCTTTTACTGGATCTAAAAGAAGCAAAAGTCTTATTACTGACTTTTTACGGCTGTTGTGGTTGTGACCTGCATGGACGAACACATTTTTTACATAGTACATTTTAGAACAAGCCAGGATGAAAACGTTGATCCCATACTTGGTAGGTTTATTTGGGATATACATCCTGAACCTGCATCTTCCTCTGTATGGGAAGGGCATTTCGTCCAAAGGAAGGTTTCCTGAAGAAGCGAAATATGCATTGCAGTTGGATACGAACATATGAAGCAAGATTATCTCGTGGTTTCCTTTCTTCTCTCGTATGGATGTTGTCAAACCTGATACAAAGAGTCAAAAATCTGAATACTGTCAACGCCACATTTGCTCGAAATATTCGTATTCCGGTCCCACCTGTATTCCAAAAGTCTTCAGTATTTATTTTACCACCATGAGATGATCCCGTTAAGTAAAACAGGGCAAAATATGCCCTCAGGTCATAAAAATTTTGGATCAAGCCATGTATGTGGGTCACTTGTATATTTGTTTGGAAGTGAATACTTTGGTTGATTGAAGAATTAAACCAATCAGTGGATTGCTAAAAAGTAACTCGCATGATACGAACAGCAAATGTACTTGTGCATCCATCGTAGCTCGAATTCTTCCAGGCAAATGCATTGTAACTATATTGTGACGTCTTGTTAGAACGCTTTGTGGGAAGCAAGTTTTTCTCCATTTACTTGCTCAGTTTCTTCCTTTTACATGATTCAGTTACAGGAGTTGTACCTGAATCAACAACTGTAGGTGCACCGGTTTTGGCAGAAGACTGAACATCTTCCTCTTCACCGCCACATATTTCACTATTACTGTCATGATCACTGTCTAATTCGAAGTGTGGGTCTGCGTCTGACCCATCTACTTGGCACTCATCATCATATAAAATTCTGTAAATTTTACTATCTAAAAGATTTTCTCTTGCAATTCTGTATTGTACTCTATTGACGTTGAAACTTCCTGGCAGATTAAAACTGTGTGCCGGACCGAGACTCGAACTCGGGACCTTTGCCTTTCACGGGCAAGTGTTCTACCAACTGAGCTACCCAAGCGCGACTCACGCCCCGTCCTCACAGCTTTACTTCTGCAGTACCTCGTCTCCTACCTTGTAAACTTTACAGAAGCTCTCCTGCGAACCTTGCAGAACTAGCACTCCTGAAAGAAAGGATATTGTGTAGACATGGCTTAGCCACAGCCTAGAGGATGTTTCCAGAATGATATTTTCACTCTGCAGCGGAGTGTGCGCTGATATGAAACTTCCTGGCAGATTAAAACTGTGTGCTGGACCGGAACTCGGGACCTTTGCCTATCGCGGGCAAGTGCTCTACCAACTGAGCTACTAGGACATCACAAATAGTTCGCGAAGTAACTCAACGGTAGCCTACACCAAAATAAAAGTATGATCGCACTGGCAGAATTAAAAACGTAAACGGCCGGGCTGGGTCTGACAGAACTGTGCTCTTTTTGGAACACTGCCAAGATACGACTAAACAAAGCAAAACGTCATTCACGACGTGAACTCTTCCCTCTGACTTTTCTGGGAGCTGTCAGAGCGCTTGAGACAATTCTGCAACTACAGGAATATTAATTCAATGAAACAAGGAACTACTGGGTCTTACGGACCATCCCGGCCTTTCAAGGTTAAAATTAAGCATAAAATTCTGTCACCTGCTTCACAGTAAGTGAAGACCAACAGTCAATGACCATTTCATATATTGGTCTTAAGACTGTGAGAAAAGTATCTTGTAGCCGGCCGCTGGTGGCCGAGCGGTTCTGGCACTACAGTCTGGAACCGCGCGACCGCTACGGTCGCAGGTTCGAATCCTGCCTCGGGCATGGATGTGTGTGTTGTCCTTAGGTTAGTTAGGTTTAAGTAGTTCTAAGTTCTAGGGGACTTATGACTTCAGCAGTTGAGTCCCATAGTGCTCAGAGCCATTTTTTGAAAAGTATCTTGTATATAAATACTAAGTAAAGTTAAGAATCTAACATGCACGTTCAACTACCCGAATGTTCTCAGTTTTATTTTCAGTATTTTTAGATATCAAGTAAAATTCTGCTTTTAATTAAAATCTTTCTAGACACATGATTTGAGTACACGTTTCACTTTCTAGGTTGCTGAGCCTGCTGGTGAAATCAAGTTTTGCTTACTTATCAAGTTAAACTTTGCTGTAATTGAATTCTGTCTTAATATTTGTTTTCAGTCTCTGCCTTACTACTCAGATTGCTGACCTCGTATGTAAAGCCTTAAGCTTCTTAATTTTTCTATGCATGCTACCAGTGGAAAGCCTCGGAAAGTAAACAAAAATAAACTTTATATTTGGTGCATCCACGACTTGGGTTTAATCCCTCCAGTCCAGCAGCCCGTATCCTGCTTATCTAGCACACCAATTTCCATAAAATTTTGTAACGCCAATGAGAATAGCTGAGAAACTCCATTACTATTCACGACCTCCGTTTGCAATGCTGTTAAAAATTGTACATATTTTAAAGCTGTTACTTCCGCCTAGAATGGGGACTGTAGGGCTATGCTGCCTATCACTGTTTTCCCATCAGGCAGCAAGTTACAGTTTTCTTTGCAGGTGTTCGTCGCCTAATAAGAGCTAGTGGAGAATGGGACAGTTACATATCAGTGACAACCAGGAAATTCGAATCACCCTGACATAATCGTGTGATCTTTACGCATTTCTATGTTCCTAGTACATGAAAATGGGTCTCGGCCCGAAACAACTCATCGACTGCTTAAAAATCCAAAAATTGCAACTTTGGTCTGGTTAACAGAAGTTGCTGACCCACAGCTGGAAATTCGTTAAATATTGTTAAAAATTATCAAAAGTTATTAAGAAAATCCAATGGCGGTTATAAAAGAAAGATACTGATAGAGTACAATAATTGTTCCAATAGCACAAAACATAATTATACATAAAAAGCACAAATACGTAAAAAAGTAATCTGACAATGGAAACCTAACTGCAAGGGCCAGTATGCAATAGAAAAGAATACAGGAAAACAGAAACGAGTAACGTAAAAGCTACAACACCCATGATGTATGAGATTATGGTGGGGACACCAGTAGGGGGCCAATGGACAATCTCAATTTGAAACGATTGCACGATGCCTAATTACGAATAACGTCGCGATAAACTTGTAGAAAATTAATATCCTGTACACATGACTTAATGAGTCGAGAAATTTCCTATAACCTGAGGTTGCATACAGCTGCTACCCGTATCTGTAGAAAGCTCACCAAGATGGTCTCCTAATCAAAGACTGTCAGACATCTGCTTTGCCATATCCCGGAAGAGTCTCACCTACCACAACTGAACCGATCTACTGGAAGGCAGCGTGTTAGGGTGAGCCGAAGTATGCCTAGAGTTTATTAGCTCCGTTTGAGAAAAATTCGGAGACAACCTAAGTCGGCATGTTTACAAATTTCTATTGGTGATGGCGTCAGTGCGTAACTAAGCTCAAGCCCTGTGCGACAACGTTGTAAAGGTACTTAGTTGGTAGCGAGTGGGCGTTCTGGAGGGGTGTTTTTAACGAAGTAGCTGGATTCAACCTTTCCAAAAGCATGACGAGAAGTATGGGGAGGGGGCAAGGAGCGAAGCGAGAGGGCTTCTAATTTAGTGGTCGCTTTACAATTGAACACCAGTCGCTTCCTATTAGCCACCATCTTGTGGTTTTTTATCAAATAATTAATGGCTAATGCTATCGAACAGAAATTTGGGTGAACTCCTTTACCGGCAAAAGCTATTGGTACCTTTTCTTGCTCCTGTCGACGTAAATGAATATTTTAAATTCAGCTGTAAAAGACTGACACAGATAAAGTAATTATTATATTGAAAATTCAATTACATATTTGTCTTAATTATTATTGATTAACTGATGTGGTTCTTTACGTAAAGCTCTCGATATCTGAGGCCCTATACTTCGACTGCTCACAATACTTTCATTCCAGCAGTCTGAACAAGGGTAGAACCTTTTCTCGTTATAATTTGGGCTTCACCGCCATACGGAAGAACAGATGCATCCATCACGTTATAGCGTTTCTTGTGTCTCTTGGTTTATATCTCACTGTTTTGCTTAAATTGTCACAAACTGAAAGCTCTCTAATGTAATATCTACAGCCTTATGTCTGTTAAAAAGTAATTTAGCTTAACATGTTCCAAACTCTAATCATCCCTCAGAATTGAGTTTTAGTTTTATTTACTCCTATCTTAAATTTATAATTCTTTTCAGTCAAGTTTTATATTCAGTTTAGGGTTTAGGGTTGGTACCTTTTCTTGCTCCTGCCGAAGTAAATGAATATTTTAAATTCAGCTGTAAAAGACTCATACAGATAAAGTAATTATTATATCAAAAATTCAATTACATATTTGTCTTAATTATTGATTAACTGATGTTGAAGGGTTTAATTATGTAGTTTGTCCTCAGAATTTTCCATTTATACAGTGTCTCTGGCATTGAACAGTACATTGATATATTTATTCGTATTTATATGGACCTCTTCTGGAGATCTTCCTTTCCGTTTTCGTATGGCATCGTATACACAAATATGAAAGGAGTCAGCAATAAAGTACACCGTCAGGCACATTGAGTTACGAAAATTTTTTCCACCATATACAATATGATATCAGCTGAATTATGAAGACTCTTGATGCAATTTATTAATTGATTTGGATAGCAGTGTTTTGCTGTATTTTTTTCACATGCTCTCTTTATGCATGGTGCCGAATCACCTCTCAAATTCGGTGACACCCTCGAAGGATAGCTACTTAAATTCCATTCTATCTGTGTTATTTGTCAGACAGTGAATACATAATCGTTACATGACCTTTCTCTTCGGAAGTCGTTTTGTTATTTCAGGAGTAGCACTTAAATATTCGTATGAGTTATATTTATCTTTTCGCAGTAACACTAACTAGAGATGGGAAAAACAACCGCCCAGGAACGTCTCTGGATTCGTCTGCATTACTCTTTCACGGTCGGCGGGGCGCGGAAAAGTGTAGCAAAGGGAGGGCAGAGGCGCTGAGGACTTCCCCCAGGGGCCGATCCGGCGCGCTCCTCTGGGCACAGTGCCCGCGGATGGCGGCGCTCTCGTCGGCCAGCGCCCGCGGGACCTCCCTCGAGGCCGGGGAGGAAAACCCGGCTGCAGCACCTGCCAGCACCGGCGGACTGCGCTGCGCTGCACTGCACTGCGGCGCGAGCTGAGCTCCACAGCCAGGAGGTCGCGTCCGCCCCTCACCCATGAATAGGTAATGCTACTGAGGCGAAGCCGAGAGTGTTGGCTACTCATTTTGGGCACGCATTACACAACGCAGGCACTCACGACAGCTGTTTGCGTCCTCCGCGATTTCCCTTCCACGCGCACTAGGTCGTGGTTGAAGGCATACGGGCTGTTCAGAAATGGTCTCACATATTCCTGAAAGAGGTAATGTTAGCCTAAACTAGAAGTTCCTATCATGTTATGTCCAGAAACCAATACCAGTTACGATGTGGACCAATTTGTCCTGTCATTCTCGTGTATACGTAGTACAGAAGTGGACATTATAGGTAGAACTGCATGTGGTTGCCACGCTGACAAACCCTTCAGCTCTTCTTCCGCAATGAATCGACCTCTCTTTGAAATACACTTGGCTCTATTCGGATTGTGTTAAGTGCATTTGTCACACGCTCCTATAACGCCTGCGCATTGCCATTGGTTTGGGCATACACCAGTGCCTTTAAATCTTCCCGTAGCCAAACCGCAAAGAGGTCGAGCGAAAGGGAAGGTAATGCTACCTGCTGGACAAGTCTACATCTACATCTACACCTACACGATTACTCTGCAATTCACATTTAAGTGCTTGGCAGAGGGTTCATCGAACCACAGTCATACTATCTCCCTACCATACCACTCCCAAACAACACGCGGGAAAAACGAACTCCTAAACCTTTCTGTTCGAGCTCTGATTTCTCTTATTTTATTTTGATGACCATTCCTACCTATGTAGGTTGGGCTCAACAAAATATTTTCGCATTCGGAAGAGAAAGTTGGTGACTGAAATTTCGTAAATAGATCTCGCCGCGATGAAAAACGTCTTTGCTTTAATGACTTCCATCCCAACTCGCGTATCGTATCTGCCACACTCTCTCCCCTATTACGTGATAATAGAAAACCAGCTGCCCCTTTCTGCACCCTTTCGATGTCCTTCGTCAATCCCACCTGGTAATGATCCCACACCGTGCAGCAATATTCTAACAGAGGACGAACGAGTGTAGTGTAAGCTGTCTCTTTAGTGGACTAGTTGCATCTTCTAAGTGTCCTGCCAATGAAACGCAACCTTTGGCTCGCCTTCCCCACAATATTGTCTATGTGGTCTTTCTAACTGAAGTTATTCGTAATTTTTACACCCAGGTACTTAGTTGAATTGACAGCCTTGAGAATTGTATTATTTATCGAGTAATCGAATTCCAACGGATTTCTTTTGGAACTCATGTGGATCGCCTCACACACACTTTTCGTTATTTAGCGCATCGCCAATTACACGTCGCTATGAGAGACTGTCGGACAAGCAGTAGAAATGGGGGGGGGGGGGGGGGAAATGGGAGAAGTGTCCCGTCGTGTGCAAACGACAGTCAAATGGTTCAAATGACTCTGAGCACTATGGCACTTAACATCTCAGGTCATCAGTCGCCTAGAACTTAGAACTACTTAAACCTAACTAACCTAAGGACATCACACACATCCGTGCCCGAGGCAGGATTCGAACCTGCGCACGTAGCGGTCGCGCGGTTCCAGACTGAAGCGCCTAGAACCGCTCGGCCACCAACGGCCGGCAAACGACAGTCAGTGTCTCTGCTGTGCGTACTGTAATACCTTCGGTACACACACCATCAGATTATTTGACTTGTCGCTCTAACGAAGTAGGCAAGTGTCAGCAATATATCTCGTGGTCTTATCGTGGCGTGTGTATCTTCTGCCGTTAGGTCAGACGATAGAAATGCCACTTACATGCTTAGAGTAGCAGATTGACGGTGGCCAACTTTAAACAGAGCTTGATTAATTGTCACACACATTTATTAAAATAATAACAATTATAAACCTTACTTAACTTGATTCTGGATGCTATTTACAATTAACAATCTGAAGTTTCTTTGCTCTTGGTACGTTAATCTTATTCTCACGTATCTCTGATACTTGACAAAGTGTCTATACATTTCTCTTCATGGCTATGTACAGGAATAAGGTAATCTTATTAGGCGCAGACTGAAACTTGACTATAGACTGGTACACACTAATGCAGACTGGTACAGACTGGTGCAGACAAATGCAGACTGACCTATCAGAGGTCTGTACATTCGTTGTAATACCTCGCGCGTTCATGTATCACTGCACGAGTGTGATCCGCGAGGAGAAAAGGTTCTACGTAAGCAGCAATCTCATTGGCTGCGTTACATATTAATACGCGGAGCGCTGGAAGCAGAATTTGGTCCGTCTTTATGGCAGTGCCATCTCGTAGTGCGGAGACGTACGAGCGCTGTGCCTGCACTGTTGTGCTTAGCGGGGCACGCTCTAGTGGGAAAGTTGTGTATGCGCTGACTACGCGGAACTATGTACACAACAGTGTCTTTTCATTGTCTTTCTGCAGCGGTAACGTCATCTATTTAGCGACGGTAATTTTTCGTACAGAAATCGATCATACACGGTACCCTGTTAACCTACTTGGTAAAGTGTATGGCCCTTTGAGGCTGTTACCGACAGTTCCTGCCCGTACATTGTTACAGCAGTGATCCTGATAACTCATCCCCACGACTGCTAGAGGATCTGCATTTTCCCGCACGTTCCTGTTGTGGTAGTTCACAATGAACTGCAACAATAAGACGGCCTACACATACTAATACAGTACTCGTCACAAGTGGAACGTACAATTTTTCAACGGCTGTTAGTTTTCAGACGTATAATTATAGGAAATTTTAATTTAGTTTAGGAATATGTGACACTTTTATTTAAAGACCCAGAGTTTCTCTGATTAACGCTTTGTTTCCTAATGTCGGAAACAGCATGAGAGGCTATGAATACTTAGATAGCAGTGCCCTGCAACCAGGGAGCAACCTAATCCGTTTCTGCAATCATTATGTCTATAAAATCAATACCAATTCAAAAGCACAGAATCAGGAATGGAGAATAACTGGAAGTAGATAAGTTATCGGTCTCAGTGCTAAATAAAGTGAACAGTGCCAAATCCTTCCGCTACGAGATCCATAACACAAATGACGCGTGGACAAGCGAAAAAATTTCAGATTGCTGAGTTTGTTTGAGCCTGAAAATTATATCTGAGTCTTCATAGCCATTAATGATGCCTTCAGTGTCAGGAGATGGAACGTTAGGCCGAGAAATATGCCTCGGTCCGAGACCTAATGCCAATTAAAGACAAACCACCAATGACGACAACATTATACGTTATTTACTATAGGATTATTCCACTGCCGAACGATCGTCAGAAATAGTCCCATTCATTGAGTACCTAACCTGGACCTAATCGTAGGAACTGCAGGTATCAGACAGACACACTGAACGTGGAACCAACATGTGTTGTCCACTGAAGTAGGATCTGTACTACAAACCATCCTACGACAGATACTTGGGTACAGATGATAGTAATAGCGGAAATAGGGAATATACAGCAGGGCACAGCAGGGCATTTCGTAGCAGAGTTTTTTGTTCTTTTTAGTAATCAGTCTTCTGATTGGTTTGATGCGAACCACCATGATATCCTCTCCTGTACCAACCTTTTCATCTACGTCATCAATTATCTGTAGAATGTATTCCCATCTTTTTCTTCTTCTAAAGTGTTACCCTCTGCAGTTCACTCTAGTTCCATATAGTTTCTTCCCTGATGATGTAACACGTGTCCTGTTATCTTGTCACTTCTTCTCATTAGAGTACGCCATGTATTTCATTCCTTGCCGATTGGGCACAGAACCTACTCATTCCTTAACTTATCAGTCAACATAATTTTCAACATTGTTGGGTAGCATCACATCTCAAACGACTCAATCCTCTTCTGTTTCCATCTTTCACTACCGTACAATGCTGAGCTCCAGACATTCATTATCAGATATTTGTCCCTCAAATTGAGGCTTATGTTTGATAGTAGTATACTCCTTTTGGCCAAGAACTCCCTATTTTCCAATAATAGTCTGCGTTTTATTCTCTACTTGTTCCGTCCGTCATGGGTTTTTTGCTGCTAGCTAGAAAAATTCCTTACCTTCGTCTACTCCGTGATCCCGTAGTATGATATTCTTCATCCTACTCACCGAGCAACGTGGAATAGCGGAATAACGACGACAGTGTGAAGCAGAGAGGAATGCCCTGGCTTGATTGCACTGCACAGTACTTGAATCCGTATTGGAAGCAGCACGCGAACTGGAAGTGGCCTGATGCGATCCGCTGTCTTCTCTTCCAGGGGATGAAGGAGGAATTCGCCTGCTGGAGGCTATGCCAGGCATTATGTAGCCAGCAGGCAGAAGTACGTTTCCGTCAACGTTACATGCAGATGGTGTTTGTTCTTCGCTATCGGCGTTTTCCGGTTTCCTGGCTCGCGCTCCACTCAGAAGCGCAACTGGTACTCCGTCACCCCTCCCCCCACCTCCCCATCGCAGCAGGTGGAGCCTGGAACAAACAGTATATTAACATACTGTTTGTATACAGCATAGTGACATGTAATGCTCTTCTTGTATGAATAGAGAATCGCTGGAGGGGAGTCACTTGTCTGCGTCGGGAACGCAATTCCGCACAGTAGAAACGTCGGGCCGGCAGCGGATTAATGCGGCGTACTGCCGAAATACAACACTATCAGGCCAAATTCTCCCTCTCACAGAAACCTTCAATGTACTATTTACATCTGTCCGCTCTTTGCAGTCTTAATGTTACTGCAGCTGCTTTTACATTCTCCGAAGGCTGTTTTGATTTGTCTGTATGCTGAGTCAGTCCTTCCGACAGTCACTATTTTCTTTTTCGATTTGTTGACTTTTTCAAGTAGCCATTTCGCCCTACCTTCCCTGCACTTCTGATTTATTTCATTCCTAAATGACTAGTATTTCTGTATTCCTGAATTTCCCTGATCAATTTTGTACTTCCTCCTTCCGTCCTTTAATGTATACCTCCTTAGCTGACATGTCAGCGCGTGTGATTGTCATGCCACGGGCCCGGTTTCGATTCCCTTCCAGGTCAGAGAGCTTCTCCCTCGAGGACGGGCTGTCGTTTCGCCCGCATCGTCGTTTCATCGTCACCGGCTCGCAAGTCGTCCAGTGTGGCGTCAATTGAAAAGAAGTGCACATCGGCGGCCGAGCTTCCACAGGTGGGGACTCCGGCCATCAATAGCTCGGAGGAGGCGAGTATACCGCTTACGTTCCACTATGCGATTCTGAAAATGTGGTGTACTTGCCATTGACAGCGCTGCAGTCGGCGTCCGGCAACAGTTTTGTAGCACATTGAGAGATTTCGACAGAGAATAATAAACGCAACTACAGGGAAAGATGGGTAATGTATAATATTTACAAGAACAAGAGGGAGCAATAGGAGTGGGAGACCAGGAACGAAGTGCTCGGGTTAAGGACGGTGTGGACATAGGTGCAGTCTTTCGTCCCTACTGTTCAATTTATATTTAGAAAAAGTAGTGACGAAGTAAGATTCAAGTATGAAACTAAAATTAGGGTGAAAGGATATCAGTAAGACACACTGATGACTTTGCTATCGTCAGTGAAAGTGAAGAAGAATTAAAGACTATGTTGAATGGAATAAACAGTCCAATGAGTACGGAATATGGACTAAGAATAAATCGAAGAAAGACAAAAGTAATGGGAAGTGGCATAAATTACAACAGTGAGAATAATAATTTAAGAATTTGGGACCACGCGGTAGACAAAGTTAAGCAATTCTGCTACCTAGGCAGGTAGAAGCAAGGAGGACATAAAAAAAAGACTAGAATTGGCAAAAAGAGCACTCCTGGCGAATAGAAATCTACTAGTATCAAACACAGGACTTCGAGGAAGTCATTTCTGAGAATGTGCCTTTGGAGCCCAGCATTGTATGGTAGTAAATCACTAACGCTGGAAAACCGGAACAGAAGAGAATTCAAGCATTTGAGATGTGGTGCTACCGACGAACGTTGAAAATTAAGTGGACTGATAAGGTGAAGAATGATGAGGTTCTCCTCACAATCTGCGAGGAAAGGAATTTATGCAAAACACAGACAAGAAGATGAGACGGGATGACAGGACAACTGTTAAGACGTCAGAGAATAACTTCTTCATACTAGAGGAGCTGAAGAGTGTGATAGCTGTTGGGGAAGACAGAGACTGGAATACATTCACCAAATTATTCAGATGATGATGTTTGGTTTGTGGTGCAGTCAGCTGCGACCAAATAATTCAAGACGTAGACAAGAAGTGCTACTATGAGATGGAAACAATGACACTAATAAACAGTTACGTGGTCCCCAAGTCCGTAAATATCAGTTTAAGCGCTGCTACTTCATGCTGGTGAGCCGGCCGGAGTGGCCGAGCGGTTCTAGGCGCTTCACTCTGTAACTGCGCGACCGCTACGGTGCAGGTTCGAATCCTGTCTCGGGCAAGGATGTGTGTGATGTCCTTAGGTTAGTTAGGTTTAAGTAGTTCTAAGTTCTAGGGCACTGATGACCTCAGAAGTTAAAGTCCCATAGTGCTAAGAGCCATTTCAACCATTTGCATGCTGGTAAGGCAATGAATCTAGTCGCATGGGATGACGTGAGTCGCGCAGCAGTACTAACAGTCTATGAAACCGGGCACGAGACACTGTAGATTACAGTGGGATTTAAGGCTTAACCATGTGTAACAAGGAAAAAAATTAGTTAGTTATTATAAATAAGAGTTCCACTTATTACGACGAGACGCTATATTTGTGCGCCCTATGATAAATAAATTTAACGTGGAAGAAAAAAAAAGTAGGCTTGCTGTAATAGCTGCGTCACTTACATTTTCGTCACTCACGGTTCGTTATCAATGGAAATTGTTCGAAATCTGAAGAGAAACATGGCTTATCTCCAAAGCAGATATCTCTGTTTTGCACATCAGCTACTGAAAAGGAAACACAGTTTAGGAACTTTAAATTTTCAGGAGTCGCTATAAAATATTCTAAACCCTGTGCAAACTACGTTGGGGGTGAGACTGGAAATCAGTTCGGCGCCTGTGAGATACCTCGTCGCTTCTAAGGTGCACAGGCATCAGCTTTACATGTGTGATCCCCCAAAGAGCTACTCGCGGCGACTTTAATGTTTCGTAGACGTGCCACTAGGGATTAATTACACAGAAACTCGCGTTCCTACCCGGAGTTTCAAGGCTCCACAGAGCGTTTCAAGTGGGTGAGGAAGTTGTTTAGCAACTGCTGTAAGCAGTGCAAGGTCCTTGTTGGTGCGTTGCACCACTGTAAAGCAGTCTACAGCCTGCAGCTTTGCATAATATGTACATCACGTTTAAAGTCGGTCACTGGTTCTTGACCATTATAACGACTAAATATCTATGGTTGATTTTGGTCGGAAGACCTTTTGCACGATAACAGGGAGACTCCGTAGCCACGAGCTTCCTATTCAGTAAATGAAGTGCTTAACCCTGTCTACAGTCCCCTAAATTCTAATTAGTGTAAAGTCCCTAAAACATTAAATATATTTAACCCCGGGAAATAGCACCAAGAAAACGAGCAACGGAAATTTAACTAACGGACTTCATTTCCACCAACCAGGGATTGAATTCAAATGCTCGATAGTATCTTTTCCTTACAAGAGGCATGAGACTAGTGGTCACAGGACGAAGGCTGGTGTGCTGGTATGCACTTGGGCGTAAAGTTTAACGTACTAGATTGACGTTTACAGGACATTTATTCACACACTGCAGCGTACTTTTTTTTCTTGTTGTTTAGGGCGCTCAACTACTAAGGTCATCAGCGCCCAGCCACAAACGTTAGTGCACAAATACCGTAGAAAAAGGCAAGGGGACAACATCAGAAAGTACTTACAAAGACGCAGATAAATAAAATAAAAGAGTTAGATCTCTTTGGACAAGTCCGTCAGTGTAATAAAACTAAGGACACGAGCAGCTGCTCGAGCGTCATCAGCTAAAATTTCCTGTCAGGTAGACGGCAGACACAGGACAACACGAGAGTGAATAAAATGGGACAGGGCAATAAAACATGGCGCACCGTCAATGGGTGACCACAGGGGCACTGCTGGGCGGGGTCTCCGGTCAACAGGTAGCGGTGGCTAAATCGGCACTGCCCAATCCGCAACCTGGCCAAAATGACCTCCTCTCGCTGGGAAGAGCGTGAGGAAGTCGTCCAAGCCGTCGGGATCTGTTTGATGAACCTAAGTTTATTTTCATAGAGAGAGGACCAAGCCTCATGCCACAATGATGAAACGCGCCGACAAAGAACTCCACTAACATCAGTTGATGGGACACAAAAGGAAGCTGTCCGAGGCAGGAGGACAGCAGCCTTGGCCGCAGCATCAGCAGCTTCATTCCCAGGCACACCAATGTGGCCAGGAATACACAAAAAAGGACACGAGCGCCGGTATCAGCTAGCGACTGAAAGGACCTTTGAATTCGTTGCACGAGAGGGTGGTCCGAATATGGGTCACGGAGACTCTGAATGGCGCACAAAGAATCAGAGCAGATGGCATAGGGAGAATGACGATGGCGGCGGATATACTGAACAGCCTGATAGAGAGCAAAAAGCTCAGCTGTAAAGCTTGAACACTGGCCAAGGAGCCGGGATTGAAAAGTATCATCTCCAACGACAAAGGCACATTCGACGCCAGCAGCAGTCTTGGAGCCATCTGTGTAAATAAAGACGTCACTAGCGAACCTCGAACGAAGTTCGATAAATCCCGAGCGGTAGATCGAATCAGCGGTCCTCTCCTTTGGGAGTGAGCTGAGTTCAAGGTGAACGCGAAACTGAGCCTGGAGCCAAGGTGGCGTCGGGCTCTCACCCACTCGGAAAGTCGTAGGAAGGGTAAAATCAAGTTGCCGAAGCAGGCGACGAAAGCGAACTCCAAGAGGTAACAGGGCAGAGACATACAGAGTTATCAAAGAAGGAGAAATATGACGGGTGGTAGGGCATTGATATCAGCCGGCAGGCATACCGACAAAGCAACATATCGCGCTGTTAGTTTAGCGGTAATTCGGCAGCTTCGGCGTACAGACTCTTAACAGGGCTGGTATAGAATGCTCCAGTCGCCAGACGTAGCCCCCGATGGTGGATAGAGTTTAGACGGCGTAACATGGACGGCCAGGCAGTAGAGCAGACAAAGCTCCCATAATCCAGCTTTGATCGGGCAATTGACCGATATAAGCAAAGTAAGACCATTCGATCTGCTCCCCATGACCTACCGCTGAGAACACGGAGGACATTTAGGGAACAGGTACAACGAGCAGCCAAGTAACACACATGTGGAGACCAGCAAAGTTTCCTATCAAATGTAAGACCTAAAAATTTTGTTGTCTCCACGAATGGCGGAGCAACGGGACCGAGATGTAAGGATGGTGGAAGAAACTGTTTGTAACGCCAGAAGTTCATACAGTCCGTTTTCTCACCAGAAAACCGGAGGCCATTAGTGACACCCCAGGAGTACAGACGGTCTAGACAACACTGAAGACAGCGTTCCAGGAGACATCTTCTCTGAGCACTGCAGTAGAGCGTAAAGTCGTTCATGGAAAGGGAGCCTGAAACGTCAGCTGGAACGCAATCCATTATTGGATTGATAGCTATGGCAAAAAGGGCCATGCTCAAAACGGAGCCCTGAGGCACCCCATTCTCCTGGCAAAAGGCATCTGACAAATCAGAACCCACACGTACCCTGAACATTCGATCCATTAAAAATGCATTAATAAAAAGAGGGAGGCGACTGCGAAGGACCCCAATTGCGCATGGTGCGGAGAATGCCCGCCCTCCAACAGGTGTCGTAAGACCTCTCCAAATCGAAGAACACATTCACCGTCTGGCGCTTATGCAAAAAGTTGTTCATAATGTAAGTCGCAAGGTAACTAGGTGATCAACAGCAGAGCGGCGCCTACGAAAGCCACATTGGACATTGGTAAGGAGTCGTCGAGATTCAAGGAGCCAAACCAATCGAGAATTTACCATGCGCTCAATCACGTTGCAGACGCAGCTGGTAAGGGAGATGGGGCAATAACTGGAAGGAAGGTGTTTGTCCTTTCCTGGTTGGGGTATGGGAATAATTGCTTCACGCCAGCGTATGGGAACATGACCTTCAGTCCAGATGCGATTATAGGCGCGAAGAAGAAAGCCTTTACCTGCAGGAGAAAGGTTCTTCAGCATCTGAATATGGATACCACCGGGCCCCGGAGCAGAGGATCGGGACCGGGCGAGTGCACTTTCGAGTTCCCGCACGGTGAAGATGGCATTGTAACGTTCACGGTTCAAAGACTGGAAAGAAGGTGGCCGTGCCTCCTCCGCTTGTTTCCGGGGGAGGAAGGCAGGGTGGTAATGGGCAGAGCTCGATACCTTTGCGAAAAAGCGGCCGAAGGCATTAGAGACATCCTCAGGATCCACAAGGTCTTCAATCGCTACAGTCAGGCCAGAAATCGGGGAGTGGACCTTGGTGCGAGATAGCCAGCGCAGGCCAGCCCAAACAACCGAAGACGGATTAAAACTGTTTAATGAGCTGGTGAAAGCCACCCAGCAAGCATTTTTGCTTTCTTTGATAACACGACGACATTGTGCACGAGTCGTTTGTAACCGATACAGTTCACCATTGTAGGGTGGCGTTGGAAGGTGTGTAAGGCACGTCGCCGAGCACGAATAGCGTCGCTGCATGCTGTAGTCCACCAGGGAACTGGGACTCGACGTGGAGAAGAGGAAGTACGAGGGATGGAATATTCAGCAGCAGTGAGAATAACGTCCGTAAGGTATGCGACCTGACTATCGCAGCTGGAGAAGTTTTGAACATGGAAGGTTTCCAGGGAGGTGAAAAGCCCCCAGTCGGCTTTGGAGATGTTCCAGCTAGTGGAACGTGGAGAAGGTGTGTGATGCAGGAGATGGATTACGCAGGGGAAATGGTCACTCGAGTATGTGTCAGACTGAGCATACCACTCGAACCGACGTGCAAGTTGGATACTGTATAATGAGAGGTCCAGATGGGATTAGGTATGCGTTGCGTCCGAAAAGGAGGAAGGTGCACCGGTATTTAGGCAGACTAGGTTGAGGTGGTTGAAAAGGTCTGCCAAGAGGGAGCTCTCGGGGAGGATGCTGGAGAGCCCCAAATGGGATAGTGGGCATTAAAGTCTCCAATCACCAAAAATGGTGTAGGAAGCTGAGAAATCGGTTGTTTCATGTCTGCCTTAGTAAAGGCAGACGATGGTGGAGTGTAAACAGTACAAATGGAAAATGTGAAAGTCGAGAGAGTAATTCGGACAGCAACTGCCTGCAGATCTGTGTGCAATGTGATTGGATCGTAGTAGACATCGTCCCGAACCAGCAACATGACCCTTCCATGAGCCGGAATACCTGCCACAGGGGGTAGGTTAAAACGCACGGAGGTATAGTGTGCCAGGTCAATACGATCGCATGCGTTTAACTTCGATTCTTGGAGACTTACGACAAGCGGGCAGTGCATTCGAAGGAGCAATTTTAGTTCCTCGCGGTTGGACCTAACACCGCGAATATTCCATTCAAGAAGTGCCATTATGAAAACGAAAAGAAAAAAAAAAAAGAAACAAGGAAGGTACCTCGATGGCCGCTGAGGGCCTGGCTTCGAGGGCGCACTGATGAGTGAGTCATGGTCCATCAGCTCAACAGTTACGTCTGCCACCTTCCTGAGCTGGCCAGGAGGGGCGGCTTCCTCCGCCGGTGAGATGCCAGATGGTCGGTTACCAGCGGTGCGGCCTGGCGAAACTGAAGATGGCCGGGGACGGCAACCGCTGGGTGGCGCAGGAAGAGAAACGCGCCTCGGCGGAGATGGAGAACCCTTTTTTTCTACGAGCCTTCTTTGAAGAATAACGTTTCGTCGAAAGAACGGTTGATGACAGTGAAGTTTGTGTAAGCAAGAAGTCCAGAATGAGATTTTCACTCTACAGCGGAGTGTGCGCTGATATGAAACTTCCTGGCAGATTAAAACTGTGTGCCGGACCGAGACTCGAATTCGGGACCTTTGCCTTTCGCGGGCAAGCGCTCTACCAGGTAGGAGGCGAGATACTGGCAGAAGTAAAGCTGTGGGGACGGGGCGTGAGTCGTACTTGGGTAGCTCAGTTGGTAGAGCGCTTGCCCCTCGAAAGGCAAAGGTCCCGAGTTCGATTCTCGGTCCGGCACACAGTTTTAATCAGCCAGGAAGTTTCATACGCAAGAAATCTTCGCGTGTCGGTTCTTTTTTGAAGGTCCGAGCATCTGATTAGAGGTCCTCGTCTTAGCAGTAGCAGATGATGATGTTCGAGCCTTACGGTTGGTGGGAGGAAGAGGAGACGTTGATCGGGAGATCTTAGCACTGGCCGATCGGACGACCGAATCGCTAAATGTTAGATCGCATGTCTGTGTAGCTCCCTCCCTCGTAGGCAGAGGCGAGAACGGTTCTGTATTTACCGGCCGGAAGCACAGGGTACTTTCTGCCACTGAACAACTTGCGAGCAGCCGAGGTTGACACCTTCTCCTTCACTCGAATTTCCTGTATACTTTACTCATCTTTGTAGACGGGGCAGTCGCGAGAGGAGGCAGCATGGTCGCCCATACAGTTGATGCAATGAGGGGACGGAGGTGGACAGTCACCCTCATGGGCGTCCCTGCCGCAGATAACGCATTTAGCCGCACTTGAACAAGACTGCCGTGTATGGTTAATCCGCTACCATTGGTAACACCTTGTAGGGCTGGGTACATACGGTCGAACAGAAATGATCTCATAACCCGCTTTAATTCGTGAAGGCAATTGCACATTGCCGAATGTCACGAATGTAGTTCGGGTCGGTATGAGGTCCTTGTCGACCCTTTTCACGACCCGATGGACGGCCATCACTCCCTGATCAGACAGGAAAGACAGAATCTCCTCATCAGTTAGTCCGTCGAATGATCTGGTATACACCACGCCACGCGATGAATTCAAGGTGCGGTTTGCCTCCACCAGTACAGGAAGTGTGTGTAAAAGAGCGGCTCTAAGTAATTTTTGGGTCTGAAAGGCGATGTCTCCAACAGCAAGGTACCGTTGCGCAACCGTGTACAAGATTTCACTGGTCCTGCAATCGCATATACACCCTCCTGTATGACTAAAGGGTTGACTGTTGAGAAATCGTGACCGTCAGATCTTGTGACAACAAGAAACTTCGGTGCTGGTGGTAGAATTTTCGGAACCGGAGTAGCTTTCTTTTTTGGGCAGAAGACAGGGAAGAAGAAGAAGAGAAATCCATTGTGGATTAATCCCCCATGGTTGCCAGCGTCTCCGATGGCGCGTTGTCCACACCTCAGGTCACACCTCCCGAGGAACGGACGGAGGGACCAATCGGCACGTTCGGAAGGTATCAGCTCAGGCAATCACCCCTCCCTGGGCCTGGTCTTTACCAGGGGGTACGTGCGTGCCTTACTTATCTACCAAGGGCAGGGAATTACGCGTTACCCCGTCACCGGCTACGCGTGCGAACGCGTGGATCGGCCTTCAGACACGCACAGGGAGGAAAGAAGAGAGGAAAGAGATAGAGGGATAGAAGAAAGAATCTCAAACGCCGAAGCGGAGAATAAGACACGGAAAAGAAGGCAAGGAGAATAGGGCAAGGAAAACGAAGCAGAGATAGGAGTAAGGGCATGAAAGCAAAGATAAGAGTAAACGTAGGGAAAGGCCTATAGAGGAAGAAAGTGTGAGGATGGAGAAAAACAAAGGAAACAGGATCCTGGAGTTTTCAAACGTCTGTCTCCGGACGAAGACTCGATGCATTACTCCCAATAAGAGGGAGTGTGAAGGGGCGGCAAGGGGTGGGGGGGGAGGATTAAGGTCGAGTAGGGATGGTGAAGAGGGGTAGAGCAGCCCAGAAAGGAAGGAGAACTGCACTAGCTCGGGGCCCCGTGCTCGCCACGCACGTATCCACAAAAGAGTTGTGGACCCCCTGGGGGGAGTGTACTCCTTAATTTCATTAAAAATTTAACTCCTATAAAATCTTAATATTTTGGTTCTGTGGTAGCAAACTCTATTAATCATCATTATTGATCAGCAATTAGGCTCGGTCAGGGACGCAACATGGAAGCACATGTGCTTGCATGCATAAACTCAAACATTCAAAGAATGACCAAAGATAATATTCAACATTTTTTAGCAAAAGTGGAGACGTCAAAAGTTGCTTGTACCTCGCAGTGGAAAGAGGCACGGAATCGGGTCGCAATTATAGTGCATGAAGTACATCAAGACCGAATAAAGAATAAGTACTACCCCATCTGTATGCGGTTAACTAAGAGAAACTTATTAGTCGTGAGAAAGCCATAACGCTTCTAACAAACGACTTTACAGTAACACGAAGTTCCTAACTCGAAAAATCGGCGCTAACTCTCATGCAAACTCACGAAGTGCGCACTGGGACGGTATGTCACAAACACTTACCATGAAAATAAATCGCACTTATTTTCTGATCCCAAGGTGATCTTTCTCCTTGGCATGGAAAAAGTATGAGAAGAGACAGTCAGAGAAACGACACTCTGCAGAACTTGTTAAAACCACGGAATTATGTGAAAGGTGCACCGAGTTACGCCATTGATTGTACCTGTGAAATTCATGTGGTATACTTAGACATTGCGAGAGATACGTAGGAAACACGTTCAGAAGTCCTTCCTGGTCTCTAGATAACGATAAAAATTTGTGAATTTGCAGGAGATGCGTTCTAATCGCAAAGCATGCATTTGGCGTGGTTGACAACCATCTCTGTATAAAGTGTAGTAGAATTTAATTCATACTTCACATTCGTTTCAATCTTAATATGCTGCATAGAATAACAACACGAGTAGAGCTGCTGCGGATATCAAATGCCGCCGTGAGGTACAAAGAATCAGTGCATCTCTTGAAATAATCGTACAAATGGAAAACGTTGGTATGTCAGGCACTGGTCTGATTCACTAGACTGATGAATTTACATTTCTGTTTCATCTTCATAGCGTAACGAAACCGAGCAGTGAAAGAACCACGACATGAGGTAAACTAATTTCGGCACTTTACGGACGAAGCGGCTCTCTTGTTAACATACAACTTAATCAGGTAGTTGACTGGCAGAAATATTATTCGTTTAGCGTCGACCAATGGGTCACTCACCTTTGAGAATACGCACAACAGTGTCTGCTAGATTCTGCGAAGCGTTCAGAGTTGATGGATGTCGGAAGCTTCCATCCCACTACTTCTCATCGGAAAAATTCGCTTTCTGCGTCTCTAAAGCAACTGTATCTTTGTCCACAATATTTCTTCTTGCACATCTCAGATAAGACGTCGTTTTACGTGTCCCCGTTCTAAATTTACTCTTTCTCTTATACTGATATTGGATATTCTGTCTGTTTCCTGAGTTGCCCGTACTAGTCGCAGGCCACCTCTGTCGTCGTGCTTATAAAACATACACTGAAGACAGACGTTGACCCGCCATCCTGATTTAGGTTTCCCGTGATTTCCCTAAATCGCTCCACGCAAATGCCGCGATGGTTCCTTTGAAAGGGAACGGCCGATTTCCTTCCCTCATCTGATGAGACCGATGACCTCGCTGTTTGGTCTCTTCCCCCAACCCAACAAACGTTGATGGTGTAGAGACAGCAACCAGTCACAAATTTATTTTAAGTTCCTTTATTCAAAAGGTACCAATACCAGCTTCTAAACATTACAATTAATCGTCAGACTGCTTTCATGCTTCCATTAGAACACATGGTAAGTTTTTTTATGGTTTAGTTGTCCTAAAATATAAATAATACATAATTATAAGCACAATTAGTTGCTTATTATTACATTGCAGTTACACAGTTAATATTTGCAATATCAAGCACGTAGAATATTGTTAGATTCACTCGTAGAACAGAATATACGCGTACATTTCCACACGTTCCTTCATTTTCAATTTTTACATTACTAACACTGCAAATAAACCGAAATAATGCTCAGTACATTGTATTTATTAATATTTTCGTAAGACGTATGAACAAGACGACAAAAATTTGGGATTGCAAAAAAATTTCCCTGAAGAAATTGTGCCGCATACACGAGAACTTCGTATACAAAATTGCATACTTACGTACGCGTGCTCAAATGATATTCACTGTAAAACAGGGGAAGCAGTAATTCCCTCGGCATCTAAGAAACTCCGCCGCTTTACTATTACATGACTGTTTTAAAGTCTCTACAGAGAAGGAAATCTGATTTACGTTCATGAAAGTTTCAGACTCATCACACAGTTTGGCAGCAAATCGTGCTTCGGTCAGTTTTTTGCCAGATATTGGCGATAATAGCTGCTTATGCACAATATAATGTATTTTGATTCAGTCTTCTCGAAGGCCAAAATAAATATAAAAGAACCCCTGGACGCTTTAATTGCAATCCGTTTTTCAAATCTAAATGCAGAGTTCTGTAAATACAATCCTTACTTGGAAATTTATTTGCACACCGAAATTTCCCTTTGCCTTTCCTTTTCATTCCTTTTATGGAACAGTAATAAATGCAATATACTGAGCATTATTTCGGTTTATTTCCAGTATACATGTTGTAAATAATGAAAAAGGTTCCTGCATATATACCTACTCCGTCTGAACAGGCATCGGAAGGCCCCTATGGTACCGAACGACCGCCATGTCATTCTCAGCCCTTAGGCGTCACTGGATGCGGATATGAAGAACCATGTGAGAAGCAGACCGCTCTCCCGGCCGTTGTCAGTTTTCATAACCTGAGTCGTGTAACGTCTCTTAGCAAAAGACATATTATGTAATAAAGAGAAAACATTGTGTGTCATGTTTTGTTCTTGTATAAAATTATGTACTTTTTTTTATTTATTTTAGATAATATCTGTGTCGGCGAGTACTGAAACCGCCACAGACGATAAATATCAAACAAAGATGAGAATATGTGACTAGTATAAATAATACAGAACGAACATTAATTTCTCTGTCGTCTTCTTGGAGTTACGTGAGTAGGATAGCCTGTGACGTTATATTGTACGCTAGCGTAGCATTCTTTTGTCAAGTTTCTAAGAGGGACGCCAGTGAGTAGGGTTTTGGAAAGGTATGTAATCAATCAAATTGTTTAAATGTTTTAAATAGAGTTACTTAGTGGAACCTTGCATTATGATTTGTAATAAGCTTGCCTGGTATTTTATCCCATCCCTATGAGACATTTTCAGTTATTTAAATATTATTCGTGGTGCAGAGCTGCGCTACGAACGAACGAGCCGTTGCCGCGGCGCATTCAAATTGCATTAAATGAAATCTATCATACCGCAAAGAAGCGGGCAGGTAATAGTGAAGTAAAATTATTTCTTTCAGCTTTTGGAGTTGCAGAGCAGAGCAGCAGATTTTATGATGTGTTTTACAGGTTGATGCGGGCTGCTGATAATATATTACTAACAGTACAAAAAGATAATTTACTTTCATAACATAAAGGAAATCTTGCTGTGCGTAGTTCTGGTCTGGCAACCTTATAGTAAAAAACATCTTTTTTCTCCGATAATAGTCATGTTCTCGGGTTAGTCGTGGTACTTATTGTTGTTTCACTGTTAACAAAAATCCACTGCAAAGTTATGATGTTGAACAATCATTGCGTACTGTAACATCAGTATTGATAACGACGTAATTTTCATTAACCTTTTCAATAACTATAAAGTAAGGAAGATATGTTGAACCTTTTGGCGAGTTACAGTATCGAAAAAATGTTCCTTTAATAGAAAGCCAGATCCAGAACAATAAGAACATAATATATTTTGTTTTGTTGAAAATTAATGATCCAAAGAAAGGCATAGCACAGCATCACTAAAGGGTATATCGGGTCTCTTTTCGTAGTAACATATTTTATCTCATACATTAGTTGTTACGCGAGTAATAGTAAAACAAAACATATAGAAAAGAGACCGAAGCGAAAGTCGGTACTTCTCGATGAAGTAACTCCTCAACTGGTCTCCCAAGTGCTAACTGCGCGCCGCTTGCAGACCTGGACGCTCACTCATCGAAGTGACAGTCAACCCCGATAGCTTTAACTTCGATGATCTGACGGGAACCGGTGTTACTGCTACTGCTAGGCCGTTTGTCCCGCATACATACTGGACCCCACAACCCATGAATCACCGTTTTGTAATCTTTCCGCAGCGCCAGCCGCAGCCTATAACATAATTGGCTCGTATCTCGCTAACCCATCGGGAAAAATGCAATTTTAAGCGTTCTGTACCGTTATAGTATCACTTTATTGTCCACGTGTCAGTAGGGCTGGTAAAGGGAATGGGTAGACGTATCCAGTTGAAATTTATATCCGACACTGAGGTCTATAGTTACTTGACGGCGTAAAAAACGTCAGTGCAATCAAAAGATAGTTATTTATGGCATTTATTTGCAGACTCGCAAACTCAATCATCAAAACCTGTAAGGTACTTCCCGTTAACCGCACGATTCATGAAATTAGGAAAGAATCCAGGTTTAACATCACAGGTAAAGGAAAAATCCGTTAAGTTATTGTTAGATTAAGTTGTTGTGTAACAATAATAAAAAAATTGTCATTTATTATCCGGCTGCCTGTCTGTCCGTCCGTTTAAGACCGCTTTTTATCAGGAACAGATTGACGTATGCAGTTATATTTTGTGTAACACTCTAACGTCTACAATCCCTTCGCGGTATAGGAAACGTTAAGCTTGTAAGTCAATGCAATTAAAAGGGACGGACGTTTGTCATATTTTGGTACTCGGAAACCCTCTTATCATGTAACGTGGCAATAAGCAAGGTTTTACACCCGGTTTAAAGGAAAAAGCACGGGAAGTATTAATTTTTAATTACATAACAGGAAAAAAGTGTTTTTGTCATTTGTTATCCGACTTCAAACTTAGTAATAAGACATTCTACAAACTCTTGTAATTCCTGGGACTGATGTCATGCTAGGATCAATGTCGGTAGCAGTCAAAATCGAGATTCTCGATTAATGCGATGGATGAATTGTCCATGCACATAATAAGGTATGTACGGAACCCTCAGAACACGGGCTTTACTCGCAAAACGTCAAAACAGTTTGGCCATCTGCAGCTCCAACTCCTGTCACTTTCACTCTGGCCAAGCCCTCATAGGCCACAAATTTCGACGAAATCATCGATGACGAGTAGGCGCGGTCCTTTAGTATGAATCGTTTCCCATAATTTGTTAATATCTATGAAGTTTCAGTGGTGTTCCCGTTAATTGGAACATCCATATTTTTCATGTGCTAAAATGTCTTTACGAGACAGTTTAACTTGTAAGATGGCAAGAACTATGCCCCTTACATGAAGTCATTAAAGACCACTTAACTCACGTTGAGTGAACAGTAGGGCTGAACAAAAATGACTGACAAGGCACAATGCATCTTGTAGAGGGCATAGTATGGATGATTGGAATAATTAATGTTGGGTGACTGTTTTAAAGAAATTCACGTGACATGAAAACTTTGTGGAAACGCGCCGATTTACTGGAGGCTAGTTTATCTGAAGGAAGTATTCAGAGGTGACTGCTGCTGGGCTGGGGAGCAGCGAAGGGAAGCGACAATAGGCAGCTTAGGACGGCTCAAACTCTGAGAAAGCGGTAACGGGGCACGACCTCCAGCTGCCTTAAGATGAGTGACAGTGAAGGAGGATGGTTGACCCCATGCTGGTGTACTGGGAAGCAGACGGAGAACTTGTATGCCTGTTGATAAATGTCCATCGTCCCATTTTCAGTGAAACATGCGAGAAAGCCGCGCAAAGCTATGGTGGAGCTGTCAACAGAGGTCAAAAATATGCGTGTTCATGACTATAGCAACTTGACGCTGAATTCACGGTCCGCAGAGTCTGAAGCAAATCAGTTGAAGTGTGACAGAATGAAACACGCTGGCCTCTGATGGGAACACAGGATCAAGGAATTTGAAGTACTCTCCTGGGAGTCAGAATTCCAGAAAAATTCATGTTTTGTGCAGACACTGATCTTGTTGGGTAGCCTGGGAGGAGCTAAATAGCAGAAGTTGAGAGGAAGGGAAATTTTTTGGGAATTCGTTCACTTCCCAGAGCCAGCATTGGTCGGAGCTGGGAAGTGATGCTTAATTAATGCGAGTTGCGCTGCAATTGGCGTAAGTGATTTTGCTGGAGGGGAAACTGAGGTGAAGAGCGGACTGGCAGAAGTCTCCGTAGAGGTCCTCCGTTCCCAGCTTTCCTAGAGTGTGGACTTGGCGTTCTTTACTCATCTTGCCTGAGAGAGAGTGAGCATATCTGCAGTTTAGGACTTAGCAAATGGAACGATTGAGATTGGAGATAGAAAGTTTTCGTTTAGCTATGTACTGAGCAAGATAGCTAGGAGTGAATAGACGAGCGCAGCCTTGCAGCACCACCAGGTCGGCCAAAGTCCACACAACGACGCCGCCTCGCCACGCTGAATTCGGTGATATTGCGCCCGCTCCGGCTTGAGTTACGCCACTGATTAATCTGTTGGATCACGTCGGCAAAGTTTCCACGAGGGTTTCATGGGCCATGTATTGTAGAATTCTCCTCGCACTTCGCATTATGCCTGGGTCAGTCGATAGGAACTAGTTTTGATTTATCGCACTTTACTCCACGCAAACGCAATTTATTACCACTGCCTGTTAGGAGAGTCATGTAATGAGATGATTGAAGGTCGTGAACTGATATAAATTTGTGCTAATCGACTGCATCTGTTTCAAATCAAGTAGTTGAAATCCCAAGTCAGTTTCTTAATTAATTTTGTGTTCAACATTTGCATCTGGTGTTCAATAGCTGAATAACACATCAATGAGCACCCCTTTTTAGTTAAAAGGGATCAATTCTGAATCAATTAATGTCAACACTGCCACCGCAGTTCAATCAGGAATCACAGGGCTCTAATGGCTCTGAGCACTATGGGACTTAACTTCTGAGGTCATCAGTCCCCCAGAACTTAGAACTACTTAAACCTAACCAACCTAAGGACGTCACACACAACCATGCCCGAGGCAGGATTCGAACCTGCGACTGTAGCGGTCACGCGGTTCCAGACTGTAGCGTCTAGAACCGCTCGGCCACCCCGGCCGGCAATCACAGAGCCTTATTAGATTCTCTGCGTTATCCGATATTGCGGCAGTTTTGCACTATCTGTTGATCTGTTAGTCAATTACCTGGGGTGAACACACATCAAAACCAGATAAGTGACGGGTGGGTTGTTACGAACTAAACGTACGGACGGTTGTTGGATAAACGAAATCCTTACTTTTTGCAGAGGGTTTGACAAAGGCTGTACTTGAACCGGATTAAAGTGGAATATGTATTAGCGCATTTGTATTATAACTATGAAATACGTCGGAATTTTTAGTTACCCTACGAAAACAGGCAGGAATCTCGCCTATCTGTGCTTAACGCCTCGGTAGTGCTACACAAAATTTCAGAGGAACTTGCGGAAGGAGGCAGAAGCTGCGCTCTCAAGCCACAAAAGGGCTGGCATTGCTGGGAGACGGCGAAAAAGAAAGAGCAGCCTTCCGGGAAATCACATGTGGGCCAATGCAGGGACGCCGGACTCTGCGAACAGTGACTCGGGTGTGGCGGGAAACAGCGATTCCCCGCACAGCATCTGGACCAGATCCTGTGTTCCCCACAGAAATTTAGACAGACCTGCCGATGTATAAAGTCTGTTCTCTTTAAACGCCTGTATAAAATGTAGATGCCTCTTTAACAACACAATGTTGCTAAATACTGACATGTTGGTGGTTGTTGTTGTGATGTTTAAGGGGGACGAAACAGCTAAGGTCATCAGTCCCCCAATACTGACATGAATTGCTTACAAAAGAGTAGGAAGACCGGCAGAAACCAATCTTGTGATAGTCCATCCTAGGCCTCAAAAAAAAAAAGAATGTAGGAACACGCTACGCAATATTCCCCTTACGGCGTTCCTTAGAAGATAGGTTGGAGGAATGCAAACCTACGCTCATTTAAGGGACGATCTGAAAGATTCCATTCGAAGGACCGAGCGAGGTGGCGCAGTGGTTAGCACGCTGCACTCGCATTCGGGAGAACGACGGTTCAAACCCACCTCCGGCCACCCTGGTTTAGGTTTTTAGTGATATCCCTACATCGATTCTGGCACATTCTGGGATGGTTACTTTGAAAGGGCACGGCCGATTTCCTTCCTCATCCTTCTCTAATCCCATGGGACTGACGACCTCGCTGTTTGGTGCCCCCACCCCCACCCCTCACCCCAACCCCACATATCAACCAACCAATCAAACAATCCGTTCGAAGGCCGTACACTCTAATACGGCAAAAGTGACGTGTGCATTGACGCAATCAATTACCCGATGCACCAGGTTGAAGATATCTGTTCGGTAAAACACCTGCTGCGTGCAGAAGCCCGTAACTGCCCATCCTCGTCTGACAGTAATCGTCGACCCTTGAAATCCTTTATTAAGGGACCGAAGGTGTGATAGTTGCATACGGAGAGATCAGGACTACAGGGCGGGTGTTCGAGTATCTTCCACTTGAGATGGAGGAACTTAGAGATTACCTTAGCGATATGCGACTTGCGTTATAATGAAGCAGTTTTTCCAAACTTATTCATATCATTCTCCGGCAGATGACTCATTCGTTAATCACCGATGAGTGTCTACCTGTGTTGGACCTCCGGCAGCCAGGAAAAGAAATAAAGCACGTTGGTCCTCTTTGGACGCATTTCATAATAATGTTGCCATATTTCACGTTTCCGCATTTACTGCACGTCTCGTCGGAAAGATACGATTGCCACAATCATCCCATGCCTAGATCATGTTACTTACATACCCCGGTCGGAGTTGCGCTACGCTGCTGCTACTACGCTGCAGTAACGCCCTCAAACTGAAACTCTGTTCGTTTCTCTTACAGTTAAAGATTTAGAGAATGTTTCAATGTTGACTGGAGTGCATGACCTGAAATTCTGAACCTAGTAGGGATGCAGTACAGAGCAAAATATTACCTACCGCTAGTACACGAGCCAGCCTGTTTCATGAGTTGTCTGAAACAAAGGAAGCAGTATATGATACGGGAGTTAGTTTGCAGCCTTCTCAGTCCTCTGTGTTATTGAATCTGTACGTAGGACAGATAGTAAAGGATGCAAAGGAGAAATCTGGAAGGTATTTAAATTTAGGACAGAATTTAAAAAAACTTTTAGATTTGTCGATGTCAGACACGGCAAATGACCTGCAAAATCGGTTAAACGAAATGGATAATGTCATTAGAAGAGTCCATAAGATGAATATTAACAAAAGTAAAATAGTTTCTCAAATGTGATTGATATTTTAAACATAGCTGCACAACAGCAACGGTTTCACGTAATAAAATTACAAACAGCCGACCAGTTGCAATGAATAAAGAAATTCTTTACCTAGTGTTTGACAAGTATAAATTTGTCTTCTTCAGAAGGTAACAATTTTACATTAGTAAGGACTAATGTACCTTCTAGGGCTATATTTTATTTTTGACACATGCATCTATGCCGAAAATTGTGAAAACGACGATGGTACATTATTCCTTACTAATGTAAAGTTGTTCCCTTCTGAAGAAGACAAATTTATATTTGTCGAACCCTAGATAAAGAATTTCCTTATCCATTGCAACTGGTCGGCTGTTTATAATTTTATTAAATGTGACTGAATTAAAACAGAAGATCGTGGCGAAACTGAATAGCTCTTTGGAACAACGACTTACTGAAATCTAACTCCCTCATTAATTCTTACATAGTGCACTACCACGTCATGTATTCTTTTCATATTTCTTTTACGTTTGATTGAAGTTTAATCGGTGTACGAGAGTTTTAAATTAATAAAAAATCTGTTTAAAACGTTTGACGCTCTGTGTCTCGATCTCAACATACTTTATTTAAGTCGTTATTCCAGAAATCACCTCAGTGAGATTATGAAATTATGTTCTGGAAAGAACAGAATTGTTTTGTCAGTTAAACAGGAAAAAGTGACGCTGGCCGAAGGGAAGAGGGTAGGGGTCTATAAAATAGAAACTGATTGGCAACTGAAGGACTTCTAAGAAATTTTAGAACTAAATGTAACTGTTAGTAAGTCTTTTCCGGAAAAAAATTACCTGAAGTAATGCACTATACGGAAATGAAACGTGGACGATACACAGTTCGCACAAGAGCGAAATAGAAGCTTTTAAAATGTAGTGCCACAGAATAATGCTGAAGGTTATATGGGCGGATGCGACAACTAATGGAGAAGTACTGAAACAAACTGAGGAAAAAAATGGGGACACTTAATGCGAAACATTCTGAGGCGCCAAGTAATTAATTGTCTACATGGTAATGGAGGAAACTGTGTGTGTTGTTGGAAGAGGAGGGAGGGGAGGGGAAAAGTAGAACGTAAAATCTGTAGAGAGGTACTAGTGTTTGACTCAAATAAGCAGGTAGAAATTGATATACGTTATAGTAATTACGTGGTGATGAAGAGCCTCTCATAGGATTAACTAAAATGGATGCCTGTATCTAACCAACAGAAAGGAAAGAAGAGGAAACTGTCTGGAATTTACTCTTATAACATTGCAATGAATTCAAACAACGCAGAGCTATAGAATGCATGTGTGACTATTTTCCTCATGTAGATCGTCCACGTTGACGTCTTTTCCACGGAAACCTCGAAAAAACTGAAACTTTCGACTTTCGGACTGCGATTTGAGCGCCAATGTGAGTCCAATGTCTCAACCAAAGCACTACGTCTGTATTTGTAGGGGGAATCGCAAAAACAATGTTGAAGCGATTTTTATTGTAGCAGTCATTAGCTTCTACTCGGCAGAACTCACTAATAGACTCTTCTCAGAGTGGTAGACTCAGTGTTATTCTACCGGAAACAGGCATGTAGTTCCTTCTTGGTCATATGAGTGTTGCTGAAACATATGATGTGCATATTACAGCTGTTCTCCTAATATCTGATAGACCATCGAAGGAACGTCGCGTTTACCAACTGTTCACTGTGCCTGCCATAACACAGTAACTGCACTAAATGCGTTTCAGCAGCATTATGATGAACAGCGTTTCATGTACTGATAGCATGAAGCACACGTTCTGTGCATGTACGTCGTATTCCGTAATCTACAGTAATGGTGTCACCTGAGTCTGGCTGGTGATGTCCGCTACCTGCGGAACTTCAGAGATGGAGCGCCCACATTTATCTGCCCACGCTCTACTGTGCAGTCATTTTCTACTGTCCCACGCTTATTCGACTGCCTTGAGTATGGGAAGTTCCAGGGCTGCCCGTGTCTACATGTTAGAGCCTACTGTTACTTTCTTAGGAAAAGTCACCACGATTTTCAACGTGGTAAATAATTCTATAAATAAACGCTGAAATCCCTAAACAGAGGATAGGGTAATACAATGAAAGCACGAAAGGAAAAACACTGCATAGCAGCGTCACTTAACTTTTGAGTGGTTACATTTATTTCACCACAACATAATAGCACAATTAAATAAATAAAATAATCACAAGTCATTAAAGCGACAGGGTAAGGCTAATTAGTTGGTTCAGCAATAATCGGCTTTAAGAAATGGATCTACATCTACCAGCCAAAGAAACTCAGTGCCAGAATAAAAGAGTAAAATTTTTTTAATAAAAATTCCTTCCTTGTAAAACAAACTACTCAAAGGGCAACAGCAAGAAGATCTTTAAGGCAGTTTAGAGAAATGTCACTTACGGCCTTCAAAGGATTTTTGGAAGATTAATTTTTTAATCAAGCAGGTCCTTAACACACAAGAGGGCAAACAGACTGCTAGTATCAGCATAGAATGTACTGAAAATTTTGTCAAGTACCAACACAACAAAATAGATTAAAGTTGTCCACAAACAAGATAAATAAAATCACAAAATTGGTTCCAACCCGTAATTATGGTTAAATGACGGAAATATTCGCGTAACGTGATAATCAGGATAGAACCTTGCACACAAGCAATTTTTTTCTAAACATAGCTACCCGAAATTGATAACATGGGAAATACAAGCATATTCTAAAGGAGATGTACGACTTTAATTACAACATTAAATAAGCCTAGATATATCATAACATGAAAAAATCTAGCCAGTACTTAACTTAAAATTTATTAGCAGGCAACATGAACTAACGAGCAAAGGCAGTCTCTGACGCGCCTCAAAGGCAACCAATAAATACCAAGTAACAGCGACAAGGCCCCGTAGCCACCAGCCAATGAAAAACCGGCCACGGAGCTCAGAACACTGTGTACGGCTTAGGTGAAACATAGGCTAACCATACAAGTTAAGCAAATAATAATGGCCGCCCTCTCGAGAAGTGGTCAGCAAAGCCTCTTAATAAGCCACCGAATTTAAAAATAAATTATCTTCAACCAAATTTACAAAATATCAAGGATGTGTGGTTATGGCTGATGTAATGACACAAAAACCATTTAGCTGAATAAAATTTGATATAAGATAACAAATTCTCAGGGAAGAAGATCTAACAACAATCTAGCCAAACCACACAGCATAGTTATGCAAGGGAAGTGACAAGTTTACCTCTACGAGGCGGTACTTATAACTAGATTTTGCAAGCAAAGCTTCCTTCCATGGTATCTGGACACGGAATCTACAACACACTTTCAGCACATATATTAAATACACGGAATTTCTCTTAAGGCAAACATAATGTAAAATACGAGATTAAATGCAAAATCAGTGAAAACACTTACGATCCCAATTTAGCTTGCGAAATTTTTGCCACGGCTTCGTGCCAAAACGCTTTGCCAGAATACTACGGTAAAAGCCGACCGCCATATCGATGGGAATATCTAACATTATGGTTAACGACTGAATTTTATCTTTCTCACTGTATATAGCCAATAGAAATACACTACATTGAAGCTCTCGGTGGTACACAGAAATCCCCGATAAAGCAGAATTACATACACAGCCAAATATTCTACTGATCAGAGATATAAATAACCTGAAGCGACAGGGCATCAGTTGAGATAATTACGCTCCAACAAATCTTTCAGTAAGCCACCAAGCGCAGGCAGAAGAGGTGGGCGTATTGTGTGAGAAAAGCTGACCACAAACGCACGATGTGTCAGATATTTGATAATCCTGTCCCCCAACACCCACTCGCGCACAGCATGGAGTATCAAAGCCGGATACGGACAGAACGACGCCGTACTCAGCTTAGGGCCCCAACTCCGATTTCAGCAGTTACACCAAATTTCACATAAACGGAGCTAACTGTCAACTGAGCCACTACGTCCAGAACTTGGCCCGTGATGGCCTCTAGCTGTCACTAGCTGCCTGGCTGTTACTGCTGTGACCGCTCAATGTCATTCAACACGATCACGACGACACCTCTCGATCGACGTTAACACTCGTGGTGTCACTCGCCTTCATACATGGCAGCGGACGTTTGCATATTCGTGACGCTAGCTCAATGGTCGTCAATTGATTTAAATATATTTCCCGGCTGACTCTTAATTCAATTACTGCTACGTTGTTGAGGAGAAAGAACACATCCTGGTGGTACCAGCATTATGCGTATTTAGATGTTCGATTAATATGAATGGTTTGCAATGTTCCAGCGATTCTACTCGAACTCTATGCTGATGTACCGACAAGGACCATTTTCGCAGGTAAACACGCAAGTACGTAATGGATGTTCAGTTTCTCAATATAGTTCGTCGCACTCACACATTATACATCCGCTGTAAGAACAATTTCATGCATTTACATTTTTGGTGTCCCACAATATTGGTTGGCTAAATATTATGACGATACGTTGCATACAACTTCCACAGATATTGTTTATCATGTAGTCAAGTCTACGTAATGAAGCCAAAATCGCGGATAAAATTGAAATGTAGTTTGTTTATTAACACTCCTCTTTTCAGTAATTAAGTATGAAATATAAATCGGAATTGAAGGTGATGATCCTACCCTTCTTCTTTAGTATTTTACGTCCCCGTTAATTAATATCTGGTAGTTAATAAGCGAACTAGTTTTTATGCTGGCGCGTTGTTTGTATCAGTTACCCCCGCAACCGTCCAAGGATAAGATTCTGTTAATGTTCCGCGCACACGCGTTTCACCATTTTATAAAATGCAGAATTACGTAAACTCTTGCTATCCGTTGCGCACAACTTTCGTGGGTTCCACAACCATAACAGTTTCCCCAAGAGTACTTTTCCCAGCTAATACAAAGTTCGAATTATGTTGTCGGATTTATCATCATTTCACCCGACAATAAACGTCTCAGATCACTTCGCCACACGTAATGTATTTTAAACGTGCTTGAAGAGTCTTTAAATAACCCCCCATAACTAATTTCGCAGTCGCGTACCACTTTTTCATCGACTAGCCCGATCGCGATAACTGAAGGTAGAGAGCTCAATACTGTGTTACATGTTCTTTTATATGTATTAAAAAAACAAACGCGCCCGTATATCTTTCTGTCCCGCTTAGTCTTTGCTACTTTGCTTTTCATTACTTTTCATTATATTGCTTCTTAGTAATACTGTGGAGTTATTAAAGTTTCGTACTACTTTCCCCTTTTTAATTCTTCCCCGATTTTAATTAATGTGATGCTAATTAACACGCCTGCCGGCAAAGTACCGTTATACCGGCCCACTAACGCTGCTCAAGGCGTACTTCAGACCTCGCTCTGCCAGAGATAAACAGCTACAACTTACAATCACTTCGCCCTGTCAATAGCAGCGCCAGTGAATTATGCCCGAAATCTAGGCACCACGATTCACCTACCACGGCGCTAACTGTTTAAATACACACGGTCGTTAGGCAAATACTCTCTCGTGTTTCAGCAGATATTTTAAATTTAAATTTTTCAACGTGTAGGTGGAGTCAATCCAAGGTAATCCTGCCCATCACGTCTTTTATGACACGCCCAGGGACGATGAAAAGTGCCGGTTCGTTTCCGTTCACAAACAACAAAAACGTTTCTGAAATGGAGTTTTATGTGCTCATGCTACAGAGCGGCCACTAATTAATTTAATACGATATTGGATTTATGGATTTGTGATAACACGGTTAGAGAGACTCTAAGAAGAACCAGCGCTCCAACAGAGGCAGCCCCCCCCCCCCCCCCCCCCCCGCCGTAGTCAGCGTGAATGATACTGCCATGCAGAAGCGCTGTTCAGTCGCTGCTGAAGTACTCATTGTTCTTCTTGTCTGTATGTTCTTCTTAATACATATCGATAAGACGAATAGCGCCCTAGATTAATCTGTGATCCCTGTATCGGTTGGGCACGTAAAAATACACTTTAAAAATGATTTTGTTTGTTGTGAAAACATACTGGCGCTTTTCGTCGGAGCTGGGCGTCGCATGAATGACGTGTGAGCAGGATTTGTTTGGATCGAATCCACCTAAACGTTTCAGAAAAATGGTTCAATTGGCTCTAAGCGCTATGGGACGTAACGTCTGAGGTCATCAGTCTCCTAGACTTGGAACTACTTAAACCTAACTAACCTAATTACAGCACACACATCCATGCCCGAGGCAGGATTCGAACCTGCGACTGTAGCAGCAGCGTGGTTCCGGACTGAAGCGCCTAGAACCACTCGGCCACAGCAGCCGGCAAACTTTGCAGAAAATAAACTGAAAATATCTGCTGAAACGTCAGAGAAAATATGTTCGACGACCCATAGGAGAGACACTGGTATACAGCTAGACGACTTGTCAATCAATATATCAGTTTGTCAGAAACCCTAAAGGAGGTTCTGACATTAGCCTTCACACACAGTCTGGCAAACGTGGCGGGGAGACTAATTCATTATAACTATGCTAATCAGTACGAAATATTTATAAATTATACCCACAAACCTTCCTCGTGTATTAGTTTATTAGTGAAAACCGTATCAAACTTCCTGCAGTAGTTCCTAATATTAGTCTCCACATACAGGCAGAAAAACGTGGTGGTGGACTGTAAGCTATACTATGTGTAGATACAGATTATTCACGACTAGTAGGGTGCCTCAGAAGAAATGCTTCGTGCAAAATATTCGATTATATTCCTCTTTATTTTCCTCTTTTTTACAGATCTTAACGATGTTAGCATGTTTCAAAATGGTTCAGATAGCTCTGAGCACTATGGGACTTAACAGCTGAGGTCATCAGTCCCCTAGAAATTAGAACTTCCTAAACCTAACAAACCTAAGGACATCACACTCATCCATGCCAGAGGTAGAATTCGAACCTGCGACCGTAGCGGTCGCGCGGTTCCGGACTGAAGCGCCTAGAACCCTTCGGCCACTCCGGCCGGCGATGTCAGGATGTCAATGTGGCTTTGGCAATCTTGTTTATAGAGGGTGGCTGGATGCCTCTCCTGAGACTCCTCCCCCCTCCCTTCTGGAACAAAATTTGTATATGCTACATGTATGCATCTAATGTCATCCCATTTGAAAGTCGTAAATGTTTCCGAAATGTTTGATGCGTCGTGTAAGTCAGGATAGGGTAACCGAAGGCCCGTGGGTGGTATCCAGCCCGCGATCGCTTTCAGTACGGCCCATGGAAGAAGTTCATGGGAGACAGAGGAGGGGCTCGGGACGCATTTGCGCATATTTCAGCCACCTATGCTCATGACGCATATCTGTGAAAAATTGCTTACTCCGCCGTCGCTGGATCTGTACAACAACGAAAAACGCGCTACAGTTTGAGGGCAGAAAATAGTGTTCTTGTGCAAAACAGCTAGATCTTTACTCCCGTGAAGTAATGAGTGCAGTCAACAAGGAGTCTCAGATCGATTTCATATTACTAGATTTTGTGAAAACCTTTGATACCGTTCCTCTCAAGCGACTATTAATCGAACTGCGTGCATATGGAATATCTTCTCATTTGTGTGACTGGCTTCGTGATTTCCTCTCAAAGAGGTCACAGTTCGCAGTGATAGACAGTAAATCATCGAGTAGAACGGAAGTGATATCTGACGTTCCGCAAGGTAGTGTCATAGCCCCTCTGCTGTTCCTGATTTACGTAAATGATCTAGGTGATAATCTGAGCAGCCCCCTTAGATTGTTTGCAGATGACGGTGTAATTTACACGTCTAGTAAAATCATCAGACGATCAATTCCAATTATAAAACGATCTAGAGAGACTTTCTGTATGGTACGAAAAGTGGCAATTGGCACTAAACAAAGAAAAGTCCGAGGTCATCCATATAGGTATTAAAAGAGATCTGATAAATTTTGGGTATACGACAAATTGCACAAATCTAAGGGCTGTCAATTCGACTAAACACCTAGGAATTACAATTACGAGCAACTTAAATTGGAAAGATCATATAGATAATATTCTTGGGAAGGCGAAAGAAAGACGGCGCTTTGTTGGCAGAACTCTTAGAAGAAGCAACAAACCAACTAAAGAGACAGCCGACATTACACATGTCCGTCCTCTGCTGGAATATTGCTGCGCGGTGTGGGATCCTTACCAGGTAGGATTGACGGAGGACATCGAAAAAGTGCAAAGAAGGGCAGCTGGTTTCGTGTTATCGCGCAATAGGCGTGAGAGTGTCACTGATATGATACGCGAGTTGGGGTGGCAGTCACTGAAATAATGGCTGTTTTCCTTGCAGCGAGATCTGTTTACTAAATGTCAATCACCAAGTTTCTCTTCCGAATGCGAAAATATTTTGTTGACATCCACCTTATGATTATCATACTAAAGTAAGAGAAATCAGAGCTTGAACGGAAAGATTCAGGTGTTCCTTTTTCCCACGCGCCATTCGAGAGCGGAAAGGTAGAGAAGTAGTATGAAAATGGTTCGCTGAACCCTCAGCCATGCACTTAACTGTGGATTGCAGAATAACCATGAAGATGGCCGGACCGGGATGGCCGAGCGGTTCTAGGTGCTACAGTCTGGAACTTCGCGACCGCTTCGGTCACAGGTTAGAATCCTGCCTCGGCCATGTATGTGTGTGATGTCCTTAGGTTAGTTAGGTTTAAGTAGTTCTAAGTCTAGGGGACTGATCACCTCAGCAGTTGAGTCCCATAGTTCTCAGAGCCATTTGAACCATTTTTGAACCATGATGATGTAGATGTAGAGACCACGTACACAGGTGCGTGCAGAGAGTAAGGGGAAGAGACACTACCTTGGACAGTTCGAAGGAAAAGTATTTTCTCTTCTTGAACAGTAGAGATAACATACACACTTTATTTAAAGCTTTCCTCCATGACATGAAACTTAGCAATTGCTTGCCGTTTTGGACAACGGCAGTAAGCACCATAACTTGGTGAAAAAGCTAGTTGTTATAACGCTAGAGCCTATTCTAAAGGGAAGAGACACTTTATTCAGTGACAAACAAACGATCTTAGGCGCACAGGCGGCGGCTAAGATCGGGCCATATTCGTGTTGACAGCAGAAATCAGCTTCACTGGAGCTCGTTGAGAGCCAGTTTCACGCTATGCTCCACAGGTGAGGTTGCCGCTTTTCGCGTCCAGTGCAAAACTACAGCTTACACCAAAATTAATAACTATTGATCCATATGTGTTACTGAAGAACCAAGTAGGCTCATTTGAAGGTGTGCGTAGACGTGCGTAGACGTGGCTTCGACACCCGCGTCAGTCTATAAGTTATTGTAGATTAAATGTTATGAATACTTTCCGAACTGTAAAAGAGAATATCTAAGCAACGCCTTATGAGCTATGAACAAACGAGGTGTCTACTGATACATCTCATAGAACCGTAATGGACTATTATAGTAGATTTACTGAAATTATTCACATCATTAAATCAGAGCCCGAAATTTGGACTTTACGCAATTAAAATCACCTTTTCTTACAAAATAATAGATAAACATTAAAAGTACCAGAAGTTCTGTAAACTTTAGATATACGGCACAGGAAATTATTTAACTTATAATTTAAATTGTTTGCTAATATTTACACTTATATGTCTGTGAACGGAGGAAAACTTATTCCCCGTAAAAGTTCCGTAAGATTTGATATATCATATGTTTAAAAAAGGTTTAATTTAAGAATTTCAGTAGTTTTTATGCTCGGTAGCTTAACTAACTTCAGAGGTGGTTGGCTGAGGTTTCCTGGGTGAACAGGGGTATGTTAGAAGAGTAGTCTATGTTCGGAAGCCAATGGAGGCGGACTGGCTATGTTAGACTGTGTTTCGAAAGTTTTATATAGCCAGTAGTTCGCGTGCGTGAATTATTTACAGTTCCTGATGGACTTGTTGTTTTTCGGGTTGCGTTTGATACACGCCCCACTTAGAAAGTTACAATGTGTAGCAACTGCGGAATTTATAGTTTGAGATACTGTGGAAAGTTTGTAGAGATAAATCACGCAATTAATAGTGGCTTATTCAACAGCTTCCAAGATCTTAAAAAACGCGGTGAGGCCCTGAATTAATTTATTGTGAACTGGCATTCCATTTATCTATGTTCTTATTTAAAATAAACACGTATTTGTGAAACTTTAAAAATTACGTGAGTGAGTACTTGATTTTTGCACGGCAAATCCTACCTGTACTTATATTAAAGACTTTTGTGGAACATTGGATACATAGCGACGAAGGTGAGTTGCGCCCCTTAGACGAAACGTAGCCCATTGAATTGTTTGTATTGTGCAATGCGTGGGTAAATCTTTCGTACAGTAGGAAGTCGGGGCTCCGAACTGATATAGGACTTCTGAACAGTTTAGAACTTTAATTTTCGGTGACTTGATGAGAGACATTATATTTTATTTCGTCATCAACATGACATGCATGTTCCCAATCATCTCGTACGGTCGCATTGTTGTTTCTTCTCAGTGGCAGAAATTTTACTGTTTTCCGACTGAACAGAATATTTAATGCACCGTCAAAAAGGGGTGGCTCAAATGGTTCAAATGGCTCTGAGCACTATGTGACTTAACTTCTGAGGTCATCAGTCGCCTAGAACTTAGAACTAATTAAACCTAACTAACCTAAGGACATCACACACATCCATGCCCGAGGCAGGATTCGAACCTGCGATCGTAGCGGTCACGCGGTTCCAGACTGAAGCGCCTAGAACCGCACGGCTACACCGGCCGGCTCAAAAAGGGGTGTTCTGAGGCATTATCTGTTGGTGTAGCGTGTCAGGAAAGGGGTGCCAATCATATCCGTCCGTTACCCCATGAAGATCAAGGATGCTATGGTTTAAAATCTGTGCGCTAGGAGAGCAGCTATCGCATTGCGTTATGAGGCGGCACGTAAACCTAATGAAGATTGTGAATCTAGCCTGAGGGTGAATAAAGGCTGGACTTGCTAGTTTAAGTCTGAGCGAGGGTACCAGCCGGGTATTCACGTAGTCGGTTGTTGGGAAACCACCTGAAAACCACATCCATGCTAGTTGTCACACCAAAATTCCAAACAGGGCCACCGCGGCTCCCCGAATCCCGGAAACAGCGTGCCAAAACGCACGCCTATACTGGCTGGTCGGGAAATGTTCAGTACTGAACACAGTAAGCAATCTTATTGACATTTCTAGCCTATTGTGAGCGTACGTATTGCTTTAACTCTTGGGTTATAAGCGATACAGCCAACTCAAAACAGCTTTAAAGGTGCACACATTTATTGAAAATAGTGACATGTATATAAAGGCGAGTACTGTTAATGTTACAGGGTAAATGTTTCCCGACTCAATGGCTGCGTGCTACTGAACAGGAGAAAGTGTAGTACGTTTTAATTAATTATCCTGTGACCTACACTACTTGGAATACGGATGTTGAGACGTGTAATGCGACCACTTCCTCTCAACATGGTTCGGGACTGTAATGATCGTCAGTACTCTTTCCTCATCAACGTGTAAAAGTCTCTTTCTGCTAATAGTGTGGCACATACAAGTTTACCACCCTCGATATTATACGCCAGATACGACGAATAACCCTGATCACTCTTATGGACTCATCGGCTATACTCTTCTGTAACATTTACCGTTAAGTACTGCTCAACTTTCAGTAGAACATGACTACTTTTGTGAGATAGGTACTGACCGCCCGCTCAGTGACAAAGATTACGCAGCACTGTCACAAATAGCAGCAAGTTTTCAAGTTTATTATATCTACTGTAGATGTTGTAAATCACTTCCATGCGGAGTGGCCGCGCGGTTGAGACGCCATGTCAAGGTGTGCGCCCCCCCCTCCCCCCCCCCCCCACCCCCCCCCCCCCCCGCCAGAGGTTCGAGTCCTCCCTCGGGCACGAGTGTGTGTGTTGTTCTTCGCTTAAGTCAGTTTACATAGTGTGTAAGACTAGGGACCGGTGACCTAAGCAGTTTGGTCCCTTAGGAATTCACACACATGTGAGAATTTGTAAATCACTCTCCTGTCCGTGTATTTAATCCTATTACCGTTTCGATTTATAATATTTATTTTACATTTCGGTAATGGTACAGCGCTTCCAAGGGCGTAAGACTCAGACTATAGAATGTGCCTAACATAGAACCTTAAAACCACTTTCCACTACAAACAATGCAGTGACGATGCAGCTAAAATTTTGCCTTCAGGTAGTTTGTTAGTTTGTTTGTTTTGGTTTTAGGGCGCAAAACGGCTATGGTCATTAGCCCCCAGCTCGTGACTTAGGAAACAGTAAAAAACCGAAATTGAAAACCAGGAGCAATGGGAACAAAGTCATAAAATTGGAGAAACTAAAAGCAGAAGGAAGAAATCCACTACAGAAAGGGTTTGGTAGTCCCCAAAAAAAAGCTTCAAATGACTGACGTCATTTCACTGGCACTAATAAACTGGAGAACGCGGTCGGCTGAGCGCGTGTCATCTGCTAGAATCGACGATAGATCAGGCGATAGCTGTAGACGGGAGCGTAACGGATTAAAATAGGGGCACTCAATTAAAAGATGTCTTACCGTCCACAGCTGAGAGCAGTGGGGACAGAATGGGGGAGGATCGCCGCTTAAAAGATGTCGATGGCTAAAAAGACAGTGCCCGATCCGGAGTCTAGTTAAAATTACCTCCTCCCGACAACGCGTTCGGGAGGAAGAGGTCCAAGCACAAGGAAGAGCTTTCACGTCCCGCAATTTATTATGGGGAAGTGTTGACCAATGCGCGTGCCATAAATGAACAACACGACGACATAAAACGCTCCGTAGATCGGCGAAAGGAACCGATTGAATAGCTGGCCGAAGAAGAGAGACTGCAGCCTTGGCTGCAATATCGGCCGCCTCTTTTCCACAGATACCAACGTGTCCCGGGAGCCAGACGAACGCCACCGAGACGCCCCCCAGGTGGAGCAAGCGAAGACAGTCCTGAATCCGGTGGACCAGAGGGTGCACAGGATAAAGAGCTTGGAGACTGAGGAGAGAGCTGAGAGAATCTGAGCAGATAACGTACTGTATCCGCTGATGGCGGCGGATGTAGTGGACAGCCTGGAGAACAGCGTAAAGCTCCGCAGTATAAACCGAACACTGGTCGGGAGGCCGAAAGTGATTTGGGGTGTCGCCAACAATATAGGCACTCCCTACACCTAACGATGTTTTCGAGCCGTCGGTGTAAATAAATGTGGCGTCCGTCATTTGTGCACATAGAGCAGCAAATGCCCGACGATAAACAAGTGGAGGGGTACCATCCTTGGGAAATCGACAAAGGTCACGGAGCAGGCAGATCCGGGGACGGAGCCAAGGCGGTGCTGTACCCCAAGTTGTCAAGAAGGTTTTAGGAAAGCGGAAGGAAAGAGAATGGAGCAGTTGACGGAATCGGACTCCCGGTGGTAGTAGGGAGGAGGGGCGGCCTGCATACCCTACATCAAAGGAGGTGTCGAAAAAAATCTCATGGGCTGGATTAGCAGGCATGGAAGACAGATGGCTAGCATAACGACTCAGAAGGACTGCTCGCCGATTGGACAGCGGAGGTTCAGCAGTCTCAGCATAAAGGCTTTCCACAGGGCTAGTGTAAAAAGCTCCAGACACTAAACGTAATCCACGGTGGTGGATAGAGTCGAGACGCCGAAGAATAGACGGCCGAGCAGAGGAGTAGACTATGCTTCCATAATCCAATTTCGAGCGCACTAAGGCGCGACAGAGGCGGAGAAGAACCACTCGGTCCGCTCCCCAGGAGGTACCATTCAGGACACGGAGGGTGTTGAGGGATCGCAGACAGCGAACCGAAAGATAGGAAACGTGGGAGGACCAGCACAGTTTTCTGTCAAACATAAGATCCAAGAATTTAGCGACGTCTGAAAACGAAAGGTTGACAGGACCTAGATGTAAGGAGGACGGAAGAAACTCCTTACGTCGCCAAAAATTAACACAAACGGTCTAACTGGGAGAGAAACGGAAGCTGGTTTCGATGCTCCAAGAGTGGAGGCGATCGAGACATCCTTGAAGACGTCGTTCAAGAAGGCTGGTCCGTTGAGAGCTGTAGTAGATCGCAAAATCGTCCACAAAGAGGGAGCCCGAGACATCAGGAAGGAGACAATCCATAATTGGATTGATGGCAATGGCAAACAGTACAACACTCAGCACGGAGCCCTGGGGTACCCCGTTTTCTTGGGAGAAAGTACGGGAGAGAGTAGTGTTCACCCGCACCCTAAATGTGGGCTCTGCCATAAATTCGCGAAGAAAAAGGGGTAGCCGACCTCGAAAGCCCCAAGAGAACAGTGTGCAGAGGATGCCTGTCCTCCAACAGGTATCGTATGCTCTCTCCAGATCAAAAAATATTGCTACTTTTTGGCGTTTCCGGAGAAAATTGTTCATGATATAAGTGGAGAGAGCAACAAGATGGTCAACTGCAGAACGATGCTTTCGGAATCCGCATTGGGCAGGTGTTAAAAGACTGCGGGATTCCAGCCACCATGCTAAACGGTAATTCACCATACGCTCCAAAACCTTACAGACACTACTCGTGAGAGAAATGGGGCGATAGCTAGAGGGGAGATGTTTGTCCTTACCAGGTTTCGGAACAGGAACGACGATAGCTTCCCGCCATCGTCTGGGAAAAGTACTGTCGGTCCAAATTCGATTATAAAGGCGAAGGAGGTAACGCAGACTATGGGTTGATAAATGCAGCAACATTTGGACATGAATACCATCCGGTCCTGGGGCGGAGGAGCGAGAAGAAGAGAGTGCATGTTGGAGTTCCTGCATGGAGAAAACAGTATTATAGCTTTCGCGATTTTGAGAGGAGAAAGCAAGAGGTCGCACTTCCGCTGCACGTTTCTTCGGGAGAAACGCTGACGGGTAATTTGAAGAGCTCGAAATCTCAGCAAAGTGCTGACCCAACGAGTTAGAAATTGCGACGGGGTCCACTAATGTATCATGCTCGACAGTGAGCCCAGAGACCGGGAAGAAACTAGGAGCGCCTGAGAACCGTCGAAGCCGACTCCAAACTTCCGAGGAGGGAGTGAAGGTGTTAAATGAGCTAATAAAGAATTTCCAGCTTGCCTTCTTGCTATCGCGGATGACACGACGGCATCGCGCACGGAACTGCTTAGAGCGGATACAGTTGGCCAAAGTAGGATGGTGGCGGAAAACCCGGAGAGCACGTCCCCGCTCACGTATTGCATCATGGCATGCCTCGTTCCACCAAGGAACTGGGGGGCGCCGGGGCAATTCGGAGGTGCGTGATATTGAATGTTCCGCAGCTGTAAGAATAACGTCGGTAATATGGGTGACCTCATCGTCGACGCTCGGAAAGTGACGGTCATCGAATGTCGCTAGAGACGAAAAAAGTGTCCAATCAGCTTGGGCAAACTTCCAGCGTCGCGGGCGCATGTATGGCAGTTGAGGCTGCAGTCGAAGGACACATGGAAAGTGGTCACTCGAGTGTGTATCATCAAGGACGAACCATTCGAAGCGCCAAGCTAGCGGAACAGTACTGACCGCAAGGTCCAAATGAGATAAATTTGTCGTGGAGGCAGGTAAAAATGTAGGGACCCCAGTGTTGAGGTAAACTAAATCCGCTTGGTGGAAGACGTCTAGCACGTCTAGCCACGTGGACAAGAATGTGGAGATCCCCAAAGCGGGTGGTGGGCATTGAAGTCCCCAACCAGCAAATAGGGGGGTGGAAGCTGACCAAGAAGATGAAGGAGATCAGCTCGTGCCATTGGTGTGGACGATGGAATGTATACAGTAAAAAGAGAGAACGTTTATCTGGAAAGGGAAAGACGGACGGCGACAGCTTGGAAGGAAGTGTTTAAATGGATTGGGTAATAATGGAGAGTTTCATGGAGAAGAATCATGAGTCCTCCATGGGTTGGAGTGCCTTCAACAGAGGGGAGATCATATCGGACGGACTGAAAATGTGGGAGAACAAAGCGGTCACGGGGACGCAGCTTTGTTTCCTGAAGACAGAAGATGACCGGCGCGTAGGATCGTAAGAGGATCGACAATTCATCCCGATTGGCTCGAATACCGCGGATATTCCAGTGGATAATGGACATAGGGTGAACAGAAAATGGAGGAATGTGACCAAGGGTGCTGTCAACTCAACGACTGCTCAGAGCTTGCGACCGACGGCATGGAATGGCATTCAGCCGAAGGCAGAAGATCCTGATCCATAGGTTGGTCAGGAGCAGCTCCTGCCACCAGCGATCGGCCGGTTGACCGGCCACCAGCAGTGCGCCTCGGCGACACAGAAGACGGCCGGGGGTGATTTCCGCCAGGTGGTGCTGTAGATGGGACACGACTTGGCGGAGAAGGAGAGGAACTGGGTTTCTTTGTAGCCTTCTTGGAAGTATGATGTTTTGATGAAGGAGGAACTGATGGTTGTGAAGTTGCAGTACGTAAAAGCTCTTCACGAGTATGCTCTTTTTTCGAAGTCTTGGTGTCTGACTTTTGGGCTCGAGATTTAGCAGAACCCGACGAAGGGTGAGCCATAGAGTGGGCAGGCGAAAATGGTGAGGTTGAACGGGCGATCTTTGCGCTGGCCGATCTGACGACCGTGGCACTAAAGGTGAGGTAGCAAGTTGCGTGGCCGCCTCCTTTGTTGGCCGAGGAGAAGCAAGGACAGTGCTGTATTTTCCTGTCTGAGGCACGGTGGGCTGTCGACTGGCGAATAATTTTCGAGCAGAAAAGGTCGACACCTTCTCCTTCACTCTTATTTCCTGGATGAGCTTTTCGTCCTTAAAAACGGGGCAATCTCGAGAGGAAGCAGCGTGGTCACCCATACAGTTGATGCAGCGAGGGAATGGAGGTGGACAAGCACCCTCATTGGCATCCTTGCCACACGTAACACATTTGGCCGGATTGGAACAGGACTGGCTGGTGTGATTGAACCGCTGACATCGATAGCAACGCGTAGGGTTTGGGACGTAAGGGCGAACGGAAATTATCTCATAGCCTGCTCTGATTTTCGATGGGAGTTGAACTTTGTCAAATGTCAAGAAGACAGTGCGGGTTGGAATGATGTTCGTGTCAACCCTTTTCATAACCCTATGAACAGCCGTTACGCCATGGTCAGACAGGTAGTGCTGAATTTCTTCATCAGACAATCCATCGAGGGAGCATGTATAAACGACTCCACGCGAGGAATTTAAGGTACGGTGCGGTTCCACCCGGACAGGGAAGGTGTGGAGCAGAGAAGTACGCAGCAATTTTTGTGCCTGGAGGGCACTGACTGTTTCGAACAACAGGGTGCCATTCCATAATCTGGAACAAGACTTTACAGGACCTGCAATTGCGTCGACACCTTTCTGAATAATGAAAGGGTTGACCGTGGAGAAGTTGTGACCTTCGTCAGACCGAGAACCAACTAGGAACTGTGGCAACGATGGAAGAACTGTCTGGGGCTGAGACTCAGTGAACTTACGTTTGTGAGCAGACATAGTGGAAGGTGAGGAAACCATTGCGGAAGAATCCCCCATGATTACCGGCGTCTCCGATGGCGCGCTCCTTCCTTGTGGGGGCCCTCACTGAGGGCACTCCCGCCTTAGGTGATTGTTCACACCTCTGGTCACACCTCCCGACAAACGGATGGAGGGACCAATCGGCACTTTCGGAAGATATTAGCTCGGGTAATCACCCCTCCCTGGGCCTGGCCGTTACCAGGGGGTACGTACGTGTCCAACCTGTCTACCCGGGGCGGGGAATTACGCGTTACCCCCGTCACCGGCTACGCATGGAAGTGCGTGGGTCGGCCTTCAGACACGCACAGGGAGGAAAAAAGAGAAAGGGAAAGGAAAGAAGAGGGGTCTCAAACGCCGCAGCAGAGAAAAGGGCAAGGCGAAGAGGGAAGGAAAAGAGAAGGACAGAGGAAGGACGAAGACTTGCAAGTGTAGAAAGCAAGGAATTTCTAACAGTTTCGAGCGTCCGTCTCCGGACGTAGGCACAAACCATACTCCCAGAGGGGGAGAAAGGGAAGGAAAGAGCGAGAGGTGAGGGGGGTGGGGCGAAGATGGGGGACGGGGAAGGATGCGGAAAGGGAAGGTATGCAACCCGGAAAGGAAGGCGGGCCACATTAGCTCGGGGTCCCGTGCTCGCTACGCACGTGTCCACAAAAGAGTTGTGGACCCCCTGGGGGGCCTTGAGGTAGTGATAGATTAGAGTTGGTAGACTTTTCTTAGCATGTTATTTCAAATTCTGAAAGATTTCCCTTAAATTATTAATTGAAGGCCATACGCCTTTAAAAGCAATAGCTCATGTCATCTCTGAGAACAATTATTTTGGATGAAAAATGCTAAGTGACGCCATGGTTACATGTTAAACCGTAGGTCCAGCTATAATTCGGTAGGTAATTAGGTTCAAAGGTCAAAGTAATACAAAGGATGTGCCACATGGAATTGGATGATGACTACTAAAGGACTGGGACATTCTAAAACACCTTGTTTTATTTACCTTTTGTCAAATATAGCGGTTTGTGTTCTCTGCTATTCTCGATACCGAAAAAATCCACAAAAGTAGTTTCCACAGGGGTCCACATAGTCGTTAAATTTATGAAAGCGGACTGCTGTACGATGACCACGGTTTTTCTTTCGACGACGTACGAGATTGTCACAGTACGCCCACTGATCCGATACTACTCGAGAACTGTAGCATGCACAAGAAACTACACACGTTGTGCCGTGATTGCGCTGCTGATCAGAATATGTCAGAGTACTGTCATCCCACCTTAGTATTTCAACATCTAACGTGTAAGCAGCACTCCGGCATTGACACCACAGCTGGACTGTGTCGTCACATAAGCTGGATTGAAGTAGTCTTTGTCGGGACACTTCCTGCGTAGCAAGACTGTAAATCGCGTTATGGGGAACGTCGTAACGCTTCTACTAATGTTAACAAGTACTGTAGCAATGTAACTTGAATGTTGTGATGAGTGGGACAGACATATTCCTGTAAAACTATACTACATCCACTAGCAGGTGAGAAGTGTCGTCTACTGCGGCAATTATGTACACGCCGTCATGAATTGCATTTGTGACTGTACCACAGAGAAACTTCAGTGATCTTACGAGACTGAACAGTTCCATTTCTATGGGAACGTCTCAGCTGACAGTACATCACCGGTACTTACAAATTTTATTGCGAATACAAAAATAATCTGAATAACGTATACAAGCATTAGTTCTCTAAAATTATTTCTGGTCACACAGCGTGAACAACGGTTTCCAAATGCACAGTGCAAATGGTTATTCCACTGAAGCGATTTCCGAATACACATCAGAGTTTTCTCTGAGCTTGTGGAATGTTATTCAAAACACTTCTTGCTACTACGTACACTTTCAAGTTCGACCTGTTGCAGTGTGAACAGTGTGTGATTGCAGCCTACGTATCATCGAAAGGCGAGTGACTGATTTTAGTATTTAATGCTCTGTTTGGTTATTAATGAACATACAACTGCACCAAGCATATTTCATTACACCGTGTATGTCTATGGGCAACGCTGTGGGATTTTCCTACAAAACAATAGCGATCCACAGCGCAAGACGATTACAAATAGCAATCAGTTTTATTGGAAGGTAAATCTGATGTACACGTCAGTCTTGAAAAGCCGCTATTATCCACCATTCTGTCGTAATTTATTTAACTCAGAGTTATTTATGCATAAAATATGTTAGTACATCTTTTTGCTTGGTATTAGATATGACAAACGAGTGAGAATCGCAGTGGATAATATTAAATCACATTGCTAATAGTCTTCCTTAGCTCGATAAACAAAACGGCACAGCGAAATAACAGTATTTTTAGGAGTTCTTGTACCCACGTCGACACGGATGGCACTAGAAACTAACCGGTAAATATGTAGAGACAATATCAGGTAGCGGTTAGGCAGCGACCTTGTTAAAAGAATCGCCAGGAAATTTCGTTTGCAGTGATGTACGAATTCAGAGAAACGGCATTCGAGAGAAGCGCTCTAATTGTCAATGGAGCCAAGCGGGATAGGGATTCAGTATTGTACCCAGCGCGACCTAGTTTGGAGACAGTAAAATACAGCTACATTCGGTGACATACAGGCACACGGATTCCAGAAGGGTCTGCGGCGCGGTATGCAAATTCAGAGTTTTAATCAGAAAAGATTTTTGGGGAGTAATGAACAGCTATCCAAATGGAGCGATGTGACATACGGAGTTGCCGTAAGTCCTCGAGGAGCACATAAATGACTCTTATGCCTCCAGCGGTTACTGCTTTCGATTCTAGTTGTCATGGGCAACTAAACCGACCGCAATTTACCGTGTCAGCTGATGTAATAGACTCGTTGTTATTACTGTGGTCTTCAGTCCAGAGACTGGTTTGATGCAGCTACTCAGACTCAGCCAATCAGAAATCATCAATAGTAACAATATTTTGAGATCTGCCTGAAACGTTTGACTGACTGAACAGTGGTATGACCAGGCAAAATTTGAAATATTATTGCATAGTAGACACAGAAAGTTTGTCGCTTTTCATCTTATCTGCGTGACGGAAGTCAGAGTGTTCCATATCAGAGCAGGTCACTGAACAGTAAACAGAATTCGAAGCAGTCAGATGTGGCATACCACAATATTGTATTTAGATCCTTTGTAGTTTCTGATACACGTGAATGACATTCAAAACGCAATGTCAGACGCCGTAAAATTTTCCAATTATGAGATACCCAAAGTAGTACCAGTATTCATAGTGAATAGTTAGCCGACAAAACATTAGAGAACACAAGGATTACCATTAAATTCCGACGAAATTCAGTCCATAGTATTTACTATTTCTCATAGACAGCTAAAATAGAAGAAGTAATTACTGTTAAGTTTACGAGACTAAATATAGTTCTAAATATATTTACCCCAGATACGTTTCTTGTGCAAATTATTTATGTTCCAGGTGATTTAAAACTAGCCTATTCTCCATTTTTCCACTCAGCAATGAGTTATGGAGTCTTTGTTGAATGTCGCATATTTTTAGACCACTGATAATTTTTGTGTTTGTTATGAAACATGCTGTGATGGCTTCTTTGAAGAACTTTATATGTTTACAAATGTGTCACAGTACATTTATTCATTAATTTTCTTCCTCGTAATAAATATTGCTCTTTTCTCAAAAGATAACAAAAATATGAGTATAATACTAAGACCAACAATTTCCTCTTAAACTGTTGTTAAATTCCTAAGACACTACATTGCAGAATATTTTGACGGAAATTATCAGAATTAATATTTCAGGTTATTGTATAAGTAGAAGTGTAAAACAATATTCCGCCATTTTCAGTCACGTAATTGTATTGTTTCCGCGTACGAGAAACCCATATTCAACACACGGGGAATGTGGGCAGTAGCCTGGCGAAAACTGCTTTTCAGTGTGGACAAATCGTTTACATTTGTCGAAAATAACAAGGATAGATGTTCGCACAGAACATGAAGACAAGAAATCCGAGAATTCCGACATCATCTTCGAACAGTGATCCGGAAGATTCGGGCGTACCACTCATTATGAAAGTTGATTCAGCTGTCCCATTCTGCCCCCCCCCCCCCCCCCCCCCGCCCCCAACCCACAAGCTGAAAAAAAATTGGACTTTTTTTTATAGGAAACTTAATGTTGGTACAGGGATGCGTTTTCGCTGGACGCCAGAGTTTTCGAATTATTCAAGAAAAACGCGTTTGAATATAATTCGAAACCTGTGGTATCTAGCGAAAGCGTATCCTAGCACAAGATTGAACTACATTAAATTTCCTGCAAAATTTTCATTTTTTCTGTAGAGCTAATAGCATGCATGTAGCGAGCGAGAGAAAATGAGAACCATGTACATAACGTTTGTAGGTGTTGCGGGCTGCAAATGCCCTTGGGAAGAGGCAGCTGAATCATCTTGTATACTCTACGGATATGCCCTTCACGATTCCATCATTTCTTTACCTCAAGGTTTAAGTGGAAATGAAGGAAATAAATTTACACATGGCAAGTGCGAAAATACCATAAGCTGCTTCGGTGCAAAGGGTAGACTGCTCAGATAAATCCAAAGAAACATACTAGGCTGAAAGATACCAGTGAATGGATTCTTTTGCAAGGAAAGGTCCTGCGCTTCGAAAGAATATTGTTTGAACAAATCATAGTACGATTTTGAAACAATGGAAGTAACGAGACAACACGGAATGATACTAACTGAGAATCGTTGCTACAAATCGAACATTGTTGGAAAGATTTGAAATGAAGAAAAACGCAATTGGACAATAGGTAGCACACAAAACCACGAAGTATACGAAGTAGGTACAAGCCAAGGTCGTACTTTTTTACCAGTAAATAGACGATATGTAGCGGTGTCACACTAAGCCTACTTTGAACAGAACTACTACACTGCATACTGGTTAGCATCAGACTAATAAAGTTAATGTTTTACTCATCAGGATGTACACTGGTGTCGATTTAGTACTTGTGCACTGTGTGTCAGTCTGAATACGCGAGGTGAGCATGGTGTTTTATTATAGGAGACAAAATCAGGTGTTAATCAAAACCAATCGTATTATCAAACATACGGCCTAAGTGAAGTGTTAACTTCGTTCTTCAGTTCCACAGATCCTGGTCTACCTTTGTTTTCTGAATTGTAATCTGCCCTGTTCTCGCCGATTTAAAGTAATTATTAGGCGGCCTTATAATTTCCTGGGAATTTGATTTCGAAGGAACTTCATTCCAAGTACTTCCAGGTGTGACTTCAAGAAGCCCGTTCAGATTTTCCTTCAAATAGAGTCAGATAATGAGTTCACGTTTTAGACTGAAAAACATCAGAACCAGCTCAGATATCTCTGTGCATCTTCCTACTAGACATAAGGAAGACATAAATATTCACGAGCTACGCATTTATAGTTCTCAATATTGTTTTCGATAGTAAGGAGATAATGGACAATATTCGAAAGACATATAAGCCCGCACCCCCATAGAACCATGGACCTTGCCGTTGGTGGGGACGCTTGCGTGCCTCAGAGATACAGACAGCCGTACCGGAGGTGCAACCACAATGGAGGGGTGTCTGTTGAGAGGCCAGACAAACTTGCGGTTCCTGAAGAGAGGCAGCAGCCTTTTCAGTAGTTGCAGGAGCAACAGTCTGGATTATTGACTGATCTGGCCTTGTAACACTAACCAAAACGGCCTTGCTGTGCTGGTACTGCGAACGGCTGAAAGCAAGGGAAAATTACAGCCGTAATTTTTCTCGAGGGCATGCAGCTTTACTGTATGCTTAAATGATGATGGCGTCCTCTTGGGTAAAATATTCCGGAGGTAAAATAATCCCCCATTCGGATCTCCGGGCGGGGACTACTCAAGAGGACGTCGTTATCAGGAGAAAGAAAACTGGCGTTCTATGTATCGGAGCGTGGAATGTCATATCCATTAATCGGGAAGGTATGTTAGAAAATTTAAAAAGGGAAATGGATACGTTACAGTTAGACATAGTGGGAATGAGTGAACTTCGGTGGCAGGAGGAACACGACTTTGGTCGGGTGAATTCAAGGTTATAGATACAAAATCAAATAGGAGTAATGCAAGAGTAGGTTTAATTATGAATAAAAAAATAGGAGTGCAGGTAAGCTACTACAAACAGCATAGTAAACGCATTATTGTGGCCAAGATAGACACGAAGCCCACGCCTACTACAGTGGTACAAGTTTTTATGCAACTAGATCTGCAGATGACGAAGAGATTGATGAAATGCATGATGAGATAAAACAAATTGTTCAGACAGTGAAGTTAGACGAAAATTTAATAGTCATGAATGACTCGAATTCGACAGTAGCAAAAAGGGAGAGAAGGAAACATAGTAGGTGACTATGGATGGGAGGGGAAGAAATGAAAGAGGAAACCGCCTGGTAGAATTTTGCACAGAGCCTAACTTAATCATAGCTAAAACTTGGCTCAAGAATCATATAAGAAGGTTGTATACATGGAAGAAGCCTGGAGATACTAGAAGGTATAAGATAGAATATGTAATGGTGAGACAGAGATTTAGGAATAAGGTTTTAAATTCTATGACATTTCCCGCGGCAGATGTGGACTCTGAGCACAGTCTATTGGTTATGAACTGTAGATTTAAATTGAAGAAACTGCAAAAAGGTGGGAATTTAAGGAGATGGGACCTGGATAAACTGACTAAACAAGAGGTTGTACAGAGTTTCAGGGAGAGCAAAAGAGAACGCTTGACAGGAATGGGGGAAAGAAATACAGTAGAAGAAGAATGGGTAGCATTGAGGGATGAAGTAATGAAGGCAGCAGTGGACCAAGTAGGTAAAAAGACGAGGTCTATTAGAAATCCTTGGGTAACAAAAGAAATATTGAATTTAACTGATGAAAGGAAAAAATATATAAAAAATACAGTAAATGTAGCATGCAAAAATGAATACAAACGTCTCCAAAATGAGATCGACAGGAAGCGCAAAATAGCTAAGCAGGAATGGCTAGGGCACAAATATGACGATGTAGAGGCGTGTATCACTAGGGGTAAGATAGATACTGCCTACTGGAAAATTAGGGAGACCTTCGGAGAAAATAGAACCAATTGTATGAATATGAAGAGCTCAGATGGAAACCCAGGGCTAAGCAAAGAAGGGAAAGAAGAAAGGTGGAAGGAGTACATAGAGGGTCTATATAAGGGCGATGTACTTGAGGACAATATTATGGAAATGGAAGAGGATGTAGATGTAGATGAAATGGGAGATTTAATACTGCGTGAAGAGTTTGACAGAGCACTGAAAGACCTGAGTCGAAACAAGGCCCTAGGAGTAGACAATATTCCTTTAGAACTACTGACAGCCTTGGGAGAGCCAGTCCTGACAAAACTCTACCATTAGGTAAACAAGCTGTATGAGACGGGCGAAATACCCTAAGACTTCAAGAAGAATATAATAATTCCAACCCCAAAGAAAGCAGGTGTAGACAAATGTGAAAATTACCGAACTATCAGTTTACTAAGTCACGGCTGCAAAATACTAACGTGACTTCCTTACAGACTAATGGAAAAACTGGTAGAAGCTGACCTCGGGGAAGATCAGTTTGGATTCCGTACAAATATTGGAACACGTTGAGCCGAGGGGCATGAAAGGGAAGCAATAGTTGCGAAGGGAGTGAGACAGGATTGTAGCCTATCCCAGATGTCATTAAATCTGTATATTGAGCAAGCAGTAAAGGAAACAGAAGAAAAATTCGGAGTAGGAATTAAAATCCATAGAGAAGAAGTAAAAACTTCGCGATTCGCCGATGACATTGTAATTCTGTCAGAGAAAGCAAAGGATTTGGAAGGGCAGTTGATCGGAATGGACAGTGTCTTGAAAGGAGGATATAAGACGAACATCAACAAAAGCAAAAATAGGATAATGGAATGTAGTCGAATTAAGTCGGTTGATGCTGAGGGAATTAGATTAAAAAATGAGACACTTAAAGTAGTAAAGGAGTTTTACTATTTGAGGAGCAAAATAACTGATGATGGTCGAAGTAGAGAGGATATAAAATGTAGACTGGCTATGGTAAGGAAAGCGTTTCTGAAGACGAGAAATTTGATTACATCGAGTATAGATTTAAGTATCAGGAAGGTGTTTTTGAATGTATTTGTATGGAGTGTAGCTATGTATGGAAGTGAAACATGGACGATAAATAGTTTGGACAAGAGGAGAATAGAAGCTTTCGAAACGTGGTGCTACAGAAGAATGCTGAAGATTAAATGGGTAGATCACACAACCAATGGGGATGTATTGAACAGAATTGGGGAGAAGAGGAGTTTCAAATGGTTCAAATGGCGCTAAGCACTATGGGACTTAACATCTGAGGTCATCAGTCCCCTAGACTTAGAAACTACATAAACCGAACTAGCCTAAAGACATCACACACATCCATGGCCGAGGCAGGATTCGAACCAGCGACCGTAGCAGCAGCGCGGTTCCGGACTGAAGGACCTAGAACCGCTCGGCCGCAATGGCCGGCGAAGAGGAGTTTGTGGCATAACTTGACTAGAAGAAGGGATCGGTTGGTAGGACATGTTCTGAGGCATTAAGGGATCATCAATTTAGTATTGGAGTGCAGCGTGGAGGGCAAAAATAGTAGCAGGAGACCAAGAGATGAATGCACTAAGCATATTCAGAAGGATGTAGCGGTAGGTACTGGGAGATGAAGCTTGCACAGGATAGAATAGCATGGAGAGCTGCATGAAACTAGTCTCAGGACTGAAGACCACAAGAACAACAACTAAAACATAAGCCTGCATGCCAAAATAGAACGATGATTACCGATCACAAATTAAGCTTGTTTGCATGATGAGATCGAGCTACCCGTAGTAGTAATTTAATTTTCTGATAGAAAAACTTTGCTACATTCAACTTTTAATAAAATGTGTGAAGAGCAACGGAAAAATAAGTTTTAGACTTAAAGATTCGCGTGTCATTGTGCTATTGGTTTCCAGACGGACTAACAATCATTTTGACAAGGTGCTTTTTAGGACACTAACCTGGTGGTTTCTGTCATGGGCTATTTTATCGATATGAATACGTACAAATCTATTCTGTGTTCATATATACCCAAAATGGTTATTAATTAATGTTTGAGATCATCATACACACATCAAAAGAAGTTTTGCATCACTTCAGGTCCACAGAACTCATGAAGATAGACGTTGACTGTGGATATTGTATCACATGCACAGTCCCTTTGACTGTTCAGAGATGCCAGTAAACCCGCCCAAAGATGTAAACAACCAAGCATGAGCAGCGCTTATTAGAAGGGGTCCGACAGCCGCTCAGTTCCAGTCATTCCACCAGGATGGAGGTATGTGGATCGTGTTGTCTGTAGTTCAACCATGCCTAGAAGCTCTGTACCGCAGTTCGATCGCATCCGCGTTGTTTCTTGGTGCCAGGAAGGGCTCTCAACGAGGGATATATCCAGGACTCTCGGCGTGAACCAAAGCGATGTTGTTAGGACATCGAGGAGATACAGACAAGAACTGTCGATGACATGTCTCGCTCAGGCCGCCCAAGGGCTACAACTGCAGTCGATGACAGCTACCTACGGATTATGGCTCGGGGGAACCCAGACAGCAACGCCACTATGTTGAATGACGTGTAGCTACAGGACGTCGTGTTACGACTCAAACTGTGCGCAGTAGGCTGCATGATGCGCAACTTCACTCCCGACGTTGATGGCGAGGTCCACCTTTGCAATCACGACACCATGCAGCGCGTTATTGATGGGCTGAATGGACCGCTCAGGACTGGCATCACGTTCTCATCACCGGTGAGTGTCACATACACACATCAAACAGACAATCGTCAGAGACGTGTTCCGAGGCAACCCGGTCAGGCTGAACGCCTTAGACACATTTTCCAGTGAGTGCAGCAAGGTGGAGGTTCCCTGATGTTTTTGGGTGGCATTATGTGGGGCCGAAGTACGCCGCTGGTGGCCATGGAAGGCGCCGTATTGGCTGTATGACATGTAGATGCCATATTGGCGAGGCATTCGTCTTCATGGACAACAATTCGCGCCCCCATCGTGCACACCTTGTGAATGACTTCCTTCAGGATATCGATCGCTCGACTAGAGTGGCCAGCATTTTCTCCAGACACGAACCCTATCGAACATGCCTGGGTTAGATTGAAAAGGCTGTTTATGGACGACGTGACCCACCAACCACTCTGAGCGATCTACGCTGAATCGCCGTTGAAGAGTGGGACAATCTGTACAAACTGTGCCTAGATGAACTTGTGGATAGTATACCACGACGAATACAGGCATGCATCAATCCAGAAGGACGTGCTACTGGGTATTAGAGGTACCGGTGTGTACAGCACTCTCGAGCACCACTTCTGAAGGTCTCACTGTATGGTAGTTTTCATGAGCAATACAAAGGGCGGAAATGATGTTTGGGTTGATCCCTATTCCAGTTTTTTGTACAGGTTTCGGAACTCTGGGAACCGACGTGACGCCATTTTGTGTGTGTGTGTGTGTGTGTGTGTGTGTGTGTGTGTGTGTGTGTACACTCCCTCATAGCCGCAAGGGCGAAAGCGTCTCTTCGGGATTTCGGCAAGGCGAGCCTGACACGGATCGAATCCGCGTCGCCGATTACAAGCAAGTGGTGGTGAGCTGGCCAGCCTGGATGTGCTTTTTTGGCGGTTTCCGACAACCCGCAAGGTCAATATAGTGCTGATCCCAAGTCCCGTCTCAGATACACGCTATGCAAACATTTAGAAACAGTTCTCCCACTTACTCAGGGGACAGACTCTGCGCGTGGACAAATGGGGTCAAAATATTTCGTCCTAGGGGAGGTGGGCAGGGAGTGAATAAGAGACTGATGACCTCAGATTCTTAATCTCTTTAAAGCCGTTATCAGCAGCAGCAGCTGGAAACTACAATGTAGACAACTGTTCCTGTAACTGCTTCAAGATTTGATATCACGATGAAGTGTCACATATTAAAATAAGGGTAAAAGTGATTAGTTACTGTTTCACTCCAACGACTAACGATCCTAACAAACAATAGTTTACAATTGCTTACTAAGTTCTTTTTACAGTTTAATTATCAGTACCCCTTGGTGTAGATGTAGCGTTTTCGATTAGTAATCAAAATGTCGCCGGTCCTGGGTTCGAACCACGCCACAGTTTACATTTTGAATAAAAATCATCTGAAATGACGGCCGAAGATTACCGGAATCAGAGACCACACCTTCAATCTTTGAACTCTCTAGGCTTTGGGATGGGAAACTGCCATTAAAAGGTGGAAGAAACAGCAAAGGTCAACGGCATGAGGATGCAAAAGACAATGGAAACTAACGCATTAAAGACATATAACTTGTATCCACAGCACATGTTGTCTGTAACAGAAAAAGTGTCACGTGATCATGACAGAGAGACTGAATAACCGACGAAAGGGTAACATTGTACGAGTAGAGGCGTGGAAGGTCAGAAGTCTGAACGTGTTTGAGGAGCTATAGAATCTGAAAATGGAAATGCAAAGGCTCAATGTTGATATAATGGGCGTCAGTTAAGTGTAATGGAAAAAGAGACAAGGACTTCTGGTCACATGAAAAAGAGGTTAATATCAGAAGCAGCAGAAAATGGTATAACGCGAGTAGGATTCGTTATGAATAGGAAGGTAGGACACAGAGCTTGTTACTGTGAACATTTCACTGTCAGGGCTGCTCTCATCAGAATAGAAGCAAACTAACACCGACAACAATAGTTCAGCTAGACATACCGAAGACACGAACTGAACATGAAGAGAGAGAGAGAAAGTATATGCGGAAAGTGAATGGGTAATTCAGTACGTAAACGAAGATGAAAATCTGTAAGTCACGAGGGACTGGAGTGCGGTTCTAGGAGGAGTAGAAGAAAGGGTTACGGGAAATGTGGACTTTTTAATAGGAATGACATAAAAGAAAGATTTATTAAGTTCAGAAATAAATTTCAGCTAGAGATAGCGAATAAGCTGTTCATGGATCACAAGAGGAGGGCTTATAATTGGAAAAGACTGAGAGATACGGAAGATTCAGTTCGATGACATCATGGTCTAGTATAGATTCCGAATTAAGATACTGGATTGTAGGTCGGACCCGGCAGCAGATACTGGCTCAAATGAAAATTAGCTACAGACGCAAAATAAGCTGAAATTTAAGGAACTAGTCAGGAAGAAGCAAAGTGCAAGAAAGTGGAATAGAGAAGTATTAAGGAATCAAGAAATAGACCTGCAATTTTCTGAGGCTGTAGATACTACAATAAGGAATAGCTAAGTAGGCAGTTGAGTGGAAGGAAATGAAATCTCTAAAATGGGCAGAAAAACTAGACACAAGAAAGTAAAGAGCGAAAAAACCATGGATAAAAGAAGGAACACTTATGGTGTTCGATGAAAAAAGGAAGTACAAAAATGTTCAGGGGAACTAAAGAATACAGAAATACGAGTCTCTTAGGGATGAAATAAAGAGGAAGTGCATGGATGCTAAGGCTAAAAAGCCGACTAAAAATGTTAAAATACCAAAACAAAATTAACTGTCGGAAGGATTGGCTCAGAATACAGAAAAATCGGGACAGTCGGTGGAATTAAAAACAAGAGCCGTAACATAAAGCGTGCAACGGGAACTCCACAGTCAAATCTAGAGGAGAGTTGGGATAGGTAGAAAGAGTATTTTAAGGGCCTCTGTGGTGGGTGAACGTATCTGATCACGTGATGATAGAAGAAAGAGGAGTCGATAGGGAAGAGACAGGGGATCCAGTACTAGAATCAGAATTTAAAACAGCTGTGGAAGACGTAAAATCAAATAAGGCAGAAGCGGTAGATAATGTTCATTCGGAATTTCTAAAAGGATTGGACGAAGTGGCAACAAAATATTTATTCACTTGTTTTTTTGTTTTGTTTTTTTATTGGAGCACACCGCCATTTGAATGTTTTATTGTTTACTTACGCACAATTCAGATTTCGGGCTTGTATGCAATTTTCAAGCATTGGATTTTATGCAGGACACACGTTGTTGTGTAGAGTGTATACCATCAGGCTTTCGGAACAACTTCATCCCCACAATTCCCAAGATTGTAACAGCCAAAGAGCCGGCAAACGTGAGAAATAATTCACTATCAGCTTAATAGCTCAAGCATCTGACAGAAATAATATACAGAAGAATGGAAAGCAAAATTTAAGACCTGTTAGATGACTATCATTTTGGCTTTAGAAAGGTATGAGCGCCAGAGGCAGTATTGACGTTGCGGTTGATTTGAAAAATCAAAAGACATTCATTGGATTCGTCGGCGTAGAAAAGCGTTAGACAATGTAAAATGGTGCAAGATGTTCCAAATTCTGGGCAATATTTGAGTAAACTGTAGGAAAATGTGAGTGATGTACAGTACGTGCAAAAACCAAAAGCGGAAGACCAAGAACGAAGTGTACGGATTAAAAAGGATGTAGTATTCCGTCTCTACTTCTTAATCGATACATCGAAGTAGCAGTGTCTGAAATAAAAGAAATGTTCGAGAGTGGAATTGAAATTCAAGGTGAAAGGATATCAATGACTCGCTGATGACTTTGTTATCTTGAATGATGGTGAGAATGTATTGGAGGAAGTGTTGAATCGAACGAACAGTCTAATAAGAGCAAAATATGGATTGAGCGCAAATCGAAGAAGACAGAAGTAATGAGGAGTAATAGGAATTGGAACAGCAGGAAATTTAACATCGTAATTGGTTATCAGGAAGTAAATAACGTTAAGAAACTCTGCCACCTAGGCAGCAGAATAACTCATGATGGGCGGAACCCGTAGCGTGCGACAATACTGTAGCGTACGGACGTGCTGTGTACTGTAGCTTGTGGTTTATAGCTGTTGACAGACTCAGTATTAGACCCGAGTTTCTGCGGGTGCCCGGTGTGTAAAATGTTCAGAAAACTTACTGGAATGCAGCTGGCTGACGTTGTCGAAACCCGTCAATAGCACACATTTTCAAGGCGAAACTGCAGCAAGTAAGAGCAGAGGAAGCCAATGTAAGACCTCGATTTTCTTAGAAATTCCAGTAAGTTAACACTCACACACATTGCAAAAACTTGTGCCATCACAGACCCGAGATGACCGGAGTCTCCTGCACACTGCTTACTTGCTGTCGTTGTGCCTTGAAAATAGCAGCTGTGCTCCTGTGGAAATATCGACGGCTGCCGACCAAGTCACCCGACTGCATTCTCATAAGTTATACGAAAAAAATTTGTTTCATCTACATCTAAGTTTCATCTGTGTGTGATAGTCTTGTACTGTCCACTGTGTTATTACGTGTTCATTCCATATTAAACCCTCACGGTAATTAGCAAAATGTTTGTCTTGTTTCCAAGGAAAACTATCCTGCACTTTCTACTGGACAAGTCTACACGTGAAGTGCTACGAAGTTGACTGGAAGCAAACGATTGATTAGTGGACGTTGTAGGAATCACAAGCGATCTAGTTCACACGGCTTGTTATGACCTGGAAAGTGCACCCTACTCATGACCTTGCAGAATTTTGTGTTACTGCACTGGCTATTGATGAAACAGGGAGGCACAATTGCTCACCTTAACGACGAAACTGTAAGTACTGTTTCTGTTACCAACGCATATCTTTATTATGAAGTTGTTGGTATCTTTAACCACCCACTTGAAGTAGAAAATTACCATGTGAAAGAAATACACTACAAAAAGGAAAAAAAGGACCTACTACGAAATAGTTAATGATACGAAAATCTTGAGATGTGTATGTACGGACAGACAAATGATAACAATTTCAAAAAAATTAAGTGATTTATTAAAGAGACAGAGCTTCACAAATTGAGCAAAGAGAAATAACGCGTTGGTCCACATCTGGCCTTATTATGCCATCAGTTATTGGGCTTGACACTGGTTGTTCGATGTCCTCCTGAGGGATATCGTGTCAATTACGTCCGATTGGCGGATTACATAGTCAGAATCTTGAAATGGTTGGAGGCCTCTGCCCATAATGCTTCAAATGTTCTCAATTGGGGAAAAATTGGGAGAGCGGCTCGCGAAGGCAGGGTTTGGCAAGCACAAAGACTACCTCGTGAAATTTTCGTCGTGCGCTGATGGGCATCGTCTTGCTAAGATGTAAGACCCAAATATCTTGCCTTGAAGACCAACAAAATGGGGCATAGAACCGTAGACGTATCGCTTTGCTGCAAGGGTGCTGTGGATGACAACAAAAGCGATCCTGCTGTGAAATGAAATGGCAACTCAGACGGTCACTGCTGGTTGCCAGACCGTATGGCAGGTGACAGTGGGGCGTCACCAGAATGGATTAGAATTGTCTTCAGTGATGAGTCCCGCTTCTAACTAAGCTCGCACGACCAGCGAAGACTTGTCTGTTGACGCACCAGACAGCGGTGGGATACGAAAATAACTGTCGCCCACCGTAAGACCTGAGAATAATGTACGAAGGTCTGGGGTGACATTTGTTCAAATGGCTCTAAGCACTATGGGACTTCACATCTGATGTCATCAGTCCCCTAGACTTACAACTACTTAAATATATCTAAACTAAGGACATCACATACATCCATGCCAAAGGCAGGATTCCAACCTGCGACCGTAGCGCAGGAGCGCAGTTCCGAACTGAAGCGCCAAGAACCACTCGGGGGTGACATTTCCTTTCATAGCAGACCCCCTTTGGATTCATTTGTGGCACCTTTAAAGCACAGCGGCACGTTGACACATTCTATGCCCCAGTTTACTGCCGTCCATGGCATTTTAGTAAGACAATGCGCACCTGCACGAGGCGACAGTTTCCACTGCTTGTGCTGGTGCTTGCCAAACCCTATTTTGGGCACCAAGACTGCCAGATATCTGGCACACTGCAAACGTTTCGAGCATTGTGGGCATGCTCCTCCCACCAGTTTGGGATTTTGGCGATCGAATGTACCAATTGGACAGAATTTGATCACATATCCCTAAGGAGGACGTCCAACTCCTCTATCAATTATTACCATGCCAAAAAATTGCCAGAGATGGGCCAACATATTATTGCCTTGTTCAAATTATGAAGCTCTTTCTGTTGAATGAATCGTCCAATTTCTCTGAAACTGCAATTGTCTGTTTGTCTGTACTACATGTACATCACATCTACTGATTTCCGTCGCTTTCGGGTAATTCCTTCGTGTTGGTGCCCCCACAGTAGAAATGCTTCCAGGATACATGGTGCAGATTTCACAGTCAGCCCATGTATTTCAGTGTTTTATATGCAACGTGAAAGGGGTTTTCATTTTGAATAACTCTCTCCATCAACGAAAGGAACAAAGCTTAGCAGACCTCGTAACTGAAAATCTGTCACCTGACGAACTTCCACAAAATGCATCCGGAGTCGAGCAAAATTATAGTACGTGACAAAGATTCTACGCCGCTGGTAAGCAAACGCGACGTCGAACAACTATACCTAAACACGTTGCTTCAGTGGCCGCTACTAGAAATGTCGTGTGGCTAGGGCCTCCCGTCGGGTAGACCGTTCGCCTGGTGCAGGTCTTTCGATTTGACGCCACTTCGGCGACCTGCGCGTCGATGGGGATGAAATGATGATGATTAGGACAACACAACACCCAGTCCCTGAGCGGAGAAAATCTCCGACTCAGCCGGGAATCGAACCCGGGCCCTTAGGATTGACAGTGTCACGCTGACCACTCAGCTACCGGGGCGGACAGTGGCCGCTACTAAGAGACGACGACTGTACAAAGGAAACAGTTCCGATGAGAGCATTACGAATAAGAGACAGTCTTCTGAATAGAACACTGAGAGAACTGCGTTTTGCGCAATAGCAGACAGTACAGTTGCCAGTGGCTGCGTGACACAGGAATTCAATCAGTTGTCGAACGACAACATGAACTCGTGCCTTCAGCCTCGGCACGTATTGCACACCGCCAGTTGTCCCAGTGAACAGATTCAGCCAACGCAAGTAAGGACTGCAAACACGTCACGGCACCTATCGACAGTACACAAACATCCACGTGTCAGCCTGCCATTGACAACATTCCGAGAAGGTCAGCTGGTCTACACAGACAGTAGGCCAGAGACAGTCGTAACGTAAATACAGGCCAGTTGATAGGAAAGCCATCCGGTTTGCATTCATGTGATATCACAGGAACAGGCTGTTAGTATAGTCCTTCTGTCACCTTCTGCTGTAAAGCGAGGTAGCATCAGTACACGTGTAATTTATCTTTTTTTCAGTGTACGTTTTCTTGTTGTTTACTTTGTCATCTGTGTGACTGTCTACTTTATGCTAATTGGTGTCTGTGTATCTACGAGATTAACATTTCATTGACTATAGTCCGAATCTGTGTGAAATAAACTCTGACTGTTCCCTCAATGCGATAAACAGTGCTGTTACCGATGCAGAAGGAAGTGTTCTGAATTCTAATTACAGTGTATCCAGTATGCCGTGACCCCACAGCGCTACCACTCCACCGCAATCGAATATAAATATTGACTGTGTAAATAGCATCCCATATGTGACATTAAATTACTCTAAACTTAACAATCTATAAATTACTAATTATTCAATGTAAAAAATAGCTATCTGTGACACGCTAAGTAACTTCCTCAATAACAATCAACAATTACAAAGGTCAACCGTCATATATTTAATCCGTATGCTGTCAGACAATTTACCTTATAGGTTATATGAGAAATATACAAATGCATATTGCTTCCTAATTCTTCTGGAGTTGATTCTTACACGTGCAAGGGAAGCGCTGCTCTACTGAATATGCTGCTGAGATGCAAGTTTCTGGACGAAACCACTACGCAGCTTGAAAATAAAGACTGATATGTTGCCAAAAATACAAATGGCTCTAAGGACTATGGGACTTAACATCTGAGGTCAGCAGTCCCCTTGACTTAGAACTACGTAAACCCAACTAACCTAGGTACATAACACACATCCATGCCTGAGGCAGGATTCGAACCTGCGACCGTAGCAGCCGCGTGGTTCCAGACTGAAGCACCTAGAACCACTCGGGCACAGCGGCCAGCACCAAAAATACAGCTGGCTCATAATGCATGGAGCAAGGCATTGCAGCAGGGTTACGTTAAATTTTGCTTTCAAACTGTGTGACTAAATCTTAATGAACTTAAAGTAAAAAAAAAGTTTCAAACTGAAATTACATTGCGACTTTTAGCCCCACGATATTTGAAAAATCTTAACATGAGAACTATAATCTTCTTCAGACGTTGTCACAAACAATGAAACTGAAACACATTGAAACCAAAGAACAATTAGTACATAAAATTCTCTGTTTACTTTTCTTTTAAAACGCTTTTAACTGTGGGAGGCGAGATATAGCTTCAGTACCCATACACATTGTTGCTGATTTTGGAATGGATACCAAATTATAGGCTCTTGATCGTAATTTCAGCTTTTGCATTACGACAATTCGACTGTAGTTGAATGTGACCTGAAACAGCATGCATTAGTGTTATAGTGCAAAACAAGCTGATTAACTATCGTCACAGGCGTACACAGTTCTTTCTCTGTATATCTGTAGAACCACATCGGTCTAAAGCCGACATCATCGTCTGACAAGAAATGAATGGGGTAAAGTTACATCTACCTGGGTTGTAGACAGTCGTGAACTTTGCACTCGAAGGGAACACAGGCATGGTAATCTTCTCTCTGAAACTGTGCCATTGGAAGTAAATGAGAAAAATGAATTCGGAGAGGAACTGCATACATAATTTAGGATGTCACTACTTCAAATATGAAAAAATTTTTCTTGTCAGGGAAAAACACCTAATCGACTTTCCGGAGGTCAATTTAAACTTTGTGCAAAAGACCAGCCATCGAATTTTAGCTAGCTACTGTAAGAAATTAAACGACGTTCTGATGAACTTGCGCCTCGACAATGCATTGGAGTTAAAATACTCCACACTTGTAAAATATGCTTTCCTGGGGCTTATTTCAGCCATCCAAAATGACAAAGTATTATAAATTCCTGACATTGTCACTATGGAGGAGATTAGCAATGTATGACAGCTCAAAAGAACTTCACCGGCTATGATCTCTAAAAAAGCGTTTTATTTGGTGACTCGTTTAGACGTCGCTACATTTTTTACAGCATGTAGTCCACCAGTGTTTCAAATTGTTTCACACTGCATACACACTTCCCCTACTACCACGATGACTATACAGCGTTATGTTAAATCCAAAAATATGTTCCTAAATAATACTTTTACTTTTGACATGCCTATGTAAAGTTATCTTAATGGAAGTGGGCTCTGTATATGCAATTTGAAGCAACTTCCAACACTGATAGACTATGTGTTGCAAAAACAAATTTAGAGCGTATGATATGATGATGACAAAATAGCTCTGTCGAAACAAGTCATTCAATATAATGTTTTTTTTTTAACGAACTTAGTTTCTGAAGTTTTCTTACGTTATCATGCTAGAATGTACATAACAGATAGCATTCGTCACCCCCGCTCCCATTTCAGATCAGTTTACGTTACCTCTGACGTAGAACCCGTAGAAACAGCACGCAAAAGGATTTAGAGACCAACGGTTGATAAATTTCTCCAATGTAGATGACGAACACATACGTGACGCTGTCACAACACCATGCAGTGACTACCTACGTTTATTCCGGTAGTTTCGCGTCAGAAGTCGACAGGTGGAACAGACTTGCTAAAAGTCGCTTACGAACATGTCTAGTAACTCGTGGAAGATGTAAAACCAATGAAATGGGGAAGACTACGGAATTTTCCTTCACCATCGCTACAGAACTGTATGAAAAACTCAACCTTCAGAGGAACATATGCAACAGCTAAGGAGAATTAAAGTGAAAGTTATTATCATCAAGGTAAACAGTCAGATGGCCTAAAGCTCAGATGGAAAGCAATGTACAAGATCCGAGACAGCTTGGGTGTACCACGTCATCAGGCATCAAAACCGCAGACGCAATTTCCTACACGAGCTGCAAACAGAGGATGGGAATCTACTCACTCAACAGAATAGTGAATGTTATAAGGAGTCACACCGATGAGGATATGATAGCTGAATCCATAAAATCCCTAAACAGAGAAATCACAGAAGAGAACAATAGAGTCTTTGAAGCCGAATTAGCATGGACAATGTATTTGAATTCATTGTTAAAAAGCCAGCTCACAAAGCTCCAGCACCGAACATATTTTCCTAAGACGTTTTATCACACATCCCTGGATATCATCGGGGCTTAATTATCTACATAAATTTTAAATGATATACTTAGTGGGGGGATTGTACCTAATGGGCTGAAAGAGGACAAAATTATTCTCGTGCCAAAGAAAAACAGACAGAATACTTCGACAATCTGTGGCCTACTAACCCGCTCAACTTGACTACAAAACTGTCACCAGAGCTATTACTAGAAGGGCGACACCGTTGCTTAAATTCGAAAAGAAAACATCCGGTTTTCATCTACAGAAGGACTTCTATATCACCTCTGTCGACGACAGAGAATAGATTCATCTTGCACCTTGGAATTTCGAGGTGCCGACAGGTCGGTTATTGCAAATAGAAGCGAAAGTGCGCACTATTTCATAATTTCTAGGTATGGTCTTACACCTTCATACAGTATCGACGCCATTACCTGCAACCTGCAACACCTTTGAGCCCTGCTACTTTTACTTGGCGTGGGCCCAACAATCAGTGGACGGACAAGAGTGAAGGAGGTGATATCAGGCCTGACCTTACATCTTATCTCTTTCGCTGGAGAATGTATGTGAGGCAATCAGAACCGCACACGGCACATAGCTTCGTCCAGAATTCTCAGACAAATCTAAGCTCAGAAGGATCATATTGTAGTACATTGGACACTAAAACGGGAAGACGGTGGTTTCACTGTCTCTCCTATGAAACGACACGACCTATTTCCATCCGCATCCCTCCGTAACTTGAACTCGTCTCTGATGATTCGTTACTTACGGTACGTTTAATCACAATATTTTCTTCCTTGTAGTACGTTTAAGTAAATGGACACCGACCAGACTCCCTGAAAATACACTCAATGGAATTTCCTGAAGGTTTGCCACATGTCTCTGGATGGGATCAAGGTATATGTACTGCTGAACAAACTTTTCGACCTGCGGATAAATCAGCTGTGAGTCTAAATCTAAGAGTATCCGGCCGTAGGATTCCACAGCTGATGCCGCTGACCCAAGAAGATGAACTCGCGATCTGAAAGTGAGGGTCTGTCTGTGGGCAGGAGTGTGAAATACTAGTAGACGTAAACAGTGCTTCATCCGTCGAGTAATGTCGACGCCACCGCTGAGGCATATGCTCCGTGTCAGGTGGGCACCTGTCGTTTCAGATCTTCACCGGTTTTATCACGTCGGCCGCATCAGTGGACACATCCATGGCGTTCTAACGAAGTAACTAGAAATTTAATTATTTTATGGTCCAATATTTTGTCCGCGGTGGGGCTATCAAATCTGGAGGGCCTCATAATTAAATGCGGTGGAAATTAAGTATCCCCACCATCACCTGAATCGAGAACCATATGTGTGACATGAAAGCGCAAGTTCAAGACCGCTAGATAAGCAATAGATGAAAAAAAGAAAAAAAAAACCTGTTCTAAACCTAGACTAGTATCCGATTCTCCGACTCAGGAGAAATAGTAGGGGGCCAGTACTGACGTAGTGGACGCAATACACGAAGTAAAAAACAAAATTCAGATTCCCAACGGCACTGCTATAGCCATAGTCAACCGCTGTCAGATATTTCACGCTGCTGGAGCTCAAACGGTTGAAAGCTCCACCAGAACGGAGATGCTGCTGCCGCGGCCAATTGTTCTCTGTAGCGCGGGCTGTGTTATGGGCGTTCATAACGAACTTAAGGGTAACGCAGGCAAAAAAGTCAGGGAGAAAAATAGATAATAAAACTGTTGAGTGTTACTTAAGTAAATAAATTAGTGAAATCAAAGTGAACTAGAAATTAGAATATAAATGGAAAACTTGGTTTAGTTTAGAGAGTTACATACTCGCATTCAGTGGGCAGAACAGCAGAAGAGACAATGACCATATGAAGTGAGCAAGTTCCACATAAGCGGGCGCTGTCGATTCAGCCGTCAGGGCATCGCCCGACCGGCTCACGTGTTTCTCAGTTGTCGCATGTGAGCAAAGGCCCTCGCCTACATTCCAAGAGCCAATGACCGACGTTAAGAAGATTCTTCGAGAAGCTTTTCAACGTGACGGAAGAGGCAATGACCGGCTCACGTGTTTCTCAGTCGTCACATGCGATCTGAGGCCCCGCCTACATTCCAAGAGCCAATGACCGAGGTCAAGAAGATTCTTCGAGAAGCTTTTCAACGTGACAGAAGAGGCAATGGCCGTGAAGTCGTTCACCTCCAGTAAACTGAAGTGAATAAATACACGAGACGCGGTGGGCCCGACAGTTGAAGACAGATGAAGACGGATGAAGACGGATGAAGACGGGGACGGAGACGAAGGAAGAAAAGAAGAGTAGCAGTAGTTTTCGCTGCTGAAGACCGTCATGCAAGAAGAGACTGCATCATGCACAGACGCACCAAGTCCGCCGCTGTAATGGAATAGCAAGCAGCAGCCGCGGCGCCAGAAGACAGAAGTAAAAAGGTATTTGAAGTCTGGTTTTTACATACCCGGGTGACTCGTGAGGACGGGAAGGAGACGGCCTCACATCAGTAGTTACCTGTGAGCTGGGACGAAGACCTGACAGCCGAAGACTGGCAAGCGGGAGTCCGTGGTTCGAGTTCGGGACACTGGCCTTCCCCCGCCGCGCCGCTCCGCTGGTCGAAGCACAACACACGCGGCCGCTTAGAGAAGAGAAACACTGGGACGCCACATTCAAGGTATCACCATCCGATGCACGACGTCGCTCGCAATAATTAAACGGGCCACATCGCGCTGCGCGTCTCCGGTCAGCTGGGCGAGACGGCGAAACGAGATACACACCGCTACGCGTAATCAGACGCCGCCGCCGCCGCCGCCGCCGCCGCCGCTGTCGCAGCAGAAGGCTACGCAAACGACACGGCTGCCGCTCTCCGAACAAGAACATCCCGTAAGATACAGTTGTACAAATCTTTAATAAAAGTTATCTTATGTAAAAATGATGTTTCATTCGACCTCATACCCGAGCCAAGGGAGAACCCACCCTGCCCACATGTTGTAAGAGAGAAAAGTTAATTTATTTAATATTTTCAACCTGACAGAATGCTTAGAATGCTCATCCTGACAATTGACAGCATCAAAAGAGAAAACCCAGTTACATTGAGTGACAGAACTGTCACATTTAGTAACACAACTGTTACATTTGATGTCAGAAGCCGTCATAGTTGTTACGGAAATACAGTGACGGGAACAAAAATCGTAACACAAAGTAGTAGTGCGCAACGAAAGTTGTAGGCGCGGTTCTGCATCTGGAAGATAGTGTCTATACAAATTTCGCGCCAGTCACATAAAAGTGGCCCAGCAGTGCCACTGAGTACGGATATCAGGTTTGCTTTAAATACATGCTGTAACTGTCGTAAGGTTTCGTTACCTTTGAGACTGGACGTGGTGAGTTGATGTTAGTAAGGCAACAAGACGCCATTATTAACACCTCAATGAGATTGAAAGAGCCGGCCGGAGTGGCCGAGCGGTTCTAGGCGCTACAGTCTGGAACCGCGCGACCACTACGGTCGCAGGTTCGAATCCGGCCTCAGGCATGGATGTGTGTGATGTCATATAGGTTAGTTAGGTTTAAGTAGTTCTAAGTTCTAGGGGACTGACGACCTCAGAAGTTCCCATAGCGCTCAGAGCCATTTGAATCATTTTTTGAGATTGTAAGAGGTCGTGTAATAGCGCTAGGGAAAACCGTATGTTCCTTCTGAGATAAAGCGGAATGAATTGGCAGAAATGCACCGACTGTACATGACTGCTGGTAGCGGTGGTAACGAGAATGTATGGTCGGAAGAAGATTGGGTGGCACTACCGAGAGTAAGACCATCGTGTTCAGCATATGTCTCTAGCGCGTCGTATCGCATCTGTAGCAGCAATATGAGCAGCAGTTGAGCCCACAGTGACACGACGAACTGTTAGAAACTGTTTACTTCAGCTCCAAGCCAGACGGCCTGCAGTGTACATTCCACTGTCCCGAAACCGCCGCCATTTACGACTTCATTGCTGCCAAACGAGAGCTCACTGGAGGGCGACGTGGAAGGCTCTTGTTTTCTGGCGTTTGTTTGTTAGAACAAGATTTGTTAGAAGGACGCATGCAACCAACCTGTCTGTGTGCTAGACACATTGGAGTTACGGTTTGGAATGCTATTTCTCATGACAGCAGGAGCGCTCTAATGGTTATCCTACGCACCCTCCCTGTTGGGCTGCCGCTCATGAACAGCATTCCAGGGAGTGTTTCCTAACAAGATAACGCTTGCCCACAAACCTCCGTGATAAATCAGTGTGCTCTACAGTGTCAACATGTTGCATTGGCCTGAATCCAGTCTAGTATATATGGGACATCACCGGACAATTCCAGCGTCATCCACAATCAGCATTAACTGTCTCTGTAATGACCATCAAAAACAACAGGCACGGAACTCCATGCCACAAACTGACACCCGACACGTGTAAAATAGTACATTTACGCTTACATGCATGCATTCAATATTCTGGTGATGACGCCGGTTATTGATGTACCAGCTATGGCTTATCTCGCTGTTACGTTAACCTGTCTTATTGAAATGTTAACACATATGTTAGCTAGACAAACATATTCCCGAAATTGCAGTATTCTACATTAATATTTGTTGGAGTTGCGATTTTTTCAATTAATGTATATGTAGTGCCTGACAAGAAATATGAAGCGTACAGAAGATATGGTAGCATTGGCTTATATGTAAATATTTAGAGCTTTAATGCACCAGAGTGCATTATTGTTGTTTGAGAGTAGTGTTATTACCAAGTTGGTTGGGTTGTAACAGGTGTGAACAACGACAGATGTTGAGTGACCGCTGAGAAGGAGACGAAGAGGGAAGTATTCTAGTGAGACAATGTTACCAGCACCCGACAGAGTTTACAAGGAGTCTCAATATCGGCAAGTTGAGTCGAGTAATATCCAGGCCCGAGTGCGATTCGGATGTGACAGCGGCTCGACTGTGGACGTGAGGGCAGGCAAACTAGTCGTAAAGGTTCCGGTAGACCACCACAACGGACTATCAATGTGTGTCTGCAAAGCCCACCGTAACTCACTTATGTCGGCACACGCCATCTGCGAACAAGAAGTGGACTCCCTGCAACATTCGGTGTTATCACTCACCATTGGTCGAGTACTTGCAGCGACCGGACTGGAGAATTACGTCCCACGCGTAGGCTGCTGTTAGCGTCACAGCACAAACGATTGCGTATGGAGTGGTGTTGTGGCCGGAAGCATGGAAAGCCGCGCATTGTATTGAGCAATGAATCGCCAATCTGCACAACCCCCAATGACCATCGTCGATGACCTGGAAGGAGTCCCATTCTTACAGAGTCTTATAAAGGTACAGCGTTCTTTATTTTTATTTATTTATTTATTGCTCCGTGGGACCACATAAAGGAGAAGTCTCAATGGTCATGGACCGAGTCAATACATGAAATTTTAATACGATTGTAGAAACAGATAAAATTAAATATAAGAAACACATTCAGGCGACAAGTCGTAAGTTTAATTTAAATAAAGAAAACCAACAAAGTAACACTGGAATTTGCTTAATTTTTTTGCTCTTCCAGGTGCTCCTCAACAGAATAGAAGGAGTGAGCCATGAAGAAACTCTTCAGTTTAGACTTAAAAGTGTTTGGGCTATTGCTAAGATTTTTGAGTTCTTGTGGTAGCTTATTGAAAATGGATGCAGCAGAATACTGCACTCCTTTCTGCACAAGAGTCAAGGAATGCATTCCACATGCAGATTTGATTTCTCCCTAGTATTAACTGAGTGAAAGCTGCTAACTCTTGGGAATAAGCTAGTATTGCTAACAACAAACGACATTAAAGAAAATATATACTGTGAGGGCAACGTCAAAATTCCCAGACTATTGAATAGGGGTCGACAAGAGGTTTTCGAACTTACACCACACATAGAGCTCGAACAGCCCGTTTTTGTGCCAAAAATACCCTTTTTGACTCAGAAAAATTACCCCAGAAAATAATGCCATATGACATAAGCGTATGAAAATATGCGAAGTAGACTACTTTTCGTGTTGAAATGTCACTTATTTCAGATACTGTTCTAATGGTAAATAAAGCAGCATTTAGTTTCTGAACAAGATCCTGAATATGGGCATTCCACAACAGCTTACTATCTATCCCAACGACTTGGAACTTGAACTGATCCGTCTCGCTTATAATATGCCCATTCTGTCTGATCAAAATATCAGTTCTTGTTGAATTGTGAGTTAGAAACTATAAAAACTGAGTCTTACTGTGATTTAGCATCAAATTATTTTCCACAAGCCATGAACTTATTTAATCAACTACCTTATTTGATACTGTTTCAATATTACACACAAGATCCTTCATTACCAAGCTGGTGTCATCAGCAAACAGAAATATTTTTGAATCACCTGTAATACTAGAAGGCATATCATTTATATCAATAAGAAACAGCAGTGGCCCCAGCACCGACCCTTGGGGAACGCCCCATTGGCACTGAACATCACTACCACTCTCAAAATAGCGGAGAATTACCTTCTGCTTTCTGTTCTTATAGTAAGAGGCGAACCAATTGTAAGCTACTCCCCTTACTCCATAATGGTCCAAATTCTGCAGTAATATTTTGTGGTCAACACTGTCAAAAGACTTCGTTAAATCAAAGAAAACGCCCAACGTTCGCAACCTTTTATTTAATCCGTCCAAACCCTCACAGAGAAAAGAGAATATAGCATTTTCAGTTGTTAAGCCATTTCTAAAACCAAACTGTACGTTTGACAGCAAATTATGTGAATTTAAATGCTCCAGTAACCTTGTATATACAACCCTCTCGATAACTTTAGCAAACACCGATGGCATAGAAATAGGTCTATAATTGTCAACATTATCCCTGTCTCCCTTTTTATAAAGTGGCTTCACTACCGAGTACTTTAATCGGTCAGGAAACCGACCACTCCTAAAGGCAGAGTTACAGATATGGCTAAGTACTGGGCTAACACACATAGAAAAATACTTCAGTATTCTGCTAGATACCCTGTCATATCCATGAGAGTTCTTTGTCTTTAGTGATTTAATAATTAACTCAATCTGCATCTTGTCAGTATCATGGAGGAGCATTTCAGGTAACAGTCTCGGAACACTTTTTTCTACGAGCGCTATATGATTCCCTGTTGGGACTTTACGCGGCAGTACCGTTGTGCCGTTTTTCAAGCGAACAAGGCTGCTCCACACAAGGAACTTGTCTTTACAAAATGTCTCAGTGACGCTGAAGTACTCACACTGCCTTTAAGGTCTCAGACCTGTCCCCAATGGAGCGTGTATGGGGCGTGCTTGGACATCAACCTGTCCTACAGCTAGTAGCCAGGATACGAAAGACCAGCTACAACATTTGTGGATAAGATTATTCCTGACCAGTGTACAACAGCTATATGATGCTCTTCCAAATGAATGAGTGGGTAAAAAAAAGGCCAAAGTGTTTGTGACATCATACTAAAAAGTAAACTCTTACTGCAAAATTGTTTCCTAATTTGATTCGATTTTGTAATCACAGAGATATCATGTACCCTCTCCACGCATAACGTTCGTTTTGTTTCCTCCGCACGTTTCCAGTTGCTTCGCTTCTTGCCACGAAGCGTATAATGTTTGCTAACGACATCTAACTAATGCGGTGTTGATGCAGAGATAATGGATTGCAGTAGCTGACATTCGAACAAGCATGGTTCCACGCCCTCAAACCTGGCGATGGTGGTCCTCCGTGGGCCTCAGTTTTTGAATGAATCAGACAAGGTACATTACGCACGGACATGGCATCACCTTGTGCACTGTATCACACGCAAAATAATCACTGGTAAGAATGGACAAACATTGGAAAAACCAGGGAAACCAGAAAGAAAATTGCAACGAAAATATTTATTTTTCTCGACCTGCTGGTCGCATGGGCCTCGCCGTAAAGCAACAGGTGCCATGCGGCGGACACGTAGGACGTCCGCGTGCCATGTCGGTGTGTTGTGGAATCACATCGGCGGACGACCCAGCAAGAAATCAAGGCCAAGGAAAGCAAAGGAGAGACCAGAATGTGTCAACTGCCACTACGTCTACGTTTCTACTGGCACCTTAAGACCAACAGTGGAGCACACCTTATGTGTATCACTGTCACTTCTCGTTTATATAACGTTTTTATAATGAGTCTTTATGGTCTGCCTGTCATTCAACGACCTTGTCACATTGATAATACCGGATCACGTCAGACTAGCGAAATTAGACGCAGTCGCACTTGGCTGGCACTTGGATAGGTGACCGTCCGCGCCTGCCGAGCGATATTGGCAAGCGGGGTGCACTCAGCTCTTGTGAGGCCAACTGAGGAAAAAATGGTTCAAATTGCTCTAAGCACTATGGGACTTAACATCTGTGGTCATCAGTCCCCTAGAACTTAGAACTACTTAAACCTAACTAACCTAAGGACATCACACACATCCATACCCGAGGCAGGATTCGAACCTGCGACCGTAGCAGTCGCGCGGTTCCGGACTTAGCGCCTAGAACCGCTAGACCACCGCGGCCGGCCCCAACTGAGGAGCTATTTGACTGAGAAGTAGCGTCTATGGTAACGAAAACTGACAACATCTACATCTACGTGATTACTCTGCTATTCACAATAAAGTGCCTGGCAGAGGGTTCATTGAACCACCCTCAAGTTGTCTCGCTACCGTTCCACTATCGAACGGCACGCGGGAAAAACGAGCACTTAAATTTTTCTGTGCGAGCCCTGATTTCTCTTATTTTTTCGTGATGATCTTTTCTCCCTATGTAGGTGGGTGCCAACAGAATGTTTTCGCAACCGGAAGAGAAAACTGGTCATTGAAAAATCATGAGAAGACCCCATCGCAACGAAAATCGCCTTTCTTTTAAGGACGTATCGTATCTGTGACACTATCTCCCCTATTTCGCGATAATACAAAACGAGGTGTCCTCCTTTGTATTTTTGCGATGTCATCCGTCAATCCCACCAGATGCGGATCCCACGCCGCACAGCAATACTCCAGAATAGGGCGGACAAGCGTAGTGTAAGCAGTCTCTTTGGTAGACCTGTTGCACCTTCGAAGTGTTTTGCCAATGAATCGCAGTCTTTGGTTTGCTCTACCCGCAATATTATCTATGTGATCGTTCCCATTTAGGTTATTTGTAATTGTAATCCCTAAGTATTTAGTTGAAGTTACAGCCCTCAGATTTGTGTGACTTACCGCGTAATCAAAATTTATCTGATTTCGTTTAGTACTCATGTGAATAACTTTACACTTTTCTTTATTCAGGGTCAATTGCCACTTTTCGCACCATACAGGTATCTTATCTAAATTATTTTGCAATTCATTTTGGTTATCTGATGACTTTACAAGGCGGTAAATGGCAGCATCATTTGCAAAGAATCTAAGACGGCTACTCAGATTGTCTGCTATGTCGTTAATATAGATCAGGAACAATAGAGGGCCTATAACACTTCCTTGGGGAACGCCGGATATTAATTCTGTTTTACTCGATGACTTTCCATGTATTACTACGAACTGTGACCTTTCTGACAGGAAATCACGAATCCAGTCGCACAAATGAGTCGATATTCAGCAGGCACGCAGTTTTGTTAGAAGACGCTTGTGAGGAACGGTGTTTAAAGCCTTCCGGAAATATAAAAATATGGAATCAATTTGACATCCCCTGTTGATAACACTTATTACTTCATTAGTATGTTCTAATACCCTATTGCAAATCGACGTTAGTGATATAGACCTGCAATTCAGCGGATTACTCCTATTTCCCTTTTTGGATATTGGTGTGACTTGAACAATTTTCCAATCTTTAGGAACGTATCTTCATGTGAGCGAGTGGTTGTATATAATTGCTACATTTTGAGCTATTTTGCCAGAATACTTTGAGAGGAACCTCACTGGTATAGAAGTTGGACCGGAGGCATTGTCTTTATTAAGTGATTTAAGCTGCTTTGTTTCACCGAGGATATCTACTTCTATGTTTCTCATCTTGGCAGTTGTTCTTGATTGGAATTCAGGAATATTTACTTCGTCTTCTTTGGTGAAGGAATTTCGGAAAACGGTGTTTAATTACTCTGCTTTCATCAGTAACTGGTGGGTGGAAATTTTAATTTGCCGGATATAGACTGGGAGACTCAGACGTTCATAACGGGTGGCAGGGACAAAGAATTCAGTGAAATTTTTTTAAGTGCTTTATCTGAAAACTACCTTGAGCACTTAAACAGAGAACCGACTCGTGGCGATAACATATTAGACCTTCTGGTGACAAACAGACCCGAACTATTTGAAAAAGTTAACGCAGAACAGAGAATCAGCGATCATAAAGCGGTTACGGCATCGACGATTTCAGCCGCAAATAGGAATATTAAAAAGGGTAGGAAGATTTTTCTGTTTAGAAAAAGTGACAAAAAGCAGATTTCAGAGGACCTGTTGGCTCAACACAAAAGTTTTGTCTCAAGTACAGATAGTGTTGAGGATCAGTGGACAAAGTTCAAAACCGTCGTACATAATGCGTTAGACGAGTATGTGCCAAGCAAGATCGTAAGAGATGGAAAAGAGCCACCGTGGTACAACAACCGAGTTAGAAAACTGTTGCGGAAGCAAAGGGAACTTCACAGCAAACAGAAGCATAGCCAAAGCCTTGCAGACAAACAAAAATTACGCGAAGCGAAATGTAGTGTGAGGAGGGCTATGCGAGAGGCGTTCAATGAATTCGAAAGTAAAGTTCTATGTACTGACTTGGCAGAAAATCCTAAGAAATTTTGGTCTTATGTCAAAGCGGTAGGTAGATCAAAACAAATTGTCCACACACTCTGTGACCAAAATGGTACTGAAACAGAGGATGACAGACTAAAGGCCGAAATACTAAATGTCTTTTTCCAAAGTTATTTCACAGAGGAAGATTGCACTGTAGTTCCTTCTCTAGATTGTCGCACAGATGAAAAGAGGAAAGGCCTCTGGACCTGGTGGGATACCAGTTCAATTTTACACAGAGTACGCGAAGGAACTTGCCCCCCTTCTTGCAGCGGTGCACCGTAGGTCTCTAGAAGAGCGTAGCGTTCCAAAGGATTGGAAAAAGGCACAGGTCATCCCCGTTTTCAAGAAGGGACGTCGAGCATATGTGCAGAACTATAGACCTATATCTCTAACGTCAATCAGTTGTAGAATTTTGGAACATGTATTGTGTTCGAGTATAATGACTTTTCTGGAGACTAGAAATCTACTCTGTAGGAATCAGCATGGGTTTCGAAAAAGACGGTCATTTGAAACCCAGCTCGCGCTATTCGTCCACGAGACTCAGAGGGCCATAGACACGGGTTCACAGGTAGATGCCGTGTTTCTTGACTTCCGCAAGCCGTTCGATACAGTTCCCCACAGTCGTTTAATGAACAAAGTAAGAGCATATGGACTATCAGACCAATTGTGTGATTGGATTGAGGAGTTCCTAGATAACAAGACGCAGCATGTCATTCTCAATGGAGAGGAGTCTTCCGAAGTAAGAGTGATTTCAGGTGTGCCGCAGGGGAGTGTCATAGGACCGTTGCTATTCACAATATACATAAATGACCTTGTGGATGACATCGGAAGTTCACTGAGGCTTTTTGCAGATGATGCTGTGGTGTATCGAGAGGTTGTAACAATGGAAAATTGTAGTGAAATGCAGGAGGATCTGCAGCGAATTGACGCATGGTGCAGGGTATGTCAATTGAATCTCAATGTAGACAAGTGTAATGTGCTGCGAATACACAGAAAGATAGATCCTTTATCATTTAGCTACAAAATAGCAGGCCAGCAATTGGAAGCAGTTAATACCATAAATTATCTGGGAGTACGCATTAGGAGTGATTTAAAATGGAATGATCATATAATGTTGATTGTCGGTAAAGCAGATGCCAGACTGAGATTCATTGGAAGAATCCTAAGGAAATGCAGTCCGAAAACAAAGGAAGTAGGTTACAGTACGCTTGTTCGCCCACTGCTTGAATACTGCTCAGCAGTGTGGGATCCGTACCAGATAGGATTGATAGAAGATATAGAGAAGATCCAACGGAGAGCAGCGCGCTTCGTTACAGGATCATTTAGTAATCGCGAAAGCGTTACGGAGATGATAGATAAACCCCAGTGGAAGACTCTGCAGGAGAGACGCTCAGTAGCTCGGTACGGGCTTTTTTCATAGTTTCGAGAACATACCTTCACCGAAGAGTCAAGCAGTATATTGCTCCCTCCTACGTATATCTCGCGAAGAGATCATGAGGATAAAATTAGAGAGATTAGAGCCCACACAGAGGCATACCGACAATCCTTCTTTCCACGAACAATACGAGACTGGAATAGAAGGGAGAACCGATAGAGGTACTCAAGGTACCCTACGCCACACACCGTCAGGTGGCTTGCGGAGTATGGATGTAGATGTAGATGTAGATGTAGACTTCACCGTTGTTATCGCTCAGTGAAGGTACTGATTTCATTTAGTACTCATTTGAATAACTTCACACTTTTCTTTATTCAAGGTCAATTGCCACTTTCCGCACCATGCAGATACCTTACCTAAATCATTTTGCAAGTCGTTTTGATCATCTTGTGACTTTACAAGACGGGAAATGATAGAATCATCTGCAAACAACCCATGACGGCTACTCAGATTGTCTCCTATGTCGTTAATACAGATCAGTTGGGAGAGCGCTGGGCTGACCATGTGATCCTCCATATCTGCATCCAGTGACGGTTATTGGCTGAGGATGACACGGCATTCGTTTGGTACCAATGGGCATTTCGACTCTGTTGGACGGAGACTATTTTCTGTTTGTCTATTCCGTACAAATATTGAATCTGTTTTTAAACTAGATTCCCGATGAGGCAGACACTTCAAAACTAGGAACACAGTTCAGAATTGAAGGACAGTGCCTTATTATCTTGCTTTATTTTGAAGTGTGTGGCAGGCGGTACGTTGTGTACCACTTAATTTTCCACCGTACCTGTTCCAGTTGCAAATGGCTCGCCTTAATAATGGTTGATGGCAACTCTCCATGTGAGCTCGAATGTCTCAAATTTTTACGTTCATGGTGTTTTCGCGACGTGTAACTAGGCGTGAGCAATGGTTTGCTTGACTTTGATGACGAGAAAAACCGAAATAAACCTAAATTTACCTCAAGTCTCTGCTGAATATCATCATGCTTGAGATCAACTGAAAAATTTCAGACGCACAAAAGATTGAAAAGCAGAAAATAATAATTTTTAATGTACTGGAGCCACATTTTTAAATCGGTATAAAAGGTATCAAATAATTTCTCCTAGCCTCGTACTGATTCCTTATTCCGTCCGAATAGTCCCTAAAATCTGTGGCTGCCAACTTTTCGTAGTTACTTAATAACTATTTACAACAAAAAACGTGGGATGCATTGAATGGTTAATAGTACTATCTGTACGCCGTAAGGGGTCTGTTAAGTGTTTAGGAAAAATTATTGTGCAGTTTCCAGGCTAGTTAATATGCGTGATATAGTAAAACTGGTTTTTTAAAATAATTTCGTGCTCGAATCGCAATGTTTCGCGGGAAGAACGATTGTGGCTAAGACACTGTGTGAGCATTAATCTCTTTGATTTTACCTTATGGTCTTTTTGCAAGATATAATCAGTCTATGTATTGGTTGACCCCTCTAGGAACGTACGCTCTCAGAACGACAGTATATCACACTGTGATGAAGAATGCCTTTTCTGCAATTTCTTCACTGGAGATACTCGAACATCTCCATGACTCTTTCGTGCTTAGTAAATGAACCTGTAACCCAATGCTCTCCTCTTCTTTGGGTGTTCTTTATTTTCTGTAACAGTCCTATTAGGTACAGATCCCAGACTGACGAGCAATGAGGGTTTTGAGTAAGTTACCTCCTCAGTGGGGGCACTACGCTTCCTGAAAATCCGTCCAATCAATCTCAGTCTGATATCTGCCTTACCGCGATTAGTTTTATGTGATCCTCCCACTTTAAATCGCTCTGTATACATATTGATGGATATTTTATATTTGTGACTGCTCCCGCTATTATTCCACAGTCGTATAGTTGTACAACAGTTTGTCTTTCTGACTATTTGTACCCAATACGCTACACGTATGCTGAGGATCGATTGACACTCCCTGCACCAAACGTGGATTCGCGGGGTAGCCACGCGTTCTGAACGCACCTTGCCACGTTTCGCGTGGCTCACCACATCTGAGGTTCCAGTCCTCCCTCCGGAAGGTGCGTGTGTGTGTGTGTGTGTGTGTGTGTGTGTGTGTGTGTGTGTTGTCCTTAGCGTGTTACTTTAAGTTAGATTAAGTACTGCGTAAGCCTAAGGACCGATGACCTATGCAGTTTGGTCCCACTGGAATTTGTCACAAAATTTCCAATTTCCAAGTGTGGATCGTCTGCTGGTCTTCCTGCATTTGACTACAATGTTCTGACGTGACCTCTTCTCTGTGTACAGGAGCATCGTCCGCGAAAAGCCTCTTCAGTTTTCGATGGCTTCCATTAGATCATTTACACAAGGTGATGAAAAAGTGCTGCGCATGGCGATCGCATTCCTCATCCCCGTTCACGACAAAAATGCATCTGTCAAAATTAGTCTCACTTTTAGGTTTAATACTGTAGTGACGTAACAAGACTGTTACGCCACTTGAGGTAGCCGATTGAAAGGCACGCGTACACACATGCCGACTGGCGTCAATTCTGGAACAGGATAACTATTGAATGGTAGCAAGAAAAGTACGTAGCTGCTTTATACTTAACTTTTATTATGTGATGAATACAGCGTTCTTCTTGAGACATTTATACTTTAACTCTCAAAGTAGGTAAGGCTAATGGCGCCTTGCTAGGTCATAGCCATGGACTTAGCAGAAGGCTATTCTAACTGTCTCTCGGCAAATGAGAGAAAGGCTTCATCCGTATTGTCTCTAGCAATGTCGTCGTACAACTGGGCTGAGTGCTTGTTCGTATCACGAGACCTGCCTTGTGGTGGCGCTAGGTCTGTGATCACACAGTGGCGACACGCGGGTCCAACATGTACTAAATGGACCGCGGCCGATTTAATCTACCACCTAGCAAGTGTGGTGTCTGGCGGTGACACCACAAATACAAATACGGTTTAGATAACGGGACTCTTGTAACGCCATAACTATATGCAGCATGGCCGAGACCAGGTATCATAAGCTCATAATAAGCTCTGCACTGTGCCACAGGTGTCCCATTGGCTCAGTGTGACAAGGCGATGTTATGGGGAACGGATGTACAGAATCGCCAATAGGCGAGTAGTGTTCAGGCTGAACAATTTTTTTTCAGCTAAAGCATCAAATTGTATCCAATTTACAGCTTTACAGCACAGTATCTTGTGTAATTTTTTCTGTTGTTGTTGCCTTAATTTAAACATTATGATATAACCTGAACCACTTACAGGCGTAAAATACGATTTTGTTTCATGTATGACACGAAAACAGAAAACAGAAAATAATTGTTGGATAAAGTAACGTCGTCTGTATCCAGTGAGGTACAGAAAACATAATAGGTAGGCTACACTACATTGAACATCATGCTACCCACAGTATTTCCGTTCTGTACGTGTGACGTCCAGGCTTATCTTCACAGAGTTGGTACGTACACTTAAGAGCAACGTTTACTTTAGAGAAAATTTTCAAAGCGATCCGATCAGCTTGCATTTAAGAACACTTCTCGATTCGCTGGGTCATACTTTGCTGTACCATATGCAATACAGCTGCATCCACCAGTGCCAAAGCCGCATGCACGCGAGTTTTCAGATCGTGCACGTCCATCGGAGGATTACTACAAACTTTTCCTTTTAAGTGTCCCAACAGATAAAAACCTACTGGATTAAAGTCTGGGCACCGTGAAGGACTAACAGGGGACGTCCACGACCAATCCACCGTGGAGGACTAACAGGGGACGTCCACGACCAATCCATTTCCCTGAAAATGCTTTATTTAAATAATTATAATTAACCAAATTCATTCCAAAATGTGGCTACTGACCGTTATGCTGAAACGATAGCAGTCGCCGAACACCAAATAGAACATTTTCTAATACGTCAGCAAAATATTGCAAGAAAGGTACGATACAGGGGTGTATTCAGTTGTGTGTAACAGGTAAGTGCCCAAAAGTGTTACACGCACGATTCTAGCCCACAGTTTTATGCTAAATCTGCCTGAAAGCCACGTTCACGTGGGTTTGCGTTCTTACCGATAATCGCTTTGTGAAGGTTGAAAATACCTACACGAGTGAAGCTGGATTCGTCATTTGGTTATAAATAGCTCGCTATCTTTCATTTGGTGCAGAATCCAATCACAAAGTTGTACTCGACGAATGCGGTCTCCTGGCCGCTGGTTTTTGCGTATAATGATACGGACGTAGTTCTTCAAGGTGCAAAATTTCTACAAGCAGCTTTTGAGGCATATGGAACTGCCCTACAATATCATGGGTACTTCGGCGAAGTGACTGGCTAACGATTTCAAGAATCACATCCTCTGTCTTTTGAGTATGTCTAGTCTTCAAAGATCTCTGTTCATTATTTGTAATGGAAAATTACTGGTTACCCAAAGGCGTTGCTCCAGGCCACGAAGATGGCGCCTTCGAGGGTACCGTGCAGCATGAGGACGAGTACCAGCAGCAGTTTGGTTATCGGATGCACCCAGCACCAAAAGCACGTCGACACATCGTCATGATCATCGTTTGTGTACTCTACCGGCAAGCTGCCCTACATAAAGTTGACAGAACCATTTATGGTCGTGCAGTGAGCAGTTGGTGCACAAAGGGGGCAGTTTAATGTAACACACTGGTGTGTGATAGGCTATTATCATACGATAACGTGATGTGCTGCTTATGAATGAGGAGAACTAGGAAACTCTAAAAAATTAAAAAATAGGAACCCGGTGAAAATTTGAACTATAGCTCTACGGTGAGTGTGAGTCTGATGTCCCAGCACTCTACTCAGTGAGCTACTGCCGATGGTTCGGTACTTGGGGTGATAAACGTTTCTTTGCGTATTTCGATGTGCTGCAGGATGTGACATCGTTGCCAGCTTCCTGTTTTCAAATATGTAGTTTTAAAATGCACCCTATCTGATTTCGCTAGATAAACTTGTGTCTTGAATCTGGATGAGGAATCGCATGCGTACCTCCACGCGCGGAATTTTCTTCTTCGCTATGTGTTTACAGTAGAGCGTCGATTATCCGAAGTAATTGGGGGACATGGGTGTTCGGAAAACTGGTTTGTTCGGATAATCGAACTGTACATGTTTATTTGCCAAAAGAAGTACTGTACAGTAAATTTATTCATAAAAACAGGCATCTCTTTTTAGTATTACAAAGTAACATACAAAGGCAACTTTAGTAGGAATATATAGTATGTGGCACAGTTTATTAAACAAAAATATATACATATTATGCATTTTGCATTAACAATACATACAGTATACTAAATTAAAATTGGATAAAGTGGTTGCAGATTCACTTTCTCCTAACGTTTTAATAATCTCGTACTTGTTCCTCATAGAAAGGACAACAAGTTTACGTTTAAGCATTTTGTATCGTCCAGTTCACATCTTCACGCAGCAGCACACAAGTGGTGGTAACAGAGAACAGAAGGTGACTGTTTGCACCGTGAGAAGCTCTTCTTGGGGGCGCGCAATCCTTCAAACTGCGCGGAGCGGCACGCCTCAACTCTAAGCTGGCGCAGCTGTTGCTGTGAACAGCTTTGATACTGCCGCTACTGCTACTGCCAGTGCCAAGCCGACAGAAGTGTGCTGATTGTTGAAACACAGCGACTGGCGGCTTGGCCGGTCAGCAGCGCCTTGTGAAGGCCCCATTAGAAGCAATGTTCCGCCAGCGGTGGCCCAGTGCGGCGACTACTGTGGGAAACTTGGTTTGGGAGTGAGGGGGATGAAGGACGGTAGGGTGGGAGGGAAACAGGTGCGAGCGAGTACACAGTTCGGTTAAGCGGTCGTTCGGTTGACCGACGTTCGGATAATCGCCGCTTTACTGTATTGTGAAAAGTAAGGGTCCCCTAACAAACCCCTAGGGTGTTTGGAGATTTCTCTCGGTTAACGATGGCGTGCTGTAATCCGTTTGCTCGGTCCAATCGGAGAGCTGGTCTCATACTCCATAATGCCGCATTTTGTTCAATAGGCGGATCTGTATCGAACGTCTGCAGGACTTCTACGCAACAACCTGGACACCGGTATCTACTGCTTGCACGCTCTAGTGGACGCACAGAACGAGCTGCTTTTGACGCCATCGTTGTTGATTCCCACAGTGGATATTTTCGATCTCCACATACGCCATAATACGCGAGTATAAAGCATGGTACAAACTTCGACAACAGGCTAACATCAGAAACACTGGCCCTTAGTTTAGTGCGTGTACTTGACTATTCTTATAGAAAATGGTGATGACCTGAGAATTTTTCCAATTTGGATACATATTATTTTCATGTTCGTATCATGATTTAAAGGAGTAATTACAGGCACTCGTCATTAACTACAAGATGTGTGTGGCCTTCAAGAACGTCCTCGAGTGACAACACATTCTAGCACAGGTTGCCGAAACCACACAAGTCGCCCACGGAGGACAAGTCACCCACTGAGGACCAACTACGCCCTGCGTGGCATTGGCTGACAAGACCTTCTGGCATACAGATAAGAGAAGCCGCTTCGACAGACGTTGTAAGATAATAGAAAAGATGGGATAAATGGTGACTGGTGCACACTCGCACCTCTGAGCCGCAACGACAGCTAATCAAAAATTTCCGAAAGTGATACCTCGCGAATAAGTCGCTTTGACATCAAACAGATGTTACGCAAAGTTTTGCTCGGACGTGAGAACTTTGGAGTCAACCTGGAGCAACAGACATCACCATATGGCTCCAGTTAGATCTTCCATAATTAATAGTGGCCATAGAGTCGACAACCATCGAAGAAATAAACTGATAATACCAAACAGTCCAGCACGATCTCCGTGTGACATGCAAACAACTTGACCACGCAGTGTACGGGGGTTGAATGAAAATACGGAAACACCAAAAACAGAACACATTACCATGGCTAATATGGTGCTGGAAACTCGCTGGCATTCAAAAGACCTTCCAGTCGTCTTGGCATTCAAAACAGGTTACAGTCATGTCCGAATGGAGAAATGCATGTCGTATGAGTATAAGGATTTCAAGGGATCTTATACCATTCTTCTTCCAAAGTAGTGTCAAGTTCCGGTGACGATGCTGGAGATGGATAGAGATGGCGGACCCTTCTTTACAAAGCAGACCATAACTCATGAATAATAATGAGATCTGGGGATTATGGTGACCAGGTGAGACGCGAGACTTTATCATCGTGCTGACAATACCAATCCTGGATGATGCTCGTCGTGTGAACAGGCAGCACGTCGTCTTGGAGCACATTTTTACGACTGGGGAACAATTCCGTACCAAATGAAGGATCCTGTCATCCAAAACGATCATGTAATTCTTGACAATAATGCAAGCTTGTAAAGTATCCATGGAATAGCACAATATGGCAGCCCAAATCATCACCGAGCACTCACCTCTGTTTCATTCTTAGGGCAAAACTCGGTCAGTAGTTGTAACAGTTTGCAACAAGTCTCATCGGATCAAATCACATTCTCCAGTTGCTCCATACTACAGATTTTATTGCTTCGGCACCATCTTCTCTAGTTTCTAGCATCTCTGATGAGAGGTTTCCGAATTCAAGCTCGCCCCGCAAAATTCCGTGCCTATGGAAGTACCTTTGTATTGTTTTGTGCTGACAGGGTTCTCTAGTGCGACATCCACTTCCGCGTTGACTATCGCAGCTGTCGTCCTCTTATTTTTCGTCAGAGTCCTCTTCAGTGATGTCCATCGCGATCACTCGACACACGCCTTCGTTCGCGTCCTGAGTTATCGGATGATGCGTTTCCACTCTCCCTTTATGTGGTATAAATCTCCGATATGGTGGCCCGTGAAACACAAACACTTCAGCTATGTTGGTTACTGAATTACTTACTATACGAGCACCAGCAATTAGTATTGTGTTGTACACTCCTGGAAATTGAAATAAGAACACCGTGAATTCATTGTCCCAGGAAGGGGAAACTTTATTGACACATTCCTGGGGTCAGATACATCACATGATCACACTGACAGAACCACAGGCACATAGACACAGGCAACAGAGCATGCACAATGTCGGCACTAGTACAGTGTATATCCACCTTTCGCAGCAATGCAGGCTGCTATTCTCCCATGGAGACGATCGTAGAGATGCTGGATGTAGTCCTGTGGAACGGTTTGCCATGCCATTTCCACCTGGCGCCTCAGTTGGACCAGCGTTCGTGCTGGACGTGCAGACCGCGTGAGACGACGCTTCATCCAGTACCAAACATGCTCAATGGGGGACAGATCCGGAGATCTTGCTGGCCAGGGTAGTTGACTTACACCTTCTAGAGCACGTTGGGTGGCACGGGATACATTCGGACGTGCATTGTCCTGTTGGAACAGCAAGTTCCCTTGCCGGTCTAGGAATGGTAGAACGATGGGTTCGATGACGGTTTGGATGTACCGTGCACTATTCAGTGTCCCCTCGACGATCACCAGTGGTGTACGGCCAGTGTAGGAGATCGCTCCCCACACCATGATGCCGGGTGTTGGCCCTGTGTGCCTCAGTCGTATGCAGTCCTGATTGTGGCGCTCACCTGCAAGGCGCCAAACACGCATACGACCATCATTGGCACCAAGGCAGAAGCGACTCTCATCGCTGAAGACGACACGTCTCCATTCGTCCCTCCATTCACGCCTGTCGCGACACCACTGGAGGCGGGCTGCACGATGTTGGGGCGTGAGCGGAAGACGGCCTAACGGTGTGCGGGACCGTAGCCCAGCTTCATGTAGACGGTTGCGAATGGTCCTCGCCGATACCCCAGGAGCAACAGTGTCCCTAATTTGCTGGGGCGGTACGGTCCCCTACGGCACTGCGTAGGATCCTACGGTCTTGGCGTGCATCCGTGCGTCGCTGCGGTCCGGTCCCAGGTCGACGGGCACGTGCACCTTCCGCCGACCACTGGTGACAACATCGATGTACTGTGGAGACCTCACGCCCCACGTGTTGAGCAATTCGGCGGTACGTCCACCCGGCCTCCCGCATGCCCACTATAAGCCCTCGCTCAAAGTCCGTCAACTGCACATACGGTTCACGTCCATGCTGTCGCGCCATGCTACCAGTGTTAAACACTGCGATGGAGCTCCGTATGCCACGGCAAACTGGCTGACACTGACGGCGGCGGTGCACAAATGCTGCGCAGCTAGCGCCATTCGACGGCCAACACCGCGGTTCCTGGTGTGTCCGCTGTGCCGTGCGTGTGATCATTGCTTGTACAGCCCTCTCGCAGTGTCCGGAGCAAGTATGGTGGGTCTGACACACCGGTGTCAATGTGTTCTTTTTTCCATTTCCAGGAGTGTATTATATGCAACCGGGGACCTAGAAACGACGGATAGGCTGCGTCCCCGCCGTAGCCCACAGTGGCTCACAACCCAACAACAGGCTACAGCAGTCCACTTACTCCACCGCCGTCCCACACCGAACCCATGGTTATTGTGCGGTTCCACCCATGTATCATTAGCTGCGAGAATGTAACATTTGGCTCCTTGAAAAATAACTGTTAACGATTCTCATCATAACACAGGTAATATACACGATTCTGTAGATTATATGAGTTCTAAATGTGATGGACGGAGGAGGCATCTCTGATAACAACAACGATTCAAAACGCCTGACTCCGAGTCAAACTGAGCTGGGATTTCAGATACAAGTACGTCATTCCATGCCCTTTCAACGCTATGCCACAGTTCAGTAATGGTCGTGGCTGCTGAGTGTTGTCGTATTCAGTGGGTGAGAGATCTGGACGACGTGCTGGCAAGGGTAGCAGTCGAGCACCCGCTGTATGGACGTAGGTCACGACAACATGCGCAACATGTGACCTTTGGTTAAGTTGTTGAAAGACAGCATCACGGAGACCTCCAAGCATGGGCTGAGCTCCTGGTCGTAATATATCAAGAAAGTAACAGGTGGCATACGTATTACTAGAACAAAAGGTAGTCGTATTTCGTACCAAACTTGACTCCATACTATCAAGCCAGGTGTTGAGCGAGTGTGATGGTGACGCATGCGACCTGTCAAATTTATATTCTGCACGAAGGTATTACGCGCGGTTAATTCCATCGTGATTCTGTACGTGGAGCCAAGACTTACTCGAAAACGTGGTGGCATTCTCGTGTCCAGCGTTATCGATGCACAGCTCACTGTCGACCCAGTTCCGCTGCTACACCACGGAAACCAGCAACAATGTTCGTCGTAGTACCAGACCGTTATGTTGCTGAAGACGTCGCGCAGATCATGTGGATACTTCTCTTGGCCCATATCCTGACTTCAGAGATGTGACGTAGCTGTGCGGTCCCACACTACTGAGCGAGTAATACCTCTCTGCCCTCTCTGGCGCTAGTCACTCGTAGCTGAAAGCCAGCATGGTGCTGTCTTCGATGCCATATTCGCACGGCAATAGTGAGATGGCTGTCAAAGTTAACAGCAGTTTCGGAGAATGATAAAACGCAGCATCTGTAGATCTTGGTTCAGCAGTTAAGGATCTCCGACACTCGTTCCCATTCTTACACGTGGCATAACGCAAACTTCTCACAACAGCCATCATTCAAGAACGATTTATGAAGAGAAAAGTTACTGTGTATTATTTCCTTGTATACAAAATGCTGAACGTAATACTACTAGTCTACTGTCTGCTGTTGCACTGAAATCCAAATTATTTACACATCCAGGCAATAGTGCATATGCACCCAGTTTGTGTCAAAATTATCTCGCAACACTTAATTGTTAGTACTTTTCTGCTCGTCTTCTGATGCACCGTTTCATCAGCATCATATTGCGAGTATTCTTCGGCTGGCGCCGCTTCTCACTTCCCGTAATCCACTTCCTCCGATCATGCCAGTCTGCTTTTTGGTGTCCTCTGGCTGCCATCATCTACATCTACATCTACATTTATACTCCGCAAGCAACGCAACGGTGTGTGGCGGAGGGTACTTTACGTGCCACTGTCATTACCTCCCTTTCCTGTTCTAGTCGTGTATGGTTCGCGGGAAGAACGACTGCCAGAAAGCTTCCGTACGCGCTCGAATCTCTCTAATTTTACATTCGTAATCTCCTTGGGAGGCATAAGTAGGGGGAAGCAATATATTCGATACCTCATCCAGAAACGCACCCTCTCGAAACCTGGACAGCAAGCTACACCGCGATGCAGAGCGCCTTTCTTGCAGAGTCTGCCAGTTGAGTTTGCTAAACATCCCCATAACGCTATCACGCTTACCAAATAACCCTGTGACGAAACGCGCCGCTCTTCTTTGGATCTTCTCTATCTCCTCCGTCAACCCGAACTGGTACGGATCCCACACTGATGAGTAATACTCCAGTATAGGTCGAACGAGTGTTTTGGAAGCCACCTCCTTTGTTGATGGAATACGTTTTCTAAGGACTCTCCCAATGAATCTCAGTCTGTCTACCAACTTTCCAACAATTAATTTTATATGATCATTCCACTTCAAATCGTTCCGTACGCATAGTCCCAGATATTTTACAGAAGTAACTGCTACCTGTGTTTGATCCGCTTTCATATAATCATACAATAAAGGCTCCTTCTTTCTACGTACTCGCAATACATTTCATTTGTCTATGTTAAGGGTCTATTACCACTCCCTGCACTAAGTGCCTATCCGCTGCAGATCTTCCTGCATTTCGCTGCAATTTTCTAATGCTGCAACTTCTCTGTATGCTACAGCATCATCCGCGAAAAGCCACATGGAACTTCCGACGCAATCTAGTAGGCCATTTACATATACTGTGAAAAGCAATGGTCTCATAACACTCCCCTGTGGCACGCCAGAGGTTACTTTAACGTCTGTAGATGTCTCTCCATTGATAACAACATGCTGTGTTCTATTTACTAAAAACTCTTCAATCCAGCCACACAGCTGGTCTGATATTCCGTAGGCTCTTACATTGTTTATCAGGCGACAGTGCGAAACTGTGTCGAACGCCTTCCGGAAGTCAAAGAAAATGGCATCTACCTGGGAGCCAGTACAAATATTTTCTGGGTCTCATGAACAAATAAAGCGAGTTGGGTCTCACACGATCGCTGTTTCCGGAATCCATGTTGATTCATACAGAATAGATTCTGGGTTTTCAGAAATGACATGATACGCGAGCAAAAAACATGTTCTAAAATTCTACAACAGATCGATGTCAGAGATAGAGGCCTAAAGTTTCGCGCATCTGCTCGATGACCCTTTTTGAAAACTGGAACTACCTGCGCTCTTTTCCAATCATTTGGAACCTTCCGTTCCTCTGGAGACTTGCGGTTAGAGATGGGGGATCCGCTCCTGAACTAATTCATAGAGTTGAATCTTTCAAAGGAGTGAACAATCAGTGATTCAGAAAAAAAGAACGGTAGCTCCAAACGTTTCCCACAGCAGAGAGAGAGAGAGAGAGAGAGAGAGAGAGAGAGAGGGAGAGAGTCGGAGCAGGTCAGCGGGGCCTCTGCCGGTCAGAGCACACAGCACGCCACACAACACAGCCGGCGCCGGCCTCTGCCTTGGCTGCCTGCATTGTGCAGTGCCCCATTGGATTTTGTGTTTCACATATGCCGTGCCCCCTCTGTGCTTCCTCTGCCGCGTGCGGTGTCTGGCGCACCTTAACTTCGCATAGCACTCCGTCGGCGATCGTTTCAGTCGCACGTCCTGCCCTCTGGGCGGTTGATGCGAGCAACAGGACAGAGAGCCTCCTAGCGGAGAACATAAGAACTACTTGCAACAACCTGCTCGCAAGAGAGCGGACGATTTGTCTCGGAGCGGGTGACTGGTGGCCGCTCACCGCTCCCCCCACCCTCGGAACTCGCCCGCTCAACGCTCACCCCACCGTTCTCGACTCTAGCCAGAGCGTTGAGCAAAGCACCTCAGGTGTCACTCTGCTCTCTGCGGTCTTAGCTCACGCAGTAATACAGCTCGCGGCTCCACCTGCTTGACTCAGCGCCTCTGCACCGGAGTTCGTCTCTACTGGATATTGTTCTTCGTACTAATACCGCTATGTATATTACATAATTATGTTATGTATACATCATTTGTTTTTATTTTATTTTTATTTGTTTAAACTGATCAGATTAGGTTCCTGACGGCTCCTCTTACTATAGGATTTTTTATTATGGTCACTCGAATTTACACTTTAATTACGAGCGAACCGATAAACATATAGCAAAAGTGATACACCAATATTTTCCTTGTTTCATTCTGCGGAAGGCTATATGAAGCACTTTGGTCTTACAGTCAAATTTATATATTTTTTTCTTATTGTAGTACGGATTTTGCGATTTTAGGCGTCTTTGGAAGGAAATGTTCACTTTAAAAATATATGGCTTGCGATGTATTTGTACGAGGTTAATGAAATTTTAATACATTATAGCCAAATATATTGTTAATGTAAATCTCAAGTTACAACATTTTCCGATCACCCAAAAAACCACGATAGTGCAAAATAAATCAATAATCAAAAACTTTGTTATATCGTGGAAATTTCAATAAACAATACAAAATTCTTACTCATTATCTGTGTTACTTCAAAATAGGATCAAATAAGATCAAAATACAGGTATAGTACTGGAATAAACCAAGTTTAAAGGGCAAAGTGCCTTCCATTTATTTTCTGTTGTGAATGAGTGGTGAGTCATGTAAAAGAGCTAGTTCATTTCAGGGAGTGAACAGTTCTGATCCAATCTCTGAAAAGAACAGTTTTGCCCATCTCTACTTGCGGTATACGGCTGTTAGAAGGGGGGCAAGTTCTTTCGCGTACTCGGTGTAGAATCGAATTGGTATCCTGTTAGGTTCAGTGGACTTTCCTCTGTTGAGTGATTTCATTTGCTTTTCTATTCCTTGGACACTTATTTCGATGTCAGCCCTTATTTCGATGTCAGCCATTTTTTCGTTCGTGCGAGGATTTAGAGAATGAACTGCAGTGCGGTCTTCGTCCGTGAAACAGCTTTGGAAAAAAGTGTTTAGTGTTACAGTTTTACGCGTGTGATCCTCTGTTTCAACGCCATTATCATCCCAGTGTGTCTGGATATGCTGTTTCGAACCACTTACTGATTTGACGTAAGACCAGAACTTCCGAGGATTTTCCGTGACGTCGGTACATAGAATTTTACTTTCTAATTCACTGAACGCTTCACGCATAGCCCTCCTTACGCTAACATTGACATCGTATAGCTTCTGTTTGTCAGAGGTTTTGGCTGCGTTTAAATTTGCAGTGAAGCAAATGTCCCGGGCGTCACGACCCCAGCTGCTCCTAGGCCACCCACGCTTCCTTCTGCCTCTGGAGTCCACTGCCACACTTTCTTTCGCCATCGGCTATCTTTCATCCCTTCTAGACGTCCATACACTTCTCGTCTCTACCGTGTCTATTACTGACCTATCGACACACATGGCCTCTTTTATGTTGATATTTGATACACGGTCTAGCGTGGAGCCGCCACAGCTTCACCTCGAAAAGTCCATCTCTAGTGCAAGCAACTAGTTTCTCTGTGGCTTGTTTACTCCCACGTTTCCGGTCCGTGTGTCGCGATATAGCAAATTTTTGGTCCTTTTAGCTATTTTGTCGTTCCGAAGGACCGCGTTCAGTTATCATACGAACCTGCTGCCCTGCCCTATTTCAAAGTCATGTCGTATTCATTTCTTCCGTTTGATAGAACATCCCTTATTCCTACTGTCTCCAAGCTTTAGATCTAAAATGGCATTGCCGCCAATCTTAAGACATTCAGTTTTTGTTGTGAGGGCCTATTATTCGTAATCCTGTGCATTTTACACAGTGTCAGTCTTAATATGTAATGCCTTGGAAGCCAGTCTAAGTTCACTGAGGAAACCAGTTGAATGGTTCTGTAACTCCTCCGAAGACTTCGCACTGACCAAATCGTCACCCCCCACTTCTTGCTGTCTAAATGGAAAGCAGATTCCATAAATATATTCAGTACCTTCTTAATATGTACAGAGTGAAATAGAGCTCTACCAAAACAACTTTGAAAAGTTGTTCAGTGATGTGTTCTGAGTATTTTGGTATAAGGGACCCACGTTCTCCAGCGACTCGTTAAAAGTATCCGATTATTTCCGCAGTCACTTTTGTTTCTGTGAAACCACTCTGACTAAAAAACCATACCAAGGAGAAGTTGTGTGACATAAACGAAAGTTGGTAATCGTGTTTCTACGTCTCAAAGATTGTGTATATTCAGATTTCGCTCCAGTCACATTAGAATGGTGCCAGCAGCTCCACAGTAAAGATGCAAATCAGGTTTGCTTTACATACACGCTGCAAGGGTCGTGACCGTTAGTTACCTTTGAGATTGGACGTGGTAAGCTCATGACGGTCAAGAACGCCTTTAAGACGAAAAAGACGCCATTATCAATACGTCACCGATTTTGGTTGTGTAATAAGACTACGAGAAGCTGGGTGTTCAGTCTCCGACATTGCAGAAAGTCTTGGCAGGAATGTGGCCATTGTACATTATTGCTGGCAGTGGTGATCACGAGAATGTACCTTTGCAAGAAGACCAGGCTCAAAATGGTTCAGATGGTCTTCAGCACTACGGGACTTAACATCTGAGGTCATCAGTACCCTAGAACCTAGAACTACTTAAACTTAACTAACGTAAGGACATCACACACATCCATGCCCGATGCAGGATTAGCGGTCGCGCGGTTCAAGACTGTAGCGCCTAGAACCGCTTGGACACTCCGGCCGGCGGCGTACGCTGTGTATGAGTGCAAGACAATAAATATGCGGTAGCAACGATTGGTTACCTATCGTATTTTGAGGTTGTGGATCCAATATCATCTGTTTCAATATGACACGAAACGTTTGATGGACCCAGCAGGTCATCTGAATTATCTGCCATGCCTCTTCTTAGTCTCTCCCACAATAATATATGACAACAATCTATAATATAATGTATGAAAGGGATATGCGTTCCTTTATTGTATTCTGTACAATTTATTGTAGTATAAAGCGCTGTCTGTGCGGTGTTTTCCTTTTCTGAATCCATTTTGTTCCCCTGATGGAATGATCTCCATTATTAACTGCAGCCTTGCGGTTATTATACTAGCATACATCATACGGTCGACCGCTGGTTGCTGTATCAATATCCGTCTGTAGTTATTGGGCTCTGGCGTCTTGCTCCTCTTGAATATTTGTGTCATGAGCGATCCTTACATTCTTTTGCTACTCTATTGCTGAACAATTTATAGTCAATATCACCCAAGACTGAAGAAAAATCAAGACACGATCGTAGGATTTGTCGATATGAAAAAGTCTTCGACAATATAAACTGGAGCAAGATATTCGAAATCCTGAGAAAAACAGAAGTAATATGTAGGAAAAGACGTGTAATATACAATATATAAAGAAGCATAAAGGATCACTAAGAGCATTAGCCCAAGACCGAAGTGCACGGAAATGGTGCTAGACAGGGATGTAGTCTTTGGCCCCTGCTGTTGAGTCTATATGACGAAGAAGCAACGTCAGAAGTAAAAACAAAAGGTTATAGAATGGGATTAAAATTCAGTGCGAAAGAACATCAATGTTCAGATTTGCTTATGACCTTGCTATCTTAAGTGATAGTGAAGAGGAATTGCAGGCTCTCTTGAATGGAATGAACAGTCTAAAGAGTACGGGACATGAATTCAGAGCAAATCGAAGGAAGCTGAAAGTAATGAGGAATAGTAAAATAATTACAGTGGGAAATGACCACGAAGTACATGAAGTTATGGAATTCTGCTTCCTAGGCAGCATAACAACCCATGACGGACGGATCAAGGAGGACATTTACAGCCGATTAACAGTGGCAAAAAAGGCATTCCTGGCGATGAGAAATCTACTAATATCAAACATAGATCTGAATTTGAGGAAGAAATTTCTCAGAATGTACGTCTGGAGCACAGCATTGTATGACAGTGAGGAATGGAGTGTGGGAAAACTGGAACAGAAGGGAAGAAGCATTTGACGTGTGGTTCTTCCCACGAAACTTGAAAATTAGGTGGACTCATAAGGTAAGGAATGAACTGGTTTTCCGGAGAAAAGGCGAGGAAAGGATATACATGGAAAACACTAACAAGAAAAAGAAAGATCATCTGTTGAGATATTAGGGAATAATTTCCATGATAGTAAGGGAAACTATAGAGCGTATAAACAGTAAGGGGAGACCGAGATTGGGATACATCCAGAAAAGAATTGAGGACATATGTTGCTAGTAAAACACAGAGATGAAGAGGTTGGTCGCATCAAAGAAGTCAGACTACTGATGAATAACAATAAGAGAAAGTGAAAATCTTAGATGAAACTCTGTCTTTTCATCTTCAAATAACTTATGGAACCCAATTTTACTTTGAATATGAAAATGTCTACCTGTCGAAATATCGGCAGTTGTCGACCACGTCACTCGGCTGCATTGGCATTAGTTTCTTGAACATCGTATATGCTAGGAGAAATTCAGGTGTCACTGTCGCTTCATATCACGTTGTTGTAGAATTTCTAATACATTCCACTAAAAGAATAAGCGTTTCTTTATTGGATTCCAGGAGTTTCTCTACAGTTCGTTGTAGTGTAAATGATTGCCCGTGGAGCGTTTTCCTTTTCCGAATGCGTTTCTTCCCTCCGATAGAAGGAACTCCGCTATGGACTTATGTCTTTCGGTTATTTAGGGAATAAAAATCCATTTCAGTTGCCATCAATTTGTTAATTCATTGTTCGACCGACTGGAGAACATAAAGCTTCATCTTCAGGTGCCTGCAAGTAATTATGGGAACATAAATGTGTGGCGGGTCTGAACAATCAATCATAGGCTTTCATACTTTTCAAACAAACGCATGCGAGCACAGCGACCTCTTGGACGGCACGTCCCGGAAGACATTTATTGTCGCATAATTACTTTGTGGCGTCTGAAGATGAAGCATTATGTTTCGAAACAGGTTGTACAAAATACTTAAAAAATTACTGGCAACTGAAGCGGCTTTTTCTTCTATAAATGGATTTCTCGGTTGCGTGTGTTCACCTGATCATATACTTTGTACTTTCAGTTCCTATTCCAGCATATACCTTATAAGCCGAGTGGTGTCTCGATGTTCGTCTATAGTTGTTGGGCCATGGTGTGTTGCCCTTGTTGAATACTGGATTTATGAGCGATTCTTTTGGTATTCCCTTCCTTATCCTTTTGTCGTGCATATCCCACAGCGTAAGAACGCTGTTTCATGGATCTTTTCATCCTGTACATTTGACGCTATAGAAGATATCTGTCTGTCTGTCTGTCTGTCTGTCTGTCGCCTAGTCTAGTCTACCGGTACCACCAGTTAGCAGGTAACTAAAGACCAGCCATTCCAAGTGACCGCTATACTACGTCACCTGAAAGCGTATAGCTAGGGGCCTAGTGTGACGCGGCTGCGCGCCCCCTGTGTCAGACAGGGTGCGATGATTTGGCGGGGGAGCGTGCCGCACCTCGGCCGACATTAATTGCCGCTAATTGGCGAGGGCGCGGTCTGCGCAGGCGCTAATCGCCGTGATTAGGCAGATCGGGTGCGCGCTCACGCCCCGGGCCGTGGTCGCGCGCTGCGGTCGCCCATCACGGCAGCCGTCACCGCCGCCGCCGCCGCCGCCGCCACCACCGCCGGCCGCACCGAGTTCCTTCCGACTGCGGCTCCAATCCACAGGTCTGTCTGCGTCGCGCAAAAGCCACTAGCGCTGACAGGAACACTCGAGAGGAGGATATTTTGGGAACCCGCGCCACATGTGTACCGCAGATGTGCTCCACACTCGACGTAAGTCACTTGTTTCTGCATCTACATGATTACTCTGCAATTTACAGTTAAGTGCTGTAAGACATCGTGGTCTCCTGACCTTCATTGCTTACATATTCCGCCCTCACAGTCATATTCCGCACATCAAGAAGCTTCATCCGAACCCAAACTCGATAAGATAAAGTCAATGTTGTATGAATTCATGTAAACGTTATGCGAGTAACTAGTAAATCGCAAATGCGCTCCGAGATTGAAATACTCGAGACTGGCGTACACACACAAATTCAAGACACGACGGTCACAGGGGCTTTTAGTTCGTGAGACAGAAACTTCACGCCGGGAGGCCTGTCCCTTCAGAGAACGAGTCAACTTCGGCCGCCTGTGGAGCGGACACCGTTTGCGCGAGTGAAAGGGGAGAACGACCCCGTGTTCGGCTTAAAAGCAAATTGCGCTACATTGTGTGGGAACGCCCAGCTTACGCATTTCTTACAAACAGAGCACGCAGTTTCATAGGTTTTCATAGGGAGACAGCAAACGCCAAACGCCGATGCTACAGATTTCAGGATTGGTCGCCTTAAACGAAACGTCATTCTCCCGATTTAGAAGAGCAATGCTCATTGGCAGACGATGTTTCTGACGCCTTGAGCTGAAGGAGTAATGGAAATAATTGAAAGATATACCACTTCACTTATGGCGTGGAGACGGGCCGTTCCGTTGTCGCTCTTGGAGCGAGAACACGTAACGAGAGTGTACTCAAAGAGCGAGTCTGTCGAGAGCGAATCGGAGTGCGTCTCTGTATTGAGTCCTTCCGATTAAGCGTTGTTCACTGTGTTGGCCGCCACACTTATTGTGCGGTGAGAACGGACAGAGTTATATTTAAACGCCTGCGAGCGATTTTTTGAGTGGCATCACGGTGGACTGGTTATCTGACCGGTGTACCACGCCAATAGTTAGACTAGGGGCGGTTAGGAGTCGTTGACTTCATCAAGGCGTAGTTAGAGCTTGATTGGCGAAGGTCAATCCAGATAGAACGAGAGTTATCTTATTTGACAGCAGCGAGCGGCGCAGGCAGCAGTCATCACAGCTTATGGTATTGTGCGCTACAGCTCTTGCGAGCCCCATATTTCCTCCGCAACAGTACACTTCACTGCATTTCACACGCGACAGCCTCGACCGTACCTAACAACGTTCTAACGGATAATTATTCAAGTTGAGTAGGCGCGGCTCTCAGCCATTCTGCCAAGTCAATAACAAGATTAAACTTTGTATAGAAATTTTATTAGCGAATCCTATCCTTAAGAGGTAACTTCACATTCCGAAAAGAACCCGGAAATAACTTGGTCAGTTCATAATCAGAAGTGTCATTGTGATTTCTCAGAATTTTGGCAAAATCAATAATAATTTTCGTTACTTTCATGTTTTTCTTACACTAACTAGCACTACTCCAGTACCCAAGTATCCCACTAGTTACGTAAGAAATTTTGTAAATTTTTCTGTCATTTGCTTACAGCGGACGACTACAGAAGATATTTATTGCTGAAAGTTTTTCAGGAATTTCTCTTTAGAACGTTAGGTGCGTCTGTCTGACTTCTGTAGTAGTGTGGGGGTGGAAATTGCATCTTGCAGGAGCCACAGGGTAAAGGGTACATCTCAGATTAATCCGTTCCACTCTTGAACAGCGCACGGGAGAAAGGAGAATACTTAAATCCTTTTGTGCGAGCTCTGATGTTTCGTATTTTATTACGATCTTTTCTCCTTGCATAAGCTGGCGCCAAGAAACTGTTTCCACACTCTGAGGAAAAAGCTGGCGACATAAATTTCATGAAGGTCCTACCGCAACGAGAAACGTCTTTGTTTTAATGACCCGATACTCCAACTCGTGTATTATGTTCGTGGCATTCTCTCCTTTATTTCACTACACTACAAAACGAGCAGCCACTGTTTGAACTTTTGCGACGTCCTCTGTCAGTCTTTTCTGATGCGAATACCACACCGCACAGCAATACTCCGTAAGAGGACGAACAAGCGTAGTCTCTCTTTACTAGATCTGTTGCTCTTTTAAGTGTTCTGTCAATAAATCGCAGTCTTAATATTCTTTCTCCACAGCATTATCTATGTGATCGATCCAGGTTTAAGTTATTCGTAACTGTAATCCTCAAGTGTTTAATTGAGTTTACAGAGTTCAGGTTTGTGCGAGTTATCGTGTAACTGAAATTTCGCAGATTGTCTTTAGTGCTCACGTGGATGACTTCACACTTTTCATGATTTAAAGTCAATTCTCACTTTTTGCACTACACAGATATCGTGTGTCAATCATTTTGCAATTCGTTTTGACCATCTGATAACGTAACGTGACGGTAAATGGCACTATCTCTGTAAACAACCAAATAGGATGGCTCATTATTCGTTTACTTAGATCAGCTACAACAAAGGACCTATAACATTTCCTTGGGGAGCGCCAGATACCATACCTTTTTTACTCGACGACTTTTCGTCAATTATTGCGATCTGTGACCCTCCTGACAAGAAATTACGAGATCAGTCACACACTTGAGACATTGATCCATAACCACGCAATTCAATTACAAGTCGGTTGTAACGAGCCGTGGGGAAAGCTCTCTGGAAATCTAAAAATGTGGCATCAGTTTGAGGTCTCTGTCGGTAGCATTCATCACTTTGTAAGAATAGAGACCTAGTTGTGCTGCACAAGAACTATCTTTTCTGAATCCGTGTTGGCTATTTGTCAATAAATCGGTTTCTTCGACGTGATTCATAATGTTTGAGCACAGTGTATGTTCCAAAATCCTATTCCAAATCAATATGAGCAGACATTCAGTCAAGCTCGCTCCTTCTGCTGGAACGACGTATCGTTGTCAAAATGAGAAAATGGTTGTCTATCTTACCGCGACCTAGGCGCCCGGACCCGCTTTCGGTTCCATTCCACCATGCTTTGAGAGACAAAGGTGTTCTTTTTTGTTCGATGTCCGGGGCATCGTGCTGTAGCAAGCAATTTTGCAAGCACTTTTTCTGTCGTGAATATGAAGGAATTTGAGGAGCAAACATCGGCAGAAAGAATGCTGTTTTCGTCCTTGTACGGTGTCTGCGGCAAGATATCGTAATAGACATCGATAATTTCGGCACTTATTTATCAACCTCTTCCGTTAGTAACGTGAAAGTGGAAGTGTGACATCTAGACAACATAACAGAAGGAAACAAGTGACGACAGAAGAGATAAAGAAAATTGCAGTAAATTTTTCTTTTCGTATTTTCCACCAGACAAATAAACAAGCATGACACAAACGCAAATGAAATACTTTTTTTGATGATTCACTAAGGCATACATGGAGATCCACATATGTGGACCTGAAGTCTCACTTATCGTGAAAACAAACTAAATCTTTGCTATTCGTTTTTCCCCATTCGTTAACAAAAACTTTTATCTCCATCATTGCGTCTTCGATTTAAGGATTGTTTTGTGTTTTGAATTTCTTACAGGTTGTGTGTGTGTGTGTGTGTGTGTGTGTGTGTGTGTGTGTGTGTGTGTGCGCGTTTGAGAGAGAGAGAGAGAGAGAGAGAGAGAGAGAGAGAGAGAGAGAGAGAGAGAGAGAGAGAGGTGGGCGGGGAGGGGGGGGGGGATGAGTTTGATGATTTATCATTATTATTGTAATTATGTATATTTATTTTTAGTTTTATGTGTGTGCATGTATGTACGTGTCTGTGTGTGCATGTGAGGCGGGGGGGGGGGGGGTGCTCCTATAGTTTGATATTATCTAATAATTCTTTGAGGGCAGAGAACAGAGTTCCACAGCAGAGAGCTGTGTATTCATTTGTTACTTGCTTTCCTTCAACTATGGCTTTTTGTATCTGACGATTTTCTTCAATTATTAATTTTTGTGGGTGGGCTATGTTTATTGTCCATAAGGTGTTTAGCAAATGTGGATCGACAGCTGTTAGTTTTTAATGCTCTCCTGTGTTCTATGTATTTGGTATTAAAGTTTCTGCTTGCCTGTCCTACATAAACTGATTTGCACACCTGACACTTTAGTTCATAAATACCAGATGCGTTGTGTTTGTCTGTGCTTGTGATAGTTGTCCTTAGTGTCCTCTGTGTTGAGTTGTCTGTCCTGTAAGCTACTTTTAGCCTATTGTTCGTCAGGATAGAGGTAAGGAGCGGAGGGCGTTGTAAAATGAAAAGTAATGAAGTGGAATGGACCCAGTTTATTCCTGTAACGATGGTACATTGGGGCCTACGTAGGGCTGAGCAGCCCCAAGAGGGGTTGCCGTCTGCTCATCAGAGAGGCAGAGGCTAGAGGAGCGACTGCTCGGGGCCGAGGTCTGAAGCTAAGAGAGCGCGGAGCTGTTTCCAAGCCGCCCTCGCCGCTCCCGCCGCTCCCGGCCGCGTCCCCACGTGATCACACGATTAGTCGGCCAGCACCTTCCACCACAGGATGCCCAAGCCGGCTACGGCCGAACATTATGCATGGAAAATTTATTTAATAAAATTTTGTCTGCAATGATCCCTCTTGGGGGGGGGGGGGGGGGGGGCTCCTCCCTGCACACTATGTTTTTTGAGTAAGTGGCCTATTCTGTGGGCTGCTATGTAGTCGTAGGTGAGAGTGAACCACTTGTTTGTTTTTGTAGGTGTTTCTTCTTCATGTGTGCTCATTTGTGTGTTCTGTGTGTTTGTAAGTTGGTGAGAAGGCTTTTGTATGTTGGGTTCTTAATTTTGTTTTAATTTTGTTTCTCAGTTTATCCATAGTGTTTGTGTCATATCTATTCTCTACAGCTATTTGTCTTATTGTCTGTAATTCATTGTTATAGTTGCTTTAAGTGAGTGGAATTTTGTTCAGTCTGTGTAGCATATATTGGAGACCGGCTAGTTTGTGTGTAATCGGATGTCTGGAATGTTTGTGAATGGCTGTGCTGGTCATGGTTACTTTTCTGAATATGGAAAATTGGCGTTAGTTGCTGTGTCTGTATATTGTGAGGTCAAGGAAGTTTAACATTTTGTTGTTTTCTGTTTCTATGGTAAATTTGTTTTTGTGGATTTTTTTCCTATCACAATGGAGTTGGTATTTCATCTAGAAGGCATATGATGTCATCCACATAACGATACCAATGTATTAGCCGGTACTGTTTGGACCCTTGTATTTTTTTCAATATTTTATTATCACTGTGATTAAGAAAAACTATGGCTAGAAGTCCACTGACTGGTGACCCCATTGGAAGACAGTCTTCCTGTGGGTAGAAATGATTGTAAAATGATAAATAGCTCTGTTCTGTGATTAATTTTAGAAGAGCTAGCTATTCCTTTTATGTGGGATTTGGGAATTTCAGCCTGTTCTTCTAATTGTTGTTTGATGATGATGTTGGTATCTGTGGTGGGGATATTGGTGTACATGGATGTGATGTCAAATGATGTGAGAGTGGCTGTTGTGTGTATGTTCATGTCTTTGATTTTTTGTATCAGCTCTTTGGTGTTGTGTATATTTCTGTTATTTGTGTATATTTAATGTTTCTGTAAGTATGTGTGCATTTCTCTGGGTAAGTGATATGTGGATACACTTCTGAAATTGACAATGGGGCTTATCAGAATGCAGTCCTTATGGAGCTTTAATAGGCTGTTCAGTGTGGGCGCTTTGGGGTTCTATTGTTTCACTTATTTCGCTTTCTGTTTGGTGAATATGTTTGAGGATTTTTTTTGTGCTTGTGTGTTTTTCTGGTATCTTTATGTTGAGTCGCTGGTTAGCTTTGTTATGTAGTTGTTTTCCAGAAATTTTAAGGTTTTGTCTGTATATCCATCCTGTTTTATTATTGTCATGGTGCTGCCCTTGTGTGATCTCGTAATGAGTGCCTCGTTGTTTCTAAGATTGTTTTTTAATATTCTGCATGTTTCTCTTCTTCAGATTTTGTTGCTGTCAATATATTGCTCTTGTTTTCCTTTATTATGTATCTTAATTCTCCTGCAACTAACTGTCTTTTCAGACCTGCATCGAAATTTGGGTTACTGTTTCTTTCTTGTTGTTTTATTGTGTATTCACTTTCTGAGAAGATTCTCCACTGCCCTGTGTGTAACGTGTGTGTTGACACTGTATTTTGTGCCTTTTTCTAGAAAAATTATTTCTTGGTTAGTTAGTTGTATGTCAGTAAAGTTGACCAGACGTTTGTGGAATGTGTGGTTTGTGTGATTTCTATTCGTATGTGTAATGATTTCATTTTGTTTTAAAAAGGCGTTTAGTTTTGGTTGTTGTTTATTCCATTTTGTTTTTATTTGTGTTTCTGTGTTTTTTGACTGTATTCATGATATCATTAATTATTTCGGAGATTTTGATGTGATTTTCTAGTTCCAAGTTAGTTTTCAATACTTAAACGTAAAGTACCTGCTTCTTGAATGTAGGTATCTAATTTCTTGCTTCAGACACTCAACTGCAGTTTTCTGTTTTGCACGTTAAGCGAGCGTTCACACACACACAGGTGACAAGCTGTAAAGAAAAATAGACTGAAAAAACGTGATGCAGCAGGAAAACCACACCATGTGGTAATAAGGTATAAATACACAATTTTATGTGGTCTTCAAAAATCTGTATTTACGATTAAGAAACTAATATTTATATGTAAACTCCTTATGTTTAACAGCTGTAACAATACAAAAAACCACTGATGATGCTGCAACTGCAGTTGTGTGGGCAAAAAAAAACTTTTTTGGTAAGGCGGACCTCACCCAAAAAATATGTTATTCTTAAAGCACACACAAACAAAAGAGCTTCAACCACAAGATTATTATCTGATTCTAATACTGGATCCCCTATCTCTTCTAAATCGATTCCTGTTTCTTCTATCACGTCAGAACAAATCTTGCCCCTCATAGAGCCCTTCAGTGTACTCTTTCCACTTATCCGCTCTCTCCTCTGCATTTAACAGTGGGTTTACTGTTGCGCTCTTAATGTTACCACCTTTGCTTTCAATTTCACCGAAGGTTGTTTTGACTTTCCTATATGCCGAGTCAGCCCTTCCGACCATAACTCCTTGTTCAATTTCTTCACATTTTTGATGCGACCATTTCGTCTTAGTTTCCCTGCACTTTCTATTTATTTCCATATTCCTTAATTTTCCTGAGTATTTTTGTATTTCTTCATTATCGATCAACTGAAATATTTCCTCCGTTAAGCATGGTTTTTTTCGCAGTTATCTTCTTTGCACCTATGTTTTTCTTTCCAACTTCCGTGATTGCCCTTTTTTTTTTCGATGTCCATTCCTCTTCGACTGTACTGCCTACGGAGCTACTCCTCACAGCTGTATCTATAGCCTTAGAGAACTTCAAGTTAATCTCGTCATTCCTTAGTACTTCCGCATCCTACTTAATTGCGTATTGATTGTTCCTGACTATAAACTTCAGCCTACTCTTCATCTCTACTACATTGTGGTCTGAGTCCATATCTGCTCTAGTTTATGCACAACAATTCAGTATCTGATTTAGGAATCTCTGTCTGACCATGATGTAATCTAACTGAAATCCTCCCATAGCAACCAGCCTTTTCCAAGTACACCTCATCCCCTTGTCTATTAGAAAAATGTCTTCATGTAAGCAGTATTTCATGGCTGTGGACCCAGATATGAAGAAAGCAACTGAATCATCTGGAGTGGTGTTGATGGCGCTAGCAGCAGACTCCACTAACTGCCCATTGTGTGTGCCATCCCTGTCGAGATGTCCACCTTTCGAAGGATGTTTGTTAACTGGAGCCATCCTGTATACTCATATACACTACTGGCAATTAAAACTGTTACACCACGAAGATTACGTGCTACAGACGCGAAATTTAACCAACAGGAAGAAGATGCTGTGATATGCAAATCATTAGCTTTTCGGAGCATTCATACAAGGTTGGCGCCGGTGGCGACACTTACAACGTGCTGACATGAGGAAAGTTTCCAACCGATTTCTCATACACAAACAGCAGTTGACCGGCGTTGTCTGGTGAAACGTTGTTGTGATGCGTCGTCTGAGGAGGAGAAATGCGTACCATCACGCTTCCGACTTTGACAAAGGTCGGATTGTAGCCTATCGCGATTGCGCTTTATCGTATCGCGACATTCCTGCTCGCGATGATCAAGATCCAATGACTGTTAACAGAATATGGAATCGTTGGGTTCAGGAGGGTAATACGGAACGCTGTGCTGGATCCCTACGGCTTCTTATCACTAGCAGTCAAGATGACAGGCATCTTATCCGCATGGCTGTAAAGGATCGTGCAGCCACGTCGCGATCCCTGAGTCAACAGATGGGGAAGTTTGCAAGACAGCAACCATCTGCACGAACAGTTCGACGACGTTTGCAACAGCATGGACTATCAGCTCGGAGACCATGGCTGCGGTTACCCTTGACGCTGCATCACAGACAGGAGCGCCTGCGATGGTGTACTCAACGACGAACCTGTGTGCACGAATGGCAAAACGTCATTTTTTCGGATGAATCTAGGTTCTGTTTACAGCATCATGATGGTCACATCCGTGTTTGGCGACACCGCGGTGAACGCACATTGGAAGCGTGTATTCGTCATCGCCATACTGGCCTATCACCCGGCGTGATGATATGGGGTGCCATTGGCTACACGTCTCCGTCACCTCTTGTTCGCACTGACAGAACTTTGAACAGTGGACGTTACATTTCAGATGTGTTACGACCCGTGGCTCTACCCTTCATTCGATCTCTGCGACACCCTACACTTCAGCTGGATAATGCACGACCGCATGTTGCATGTGTTGTACGGGCCTTTGTGGATACGTAAAATGTTTGACTGCTGCCCTGGCAAATACATTCTCCAGATCTCTCACCAATTGAAAACATCTGGTCAATGGTGGCCGAGCAACTGGCTCGTCACAATACGCCAGTCACTACTCTTGAAGAACTGTGGTATAGTGTTGAAGCTGCATGGGCAGCTGTACCTGTACGCACCATCCAAGCTCTGTTTGACTCAATGCCCGGGCGTATCAAGGCCGTTATTACTGCCAGAGGTGGTTGTTCTGGGTACTGATTTCTCAGGATCTACGCACCCAGATTGTGTGAAAATGTAATCACATGTCAGTTCTAGTATAATACATTTTTCAAATGAATACCTGGTTATCATCTGCGTTTCTTCTTGGGGTAGCAATTTTAATGGCCAATAGTGTACCATGTACACTGTGACTAAATTATTTCTCTATTCGGAATATATTTTATTTATTTCCAGGTAAGAACTGATTGCTATAAAGCCTGCAAATTTAAAAGAAATAAACTTTCTCCAAGTAGCTTATTTTGAAAAGGAATTAATTTGCCTGTTTCCTATCTTTGCACTTGGCTGCACTGTGTGTGCCTGCAGATAGTTTCTGTAAAACAATCAGTTGTAATATAATTATCTGAATGTGTTTTTCCTGTGAACATAGGGATGTCCATGTAACATTCAGAATATTTCAGATTTCCTGAAGAATGTGCAAAGTTTTGGTCTTAGCAATAGGGCAACGGCATTTTAGAATTATCACAACTTTGCGTAAGTGCCATATCACAGTATGCATGTCTTCTATGCAGAAATTACTATTTGCATTGTTGTGTTCTGCTTCGGGGCATGTTACATTTATCACCCCATTGTTGATGTGCCACACTGCTTTATACACGTCTCATACACAAAAATTACTACTTGCGTTGTTGAGATATGCTTTCTTTACACTGCAGGAGTTTTTCTGCAGTGTTAGGTACTGAAACAACTCCTTTCGCATTTTATGAATCTAATAGGATAAAAACATGCCGTGTGGACTTAAAACTGAGAAAGGTCTAGCTGAAGTGGAGATCTATGAAATGAGTGATGATTAATCCACCGTACGCACATGAAATAACAAATTAAGAAAGCGCTCTGAACGACGACTATATCCCACACGGTATTTAGAACTTATAACCAGTAGCGATAAAGCTGGTGTTACCAATTTACATCCAGAATGTAAGCGAAAAAAAGCATTAGGATATGAATTGGAGAGTAGTGCATTATCCACAGTAAGATAAATGCGAACTTAAGTTTGCCCATTGACTGATACGAGAAACAATGACAAAGAAAATGAAAACGAAAAAGAACATGAAAATGAATTACATGTTTGACGAGTAGACTGATGAACTGGTAATGATTTGGATGGACAACAAACCAATAGGTGTAGCCACAAATTACATCACTATCACTCCTTTGTACTGTGCTAAAAATATTCACAGGCAAAGAAAAGGGAAATGTCTGTTACACTGCTACATCTCATTGAAGAATACAATGCCCATATGTGTGATATTGAACTACTGGACAAACGGATGTCACCATATAGAGCGAGTATTAGATCATAGAATGACGCGACCGTTATTCATCCAGCTGATTAATATCTGTGTGATAAACACACGGCGCGCATAACACATTTGTAACGCAAATGAGAAGCTCTCACTTTTTGATTCCCAGAGTGGAGCAGCCATGTTCTACCTTCCAAAGAAAACAGGATGAACATCGAAATGCAAAGGACCACAGGGAAGTAAACTGATGAGATGACGGGCGTGCACAGATGAAAGACTAGGTCCAGGATACTACTTTATTCTACCAAGTAAAATACAGAACAGATTTACGTAGCCCTACTTCAAGGAAAAAGAAACTGTGAGCTAGTTGCAACGCTGATGTACATGAAAAATGTTTTGTTTCATTTCATACTAAACAGACAATCAATAATATTACAAGCAGAGTCTTTATTTTGTTCACATTGGTGTTAGAGTTTTCTGCAGTGACAATAATATTGTCCATTTGATAGCTAATTTTGTCAGCCTCCTAGAAATGTGACAACCTATAGTTTTTGTATTATATACTGAAAGTTTGCAGAACTGTTTTTTTTTTCTTTTATAAGTTCGGGTATCAGTGGAATGTAAAAAAAAGTTGAAAAAAGAAAATAATAAATTTTTTGCAAGAGAAATATGTGATAGTAATAGACGCAACAAATTTACTTTTGCCCATATTAGTACTGTACGTTTCTTAGACAAATGAACAGAAATAGGTATCTCCAACTATCTGAGATATAAGTTTTTAAAATGTCTCATAATACCTGTAGTTGTGTCAGTCTGTCAGTGACCAACATAATCACCTTCCCTCCACTTCGTCGCTATAGGTCACGTGACACCTCACTCAGGATACGAAAGAGAGCGACGCGGATGTGCTAGAGAGAGAGATTGCCTGTTGCATGTCACCTATTCTGTCGAAAACGTTACGTTGCGAGCAATACACTTCCCACAATGTGCGTTTCGCAATAACATTTCGTCATATGTATTTAGCAAAGAGTCGGGGGATCCACTTATACAGTTCCTCACACTGAAAATTGTTTGTAAGACATTCCATATAAATAAAAGTTTCAAATTAACGTTACGAATGCCCTTTTTAACAATCAGTTCATTTGTATTTTCAGACGTTCATGTTATAAGTAATTTGTGTAGGAACCACCCTACGTTTGATGGCGTACCCCCAATACTATCGGTTCCAGTGATGAATGCTCAAACGTCATATGATAGGTTAACTGGAAGTATAAAGAATAGGGACAAATGTTGGCCTGACGCTTCGCGCGGTGCGACGTGTTGCCTACATACTGTGGTACAGCGACGTCCAACAGCAGATCGGTCAAGGGTCACGACCCTTCGGAGCAACTGTAACATCACAACACCAACGAGGGGTAATGTGTACATGTCTGCCAACGATCTGTTGACAAATTTCGCTGCATCGTGCTCATTATTCGAAAACAAATTGTCGGTCGTATCTCTCCCATGGTTTCCCAACCAAGTCACAGTTTGTAATCTAGGGAAAAAATGTATTTCTTTCGTAAAAGGAGGTCACATGATTGAGAGTATTTTTATCGTGAATTCACAGGGCATTTTAAGATCTATAGTACTGCACGGTCAACATTTGTACTGCATTATAAGAAAAATTTGGTGCGTCGTAGGAATCACTTCCATCTCCACCAGGGATATGGTATTTCTCATAAATGTTTCTTCAATCTATTAGGAACCACTTTTCTCCTGCATACAGTGCCGGAAGCCGTATGTGCTGCGTATACGAGCTCATCCTCATCAAGTGCTCCGTGGGTACACAGATTAGATTGATGCTGACTCTGTCACTACACATCAGATAAATTGATAGATTACACCAAAGTAGCTAACAGGCTACTTGAAAAATCAACTGCGTAGCAACTTAGAAAAAGTTATTCGACAAGTTCGTGAACTCGTCAGGGGCATCGCCTAAGGTTTGTGCTTTGAGGACGCTGGCATTTTGCGTGAATAATTTGCTTTAATGGTTGCTGAATGATAGAGATTGATCTGGTAAAATAATATTTATTCATGCAGTGTGTAAAAATTAGTGTAATAGTTAAAAAATGGTTCAAATGGCTCTGAGTACTATGGGACTCAACTGCTGAGGTCATTAGTCCCCTAGAACTTAGAACTAGTTAAACCTAACTAACCTAAGGACATCACAAACATCCATGCCCGAGGCAGGATTCGAACCTGCGACCGTAGCAGTCTTGCGGTTCCAGACTGCAGCGCCTTAAACCGCACGGTCACTTCGGCCGGCGTAATAGTTAATCTTGACAGAATAACGTCGAGGTTATAAAACAATTTGAGAATGAACTGAAAAATGAATGGTCGTTAGGGCCGCCAACAGCATGATGATGGACAATTACCATTGAGATGCTGTCCAGACTCATAAAGGACACGAATTATGCTTTCACACATGATTGAAGAACTTTAAAATTGCGCAAAAAAGTATTAATTTCCATAGAGGATTCAACAGATCCATGAATAAAGGAAGACTCTGAAAGAAACATCATCCATTGAGTTAACTCGATAGCTAAACAAACATGAGTAGTTACGAGAAAAATCCCATTTGAAGTAAGCATGCGATTGCAGTCGCGGAGGTTTCACATCGAACTTACGCCCATCTAGTGCGTGAAGCGCGAGGATCAAGTTAGGAACACTAAAAAATAGAATCCGGCATGTACTACGCTGCCCTTAATATATGGCGATTCCCGAAGTCGGGAGTGTGTACTGCACATGCGATCTGACCGTAACTGCCACTGAAGTAGTTGCCGATAAGTCTGGGTTCACCGAACTGCGGCCGCTCTTAACAGTTGCTGGGCTGAGCCGATGTGACAAGATGACGAATGTCGGATCTCATCATCCTCCCGGTTATTCGCCGCAGATGTGCGTAAGTTCGATGTGAAACTTCCAAGACCTGGCAGGGGAACAAAGTGAAGAAAAACACGTACGAGCGCAGAGTCCAGAGTAGCTTCACTAAGCATAAATTCGTACCAGTATATTCACACGGATATTAATGCCTCCCTCTATTTTATTTAGCCATCCATCAGACTTGGGAAAGGCACCACGCGAATCTTTTCTGACCAGTTCCAGAAAGGGCCTAAGTGTTCTTTCAATCAATGATCTGATGGCTCGTTCTCCAGCTGCTACCTTAAATTTACAATCTGTGCTCCAATGATTTACGTGCAGCTATACAGAAAAGGAAGGTGAGAGTTACCCTGTTCCTACGTTGAGATTTGAAGGAGATTCTGAAAATTTTATTGGGGTTCGCACATGGTCCTCAAAGGAATGGAAAGTTTTACAAATTAGCAGACAAATGAGTGGCTATATATTTTGTCTTAAGGAACGTGTATGGAGACCACACACAGCAACACAACGCAAGTGGATAGCTAAGGACTCCACCCGTTGCTTCATCTACAACATACTCGGCAAGCCACCTAATGGTGTGCGGCGGTGGGTACTTTCGGTACTATCATCTGATCCCTCCAACCCTGTTCCACTCGCGAATAGTGAGTGGGAAGAATGATTGTCGGTAAGCCTCTGTATTTGCTCAAATTTCTCGAATTTTCTCCTCGTGGTGAATATGTGAGATGTATGAGGGAGGAAGTAATATGTTGTCCTACTCCTCCTGAAAAGTGCTGACCAGAAATTTCAATAGTAAATCTCTCCGTGATGCACAACGCCACTCTTGTAGCGACTGCCAGTGGAGTTTGTTTAGCAACTCCGTAACGCTCTCTCGCCAGCTAAACGAACCCGTGACGAAACGTGCCGCTCTTATTTGGATCTCTATCTCCTCTATCAGTTCTACCTGATAGGGATCCCAGATAAATGAACAATACTCAAGAATCGGGTAAACAAGCGCCTTATAAGCCACTTCTTTCGTGCATGCGTTACATTTCCTTAAGATTCTTCCGATGAATCTGAGTCTGGTGTCTGCTTTTCCCACGGTCTGTTTTATACGGTCATTCCACTTAAGGTTGCTCTGGATCGTTGCGTCTAGATATTTTACAGCAGCCGCTGTCTCCAGCAGTCTGTCATCAGTAGTGTAGCTGTAAAGTTGTGGACTTCTTTTCCTATGTATGCGCAATATGTTACATTTATTTACGTTCATGGTCAACTGCCAGAGTCTGCACCATTCATCAGTTCTCTGCAGGTCGTTATGATAATTATTACTATCTTCTGGCGTTGCTACTTTGATAGAGACAACTGCATCATCTGAGAAGAGTCTTAAAGAGCAACACACGCTTCTTACTAGATCATTTATATGTACTGTGATCAGCAACGGTACTGTCACACTTCCCTGTGGTACTCCCGATATTAACTTTACATCTGTCGATTTAGTTCCGTTAAGAGCGACCTATTGAGTTTTATCTGCAAGGAAGTCTTGAATTCAACGGCAGGTGTGCTCGATACACAGTAGGCTCGCCTGTTTTCATTAAATGGCAATGCGGGACGGTGTGAAATGCCTTAATGAAATCATGGAACACGACGTCAACCTGAGCGCCATTGTACACTGTGCTGTGGATCTGTTGGAGGAACAGAGTGAGCCGAGTTTCGCAAGGTCTCTGTTTGCGAAATCCACGTTTGTTTTTTTATACAGGAGACGTTCATTTTCCAGAAACGTCATAATTCTTGAGCATAATACGTTCCATAATTCTACAATCGATTGACGTCCGTGATATAGGTCTACAATTGTGTGGATCTGTCTTACGGCCTTTATTAAAACCGGGAATGACCTACGCTTTTTTCCAATCGTTAGGTACCTTTCGTTGCTCAAACGCTCTACGATAAATGACTACTAGAAAGGGAGAAAATTCTTTCGCATAATCTTTATAGAACCTTATAAGTATCTTATCTGGTCGTGAAGCCTTTCCACGACTAACCGATTGAAGCTGCTTTTCAGTTCCACGAGCGGTTTTCTCAGTATCAGTCATTTCGATGTTCGTACAACGATTGAAATGAAGGACAACGTTACGATCTTCCGCGGTGAAACAACTTCGAAAGAAGGAATTGAGCACTTCGGCCTTCTCTCTGTTACCTTCCGTTTCAGTGTCGGTGTGGTCGCTGAATTAGTACCCACTTACTGATTTTACATACGACCAAAATCTCTTAGGGTTTTTATTCAGGTCGGTTGACAAAGCCTTACTTTCAAAATCATTGATCGCTACTCTCATTTCTTTCCTGACGCTCATTACCACCAAAGAAGAGATCTCACCCCTTCCACCAGTGGTTTCCTGTTCTATTGCAGAGTACATGAATTTCTCGTTCCGCCTGTCCGCCCCTGCTAGTTGACTGGTCAAAGCACGACAGAATGTCAATCCTAAGGGCCCAGGTTCGATTCCCGGCTGGGTCGGAATTTTCTCCGCTCAGGGACTGGGTGTTGTGTTGTCCTATCATAATCATTTCATCCTCATCGACGCGCAAGTCGCCGAAGTGTCGTCAAATCAAAAGACTTGCGCCCAGCGAACAGTCTACCCGACGGGAGGCTCTAGTCACATGACATTTACATTTATTTCTTACCGCCTTTGATTGTCTGTGGAAGCTTACCTACGAGGAGAATCCCTGCAAATGCTCGTCCAACTGTCCAAATGACCGGCAGATCTTGCAGAACGTGCGATAGTTTCTTCTGTTTACGACTCGGCGAAACGTTATTACCATGGTCAAGTAATATAATAGGTTTGTTTATAAATAAATAAATATTCTGCTACCAGTCACGATTTTTTCTTTATTTTACTATTGCACGACGTGTTTCGAGAAATAATTCCCATTTTCAAGTGCGATTTTTTGGTGTGTATTAAGCCATTTCTTTTGATGTTGTCAGTGTGTGTGAGTCTGCTTTATTTTGTTGACTTTTAAGTTTTCTAATGGTCCATTTGTGTAGAACCTACACAAATGCACCATTAGAAAAGTGCTTAGCATTTTGTTCATGGTGATATGAGGGCAAAAATTATAATTTATGTGCAATTAACACACTTCCGTTATGAAAGGTTTCGGTAATCAACGACAATATGTAATGAGGGGACACTGCAGAAGGTCTCGATACGAATTTTGACATTTTCACTCTAAAACTCAAAAAACATTTATAAAGGATATTTTTGACAAACCTATGTTTCGAATTGCATCTGACACTGTAACAGACTGCAGAAAACTGTCAATACACAGTCTGCTTCGTTTCATAATTTCATTTTATGGCTGAAAATTTTTTCCATGTTTAAATTTCTTCTAGAAAGAAGCATAATGGTTTGACTTCGCATAGGTCTCATTATAGTCTGCTTGTTAAAATTACTGTACAGCCTGTGTCCTACAGCAGAAGTGTATTCCTTAGTTTTACTCTTCTCTGTGTAATGCTACAAAAAGATAACTGCCTAATGTGTCCAAGATATAGGATACTACAGCTGCATTGAATAATAACTGAAAAAGAGAAATAACTATCTATGATACCCCCAGAACTTTACAGCAAGTATCAAACATTCCTCTATGTGAAAACTAGTAGGAACCCTACAGCTCCGTATAAGATACGGTACTAACTCATTTGTGCCCTCTGAACTAAATTACGCAGTCACTTACAGGGGCGTCGACATATCTGTTGGCAGATTTCGCTGTCGTACATATTTGTACTTCCTACTGGCGATGTCAGTTCAGTGAACTTTTGTATACATAACAAAAAATTTTCCATTATTAAATACAAAACACCATGAAGATTGCAGCACAATAAATGAATGTATCTATACAACTCAGCACAAAGAACTTGAAAACATAACATCTTTACGGCCTTCTACTGCTGAATTTTCAAGTACATGTGAAGAACATCACTAATATATTTCTTTCTGATGTGTTTCGTCAAAGGAATATATCATAGGCAAACGCAAAATTTTCTTGAAGCAAAATATAAGCGAAGGCAAGCCCAACGAGGACAGCACGCCCTATTGCAATCAGCATGACAAGCAGGCAGAGGGCCTATACAGCAAATAATATGGTACACCACAGAAGCTATTGCTTCACCTCTCTCGAGCGCGAAGTCTGAATCGTTAATTAAAAAAAAAAATGGTTCAAATGGTTCTGAGCACTATGGGACTTAACTGCTGTGGTCATCAGTCCCCTAGACATAGAACTACTTAAACCTAACTAAGCTAAGGACATCACACACATCCATGCCCGAGGCAGGATTCGAACCTGCGACCACAGCAGTCGCGCGGTTCCAGACTGTAGCGGCTAGAACCGCTCGGCCACTCCGGCCGGCCTCGTTAATTCAGCAACATCATGTCACTGAAGAGGGATCATTACATCATTCTCAGAGCACAGAAAGATGTCACAAGAACGGGCAAACGTTCCTCAAGAACACCTATCAGGCCACTGACGTGGCGATAAAGCACCAAGTTGAAACACTGAAACCACTATTGAACACCAACATGAGATGGAGAATGCTGATGAGCCCTGAAAACGAGGACACGTGCGGTCATCCTTGACATCTCGTGTCCCTAGACGGAGAGCAATAAATACTCAGGGTTTCAATGCCATATCCCATTGTTACAATGAGTCAGCTACGATGCAGACATTGATGGCTTCTACTTTCAAGATTTCTGCTTTCTTAGAATGCTGACTTGACCGCTGTGAGCTTCCAATCTTGGGGACTTCTATCTTGGCTTACTGAGAGACGAACTGAGGCTGTATGGTGAGCACTCAACCTGTCATTGTACCCAGAAGACACGTCAAATGCAGCTGCCTTCACCTTACATCTGTGAAATATTTGTGGCCTATCTCTGGTAGAGAGGTAGTGCTGTAAGTCTGCAGTACAATCTACATTCTGCGCTGATAAGCTGGAGTATTCCCAGGCAAACCCCTTCGTCGACCACGAAAGTGCCCTGGTAACAAGTGGGCGCAGATCTCGTGGTCGATGCCACAGTAGAAGCTGCTCCTGCTGCCCACTACCCTGCAAGGCACTGAGGGGCTACCTGAGCAGCTGTGTCAGAGACAATGGCCATGAGAATCTGTTGAAGAGGCCAAGTCATCAAGTTCCAAGGCTGTGTGCTGCATCCACTGCCCTTGAAATGGCCATGAAGGTGATACAGTTGTCACACTTAAATCGAATAACTGCATGTCTTGATAATCTATTTCATTGTCACACAGAGGGTCAACTCGTGTTCATCATTCTGCAAGCATAAGGGTCTGAATCACAAGTCCTTACAGATCTATTGATACCTAGTTTTATCTTAACCATCATGTGATAAACAGAAGAGCATTAGAATATTTCATCATAAAACCAGTCTCTTAAGACTTCCTGAGCATCTTCTACTATTCCCTTTGCACTCAAAATTACTGAGAGACATTGCCATGTATCTCGATTTTTTATCTATGTTATAAGTTCTATGACATGGAAACACGCTACCCAAACACTGGAGCGGTATTTTAACAATGCTGCTACTGAAGGAGCAGTATATCCTGCAGACAGTTTCCAGTATTCTAACGAAAGATGATGCCTAATACTTACATAACTTACGTGTTTCTTTCAATTCCCTCTCAGATTTGCGTGAGGCACTACTGATACTGATTACAACTCTTCAGTTCCACAGAATACGTGTTAGTGGAACATATGGGATCAAACTTCACTTTGACGATGAAACTACACTCCTCGAAATTGAAATAAGAACACCGTTAATTCATTGTCCCAGGAAGGGGACACTTTATTGACACATTCCTGGGGTCAGATACATCACATGATCACACTGACAGAACCACAGGCACATAGAGACAGGCAACAGAGCATGCACAATGTCGGCACTAGTACAGTGTATATCCACCTTTCGCAGCAATGCAGGCTGCTATTCTCCCATGGAGACGATCGTAGAGATGCTGGATGTAGACCTGTGGAACGGCTTGCCATGCCATTTCCACCTGGCGCCTCAGTTGGACCGGCGTTCGTGCTGGACGTGCAGACCGCGTGAGACGACGCTTCATCCAGTCCCAAACATGCTCAATGGGGGACAGATCCGGAGATCTTGCTGGCCAGGGTAGTTGACTTACACCTTCTAGAGCACGTTGGGTGGCACGGGATACATGCGGACGTGCATTGTCCTGTTGGAACAGCAAGTTCCCTTGCCGGTCTAGGAATGGTAGAACGATGGGTTCGATGACGGTTTGGATGTACCGTGCACTATTCAGTGTCCCCTCGACGATCACCAGTGGTGTACGGCCAGTGTAGGAGATCGCTCCCCACACCATGATGCCGGGTGTTGGCCCTGTGTGCCTCGGTCGTATGCAGTCCTGATTGTGGCGCTCACCTGCACGGCGCCAAACACGCATACGACCATCATTGGCACCAAGGCAGAAGCGACTCTCATCGCTGAAGACGACACGTCTCCATTCGTCCCTCCATTCACGCCTGTGGCGACACCACTGGAGGCGGGCTGCACGATGTTGGGGCGTGAGCGGAAGACGGCCTAACGGTGTGCGGGACCGTAGCCCAGCTTCATGCAGACGGTTGCGAATGGTCCTCGCCGATACCCCAGGAGCAACAGTGTCCCTAATTTGCTGGGAAGTGGCGATGCGGTCCCCTACGGAACTGCGTAGGATCCTACGGTCTTGGCGTGCATCCGTGCGTCGCTGCGGTCCGGTACCAGGTCGACGGGCACGTGCACCTTCCGCCGACCACTGGCGACAACATCGATGTACTGTGGAGACCTCACGCCCCACGTGTTGAGCAATTCGGCGGTACGTCCACCCGGCCTCCCGCATGCCCACTATACGCCCTCGCTCAAAGTCCGTCAACTGCACATACGGTTCACGTCCACGCTGTCGCGGCATGCTACCAGTGTTAAAGACTGCGATGGAGCTCCGTATGCCACGGCAAACTGGCTGACACTGACGGCGGCGGTGCACAAATGCTGCGCAGCTAGCGCCATTCGACGGCCAACACCGCGGTTCCTGGTGTGTCCGCTGTGCCGTGCGTGTGGTCATTGCTTGTACAGCACTCTCGCAGTGTCCGGAGCAAGTATGGTGGGTCTGACACACCGATGTCAATGTGTTCTTTTTTCCATTTCCAGGAGTGTATAATGGTTTTCTCTAGAGCAGAGAAACTTAAACAGCGATTAAGGGAAATCATCTGACAGTTGTCATTAAAACAATTTCGGAAACTCTAAAATTATGTAATGAAAACAATACAAGTGACCGATGAGGTAACAGAAGCAGTAGGCTACCTTATTATTTAGGGAAGATGAAAATAATGACAGGATGAACAGGTAATGAAAGGTAAAATATTAAAAATATCTGATGTGCGTAAGTGGAAAAGTTTCCTATTTTCCTAGAATGGAGAGTACATAATCATCGTTTACCTGCGGTTTAGGCGTTTAAGAAATATATTTTCAATTTAACAACCACTTTAAAAAATCAATAATGGTCATCGAGTAAACTGAGAGATACCTGTTGGGATAGATTAAGAATTGCTGGAACGCAGGACACCACACCTAAGCCTATGAAGCAAAACATCACGTCTACTGCCCTCCGCGAGATTGAAAGCCACATGGTGACACTGTGGACAAATGATACTGTATGGAAAGTACACTGCTCTTTACAACCTAAGGTTGAGATATAACATGTTAGGTTAGCGTCTAGGTAGAATGAATGGAAATGCAGGAGCATCTTACCAGAGATCTCCCAGCTGTGCACAGAAAGCTGGGCATCAGAGGTCAGAATGTCTATAGCGCCAAAAACGGCTGGCCCAGCAAAATGAGGCACCTGAAGGAACGGGAGGAAACAGTGTGTGTTTCAATCAGCAAGAAGTTAGGCGGCGCTATAGTACTGATCTTCATTACATTTTGGTCTGGAGATGATTTCGCATGAGGGAGGGTCGTCACGAAACTGGAAAAAGGATCAAGTGTGACAAGCGTAGACTACGAGATTGCTCAGAATATTGTTTCGAGGGAATGGGGGACATTCCGAGCCACAGGAATCTCCGCTAGAAGGAGAGCAGATGATCGATCATGGTCAGCTACACTAGGAGATGACCGCTATATTACACAAGAGGCAAGAAGGGACCCATGTCAAATAGCGGGTCCAATTGCAGCCTAATTCGACAAGCTGAAGACAAAGCAGTCTGACATTCCACAGCGGCTCGGCGACTGGATGGGGAGCGCTTTATTTGACCGACGACCACTACGTTGTGATCCGATGATATTCGCATATCGGCGGGCCGTTTGCAGTGGTGCCGAGAGCAGAGTGACTGAACCAACGAGGACTAGGGTTGCTTGCTCCTCTCAGATGAGAGAAGATGCAGTCTGGATAGTAATTTTCGATGTATCCTCATACACTGAGAATTGGAAATACACAATGATCTCATGAGCACTGTGCAATATGATCATCCTAGTGGTCCATGTTTGTCCATTACAATTATCGGGGCTTTTATGCCGTGGTCGGTTGATGAATTCTGTGTCAATTCCTAACGTTTCGTCCCCGTCTCCTGAGGACATCTTCAAGGGGGTCTGTAGCTCGATGGAAGGTCCAACACACCCACTGGCTCGCTACTGAATGCCGCTAAATTCCGTGTCCGCGCGCTCCCGCGCCGAGGCGTAACGTCACGTGTTTTGAAAACGTCAGTGCAATTGGCCGCTGTCGGCTGCCATCGATCGCCGTTGCCATCACCCAGTGATGAAAGGGTGGTACACATCTTCTTCAACACCGCCATCCATATACCGTTTAATTTCACGCCCTCCTCTTTTCGATTGAAATTATTAGGGTGTTTGGCGATTTCGATTGCCCCCTGTAGAGCCTTTCGTAATATCCGTTTGTGGCCGCTAGTACTTGCGACTGCTCGAAGCGAATATGGTGGTTACCTGGTTGGAAAGCATGCTCTGCAACAGCTGATCGTTCCGTTTCTCCTCTTCTACAACTGCCCTTGTGCTCTTCCAAACGTTTTGAAACAGTTCTTTTAGTGGTACCCACATAAACAACTCCACAGCTACATAGGATCCTACACACTCCAGCTTTTCCCAATTGTTTGCAAGCGTCCTTGGCCGGCTTAAGGTATACCTGTATCTTGCTGGTGGGCTTGTAAATAACGGTAATATTCCGCTTCGTCAAGATCGTCCCTATTCTTTCCGTTACATTTTTAACAAACGGCAGGAAAACCTTACATTTTGCAGTAGCCTGTACGTCACTATGATTTCTGCGTGGCTGTCTCAACGCACGTTTTATTTCGGCGAACGACTATCCGTTCTTCAAGGTTCACATTTCTAGCTCTGTCCGCTGACGTCTTGATAATACCCCCCCTTCTGTTGTGGGTGGTGGTTCTAATCCCGTTGCAAATAACGGTCCGTGAGCGTGGGTTTGCGGTATACTGTGTGGCCCAAACTACCATTTTCGTTTCTAAAAACAAATACATCGAGGGAATGTAATTTTCCGTCTACCTCCACCTCCATTGTAAACTGAATGCTGGAGTTTATACTATTCAGATGTTTGTGGAACCGGCTTAGCTCCCCTGTGCCATGTCTCCACAGCACAAACGTGTCATCCAAGTATCGGAAGTATATATTTGGTTTTTTGCTGGCAGTACCTGCTAAAAGAACTGTTTCAAAAGGTTTGGAAGAGCACAAGGGCAATTGTAGAAGAGGAGAAACGGAACGATCAGCTGTTGCGGAGCATGCTTACCAGCCAGGTAACCACCACATTCGTTTCGAGGAGTCGCAAGTACTAGCGGCCACAAACGGATATTTCGAAAGGTTCTACAGGGAGGCAATCGAAATCGCCAAACACCCTAATAATTTCAATCGAAAAGAGGAGGGCGTGAAATTAAACGGTATATGGATGGCGGTGTTGAAGAAGATGTGTACCACCCTTCCGTCACTGGGTGATGGCAACGGCGATCGATGGCAGCGGACAGCGGCCAATTGCACTGACGTTTTCAAAACACGTGACGTCACGCCGCGGCGCGGGAGCGCGCGGACACGGAATTTAACGGCAGTCAGAAGCGAGCCAGTGGGTGTGTTGGACCTTCCATCGAGCTACAGACCCCCTTGAAGATGTCCTCAGGAGACGGGGACGAAACGTTAGGAATCTACACAGAATTCATCAACCGACCACGGCATAACAGCCCTGATAATTATAATGGTCATGACATTTCCGGTCGTGAAAGTCTACATTTTAGGTCCATGTTTTATTATGTGGGGAAGCATATTGTTGCGTTGGTGTACTCCCCTTCAAATGTTTGAACACGGCACACTTGCAGGTCAGTGCCATTGTGACAATTTACTCCTTTCCCATATACGTCTTTTCAGGGGTATATTCGTCCCTCACTTCATACTAGTAGGAGACAATGCACGACCGCATCGAACAGCAGCCGTGTAGGAGCTCTGAACGACACGATATTCGGCGAATGCACTGGCCTGCCCGTTCCTCTGACTTGAATCCCATAGAGCACATATGGGAAGCTTTGGAGAGACGTATTGTAGCAAGGCCACAAGCACCGACGACCACTACACACGTTATTAAGAACCCTGTCCTGTCATTTGTAATGTCTATAGCATCATCACGAATTACGGTGATTTCGGCGTAATTCGTGACCTTGAATAAAGGTGTTAATTCTGTTCGTGACATTGGGTATTTCTTTCAGTTACGTTCGGTACTATTCTGTAGCTGTTCTCGTTATTTCCAAGTTTCATCAAACTAAGTTACATGGGAGTGATACATCATGTGAAAGCTACTTTCGTTGTTATGTTTTGCACACAAGTTTATTAGTTCTACTCTTGTTTTACTGAGGTTGAGAATTAGCTCATTTGATTGAATGAAGTATAGTGATTGAATTTGCTGTCGATTTTGTTACGTAAAACAGGGAGAGATATACGGCAATTTTGGCTGGAAGAACTCGATAAGTTGTTCAGCCGCCTAATGTGACGCACGTGTATACGCGAAGCACTGCCATCCGATCGCCACATTGCGTACCGTGATTCTTCATCCCACACAACATATTTCCACTGTTCAATCGCCAATTGTTTTCGCTCCTTACATCGAGCGAGGCGTCGTTAGGCATTTACCGGCGTGATGTGTGGCTAATGAGCAACCGCTCGACAATGAAATCCAAGTTTTCTCACCTCTCACATAACTGCTATAGTACTTGGAGTGGATCTTGATGCAGTTTGGAATTTCTGTGTGATGGTCTGGATAGATGTCTGCCTATAACACATTCTTCAACTGTCGGCGGTCTCCGTCAGTCAACAGGCGACATCGGCCTGTACGCTTTTGTGCTGCACATCTCCCTTCACGATTCCACTTCAGTATCACACCAGAAAAAGAGGACGTAGGGATGATTAGGAGTGTGTAAATCCCGCGTGCAGACGAATGACACACGTCACGCCCAATCACCTGACCACGTTGGAAGTCCATGATTTCAGCGGAGCGCCCCATTCTGCTCTCTCACAATGACTATTGGGGTCGCTGATATGGAGTACCTGGCAGTAGGTGGCAGCACCATGCACCTAATATGAAAAACGTATGTTTTTGGGGGTGTCCGAAATTTTTTAATCACATAGTGAACAAACATTTTTTGAATTCTTGGCGACTTTAATTAATTTGTCCTGAGTGGTAGACGTAGCTCAATTAATGATGAGTTCCCAAATAGGACGTACGTGACACTTTACTGAAATAGCACAACGTACACTGTGAGCGTTACAACTGAAAGGATCTTGCTCTAGTGTGGATGTGGCAAACCCGAGAATGTTTCGTGACCTGTGACGTGACCATGTCCCGACGTACGTCGTGCCAACTACCCGTCGTGACGTAGGTCTTGGCGGTACCTTCCAGTTCTAGGTGCACAGGAACTGGGGAAGGAAACGTCAGAGGAGGATAAGGCTACAGGTGTTCAAATGGTTCAAATGGCTCTGAGCACTATGGGACTGAACATCTGAGGTCATCAGTCCCCTAGAACTTAGAACTACTTAAACCTAACTAACCTAAGGGCATCACACACATCCATGCCCGAGGCAGGATTCGAACCTGCTACCGTAGCGGTCGCGCGGCTCCAGTCTGTAGCGCCTAGAACCGCTCGGCCATTCCGGCCGGCGCTACAGGTGTGATTACTGGTGGATCGGTGCGAATTTTCCATGGATGGCCACTTAGATGACGAGTCCGGGAATGGAGTTGTCGTAGGAGGAATAGCCTCAAAGAGAAAGTCTGGTGCATCGACGTGGTGCAGGTGGCGAGAATTCTGGTTGATTGGACACTAGGCTTCGGCGGCGTGATTTGTGGTAAGGTCTTATGGGACCAAATTGCTGAGTCATCGGTCCCTAGCACTACTTAATCGAACTGAAACTAACTTACACTAAGGACAACACGCACACCCATGCCCGAGGGAGGACTGCTGGAACCTACGACTGGGGGGGGGGGGGGGGGCATCGAGAACCGTAAGTAGCCCCCCCCCCCACCCAGACCGCGCGGCTACACAGCGCATCGCGCCGCCATGTTCGCAGAGCGCCATGATAAGCTTGAGATAGTGTGCTGCCGCACAGCAGTGTCTTAAATAGGCAGCAGGCGAAAAGATATCCGTGTGGCGCTTCATGACCGCTTGACGCGCGGAAGTAATTTAGTGCCACGATTGCAGAGCCACTGTCGCTTGTGTGCGTGCTCCTAATGGGGCGAGGTTGGCGCCTTTTTTTGGGGCCTGCTGGGAGCTGGCTTGTCAACAGGCGTGCTTATATTTGTTGACAAACCGCGATGTGCTTGTGTTGCTTGGTGTGCATTGTCTACTACCGAGGATCGCCTGCATCATAACTACCTTCCGGCCGCAGATGATGAGCAGATGTTGCCGGCGTACGACCAGGTTATTGGCGTTGGTCACTGAGAGCAATGTTATGGTCTGGCAGCTGGGAACGAGCATCTTGCACACGGAAAAGTTGTCCACTTGATATTGTCGTGAATTTCTGTAGACAGTAGAGGAAACAAGGCAGTGCATGTTTACGCTTCTTCACAGAGTCTTGAAGTCGGAGGCTGGCACACGCTGTAACGCTAGATAGGGTATGATAGATCTGAATCCAGATTTCAATGCTGATGCAGGCACAAGAGGTTTGGAGCACACTGGCTATTGTTGAACATGTAACTCCACAGCTGATAAACCCTTGATATTCCCATGTTGAGCCAATGACTTCGCCTTTTACTACTGCAGTGGGCATGGGACCATGAACAATGGAATGTTGATGAACATGAGTCAAAGAACTTCGTTTCTCGTTACACCAGATCGATAGTCCGTCGGATGAACATCTGTTCGAATATACATTGCATTATACATGAACAGTGAAAGAGGCTGTGTTATATTTTGTGGGATATTCGCATGGGCTGCCACTTAACCTGTGGCAGTAACTGAAGGCACCATGACGACAGTGGACTTCTTTTGTTTTGTTTTGAGTCATCAGTCTTCTCACTCGTATATGCGGCCCGCCACGAATTTCTCTTCTGTGCCACCCCCTTCATTTCATTCTAGCAGTTTCAACCTATGTCCTCAACTATTTTCTGAATGTATTCCAATCTCTGTCTTCCTCTACAATTTTTGCCATCTACAGGTCCCTCTAATAACATGGAAGTCATTTCTTGAAATTGTAAGAGATGTCCTATCATCCTATCCCTTCTTCTCGTCAGTGTTTTCCATACATGTCTTTCCTCTCGATTCTCCAGAGAACTCTTCAATCTTTACCGTATCAGTCCGCATAATTTTCAACATTCGTCTGCAGCACCACATCTCAAATGCTTCAGTTCTGTTCAGGTTTTTCCCAAGTCCATGTTTCACTACCAGACAATACTGTGCTCCAAACGTATATTCTCAGAAATGTCTTCATCAGAATCGGCTTATGTTTGATACTAGTAGACTTCTCTTAGCCAGGAATGCCCTTTTTGCCAATGCATGTCTGCTTTTTATGTCCTCCTTTCGCCGTCCATCATTCATTATTTGGTGCCTAGGTAATAGAATTTCTTAACTTCATCTATTTCATGACTATCAATCCTCGTGTTAAGTTTCTCGCTGTTCTTACTTCTGCTACCTCTTATTACTTTTCTCGATATACTCTCAATGTCTATTCTGTGCTCATTACACTGATCATTCCATTCAGCAGATCATGTAATTCTTCTGCATTTTCACTCAGGATATCAATGTCGTCAGCGAATCGTATCATTGTTATACTTTCATCTTGTTTCTTAATTCCACTCCTGAACCTTTCTCTTATTTCCACGATTGCTTCTTCTATGTTCAGGTTGAACAGCAGGTGCGAAAGATTACCCTGTCTTAAACCCCATGGACTGCACGCACTTTATTGGGGACCACCGACCTTCCGTCATAGTTAATGCCTTCCCCAATGGCGAACACATTTCTCATCAGGAGAGCTACCAATGTCGGAGTCCGGCTACCGGGATTTAAGGTGAATGAAAATAAGCTCACGTTGACGTATGACCACCAGATTCGCCCAAACTCAACCCCATGACACACTTTTAAAATGTTGTTTGGCACCAGCTGCACATTTTCAAACCACCTGCCGATAATTTACAGCAAATGTGGACTTGTGCATAGTCAGCTTTTCGAATGGAGGTGAGCGGGAAATCTATGGATCATAAATCGTCTAAAACAGTTTTTGCAGGATTTCAAGACATACGAAATGAAGATGATGATGACTGACGATGGATGGATGATATTAGAAAAAATGAAGGTTTGATATGGATACGTGTAGTGTAAGACCAGAACATTTGGAAAATGCCAGAGGAAGGAGTGGAAATGAAAAGCATCATAATGACGTTCATGGCCGTTTTGGATATTACTACTACTTGAAACACCTTAATCGTTCTCATATTTGTTACAGATGAGTTCACTATCACAGACATTGGTTCAAATTTACTTGTAGGTGTGTCGTGATCGTGCGACTCTCAGCATGTTGCACCCGCTTCACCAGATGTACACATGCAGCAGTTCTCTCGCGTTGTAGCGGCAGTTGCTGATATCTGGAGCGGTGTTGTGCAGCCGTCACCGGGAGGCAACGAGCGAAGCTCCGTGGCGTCTGGAGGATAATGCGTTGTGGAGCAAAGGAAGAGCAGGGACTGGAGGAGGCACCTCAGCAGCTGAGTAGTGGTTGGCAACTGACAATTTAAGCGTGCGGTCCCGAAGGCGGGAAGTACAGGACGAGCGGCGTTGTCGTGGCGCCTAGACGTCGGTTCCTTGCAATTCCTGGACGACATGGACTGGGCAACTTCTCGATCTGTGTGTAATTCGCATAGAGCGTTTCCCACGGGTCACTGCAAGATGTGAAGACCGCTATACTACAGACCTTGCACTCACAGGAAACATATATGGGCAGTACTTTTACGCAAAGCTGGCAGTATTTATATTCTGCTATTAACTGAGTTTCTGTCAGGTTATTAAGCCTGGTACAGCAATAGTATGTGAATCAAATTTTATACACTGACGGAAAAAATCACTACACCAAGGAGGACTTGTGCGTCATAAATGAATATAGGTAGGCATCTTTCTACATCTGATAGATAAAGTTTGTTCAAATTTCGCTCGATCCGGATAACAGCGGTGCTAGTAGCTGTGACACGTAATCTACTACCAGCCTCGATTAGCCAGATGGCTAGGAACAGGATATATGGATGCAGGCTGAAGTGACCTGGAAGGAAAAATAACTCTTTGCTGCAACATTTCTTTCTCTAGACCTTTCAATTCCTTCATATGAGATGGCAAAGGTGGTATGGCGGTCTCCTGGCCAGCACAATTTCCATTGACTCGGTTTTACTTAATTAAGTTAGCCAGACCTGTTCTGTCGTTGGCACGTCGCGAAATTCACTGCACAGTTGCCGGACTCTTTCCATCTTCCTGGGTAATAGATGATCTAATTGTACCATATCACATCCTCCCTCCCTTGCCTGTACCTCTGCTACCAGCGACTCAAAATGAAGGCAAAACAAAACTGTCCTATTTCTACAAAATTGTAGGGTGAAGTGATCCTGTGATCAATTCAGAATCAATCCATTCCTCCACACACCAGACCCTATTCAGTAGCTAACCCCTCTGCTGTGCTCTATTTTCCACGCGAACTCCCAATGTCTCAGCAGAAACCTACCGCAAGATTCGCCCACATATCTCTTATGTGCGCAAAATATTCGTCACATAAAACAAAACGTAACGTTACAAACACCTTCACTTATACCACAACCATCTTGTACAAAGATGGGGTAAGGGACAACATTTCGCTTCATTAGTTACTTCAAAGCAAATAAGTGGTGTACAGTGAGAGACAGTGCCTGACCTGACACCTTTTGCCGCCCACATAGGGCACCGTCAACTGCTAGTTTCCAGTCGCCTCTTCTGCAGTTGGCAGTCTCTCTCAGTGACATCCTACCGCAGGGAAAACAAACGTTATGTTATCAACCCCCCCTTTGCGACAAATTTCTGTCCACCATACTTGCTTGGTGCTCGTGACACCCAGAGCCAACACCCACAAGCACTTCGGCAGATACTCTAAGTCCTTTACGGCTCAAGTGCGTTTGGAAGTAGGCTGTTTATGTTTTCTCTATGTAAGTAGGCTGTTTATGTTTTCTCTATGTAAGTAGGCTGTTTAGGTTTTTTTATTGGTAACGCCACCTCTGTATGAAAATCACTGGCTGTGCTGTGTGCAGTCTGTGGCTGCTTTGCACTGTTGTAATACTCGCCATTGTAGTGTTAGGCAGCTGGATGTGTGTGAACATATAAATACAGAAAGCATGCTTAGATAGAATTTTTTTGGTGGAAACAAAGGATGAAATAGGAGGAAAGATATATGAAGTTTTGGGTTGGACTGCAGTACCAAATGTTACACTGAAAACGAACCCTGTCCTTTCCTATTGGTGTTATCCCACTATGTGTTTGTGTACCCTTGAGTATTTGTTTTCTTCCTGTCTCTGTGTATTTTCATAGAATTTTTTCTTCTTTTAATATTAAGCTACATTCACTATGATGAGGAATACTGTTATCCTCAAATATAATTGGCATTAATAATATGTTATTTACTTTGTAAAGATATTAGACATTATTCATTCTGTTTAAATGCTCATGTGTGAAGTTGATGTTTCGAAGGTTATTCTGATCTTCTATGTATGTACTCATGTCATAATTCCTGTAACACTGACGTATATGTCTATTTCTATTCTTTTGTAAAGCCTGTACTACAAATGTTATCTGTATTGCTATGTTCTTTAATGATGTATTTTGTACCTTTGTACTTGTATTCTCATGTTATAATATTGTAATTGACACCAGTTCATCAAATTAAGTAACTTGTAAGCATTCCTTTCACTGCACACGTTTCTGTTAGTATATGGACAATATGTGAGAAGTTGGGACTGTTAGTGTTTGCACGTGTGTTAATAATTCAGCAAGGGACTGGATAACAGCATTGCTGGTTCTAAAGACAATTCCAAAAACTTTGTGAGTGCACAAGTGGTGGTGATGGACTTGCTATATTCTCCGCAAGACTCTTCGATGGTGAATGTGCACCTGCACAATCGCAACAGATGGCTGCTGGCCTTCTCTACAAGGACTGCAGTGGGTCTGCACCTCTGGTGGCCCACCAATACCGTAATCTCTACCAGGACTACAGTGGGTCTGTTCTGTGATGACCTACCTACCAGTATTCTTCAAAACTTCGAATGACTCTGCTGTGGGTTTGCTCTGTTGTGACCCATTACTTGTCTGCATGTCGAGAGTCAGCACTGTCTTTCCGTTGGAAGGACAACACTACTTCTTCAAGACTGCATGGAAATCCACTACTTCTGTGTGCAATTTCTTTTACTGCTCAGACTTTGAGAAAAACACTGCAATGTTACTGTGATGAACAATCTGGACTGTCTTAATGGACTGTGAGAAATTTTTAGCTTTTTACCAACATTGTATCAATAAGTGTGTGCATTTGATTTCTTTGTTATTGTAATTATGAAATTTTTTTCAAATCTGTATTGGGCACTGCCCAAACCAATTTGTAAAATTTTTTGTGCGGAGCATGGGGGCTATGGAAGTAGGCTGTTTATGTTTTCTCTATGTAAGTAGGCTGTTTATGTTTTCTCTATGTAAGTAGGCTGTTTAGGTTTTTTTATTGGTAACGCCACCTCTGTATGAAAATCACTGGCTGTGCTGTGTGCAGTCTGTGGCTGCTTTGCATTGTTGTAATACTCGCCATTGTAGTGTTAGGCAGCTGGATGTGAACAGCGCGTAGCGTTGCGCAGTTGGAGGTGAGCTGCCAGCAGTGGTGGATGTGGGGAGACAGATGGCGGAGTTTTGAAATTTGTCATGAACTGCTATATTTATATATGATGATATCAAGGTAAATACATTGTTTGTTCTCTATTAATATCTTTCATTTGCTAACTATCCCTATCAGTAGTTAGTGCCTTCCATAGTTTGAATCTTTTATTTAGCTGGCAGTAGTGGCGCTCGCTGTATTGCAGTAGCTTGAGCAGCGAAGATTTTTGTGAGGTAAGTGATTTGTGAAAGGTATAGTTTAATGTTAGTCAGGGCCATTCTTTTGTAGGGAATTTTGAAAGTCAGATTGCGTTGCGCTAACAAAATATTGTATGTCAGTTTAAGCACAGTCCTGTAAAATTGTTCAAAGGGGACGTTTCACGTTTAATGAACGTAACGCGTAAAAGACCTTTTGGTATAATGTCTTCCACAATACTAGCCTTATACGGCAGTCTCGTCCCACTATTATGCTTAAATTCGTCTGGCTACCTTGTGCAGAAGCTATTGTTAACGAATCACCAATTATGACTTTTAGCCTTGCTATTATCTCCTGTAATTTATTCACAACAAACCTGGTGTCCTTGCTAATTATGACTAACGATTCATGATTTATGTTCATGTAATGTGTGGTTACTGCATATAACCTAAGTACCTGGCTTCGGGAAGGTGATTCACATTCCAGGAATTGCACCGTTAAGTCAAATATCTGAGATGAGTGAAAGAGACCAACCGTCCCACTGGGTCATTTGTGTCCACTCATCGCCACACACCATGCAGACCAAGTGTGATCCGTTGGCAGCTCCTTCGTGTACCAGCTACCAGAAAGCTTTTCGTTTCTTGGCGCTCCTCCAACTGACTGCTGTAGTTCACAGCCAATTCCGCATGGACCCTAACAGTGCGTACACAAATCACGTGCACGGGGAGCCCACCCATTCACGGCAGCAGCTGTCGAAAGTAACTCTATCCGCGGGCGAAATGAATGTTGCGGACGACGCGGCGCAATAAACAATGTGCAGCAAATAATACGGTTTAAAATAAATCTATATCCACAAGCCAATTTCTGAAGTTACACACAACGACAGCAGTTATGAGTTAATTCTTCACAGCAGCATTGAAAGCTTCGCTAATCCAAGCCGTATAACTATCTCATAACTGGAAAATTTAAAATCAAAACATTCAGAGAAGAAAATCTAAAGAATGAAAGGACAAGAGAATTACTTTATACTCAGGCGCACCACTGAATTAAACCGTGCCAAAAAATAAAAAAACTTATAAAAAACCTCAATGAATATGGTACAAGAGATCACAAATAATTAATATAGATCATAGCCCCAAAATGATCAAAATAATTGGGTTCAGCTTGTTGTGATCACAACTCTCGCGAAATGGCAGAATGAAATAAATCCGAGTGACTACAAATTATTTCACTAAACAGTATTATCTCTCGTCTGAAACTTCCTAGCAGATGAAAACTGTGTACGGAGATTCGAACATGGCACTTTCGCCTTTTGCGAACAAGTGCTCTAAAACTGTATTTCCTTTATTTTTTCCATAAGGATGTTACTGGCTACCAGTGGGTGGGATGGTGGCAAAGAGCGAGGCCTGGTGACCATGTCCCGCCCCTCCCGAGTAAACAAGCATAGGTAGCCTGAAGTAGAGGTACAACACACACCAATGATTTTTACGTTATTTTATTGACTTCTTATTTTGATTAAATAATTCATTTATTTAATCTTTTATTATTTTGAATACCGCCGATAATAGCAATAAAACGACGCCGCAAGGAGAATGGAGTGTTAAGTCGCCACATTAGGTAGGACTATCATTGCATAATTTTTCGGAATAGAACATTCAAGCAGCCAGACAAGAATCGCTACTAAGAATGGGAAAGGCGTGAATCAACTCCTCACTGTAGTAGCTCCAGAACTCTGGCGTGGGTGAAGAAAGATAATGAAAAGGAAATTGGAGAAAATTATCTGTGTTTGGGATTGAGGACGCCTCAAAAGGTCGATCATTAACCAAGTGTCAAAAATCAAGGACATTTATTTCGCCATCAGCAAACAAATAGTGAACTGCCTGTCCACAAATCTACAGAGTCCGGTAAGAGTAACTAGTAAGGAGGTAACTGATGAAGAGGCATACAGGTAATTAAGGCCAGCATCCGTCGCACGAAGAAACCAACTGAGCTACCAAAGCACGACGCGCTACCCCTCCTAAAAGCTTCACTTCTACCAGTATTCCAAATTACAAATATATTGATGGAGAAAAAATTGCAACACTAAAAAATAATTAAGGTATATTAACGAAATTTCGGGAATATGTTAGTATAGGTAACATATTTAAATGATTAACATGCAAGGTCACACGTTAAAGTATGCCCGAAATAAGCCATTGCAAACGCAATATGCTGGTACATTAATAACTGGTGTGACCGCCAGAATGTTGAATGAAAGCTAGCAAATATGCTTGTATTATGTCGTACAGGTGCCAGATGTCAGTTTGTGCTGTTGAGTTCCACGACCGTTACACTTGGTCTGTCAATACACTGACGGTTAACACTACTTGTAGACGTCGCTGGAGTTGTCATCCGATGGTGCCCCATGTGTGCACGATTGGAGACAGAGCTGTCGATCGAGAAAATCAACGCTAAATTACGACACACCATAGAGAATGTTGGGTTACAACCGCGGTATGTGAGCGAGCGTTATCCTGTTCGAAAACTCCCCTTCGAATGCTGTTTATCATCTGAGATGGTGATGGCTGGGTTCCCTGACATGTCGTTGTTAACGGATAGCGTGTCGCTGGGGGAAGTCCGTATTTATCCTGAACGCACCAAAGACATTACACAATTCCGCCGCTAAGAAATGCCATGGATATTGCGGGAAGGTTTATTTTTATGGAAAATCATGTAGTTAGCCGGGCCATTGGATGAGTAATGGCTGCAAGCTCGAGCAGCGTGAATCTGAACAAGCAGCTTTCGCAGGCAGCGAGGTAGCCGCTGTTGGCAATACCAGACATATGTAAAGGCGTCATCGAGCAAACCGATGCTTCAGTGACCAGTGTGGCGGCCGTATTACTTCAAGAGTACCCACTAGGGTGAAGTTCAGTGTAAGTTTCTGGAGGACTAATACCACTCCTCCCCTTATGACCATGAGGCATTGGAAGTTTTGTTTGACCTGAAAAAATTCAGATTTTACCTAGAACATAAACCCCATGAGACTGACAATAAGGCCCTGAATTGTTTGCTACTGAAGTGCATGGACCGTATTGCCACATTTCCTACATGAATTTCGACTATTCAGTTTTAGGTCAGGCGCGTCAGGGGTACTGACCACGTTAATGCAATTATCTTGAGCTGCTGCATGTTTCAAAGAGATTTTGAAGAAACTGAGGTCAGTCGGCCGGATCGGGGTAGTAAGATGCACGAAGTGAGTGATATTGTGTGAGATTTTCCTTGAATTGCTGAACGGTATTGCCAAAGTTCAGGAAGAGATGAGCCCTTGAAGCAAATTAAACAGAAAGTAGAAACAGGGGAGGTTATCAGACCGAAATGAGTAAGGAATGATACCCAGTATACTATTATAAGGAGTAATAGTCGGCACAAGATAGTGATACGAATGGGAGTCATAGCTATGTTATTTTCGTCTTATCTCAAGTTTCTAGAGGGAGAGGCACTTGGGTGTTTTAAAGCGCTAGGACCCGCGAAAAGTTCATATACGTAGGTGGTGACGGGGATATTAGGACTGTGGTACATGTGTGCAAAACGTGTTCCACTGACAAGCCCCCCATAGAATGGTATAGCTTCTAAAATGCCGATAGAAGTAATTATGCAGAGTGGGACAAATAAAAGTGGCCCAGAGAACAAAGTCCCAGAGCACAAAGAAACTCCGTAGCGGAAGGGAAATACCGTCCTAACCTGAGTATAGCAGATGATGTAAGAGACCAACATTCATCTCTTGGCACTTTTGGGCCCTGGTCAGGAAATTGCTGAAGGTGGATAGAATGTAGACTGCTGGAATTGCAGCAGTCTCATCCGAAATGTTCTGCTGCAGTTTTTGAAGACTATAGGGTTGTAGCATTATACCTTTAACGTGAGGATTCTCACGCAAAGTAATAGCACACTGACAGAGCAGGTGACGTAAGAGGTCAGGTAGGGCCAGATAGGGCCACGACCAAACTGACCACTGCTAAAAACTCTGTCAGGCGTGCAAACTGTGTAAATGTGCTCCAGGGTTCGGCTGGCTGTACGTGCAGTTGCTGACTCTTTTTGGAAGAAACTGTAGGTCTTTTCCTCCTCTGCTAATGTTGCCACAAGTGGGCCACTTATTTGCCGCGACCTGTACATCGGTAATGTCACTCCGATCTCCAGTTTGCGCTCAAGAAAGAAGTACACTCTGATATGCGTGTATGTCATCTCAAGGTTATCGCTGTTGGTAATTAAATTATAATGTCAGTTCACTCATCTATACCTTGGCTGCAACTATCTATAAAGAATTTAGCTTCGAATACACACTGTCCAGTCACACCAACTGTGAAAAGCCCAGAACCACTATTTGCAGTCTGGAGCACCGTGAGACGTGCAGAAAGAGCTTAAGTGATGTTCCGGAATTTACTGACAGGTATGTGGAGCCATGGTGACTACTGTGTCGTGGCCAACTGCGTTAAGCTTCTCGGTTGAGGATTCACGGCAGGAACAGTCAAATCGGGGTGGTCCAATAGATTCTCGATTGGGTTGAAATTCCGGAGTGTGGTGGCCAGGGCAGTATGGTTACTCATCCTGCTGCTCTTTGAACCATACACATACATTGTGAGCTGTGACGCATTGCACTGTTCTGTTGGTAGATACCATCGCCAACACGTACAGACTACATGTAATGGATGGACATGGTACGCAAAGACAAATCCATCCTTCTGTTGATCCAAAGCTCGCTGAACAGTTGGTTGCCTCTTCGTTTATCTGAGTAGACAATTTCTCAATAGCTGTACGTCTATGACCAGTGGTACACCACAGTTACCTCGGGGCAACAGTTTAAACACTTATCCATTTCATTTCAGAAAAGTTTCCACCTTGCCCTGAAATCCGATGATAATGCCCATTTAGACGTGAGATAAATCGCTTCGTTACAGCATTACTACCGACCTCTCCACTGCTAGCGATGCCACATGCTGTCTGTTAGAGGTTTGCACATTGACGTCGAACATATGCGGTGGTCACGTTAATGTGAATTGACCGCATACAGTGCGATCTCATTAGTAGACTACCTATTTCTCTGTAAAAATGTGTGTGGAATCTTATGGGACTTAACTGCTAAGGTCATCAGACCCTAAGCTTACACACTACTTAACCTAAATTATCCTAAGGACAAACACAGACACACCCATGCCCGAGGGAGGACTCAAACCTCCGCCGGGACCAGCCACACAGTCCATGACTGCAGCGCCTGAGACCGTTCGGCTAACCCCGCGCGGCTATCTCTCTGTATGGAAAGGGAATCTAAATTTTCTTTTCACCAGAACACCACCATCTCAGTCGAGCTTCGACAGCTTCTCTCTGCACAACCTGCAAGAGTTTTACAAGCGGAGATGTAATAAAACTCATTGCTAGACGACGTCTCAATTGATTTTGTAGTGTAATGACTGCGAACAAACTGTAAGTTATCAACAATATTCCTACTCATGTGACGAAATATTTTAAAACGCCCGAATTAAAAATCGGAAACAGTGGACCTAGGGATGTTTGGGGTTTAGGAATCTCGCGTACAGACGTATGACACATGTGACACCCAATCTCCTGACCACGTTCGAAGTCCGTGAGTTCCACGGAGCGTAACCATTCTGCTCTCTCACGATGTCAAATGACTATTGATGTCGCTGATATGGAGAAGCTTGCAGTATGTTGCAGCACAATGCACCTAATATGAACAACGTATGTTTTAGGGGGTGTCCTGACACTTGTGATCACAGTGTATGTACGATCGAAATATTTTAATCCGCTGGATGAATGAGCTGACCAAGAACGCAGCGTACACTTCACGCAAGATGGAGAGCGGCCTCGTTACCTTACCTACGGCCACGCCATCCTCAGTAATCGCTTTCCACGTTAATGAAATTGAGGCGGTCCATAGTCGATTCCAGAGAGTCTATCTATCAGCTCCCGACGTACCGTTCGGAGCGAGGTGGCAACTGTGCAGCATCGCAGCTAGGAGGAGGAAATCTCGGATCGGTGGTAACAGTTGTTGACGGGCAAGTGAATGTGGTGCTTCAATACCGGGCGGATTGCAGCGATTCGCAGAAGTTGAGTTTTCGGCAGGCACGGGGAGGTATGATGCTGCTGTGTACTTCTAAACTTGTAATAGCAGTGGAAGCCGTGACGTGTTATGAAGCCACCGTGTGAGGGCTTAATCGGAAAGACGATGCTCGGCGTGAAGGAAATTCCTCGTAACAGCGGGACGAGCTGGATATTGTAGGTGTACTCGGCGGCGGTACTTTTGTGGCTCGCGATAAGTGGAACACGATGAATGCTTAGGGCCTTTACCTGGTATTACTTTGGCAACAGGCAGTCTGCTGATGAAAGTTATTGTGTGTGTTTGAACAGAATACGGCTTTGCTTCGAGATGATGTCGGCCAACATCTGCAAGTCTGCAAAACTTTATTCACTGCCTGTGCTTTGTGTGTGAGCTTTATCAGCCCTACGTTAATTTTGTATGTCAATGTGCTGGTTGCTTTTCACAAAATGTGTTTTATTTTCATATATGTTTAAAATTCCTTTAATGTTTCCGTTTTGTTGAGTTACCGTAAGCGGACCGAGTTTATCGAAAATACACTCTTGTTTAATAACCTTAAATCTGCCATCATTGACCCATCAGCTTGTCACAGCGACTGTTCACTAATTGTCTGCTATTGGACGGTTAATGATAGAGTGTGTGCTGCCTTTTAGAGTGAAGTAATTGTTGAGTAATTTTGCGGTGCTTTTAACTGACGCCATAAATATTTTATCTATAAGTGGGTTTTATAGCTTTTCTATTAATGAAAATATTTTATTAACTGTAGTTTATCACTATTACCTTACAAACGATCTCGGAGCGGGATGTGGTCTCTGAAATAATGTTTGTTGTTACATGCATGCTATTTACTTGATATAAAATAAAGTAATAAAGCACTGTGAATTTAAAATTGTTGCCTCTGAGTTATGTTACTGCGCTCTCCCGAGTTTGGACATAGTTTTGTCCTTCCTCTTGTATTCATGGTAGTTCAAGGGCTGTATTTAATTTGTCTGAAATTTACTGAGCAAGTTGTCCCTGACTCGCTGCAGCGATTGTGACAAGGAATCCACACCAGACGGCATCTGTCCCACATAACCAATAGAAGTCACACTCAAAGGTGTAAAGACCCTTTCAGAGACATTCTATATTTTAATAGGAAAAGAAAATAAGTTCATTAGTTTTGGAATTTCTTCATATTCACTCACCTTTAATATCGACGTCAAACAAATTAGTTGTCATATTGCAAGATTTAATACAGGCTTCGGCTGTAACAAAGAACTGCACAATTCATAACTAGATCATTTAATACGTGTCATGGCTACAGGAATGCACAACATACCACATTCTAGGACTCGATAAGACAGACGGAATGCGTTACGAAAAGCCTTACTCTTAATTTTCCGAGTTTGCTCGTAACAAGATGAATCAAGAAATATATTAGCTCTTTGTATTTATATTGGGCTTACACATCAGAAAGATAAAAGTTGAGGTATTTTGGATTCCTGTTTCCCCTCTGCAGATAGATTGTAGAGGCAGCTCAGATTTAGGTGTCTAATTTATCCTACAACTTACCTGATGCGCGTCTCAGGAAATCCAGTGCTTACCTGAAAAAGATGAAATCATCATCAATAAGTATTTAGAAGTACACTATATTAAGTTTTGAAATAAAATTGCAAATCATAACAAAATTTTCAGATAGTAAGTTGGCAAAGTGAGTTAGCAGTAATTGTAGGGAATCATGTCTCTGCGCAAAGTGCAATAAAAATGTGCGCAATGAAATCTCGCTTTTTATAGTTTCAAAATTATTTTGTTCTATTTGGAATATTTAATTTACTGGAAAAAGCAAACGTTTTATTTCAACACATTTTCGCATAGCTGTTTATTTTTGATACAGTGTCATTTTGAAGTGTAGAGCTATATCGAAGATGTGTGTTTGTCGTCATTTTTAACGCAAATCGTATTTCCTTGTCTGTAAATTAGTTATGATATAGTTCAGCTAGGAGTGTGTGTGTGTGTGTGTGTGTGTGTGTGTGTGTGTGTGTGTGTGTGTGTGTGTGTGTGCGTGTGCGTGTGCGTGTGCGTGAGAGAGAGAGAGAGAGAGAGAGAGAATAGCGAAGGCAGATTCATGTCCCAAGAATCTACATCTACATCTACATCTACATTGATACTCCGCAAGCCACCCAACGGTGTGTGGCGGAGGGCACTTTACGTGCCACTGTCATATGATACACATGTCATCGTTGTCGTTTTGAATATGCGAAAGATACTCATTTCAGTGCAGCAGCACTCTACATGGAACTGCAACACCATTTAAGTTTCATATAAATGGGGAGGGGACAAAAATATGGAATCATCAGAATGGGGCAATTTACCGTGCCAGCTTCCGTTTGTTCCGGAATGGATAAATGCATGTGAGCTGTGTTACATGGTTCGATATTTCCGCTGGGATCAATTGACAGGTTTGTCTTCTTGGAATGTCCTCTGTGTTATGGATGGTGCATCCGAGGCTAGCAAGAGGGAGAGTGTTGGAGGGCAAGCATGGCAAGGGGCTCTGTGCAGCAGGAAGAGACTGCAAGCGTAGCGGCTAGCGACTGGATGAGGGTTGGTGAGGCGGCTGGCAGCAGGGGAGTGTGCGTGTGTGAAGGAAGGTACATGCACAGGCTTCCGCTATTTCGCAGGAAGAAGACAACACGCCATGGTAAGCCATCATGTGTAAAATGACCGTATGTCGCTTTTGTTGGGTTGGGTTGTTTGGGGGAAGAGACCAAACAGCAACGTCATCGGTCTCATTGGATTAGGTAAGGATGGGGAAGGATGGGGAAGGAAGTCGGCCGTGCCCTTTGAAAGGAACCATCCCGGCATTTACCGGGAGCGATTTAGGGAAATCACGGAAAATCTAAATCAGGATGGCCGGACGCGGGATTGAACCGTCGTCCTCCTGAACGCGAGTCCAGTGTGCTAGCCACTGCGCCACCTCGCTCGGTGTGTCGCTTTTGGAACTTCTGAAATTTGTGGTCACTGAAAACAACGGCAGTGGTTTCAGTTTCAACTGATGAAGTGATTTTGTTCTGGAACCGTGAAGAACTGTGTTGTAAAGTTTGATTTTTGAGAGGGGGAGAAATATGGACAGCGCCCGTAACTAATAACTTAGTTTATTTTGATGAGAATAAGGCACGATCTGTTACTTGCAGTACTGGTCTAGAAGAATCTGTTGTTCTGGCAGTCATGGCTGAGAAGTGTGGTGCGACTAGTTTAAAGGTACGACCGTCCACAGGGATTGACAGATGTTTGGTAATTTTAAGTAAGGTTTGTGCGTATATGGTACTTTGATAAAAGTTAACCTTTATTGTTACTCTAACATCTCAATGGCTACGGTTACATAATACACTGAATTTTTCTCCTTTGAGGACTGTTTGTATTGGCACAGTATAGTTAATACCGGAACTATTGGAGAGCTCCCAGGTTAATAAGTTTGTAACATGTTGGTAAACGGAATATTATAAAATGCATTTCCTTAGGTTAAAGAAGGGTAAATGATACGGTAAGAACTTAAGTTGGTCATTTTCTGCGTGAGGTTTAGTTAAATTATTTATCCAGCACTGTCGGAAATGCTTTCGGTACACTGATTTAACTTGTCAAAATTTAATTGCAAGTGTCTTCTACAACTGTTTACAGAGTATTCAGAAAGAACTGTCTTGCCGTATAGTCTTTTTTTTTTTAAATTTCAAATTAAGGGATTGAAATGCAACTTTGTCAAATGGAGGCTTTTGCGGAAAATGATGTTAATTTTGTTTAAATTCATTTTGGTATTGTCTTTGCATAAGAAAACAAAACAAAGTATTGAAGTGTAAGACGATTGTTGGATCTTAAATAAAAGAAAGAGACTAATACTTACGTTTAACCAAATAAGTGAAATTGTAGGGAACGGTGTTGACTGTTCAGCCAATGTATGAAGAAATGTTGCTGGGCTACTGAAAATTAATAAGCTTTTGTAATAAGGAGTGTTCCACATTTCAGTGTACAACTAGTCCGTTCCACTCCCTCGTTAAATCCGCGTCTCTATCAGAAGGTCCTGCACAGTTTTCAAGGGACTGTTGTGCCATTTGTCCTGCAAAATGGTGGTAAGTTCAGACAACGGTGGCGGAGGTGGATAGTGATCACGTAATATTCTCGCATAAATAAGTCACAAAGGCTCCATAACTGACTGGTGGCCAGGGAGATGCGACTGTTCATCTTCGTTTTCACGAAATCGGCTCGCACCATTCAGGGCTGTTTTCGTGAACAGCCCAAGATGATGTGAGTTGTATGGTATCTTGTCGTCTTGGAACACATGACCACCATTGGGAACAAACAATATAACATGGCAAGGACCAGATCAGCAAAAAACGGTCACATAATAACTGGCAGCAAAGTGACGTTGTAGAGTAACCGTGGGTCTGTGGAATATCATGAGGTGGCTGCCCAATCAACACCGAACCCCCGACATGTTACATTCACAGTCAGAAGATGTAAATAGCGTGAAACTAGATACATCCAGTCAAACGGTATTCAACCATTGCTCTAGAGCCCAGATTTATGGCTTTGGCACCACGTTTTCCTGTTACGGATATTTGCATCACTGGTGAGTGGTTTTGGAAATCCCGCTCACTCTCCAATTCCCTGTTCATGGTGGTAAATTCGGGATGATTTGGTACTGACAGGGCTCATAATTGAGATATTCACTGCAGTGATTTTTGCAGCTATCGTTCTCTTAGTTTTCTTTAGAGTTCTCTTCAATGGACGTCCGTCATGATCACTGAACACATACGTTCGTCCACGTCGTCATTTAGTGGACGATGTTTGTCCGCTTCCCAAGTGTGCCGAATAAATATCTGATACGATGCCTACTGAAGTAATCAACACTTTTATTACCTTGGTTACGGAAGCACTCATCATATGACGACCAATAATTCACCAACGCTGACTCATCTCCAACATGATGCTCTCACAACTACACATTACACTGTTGTGACGGCGACTGATATTTGCAACGTATTGAGGACATTGCACAGCTGGAATTCTTGGTCGAATAAAGCAGCGCAACCTGCAGGCTTGGCTAGCGTCTACATATATATTCATGTATGCATCTGTCACCATTTTTGTACAACCCCCATAAGTAAAGATTCCAATAATCGCATTTATATCTACATTATATCTACACCTACATTTATACTCCGCCAGCCACCCAGCGGTGTGCGGCGCAGGGCACATTACGTGCCACTTCCATTACCTCCCTTTCCTGTTCAAGTCGCGTATGGTTCGCGGGAAGAACGACTGCCGGAAAGCCTCCGTGCGTGCTCGAATCTCTCTAATTTTACATTCGTGATCTCCTAGGGAGGTACAAGTAGCGGGAAGCAATATATACCTCATCCAGAGGTCCCTCTCGGAACCTGGACAGCAAGCTACACCGCGATGCAAAGCGCCTCTCTGGCAGAGTCTGCCACTTCAGTTTGCTAAACATCTACGTAACGCTATCACGCTTACCAAATAACCCTGTCACGAAACGCGCCACTCTTCTTTGGATCTTTTCTATCTCCTCTGTCAACTCGACCTGGTACGGATCCCTCACTGATGAGCAATACTTAAGTACAGGTCGAATGAGTGTTTTGTAAGCCACCTGCTTTGTTGATGGACTACATTTTCTAAGGACTCTCCCATTGAATCTGAACCTGGCACCCGCCTTACCAACAATTAATTTAAATGATCATTCCAATTCAAATCGTTCCGTTCGCATACTCCCAGATATTTTACAGAAGTAACTGCTACCAGTGTTTGTTCCGCTATCATACTATCATACAATAAAGGATCCTTCTTTCTATGTATTCGCAATACATTACATTTGTCTATGTTAAGGGTCAGTTGCCACTCCCTGCACCAAGTGCCTATCCGCTGCAGATCTTCCTGCATTTCGCTGCAATTTTCTAATGCTGCAACTTCTCTGTATACTACAGCATCATCCGCGAAAAGCCTCATGGAACTTCCGACACTATCTACTAGGTCATTTATGTATATTGTGGAAATCAATGGTCCCGTAACACTTCCCTGTGGCACGCCAGAGGTTGTTTATAAGAACATAGTGCTGTTCCATGTATCAGAAGGGAAAATGTCGAGCAGGGAGTGTCTGAATTCGACAACTTCAGGATGATGGCCTTTCGAGCCTGCCGTTTCGTTCTGCTACTGTCGTTAGCACGCATCCAGTGATAGTCAAGCGAACATTAATCTGTGGATTCAGAAGAACCGTACTCAAACCCTTACAAGGTTATATTGTTAGGTAAGCAGTGCAGGAATGTAAAGCAATGTCGCATACTTTCAGTCATACCTTTTTCGGACACGTTCCTCTTTTACGTAAGCGATGTATTTTTGTGGAAGGTCCAAGGAGAACAAAATTCGCTAGATTACATTTGTCTGATTTATAAGATCAACACAGACCTTGATAGTAAAGGGATGCGGTTAGCTATGAGGGCGTGCGGAAAATTAATGCCTCAGAATTTTTAATGTGAAAAATCTTACGTCTGCAGACAACCTCGTAGGTAGGGCACCCACAGCTATGAGTAGTCATCTTGGGTATTTATAAACCGCTTCATCTGTATTTATCCGGCCGCTGTGGCCGAGCGTTTCTAGGTGCTTCAGTCCGGTACGACGCTGCTGTTACGATTGCCGGTTCTAATCCTGCCTCGGGCATGGGTGTGTGTGATGTCATTAGGTTAGTTAGGTTTAGATCCATTTGAACCATTTACCATCTGTATTTAGTCCTTAGTTATTGGATCACTACCGGTTTCGTGGCACTAAACTGTACATCATCAGGAGAACATCTGTCTAACAATAAATCCAGAAGGAATAACCACCCTATGATACACGCCGGTACGGTAAATTATTTTGAGATTTTAATTTTTTAAATAAAGTGTTAAAAACTTTTATGTGAGAATGTCAAAATGTTAGTATTGACGTCACTAATACATTACAGCGAAAAACCTCGGACACTTTTCACCCATCATTTGTTGTCCGTCAGAACAAAACACCGCTAAATGGCGGTATGTCATAGAAAAAAACAGTCAGATTCCAATATAGAGGATGAATCCTAAACATATCACACCATAGTGATCCACTGCTTAGGAGAAAATAAATGAAAAGTGTTGAGACCTAATTTTGGGCCAGAATGAAAAAACACGAAGTGGTTGCAACAAAATGGAGGGATGTTCTACCTAGACAAAATCGTTAAGTGAAATATTTAAAAAACTTTAATAAAGCTAAAATTCTAAAAATTGTGTCGTAAATATATTTTAAAAACTCTTCACTATGACATTTAAAAAGATACAAGACTGTAGTGAGTTTAGACACTTATCAAGAGTAGATTTAACTTCCGGAAATTTTATAAAAAATTTAAAACATTATTCACAGGAAGACGTGAAAAACCTAAGATAACAAGGTGGATGCATAGGAGGTGGGGAGTTGAGTGCGGGAGGTGACGGGGGCAGGAGAATGGAAAGACTGAGGAGGAACGAAGGGGGCTAGGTAAAAAAAAAAAAAAAAAAACTTGGTATTCTGCATTACGGCAGATCTTGTCATGGGGGAAGCCTCGTCAGAGAATTACACAGCATGAGCGTGTAGGGAAGTGATTCTAGTGGTCGTTTCCCGCTGCCTTCCACTGATGATTATGAAATGATAATGAGCACTACACATCACCCAGTCCGTGAGCGGAGAAAATCTCCGATCCAGCTGGGAAGGGAACCCGGGCAGCTTGGCGTGACAGACCGCCGCGCTAGCACTCAGCTATCGGGGCGGACTAGGTAAAGAAAGTACAGACTATTACGTCAACCAACTTAAGCAGTTAAAATTTGCCAAAATGCTATGGTGTCTTGACAATAGTGTAGGACTGAGTACAGCTGAAGCGGTTGATTAATATCCAAGATTAATCTTACTGATGCTTAAATAAGACAAACGTTAGTTACAGTCTACATCTACTTTCTTCGTGTCTACATGTTTGCAGCCCTCTTCCGATAAACGGCTCCTAATTGTAGCATGTAACATGGCGGTGTGTAACGTGTCTATGTTGGTGCTTGAGGAAAATAGTGCTGTAATCGAATGTCTAATTCTAAGAGTTGGCCAACACATGGATAATCCTCTCCTTCACCATGACAATGCCAGACCATAAACGAGTGTGCGACGTCTGCAACAATCCGACGCCTTGGTTTCACTGCCTGCATATAATGCCGATTTGGCCCCATGCGATTTCACCTATTTCCAAAACTTAAAGAACGCTTTCGAGGACTTCACTTTCACAGTGATGAAGCGGAGCTATCAATTGTGAAGTTGTGGATCCACTAGGAAAGTCAAACGTTCTAGCCTGACGATGTCAACAAACTGGTCTCTTGGTGGGAGAATTGTGTTAGTCGCAAGTGTAACTACGTTGAGAAATAAATATGCAGACATGAAGTAAGAAAATGAAGAATATTAATAACGTTTGTAATATTTAAGAAGATTGAAGAGTTTGGATATAAAATATTCAGATGCATTAATTTGCAGCACGTCCTCGTACATAGCATCACTTCTTTTTTACATAGCCTATAATCTGAACAGCAAGCGATACATTTTTTACTTTTTAGTGAAACTGACTGTCTTATTTTCTAGGTCTCTGTGATGTTACATTTCAGTGGGTTGACACAAGACCGCATGTTGCCTGTGTGGTCCTGACCTACCTCAGTGTGTTCGTTTGCTGTCCAGGACAGTATGTACACCAGGTCAGTACATACTCCAGTACAGTAAGTACTCCAGTACAGTAAGTACTCCAGTACAGTAAGTACTCCAGTACAGTAAGTACTCCAGTACAGTAAGTACTCCAGTACAGTAAGTACTCCAGTAAAGTAAGTACTCCAGTACAGTAAGTACTCCAGTACAGTAAGTACTCCAGTACAGTAAGTACTCCAGTACAGTAAGTACTCCAGTACAGTAAGTACTCCAGTACAGTAAGTACTCCAGTACAGTAAGTACTCCAGTACAGTATGTACTCCAGTGCAGCATGTACTCCAGGACTCCAGTATATCCTCTCACCCATGGAAGACAGCTCGTCATGAGTTATTCACCGAAATTAACCCCGACTGACATGTCTGAGCTTGTCAGATGCATTGCAACCAGACCAGCATTGCCCACAACGGTTGCAGAACTGGATATTGTACTCATGCAAGAATGGCTAAATATCCCTCAAGAGCTATTTAATAATCTCATACTATCAATGCCTCGCAGCTGTGCAACTGTACTGGCCGTTCGAGGTGAATACACTCCATATTTGAGGGCAACGAGAATGACTGTTTCACTATTATGGTAGCCCAAGCGCCATGTAAACCTCAAGTAAAGAGTTGAGACAACAAAATACCGTACTGTATCACACACAAATTACATTTGTAACCAATATCTGAATGAAATTCGTTACGATATGTCTAATGTGTATGACCTCCTAACTGCTTTGAACAGTGTACTATTCCTCATTCCATTCGTCCCTTACTCTCCCTCTCACTTAACAGGTCAAAGTTTTTCCTCGCTTTCACTGCAGATAGCAACATTATCAGCAAATCCGGTAGCTTCTATTCTTTCACCCTGAATCTTAACCCCATCCTAAACTAAACTTTTATTTCTCTGACTGTTTCTTCGATATATGCATTGAAGTGTAGGGCCGAACGATTATATCCCGGTCTTATACTCTCTTTAATCCAAACTATTGGTTTTTGACCGCCCATTCTTATTGTTCCCTCTTTGATCTTTTACATATTGTATATTTTTCTCATAATATCGAAGGTTTTATGACCTCGAAAGCTATTTCTCGTTCAACGTTCATATCAAGGTAGTTTGATTTTCTTACGTCTTACTGCCATTATCATGTGCAACTCCTGAACTACCTATCTTGTGCCGTTACTTTTTCCAAAGCCAAACTGAACGTCAATTTACATTCCATTTCTCTGTACATTATACCTTCCATCAACTTGAATGCAAGACCTGCAGAGCTCATTGTGTGATAGTATAGACATTTGCCCGTCCTTCGTATCTTCGTGATTGTGTGGCTGATATTTTTCTGGAAGTTTGATGGTATGTCACCACTCTCATGATTCTACATACCATCATGAAGAATCGTTTGATTGCCAGTTCTCCCAATGAATTTTCGAATTCCGGTGGAATATTATCTATACCTTCTGCCTCATTTCATTTCAAGCCTTCCAGATTTTTTTTTAAATTCTGATTCCATTTCTGTATCCGCCTATCTCTCCCATATCGACTCTAGCTACTTCTTCTATCACGTTATCAGAGAAGTTTTGCACCCATCGCTCCTCCCGTAAATGACTTAACTGTACTTTTTCTACGTGTCTGCTCTTTTCCTGGATTTAATTGGGTTTCACATTGCACACGTAATGGGGCCAACCTTCTTTTAATTTCATCGAAGGTTGTTTTGACTTTTCTATGTACTGAATCATTTCTTCCGTCAATCATTTATTTTTCGATTTCTTCACATTTTCGGTTCACCCATTTCGCCTTGAATTTGCTCCGTTTCATGGTTATTTCATTTCTAAATCATTTATATTGCTTTATTTGTAGAGTCCTGCCTAGGAAACCGGCTTTTTCGGATCGCTAGAGAACAATTCAAGCAAATCGCAATAATAAAATTTATTACAAAAGGAATTTATTACAATACTTAACTTTTGTGAAATACAGAAGTATCGCAAGCAATGGGCGACCGACAAATACAAGCAAGGTCTTTAGTATATACAATTAGTAATACAAGCGGAAAAATATAGAAGGGCCACGGCCAGGCGGCGCGGCGCGTATGTTCCACTTCGTGTAGATGCCGCTGCTGTCTCGTTGTCCTCCTAAAGAGGCGTCGGTCAGCGTACTATTGGCTAATGTCGGCTCACAGCCCTCTCTGCTATGATGTTTCCGCCTGATGTGCTGGCGCTTGACTTTGCGCCGGAACATTTCTCCTGCCTCACACTGAAATCTGTTGTACTGCTTTCGTCGTCAATCAGTTAAGTATTTCTTTTCTCAATTACCTGCTTTGTACCTACTTTCATCGGTCCGCATTCTGTCATTCTCCTATAAAAACATGGGCATACCTTTGCAACTGAATTCCATATAGCATTCATTATCGCAGTATCAACTATCTTAGAAATTTCAATCGAGTCTCCTCTTCAGTATCCCACTTTCTTGTACACTAATTCTTCCGTACGACACTCTTCAATTTCACCAATATATATGGTTCAAATGGCTCTGAGCACTATGGGACTTAACATCTGTGGTCATCAGTCCCCTAGAACTTAGAACTACTTAAACCTAACTAACCTAAGGACATCACACACATCCATGCCCGAGGCAGGATTCGAACCTGCGACCGTAGCAGTCGCGCGGTTCCGGACTGCGCGCCTAGAACCGCTAGACCACCGCGGCCGGCCACCAATATATAATTTCGGAATCTGTCTCTGACTATGTCCTGTATGAAATTACCCAGGTAGCGACTTCCCGTGTCTCCGGTTTTTCTTTTTTTTTATGTATCTTCTCTTTTCGCGATTTTTGAACAATGCCTTTGCTACAACAGTGTAAAATTTCTTGCGGAACTTAGCGTTTCTCATTCCTACTACTAAGCTGATATTATGGTCAATGATAAAATCCGCTACAGTTGTGAACTTAACTTATTTTAAAAAGAAAAGCACAATGCGGGTTAACGATATGTATCCCATCTTCAGGTGCGCCTGCGATGGACTATATGTCCTGAAAGCGGGTAGTGCTTCCTTTTTAGAAAGGATATACAACTGTAGGGGATTTTATCGTTGATGATAAGTAACAATTGTGGATGTGCTGTCGAGAGAAACATGTTTCATATTCTCGTCTAACTCTGACTTCTTCTCCTTCCTTTGCTACACCGTCCCAATGCCCCATGATTTTTCTCATTCCCCTTTTCACACTTAATTACACGTCCAATTTCCTCACATACTTCCTTTAAGTCTTCATGTTCTACTTGTGATGTCGGAATGTACTACTGAACGATTGTGGTTGTAGCTGATGAGCTCTCACTCCTACTGAGAACAATCCTATCGGTGAGCTGTTCACAGTAATTGACTCTGACCTATCTTCATACTCAGAGCGAATTTTACTCTCTTTATACAATTTTAAGCTACTGTTGACATAATTCTGTATTGATCTGACCAGAAATCCTTACCTTCTTTCCATTTCATTTCACTGATTCTTCTCCCCCCCCCCCCCCTCCCCCCCATATAAGTAGTTAGAGTCATCGTATTTCCCATTTCATATTTTTATCATACATGCCACAATCATGGAATGTTACCAATGCGACGATTATTCAATTCTTTACTTCATGGTCACCTCTCCCGTAGCAGTCCCGTCCCGGAGATCCGAGTGGGGGAGTATTACAAGCCACATATATTACGGAACGCAATAATTGCCTTTAAGGCAGTGGTTCAATCGTTCAGCGTATATCACTTTGTCATACCTACGTGCTCTTAACATGACTACACTTGGTTGAAAACGGTTTTGACTGATTAAGCAACCGAATATGAGCTCTTTGGGGTTCGAAATGTATCGTGTATTGAAATAAAATATTACAGCACCAATGGACAAAATTAAAATAAATTTCTTCTCCTGTTCGACACATTCTATTATCAATTCAGTTCAAATGGAAAAGAATAAAATTAATTTTAGTAGCTAAGTTGAGAGCTCAAATAACAAATAATGTTTTCTTTTATTGAGAAAGCGCGTAAGACGGAAGTGACTGCGTTTATTCATCTTATTTCACGGTAGGACAGACGAGTGACTTGGTCCAGCATTGAATAGTTCTCAAGCCACCGAGATATAGGTTCCTAAATCGCTTAAGCCGAAATCCTGGATGGTTCACCCTTCCCGTAATTACAACTCTAGTGATTTCGTCGTCGACGGGATGGAAAACACTAATCTTTCTCTCTCTCTCTCTCTCTCTCTCTCTCTCTCTCTCTCTCTCTCTCCCTCTCTCTCTCTCTCTCTCTCTCTATCACTGATAGAACACTAGTGACAAGCGAAGGGTGAAGCTAGTATTTCACTGAATACGATTTCTGGAGAAGGGAAACCTCCTCTTAACATCTAGTTCGTGTGCCCGGAAACAATTACAGACCTCTCTACCTCCGCCGCGACAATGGAAGATCGATGCAAGCTGCACCAGGAGCTCTCTCTTAGGGGCGGAGTCTTTTGTTCGGCTTCAACAATTGCGTCCTGAGCGGCAGCAATCTCTCCGGGCTGCTGGAACAAGGCGGTAGGGGTGCCAGAAATTACGATGCCTGCAACGACACACGGTGCCAACTTTCGATAACGGACCATATCTGAAAGGTATGTGTTTCTCTATGAACCTTCCGATAATATGTCTCTATTTACTGAGAAAGCGTAATATTTTATGTTTTATATTTTATCCTCACGTTTGATTTTAAATTCACTACCGCTTACTCACTGATTCAGTAAACCATTTATTGATTGTCTTCTACGCTCTTAACGAATGTAGAACTAGTCTAAGAATATCAAAATAATACCGTAGAAGATATATGCTGTTAGTAGTAAAATATAGAGGAGAGAGAGAGAGAGAGAGAGAGAGAGAGAGAGAGAGAGAGAGAGAGAGAGAGAGAGCATACTTCAATAAGAAGAAAAGAAATGGTGCTCGCTAACCAGTGTCATAATTCGAGTTTAGTTTATAAGTTAGGGCGGATATGTATGTCCTACAAAATCTTTTCGCCAAAATATTTATCTACGAACTGTTGGAGAGGTTATATTGGTTTTGTTAAACTAAAACCTGTGTGTATTAGCTAAAATATTTAGTTTTCCAAAATTTCCGACACTTACTCTGACAGCACCATCTAGTAATCCTCCTCGTTGTCGATTTCGTGTCTGCACACGCTATTCTTTGGAAAATGAAAAACATCGAAAGGTTCTCATTAGGCTACAGTAGTTTTCTTAAGTCAGTTTAGAGTCAGAAAAAATAATTAAAAATCTTACATCATCGACTGTAAACTGATATAAGGGCACTAGGAATCTTACAAGTTCGGTTGCACTGTGGTTTAGGAATAGCGTATTTGACTATTGATCTAAAAGTTTACGGTCCCGGGTTCGAAACGCACAACCGCTTACATTTTGAATAATAAATCATGATTTTCGGCCTGAAAATTTCGGTATGAGCTAAAGATTGGAGCATACCAGTTACCGAGGTAAGCTAATACCAGCGAAATCTTGCGGACCACCTTGTACATGCAGTTCTAAGTGTTTTCAATCCATTAATCAAGGTGATAAGTTATCAATGCTATACATTTTCTGGACCTTAATAGTAAAGATAAACAAAGTTTCCTTCCGAGTCTAATACAGGCAGAAAAAGCAGAACGACATGGACCAGGGGGAGGGAAAAGTATAAGGCAAATTCTTTCAAATATCTTTGCATGGTGGGAACAAATCGCAACCAAATTTGCAAACAAGCAGTTTTACGCTCATCTTCAGTTAGCGAAAAAAGGGTGAGAAGAATAGCACAGCATTTTTTGCTTGGAAAAAGCCCTAAAGATGAACGAGGAAAGTCAAAGAGCGATAATTCACTATCAGAAGTTGAAACTGTCACAGTTCATGAGCACATATAATCATTTCTTACGAAAGAGTCTCGCTATGTTGGTAAAGCGTACCTTTACTTAAGTGCTTCCTTGAATAGAAAGATCATGTACGGGGTTTTCAGGGAAGTGAATCTCCTTTCTCTGATCAAATACGAATATTATATGAAAATATTTAACCAGGTCTTGGTCCTTCTTTTCGGCAGATTTCTGGTAGATGCACGTTGTCAATGTGAGCAGTTAATGACTAAAATAAATTAAAAACAGAAGTATGAATATGTTTTAATGGCGCACAAGATAATATCCAAGAAATTTTATACCGCTCTGAATGGAAGTGAAAAGCTGTGCAAAGGAAAACATAGTTTGATTCTGAGCAGAATCTTCATGTACAAAGAGTATCTGTTCTAAACCTATTTTATCTCCGGCAGCTGACGGTTAATATTGAAACGTCCCCTTCATTTGAAACGTCCCCTTAGAACCATTATACATGACTGTGCTTAAACTGACACACAATATTTTTAGCGCAACGCAATCCGACTTTCAATAATCCCTACAAAAGAATGGACCTGACTAACATTAACCTATACCTTTCACAAATCACTTACCTCAGAAAAATCTTCGTTACTCGAACTACTGCAATACAGCGAGCGCCACTACTGCCAGCTAAATAAAAGATTCAATCTACGGAAGGCACTGATAGGCATAGTTAGCAAATGAAAAATTTTAATAGAGAACAAACAATGTATTTACCTTAATAGTGTTGAAAACTCATAATATACATAGCAGTTCATGACATCCAGTATTACAAATTTCCAAACTCCGCCATCTCTCTCCCCACATCCACCACTGCTGGCGGCTCACCTCCAACTGCGCAACGCTACGCGCTGTTAATATCCAGCTGCCCAATACTACAATGGCAGACAACAATGCAAACTAGCCACAGACTGCACACAGCACAGCCAGTGATTTTCATACAGAGCGCTACGTGGCGTTACCAATAAGAAAACATAAACAGCCTACTTACAATATTTTCATCATTCACAATCTGAAAGACAGTACGGCATTTCATTACCTTTACCACGAAGATGTCGCCCTCAAAGGTCTTAATAAAGTGTGCACTTTCTTGTATCAGTACCTCATCATGTGCATCCCCAAAAACATAAAAATTCCTCGTCTGTTTTGTGATTAATGCCAGCGCAGAACAAAAATCACTGTTTAATCAGAATGTGTCAAGCTTTCGTGTATAACAGGAAATTTCAGATAGTGTCAGCGGCACTCTTTCTGACCCTCTGATGCAGCGTTTGGCAGAATCAAGAGATCACTGCGAAGAATTGACAGAGAATATACTGTTATGGATCACGTTGAACTGGTCATATTATTGTGTGAAAGACGACAATTCTCGGTAAAGGTTATCTCAACAGACGAAATCTTTGACTTCAAGTCGTAATAGACGAGACAACTAATTCACTGGAGACAGTTACATCGCCAAGGGGCTTGAAAGCAGCGTTCAGTGTTTCAACATTTCATCCATTTGTCTTCAGTGTTGAGCGATATGGACCTGTAAAAGCCTGCAGTATGATCAATGGTTCAAATCCTCACACATTCAGGTTAGGACCTACCTGTAGTTTTTTGATTCAGCGTCAGCTTAATGGTGTTAGAGCCTATTCACATAACTACGTTCTTATCAACGCAAAAATGGTGATAGGTATAAACAAATCGGCTGCGTACATAGCACAAGAAGAACGCATAAGAAAATTCTGGAATACCGTTCGTCAGTGTCCAACTGCTGCAGGAGCACTGGACACATAAGATGTGTCATTTGTGATTTCCAATACTGATAAACTACTTGTTTCAATGAACAGATATTGTGAATTCCTTAAACATTGTCTGTAACATTTACTTAGATGTTCATTAAACATTTTGTTAATGTAAAGGTTTTAAGATTTTTATTTCTCATTTATTTCAGAGATGCGCTATGTCTAAGAGAAATAACTGCACACAACATTTGCGTACATATTAAGTCAGAACAACTGTTCACAATGTTATCTCTCACATGGTCAACACAAGCAATTCAGAAAAACCCATGTGAAATATTAACACGGTTTCTTCCACTTTTCTCCAATCTGTGTCAGTTGGACATAGGGGCCGTCTGTAATAAATTTCAGTTAGTAGTAATGAATATTCTGTTCAAGAATTACAAGTCGAGGTGGTATACTTGAAAAAGAGCGGAAGGTACGGGAAGATTTCAGGTCTATCTTGGCCAGACAGAGATTCCGAAATCAGATACCAGATATACACTCACATCACAATGTAGTTGTGATGAAGACTAGGCTGAAGTTTAAGGGGGTTAGTCAGGAAGATTCGGTATGCAAAGAAGTGGGATACGAAAGTACTAAAGAGTGAAGAGATGAGCTTGAAGTTCTCTAATGCTCTGAATACTGCAATTAGGAATAGCACAAGAGGCAGTACAGTTGAAGAGGAATGAACCTCCAAAGAGGGCAATCACAGAGGCTGGAATGAAACACAGTTACAAAGAAGATAGCTGCGAAGAAACCATGAGTAATACTTCAGTTGAGAAGGAAATAAAAAAATGTTTAGAGAAACTCTGGAATACAGAAATACAAGACCCTGAGGAATGAAACAAATAGGAAGTGCGGGGAAGGTAAAGCGAAATGGCTCAATGAAAATGCGAAGAAATCAAAAAGGATATGATTGTCGGAAGGAGTGACTAAGCATCGAGATAAGTCATAACAACCGGAGGTGAAATTAAAAGCAAGAATGGTAACATTAAGAGTGCAACTGGAATTCCACTGTTAAATGCAAATGAGAGAGTGGATAGGTGGAAAGAGTACATTGAAGGCCTCTATAAGGGGAAGATTTGTCTGATCTGATAAAAGAAGTAACAGGAGTCGATTGCATCTAAACAGAATGAGAATTTAAATGAGCTTTGGAAGACTGAAGATTAAATGGGGCAGAACTGATAGATACATTCCATCAGAAGTACAAAAATCATTAGGGGAAGTGACAACAAAACGACTATTCACGTTGGTGTGTAGGATGTACGAGTCTGGTGATATGCCATCTTACTTTCGGAAAAATATCACTCAGAAACATCCTGAACTCTTCAAGACATCACAAGTGCTAGAATTATGCCACAATCAGCATAACAGCTAATGCATCCAAGTTAGTGGCAAGAATAGTAAACAAAAGAACGGAAAAGAAAATTTAGGATGTGTTAAGTGACTCTCATTTTGGCTTTAGGCGAGATAAAGGCAACATATAAGCAATTCTGACGTTACGGTTGATAATGGAAGGAAGACTAAAGAAAAATCAAGACACGATGTTAGCTGCTACTTTACAGCCTGCGTTCCCAATAGTGGCAGTCATTTTCTGTGGCATTAAAAGTGGGTGATTTTGCTGACCAGCCGAGGGGCGATGGGATGACTGAATGCTCGCCAAACAGAGAACGTTTACACGTAGCCCCGACATCATGGCTTTGTCATTAGAACCAGAACGTGTGGGCCTAGTCACCATACGAAAAGCAACAAAGAACCACCACCGGCCAGAACTACGAACAGAGAACCCTGCGTGTTGAACGGCTCATAGCGTCCTCGGTGTACTCGATAGTAGTCATATACCGACCAGCCAGACTGCTATCGATACGTGCCTGTCTAGGCGACAGCAGACTCACCTGGCGAATAATGACTGCCAGTCAGACACACACACTGTGCATGTAGTATAAGTGAGCGTGCCGTCCGTGTGTAGAATGCGAAAGGCGTGCAATCTGAGTTTCATCGAGGGCAGACTGAGATGAACCATAGGCTTGGAACGAGCATTTCGGAAACTGCACGACTTGTTGGGTGTTCGAAGACTGCTGAGGTTACTATCTTCAACACATGCCGTAACCAAGGTGGATCCACCGCCAGACGTCATAGGGTTGGGTGACTGTCCCTTATTACAGACGTCGAACTTGTAAAACAGGACACGCAGGGAACTAAGGCCGAACTAATATCAGACTTTACTGCTGGGCAGAGTACAAGTGCGTCTGAACACACATTCCACCAAACCCTCGAAACGATCGGCCTCCGCAGCTGATGACCCACGCATGTGCCAATGTTAACACCACGACATTGGCCACTACGACTCAAATGAGCACGTGACCATCGGCAGTGAACGTTGGCGCAGTGGCGAAGTGTTGCCTTGTCGAATGAATGCAGATACCTCCTTCATCATGCCGACAGGAGGGCGCGAATCCGTTGTCTTCCGGAGGAATAACTTCTTGACTGTGGTATGGGGACAAGCTGGCAGCGGCTCCATTACGCTCTGAGGAAAATCACGTGAGCCTTCATGGATCCAGGGGACTTCGTGAAAGGCACCATGACGGCTAAGGAGTATCCTACACTGGTTGCGGACAAGTACATCCCTTCATGTCGATCATGTTTCGCCACAGCAGTGGCAACACTCTTCAGAATGTTGTTGAAGAGTGTGATGGAATGGCTCGAGGAACCCAGTGGCAAGATCCAATTGACGTGCTGATTCCCTCCCCTCCCCCCCCCCCCCCTCCCCAACTTGCCAGATCTGAACCCGAGCGAACACATCTGGGATGAGATTGAACGTGGCGTTAGAGCTCGTCACCTCCCTCCCCCCTTCCCTTCCCATCTCCGGAGATTACGGGAATTAGATGACTTGTGTCTGCAGGTATGGTGCCACCTCCATACAGTGACCTACCAAGAACTCACTGCTTCCATGCCACAACGAGTCTCCGCTGTTATCCGTGCCAGAAGTGGACATACCGGCTATTGCATAGCTGGCTTATCAGCGTATTTCGTATAGAGGCAAAATCGCTACCCGTCGGACCGAGCGACTTCCAACTTTATAACCACTATTGGCTAATACTTGTGAAATAACAATTGAGACGTTGTGAGCGAATTTTCGATTAAAGTTGAGGTGAGTTAAGAAATATTTGTTCTTGGTCGACAGCTGGATCTTTGGTGGGTGTCAGCAGGAGGCAGACAGAAGATGGGCGATTTAGAGGCACGCCTGCGCGGGTGGTGCTCTCTGACAACAGTGAGTCTGATGTGCTCGGCAAGAAAGCTCAGCTGCGTTTCCGATTTGGGACTACTGCAGGAGGCTAGTGCAGCGTAGAGTGCGAATGATAGCCAGCAGTAAGCAAAAGGGTTCAGTCTGCTGTCAAAAGGTGTGTAATCTTCGGGACGGTTCGCTATCCAGGAGCATAGATGACAGGTTTACCTCTATAGGAGCAGCAGTTGTGAGTACAGCACGGCTGCTGGGTAATACATTCAAAGCTGCACTCTGTCTCGCTGGGTTCCTGCTACTGTATTTGATCAGCTTACTTGGAGCGGATTACATCTACGTTAGAATGGTAATCATCGGCGTTGCTACTTTCTTTCAAAAACTTATTCGGTTTATTCTGTGGAGCCTATCAATTTATACCATCCTGGTATCCAGTCCGTTGTGTTGTGGTTTGCTAAGGGGCAATATAAATTGTATTTAGAATAGAGTCTAACATCAAATAATACGTTCACCGCTGACTTATACATAGCCGGCCGGTGTGGCCGAGCGGTTCTATGCGCTTCAGTGTGGAACCGCGCGACAGCTACGATCGCAGGTTCGACTCCTGCCTCGGGCATGGATGTGTGTGATGTCCTTAGGTTAGTTAGGTTTAAGTTGTTCTAAGTCTAGGGGACTGATGACCTCAGATGTTAAGTCCCATAGTGCTCAGAGCCATTTGAACCATTTTGAACTTACAGATAATGAGGTGTTGTCATTTGCCAAAAGTCCGTGTGGAACTCTGACCTGAGTGACGGGGAAATGCTGTTACGATAGTTGTAAGCCCGTATTTGTTTTTTCTAAGAACATTTTTGATGAATAAAAGTTTATTATTTTAAAGTTCATTCACTGTCATTTGCTGTAAAATTTATTGAGATAGCCTAAAATTTTATTAGTAATCTTAGTAATTCGTTATAGTTCTAGTTATTTTTAATGAAATTCATTCTGATCAAGATTATTATTTCCTGTTGTCCATAGCGGATGTGTTTTCTAATGAAAGAAAATGTCAAATCTGTTTCAAAGATCTAAGATATTACACATTTTAAAGGAATGTCTTTAAAGTAGTATAGCCTTTGTTACAGTTCGTCGCTCTACCACCTCGCTCCTTAGTATTTCAACAGTATGTCTCAGACATATTGCAGCTGTGAATGTATGTAGCAGGTATATAAGGAAAGCTTAAATTTTTATGGTCCCACTATCCTTTAGTTTCGTCAAGTACGGTTGTTGCGTCACCTATGAGAGATTTGGAACCCATGCGGAATTTAAACACAACGTTCCACCGTTACGTATCTTGCCAAGTGCTGGCCTGGTCTCTATAGATTTCCTTAGAACAATGTACCAGTTGTTGGATGTGATGGCTTGTCTCTCCGTTTAGTGTACTGCATTGGATGGGATGTGTCAAGGAACTGTTCCGCAATCGCAGACGTGCTTGATTGTTGTAAACGTGTGTGACGCTTATGTTCAATGTAACTGACTTCCATACGCAAATCGCTATCTGTAATATATTAGATAGAAAACTGCGTTGCGCAAACGTACATTATAGTTCAAGGATCCTAAGGGACACTTGCTCGTGCAGTCAGGCTCGAAAATATACTCTGCCGGAGAAATTTCTATGATCTCAACGACCATGTTCAATGGTAACAGTGTATAATATGTGCATACTGAGTGGTTAAACTGTTAGTGATTCTCTTGTTACGGTGATTGGCGATTAGATGGTGCATAGGAGACCCGTCTATGCACCCGCTGTTATGACTCTGCAGGCAGTAATTGTGCTGAGTTTACAGATGAACAGTATTTATTCTAAAGTACACCTATGCCTCAACGACAAGTACGCAAACCTTGTTGAACAGTTACCGCCATTTGACGCGGTTAACATTGTTGGTCTGCCGGAAGATGAATGGAGATATCGATGAACTGCTGCACATGTAGACCCCGCTGCATCGGTGATGTGTCGCTGCTTTCAGTACTGGCCTGTGCAACGCTGCCAAAGCTGTAGACCAGGTCGTGGACGTCCATGTAACACAGGCTCACGTCAAGATCAACATACTGTGCGAGCTGCGGTGGACGACCGAACATCTTCCAGGGACGAAACCCGGACACATGTTGCACCTGCTGTTTCATCAGGAAGCACTGGGAAGCGTCTGCTTGCAGCAGGATTACGATCACGTTTGCCGCTCGCCTTGACTGACACCACTACACCAACTATCTTCACTACTCCGGTATCGTGAGAGAGTTGATAGGTGAGTGGAATGCTGCTCTGTTGTCTTCAATGTGGAGGGTAGGACCTGTCAGTATGCGAGTGACAGACGTACACGTGATGCCGTGGATCCGGTGAGCTGCGTATTCCAGAGTGCATTCGCCAGTGACAGGCAGATCCCATCCCAGGCTTCATGGTGTGGACGGTTCAATTACAGCTCACCTTCACACTTGGTTTTCGTGCAGGGTAAAGTAACCAGGGCCTGTTACATTGCTCAGGCTGTTTTCCAAGTGCTACTGACTTTTCTTCGACATGAAAGTGACGTACTTTTCCAGCAGGACAGTGCACGTCGGCATAGGGCTGCTGCGATGCAACATACTCCTTCGTGTACGACAGCTGCCCTGGTCACGGGAGATCACCAGATTTTCCTTCAATTGAACACGTATTGGACATGATGAAACGCAAGCTTAGTCGTATCCTAGGACGTAAAAGAACTATTGCCGAAGTGCATCAACAGGTCCAAAATGCTTAGGGCCATTCGGCATCTTTCTGAACGCTTGCATGCGAAAATACACGCCTCGGGTGCCGCCAGAGGACGATTTACTGTGGAATTATATTACTGTTTGGCAATCCTTTACTGTGATTTACGTGCGTCATTTGGTCTTGATATATTATCATATTCTTCTACAATTACGAACTACATGCCACCTCACTTATTAATAAAATCACCTCGCCCTTGAGGTTGCTGCATAATTTCGCGCAATATATATCATTTTACTTCTCAGGAAAACATGACTAATTTTAAATATGGATAGGTATATTCGACGATGTGCCACAGTGTTTTAGTGACACATGTTGTGACGTTTAAGGGTGAATCCTGTTGGCCAAGTAACTTTGCTCCGCTGAAGAATATCCTCACAGAAAGTCTCAAAAAGTTCAAATGGCTCTGAGCACTATGGGACTTAACTTCTGAAGTCATCAGTCCCCTAGAACTTAGAACAACTTGAACCTAACTAACCTAAGGACGTCAGACACATCCATGCCCGAGGCAGGATTCGAACCTGCGACCGTAGCAGCAGCAGCGCGGTTCCGGACTGAAGCGCCTAGAACAGCTCATCGACTGCGGCCGGCGTCTCAAAAGGTATTTGGCTGTAATGTAATTAATTATAATACTTTAAGTCTATAATATTTCACAATCTGAACTAATTTCAGTGTATTTCACTTAAATCAGATGTGTATTCTTCTTTCCACATCTCATAGGGCACGTCCGATAAAATGAAACATACTGAAACATTCAGGAACAAATAAAACTTTCTTCTAATTCTGGCAGGTCAATTTTTCGTAAACCCGTTGTCATTGAAAACGTCGACTGCGTCAATGATTATAAATTTAATTAGTCTTAGGGACTAGCAGTCGTCTCATCACAGCGCCATGCCTCGGAACTTTAGTGTGATCAGAACCATCAAGATATATCGGTTTCAATAAATTACACAAGTAGGCACAAGTTAGGATCATCCATGTATAACAGGCTAACAGCAAATTTTCTTAAGCAACCTCCTTCAAATTTTCCTTAGATTGTGTAGGAGAGCATTTCACGTGAATGTGACTATCTTCCAATCTGGTACGTAAAAGGTCGAAGTGATATTTCGCAAATGTCTGTGAAATCTGCGTTCAGTTATGAACATTATTTTGACGACCTGCCGTTATTAAACACAAAAGCATAATATTGTAGACATTTAATTGGGCCCCTGCCAAAACTGAAGCGTTTGATAATCTGATACTGACAATGAGCACGTAAGCAATGGTTTAATGCCAAAACAGCTACAATTCACTTCAAGCTGAATGAGTGAAATGGGCATGTAATTGCCATTGGATTTGTTGAAAAAAAGGTGATTTCCAGGAATTACAGCTTTCTACTACGGACTACTCAACTGTTGTGTTTTTCTGGATGAAGTGTCATTAATCTAATACGGACACTTGCTCCCGAGTACGGAGCAATAAATGCTTCCATCAGCGTCAATAAAGCGAAATCGAAAACAGCCCTTAAAAAGTGGGGCAGTGCGTAAATCGTCAGCCGAGGCGCCACACTCATCACCAGGGCTTTTAGTAGCGGCATCGGTTCACCCTGGAACCGTACGCTGTCTGGCAACAAATCATAAGACAACATTTATTTAGTGCTGAAGGCCTACCGAACATTTTTAGCGGCCTGTGTATTCTGGTAGTAATAAACAATGAGACCGTACGTGCGTCTAAATAAATTATACCTCAGAGTGCATGTAGTCTGTAAGATCAAAGAAGGATGGTTATTTGCAATTGGCATCTGTTTTGTGGGAATTGCAATCTATCCTTCCATCAATCACTTGATAAAATCTACGGGTACACAGGAATCTCTTCTCGAGGATAACTTCTGAAGATAAGGAATTACATTTATTTTAAATGAATTTCGATCAGATGAAACAAATGGAGAAAACTGCATTGCTTAGCAATCGAAATGACCACGGATTAGCAGATCGGCCATCCGTAATGAATGAAAAGGTGCAGAAAACTGCTGTCAAGAAGAAAATAGATTTTAGCGAGCATTTAATACGCAGTTTGCATGTTGATTGAGCCCTGTTCACATTGCATGACGTCACAGGACAGTAAATGATTTTCTTCTCTCAGTAAATCATGAACAACTTTACACATGATATTCCAAATTCCCGTTACCAACTTTTAGGACTTGTAGAAGAGAGTGAGCACATAATATTTTGAGTAGGCACCCCTGTTTCCGTGTCCGTTTGGAAACACGTTTGCTACGCAGGTCTGCAACAGGATAGTCATGGTGGGGTGTGCTTACGTCGGGTTGGCTGATGTTTGTCCTCCCTGTCTGACCTGATACGAGCCTCACTCACGTGTCTGTGAGTGTCAGTGCAACATGGAGAGTGCACATTTCCAGAATAAACAAGCATGATTCGTCTGTATGGCAAAGCTCACGTTAACGGGAGAGCTGCTCATCGCCTTTATCAAGATCGTTCAGCACAACGTCCGACTACATCACATATTCTTTTCGTCACTTGCCTCGGGCATAGATGTGTGTGATGTCCTTAGGTTAGTTAGGTTTAAGTAGTTCTAAGTTCTAGGGGACTGATGACCTCAGATGTTAAGTCCCATAGTGCTAAGAGCCATTTGAACCCTTTATTATTTGCCACTATTACGCAACGGCTTTGAGGAAGAGGTATCTCCGCCGTCTGTAAGCGTAACTGTGTTGCTCCAAGGAGACACCGCACACCCGAATTGGAAAACGTCGCCTAAGCACATACAAAATATGGAATTTGAAGTACGGGTGCGACTGAGAGTCCGAAATGGACCCCGAGAGAAAAACTTATATCAACCAAGTTGTGTACGTCACTCCATATATTCACAAGTTCCTGCAGCAAAAAGAAGATGTGTGTGTCGGTTCCTGTGCTGTATGAATAAACGCATACGTGGACTTCCCAAAATGTTCTAAATGTTGTGAATTAGGTCACATCAAAATGATCTGTAAGTGTAAAGAGCGAGGGTGCTCCCTCTGACGGGCACAGGTCCTCCAGAAAAGTGCGTGAACAGTCATCAAGGAGAAACCTATCTGCATTCTTTGTCACAACAGGAACAGAAAATTTGACTAACCTGGCCAATTCCGTTACAGTGTGAAATACACTACGTCTTCAAAAGCATCTGGACACCGCAAAAGCATACGTTTTCCATACTAGGTGCATTGTGCTGCCACCCACTGCCAGGTACTCCATAACAACAACCTCAGTAGTCATTAGACGTCGTGAGTGTCACTTGTGTCATACGTCTGTACTCGAGATTTCCACACTCCTAAACATCTCTAGGTTCACTGTTTCCGATGTGATAGTGAACTGGAAACCTGAAGAGAAACGTACAGCACAAAAGATTACACGCCGACCCCGTCTGTTGACTGACAAAGACTGCCGACAGTTGAAGATGGTCGTTATGTGTAATAGGCAGACAATCTGTATATTGAGGAAGCAGTGAAGGAAACAAAAGAAAAATTCGGAGTAGGTATTAAAATCCATGAAGAAGAAATAAAAACTTTGAGGTTCGCTGATGGCATTTTAATTCCGTCAGAGACAGCAAAGGACTTGGAAGAACAGTTGAACGGAATGGACAATGTCATGAAAGGAGAGTATAAGATGAACATCAACAAAAGCAAAACGAGGATAATGGAATGTGGTCCAATTAAGTCGGGTGATGCTGAGGGAATTAAATTAGAAAATGAGACACTTAAAGTTGTAAAGGAGTTTTGCTATTTGGGGAGCAAAATAACTGAGGATGGTCGAAGTAGAGAGGATATAAAATGTAGCCTGGCTATGGCAAGGAAAGCGTTTCTGAAGAAGAGAAATTTATTAACATCGAGTATTGATTTAAGTGTCAGGAAGTCGTTTCTGAAAGTATTTGTATGGAGTGTAGCCATGTATGGAAGTGAAACATGGACGATAAATAGTTTAGACAAGAGGAGAACAGAAGCTTTCGAAATGTGGTGCTACAGAAGAATGCTGAAGATTAGATAGGTAGATCATATAAGTAAAGAGGAGGTATTGAATAGGATTGGCGAGAAGAGAAGTTTGTGGCACAACGTGACTAGAAGAAGGGATCGGTTGGCAGGACATGTTTTGAGGCATCGAGGGATCACCAATTTAGTATTGGAGGGCAGCGTCGAGGGTAAAAATCGTAGAGGGAGACCAAGAGATGATTACACTAAGCAGATTCAGAAGGATGTAGGTTGCAGTAGGTACTGGGAGATGAAGAAGCTTGCACAGGATAGAGTAGCATGGAGAGCTGCATCAAACCAGTCTCAGGACTGAAGACCACAACAACAATATCTAGACCATCACAAAGTAATTCCAAACTGCATCGGGATCCACTGCAAGTACCATGACAGTTAGGCGGGAGGTGAGAAAACTTGGACTTCATGGTCAAGCGGCTGCTCATAAGCCAAACATAATGCTGGTAAAAGCAAAACGACTCCTCGCTTGGTATAAGGAGCGTAAACGTTGGACGATTGAACAGAGCAAAAACGTTGTGTGGAGTGAAGAATCACTGAACAAAATGTGGTGATCCGATGGCAGGGTCTAGGTATGGCGCATGCCCGGTGAACATCATCTGCCAGCGTTTGTAGTGCCAACATAAAATTCGGAGGTGGTGGTATTATATATGGTGTGATCGTGTTTTTCTTGGAGGGGGCTTGCACCCCTTGTTAATTTGCGTGGCACTATCACAGCACAGGCCTACGCTAATAAGACCTGCAAAACAGTGAAGTGCATGAAAATCAGGTTTGCCTATAAAATACGAGTACAAAGAATATTTCTAACACATGGAACCCTACTAGAAATGATGCACAAATACACAAAGATAAAATTTATAATAGTTTGGAAGTTAATTCGAGTAAAGTCATTTGGAGAACCGCAGTGTACGCGGGTTCCTCTTGCACATATCAGAGTTGACCATTCCAAAGTGAAATCTTTTACATATCCTACACCCGGGGCGTTAGACAAGATACTTTTGAAAGTAAATAATATGCTAACAGAGTTTAAGCCATTGTGTGATCTCCTTCGGCAGGCGTTCATGAGAAGAAATTAACTAATGGACATTGAGTATTTCATTGTGGATTTTGTGAAGGCATATAGACTCGTTTTCTTTGATCATGACTTCCCTTCTCCGACGTGCTCTATTTACACTCGAAACACATAGAAGGATAGATGACTGAAATAGGAAACTAATTGATGAGCTAAGGGTTGATACAATGTGTTTGCAAGAAAGGTACTGTAGAAACAATAGGCTCCCACATTTATCTGCGGGTATGTTTACAGTTACTGGCCACAGTGAGACGTTGTCTACCATTGTTATTACAAAGTAGGAAATTCACTCTGACTAAGGTGGCTCAGCTGTGTGACACGCACATGGTCGCAGTAGAAGTGGAGGACGCCCGGACAATGTGGACTGTGGTAAGCACGTACATGCAGTATTCTCATTCCATCGTACCTTATATAGTTATACTCGGGGCGGTAGCTCTATACAGACGATGTGCTCGTCTGCTTGTGGCAACAGATGCAAAATCCGCTGTATGGCACAGTAAGCAAATTTACGAACGATGTGAGGTACCAGGGAACGCAACACAAGAACTGGACCTCGTTGTTTTAAATCTTGATGGCCAGCCGAATTCATTCGAGGAAAAATCAGGGGTAGACACTGACACAGGTGTTACTTTGGCAAACCGCATGGCAGCAGCTGGCAAGAGCTCCAGTATCCAACATTCGGTGACTATAATCAAATTGTCATGGAAGGGGAATGTGACAATAATGGAGGGACACAAGCGGAGGAAAGTGTAATGGGATTAGACGTCATAAAAACGGATTCGGATGGCTTAGTTGCCTACATTGGAGTATTTACAACGGAATTGCTTCCAGTACATGACTAGTAACTGAACTCTTGTGAAGAGCACAGAACATTTATATCCCTCAGAAAATCGTGAAAAGTTAGGTTCAAAAATGGTTCAAATGGGTGAGCACTATGCGACTTAACTTCTGAGGTCATCAGTCGTCTAGAACTTAGAACTAATTAAACCTAACTAACCTAAGGACATCACACAAATCCATGCCCGAGGCAGGATTCGAAACTGCGACCGTAGCGGTCGCTCGGCTCCAGACTGTAGCGCCTAGAACCGCACGGCCACACCGGCTGAAAAGTTAGGTTGCAATCGCTTGGAGCCCTGAACTTCCCACCCTGAGGCAATGGGTAAGATCATGAAAAAGAGCTTATCGGAGTGCTTTAGGGTAATTAGAGCGAACTGCGAGGTTCCATGAATAAGGTACGAGCAACAGTGATTAAAAAGGGAAAGGTTAACCACCCCGGAATTACCAAAAAGCTGAGGACCTATTTGTTCATTAATTGTCTTAGCCAAAGTTCAGGATCGTCTGCTCTGTGACCGGTTGCTGGGCACTGGGAGCTCTTTTGTCTAAACTAGTGTCAATATGAGTTCAGAAAAGGGAAGCCTATAGATGATTCGGTTAACAGAACTCTTCATACTTCAGAAATTTCGAAAGCGAAGTACGCAGTCGCGCTCATGATTGATATCGTAGGCGCATTCGGTTATCTCGGGCGCCTTGCGGTGTTTGCGCTCCTTCGAGATCTGGGTGTTCCCAAATGTCTGTCAGTATAACCCTGTATATGTATATATAAACGTACTGTCGCTACACTATTCTACATCACCCACGCTAGTACATGCCCACCCCGGCAATCCTCAAGGCTCAAATGGCTCTGAGCACTATGGGACTTAACATCTGAGGTCATCGGTCCCATGGAACTTACAACTTCTTAAACCTAACTAATCTAAGGACATCACACACATCCATGCCCAAGGCAGGATTCGAATCTGCGATCATAGCGGTCGCGCGGGTCCATACTACAGCGCCTGGAACTGCTCGACCACTCCGGGCGACCAATCCACAAGTCTACACATAAATGTGTGAGTGGGCTTAGCATTCTTTCTTTCTTTCTTTCTTTCTTTCTTTCCTTCCTTCCTCCTTTTTTTCTAAAACAAAGTTCCTATTTATTCATATATACACAGTGTGATTATAATTAAAGTTAAACTTTCAAACCCCTTTAGAAATAACACCACTGGTCAGAATGACGTCAAATTTAAACGCAATACGATCGGAGAAGGGAGAAAACGTATGGCAGCAGAAAAATAAATATTTACAAAATGTAGCAATAGATAGCGCAGTAAATATAATTTAATAGTGGTCGACTACAAATGGAAATGAATCACGTAACAATGCGTGAGGAGTACGTTTGACAATAAACAAACTGTACTACTCAGAGTACAGTTAGTAACTAACATAAGCCCATCCACCACGGCACGGTCGTATCACATCGCATGGGAAAAATCGGCTTTTAATTGTCCTGAGGCCAAATCCGCATCAAAAGCATCACACACAGCGGTTTTTAATCGTACTGAGGACAAAAAAATGCATAAAAAGCATGAATCTCATCGGTTTTTTATTGTCGTGGGGCCAAAAACCTCATAAAAAGAATCAATCAAATTGAAATCGGATTATCAATTTCCGGGTGACAGAGGCAAAATATGTTCAGTATGCTGTCCACTGTTTTCAGCTACAAGTTGAAATCGAGATATAACATGTTTCACTACTGATCGTAGTGTTTCCGGAGTCACGTTCTGAATGTGTTGCCCAATACGGGCATTCATTGGAGCTAAGTTTGCAATCGTAACACTGAACACAGCATCTTTCAGTTAGCCCCACAGCCAGAAGCCACACGGATTAAGATCAGGTGATCTGGACGGCCAGGCTGTAGGAAAATGGCAGCTGATAATTCTAGCGTTTCCGAAATGGCGCTTCAGCAGCTGCTTAGCTGGATTCGCAATGTGCAGAGGTGCGCCATCTTGCATAAAAATGATCCCATCCACACATCCACGCTGTTGGAGAGATGGAATGACGTGGTTGCGCAAAAGACACTAAGAGTTTACCAGTGAAGGTACAGGTAAGAGGACCAGAAGCAACTGTCTCTTCGAAAAAATATAACCCTATGATAAATGATGCCGTAAACCCGCACCACGTAGTGACCCTTTCAAGAGGAAGTGGTACTGGTTGATTTGCGTGTGGTTTTTCCGTTGCCCATATTCGACAGTTCTGTGTATTGACATATCCTGCCAGATGGAAGTGAGCTTTTTCTGTCCACAAAATCTTCCACGGCCAATCATTGTCCACTTCCATGCGTGCAAGATATTGTAAAGCAAAGGTCTCTCTTGCTGGCAGGTGAACAGGAAGCAATTCATGCACATGGGTGATTTTGAATGGATAGCAAAGAAGGATGTTTAGTAGGATTTTACGCACCGTGTTCTAGGGTATGTCCTATGTTCGGGGAATTCTGCATGCACCATACGTTTGCACACCACCACTCGTCTCCTCCTTCACTACTTTGGCCACTGCTTCCACTGAAGTCGAATCAATTGGTTTCCTCCCTGTACCAGGTTGCACACCAAGAGAACCTATGTTTTCGAATTTCCGAATCATTTTCTCCAGACCCACAGCAGTCATCGGACCGACGCCTTTCTTAAAACCCTTCAGTGTCCGTAACTCTGCCTCGGGCATGGATGTGTGTGATGTCCTTAGGTTAGTTAGGTTTAACTAGTTCTAAGTTCTAGGGGACTAATAACCTCAGCAGTTGAGTCCCATAGTGCTCAGAGCCATTTGAACCATTTGTCCGGAACTTCTGCAGAGCGACGTGTGCACAGTCATGCTTGTAATACAGCTTTAAGAGCAGAGCGCGATCCTGCATTGAGACAGTCATGGCGATTATCGCAGATGCGAAAGGAGGAAAACCCGTGTACCTGGCGTACTTCAATGGGTCGTGGTAACACATACAGCGCCATCTATTTTACATTTTTCACACTATTTTTTTGTTCCGCCGTACTTTTTTTTCTCAGATAATATTCCGTTGCAATTTGACGTCATTCTGACCAGTGGTGTTATTCCTACAGCGTTTCGGAAGTTTGACTTATATATTTATTTTAAAGAGGAAGGAAGGAAAGACACAAAGAAAGAATGCCAATGCCAACGCCACCCACACCCACACAGGAATGTGTAGACATGAGGATTGCCGAGGTGTGTACGTACTAGCGTGTGTGATGTGTAATAGTGTAGCGACAATAGGTTCATAAGTAGATGTAGCTATAGTTACCCGCCAAATCTCGAGTTCTTCCGAGGCTGTCAGTAACATGTCTAGTAACGTAAGACGAAGATTATTCATTTGGAAGTTACTTTCTTTTATTTTATGTTATATTTTTATTGACGCTTATTTTAAATTTTGTGTTTTATTTTTACATTAGTATTACAAATGGTTGCTGTTAACCTAATTTGTTGCTATACGAAAATATAAGTCATTGTATGTCACCATAATTTTTGAAGATGCACAACCTAGATAAGATAACAGATCAAAAATGTGTGTAAATTAATTGAATTGAGTTGATAAATTGAAAACTGAGTGCATCATGTTGAACAGAAACAATCTACAGGTACACGAGAAATTGTGCGCCAATGGATGTGGCCCCTAACACCGTCTGGTATGTTGTGGATGACCAGCAACTACATTCATACCATCCCCAACACTCTGTACCACCTCTAATAAGCGCAGACACGTGAATGGGGCTCGAGCAAAGTCAGTGTTGCAATAATCGTAGGGGCTGAGTGACCATAATTGTCAGTGCGGCCATAAAGGCAATTTGAATTCGGCTTACATCGCACGGCAGCTTCTCAGTTAGGCATAGTCATTTGAAGTAGCCAGGATGTGCTGTTATCTCCAAATCAGCCTTTTGGACAATTTTGACACCCTTGATCTTATCTAAGTTCGCTATTCATGTAATTATTATAAATTTGCATAACAATTTAAATGTTTTTAATGTACTTTTGTGGAAACAGTGGTTACTTAGCGACAGATTCGTAGGTTGATGAGTGGTTCATCGGAGTCTGTCAACTAACAGTTGTTTTTGTGGAATGACGTAGAAACGGGCACGATGACGAACCAGTGGCCGATATGCCTGCCTAATTTACCCACCGTGAACTAATTATATTTTTCTTTTGTTTTTTCTGTTACTTAATGAATATACATTAAATGTAGCTACATTAAATTATGAAACACAATAACAATAATAATAAATACACAAAGCAATCACTCATATAAATACATCGGCTACACCACTGCAATTTCATAACCACATCTACAACCCTTTAGATCACAAAACATCAACAGACACGAAGAAAGTAAATTGGAAAAAGAAAACACTACATGGCAAGCACCCGTATCATCTAACACAGCCACACATCGATCAAGACGCATCGAACACATGGCTAAGAAAAGGCAATATATACAGTGAGACGGAAGGATTCGTGATTGCAATACAGGATCAAACAATAAACACCAGATATTACAGCAAGCATATTATTAAAGATCGCAATACCACAACAGATAAATGCAGACTTTGCAAACAACAAATAGAAACAGTAGATCACATCACAAGTGGATGTACAATACTAGCAAATACAGAATACCCCAGAAGACATGACAATGTAGCAAAAATAATACATCAACAGCTTGCCTTACAACATAAACTTATAAAACAACATGTTCCCACATACAAGTATGCACCACAAAATGTACTGGAGAACGATGAATACAAATTATACTGGAACATAACCATTATAACAGATAAAACAACACATAACAAACCTGACATCATACTCACCAATAAAAAGAAGAAATTAACACAACTAATTGAAATATCCATACCCAATACAACAAATATACAAAAGGAAACAGGAGAAAAAATTGAAAAATACATCCAACTGGGTGAGGAAGTCAAGGACATGTGGCATCAGGATAAAGTTGACATTGTACCAATTATACTATCAACTACAGGAGTCATACCACACAATATCCACCAGTACATCAATGCAATACAGCTTCATCCAAACTTATATATACAACTACAGGAATCTGTAATTATTGACACTTGTTCAATTACCCGAAAGTTCCTAAATGCAATGTAACATATACCGTACAGTTAAGAGGAAGTCACGCTTGATCAAGGTCCGCGTCACATTCAATTTTTAACCAGACATAACGTCTGAGACAAGAAAGAAATAATAATAATAACTTTAATTAATATCAACTACAACATTTACGTAGTAATAAACTATTATTATTATTATTATTAAACAATAAACTAATTTATGTACAGTTGTGTAAGCGGAAAGCAGACAGGCAATCTTAAGACCCATTGAACATGGACTGAGCAATACAGCAAGTTAAGAATGGCATTGATTTCAAACTTGCTGTAACCACATTTTCATTTCCAAGGAATACGATGAAGAAGAAAATTTTTAAGGAAACATCAACCCTCTGCTGAAAACAGGAAGGCATTCGGAGGGTTCCAGTGTGTTTCTAACTAGAAACAAGAGGAAGGACTTATGACCGTTGAAACACATCAGGCAGTAGGCAGTCTGTCATTTCAGTTTAGATTACCATTACTCATAGTTCGAACATGCAACAGTGACATTTTTCCATTTTCCTCACGCTTAATAAAGATTTTTTTATTAAAATGGCACACAAACGATTGCAGACTTCAAGTCAGTCTAATACTGTGAACCGGATTAATTATGAGTACTTTATCTGCGTGCTGTACGGGACTGAAGTGTTATTCACGTCTTTGTGAGCCATCACAAAGAGAGACAACCTGCTAGTCAGAGGAAGGTGACAATCAGAAGAGCTATGCCACCCGCACAAGGCAGTGCGCTGCCTCCCCCCGCCCCCCAACACTATGACATCTATCGTGCAGTAGACAGCCGGCCGCGGTAGCCGAGCGGTTCTAGGCGCTTCCGTCCGGAACCACGCGGCTGCTGCGGTCGCAGGTTCGAATCCTGCCTCGGGCATGGATGTGTGTGTTGTGTTTAGGTTTAAGTAGTTGTAAGTCTAGGGGACTGATGACCTCCGATGTTAAGTCCCATAGTGCCTAGAGCCATTTGAACCATTTTTTTGTGCAGTAGAGAACCCAGGCGCAGATGTTGGTCGTCGCTCGGCAAGCTAATGTGCCCAAGGCTGTTGCTTCTGGATGGGTTTTTCGAAGAAACTGGAGAGGCGTCTGACGGGCGGGATGCACGAAAACTGCCTTCCGCGGTACTTGCTGGCAGCAGGGTGGACTCCGATCAGAAGAGCATAGTGCGTGGGCGGCCGGAACAGTAGACAGTACCTCGCTTGGTCCGTGGAAGTGCAAAACTTGTAGAATGTTGGGCGCATTTTGAAAGAAGCCGGCACTTGACTTTTTGTTGCCAAGGCGAAGAAAAGAGTGAGAGACACGATGGTTGGACGGTGCCCAAACAAATAGACATAGTGGGAGATGTGGAGCTGTTTCCTGTGAAAATCAAATGCAGGTTTACCTCGTAATGGCCTGTGCTGTTACTTTTCTCGAGATTAGGAGTTTCAAAACAAATTGTTAGAATTAAAAATGTAAAATATTGGCTAGTGGTTAAATGAAATGTTCGGAGGAGAGATGGCACGTTCTGTTATGTGATGTCCAAATGGGAGTGTGACCCACAAACCTTCTCTTTCGGAGGCTAGTGTTTAAGGCGGGATCTCTGCTGAGAACTTCGAGGAGAGTCGTTCTGGCTGCAGAGAGATTTCGGCTTCGGGATGAGAGACATCGAATGCGACTTCAGGAACTTGGATTTCGACTTAGGAGAGGCAGCCCTCATTTCGAAGACTTGGATGGTGATCTTAGCTCTGGAGATTCCGGTTTTGGCTTTCATCTTTCTGGGTGCTGGATGAAGACTTATGAGAAGATAACGCTGACATATATATAGATATGTGTTGAATGTGCGTTGGTTATGGCGAGAAATGTTTGGGTGCACTTCTGTCTAAAATCAGTGAGACGTTGTTTATAAATTATGATATGTGATCAGTGCCACGCTCTTGATTCAGGCAATTTGGGTTCCTGCCTGTAATAACTTTTACCTCATGGTAGATCGAAGCAAAGACCGTATTCAATGCGCAATTACTTCTTCGATTTGTCTCAGTGGATCATGGATTAATTGACAGATTTTTTTCAATACTCTTAAAGCATGGGATGTGCCGTTCAGTGTTGGTATTTAATTGAATCTATTGCAAGTACTGTGTGTTCCGATTTTCTTTTGTCACCGTTTGTTTGGGTAAACTACTTAACCACCTCTGAATTATGATTTTATTCTTATTTTTCACTTTCATAACAATGCTTTATGGTCAAAGTTGACTTAAGCAATGCATTCAAAAGTATCCGGACACCTGGCTGAAAATGACATAGAAGTTCGTGACGCCCTCCATCGGTAATGCTGGAATTCAATATGGTGTTCGCCAACCCTTAGCTTTTATGACAGCTTCCACTCTCGCAGGCATACGTTCAAGCATACGTTCAATCAGGTTCTGGAAGGTTTCTTGCCGGCCGAAGTGGCCGTGCAGTTAAAGGCGCTGCAGTCTGGAACCGCAAGACCGCTACGGTCGCAGGTTCGAATCCTGCCTCGGGCATGGATGTTTGTGATGTCCTTAGGTTAGTTAGGTTTAACTAGTTCTAAGTTCTAGGGGACTAATGACCTCAGCAGTTGAGTCCCATAGTGCTCAGAGCCATTTGAAACATTTGAAGGTTTCTTGGAGAATGGCAGCCCATTCCTCACGGAGTGCTGCACTGAGGTCCAGTATCGATGACGACGGTGGCGTTTCAAAACATACCTAGGGTTTTTTTAGGGTTCAGGTCAGAAATCTGTGAAGGACAGTACATTCCACGGATATTATTGTCGTGTAATCACTCCGCCACAGGCCATGCAGTTTGAACAGGTGATCGATCGTGTTGAACGATGCAATCGCCATCGCAGAATTGCTCTTCAACAGTGGAAAGCAGGAAGGTGTTTAAAAAATCAATGTACGCCTGTGCTGCGATAGTGCCACGCAAAATAACAAGGGGTGCAAGCCCCTCCATAAAAAACTCCACCACACCATAACACCACCGCCTCCGAATTTTACACTTGGCACTACACACGCTGGCACATGACGTTCACGGGGCATTCGCCATACCCACACCCTGCCATTGGATCGCCACGTTGTGTACCGTGATTCGTCACTCTACACAACGTTTTTCCACTGCTCAATCGTCCAACGTTTACGCTCCTTACACCAAGCGAGGCGTCATTTGGCATCTACCGGCATGATGTGTGGCTTATGAGGAACCACTCGACCATAAAATCCAAGTGTTCTCACCTCCCGCCTAATTGTCTTAGTACTTGCAGTGCATCCTGATGCAGTTTGGAATTCCTGTGTGATGGTCTGGATAGATGTCTGCCTATTACACATTGCGACCCTCTTCAACTGTCGGCGGTCTCTGTCAGTCAACAGAAGAGGTGGGCCTGTCCGCTTTTGTGCTGTACGTGTCCCTTCACGTTTGCAGTTCACTATCACATCGGAAACAGTGGACCTAGGGTTGTTTCGGGGTGTGGAAATTTCGCATACAGACGTATGACACAAGTGACACACAATCACCTGACCACGTTCGAAGTCCTTGAGTTCCACATAGTGTCCCATTCTGCTCTCTCACGATGTCTAATGGCAGTAGGTGGCAGCGCAAGGCACCTAATATGAAAAACGTATGTTCTTGGGGGTGTCCGGATTCTTTTGATCGCATAGTGTACGTGTCATTTCAATAGACAGGTGAAGCCTGTATCTCTCTTCATTGTTATTTATTTCTGCAAGGACAACATACTCGACTCACTTGTCAGCGCCATTAATTTACAAATCGCTTCCATTGCACACAGTTTTTCATTTCACATACTTCAGTGTGTGTGTGTGTGTGTGTGTGTGTGTGTGTGTGTGTGTGTGTGTGTGTGTGTGTGTGTGTGTGTGTGTGCTCTATTTACAATTAGCCGTTGCCCTTTGGCGTCTTCCACTATGTCCCGTTGTCTGCCCATTTCCAGACCATTTGTTTGTTTGTAGATTTTATTGTTCAATTTGAAATAGTTGTGTGAAAGAGTAAATTCAAGCAGGTCCATCAGTTCAGTAATGTGAGTTAAAGGTTTTTTTTTATTCATTTGCAGGTTGGCATTTATTATTTGTAACGCGTTGATCTATTGCCTATACTGAACTGTAGGAACAGCCCAACATTCAAACTGAAGAAAATGCTCTTCAGAATTCTCAAAGAAACACACACATTCGATAATGAGAGAACACTTAAAAACACAACAGAAATTACACATCATGCCAAAAACATAGAAGTAACTGAAGGAGCCACACTTCTCTCATTTGACATACAAAACCTTTATTCCTCTGTGACAATAGATCACACACTACAAATAATCAATGCCAACCTGCAGAAGCACGAAACAATCTCTTCAACCCACATTACTGAACTAGTTGAATTCACACTTTCACACAACTATTTTAAATTTAACAATAAAATCTAGCAACAAACAGATGGTCTAGCAATGGGCTCGAATCTTTCCGGATTGCTAGCAGAAATATTTATAAGTAACTTAGAAGACAAAATCCTGAATTCCAATCAAACCTCCTCAAAAATATCATCTACTACTGCAGATATGTAGATGATGCTATCATTTTAATCAAAGGCACTAAAGGTGACATCAGTGAGTTAGGCACTTCAATGAAAACATAAAATTCACAGTTGAACACCAAACAGATGACAGTATAAATTTGTTACATTACATAACAGACATTAGTATGAAATTTATTGGATGCCTACCACAACACACAGTACAATTCACAACTCCCCTTGTCATCCCACAGTCCACAAAATGGCAGTTTTCTGGTATATGATCAATAGAGCTATCCAACTACCATTCTCTGAAGACAAATGTGATCAAGAAATTTAAATAATTAAACAAACAGCTAAGTCAAATGGTTATAACAGCTCCATAGTAGACACCCTAAGACACTCAGTAATGGCAAAGCAATCACAACACAAGAAACAAAAAGAATATAACATATTCCATACAAACCCCTTTCTAGGTAATATTTCATATCAGACTGCCACACACCTTAGTATTTACCATATGTATTTAGTTATGTTACCATGCCAGCTGCAAAGAGTACAAGAGGTTGACCTCATTTACATATATATCATCACACCAACAGCTTGTGCCCGTTTTCAGCTTGAAACAATATGTACATCAACCACTGGTGCAAACTGCACATTCATCTGTATAATTTAAAGTATTAATCAACGTATTACCCCAACCTTTAGGCACTTATTACATGTAACAGATATCATCTTAAGGCTCCTTGCCATGTATAGTTTCCTCTCATACAATCTCTTTTCCCGCCCTCTCTCTCTCTCTCTCTCTCTCTCTCTCTCTCTGTGTGTCACTTTCTCTTTCTCTTCCTCTTCCTCTGTCTCCAGTCTTTCACATCTACCTATAAATCCCAAACGAAATTCTTATTTACATATAATTTTACTGGTGTAGCCAATATGATTATTGTACTTAGGGTTTGTAACATTTCATCTGACTGTATAAACAAGTATGAAGTTTAAGCTATTTTAACTTGTCAAAATTGGATTTCTGTACCACCTGAAGCATTTATTCCAACACATGTATTCGACACCTCATAACAAACACCTCCAAATCCTTAAATAAGATTATTCTATAGTAATGTTGTTACTGTGTATATTCTTTTCTCTTCTGCTATACAATCCTAGCACCCAATAGTTTCTAGACGCCATATTTGGTTACAAAGTATGACAGAGTAGATGTGATGTGCTACGACAGCGAAAGAAACCTGTGACCACTGGAGCTACTCCATTTTACTTGTTTTATGTTAACCATTAGATAGACGATTAATTTTTTGTCAAAAGAAACTCAAAACCGTGTTCTGAAACAGTGTTTTGTTTGCTTTTCTAGACAGTACCACAAGCTCCCCCCCGAAAATGGTAAAGATTACATTAGATTAGATTAGTTTTTCGCTCCATAGATCCGTGCTGAGGGGATCCTCGTGGATGTGGAACATGTCTTTTTTTAACCTGAAATAACAATACAAACAGTATGAATGTGTATAATACATCATTTGTTTCAATTAAAAAATTCGTCAATGGAGTAGAAGGTGTTGGCCACTAGTAAGTCTTTCAGGCTCCTTTTAAACTAATCTTTATTTGCAACTAAATTTTTTTTATGTTTGCTGGCAAATTATTGAAGAAGAGTGTTCCTCACAGTGAGTAGTGGACCCCTTTTTGAACTAAAGTAAGTGCTTTTAAGTCCTTGTGCAGATCATTCTTGTTTCTGGTAATGTATGTATGAACTGAGTTGTTTGTTGAAAAAAGAGATATATAATTTAGGACAAATTTCATTAAGGGGTTAATATACTGACAGGTAGTAGTTAGTATACCCCGTTCTTTGAAGAAGTTTCTACAGGACGTCCATGAATTTACTCCACGAATAATACGTATTACATGCTTTTGTTTGACTTGAAGAGCTACCCCAAAATATTATACCATATGACATTATGGAATGAAAGTAGGCAAAGTATGCAAGCATTTTCATTTTTATGTCGCCTATATATGCTAACACTCGAATTGCAAATACAGATTTGTTAAGGGGTTTCTGCAGTTCTGTGGTGTGCTCCTCCCAACTGAATTTATTATCAAGTTGTAATCCTAGGAATTTAAGACTGTCAACCTCTTCCATCTGCTCTTCTTCATACTTTATGCATATGCTGGGTGGAAACCTCTTACAGGTTCTGAATTGCATATAGTGAGTCCTTTCGAAGTTTAAAGTCAGTGAGTTGGCTTTAAACTATTTATTAATATCCATGCAAATATCATTAGCAGATCTTCATAGAACTATACTCAACACTATTTATTGCAATACTTGTGTCATCTGCAAACAAAACAAACTCTGCTTCTGGCAGTGTAACTGATGAGAGATCATTAATGTACACAAGCAAAAGCAATGGCCCTAAGATGTATCCTTGTGGGACAGCACATGTAATTTCTTCCCATTCTGATGATGACTGATCAGTTAATTCACTGGTCCCTTACACTGACACCCTTTGTTTCCTGTTAGTGAGGAATGACTTGCTCCATTTTGCAGCACTGCCTGTGACACCATAGAATTCTAATTTATTTAAAAGGATGTTGTGGTTCACACAATCGAATGCCTTTGACAAATCACAGAAAATACCTGCTGCTTGTAACTTGTTATTTAATGAATTAAGTACATTTCCAATGTAGGTGTAAATAGCCTTCTTGATATCAGAACCCTGACATTATTTGTGGTCAGATGGTTGAGAAGCTGCCTGTACATTACTTTTTCTAAAATTTTTGGGAATGCTGGCGTAAGTGAAATCGGTCTGCAGTTTGATTGTATCTCTTTATGCCCTTTCTTGAATAGAGGCTTAACACCTGCATATTTTAGCCAGTCAGGAAATGTCCCAGTTACAATTGGCTGGTTAAACAAGTAACTTAGAATTGTACTAAATTCAGAAGAACATGCCTTAATTAACTGTGTTGATATTTCATTGTAATCACTAGAATTATTTGTTTTTAAAGATTTTATTATGGAAGTTATTTCTTTTGGTGAAGTGAGTGACATATTCATGTACCTGAAGCTATTTGTAAAGGCTAGTTTCAGATATTCAAGTGCATTATTTACTGATCCTGACAATCCCATTCTATCAGTAATAGATATAAAGTACTTGTTAAATAGATTTGCCATACTGTGCCCATCGGTTACTAATGTGTTATCTACCATTAATGCTACTTGCTCCTGTTCCTTTCTGGTTCTATCAGTCTCCTCTTTCACTATATCGCATATTGTTTTTATTTTGTTCCATGACATTGCTATCTTCTTCTCGTAGTGCATTTGTTTAGATGTCTGAACTACTTTTTTAATATTTTACAGTATTCTTTGTATTTAGCTAAATCATCAGCATTGGAGCTATTCTTGGTCGACAGATACATTTTCCTTTTCGTCTTACAGGAAATCTGTATTCCTTGTGTAAACCATGGTTTTATTATAGACTTCTGTTTAATTTGCGTAACTTTTAGAGGAAAACAGTTTTTAAACATGGTACTGACATTGTTCATGAGTGTGTTATATTTTTCGTTCATGTCATGAGCACTATAAATATCTTTCCACTTCTTATCTTTGAGCAGTTTTCTAATACACTCAATTTTTGGTTGATTGACTACAGAACACACACATAAGTGTCATAGTAACCATAGTAAATCCACCTGTTGATGCAAGTTTAAACCTTTGAAACGCATTGTGGAGATAAATAAACGGTGACTGGTATCAGTAAACTTGTTGTTTCATTTAATTTAGGTTGAATTCGGCCAAAGCCACACCATCTACAAGAGCAAGTGCAAGGGCTAACGAGGAACCTCTAATGTTTCTTTTTCTTTTAGATTTCTTGATCGAGGAGAAAACCCAGCACAATTTATTACCCATGTCATCATCTTTTCAATGAACCGGACTCAGACTAGTTTAAGGGTTCAAGAGTCCTTGCGCCTTCTAGACAGTGTATAGAGTGGCTTTATCCTCTTTGTGGCATCTATCTCAGCTAGGGTCACCGCAGCTGTGCTTTCATTATATAACAACGCAGTAGGATGAAGCCCCACCTGGAAGAGATGACGCTTACCACCCTTCAGGATGAATGCAAAGTCAGCTTTTAGTTGAATGCTTTAAGCAGCTTCCACTGCACGCAAAACTAATCAAAAATGATCTGGTGTTGCTGATATAGGACGGTCGTTCCATTCATACCAAAAACATCGTTACATTTTCCAAGACTTACGGCTGTGGTGCACTCACCATATACATGCAGTCGTCAACTCTAGCGTTTGGACGTCTGTCGGACAGGGCCCCTTAACTCGTGCGGGCTATTGAACGATTCTTAAGGTACAATTAGTGGTGAGTAGTAAAACGATTCCACGTGCATAGTATTTTCGAGGAAGAGCTTTTCTGAAACTAATTGTTTGGCTCAGTCTTCGAGTGGATTTAGAAAAAGTGGCATTGAAGCACTCGATGAGCAAATCTTCCCCCAATAAGATTAACTGCAGCTCAAAAGACTACCTGTTCGTCACCCAATCCTAAGATGCTCACAATGAGGCTGCCACTATTTTAGATGGAACTTATAATGAGCAACATGGGCCTTCCGGATTGAAGATGAACCAATCAACCCTATTCTTCAAATAAAGAAATGAAAGGTTCACGAACAAGGTCATTATTTAACGTCGTTCCGAGAGATGTTGCACCTTGTCTGACGTACGTGAGACCAGATGCAGCATCAATGGACGGAAGAAGGTTGTGCTCCGCTGTTGTCCGGAAGCGCTTACAAAAGCAATCATGTTGATGCGAAAAATGCAAAGAAAAAAAGAAATGAGCATGAATATTTTGAGTATGCGGTGAAGAACAGCTTTTAGGACGATTAAAAATTGTGGTTTCAAATACTGTACCACAATTTTTTATTGGATTCAATCGATTTCGGTTTAACATCAGACCATCTTCTGGCCTTAAAAGTTAGTCAGCTATGTACGCTTACAGTTGCAATACCAACTGTGTTAGATTCTTCCACTATTGTTTTGAACTGTCCAGAGTTAAGAACATGACAGTAGGGCGAATACAACCGTCTCTGATGAAGTCAGAACATAAATGTTAGGCATAGGCAGTTCATAACACCAATGTTACGGTCTATAGGTTAAGTTCGAACAGCACCCACGAGAATACTGAGCTGGATTGCTTTTGATATCCGGAGAGTCTCAGATGTTATACCGAAATCGATTGTCTTCAATAAAAAGGTAGTTTTTTGGCTGTTTTTCATAATGGAATTATTAATATAAGCATGACGTGAAACGGAAGATGCAATGACAAAAAGAATGCTAAAGAAAACTCAAGAAAAACTGTGAACAAATACGGATCTTCAACGAATATTGATTGAAGGCTGAGATTATGGAGAATTACAGAATGGCTATATTGTCTCAAGGAATTTTCAACGTTGTTCTCTAAGAAACGTTGTATAAAATGACTAAAATGATCAATGTGAGCCTACGAACAGTATATGGATGATGATGAGGAAGAAAACGTGAATTAAAGCTGTGCCTAAATCTTACATCACGTTACTTTATGTCTGTCGCAATAATGATATTTTTGGCGAAAGGAAAAGAAATTGTAATCATGGAATTAATTGTAGTTTACTCTCAACATGTAATTTTCACTAAATTATTTTTTGTCTAAATACATATTTTCAAATTTAATATTGGTTTCCTCACGTTCTTTAGCCGTTTTTAGATATGTGGCCATTATGGCCAATCCTATTCCACTGGGTGAAAATGTCAATTTCTTTCTGTTCAACGAGAAGAAAATATCTCTCGCATGTAAAAGAATAATCTGACGACAGACTCTGTGATAAGAAATCGAGACCTGTGTGCGTGTACTTCCTCTACGTATAAACAAAATTTTCAGGAATATTTCGAACTAAATTTTAGTTGAAAGTAATTATCATATTGCAAATACTTACCCTGCAAAGAGTGCGAAACACATGAACCGTATTTTATGATAAGATTTACCTGAAATAAACGTTTCATTTCTGAATTTTCGTCTGTTAGCACTCGCATGTCCAAGCTGTACACATGTAGAACGGGAGATGAAAAATGTATTTCTCAAGTGACGAAAAAAAAGGTTTCCATTTTTCTATTACATACCTTCATTTCAACTGTCGGTGCAACAAAATTATTGAAAAGCTTCAAATGTTCAAATGTGTGTGAAATCTTATGGGACGTAAGTGCTAAGGTCATCAGTCCCTAAGCTTACACACTACTTAACTTAAATTATCCTAAGGACAAACACACAGACCCATGCCCGAGGGAGGACTCGAACCTCCGTCGGGACCAGCTTTACAGTCCCTGACTATAGCGCCTAAGACCGCTCGACTAATCCCCGGCGGCTTGAAAAGCTTGCTTCCAAATGTAATAAAAATACTCAGGTGTTTCCCCCAAGAGCCAAACGGTACCACAATCTCTAACATTACTTCTTTGTAACACAGATGGATTGCAGACATCGCTCAGCTTACATGGGGATGACAGTTTTGTGAAGAACAGTTTTTCGACTGAAAAAATAATGGAGTGATGTAAAATCTGTCTATAAGCCGTACTAGTATCATACATAAGAAATAATGCTTCGTTGCAAAAAGAATCCGTTCCCGTTTTCCGAGGGTATTCTCGCTGCTCTCAGCTTTCTTTTCTAAGCACTCTGCTGTTTTAATTAATATTGCTGTGCAAATAGCTCCCCTGTTGAGGTACATTCTGCTTCTACGGGTGCATCAAAGGTTATTGAATCGAGGCTCAAATTTTAAAGCGCAAAGCAACGAGTTATTCCGTTCCGTTACATCCTGTGCTTTTGTATTTATCTACCACGCTTTGATGGTCAAAAGACGAAAATCTGCTGCCCATAAGAAATTCTCTCGCATTTCCCTTTCTGTTAGAGAAGCATCCTTCTACCTGTCGTTTTAGGTTTCCAGTTCTGACGATAAAGTTAGTCGCACTGCTGCTATATTCACGAGACCATGACGGTATAGGAAATTACGGACTGTGTGGAAAGCCGAGGCAAGTTTATCGGATTTCCAAGCGAGTAGCTGCGCTGGTATTTTGCGCTCTGAAGTCCTCTGTTTGGCCAGCAAATGGCGATGACGGCACTTGGTGAAACGTAGCCGTGAAGGGACGAAAGTGGTCAGTTGTGATATTAGCGTAGCGGATTGCTTATACGGAACTTTCTCGAATACCTGCACAGCCCGTATCCCATTATCTCCTCACTTCCAGTGGATAAACTACCGCTCTGCCTTTTTCTACTTCAAAATATCATGAAAAGCAGCGCTTTGTAACAAGACCATTCTCCACCATATTTTGGTATCCATCACCCGTTATCCGTCACATCGTACATGCCGGTGGCGCCTTTTCCAACCACTGGACAACCCTCCAGTATTTTGTATGTTCTTTCCAGGTCCTTCTCGAGAGCTTCGCCTCTTTGTGAAACCTCCAATACCATTAAGACAGTCTCAAAGTATAAGCAACACATAAGTTGTACTTCGCCTCGTTTCTGTCATTCTTATTCCTCCCCCCACTTAAAAAATTAGTCCACTCATTTTCATAACACACTATGATGCAACAGATTGACTATATTGTGTGTTATCGCTACGTAGGATATTGAATGATCTTCCACCCGCTCCCATGTTGACCACTTCGGTCGGTAACCAAAAGGATTATGTTCGACATTAATGCGTATGAGAGAGGTCGGAACACGTAATGCACCCAGGAACATTTTTGAACGTGGCCGCTTTGGTGGTGCAGCTGCTATGGTTTGAGAAGCCATAACGTCACGTGGTCGTACTGACCTCAGAATCTTTCAACAAGGTAATATCACCGGTCAGTGTTATTGTAACCGTGTTTTTTCAGGGGTGAATTCGTCCCTGACTTCATTTTTATGGGTAAAAAGGCAAGACCGCATGTAATAGCACAGGTGGAGTGGTTCTTGGAACTAGTATACATTCGGCGAATAGATTGGCCTGATTCTTCCTCCGACTTAAATAGTATGGAATACATATGGGATACAGTGACGCGATTCAATATAGCACGCCCACATTCACCAACCACACTGGAAGAGGAATTGAACGTCCTGTCCCAAGATTCCTCATTAATCTCGTAGCCGGCATGAGAGCACGTTACAGAAGAAACATTGCCGTCCTTGGTGACCGTACACCCTATTAAGAACTCTATCCCGCCGTTTACATTGTCGGTGGGACTACCAGGAATCACGTGGACTTCAGCGTAGTAAGTGTCTTGCATATAAAAGCCATTTCTTTTAGTCACGCTGTGTATGTATTTCAGTTACCTGCAGTATTATACTGTACCAGTTCTTTCTACACCGACATAAAATAAGAAAGGATCTCAACACCAAGAAGGAACTGTGCGACATAAACGAAAGCTGGTGGGGTGTGTCTACATCTGGAAGATGATCTCTGTTCAAATTTCTGGCCAGTCGCATAGAATGTAACGGTCCTCTGTGTTATATATCTTTGAGTCTTAATATGGCAAGTGAAGAATGGCTTTAAGGCAACGAAGACCCCATTACCAGCACTTCACTGAGTTTGAATGGAGTCCTGTAATAGGGCTACGAGATGCTGGCTATTACTGCTGAAATATTGCAAAAAGACTTTGTACCAATTTAGCCACAGTATCAAAGTGCTGGCAGCGGTCGCAAATCGTACGATCATGTGGCATGGCTCTGGCGCTTTGTACTGCCTTTGCAGCAACAATCTGAGTAGTAATTGGTGCTACAGCGACATAACAAACTGATACACATTGGTTACTTCAACGAAAACTCAGGACCAGACTCCCTGTAGTGTGAATAGCACTGATTTCAAACCACCGCCAGTTGTGGCTTCTGTAGTGTCGAGCTGATTGAAGGGCAGGGTGGAGGTCTGTTGTGTTTTCTGATGAAAGCTGGTTCTGCCTCAGTACCAGTGATGGCCGTGTGTTGGTTAAAAGGAGGCCAGTTAAGGGCCTGCAACCATCATGTCTCTATGCTAGACACACTCGACGTACACGTTGAGCTACGGTCTGTGGTGTGATTTTTTTAGCGGTAGGAGCATTCTCGTGGTTATCCCACGCACCCTGGTAGCAGAATTGTCCGTCAGTCTGGTAATTCTACCCGTTGGGTTGCCATTCATCAAGTGCAGACCATAAGATATTGTATAACAAAATAACGGTCGTCCACATACCGCTGTTGTAACCCAACATGTTCTAAAGTGTGTCGAAATGTTACCTCGACCTGCTCGATCACCAGATCGGTTTCGAATCGAGCACATATGGCCTATCATAGGACGACAACTCCAGCGCCATCCAAAAATAGCATTAATAATCCCTATATTGACCGATAAAGTACAAAAGACATGGGACTACATCAAGCAAACTGACATCAACACAAAGCATGAACTAAATACAAAACAATGCATGCACGTTTGCATACTTTCGTACTACATTCTGACTGTAACACCGGTTATTAATGTACCAACATTTCACATTTGCAATGTGTTACTATATCGCGCTTACATTAACCTGTGATCTTACTATGTCAATCACTTAAAAACGTTACCTAGTCAAATGTATTCTCCGAATCTCAATAGTCTACATTAATTATTTTTGGGGTTCTGTTTTTCGCTAGTGTATATGTGGTCGAAGTTTCATCGAGCTATGCTACAAGACAATAACACATCCCGCCAAAGTTATTTTCGTCCTTTAGTTTTGCTCACCAGTGTTTCATATCTCAAAATCCAGTGGCTCGAGTATGCATTTTTATCATTCCGTAATATTCCACGCATAAATAATTCGTATACCTATGCTTACATTCGCGGGAATTGCTCGAGCGCCTGCCCTCTCTAAACGTCTGTCACTTCACGGAAATGCGTTAAAGCCATAAACTCCTGCGTCGGAAAATACTTCTCTTGAATTAACCAGCCTATTCGATAGCTTATAGCTTTGCAGATGCTTCAACTTCAAACAATCAAAACTTATACAAAGATGTATGAAAGATACCTCAAACAGTGGGAGGTCTGTCATTAAGTTATAATGAAAACTTCGAAGAACATCAACCTGAGGCCATGAAATTGGTGACTGCGTCGGTCGTTGTCTATCCATCGATCCTTCAACGCGAACTGTCCTTCCAGGCGATGGGTGATCTGGTGAAAACCTCTGTTACAGATCTGCATTTCAGCTGTTCAGGACACGCTTCGCTATGGAAAACACCTCGCTCTCATTCTGGAAATGTCCACAACTATATAATTTTTTCATCCAACGAAAGACGACATTTACTGAGGGGAAGTATGGTATACTCCTAATACCATGTCGGACTTCGTTTTCCCAAAGTAGTGCAGCAGTTGGGGCACAGAACCAACAACAAGTCGTTGGAAGTCCCCTGCGTAAATACTGGGCCATGCTACCTCTATATCTATCCGTAATTGAGACATTGTTGCCGGCGCAGGATTTTATGCACGAACTGATCTCTTGATTATATCCCATAAATCTTTGATGGGGTTCGGATGACCTCGGAGACCAAGTCATTCGCTCGAACTGTCCAGAATGTTCTTCAAACCAATCGTGACCAATTGAAGACCGGTGAAATGGCGCACTGTCAGCCATAAAAATCCTATCTTCCTTTGGATCCATAACATCAATGAATGGCTGCAAATGATCCCCAAGTAGGTGAACAGTCTATGCATGTAAATACCGGCCACACCATTGTGGAGCCACCGTTGGTTTGCACAGTGCTTTGTTGACAACTTGGTCCATTGGTTTCGTTGGGTCTACGCCACACTCTAACACTGTCTAGTAGGCCACTGGTAAGTTAACGAGCCGAGGGGAGGCGCTGCAGGCAATGATGTGATGTTGGCAAAAGCACTCTTGTCGGCCGTCTGCTGCCATAACCCGCAGACACAGAATTTCGCAAAACTGTCCGAACGGATACGTTCGTCGTAGTCCCACATTGATATCTGCAATCATGTCTCGCAGTGCTGCCCGTCTGTTAGCACTAACAACTCTACGCTAACGCCAGTGCTCTCGGGCATTAAGTGAAGGCCGTAGCCCAGTGAGTAGTCCGTGGTGAGAGCTAAGTCCTGAATGGTGGTATTTACGGCACATTCTTGACACTACGTATCTCGAAATATTGAATTCCCTAACGATTTCCGAAAAGTTATGTCTCATGGGTCTAGCTCCAACTACCATCCGGCGTTCAAAATTTGTTAATGCCTGTCTTGCGGCCGTAATCATGTCGGAAACTTTTTCGCATGAATCACCTGTGTAGAAATAACCCCGCCAATGCACTGCCCTTTTATACCTTGTGTACGCATCTGTAAATATGCATACCGCTATGCCAGGACTTGTCACTTCATTGTAGATTCACACGTCACTCCGTTTTCACAGTCTCTCCTAAATTCGGTTGAAGCTCTCAGTAGTATAATTCCGTGATTGTTGGCACAGCGAAGTATGTTAATCCAAAAAAAGAAAAAGAAGAAAAGAGAAATTAGCATTATCTTGTGCGTTAACGGTGGTGTGTAAACGTGTTTCTACTAATTGTTTTGCCCTTTTATCTCAGAGTCATTGCCATATAGTCAGCCCTCGCCCAAGGAAATTACATGGCTGAAGATCACATCTACATCTATCGTCCACTTTTAACTTTGCGGTGTGCGACGCAGCGTACTTTGTGTACCACCGTCAGTCCCCTCTTTTCCTGTTCCAGTCGGGAACGATTCGCGGAATGAACAACTGGCAGTAAGCATCCGTGTGGACTCTATCGTTTTAATTTTATCTTCTTGGGCTTTTTGCGAGACATGTGTAGAAGGAATCAAATATTTGTTGATTCTTCTAGGAACGTACACTTCCGAGACTGTAATAGTAAACCACATTATTATTCATAAGGGCTGCCTCGCAACGTCTGCCAAGGGAGTTAACTGAACATCACTGTGACGTTTATTAAATAAACATGTTGTTCTTTGAATGTTGTATAATCCCCCTACGAATCCCGGCTGGAGCAGAGACCATAATGACGAGACAAATGCCAGTGTTGGTCGAACGAGGTTTCGTAAGTTACCTCCCTTGTCGATGGACTACATTACCTGAGGATTCTGCCAGTGAACCTTGGTCTGGCATTTGAGTACCCTACGATTAGATTATGTGGTGTTTCCAGCTGTCATCACACCGTAATCATACTCCTTTACATTGTTAGGAAGGAACTGCTTCCTGTGATTGTTCTGCAATCGTGTGATTATCCAATAAAAGGTCTTTCTGTCTCTGTGTACGCAATACGTCACATTTGTTTGTGTAGAGAGTCAGTTGTGACTCCCGGCTCCAATCTTCTATTCTCTGAGGGTCTTCCACCTCTTAGGAACAATTTTCTAGCGTTTGAACTTCTCTGCAGAAAAACAGCTTCACCTGTGTAAGACCTCATGCAACTTCCGATGTTGTTTAATCTGTTATTACTATGTATCGTGGAGAGTAACGTACCCATGACAGTCCCACTTACTCTACTACTGAAGACTTCTCTCCGTTGAGAATGACACGCTGTGTTCTGTTTGCTAGAAATTTTTCGATCCAATCACATCGTTGTTCTGATATTCCGTACGCTCGCATTTTGATCATTAGGCTGCAGAGCTGAACTGTATGGAATGCCTAACGGACGTCAAGGAACACGGCGTCTAAATGGACGCCGGTATCTACTGCCTTCTGTGACTCATGGACGAATAGAGTGAAATGCGTTTCACGTGATCGTTGGTGTCGAAATCCATGTTGATCCCCGTGAAGGAGATCTTTTGTCTCCAGAAATGTCATAACGCGCGAGCCTATAACTGTTCCAATATTCAACCAACTTTAGAGATAGTTTTGTGAGCCTGTTTAACGACGCTTCTTTGCAATGTGTGATTTTAGCTTGTTATTAGAGCCACTTTTTACTCACACTGAACATAATTATAAATTTTAAAGACAAATTAAATTAATTTGTGTCTCTCGAACACTTGATTCAATGTGGTACGATAATAGAGAAACTATAAAATTTTGTAGCCTATTTATTTCCTAGCAACACAAAACCACGCTGTTATAATTTCGTTAATGAGTTAATCTGTTTTGGATCATCAACGGGAAATTATAGCACACCATTGCGTCTATTTTCAAGCAAGAAGTGTGTCAAATTAAGAGGGGATATTTCTTAAAATATATATTGATGGTACAGGTATAACAGCTGAAGTTATAGGTTAGGTTAGGTTAGTGTTTAACGTCCCGTCGACAACGAGGTCATTAGAGACGGAGCGCAAGCTCGGGTTAGGGAAGGATTGGGAAGGAAATCGGCCGTACCGCTTCAAAGGAACCATTCCGGCATTTGCCTGAAACGATTTAGGGAAATCACGGAAAACATAAATCAGGATGGCTGGAGACGGGATTGAACCGTCGTCCTCCCGAATGCGAGTCCAGTGAGCTGAAGTTATAAACAGATGTAAAAACAATATTTTTATTTCAACATTTCTTCTTGAGATGGTCTCGAGGAAGTCGAGTAGGTCCGTATCTAACATTCCCCTAAATCCAAGTGTCTGGAATCAGCTCTAAATGACCCTTGTACTACTCGGTAACTGAAAGATGCGACGTGTTACCTAAGCTTAGAGCCTTCTGGGAGTTAAAAATAAGCGAAAACACACGCACATACACAGTTATTCTGGGGAATGCCAATAAAGATAGTTTCATGGTTGCTGACTAGAGACATGTCGGTTTATACAGGGTGCTAGAAACCAGTACTGACGAATTTAGGGGGCGGTCACAGCGTTTCTTGAGAAACGAATTGGGGATACGAACCCATGTCCAGAAATGATATCTAAACATCCTCCGGAGCGTCCGAAATCTAGGAACAAACTCTTGCCGCTAAGTAACCTCATCGGGACCGAAAGTGAATTTGTAGCTGACGGGCTACAACCGAGACTTCGCAATGGGACTGACAGCATACAGAATGATGGCATCTACTGCGTTGACGTCCGTCACAGCACTACTGATTGCGGCCCGTCGCCGCACAATTCCATGTCTGTTGCAGAAGGTGTGACGTAGGATGGGTGTTGTTTGCTCCCACAACATCGACGCTATATAACATCGTTGAACCATGTTCCTAGACGTGGGTTCTTGTCAAGTCCCTGACGTATGTCGGTATCTTTTTATGCACCCTGTATAACGCAAAAAGACGGACACACACACACACACACACACACACACACACACACACACACACACACACACACACAAACACACACACACACACACACACACACACACACACACAAACCACCCGCATAGCAAAAGTTTACTTCTCTGTTGAATAACCCTAGAAGAAAATGCTGCACGAAACGAATAAATCGAAATGCAAACATATGAACGCCATATCTTACGTGTGCACCAATCCACATTACAGCCTCTTGAGAACATGTCTCACTTAGCAATGAACTACCACATTACGCACTAAAACTTTACGACCCAAGAGTATGAAGAAACCTATTCAATATACAAATCACTAAACAGCACGCTCCCACATCGTCATACATCCGAAAAGGTCGCGAGAGCGCTTCTATAAAAATATAGCCCCGTCTCAGTCTATGAAGAACAGAGCTTAAAATATTTCTTTCTTTGTACGCAGCATGTCGCAGGAGGAACGGTCAATATCTCGGTATATGACAGGAACGACCACTCAAAGCAAGAAAGTCTAGCGAACATTGGCTATAAAATAATGGCGAACATTGACTATAAAATAATGCATACATTACGGGCTATGATTACTCGTTCAGTAGTGGAGATGAGTTTTCCAGTAAGAGGAACAGGTGCTAAAATTTCCTAAGGGACGCACTTTACAGCGCGTGTTTCTTCTCCATTTTTTTTCTTATTTTGATCCACAATACATCACAATGTATGGAAATGAAACATCTTGCAGTGAAGATGAAGTGTTCATAACTCAAGGTATGCATTTTAGAGGCCATGTTTACTAGACTTCTTTGCTTCCAGTGATCGTTCCTGTCATGTCCCTCCTGGTCACCATTTAGAATTGAAAAGCACATAGGTTAGCCAGATGACATATCATCGGGATTAGCCGAGCGGTCTGAGGCGCTGCAGTCATGGACTGTGCGGCAGGTCCCGGAGGAGGTTCGAGTCCTCCCTCTGGCATGGGTGTGTGTGTTTGTCCTAAGGATAATTTACGTTAAGTAGTGTGTAAGCTTAGGGACTGATGACCTTAGCAGTTAAGTCCCGTAAGATTTCACACACATTTGAACATTTTTTGAACAAATCTTCATTTGCCCTTTTGAGCGTGTTACTACGATGGTTAAGGCATAAGTGGCTAACATTACAGCTGTAGGATACTACAGAAGCATTTTGTTACTTTGACCCACATATTTAAAACTTTCCTTCTTCGTCAAATAAATTTCTCTTCTAGGTGTCTTGTGTTCCCTGGAAGTTTTACTTCCCACGTTATTTTAAAATATAACCCTACAATACTTTCTGTTTCTCTATTAAACCTTCCAGAACCAAATTATCGGTTTCTCGATGCTTCAGCACAGATCAATGTAACCTGTCCAATTTTCTCCTAGTTTCTCATCTGATTACTTAAGGGAAGTAGGACGGAAAACGTGCCGACTTTGAGCAGGAGAGGCACCACAGGACATATTAATTTCTACTGTCTATACTTTTACAAATAAATTCATAAAACTTTGTCAGCATGACCAGGAAGGATTGAGGACTCACACTCATAGCAGTGGAAACTCAAAAGCGTAGCAAAATAGATTTTTTTGCATGTGAAATTTCATCATTTTTTCACTTACTACTGTCTGCAATTGTTTCTGTAGGTACACTTTTCTTCCTAAGTGAGAGAGATTCTTCGATGAATTTTGCACAGCATACAAGCAGTACTTCCAGGTGTATGAAACTCTAGAATTTGCCAAGTGTGGTAAAAACTGAAGTAATTAATTATAAAATTTGAGTTTTTTCTAAACATGAAGTTTGAAATGTAACAGTTCTTTCATTTTTTCATAAATTAAATAAACTCTAGAGTTTCATACACATGCAACTATAGTTTGTATGCTGTGGAAAATCTATCGAAGAATCTTTCTTCGGAAGGAAAGTGTACCTATAGCAACAAATGCAGCCAGTAGAAAGTGAAAAAAATCGTGAAATTTCACATTTAAAAGAATGTATTTTGTTACGTTTTTGAGCATCCACTGCTATGAGTATGAATCCTGAATCCTTCCTGATCATGCTTTCAAAGTTTTATGAATTTATTTAAACAAGTATAGACAGTGGAAATTAAAATGTTCAGTGGTGCCTCTCCTGCTCCAAGTCGGCCCATTTGACGTCCTGCCCCCCCTTATGGGGAGGTTTACGATCTTTTAATTTCATTTTTGGATCCATAAAAGTGATTAGAATCCATCCCCGAAACGGTTTTTCCGAATACGGAACGGAAATGCTTGTTATTCGCGGTTGAACCAAAAAATGCACCTGCCTGGAAACGGCCTTTTTCACGCACCAGTCTTTTTCTTTTTCTTTTTTTTTCCTTCCGGAGGACGAGTTATGGTACCGGTGCTTGGGAGGAAACACACAAAATTCAACTGAAAGTCTGAACGCGTGTGTTTGGAAGTTAGCCCCCAAGTATTTGCATTCTGGTGAGAAGACTGTGGGGATTGCGAATTTCCTGCCAGTGAACAGCTTCTATGAAGGGTATTCAGCAATTCTGAAGACCATGACATGATGGGCGTCACCCTGGGACTCTATTCGACGCTGTTCGCCAAGCATTCGGACCGGCCATACGAGCGGCTCTGGAGCAGTGTAGGATGGACCAGATCGAGCTGAACGCCCTCTATGAGGAAGAAGGACTAGTTTATGGAGCCGGAATAGCAGACTGAACGTAAGTTGCCTAATATTGCATTTATATGTAGTCAAAACCTCAAACGCGTTTTTGTCGAAATGACTTCTTTTTATCGCGCGGTATGGTAACTTCAAATCTCCTGAACCGATTGGCATGATTGTTTCAGACGAAGCTAACTAATTTGTCTAGGAGTTGTAAAACTTTCATACCGATCCATCAACTATTAATATTTTTAGTAGGCCGACGAAGTCGAAAAATCGATGAAAAAGCCCTATTTTTTTCAAATGGCCACCATCTTGTTTCCTATGGTCCAAATAAGCGAGCTACAACTCCTAAAGAATCTCATACACTTCGCTAACGTCGACTCAATTTTGATTTCAGACGAGCCGGCTGACCTGTGACATACCGCGCGTGGAGGTCTACATTGAAATTTTGTTTCGTTCCGGCGGCGCTCCCACCTTTGCTCTTCGACATTTCCGGTTGGTAGAGGAAATGTCAACAAACATTTTGACCAAATTTGATATCTATGACACATCCCGAGAAAAAAATTCTCCAAGAACATGCTTTTTTTGGGCCGAAGATAGTAAACCTCCCCTTAATCCCAAATTTACTGTCCTTTCAGAAGTGTGCCGAGAAGTGTCGTTTCAGGAAATTCTTGAAACTCGGTGTAACAACATTTGTTGTCAGTACAACTCCTTTCTCAAACAAATGTTTTCCTCTTCTGCTTCTATTCTTAAACTTAAATAATTTTGCTTCCTAACTAAGTGATTATTTCATTTCTAATACTATTTATTAAGCAAGGTTTATTACTCTTCATCATTTATCCGTTAGTTTTGTTGCTTCTTAAGCAATAGGGGAGTTTGGGTTTCAGGTCTTACATATCCTCGTGTCTATCTTTACAATTAATTTCGTGGGTACAGCCAATCATTAAGAATGGGAGATATATGAAACCCACACTATACAGGCAAAGACGACATTGCTGGTGCATAGAGGGTTACTATTATCAAATATCAACATTATTTTGAGGAATAAATTCCTGTGATCGAACGTTTGGAGTACACCATAGTATTGAAGTGAACTAAGGACTGTGAGAAAACGGGAAAAATAAGATAATCGAGGCGTTTGAGTCGTGATGCTATGAAGGATGTTAAATAATAGGTGGACTGATAAGGTAAGAAATGAGGTTGTCTACGGAATCAGTGAAGAGCAGGTCATCTAGAAAACATCGACAAAAAGGACAGGTTTACTTAACAAGTTTTAAGACACCAGGGAGTAGCTGGGTCGGCTAAATATTTATGCTTTGTAGTGGGAGCTGCGAGTGACATTCAGCCATCTCTTTGAGGGTAACGTCAGTTACTCATATGCAAGTATCTCAAGCAAGGTAGACAAACTGTGTTAAAAGCACAGCGTGTCTGGAACGCTGGTAAGCCCTGGTGTGTGAGGTGGTGCGTATCAGGGGTGCTCGAGTAACGTGAGATGACAGACTCCCAGTCAGCCCGCCATTCACCGCACCGTGCTCATGTGGAGCAACTGGAGCACATCGGCGAAGCGCACACCTGATACCAGGCGCTGATTAGCATTCTGGCAGACTGCCCGTCTCTGTCGAGACGCTGGTCGATAAGGGCAAGCGATGCGTCGATGCCGTCTCGCCAACCTGTGCTATTCACAGCGGCTATTGTGCTCACCTATCGGAATATCTCTCTCAGTGAAGAGGACGGAGAAGGGGCAGCTGCTGCCCGATACGCCGGCGGCCGTCGGGACGTTTCAATAATTGTGGACGTCATGAAAGTGGACAACGTCTGGCACTTACTTTTGTAAACAACACTACTCACCCCCATAGCAAACAACACGACAGAATGTACTATACAGGGCTTTGTGATGTACGGAAATACGAAAAACAGTTTGTTCATTGTACATATAACACGTTAAAAATATATGAAGGAATAACACTTACAGAACAACAATTCAGATGGCCTGTGATACTTCATTTAATAGTGCATGTGGAGTTCATTGGAAGCCCGAAATCCTTGTTTTGCGAATTGATGACAACAGTGACGACTGATACAAACACTTTGCGGATAAGTAACAAGAAGATATTTATTTATCCTATGGCAGATTTAAATATATTTCATCTCAAGTTTTGAGAGAATAGGACGAAAACCCCATCAGGTAAGTTATTTGTGAGGTTTGAGAAACAGTAACTTAATCATTATCCAACGTACTAGATTAAGGCTAAGGCTACATGGGTGTTTCTTAACGCAATAGTTTCACGAAAATTAGCGCAACGGTTTCTTACCGTAGACACCTAGAAATACCATGCGCTAAATACGGTAAATGACGCAGGTTTTGGAGCACGCCGGTTAAAGGATGTATTGTTTACTTAGTCTTTCCATGTAGCACAGTCCACTGTGCCCTTGTCGGCAGCTGAGTAGTTCAGTCACAGGAATGAAAGTATAATCAAAAACAATGTTCCGTTATTGATTGTCAGAAGACGGAAACAAGAAAAAAAAGTGGACAAACTGATGGATTCATCCAATAACCGTAAATCAGCTGCGTAAAAGGAAGTTCATAAACGTATACGAATGACTGAAAAATTATCTACTCCTGTTTGCTGATCATCATCGTATGTCAATACGATCGAGTATCTTCTTTTTAAACTTCCACTCAGAGACAACGCGAGACAGTATAGGAGCTATTAAATGGTTCAAATGGCTCTGAGCACTATGGGACTTAATATCTGAGGTCATCAGTCCCCTAGAACTTAGAACTACTTAAATCTAACTAACCTAAGCGCATCACACACATCCATGTCCGAGGCAGGATTCGAACCTGCGACCGTAGCGGTCGCGTGGTTCCAGACTGAAGAAACGCCTAGAACCGCTCGGCCACACTGGCCGGCTAGAATCTATTAGTTACATTAATGTGTTGGACATAAACAAAAAAATCTATTGATCATGCCGTAAGATACCTGCACTGCTATTTGCTGTACAAGTTCCGAGTAAATTTAACATATTTACCAAAACGTCTAAGATACTGATAGTACAATTCATTTTAATAATTATGACAGATCGCAATATAAAATTAAAGAATCTCGAGATTCGCCTTTTTCATTTGCAATTCTAAAAGTAGATGTTGCTGTGAACTGCACGTATGTCATGGATGAGATTCGTCACGAGAGGGCGAATTTAGGATATTAGGTTGTAAATTAGGACGATGATAGTAAGTTAGTAATAACTGGATAACTTTAATTTGAAAATGTAATTTGTCATCTTTGTTTGGTTCCATAAACGTTGGAAATAACCAATGGAGAAACATATCTGGATTGTCGAATTCAGGTTTGTGAAAAGTCGTTGGTCATTGTTCAAGAATCCGTAACACATCTTCTTCAAAGATGTCAGATTTCATCCTGCTTCATGTAGCGTCAATTGCAGGTGCAGTTTCATGTACTTAGGAACCATTTTCCTGTCGAGAAATCGATTCCTCACTAAGCGTTCTCGAGATGTTACAGCACGTACTGAAAGTGAAATTATCCGCTCCAGTAATAAAAGTACAAAACTTGTACTGTCCAGTCTGCTTTGCTGCACTTCTTTCTGATGTTAAGCCCTAAAACTTACTTTCGAAGTTCCACTATTTATGAGAGGATGCTCATTTGTTCATGAAATATATATATCTCTTAGACATGGCAGTGCTACACCAGGGCGAATTTTTAGTTGATTTTGTGTGTGCATACTTCATATTCCTCCACTACTTCTGTACATCTGTTCCTGAACTGGAATGTTCTTCATAAATTTCATTATGCAATTAGACACTAATAAGGTGAAAGTAACAGTATCGTGAATAGTATAAAATTTTACGAACGCAAGCAAAAAATGGCTAGTACACTGACATGGCGTGGCTAAACAACGTAATTAAACTGTTTTAGCTGGCGTTAATTTCTTAGAGTCGTGAAAAAGAAAACGATAATACGAACTATTATTCATAATGATTGATATATTTTTCTTTTTAAATGCACAGTCACGGATGTACTTATAAAGTTTTTATTGCTATATTATTTGAGAACTATAACTAAGTAATCACACTGATGTGGTGCCATAGAAAGCATGGTACCTCGCTAAGTAACCACAAGGAAGGATCTCCATATGTCCATCTTTTTAGAAACGGTTGCGAGACTCGGATGTTCGATAGAGGATGTCAAATTAAACACCTTTCATCCATCAAGTTTTCAGGTTTCCAACCTTATTTTATTTAGCAACCAGTTTCAGCTTTTTACTGCACCATCTTCATACCCCTAACTGACGTGTAAGAAGATTCTACCTCGGATCTGATCTGAGTCAGCAGGTGATGGTTGAAATGGTCACTATAGCAAAAATCTACTAATACGAGTATTGCTGGCCCCTGATTTGATCAAAATTAAGGTATATTATTCCTACACGTCGGTCAGGGGCCTGAACATGTGTAGTAAAACGCTGAAACTGGTAGCCTAATAAAATAAGGTTGGAAACTTGATGGCTGTAAAGTGTTTAATTTGACATCCACTACAAAAAAAGATGGTCGCTGTAAGCCACAATGGCTCATCTACTTACTGCAGAACAATGGGCTGCTCTGCTCCAATCAGCGATATCCGACTAAGGCGACAGCACTGTCTTCCAGTAGGCTTGGCATCTGATCAATGCCTTTGACGAAACTATAAGTGAAGTTATGTAAATTGTATTTCAAATGAAGAGACCTGCATTTGTCTGTATCAAGTGACACTTGAATGTTCAGAGGCAGTTGTGAATATTCATGACACTCCTGTGGAAATTGATTGTGCAAATGTAAGTATTCTTCAACTCTGTGTTGTAATAAAGTGATCTAATATTTCATGTTTTATGGTATTCACTAGGTCTCCTCCCAGAGCAACCTAACAAACCACCATTGTAATGTGAAGTGAACTTTCGTTGGTACAACAACAAAGGATTACCCATTTCATATCTTTTTTCTGCTTCCAAATTTCCCCATCTGTCTCCCACAACAGTTTCGTATAAGATGGTCCACGCATCTTGTTTCCTATAAAGATCTGTATAAAAATTTTTCAGTCACCGTATAACCATTTGTGCTTTTCAGTCTCCATTACAAGCGCTTCACTGTCAATAAACTCTGTTGTGAGGGACGGGATGCCCACACTTACTGAGGTGAATGTAAAACAACCTGTGAGACATGCAAAAAGACAAAACATCTGAACTATCTTCTTAAGCCGAGGTTGTTAAACAGACATTCTAGATAAATATGAACCTGGCCCTGAAATGCAGCTAATATTAGGTGCAATTAGAAATGCTGCTGTCATATAATTAGAATGCATAAATTAATAAAAGTGAAAGGTTGGGATTTATTCTAGAAAGTCAAAACAGCTATTACCTTTCTCACTCTACACATAATTTATCACTGTGCTTTTAGAGGTCAAGTGATACACAACAATCATGTTCATTTACTTCCAACACTCAATAACAAAATATTTATCTCTTGGATATATTGAATTGGCGATTATTAAAATCGTTATCTCTACATATGAAAAATTATATCACAATAAAGAATGATTAAAAATCTTCGTCAGTTACGTTATGTTCAAAAATGGTTCAAATGGCTCTGAGCACTATGGGACTTAACTACTGAGGTCATCAGTCCCCTAGAACTTAGAACTACTTAAACCTAACTAACCTAAGGACATCACACACATCCATGCCCGAGGCAGGATTCGAACCTGCGACCGTAGCAGTCCCGCGGTTCCGGACTGAGCGCCTGAACCGCTAGACCACCGCGGCCGGCAGTTACGTTATATCTAGGATAGCATAGCTGGTCAATGCACTGAGTTGATGAAGAGTAATTTCACTTTATTTAAATCAATGAAACAGTCTCATGTACTCAATGTGAGGGTAGGTTATTATCTTAGCTTTTGATATTCAACGGTCAAAGCGTACGAAAGTTGGAGTGAGCAAATTCTCGATTCAGCATTTACTGTGGCCTAATGCATGATGGTACTTTACCTAGTGGGATCTGCTATGGCGTTGTCTCTGTGCTGGATCTGAAACGCTAATTCCCTACTCTGTCCTTGACTGAATTCACTTTTTCTCCAGAGTCAAAATAATGACTATTGCACACTCGCTACGGAGTGACATGCACAATTTTACTGCCCACAGAAATTACCACAGGAATAATTAACAACCGCTTTGCTATCTGTTGAAATGATACGTGAAGCACATCGTCCAAACTTTGCAGAAGCAAACACCCTCGCTATTTTCCACACATTAGTGCGGTCCACCACGAGACGAGAGAGATTCCTGAATTTTAGTTACCAAAATGATTTTATATAGTAGGGAGCGTCCCATTATGTCCTGTCTGCGTCGCCCAGTGTGGCTTTAGCCAATCGCCGTCTTGTGAGAGGTGAATTTTATTTATCTTGCCAGGTCGCTGCCTAGCCATGTTAAAGTCCGTCCAGCCACTTGCCCTCGGTCCCAGCTGTATTTATGTTAAAATGAACAATGTGTTGTTCTGGTCTTATCCCTTTCTCTGCTGAAGCTCGCCATTCTTTTGTTAATAGGGGTTTACCAGTGCCATTAACCACCTGCTAGGTTTGTCTCTGAAAATACATTTCACTTTAACTTAATTATGCATTCCCCCGTCCTTATATTGGTAGATATCATACTGTATTGTACTGTCATTATGGATCAAGCTCATGTAGGGTCTGTAAAATCTGGATGCCTTACAAACCATCAATAATCGTGGCCACCAGTAGCCGCTGGCAAATATACTGCATTTGTTTACCGCACAACTTACGTCTTTTGAAACAAGTAAACAGTCCTCTGTCCATCAGTTTTTGGTACATAATTGAGAACGAGGCTCGCTTTCGACAATGTGCCTTAATTTGCGTGCCATGTAGCCACGCCATGTACCACAACACTGTGCCCTTATGTCTTGCGTTATTTATCGCTCAAGATTTCCTATAAAAACGTCCACGTAACCTCAGACAAGATCAGAGCTACGACATCATTCTCCTGGATTGCAGAAATTCTTATTCCTTACGTTTATTACCTTGTAATAGTAGCAGTGGTAGTGGTAATAGTAATAGTTTTAATCATGCATATACCACTTTTACAAGGATGTTGGGTACCTCTCGGTATTGTAATTTAAGAAAAGCAGAAATAGCGTACTTCTTTGATACAGGTATTTACATACTTACAGGACAAGGATGGGAGAGGAAGTCGGCGACAGCATTCATAGGAACAATCCCGACATTCGACTAATGTAATTTAGGGAAACCTCGGAAAACCTAAATTAGGATCGCCGGGTGAAGAGTGGAGCCTCCACCCTCCTCAAGATCAGGCCAGCCTGTTTGAAATACTGCTACCATATTCAGTTTATCCTTAGAGTACCTGTTTTACAAAGAAGTTATAATTTAGAAGACTAGTGCTAATTCATTCAATTGTAAATCCCAGTCATTGCACACACTACAGACAGATATTTCATACCATAACACTACATACACTATCAGTCAATATCAGGAAGATAATGATGTCTGTTTTCATTTTGGGTGTCGCAACTTCCCATTTGTTAACCATTCATCAAAATGGATAACAGATCAGTATTTTAATCTCAATTTAATAAAATTTGTTTTGAGTGTATATCCGTACTACCCATTCTAATGGTCTGATCCTGTTCGGAAGAAAGTTTCACACCTGTCTCTGAATTTCGTATCTTTATATTTGCGACAGATTTATAAGTATCTTTCAGTCCTGAAGCGATAATTCACACTGCTGCAGACTGTACGCTGTCAAGCAGTTACCTCATATTTTAAAACTATACCTTCAGTTAAAATATCTTACTTACTGTTTATGAGGAAGAATAATGGAACTGCAGACTGGGTCAACTAAGTCTGAAACGTGCACTGAAAGTAAACCTAAGAGATATGAAAGTAATGCAGAATAGAATGGAGGACACTAAATTGACCCATATGTTTATAGGACACGTATATAATGTGGAGGAATACCTTCCACAGATCTGGATGTTATTGTGGAGGAGCAAAATTTGAAATGGAGGTTGTTGCAATATAAAACAAATACATAAGGGCATCGTATTTTAGTACTAACCTTGTTTTTGCTCCACCCCCAAAGCCCTACTTAGATTTTCATTTCGTTCTTTTTAACTTCATTTCACTTACACGTGAAATAAATGTATAATAATGATAATGTATTCTGAGTATATACAACAGAGAACAAACACTAACACACAAGAACACACAGAGACATGTTTAGCCATAAGAGTACAAACAAACAGTAGTGGTGCTACATTGTGTCGTGTTTCACATCAAGAAATGTGTAGTTATGCAACAGTTCCAAACGACGGAATACCTCTAAAACTGGCAATTAGACGGCGTTTCCTGATGTGCACGAAAATCGGACATTAAACACTGTAGGTAAAAATCAACATCTTTTGTTGACAACTGTTTTTAGAACCAGAAAACCAGCCACATTGTACAAAAATGGTTCAAATGGCTCTGAGCACTATGGGACTCAACTGCTGTGGTCATAAGTCCCCTAGAACTTAGAACTGCCCGAGGCAGGATTCGAACCTGCGACACATTGTACAACTAGGTGAGTTTCATTACATACTACTGACGATGATTTTCATTGAAATAACACGGAAGGCGTTTGACAGAAAAACACATTAGTTGCAAAGACCATTTGTATTACCTTCAATAATAACATGAAATGCATGCACAGGAGAGAGAAATGCAATGAACCACGTCAAAAAAGATGCAATGAACCACGTCAAAAAAGTCCGAAGACCGATGAGAATAAAAGACAAACCCTTAACGTGGAGTTTTGACTAGTTGCTTCGGAAAGACTTCAGTTTAGCATAGAGTTGTCAGGAAATCTTGTTAAAATAGAAGATGTTTTTACATTCCTCTTACGTTTGTAATATCTTCTTCGTTTTTTCGGAACTGTTGCCTCTCTAATGAATTATAGGGCACATTATCACATTATAAGAAAGCTAAATTATAGTTGGCATCCTGTCCTAACTGTATAAAAGTTTCTTTTTGAAATGTAGCAGATGTGAATGAATAAATTAAGAACATTTAGAGAATCTCGGTCTTTTCCCTGGAGACAACTAACCATAATTCATTTTATAAATGTATTTGTTGTAAAAGCTCCGGCCGGTGTGGCCGTGCGGTTAAAGGCGCTTCAGTCTGGAACCGCGTGACCGCCACGGTTGCAGGTTCGAATCCTGTTTCGGGCATGGATGTGTGTGATGTCCTTACGTTAGTTAGGTTTAAGTAGTTCTAAGTTCTAGGGGACTGATGACCACAGAAGTTAAGTCCCATAGTGCTCAGAGCCATTTGAACCATTTTTGTTGTAAACGCAAGGCCTACAATTTCTTCAATTTTTTTTTATTCGTCCATTTTAGTATGGGTCCTGTCAGACTAATTTCTGTAGGCTCCATAGCTAGGCGACCAACAGCGTGCTGTGTGACGAACTGTCAGAAGATTGACTACTCCCCAATTGCAGGGCGAGACGTGGAGTAGCAGTGTCAGTGAGGTTCTGGAGGTAACGACCGGGATGTGGAGATACGCCAATTTCACTGCTATAGCCAGCTTCCCCACATTCCTCGGTTTTGAACCCACGGCGCGAACAACCCGATCCTGACGGTACCACTGATTGTCGACCGGGTTTAAACCATGCATATGTGGTGGCCGAGTGAGTACGGTAAACTCTTCAGGTGGTGTTCGAACCACGCACATACACTGTGAGCCTTTCGACGCGTCACATTCTCCTAGTCGTAGATGCCACAGTGCTGAGGAAATACGAATTGAAATTTTAAAATGCATTCTTGTATGGAGGACAGCGATCGAGCGCCTTTGTTAATCGATCGAAACATCCTCGGTCCCGGGTTCGAATCTCGTCACTGCTTACATTTTGATTAATAACGAGCATTGGCGGCCGAAGATTTCTGGCTCAAGACGTCTCCATCATTCTGCCAACGGCCTTGTCAAGAGGGCAGAGGAGCACTCTCTTGTCCTAGGGGTGGCAAATTGCCCCTAAAGGTGGAAGAATCAGCAATGATTATCAGCATTAGGATCCAGAAGGCAATGGAAACCACTGCTTTAAAGACACGTAAATGTATCCACAGAACATGTGGCCTGTAATTGAAGAAGTGTCATGATGATCTCTACATTGACAAAAGCTTCCAGACTATTCCGCCATTCCCATCTCCGGGAGGGGACTGTCAAGGGTGAGATGACCATGAAAAAAAGACTCAATAATCAACTAATGGATAACGTTCTACAAGCTGGAGCGAGGAATGACAGAAGCTTGAACGTTGTAGAGAGCCTAAAACATCTGAAAACGGAAACCCAAAGGCTCAGTTTATATATAGCAGGGTTAGTGAACTGAAATGGATAGAGGATAGGGATTTCTGGTCAGATGAAATAGGGTAATATCAACTGCAGCAGAGAATGCTAAATAGGAGTAGGATTCACGATGAACACTAAGGTAGGGCAGAGAATGTGTCACTGAACAGTGCAGTAATAGGGTTGTTCTTATCAGAATCGACAGCAAACCAACACCGACAACGATAGTTCAGGAATACATGCCGACGTTGAAAGCTGGAATATATGCCGACGTTGAAAGCTGAAGATAAGAGAGAGAGAAAGTATATGAGGATACTGAAAGGGAAATACAGGTCGTAAAGGGAGACGAGAATCTAACAATGGGAGACTGGAAAGCAGTTGCGGGGGAAGGAGTAGAAGAAAAGGTTATCGGAGCCTATGGGCTTGGGAGGGGAGAAAGACTAAGTTCTGTAACAGCTTTCAGCTAGTAATAGCGAATACCCTGTCAAAGAATCACAAGAGAAGGAGATACACTTTTAAAAGGCCAGGCGATACGGGAAGATTTCAGTTAGATTGACTCATGGTCGGACAGAGATTCCGAAATCAGATACTGAATTGTAAGGTGTACTCAGGAGCAAATAGTGACTCAGATCACAATACAGTAATGATTAAGAGTAGGCTGAAGTTTAAGACATTAGTCAGAAAGGATCAATAAGCAAAAAAAATAGATGCGGAAGTACTAAGTAATGACGAGACGCACTTTAAGTTCTCTGAGACTATAGATACAGCAATCAGGAACAACTCAGATGGTACTACAGTTGAAGAGAAATGGACAGCTCTGAAAAGATCAATCACAGAAATTGGAGAGAAAAACATAGGTACAAAAATCGAAACTGCGAAGAAGCTATGGGCAACAGAAGAAATACTTCAGTTTATCGATGAAAGGAGAAAGTAAACAAATGCCTCGGGAAATAAAGGAATACGGAAATACAAGTTGCTGAAGAATGAAATAAATACGAAGTGCAGAGAAGCTAAGACGAAATGGCTGTATGAAAGATGTGAAGAAATCCTAAAAGAAATGATTGTCGGAAAGACAGACTCAACATACAGGAAAGTCAAAATGACCTTCGGTGGTACAAAAAGCAATGGTGGTAACGTTAAGAGTCCAACCGAAATTCCATTGTTAAAAGCAGCGGAGAGAGTGGATAGTTGGAAAGAGTACATGGAAGGCCTCCGTGAGGGGGAAGATTTGTCTGATGAGACAGAAGAAGAAACAAGAGTCGATTTAGAAGAGATAGGGAATACAGTATTAGAATCGTAATTTAAGAGAGCTTTGGAGGAGATCAAATAAGGCGGAAAGGATAGATATAATTATATCAGAATTTCTAAATTCATTGGGGGAAGTGGCAAGAAAACGACTATTCACGATGGTGTATGGAATGTATGAATCTGGCCACATACCATCTAACGTTTGGAGAAATATCACCCATATAACTACGAAGATTGCGAGAGCTGACAAGTGCTAGAACTATCGCAAGTTCAACTTAACAACTCATGCATCCAAGTTGCTGACACGAATAATATACAGAAGAACGGAAAAGGGAACTGGGGCTGTGCTACGTGGCTATCTGTTTGGCTTTATAAAAGGTAAAGGCACGAGAGAGTCAATTCTGATGTTGCGATTGATGATGTAAGCAATACTAAAGAAAATTCAAGACACGTTCATAGGATTTGTCGCCCTGGAAAAGGCGTACATTAGTGCAAAATGGTGCAAGATGTTCGAAATTCTGCGAAAACTAAGGGAAGGGTATAGGGAAACAGTGGTAATATATAAGCTGCAGAAGAGCCAACAGGGAATAACAAGAGTGGACGACCAAGAACGAAGTGCTCAGATTAAAAGTAGTATAAGACAGTAATGTAGTCTTTCGCCACAAATGTTCAATCTATACATCGAAGAAGCAACTGGGGAAATAAAAGTAAGTTTACGAGTTTAATTAAAATTCATGGTGAAAGGATAACAATTATGACATTGCTATCTTGAGTGAAAGTGAAGAAGAATTGCATGAACTGCAGAACGGAATGAACAGTCTAATGAATGCAGAGTATGGAGCCGGCCGCAGTGGCCGAGCTGCTCTAGGCGCTCTTCAGGTCGCAGGTTCGAATCCTGCCTCGGGCAATGATATGTGTGATATCCTTAGGTTGGTTAGGTTTAAGCAGTTCTAAGTCTAGGGGACTGATGACCTCAGATGTTAAATCCCATAGTGCTTAGAGCCAATGAACGATTTGAACAGAGTGCGGCTTGAGAGTAAATCGAAGAAAAACGAAGGTAATGAGAAGTAGTAGAAATGAGAACAACGAGAAACTATCAGGATTGATGATGGTAGATGACGTTAAGGAAGTCTACTATGTAGGCAGTAAAATAGCCAATGACAGCCCGAGTAAGGTCATTAAAAGCATACTAGCAATGGCAAAAAGGGCATTCCTGTCATAGAGAATTTTAATAGTATCAAAATTAATCTTTCATTTGAGGAAGGAGTTTCTAAGACTTTACGTTGGAGCACAGCATTATTTGGTCGTGAAACATGGACTGTAGGAAAACCGACACGGAAGAGAATCGAAAGATTAGAGATGTGGTGCTATAGGGACTAATAAGGTAAAGAATGAGGAGGTTCTGGCTGCCCAAGGTGGCCGAGCGGCTCTATGCGCTACAGTCTGGAACCTCGCGACCGCTACGGTCTCAGGTTCGAATCCTGCCTCGGGCATGGATGTGTGTGATGTCCTTAGGCCATTTAGGTCTAAGTAGTTCAAAGTATAGGGCACTGATGATCTCAGAAATTGTCCCATAGTGCTCAGAGCCATTTGAACGACTTTTGGAGGTGGTTCTGCGTGGAATCGGAGAAGAAAATAACATGTGGAAAACACTGACACGGAGAAGGGACAGTATCATAGAATATCTCTTAAGACATGAGGGAATGACTTCCATGGTACTAGATGGAGCTGTAGAGGGCAGAAACTGTAGAGAAAGATAGAGATTGTAATACATCTAGCAAATTATTGGGAATGTAGACTGAAGGTGCTACTCTGAGATGAAGAGGTTGGCGAGGAATTTGTGGCGGGTCGCGTCAGAACAGTGATGTGACTAATGACCCAAAACAAAAACAATAAATTAAAAATAAACAAGATTCGTCTGCAAAAACCCTCTGTGACTGCTCTGTGGATATCCAGTTGTGGTATTGAAGTTCATATGCCAGTCTTCGTCGCCAAATAGCAACTGTCAGCATGGATGCATGAACCAGGGCCCTGCTGCGTAGGCCAAAGCGCAGCAAGGTTCGCAGCACGCCCTTTGAGGAGACATTGTTCGTTGCCCCGAGGCTCATCTGGGAGTAAGTTGCTCAACAGCTGCGCGTCTCATCGTCCGTATACATCTCTGCAGCCACCGTTCACCCAAGGCATCTGTGTTCCATGGTGCACCCCCAGTTGTGTTTGGGCCGGCTTTGAATAGCGCCATTTTGCCATGCACGGTATACTTTAACAAAAGCGGCACGCGAATAGATTACCAAGCCATTTAGAAAATTCTGCCACCCTTCATACGAAAGCCAATGATCATGCCACTTCGGACGTCAGAAAAATCGCCCCTTTTCCACATTACGGGAAGACTGCACTATTTCCCTCATCCCACGACATACTCTGTATACCGTGCAGTACTAGTGCTGCCACCTGACGTCTGCGAGTGGTCATTCCGCATTGGGATCGAACATAGGCGGTGGTCACATTAACGTGACTGAATACTACGAGGGTTAGAACTTCAATAGTGGCAACTAGTTATTTACAGATAGTACACAATAGATACGTATTTCAAAGTTTTGCTGACCTTCAAAGTAATCACCAGCATTGTGTATAACCCGTTGCCAGCGATGTGGAAGTCGTAGGATACTCTTAGCAGTGCCAGTTGTGTTGACAGTTTGAGTGGCGCGGTCTATTGCCCGACGAGTTTGTAGCAGTTCTGAAGCGAATGCCGTGAAGTGTCTCCTTAAGTTCAGAAATCGAGTTGAACTCACGAGAGCTTAAGTCAGGGGAGTGCAGTAGGTGGTATAGCACTTAGCAGCCCGATCAGTCAAACAAATCAGTAACATCTTGCACTGTACGTGCTTGAGCATTGTCCAGCAAAATGATGGTCAGGTCCTGCAGAAAGTGTCATCAATTCTGTCGCTAAGCTGGTCGTAGATTTTGGAACAGCATGGAGACAGAGCGGTTACATCAATCCGAAGGCCGGTCAGAGAAGACGAAATCTGGTGGCCAGAACTGTATTTCTACAATCTGCATGGGGATATTTAGGTGCCCAATCAGAGGCAGAATCGGGAAACCAATTGTGGGGGAGCCACGTTTAAAAGTGGTTAATGTGACGATATCATCGCATATTCCACAGCCTCACAGTTTGTTGAAACGCTAATATACGGTACTTCCAACTGAACATCTCCATAACCGGCATATAAAAGACAGATGATACTTCACATATTTTCAGTGTAGATATTACCAGCACCCCTCTTTAACGTAGTCTGTTTTGAAAATAAATTGTTAATTTCAGGTAATTGTTCCCCAGATGTAGAAAATAAAAGACCTCCCAGTAACATGTGTCCGAGAAGCTCGATTTTTGATTTATGGTCTTCAAAACAGTGATACTGATGGGAATATTTTTCTTCCCGCAGGTAGCTTTCATGAAATAAGTGAACATGTTGAAGAATTATGTACGGTTTTCTTTTCAGGAAGTTTGTGTGCTCCCGCTCCGTACCTCTTTTCAGAAATGCATGGTTGCAAGTAAACGATCACCAGTGATACTCGCCCGCATGTTGAGACACAAAATGGCTCTGAGCACTATGGGATTTAACATCTGAGGTCATCAGTCCCCTTGAACTTAGAATTACTTAAATCTAACCCACCTAAGGACATCACACACATCCATGGCCGAGGCAGGATTCGAACCTGAGACCGCATCGGTCGCGCAGTTCCAGACTGTAGCGCCTAGAACACCACAGCCACTCCGGCCGGCTTTTGAGAGACAACTGCCCTCAGTGATGAGATGGGAGAATTGCACGTGGATTCTCTTATGCACATATATGCTGACTGTGGAAGTGTGTACTGCCATCTCGTGTGAACTGTGTTTCATCCTTGAATAATACTCACGCAGGGAAGTTCGGATATGTAGCACTCTGCTGCATGCACTACTAGCAGAACATAACTCATGGAATGTAAAGTGAAGGTGAAAGGGACTGTGTACGTTGCAAATAATAAGGATACGACTCTTCTCTCGCAAACGTTTCCAGACAGTCTCATTAGAAACATTCAGATGTGGTGTGTACCTAATTCAGATGCTTGGTCCTCCACATCTTTTGTAGATTTTGTGTCGCCCTCTTTCCTAACCAGAAGGTATAAATTTCCCACTAGAGCAACGACTGCGCTGGAAACGTTCAAACTACTCCTGCAGCAAAAGTGGTGACTGCGCAATATTGCAGTCCGCCTTGTGGTACGTGATGAACACTTGTGTCAGCTGTCCCCAGCTCGTGGTCGTGCGGAAGCGTTCTCGCTTCCCGCGCCCGGGTTCCCGGGTTCGATTCCCGGCAGGGTCAGGGATTTTCTCTGCCTCGTAATGACTGGGTGTTGTGTGATGTCCTTAGGTTAATTAGGTTTAAGTAGTTCTAAGTTCTAGGGGACTGATGACCATAGATGTTAAGTCCCATAGTGCTCAGAGCCATTTGAACCATTTTTTGAACTTGTGTAAGCTGCTTATCGAGTACAAGTGATGCGGAAGCGGAACACTTAACTTACCCCTCGCCTCAGAAATAACTATCTTACTATAATCTTTTGCCATGACAGCTACCTGTGGTAAGAAAAATATTCGCATCAATATAATTGTTATGAAGACCATAAATCAAAAATCGAGCTTTCCGGACACATGTTGCAGTGAGATTTTTTTTTATTTTCTCCAACTGAGGAACAATTACCTGAAATTACCAATTTATTTTTGGAACAGACTACATTAAAGAGGAGTGGTGGTAAAAACAAAAATGAAAATATGTGAAGTATCATCTGTCTTGCATATTCGGTTTATGGAGATGTTCAATTGGAAGTTCCGTATATTAGCGTTTCAGCAAACTGTGAGGCTGTATAACACGGGGCTCCCCCACATCCGGTTTCCCGATTCCGCGTCTGATTGGGCACCTAAATATCCCAATACCGTTCTGGCTACCAGATTTCTTCTTCTGTGACCTGCCTTCGGATCGATGTAACCGCTCTGTTGCATTTGGGTAGCGATTGTATTGTCAGATTAAAACACGCTCTTTGAAACCTTCGTTACTGGCGAGAGACTATGAAGTAATTTTGTGTGGAGTAGGCTGGCCGGTTTGGCCGAGTGGTTCCAGGCGCTTCAGTCTGGAACCGCGCGACCACTACGGTCGCAGATTCGAATCCTGCCTCGGGGATGGATCTGTGTGTTGTCCTTGGGTTGGTTAGGCTCAGGTAGTTCTACGTATAGGGGACTGATGACCTCAGATGTTAAGTCCCATAGTGCTTAGTGGCATTTGACTTAAGAAGAATAGCTTCAGATAGCCAGAATGATCCCGAGTTCGAGTCTCGGTCGGGCACACAGTTTTAATCTGCCAGGAAGTTTCAGCTTCAGATATGCTATTCGAATCGTTCATGTATTATAGTTTTCTTAAATACAAAGTACATTGAAGTCGAGAAAGATGTTACGATCGCAACAGAAAAATAAAAGAAAGACAGTGTAGACGATAAATTACATCCATTGAGGTAACAAGAGAAAATAGGTCTCATTACGTCACAAACTTGAAGCCGGCGTCCGCAATCTTACACAGCCCAAAACATCGGGTTCACCGCATTACTACCTATACGGTTCACTGCTGTGATACCTCCTGCTGACGTCACTCTGATGTGCCCGTGCTCATTATCGACAGCGTTGGGCGTTTGACTGTGTGGAGACGTAGTTGTTTCATCAAAAATTGCAGCTTGCGTCGTTTGCGGGTGTACTAATTGAGGCGATCGTAATCTAAAGTTTCAAAGAATCACATTTCATTCGTAAGTGGAGCCGTTCAACCAATATTTTATTTCGCATACGTGAATTATGGTTGCGCTGTTTACTTTCATTGTACTTTGTTTTATTTCTGTCATATGAATTTATACTTCGTTTACTTTACTCAGCGCTGTGTCTTCTTTCCTGTGTTTTTTATTACGTTCCAAGGAGCAAACACTTCAACATCCGAGCCACACAGTATCAACGGTTTTGTTCCAGCGCAACACTCGCTGATTGTTGGTGTAGCATTTCATGCCGTCAATTCCTCGCTCCGGTAATTATTCGTTGTTCAGATTTCGTCCCTCTGTAAAAAAGAAAAATTCTTCCTACAACAATTTGCGACGCTATCATGTCAGTGTGAGTTTTGTGTCCATGGTTGTATGAATGTGTATGTGTGTTTTGCTTCCTTTCAAAAGAATACATTGGCTGAAAACTTGTGTGAACCCTGTTTTCGTCGTGCCTGTCTGCTGCTGCTCAGCATTTGAGTAGCAATCTAGCCTCTTCACAGCAAAGGTATTCCTTCCTGAAGATTGTCGTAAATAATCAACTTTACTTTAACAGGAAAATTATATGTATAATTACGATACCATAAGAAAAAAATAACGTTCATTACGCCACATTGTTGTTGTCTGTTGCAGAAACAGGAGTTCACAATGCTGCCGCCAAAAGTTTTGATCACTTGCCCATTGACATAAGGAGCTTGACAGACACCCCAATGTAAAATATGAAACTAATGCTGCCACCAAAAGTTTTGATCACTTAACCATTGATATGAAGTGCCTGAGAGACATACCAATGTAAAATATGAAACTACAGTGACAAGGTTACTCTTTCACATCCCCACCTATTCCACAGGAGACTTTATTATTGTAATGTGTAAACGGTGATGAGTAGGAATTACTAACTTGTGTCTGTATTTAATCAAAAACAAAACGAAACTAATAAATTAACGGAATGGAAGCATATTAAAAAAAAAAGTTAATATAAATGACTCGTTACCATCCACCGTGGAGGTAATACATCGAACATGAAACTAAATAACAAATTACGTACATCACAAAGAAGTATGGTATAGGTTTATATACTTTGAAAACCATAAAATGAAATTCAAAAGTAAGGTAAAGCAGAAAATGAAAGTAGACTTACACTCCAATTGTAATACGTCTGGTTTAAAAATGGTTCAAATGGCTCTGAGCACTATCGGATTTAACTTCTGAGGTCATCAGTCTCCTAGAACTTAGAACTACTTAAACCTAACCAACCCCGAGGCAGGATTCGAACCTGCGACCCTAGCAGCAGCGCGGTTCCGGACTGAAGCTCCTAGAACCGCTCGGCCACCGCGGCTGGCAATACGTCTGGTTATTCCTGAAAAACTAACAGAGTTACTGGAGAGAAATATTCTACTGAATGTCGCAGATAGACTACTGTTAGAAAGTTAAGCGTACATGTCACACAGGTTAGACTGTCATTATTTAAAATGACATACGTGCATGTTATCACAAAATATCCATTTTACGGGTTCGCGACAATTCACCAAACAGATTTATAGCATCGCACAATGCTGGAACATGTTTAATGACGCACCATAGGCAAGACTTCAAAGTCAAGCGCCGGCACGCCGTTTGGGAACGATACAGGAGAGATGGCTTTGAGAAGACGTCCGCCAATCGCACGCTGACCAACCCTTCTCCAGGACGATAACGCGACAGCAGCAGCCCCAATGTGAAGAGGACATAAGCGCCGCGCTCGACTGGTCCCAGTTCTATAGCAGCTTCGAAATGAGGCACTTAGCATGGAGACGTAACGGCATTGACCGTCTAATAAAACAAGAACTCTACTCTGCATGGAGGCATATCTCTATACAGTACTGTTTCTTTGACATCTCGATAAACGTTGAATTTGTTGACATGGACAGGATACGATAGCTTGCCTCGCTTCTTTCCTGATTCCACACGTTTATGAGCTAACAAAGAACGTATAGGTATTTTCTTCTTTCTTCTTCTTTTTTTTTTTTTTTTTTTTTTTTTTTTGCAGACGTGTACATAAAAGATGTTGTGCAGCAATACAAATGCGCCGTATTACTATAGCAAATAAGGGTTCAAAAATTGAAAAACGTTCGAAATTCTATTTTTTACACCATGTTATTCATGTAAGCATATATTATTTTTGTATTTAAAACAGCTTTTCCGTGCGCATGACAGAAATAACGAGCAAGAAGCAATTCTAAATAATAGTCTGTTAATGTTTTGGGCTATTTAAAATGGCGTCAGGTCCCGCCCACTGTGGCTTCAAAACAACGTACAGCTTAAGTCTGTGCATGGACGTAAAAGATGTTGTGCATAGGAGATGAAAGTTGGAAATGTGATGAACAAGAAGCGGCGCCAAAATATGAACAAGAATTACTCGGAGTTCCAGTTTCATGTGCTATCGATAAAAATACAAGTGCAATAAAATGTATTACAAGTGCATCCTTTTCACGTCATATCCGTATCTTCTTGGTTATTCGAATATATCAACAAAAGCAAGTTACTTTAACAAGACCAAATGCGCCGTATTACTATAGCAAATAAGGTTTCAAAAATTGAAAAACGTTCGAAATTCTATTTTTTACACCATGTTATTCATGTAAGCATATATTATTTTTGTATTTAAAACAGCTTTTCCGTGCGCACGACAGAAATAACGAGCAAGATGCAATTCTAAATAATAGTCTGTTAATGTTTTGGGCTATTTAAAATGGCGTCAGGTCCCGCCCACTGTGGCTTCAAAACAACGTACAGCTGTACATGGACGTAAAAGAAGGTAGGTGCCATTACGTCACAAACTTGAAGTCGATATCCGCCATCTTAATTAGCCCAAAACCTGCGGTTCACCGCATTCATACCTCAATGCTACACTACGGTAATACTTCCCTGTGACGTCACTCTGACGTGCCTGTGCCAAGTTTTGACAATGTCTGGTGCTTTGAATGTGTGCAGACGTAGTTGTTTCATCAAAAATGCCAGCTATCGTCGTTTACGGGTGTAATAATCCATCCGATCGTAACCCAAAGTTTAAAGGAATCACATGTCATTAGTAAGTGGAGAAATTCAAGCAATATTTTCTTTCGTACGCATGTATTTTGTTGCTCAGTTTAATTTCATCGGAATGTTTTTATTTGTGATTTGATTTTTGATTTTCCTTAATTTACTCACTGTCCGTTCTTTATGCCCTGTCCTGTGTCTTTCATTATCCTCCAAGTCGCAAACTTTCTGACATCCAAGCCACAGTGTATCAAAAACGGTCTCGTCCCCGCACAACACAGGCTACATAGATTCTGGCTAGAACAACCGGAGACAGCGGTAAGGTTTGCGTGAGTTTTGTGTGTGTGTGATTGTATGAATGTGTACGTGTGCTGTGCGTACTTTTTGAAGAAGGCTTTGGCTGAAAATTTGTGTGAACACACTTTTAGTCGTGCCTGTGGTGCTCGGCGTGTGAGTAGTAACGTATCCATTTCCTAGTATAGTTATTCCCTCATGAAGTTTGTTGTAAATGATCAACTGTACTTCAACAGGAAATGATATGCCTAATTACAACACTAGAAGAAAAAATGCAATTGATTACGCCATTTTAGTGTTGTCTGGTGCACAAACAAGTGTTCACAACGCTGCAACCCAAAGTTATGATCACTTACCCCTTGATATAAAATGCCTGACACACATAAAAGTAAAATTGGAAACTGACCTGTAAACGTTTCTCTTTCATAACTCCTCTTGTTACGTGGAAGATTTTTTAGTACTGTAACGTGTAAATGGTTATGGGTAGGAATTACTGACTAACTTCTCACTGTCTTTAATTAAAAAACGTAAGAACTAATAATGATCAGCATGGAGGCATATTTACAAAAAAAAAAAAAAAAAAAAAAAAAAATCGATATCAATGTACAGGGTGAAGCGAAATTCGCGCACTCGGGTTTCAAAGCGCGACTCCTTACATGCCAGCGATAAAACAATTTCTCTCAAAAAATTTCGTCCAGCGAGTACATCCAGCAGAAAAAGGACGTTAAAAAGTGGCAGTCTGTCAACACTGTAAGCACATGAAAGATCACTACCTCTGTCGGCACATATTACTTGTGCTGTACAGTTGGTGTAGTGGATAGATTTTTGGGTTAGCATGCAGGAGATTAATAGTTCGATCCTGGTTTGAGGCATATATTTTTAATTTGGTAAATGTAGTCCAGGTGGTATGGTATCTGGCTTCTTAATCGTTAACAACAACTGCAGCGGGTCCTCTAGAAAATATTAGCACTTACATTCATCAATCGTAGAAATGGAAGCCGGCCGCAGTGGCCGTGCAGTTCTAGGCGCTACAGTCTAGAACCGAGCGACCGCTCCGGTCGCAGGTTCGAATCCTGCCTCCGGCATGGATGTATGTGATGTCCTTAGGTTAGTTAGGTTTAATTAGTTCTTAGTTCTAGGCGACTGATGACCTCAGAAGTTAAGTCGCTTAGTGATCAGAGCCATTTTTAGAAATGGAAGATTGGTCAGCTGTTAAAGCAGCTCTTTCCACGTCGTGGGCGTGAATTTATTCACACCATTTCCACTGGTACCAAAAATTTGTACTAAGTGGTATTCGTGGCTCGTTCACGTCCGTTACATTTCGTTAGGGCCTTACGTTACAAGTAGGACTAGCAACGTGCGTCGCGAATACTGTGAATAGTTCCAACAAGAACAGGAAGCCAACGACGAGTTCTTGAACACCATAATATGGACGGATGAAGCAGCATTCACTCTAGAAGACGTCTTCAATACGCACAATGCCTGACATCTGTGTGAGGTTAAATTGTACGTCACCTGCGACCGTGGATATCAAGTTCGCTCTGTTATCAACGTCTGGGCATGAATATTGGGCGACAGGTGTTTGGGCCCCTGCATACTGCCTGACAAGTTGACTGCGCGAAGGTATCATGCATTTCTCTCAAAATATCTACCTGGTGCGCTGAAAGTTGTTCCACAACATGTTTGGATGAGGGTATGGTTCCAACATATGGCACACCTCCACACTCTGGAATTAATGTGCTACAGTATTTGAACAGAACATTTGCAGGGAAATGGCTCGGACGTAGAGGTCCAGTTGTATGGCCTCCGCGTTCACCTGAACTAAATCCCCTGGATTTCTTCCTATGGGTACACCTGAAGGACCACGTTTACTCTACTCCGCCGATGAATATGGAAGAATTGGTAGTACGTTTTTGTGCTGTTCCTTTTGCTCTGGATGCAGGTTTTCTGCGAAGGGTCCAGAGCTGTATCATCTGGCGGATTGCGCAACGCTTGGACGTACAGGGAGCTCGCTTTCAGCATGTGTTGCTGTGAGGGCAAAGTATTCTGTTGTGAAGGTCGTACGGTCATTAATTTGGACATTATTACTGTCACTGGTTGCTAATGTGTGACATCTGAGCGATCATATTACATGTAGTCTAAATCATAAACAGATGTCGTGTTACTGTACTGTGTTATCATCTTTAGCATCTCGAAACTGATATTGTCTTTGTAGTTATTCTGTTCCATGACAGGTCATTTGTTTCAACTGACTATTTCTTATTTGTCTAAACGTATATTTTGTATGTTCGGCGTTACAAAATGTTGTAAATTTAGCATACATGTGACCTGCGGAACGGTGTATATTACAGTATGAAATGTCAGAACAAAATCAGCAAATAAAAAAAAAGCCCTACAACCCAGGATCGAACCCTCGACATCCTGCATGCTAACCCAAAACTTCATCCACTGCACCAACTGTACAACATGATTAACATGTGCTGACAGATGTCGTTACCATACATTAGGTTGCAGTGTTGCCAGATTGCCGCTCTTTAACGTTCGTTTGCTCCCGGAAGTACTCGCCGGACGAAATTTAGCGACAGACATTTCTTTGTCGCTGGAATGTAAGGAGTCGCACTGCGAAGCCGGAGTGAGCGAATTTCGCTTCACCCTGTGTAAGGACTCGTTCCCTATGATACATGGAACATGATATTAAGTAACTAACTATCGGTATATCACAAAACAAGGTACAGACATATATACTTTCATAACCTCAAAATGGAATTCAGAAGTAAAATCAAGCAGATGATCCAATTACACGTACATTCCAGCTGTGCTATGTTTGGTTATACCTAAAAAACAGAGTTACTGGCCAGAAATACTCTGGGAAAAGAAGCAAATAGGCTAACGTTGGAAAGACAGGCCTACATGTTACACAGGTATGGCTATCATAACTAAAACGTTACTCAGATACTTGTTACAGCAAACTATCCTTTTTAAAGGACATAAGCGTTTGAGATCATTCCCGTAATTACTTTTAAAGCATTCTTCAACGATGATGATGGGAGATGTTTTAAAAAAATCATATTTTTTGTTTTCCCCTTAAGTTGCTTTTATTTGCTACACAATGAATGACGCATCATAGGTAAGATTTCAGTGTGAGAAGATGTGTAAACGACAGTGAGACTACTGCACTGACTGTCTAATAAAACAAGAACTGTATCCCTCATGCAGGTGTACTTCTATGCGATTCTGTTTTATTACGGTATATTGATTATTTCCACTTTTGGACCGTCTAACTACAACTGAATGACACACAGTTTTGAGGCCATACGCGTTTCGCTTTTATTCTCTGCAAGGCATCTTTCGTAGCCTGGAATAAGCAGATATTTTTACTATTTAGTTTACATTTTGGGGCAATGTAGCTACTGGTTGTAAACAGTTCTGGTGGCTGGTTTTTTCTATGAAACCTTTACATTAATATAACTTGGAATTAAATCGTTCTTTTTGCAAGCTTTATGTGCTGTATCGTCTTATGGAGTCGCAGATGTATTTTCTTTAACCTGGTGCACATTTGTATGTCACGAAAATTCACAGTGCAATCAGCCTTAAAGTGGTTTGTATATCGTCGCAATTAATTCCATAGAGCTAATGATGATATTACAGGCAAACAATGGAGTTCAACTACATTTGTTTAACACGTCATCTGCCTAGGAGTGCTTCCGTTTACTGTTATTCCTTACCTTGAAATTGACGCACAACTTAGGTATGAGCATTCCTTAAGAACTAGAGTGTCATTTCAGGTAGCAATACAGCCGTATGCGTTGGCACTGACAGTGTTTAAACGTGTATTATTTCACATGTGCTGTAAAATCTTTATTCAAGTACGTGGTTGCACAAGGTTATACATAATACATCCTAAACCGTCCTTTATTACTGTTGCTGCATAGTACACTCTTCTTCAACGTTAAGAGGGGGAAAAATTACATTTCTATCCAATGACGATGGCCAAACACTGGAAGACATAAGAATTTAAGCCAGTAAACCCATTTCATCAGCATTACCGCAGGAAACCTCACTTACTATTTAATGACAACGATCCGCCAACCGTAGCCACAGGGATTTTACCCTATAGTCCAACTTCTGTAGCGTAAGTGCGGAAAAACTCACACATTATAAGAAAACGCCATCCATGTGTTGCTGTGTTCAGTTAATCGTGAACACCACGAGATCCTGAAGAAGACCCCACCAGAGATGTCGAAGCGTCGATCATACAGAAGAAATACGACGTGGCGTAACAACCCAGAAGTTCTTCCTTCAGTGACAAGGAAACGATAGCCCTTCGCTAAAATAATCGAATTCTTCTTCCGACGCCTTAAGTACGTATGTAACACTGTACGCCAAAGTCACCAAACTCTTTCCAGAGCGGGCCGGTAACTGAGAAAAAAGACTTGCATGGCTTTCTTCTTTCTAAAATTTTTTGCGCTTGTCTTTTACATTTGGTGTTTCACCCGTGCGACAAGGGGATACCAACTCTGCCGTTATGTGAAAATCCAAATTGGCACCACGAATGAATATGAGAAATTGTGATGTAGTCGAGAGACCAGTAAATTTGTCGAGAACGAGAGAATATCTCAACAAGTTCTTTTCTAGCGTATCTGTAACACTATGTTCTCTCCATTTCTTCTGTTCTTCGTACAAATGAACTTTCTGAAAGGCTGATACTTCCAAAACAGATCTGCATTCTTAGGCCACAACTCATTTGTACTTTCCACCATACAATCTTTGATGAACGGTTTTCCTCGTTCTGCCATCCTGTGCACTATTTTGTAACTTGCACCAGTGACAGATTCAATTCCAGCAATCTTTCCCGTGAGCGTATTTCTTTGACGTCCTAAATTCTATTTCATGGACTCTCATTCCTCAAAGCGAACTTCCCAGAAAACTATGAATATTCTGATGATGTTTCATAGTGATGCCGAAAACAATACTCCTTTAAAACGGCATCACTTTCGCTGAATTTTACTGGAGTAGTTCTCTGGTTCTTTGTTTCCAAAAAGAAGATATTTACTCCCTATTCTACGTTAAAAACGCGACACTCGGCGACAATTTTTCTTCTCTTACGGGCCATAATGTAGGGGGAAGTAAATGGTATCTGAAAATGAAAAAGATCTTGTATCATAAACGTAATTGACATCATATTATGGCTCAAAATAAGTAACTACTACAATAAAAAATAAGATTTCGGTAGAATAATTTAAATAATTTTGAAGGCATGTAGCGGCCAGAAGATCTGAACACGTGTGGATATCACTTAGTATTCTAATCATCATAGAGTGACGGAAAAAAATCGTAAGACCAAACGTAATTAATGTAGAGTAATGAAACTTCAAGATTACATTTGTCTAGGTAGCATATGTGAATGATTAACATTGCAAGATGACAAGTTAATTAAGTGTGAGATAAGCCATTGCAGAATGTGAAATGTTGTTACATTAATAACTGGTGCAACTGCCAGAATGTTCAATGCAAGCATACGGAGGTTCATACATTGTGTCGAACATGTGCCTTATGTCAGTTTGTGAGATAGAGTTCCATGCCTGTGGCATGTGGTCTGTCTGCACAGGGACGAATGATGCTGGAGTTTTCGTCCATTCATGTCTCATATGTGCTCGATTGGAGACAGATTTCATGATAGAGCAGGCCAAGCCAACATGTCATGCTCTGTTGAGCATGTGGGAGACCGTTATCCTGTTGAAAAGAGTACTGTTCAGGAATGGCGTTACACTGATAGAATTGATGTGTTGGCAAATGTGCCAACACCTTGTACATAGAGGAGGCCGAAATGCACGCTATCTAACGCAGGCGGGCGTGAATTCTGGAACAGGATAAGTAGTGAATGGTAGCAAGAAAAGTACGTTGCTTTGGGAATACTTAACTTTATATCGTCCTTAAGTTTACAACGTTCCTGATGAGACATTTCATACGATAACTATCCAACTATGTAAGGCTAATGGCGCCTTGCTAGGTCGTAGCCATGGACTTAGCTGAAGGCTGTTCTAACTGTCTCTCGGCACATGAGATAGAGGCTTCGTCAGTGTAGTCGCTAGCAAAGTCGTCGTACAACTGGGGCGAGTGCTATTCCGTATCTCGAGACCTGCCTTGTGGTGGCGCTCGGTCTGCGATCACACAGTGGCGACACCCGGGTCCGACATGTACTAAATGGACCGCGGCCGATTTAAGCTACCACCTAGCAAGTGTGGTGTCTGGCGGTGACACCACAAGAATCACCAGAGTTGATACAATTTTGCAGTCAGGGCGCGTGAGATAGTCACCAGAGTGCTCCTGTTGTTATCCGAAATCGCACGCCAGACCATAACTCCAGTGCAAGCCCAGTGTGTCTGGCACGCTGATAGGTTGGCTACATGCCCTCAACTGGCACCGCGAGAGAACCAGCTTTCATTAGTAAACACAACAATCTTCCACCCTGCCCTCCAACGTGTTCTTGCTGGGCGCCACTACAGTCGCACAATAATATTTGACTGTAACATTCACAACATATTTAAGAATAATTAACTTCGCGAAAATAGTCTTGCCTTAATTCCATCGTCTGCACGACTGTTAACCAGTCTTCGACCCCTCTTCTCTACGCCTCCAAGTCACTTCGCGCTCCAAGGTCATCCAAACATCCTAATGTAGAGTCCATAGTGGATCCCTGCAACGTTTACATTTCGTTCCAGAATGTTAATACATAATGACCGTCCCTAAGAGTATTGCATTCTGCTACACTGGACAATCATAATAATCATCTCATAGTTATCAACAGATTATTATTTATACACCTTCATTCAACTGTTATGGGACAACAGAAAGTTGTTTGTAAAGTCGATATTTCTATATCGACTTCCTTGTTATAGATGCGAATTAAATTTTTTTATATATTTTAGGCTCCAGTTGTGCTGTTATATTCACTTTTTTTTTTACTTTTGCAGAAAATGCTTCTGAATTTAATGTCATCTTATTATTTTCTTTTTGTACAGTGATTTTTCGGCTGCAGGATATTCGAATGCTTGCCGCTGCAAGGACGTGACACAACCAGCATCGGCTGTGACTACGCAGATCCTCGTATTGTCCTGCAGATATCGTGTAGCTAGACCCTCAAGACGTTAAGCGAAAGGCGCTCTCTGTGGAGATCTGCGAAATGATAATTCTGTCCCTGAAGCTATGTGGCCACGTGAGGAGGTATCTGGGGCAAACCAGCGAAGAGTACAGTGTGGGTGGAGATTCCTGGCTCTGCGCCAAATGTGCAGATGTGATAGCCTCACAGGCCAGTGCAACAGTACTACATTCACGGATTCCAGCGATTAGCAGCTGGAGTCTGATGAGCTGTAAATGAGTGAGATGTATAGAAACATACCCTTCCATGCAGAATATGTTGTTGCATACTCACAGAAATGTGGTACAAAAAGTACAAAGAAAATGAGAAAAAAATTTTACTATCTCGTAAACATATGTAACTTAACATAGATAACTTAATTATATTAATTTTGGCACATTTAAATGTGTATCTGTACCAATATAGCAGTAAAGCTGTCTTGTGTATGTCTGTCTGTCTGATCACACTTATCTCCAAAACTACAAGGCGAATTTTCATGGGGGTTTTATAACTTCCACAAAACCTAGGGCTTTACCTGTTTAGAATTGTTACAAGGTAAAATTGAAGGTATTATCCTTAGTCGTGTGCTCAGATTACTATTTTTTATGTTTAATCCTCATTGCATATTACCCCACACAACCAGTACTGGTGTTGTTAGTCACTCAGTACACCAAGAAACCAAGAGATGGCGTAGTTCTTTTAACTCAGTGACAGGCGTATTGTCGGTAGTTTACATCACAGACTTAATGAAACACCACAATCTTATCTTTATGAACAAAAACTAACAACGAATTTAATTTTCTGTGATGAACAAACTTTACTGATTTTGCTTTGTGTATTAAGAACTGAACGAAATTACATTGCTTTTTCGATGGATTTTATTTGTATTCTTTGCTAGAAAAAATTGACTAAGTTTGACATTTAGTTTTCGTTTTGTTTACACATGAAAACGTCTGGAAAGTGGTCGAGTCTTTCTGAATACAGCAAAAAGACCCGATGACTGTATGGTCACAAGTATCGTGAAGCGATATTTGGTGCAGCTCTAGAACGTCGGACTGTAACTCACCCCTTGGAAACTTCCCGGCCAAGAGAAGCCTGCTAGTATCAAATATCGGCCTTAATCTTCGGAACAGATTTCTGAGAGTTTCTGGAGAACAGCAGTGTGTAGGATCGAAATACGGACAGTGGAAAAACCAGAAGAACTAGCTACTATTGTCACTTCATTTGCTCTACCGCATAATATTCGATCACCGCTTTAACACTAAATATATTTTTCTGGGATTGCTGAGATCTATACAGGTCCCTGGGAACACTTACAACAATCGATTCACCAGGGTTTCAAGGTATCCACTGTTCATAAACAAAAACTTTTGCGTGGATGCTTAAAAAGGGAAGCTAGAGCAATTAGTTCATGGGATCGCTGTGGCCTGCGACAAATACAGAAGATCCAAAAGAATTCGCAGAGCACGGTATGGCAATTAAAAAGTAATTATTCAAGATCACCCGGATTACTCTGAGTCTATTAGGTCCATATACTTCACAAATGGAGAATCACTTAATTTTACATTTGTCGATTGCAATGGCACCATCAAAACGTTGATCGTGCTCATCAAAGGCGTAAACACTTACGGTTGTGTACTAGTACCAAAAATTCTCTTATTTTGTCCTGACGATATATGCTGACAATGGCATGTCAAGAAAACCTGTCTTTCAGACGTGGATATACCTCATCTGATGGAATTTATAGGAGTGGAAGTAGAGGAGGCCCTTACTTTGCATGAAGTCCAATGTACAATAAACTGTCAACTCCAAAGGTAGCAGCCCTTCAAGTCTGTGCTAATCAGAAACCAACACTACCCAAATACAATAGGTTCAAAATGGTTCAAATGGCTCTGAGCACTATGGGACTTGACATCTATGGTCATTAGTCCCCTAGAACTTAGAACTACTTAAACGTAACTAACCTAAGGACATCACACAACACCCAGTCATCACGAGGCAGAGAAAATCCCTGACCCCGCCGGTAATCGAACCCGGGAACCCGGGCGTATCGAGAGGTTGTAACAATGGAAAATTGTACTGAAATGCAGGAGGATCTGCAGCGAATTGACGCATGGTGCTGGGAATGGCAATTGAATCTCAATGTAGACAAGTGTAATGTGCTGCGAATACATAGAAAGAACGATCCCTTATCATTTAGCTACAATATAGCAGGTCAGCAACTGGAAGCAGTTAATTCCATAAATTGTTTGGGAGTACGCATTAGGAGTGATTTAAAATGGAATTACCATATAAAATTAATCGTCGGTAAAGCATATGCCAGACTGAGATTCATTGGAAGAATCCTAAGGAAATGCAATCCGGAGACAAAGGAAGTAGGTTACAGTACGCTTGTTCGCCCACTGCTTGAATACTGCTCAGCAGTGTGAGATCCGTATCAGATAGGGTTGATAGAAGAGATAGAGAAGATCCAACGGAGAGCAGCGCGCTTCGTTACAGGATCATTTAGTAATCGTGAAAGCGTTACGGAGATTATAGATAAACTCCAGTGGAAGACTCTGCAGGAGAGACGCTCAGTAGCTCGGTACCGGCTTTTGTTGAAGTTTCGAGAACATACCTTCACCGAGGAGTCAAGCAGTATATTGCTCCCTCCTACGTATATTTCGCGAAGAGACCATGATGATAAAATCAGAGAGATTAGAGCCCACATAGAGGCATACCGACAATCCTTCTTTCCGCGAACAATACGAGACTGGAATAGAAGGGAGAACCGATAGAGGTACTCAAGGCACCCTCCGCCACACACCGTCAGGTGGCTTGCGGAGTATGGGAAAAAAACTATAATTTCCAGAAGCGTGTTGTTGGAGAACCGTCTGGAATGAATTACTACACAACGATATGGCAACACGCTGAAATACATTGGTGTCAGCTTCACCTTGCATTTGTATCCTATGACCGACAATATCTGTTAAGACCATCCAGGTTAGCCGAGAGAACTAATGCGTTATTTCCTGGACCTTGGGAGATGCCGGCCCCGGATCGAATCCACCAGGTGGATTCACGACGAGGGCCAGTGTGCCAGCCAGCTGGGATGTGGTTTTCAGGCGGTTTTCCACATCCCAATATGTGAAAACCAGGCTGGCCCCCATGTCCCGTCTCAGTTACACGACTCGCAGACATTTGCAACACATTCGCAGTATTTCATGATTTACACTAGACCAAGACAGCTGGGGTACACTATTTCCTTCCCAGGGGGTATGGAGTGGTGGCAGGAAGGGCATCCGGCCACCCCGAAAAATTAACCATGCGAAATCAGTACTTAACCCTGCCGACCCTGTGCACGATGCAGGAGAAAGGTAGTAGCAAAAGAAAAAGATTAAGAAGAAGATCGGCAAAATCTGTTAAAAATCGTGACGCTCAGATTCACATACTTTGTGATACTTTGGGTCGAGCGGTTGGGGAAGCACTGTACATTTGCAGAATTTTACACGGAAACATAATTATTCACATAGTCAGTAGCAGGAACTGTATCTCCGAGCATCATACTAATTTCCAGAGTCTGTTGCTACTGGAGACTAATTCTTGCAACTAGCTGGATTAGATTAGATTAGATTAGATTAGACTCAGTTTTCATTCCATAGATCCAAAAATGAGATGATTCTCGTGGGTGTGGAACAAGTCAAAAAACATAACATAAAAACATAAAACATTTGGGTACAACACTCACTACCTTGATCATTTGTCAAAAATGGTTCAAATGGCTCTGACCACTACAGTACTTAATTTCTGAGGTCATCAGTCCCCTGGAACTTAGAACTACTTAAACCTAACTAACCTAAGGACATCACACACATCCATGTCCGAGGCAGGATTCGAACCTGCGACCGTAGCGGTCGCGGAGTTCCTAACTGTAGCGCCTAGAACCGCTCGGCCGCTCCGGCCGGCGATTATTTGTCAGGAGATTGTCAAAATAGGTAAATACATTACAGCGAACTGGAACTGCTAAAATTTACAGAATTAATATGCTATCATAATGCACTTTTGACCAATTTATCATATACAAAATACGTAATCTTGACTCCTTTGACCAAATGCTTTCAAAACTCAAGCTAAGAGATTTATTACTTAAGCTGGTCTAACAATCCCTGTTAAGATATTCGCCTATACAGTAGGAGTTGCCTGTCAAAAAGTCGTTCAATGTCTATTTAAACTGTGTTTTAATCTGAAACCAATGTAATGGGTGCCGGCAATTTATTGAAAATGTGTGTTCCTGCATATTGGACCCTTTTTAGGCCAAGGTAAGTGATTTTAGGTTATTATGTAGATATTCTTATGCCTAGTGTTGATAGTACGTACTGAGCTATTGGTGGAGAATAGAGATATATTACTTGCAACAAATTTCATTGAGGAATAAATATACTGAGAAGCAGTGATTAGAATATAAATTTGCTTGGACAGATTTCTGCATGATGTTCTTGAATTTACACCACAAATAAGTCTTTTTACACGCTTTTGCACGCTAAAACTTTGGCTCCGTTAGACTAGTTACCCCAAAACAGAATTGGACATAATAGAATTAAAGTGAGCAAAGTATGAAAGTTTTTTACACTCATATCTCAAACATCTGACATCATTGTCAGTGCAGCTACGGGCTTGTTTACAATCTTCAGCAATTCTGTGGTATGCCGTTCCCAACTGAATTTAATATCGAGTTGTAATCCCAAGAATTTACCTTTCTCAACCTCTTCGATCTGCATTTCATCATATTTTCTACACACACACACACACACACACACACACACACACACACACACACACACACACACACACACACTGGAAGGAAATCTGCCACAGGTTCTGAACTGGATCGTTCGCTACACTCACAACATTCATCACAGATGTAAACTTGCTAAAGAGTTGGCAGCTGTCTAGCACGTGCTTACTGGCGCAGAGTAGTCCAACATCAGTGTTACATGCAGGGAATCCACGCACTTCAGAGCAGTAAACTGATCCTGCAAGACTGTCAAAGTTCATGTTTCTATCTATTCACCGAAGACGGACTCCGCCTGTGTGGTAGTTTACGGTTTGTAGACCTCACAAGCGAGCAACGACATCCAATACTCCTTGATGGGTCGCACCACTTTATGAGGCTCGTAATCTTTCAAATGTTCATTGATAATCGTCATCTTGGTGTCCGAATCATGTTATCAGAAACGTAACCAACCACAAACCATTAAAAAGTTCCTGCTTTCATGTTTGCCGTGCAAGATTATGAAGACTCCAGGAGGAAAACATACTGAAGTTCCCACACTTCCAGGCTGTGCGAGATCAACGAAGTTCCCTTAACGCAGCTGGCAAAGACTTCGCTCTTCCTCTCTACATCAGGAATGGCATTGTGAAGACCTACATAGTAGTCACTTGCACAGCAAAACATGCAGTACATTTAGAACTCTCCTCGACCATGAACACAGACACATTACAATATCCATACAGACTTACTGGTACACGTGTATTGCTACACACTATCATCACTGACAACGCAAAGACTTCTCACACCGCAAATCCAGAGGCGTTTTAACTACTGAACTCACTGAACACCTCAGAGACCCATCGCTTCCTCGCCGAAGTCGGAATTACTTGGTGGGAAGGATGGTGGGAGAGGATGGTGGGTACTTCAGCGATTCCTGTTGTAAGAATTGGGACGATCAAGATTAAATGGAGAACAGCGCTACACCAGTGGTCAGCATCGAAGCTGCAGTAAACCTTTTCCTGGAGATGATGTAGAACCAATGATGGAAGCTAAAAGTACCCCCAAAGACTGGACGACTGCTAGAGATCTCAATTATTAAAAAAGAAGATAAAAGCCTGGGCAGTAACTATGGAGGAATGATTTCACTGGACACAGCGTACAAGATATACGTCCAGATTTTAAATAGAAGACTTAAAATCATAACGGTAGTAGTACTGCATAAGGAACAATTTGTTTTAGGAAAAGACGGGCCATAATAGATGCAATACCTATATTACAACAGGTAATACAAAAATGAAGTGAACGTAATAAATATACAAATGATTTTATCGATTAAAAAACTGGTTCTGTCAGTTGACACTGACAGAAACTTTTGAAGATTATGACACTCGCTGTTATGCAAAACATCTAAAAAATGCGATAAAAATTTACGTTAGAATACTTCTATCACTCTAGATCTCAAGGGGTAAATGACTAACGACAAACCACCTAACAATTAAGTAGAACAAGGCTGCCGTACCTTCGTAACTAACCCGATTTAATAAAGTAAAGTGCATATGGAAACCAGGATTTCGAAAAAGCATATACATAGACAAGATGCAATGATCGTAGCAAATGAAGAATAGGAGCTTCAGAAAGGAATTTACTTATTGAGATAAACAGGTGTGATACTTTACATTGATACCTTAACAGAATAAACAAAGGCAATGGAGTTCATGGACAAAGATCACGGTAGAACCATATGGTGGTAGGTCAGAAAATTTTTAGAGGAAGTAAATCAATTCAAATACCAGGGATATGAGAAGACATGTGGCTGTGGCAAGTATTTTGAAATAAAGCTTAGTAAATTCAGTCAGATATGTGGAACAATGAACAGAAACCTTAAGCCCAAAATGAGGAAAAATACAAAATTAGATCCTAGTAAGCGATTGTAGTCCCCATACTGCTCTATAGAAGGGAGACCTCGATGATAAGAAAAAGCAAAATGGCCGTATTCAGACACAAGAAATGAAATTCCTGAGAAGAGTATTAGGTTATACAGTAAAAGACAGAATAAGATCTACAAAATTTTAAGGGAAGCGATAAAATTTTACATTATAGAAGATAACTGAACAAACTCCTACAAAGAATAGAGAATGAGAGAAGAAAAAAGAAGAGATAGAGGAAACACCGGCAAAGATGCCTATCGTAACAGGCGATTTCGCCTAATACTTGAAGAATAGAAGGAAGAAGAAGAGGAGGAGGAGGAGCTGTAGCGGTTATGAAGCTAGGCGCTGACAAACTTATTTGCGCTCTGTAATACAGTTATTAAATTTAATAGATTTTAGCGGTGTTGCGTGCAGTTTGTGGCAAAATAACGACTTAAAAAACTTTGATAATCTTTCGCTAGCTGTGTTTTTTTAGAGTTTTATGTGCGTCGAAGTCGTTTAGTAAATTTCATGCTTTAGTTTTCAACTGACGTTTATTACTGTTTCTAGTGAAATATTTCAGTAAAATTTTCATTCAGTGTTTTAACTTCACTTTGTGCTACAGTGGCCGTTTGAATATTTTGGTTTTAGCTAATAATTTTGTGAAGTTTTGTTGGTATTGGTATTAGCTGTGGTGTAGTAGTATTAATACAAGTAGTTGGTTTCTTAGTAGGCAGAGAATTTTGAGACCATTATTGATAGTTCTTAAATAGCGGAGTAACTGAACTTGTAACATAGGCGTATAGTTTTTTTCAGTAAGTGTAAAATTTTACCATGACTGAGACGTGTGGGCTCTGTCGTAGGTTTGTGAGTAGTGGATTGCAGTGTAGGATATGCTCAAAGTATTTTAATTGGGGAGAATGCAGTAGGGAAGCCAGTGGTCATTTCAGTGAGATCCACTCCTCGGAATGCAGAATCTGTAGTAGAAGTAAGTTGATAGAGGAGCGGGAGCGTAATATCTGTGCCCTTTAGGTGCAGTTACAATGCACAAAAGAGAAACTAGATAGGTTGAGGAGGGTGAAGGGTGGTGGGGAATGGGAACTGGCAGTTTGCAAGAAGGCAGCTAGGAACAGACTTTTACTTTGTGTACACGCAATAGGTATGACTGTCAGAGTTGAGTGGAGAGGAGCCTCGTGTAGCTTGCAGCAGTCCTCAGCAATTAGGAAACCTAGGTTAGTTGAAAAGTCTAGCAGAAAGAAGGATCTTCTGCTAGGTAGTTCCCACAGTAGAAGTATGGGCCAGCAGTTGCAGGAAGTATTGGGGAGTGAGTACCAGGTAACCAGCATTGTGAAGCCTAGTGCAGGGTTGGCTCAGGTGACTGAAAGAATTTTACAAAGGAGGATCAGGTAGTGATTGTGGGTGGAGCAGGGAACAGTCTCGATAGGGACGGGGAATATGATGTCAGTGGTGACTTAGTTAAGATAGTTACTCAAACTGGTGGCGCTAATGTGCATATCGTGCAACTGTTTCAGCGTCATGATCGGCCTCACCTTAATGTGGCTGTTAGGCACGTTAACATGGGGCTGTGGAGGGCACTGATGGCAGAGTCCATGGATCACATTTCAGTGGTGCCAGTTGGGTCTATCAGTAGATCAGGTTTCTCTAGGCATGGCCCGTACCTCAACAGTTATGTGAAAGGAGGCTGGCTAAGCTTATAGGTGACAGTGTACTGGGTGGTGGTGGGTGGTGGTGGTGGTGGTGGTGTCACTCACGGAAAAATTTCTGTAGTAGTTGGTGTTAGAGCTGCACCTTTTTTAGACTGAAGTCAGCTGACTGCTATGCCTGCTTAAAGGAAGTCCCTCTAACTAAGGGCTCACCTTCAGAGGATGTAATGTTTCCCAGTAGAGAAGGAATTAGCATATTTCATCAAAATACAAGAGGCATTACAGATAAAGTTAGTGAATTGCTTATAGATGTCAACACTGAAATTATTGATATTTCATAGCACCACTTAAATAATTTGACAATTGAGAAGCTATCCTTTACAGGGCTACAGATTAGCTGGCTGTTTCTCAAAGAGTTCCTTGTGGGGTGTGGGAGTCGCTCTGTATGTAAAAAACAGTATTCTATTTGAGTCCATAGACGTGTCATGACACTGCACTGAACAGATATTTGAATGTTGTGCAGCGTTAGTTGAATTTAGTGAAATTAAACTTCTAATTGTTGTTGTTTATAGGTCCCCTAACTCCGACATCAGAGCATTTCTGCTGAAGCTAGAGAGGGTTCTTGATCCACTTTGTAGGAAGTACGAGAAACTAGTTACACGTGGTGACTTCAATATTAATTTTGAATATGATTGTGCAAGAAAACGATGTTGGCAGATCTCCTAAATTCATACGATCTGATTCAAACTGTGTTTTTTTCCAACTAGGTGCAGGGGAACAGTAGCACAGTCATAGACAATATTTTTATTCATTCTTCAGATGGGCATTCTGCTAGTAAAAGCATAAATGGCCTTTCTGACCATGATGCACAAATTTTAACACTAAAAGGCTTTGTACTCAAATCAATGTCATATTTAATTTGAAACTATGTAGGAAAGTTAATCGAACAGCAACAGACGGTTTTTTAAACCTAGTCAAGGAACAAGAGTGGCAGTAACTTTATAGTGCCGATAACATGGATGATAAATACAATGCTTTCCTTAACACATTCCTCATGCTCTTTGAGAGTTGCTTTCAATTACTACATTCTAAACGGGGTGTTAGCAGTAATGGGCAGCCCAGGTGGCTGACTAGTGGGATAAGGATATCATGCAGGACAAAGTGGGAATTATATCAAAATGTTGGAAGTAGTCACAATCAAGCTACAGTAGCCCATTACAAACAGTATTGTAACGTGCTTAAAAATGTTATTAGCAAGGCAAAGAGTATGTGGTATGCAAAGAGAACAGCCAATTCACATGATAAAATTAAAACCATGTGGTCAGTCGTGAAGGACATGTCTGGTCAGCAGCCCAATGTCGGCGATATAAAGTCAGTTCACAGTAAAAATATTTCTGTTACTGATAAATCAGATGTATGTACAGTATTTAACAATCATTTTCTGAACATTGCTGGTGAATTAAATAAAAATTTAGTTTCTACAGGAAACCATATAACATTGTTGGCAAATGCCTTTCCGGGACTGATGTCTGAAATACTCTTCCGGGATACAGACTAGAGGGAGATTGAGTCAATAATTAAATCACTGAAGACTAAGGACTCTCATGGCTATGATGGGTTGTCTATCAGAACATTCAACTACTGTACTGCATGTGTTAGCCCTGTATTTAGCCATATTTGTAATGTTTGCTTTAGGAATGGTCAGTTTCCTGAGCTACTGAAGTATTCAGCAGTAAAGCCGCTTTATAAAAAGGGAGAAAGGGATAAGTTAGATAATTTTAGACCTATTTCTATGCCATCAGTGTTTGCTAAAGTTGTTGAAAAGGCTGTGTATGTAAGGATAATTGATTATTTTATATCCTACGATTTGCTATCAAATCTACAGTTCGGCTTTAGAAGTCGTTTAACAACTGAAAATGCTATATTCCCTTTTCTGTGTGAGGTACTGGATGGGCTAAGCAAAAAGTTTCGAATGCGTGGCGTATTTTTTTTTTTTTATTTAACTAAGGCATATGATTGTGTCGATCACAAAATATTGCTCCAGAATTTGGACCATTACGGAATATGGGGAGTAGCGCACATTTGATTCACCTCTTACTTTAGCAACAGGCAGCAAAAGGTCATTATTGACAGTGTTGATAACGGCTGTGGTGTGGGATCTGAGTGGGGTACTGTCAAGTGGGGGGTGCCCCAGGGATCAGTGTTGGGGTCACTCCTGTTCCTTATTTATATAGATGATATGCCCTCTAGTATTATGGGTAACTCTAAAATATTTCTGTTTGCTGATGACACTAGCTTGGTAGTAAAGGATGATGTGTGCAACATTGGCTCAGTTTCAAATAGTGCTTGTAGAAAATAAACTAACATCAAATCACAGTATGATTCAGTTTTTACAGTTTCTAACGCACAATTCAACAAAACCTGACGTTTTAATTTCACAGAACGAGCATATGATTAGTGAAACTGAACACCTCAAATTTCTAGGTGTTCAGGTAGATAGTAAGCTGTCGTGGAAAGCTCACGTTCAGGATCTTGCTCAAAGACTTAATACTGCCATGTTTACTATTCGAACGATTTCAGAAGTTAGTGATACTTCGACACGAAAATTAGTCTACTTTGCTTATTTTCATTCGCTTATGTCGTATGGCATTATATTTTGGGGTAACTCCTCACATTAGACAAGGATATTTTTGGCTCAGAAACGGGTCGTTCGGGCAATAAGTGGTGTGAGTTCACGATCCTCTTGTCGACCTCTGTTCACGAGTCTGAGTATTTTGACATTGGCCTCTCAATATGTGTATTCCTTATTGTCGTTTCTTGTTACCAATATTAGTTTATTCCCAAGAATAAGCAGCTTTCACTCGGTTAATACTCGTCAGAAATCAATCCTGCATTTGGATCGGACTTCCTTAACTCTTGTGCAAAATGGTGTGCAGTATACTGCTGCATCCATTTTCAACAAGCTGCCACTCGAATTCAAAAATCTTAGCAGTAATGCACGGGCTATCAAATCGTAACTGAAGAGTTTCCTCATGGGTCACTCCTATTCTGTCGAGGAGTTCCTTGAAAAATTAAGCTGGTTTTTATTGTATTGCTGATAGCCTTTGCTTAAACTTATGGACTGACTCTTTTCAGGTTTATGAACATTTACTTTTATCTGTTATTACCTTTATGTTGTAATTTCATGTACTGACACATTCCATGACCTTGAAGATTTGCTCCTCAATTTGGTCCTACGGAACTTGAAGTGCAAATAAATAAATAAAAAAAGAAGACGAAGACGAAAACGTAGAACCTCTGCCACCGGCACAGTTTCTAATCGGTGCTGTCACACGTAACACTATCGAAAAAGTACGTCAGAAGCTAGCAGGCGACTAAGGGAATTTTGGCGGTAAAACATTGACTGTGGAAAAACCGGAACAGAAGAGAATCTAAGCATTTCAGATGTGATGTTACAGAGGAAAGCTGATAGTTAGGTGGACTAATATGTTAAGAAATGAGGCTCTCCGTAGAATTGGGGAGGAAAGGAACATATGGGAAACACTGGTAAGAAGAAGGGACAGGATGATAGGACATCTGCTGGGACATCAGGGAATAACTTCCGTGGTACTAGATAGAGTTGTTGAGGGTACAAACTGTAAAGGAAGAGAAAGACCGGAACTCATTCAGAAAATATAGGTTGCAAGTGCTACTCTGAGGTGAAATATTGGCATTGGAGAGGAAATCGTGGCGGGTCACATCAAACAATTCGGAACACTCAAATAAAAAAGTCATGGAGTTTAGGAGTTTTCACAAAGTTAGGAGGACGTTTGAAAGATGAATTGTCTTCTAACCTGCTGACCTGGCTCTGATTCTAGAGTATGGGGGCGCCCACGACACCCGAAGGAATGGGAAAACAGAAGCTTTCACTGAGGGAAGCGGCAATAAAATAAGCACGGTAAAACTGATTATGTCAGAAGGACAACAGACAGCAAGTCCGTCTCAACTGGGTTACCCAACTTCTCCAGTAAACTCGCCCACAACCTCCACTCCTCAGTAGCACCGTGGTCGTTGACCTGGGTGGGGAGTATACTCTGAGTTGACGTTGACATTGACAAAGGAATTCACATTTTTCATTTAATGTGATACTAATAATGCGAATCGACTTATTGTAAACTTGTTTTAACATGAAACTTCCTGACAGATTAAAACTGTGCGCCGGACCGAGACTTGAACTCGCGACCTTTGCCTTTCGCGGGCAAGTGCTCTACTAACTGAGCTTCTCAAGCACGACTCAGGCTCCGTCCTCACAGCTTTACTTCTTCCAGTACCTCGTCTCCTTCATTCCAAACTTTACAGAAGCTCTCCTGCGAACTTTGCAGAACTAGCACTCCTGAAAGAAAGGAGTCTCGGTCCGGCACACAGTTTTAATCTACCAGGAAGTTTCATATCAGCGCACACTCCGCTGCAGAGTGAAAATCTCATTCTTGTTCTAACATGTTTTGTGACTGTAATTAAAGAGCGTTGTACTGGAATCACTGCCTACTACTGATATCAGAACAACGTGAGCCAGAAATCGCCTTACAAAGTTTTTTTGATGACGGCTGCTGCTTATCACGAGCACCAATGCGTAACTGCACTTGTGACCAAAGTGTCGCTATAGTGGGTCGATGTACATAGTTCAGTGAGATTATGTACCACGTTGTGTATTGTGGGTCTCAAAAGGACGTGTATTATCTTGGTACAGGCCTGGGAAACGAGGTACAAAGGGAACTGCTGTGACGACAGTGGAATCTGGCGCAGATGTTCACATCTCAGTTCATGAAAGCACTTACCTTGACTCTTATAATGCGGGACCTCTTTGAAATATTGTTTGAAACCGGAAGAAAGTGTTCCTCTTTATAAGGCAACGACCATTCCATTGTAGCTGGAAGAAACTCGGATGCACGTACATGAGCTGATTAACGTAAGCCCTAGTATACGATGTTGTATCGAAACTCGTACTCTAGCATGAAGCAACAAGTTACTCGATTAGTAATTTACAGCCATCCGCCGATAAATTTGAAGAAAATTGATGGATTTATAAGCTTGCAAGAGCTCGGCGTGTTTACGACACGGCTCTAAGTCAGGACAGAGCTAAGTCAAGTAGCGAGTGCACGTAGCAGCTCTTGTAATCTTGTCACCAGTTGTGCAAAGTACAACGAAACTTTGTAGGGCGGCGGGTCTCTTGTTACGAGCCAGGGGTCGTTACAAACTCGCCGCAGCACTTTATCCCACGTCCTCTAAGTGCAGTACAGTGGCCTTGTGATGTTAGCCAACTTACACATTTTTGACACAATTAAAGATAGTATGACAGCAGTTTACGGGGCGGTGTAACGTGTTCGTGAAACAAACTGGGAGTGAAAAAACTAAGATCTTTACTTAATTTTACCATAATTTCTTTTGTATTACGTTAGAGAATTACAGTATTATTTTCTTAGTTACCCTATTGATTTTCCCCAGTTGATCCTTAAAAAAAGCGTTATACACCTACAAATAACTTTTCTCAGCACCATATGTGAAATCCATCTTTGTAACCACCAAAAATAAATGTTTCATTTATCATACTTGTTCCATTTTATTCATTTAACACTCGCTTAGTGTTCTGGAATCAAACATATTAATAATTCTGATTTAGTTTCTGCAGATAATACATGTTTCTTTTTATAAGATAGTGAAGTGTGATTTTTAACTTACAACATCCACGTGTCATTTGCTTGAATGGGGAAGCATCATTTGCATACATGTGTTCCAGGTAGTCCTGCGTCCTGCCTAATATCGTTAGTTATGATGAACAATATTCTTCAGCCTGCAAAGGCTATAAAAACGATGCATCTAGCAAGAAATAACGTTGCAAATTTTTTCTAACTTCAGTTAGAAACTTAAGCGTTTGGGAATCCATTGTTTTCACACCTTTAAATGATTTTCAGTAATGCAATATTATCACGACATTTGTTACCGGCGGAACAACACCGTCCTATATAAAAAACGGTGCGAGAAGACGCTACATCAAGATGACAATTTCTTAATTTAATTCTCCGCTTCCTCACGGAACTGGAAATTTGTTTATTAATTTTTATTTGCAGGTGCCAAAAACTGTTTTTAGAAAGAACACCAGCTACTCTCTGCGAATCTTCAAAATTACTGACTCAATGCTACTGAACGGGACAGGAAATGCAAGTTAGCAATACCATTTAACTGGTGTGAAACTGGGGAAGAGTCGATTCTGCCTGCCAATCTGACGGTGGTTTCGAGAGGCCTCCCACATTCGGCTGATCAAGTCCTTGTCCTGCGTTACACAAACAACCCAAAAGAAATGTAGCTTTCAACACACATTTTGTCCTACTTCGACTATGTCAGTAACTTTGAATATGTCAGTCATTTAACACGATAAATGCTAATTAAAATATTCACACGTGAGGTTCTGTAAGCAAACGAAGCGTTACTGATGTCATCGAAGCTACGATGGCCAGTCTTGATCCAGGAAATGATCAATCGTTTTTTCGTGATCATTTTCAGCCTCTCCACTTCAACAGTTTTGAACTTGATATTTTTTCTGTCATTCTGATATTTTTTCAATTTCGTATTTTTTATTTCTAATATCAATCTACTATTCTCGTTACATAAATAAAAATATTTGAGCGTAACTCGTTTAATCAGAAGAAGGATGTAATTTAAGAGTGGTATGTCAAATTACTGACATTCGTTTTAATAATGCAAAAAACGACCTGTTCCTCTTGGCAAATAGATATTAAAGTAATATACATTAGAAACGTTGAGTGGGTACGTATCAATAGTTTGAGATGCAAACAGTTTTATGCACTTTCTGATAAATTTATTTACTGGGACATGACACGTTTTCAAATTTACGGACACAGTTTTATAAAAATTGTCCCTTTCGGATAAATTTCTACGGTCACACTTACTTACATTTGCGTTACTAGTAGCGCAACAATTAATAGGGAGGATTTTTACCTGATGGACGTAGATGGACATGTGGAAGAACTTTTCTCCATATGGAATGAATATTAGGGGTAAAGAAATTTAATTTAAATTTGATAAAACAATGGCCGTCAGAAGAGGCACCAATGTTAGCGCTGAAAAGCGGATCATGGAGGAATTTTATAAGGGGGGGTATGCTCCAGACTGAACGCTGAAAGGCATAATCACTCTTAAATGATGATGATGATGATGATGATGATGATGGCAGTCTCATTGCTTCTTACGGAAGTGAATTTTAGGTTATAAATAAATACCAAGAATGCCGCATACAAGCAACAGAGTTGACACATCAAAGAACATTGAACGGATGCACAAGAGCTGACAGATTTGGAAGTTAAGGAAGAACTAAATAAATTTCATAGCCTCTGTAAAATGCAAGAAAATAGAAGAAACCGGAACGGACGTATAGAAGGAATGAGTGGAGGAGAACTACCATTCCGGAAATGACATTTTGATTAAGTTTGGAGAAGACGGGGAAACGACGGATAATTTAACAGGCATAAAATTCCTTTCATTCGAGGTGAAGATGATGTAAGAAAGGCTCTCGTTCTGGCCTGTCTACATAGCTCTGTGACATCACGCCATCCACCTCGCTTCTCTGCGGGAAAAAATAAAACTCATCTAAAATAAAAACTCGGTAATACTATCCCACTGTGTAAGGTTTTGTTACGGCTTGCTTGAATTAATACTGAAATAATATAAAAATCTGAAAATACACGGTATTTGCTAAAATGAATTCTTTTTAAGTTGGCCCATAGATCAGTATGAGGTGCTTGTGTCAGCCGGCCGAAGTGGCCGTGCGGTTAAAGGCGCTGCAGTCTGGAACCGCAAGACCGCTACGGTCGCAGGTTCGAATCCTGCCTCGGGCATGGATGTTTGTGATGTCCTTAGGTTAGTTAGGTTTAACTAGTTCTAAGTTCTAGGGGACTAATGACCTCAGCAGTTGAGTCCCATAGTGCTCAGAGCCAATTGAAATTGCTTGTGTCATCTCGTGTACACATTGCTCAAAAGAATTTGGGAAACGTAACTTTGGGCGTCTGCGTTACTCTACTGAACACTAGTTGAGGACTGGGTATGTAACCAAATTACAACTTTATCTTTCATCGCATCTCGATGTTGTTGTTGTTGTTGTCTTCAGTCCTGAGACTGGTTTGATGCAGCTCTCCATGCTACTCTAACCTGTGCAAGCTTCTTCATCTCCCAGTACCTACTGCACCCTACATCCTTCTGAATCTGCTTAGTGTATTCATCTCTTGGTCTCCCTCTGCGATTTTTACCCTCCAAGCTGCCCTCCAGTACCAAATTGGTGATCCCTTGGTGCCTCAGAACATGTCCTACCAACCGATCCCATCTTCTAGTCAAGTTATGCCACAAACTCCTCTTCTCCCCAATTCTATTCAATACCTCCTCATTAGTTATTTGATCTACCCATCTAATCTTCAGCAATCGATAGTTCGTACAAAAAGAACTGGAAACTAAGTAGGCAATCATTCATCGTGTCACCATGAGTGTTCATTCGGCTTTATTTCATAATGTCTTCTGGGTTCAGCTGCCAGAGACTATGGTGGTGGTGCTGGTGGTGGTGGTGGTGTGTGTGTGTGTGTGTGTGTGTGTGTGTGTGTGTGTGTGTGTGTGTGTGTGTATGAGAGAGAGAGAGAGAGAGAGAGAGAGAGAGAGAGAGAGAAAGTTGCATTAGACTGAGTGTATGTGTGTATGTTGTCTATTTTCGTCGAAGACCCTGTTGGCCGAAAGTGCACTTTCCGAAAATCCTTTTGGTGTGCCTATCTGCGACTCAACATCTCCGCTATATGGCGAGAAGCGTCTATCGGTTTGATAATATTGTTACATTCCACCCTCAATTTAACATTTTCTAAAAACAATGAAATTTGTGGTTTCACTTTAGTCCGTCTCGTACAAAGACGTTTTATAACTTTTCTTTTCAGTAGTGGCACATAGTTGATAAAGTATCACCAGTTCAAGAAACAGAACGTTTTGTAATTAACAAATTTTCGTTTAATATTTTGTTCAGAATCGGATCGATTATATTAAAAATTTGCGATCTACTATGACATAATAAGACTTCAGCCGACACAAGTTCTAAATAAGGAAATATCTCATAATGGTTACAAAGTGGCCTTCTGCTGCGTTACTTCCGTTCATAAATTCGCGATGCTCCATCTTTGGTGTCCGACGCGTAAGTGAGCCTCAGTGACAAGTTAATTCCACACTCCATCATGCTGCCTGTCGGCGCTGACTAGCTTAACTGATGTATCTCTCTCGTTGTGTGCCACGGCCACCGCCATGTGAGGAAGTCTTCTACAAGCTCGCAACTGGTAACGAACTGAGACGCGTTAGTCAGTAAAGACACAAAAAAGACTGAGACGATGTTCGCTGGACCTCTCCGGGCTCCTTACACTGGAATTTATGAAAGCAGCGAATACTTTACTCAAAACATGTGTGTGTCTACAGCACCAAGGAGTCTTGTGAAGTACGCGTTTGTTTACTTTCAGGGTTGTTTTCCTTTATATCCAGACTTAACTAGTCGTAGTGTAGGTATTTCTTCACAGTCTGTCAAGCAATGTATGTAAAAACAAGTTCCTGTTAATCCTTGGACGTATAGTACATATGGCTTAAATATCATGAAATATGTATACGGAATGACTAAATGGTATTCGTAAACAATGCTTTCATGTCACGGAATGTCGTGTTCTACGTGTGGTACTGGTTGTTGGCCCAACCGATGTATTGAGATGAAGTTACGTTACCTTCTTTCTAGCGAATTACCTTATTTAATGATAACTACTTAAGAAAAAATTAATTTATGTAACATAATACTTCTTTATATCGGCCTAAACAGTATAAAATAAGATTTCCTAGCCCCATACACATTCATAACCCTATATCAGATAATGCTGAAAATTTGCGCTTAACAATTTGTAATAGCTATGACAGTTCTTTGTTTGTTGTAGCCTATTACCGATCCTATTTAATCTCTCCATGGAGCAAACAGTAAAGGAAACGAAAGGAAAAACTGGAGTAGGAATTCAAGTTCAGGGACAAAAAAATAAAAACATTGAGGTTTGCTGAAGACGCTGTACTTATGCTTGGAATGGCAAAGGGCTCGGCAGAACAGTTGAACGGAATGGATAGTGTATTGAAAAAGAGGACAGAAGAAGAAGAATAACAGCAAAGGCAAAATAAGGACAAAGAAATGTAGTCGAATTAAATGGGAAATATGGCTCTGAGCACTATGGGACTTAACATCTGAGGTCATCAGTCCCCTAGAACTTAGAACTACTTAAACCTAACTAACGTAAGGACAACACACACATCCATGCCCGAGGCAGGATTCGAACCTGCGAGCGTAGCGGTCGCGCGGTTCCAGACTGTAGCGCCTAGAACCGCTCGACCACTCTGGCCGGCTCGAATTAAATCATGCCAGGCTAAGGAAATTAAATTAGAAAACGTGACACTAAAAGTAGTATGTGAGTTTTGTTATTTGGACAGCAAAATAACCGACGATGGGCGAAGCAGAGAGGATATGAAAAGTATACTGACAATGACAATTAAAAGGAGAAATTTTTTAGCATCGAATATACACTGAAGAGCCAACGAAACTAGTTCAACTCCCTAATACTGTGTATGGCCCTCGCGAGTACGCAAAAGTTTCGCAACACGACTCACAGCATGCCGCAACATGGACTCAACTAATGTGTGAAGCAGTGTTGGAGGGATTTGACACCATGATTCCTGCAGGGCTATCCATAAATCCGTAAGAGTACGGGAGGGGTGGAGATCATCTCTGAACGGCACGCTGCAAGACATCACAGATATGCTCAATAATGTTCGTGTCTGGAGAGTTTGGTGGCCAGCGGAAGTGTCTAAACTCGGAATAGGGTTCCTGTAGCCACTTCTTAGCAATTCTGGAAGAGTGGGTTGTCGCACTGTCCTGCTGCATGTGCTCAAGTCCGTCGGAATGCACGATGGACATGAATGGATGCAGGTGATCAGACTGGATGCTTACGTACCAGTAACCTTTCGGAATCGTATCTAGATGTCTTAGGGGCCCCATACCACTCCATTTGCACGCGCCGCACACCATCAAAGAGCCTCCACCTGCTTGAAGAGTCCCCTGCTGACATGCAGGGTCCATGGCTTCACGAGTTTATCTCCATACCCGTACACGTCCATCCGCTCGATACAATTTGAAACGAGACTCGTCTGACCAGGCATCATGTTTCCAGTGAACAGTTCAGTGTCGGTGTTGACGGGCACAGGCGAGGTGTAAAGCTTTGTGTCCTGAAATTATCAAGGATACACAAGTGGGCCTTCGGCTCCAATAACCCATATCGAATATGTTTCGTAGAATGGTTCGCACACTGACACTGGTTGATGACTGATGTTGCAAAGTTAAATGTGACAACGAAACGAGAGAATCTTTGAATAGGTGTTAGGAAGAATGAGATTTTCACTCTGCAGCGGAGTGTGCGCTGATACGAAACTTCCTAGCAGATTAAAACTGTGTGCCCGACCGAGACTCGAACTCGGGACCTTTGCCATTCGCGGGCAAGTGCTCTACCATCTGAGCTACCGAAGCACGACTCACGCCCGGTGCTCACAGCTTAACTTCTGCCAGTATCTCGTCTCCTACCTTCCAAACTTTACAGAAGCTCTTCTGCGAAACCTTGCAGAACTACCACTCCTGAAAGAAAGGATACTGCGGAGACATGGCTTAGCCACAGCCTGGGGGACGTTTCCAGAATGAGATTTTCACTCTGCAGCGGAGTGTGCGCTGATATGAAACTTCCTGGCAGATTAAAACTGTGTGCCCGACCGAGACTCGAACTCGGAACCTTTGCCTTTCGCGGGCAAGTGCTCTACCATCTGAGCAACCGAAGCACGACTCACGCCCGGCGCTCATAGCTTTACTTCTGCCAGTATCTCGTCTCCTACCTTCCAAACTTTACAGAAGCTCTTCTGCGAACCTTGCAGAACAAGCAGATCTAAGCTTATGGGAATGTTTTTCAACAAATAGAATGCGTGAACCAACTGAGAAATCGATTGCACTACCCACCATTTTTTGGATACTGGAGATAACAGGATTAACAGACGATAAAACGCGATCATGTGATTCCTTACTCCCGTGTATGTTACCGACGGCCGAAGTGGCCGTGCGGTTAAAGGCGCTGCCGTCTGGAACCGCAAGACCGCTACGGTCGCAGGTTCGAATCCTGCCTCGGGCATGGATGTTTGTGATGTCCTTAGGTTAGTTAGGTTTAACTAGTTCGAAGTTCTAGGGGACTAATGACCTCAGCAGTTGAGTCCCATAGTGCTCAGAGCCATTTGTATGTTACCTCCTAGTAAGACAGATCCAACACCACCAAACTGACATTTTCTCACAATGTTTCCTTGAGGATGTAAACTGAGTATAACGGATTTCGATGTCATGTAAACAACGTGCGGCTTTGGATACGCTGTTCATTTCCGACCGGATCAGGTACTTTTCGTCATCTTCCATGGGTGTTCTTTTATATAGCTAATTCCACAAGTTTTATAGTAGCTGTTGCTTACATATTTTGTATCTTCGATGGGAATTGGACCCTTTATACGTTTACACTATGTGAGCTGTAACTCTTTGAGGACATCCTCAATGCGCATTTTTGTACGTAGCATGTATATAGGTATTCATATAACTGATGAAAGACAGATATGTACCTGTGGATTGAATGCTACCACAGTAACTACGAACACCAAAATTTTCTTTCGGAAGTTTCCTAAGAAGTTCGTAGGGCAGTGTCTGACTAGTAATGAAATGTCCTTAGATCTTGAACAAAATTCATCTGGAATGGTGGCCGAAGACTTCCGGTATAACGAGCCATCCTGCGAACGGTTGAGTCGGTGGAGAAGCGGAAGAGATTCGATGCGCCTACTTTCGCCTGGTGTGAGAAAGCGCTCCTTAAAAACAGGAAGAACCAGCAATGAACAATGGCATGAAGGTTCAGAAAGCAATGGAAACCACAGACCACAGCAGTAAAGACTCACAAATTGTATCCACAGCACATATGACTTGTTATTGACAAAGTCTCTTCATGATCTCTTTATTGGCAGAAGATTCCGTATTAGTTCCTCCTTTCGGATCTGCTGGAGGGAAGTGCCAAGGAGTAGGTTAAAGTAAGAGAAAGACTGAATAACCACAGGAAGGTTACCATTATACGTATTGGATCGAGGAATATTTGATCGATGACCCTGGTAGGAAAAGTCACAAAAAGAAAACGCAAACACTAAGTTTAAATATAATTGGGGCTAGCGACGTAAAATGGAGAGCAGACAGTGATTTCCGTATTGACGAATATAGGGTAATATCAACAACAGTCGAAAATGGTGTAACAGGATTACGATTCGCCATCAATTTGAAAGCTGCGAAGAGACTGGGTTGTTATCAACAGTTCAGTGACAGGGTATTCATCAGAATACTCAGTTAACCAACGATAACACCTGTAGTTCAGATATACATGCCGAGGTCATAACCAGACGATGAAGGGCGTTGACAGAGAGATGATATTCGGCTATTGTAATGCTGTATACAGGTAAGGTAATCTGGTAACTGTAACACGAATGTGGACCAAGAAAAATTACTTTAGTTCTACAACAAACTCATGTAACAGATCACTTGGTATACTTCGAAACGGCCTTGAGCCACTAGAAGTTTCTACATGGATTACAAAACGGTCAGACGGAGATTTCAGAAACCAGTTAGTGCAATGCAACGCATATCAAGGATCAGATACACGAGGGTGTGCTAAAAAGTAATGCCACCGTTTTCATGCGAAAACACAAAGCTTTTTAAATAAAATGAACGTTTTTTTCCTACATCTTTGTCCTTCATTTATACATATTTGACACCCTCTGTCACTAGAGGGTTCCGAATTTTAGTGTGTACCGAGCGACGTGTAGAGTAACTTAATTCGAACAGTTAGCTCACAGATGGCATACCCCCTCCTGCAGATCACAAAGCAAGGATGCACACGAGCGCTGTGAAGTTTGCAACAATCCTACGCCTTGGGTTCGCTGTCATACAGTTCCGAATGGTCCTATGTCATTTTCATATACGTTTCCAGAACTCAATGAACACCTTCCGGGACTTCAGTTTCACAGTGGAGAAGAAGTGCAAGCAGAAGTGAGGTGGTGGCTCCGTCAGCAAACAGGTTACAGTGACAGTGTCAATGTACTGGTCCCTCATTGGGACCTATATATTCGTCGCCATGATGACTGTTAAGAAATAAGTGAGTATACATACAGAATAAACGTTGTTTGGTTGGTTGATTAGTTGGTTGGTTTGGAGGAGGGGGAGAAAGAGCGAGGTCATCCGTCCCATCGGATTAGGGATGGATGCGAAAGGAAACAGGCAATGAGGAATCACCACGGCGTTTGTCTGAAGCAGTTTACGGGTATCACTGAAAACCTAAATCATGATGACCAGAGGCGGGTTTGAACCGTCGTCCTACCGAGTGAGGGCCCAGTGTGCTAAACACGGCGCCACCTCTGTCGGAGAAGATTAAAGATATAGTACATTAATGACGTACGTTTTATTTTAAAAGCTTGAAGATATTTAACGTAGAAAATTCGGAGGCATTATTTTTCAGCAACATCTACTTCTACGTGATTATTCTGCCGTTCGCAGTGAAGTGTCTGGCAGAGTGTTCAATCAAGCACCTTCAAGCTGTCTCTCTACTGTTCCAGTCTCGAACGGCGCTAGGGAAAAAGGAGCACTTAATTTTTTTCTGTGCGAGCCATGACTTCTCATATTTTATCGTGATGATCATTTTCCCCTATATCGGTGGGTGCCTACAGAAAGTTTTAGCAATCGGAGGAGAAAACTGGTGATTGAAATTTCGTGAGAAGATCCCGTCGCAACGAAAAACATCATTGTTTTAATGATTGCCAGGCCAATTCACATGTCATGTGTGTGGCGCTATCTCTCCTATTTCGCGATAGTACAAAACGAGCCGCCGTTATTTGAACTTTTTCGATATCATCCGTCAGTCCCACTTGATACGGATCCCACACCGCACAGCAATACTCCAGAATAGGGCGATTAAGCGTGGTGTATACAGTCTCTTTAGTAGACCTGTTGTACCTTCTGTGTGTCCTGCCAAATAATCGCAATATTTGGCTTGCTCTACCCACAACATTATCTATGTGACCGCTCCAATTTAGGTTATTTGTAATTGTAATCTCTAAATGGTTAGTCGAATTTACAGGCTTAAGATTTGTGTCACTTATCGCGAACTCGTTGTTCCAGATTTTAATTAGTAAAGAGTAAGTTGATGTTTTAGAGACTCGACCGGAAGATTAAATATAGAAAAAAGTGGGATAATGAACTGCTAAGTAATTATCACGAAGTTCTAAGTTCACTGTAGCTGCAGATACTGCGCTAATGAGTATCAGATTTCTGTTGAATAGGAATATTCTTGTCTAAACAGGGCAATTACAGTCGTATTATATATAGGTACAATTAAGATAACTGAGACGAAATCAATTTATCGAGAAAAGAGGGAAGTGAAAAAATGCTCAGGACAAGACAATTATATAAGTTACTTTAGAATGAAACACATGGCAAGTGCAGGGAATGTAAATCGAAATGGTTGCAGGAAAAACTGAAGAACTTAATAAAGTAATGGTCATCGGATGAACACACACAGCGTACAGAAAGGTCAAAGCAACTCTTCGTGAAATTAACAGCAAAGACTTCTTCATTACGAATACAGTAGACATACCACATTTAGGAAAAGGAAGATGGCTGGAAACAGTACACTGAGGAGAGGGGGCAAAGGCATTAGGTCGTCGTGGTTTGCCTACAACTTAAAAAAATCGGTTCTAGACGCAGGCAGAATGGTTTCACAACTGCCTCCTTTGATCCTCCAGGCTCACTCATTTATACTTTTCCCTACGCCTTTGACATAGTTCCCCTGGAGGGAACAAGTAGAGTACACTTCAGTAATTACAGTGTCAGCTTTCCTCAGCCCGCTTAGGCCCCTACACACAGGTCGCTAGGCTCTGTTGTAACTGCATTGTATGGGTTCTTCACAGCACGTCAGTGTCCTATGCTGCTCTCATTACTTCAAATCTGTACACTGAAGTGCTACGGTCGCAGGTTCGAATCCTGCCTCGGGCTTGGATGTGTGTGATGTCCTTAGGTTAGTTAGGTTTAAGTAGTTCTAAGTTCTAGGGAACTGATGACCTCAGATGTTAAGTCCCATAGTGCTCAGAGCCATTTGAACCATTTGTACACTGAAGAGACAAAGAAGCTGGTACACATGCTTAATATCGTATAGGGCTCCTGCGAGCACGCAGCGATGTAGCAACACGCCGTGTCATGGACTCGACCGATGTCTGAAGAGTGCTGGCGAGAACTGACACCATGAATCCTGCATCGCTCTCCATAAATCCGTAAGAGTACGAGGAGGTAGAGACCTCTTCTGATCAGCACGTTGCAAGGCATTCCAGATATGCTCAACTGTTGTGGATTGGCAAGAGAGCCAACCCACTATGAGAGGAAGCCGAAAGGCGCGCGTTTTAGCTCACGCAGGCTGGCGTGAGGTCTGGAAAGGGACAAGGAAGTTAGACTTCAGCAAAAAAGGACGTAGCTGTTGGAATACAACTTTAATCCGTAAATGGTGAACATCGCTCTTGACGGTACATGTTTTACAGCATCAATAGTAACTGGTAATGGCGCTTTGCTAGGTCGTAGCAAATGACGTAGCTGAAGGCTATGCTAACTATCGTCTCGGCAAATGAGAGCGTAATTTGTCAGTGAACCATCGCTAGCAAAGCCGGTTGTACAACTGGGGGGAGTGCTAGGAAGACTCTAGACCTGCCGTGTGGCGGCGCTCGGTCTGCAATCACTGATAGTGGCGACACGCGGGTCCGACGTATACTAACGGACCGCAGCCGATTTAAAGGCTACCACCTAGCAAGTGTGGTGTCTGGCGGTGACACCACACTATAATGTTTATGTCTGCGGTGTTTGGTGGCCAGCGGAACGGTTTCAACTCAGACGAGTGTTCCTGGAGCAACTCTGAAGAAATGCTTAACGTGTGGGGTGTAGCGTTGTCCTGCTGGAATTCCCCAAATCCGTAGAAAAGCACAATGGACATGAATGGATGCAGGTGATCAGGCAGGATGCTTACGTACGTGTCACCTGTCGGAATCGTATCTAGACGTATCAGGGGCCTAATATTACTTCAACTTCACACGCCTCGATCCATTACAGAGCCTCACCCTGCTTGAACAGCCCCTTGTTGACTTGCAGGATCCATGGATTCATGAGGTCTCCATACCCGTACATGTCCATCCACTCTATACAATTGGAAACTAGACTCGTCCGACAGATAATATGTTTCCAGTGAACAGTCCAGTGTCGGTGTTGACGGACCCAGGTGAGGCGTAAGGCTTTGTGTCCTGCAATCATGAAGGGTACACGAGTGGGCCTTCAGCTCCGAAAGCCCACATCGACGATGTTTTGTTTAATGGTTCGCATGCTGACATTTATTGATGGCACAGCATTGGAATCTGCAGAAGGTTTGCACTTCTGTTACGTTGAACGATTCTCTTCAGTCGTTGTTGGGCCCGTTCTTGTAGGATCTTTTACCGGCGCAGCAAAATCTGGTATATGATGTATTACCGGATTTCTGATATTCACGGTACACTCGTGAAATCGTCGTAGGGGAAAATCCTTACTTCATCTCTACCTTAGAGGTGGTGTGTCCCATCGCTCGTGCGCCGACTGGAGCACCACGTTCAAACTTACTTGAATGATAATAACTTGCCATTCTAGCAGCAGTAACCGATCTAATAACTGCTCCAGACACTTATTGTTTTGTATAGGCGGTACCGATCGCAACGGCGTATTCTGCCTGTTTACATATCTCTGTATTTGAATACGCATACCTACACCACTTTATTTGGCGCTTCCGTGTATAAAGTGCCAGCCAGGCCGTGACTTTGCGCATGCGAGCGGTGTCGTGAGCTTGCCTCGCAGAATCGTGTGCTAAATATCAACGTCGCCTGCGACTTCCATCCGAAGTGCCAGTTGGTCCCTTAATAACTACCTTCCAGTCATAGCTGCGCTAAATTTACAATTCCCCGAAATCCACGGCCGTACTTACTTGTGGCACAACAGCGTCAGCTTAACTGCCACCTTCCATGGGGCGTTTATTTCCAAACATTTTGCGGTCGAGAATAAGATATCGCAGTGCGATTACCAACAAGAAGACGTTCTTCACAAAATTTGACTCTGCTGATAACGTCGGCTGTTTCAGACGTTCTGTAGGGACACTATGTGGTTGCATCCCCACCGAAATTGATCGCATTCGTTTGGAGCGCACCGCAACCACAACTTTTGCTCTCGTGTTTAGGTTGTAACTGCCAGGGACCGTTTAAAAGTACTCAACGAAATTTACTCGTGGTCCGCAGAGGATATGGGTGCTTATGCTATTCCAGGGCTCCTATTTGATGTGTCGTGATGACGGAGAATGACACGTTGACACTTGAATGAATAAACCGGTGAAGTGCCCCTCTAAGACCCCCAGTTTGGCCTCAGTGGCACCCGCTCGCGTTTATTAAGAATTTTCAATATGGACCTGTACAGACAGCCAGTGACGATGTCCTAGGCGCCTGCAGACTGGCATCCCCTTCGACACTCTCCTAATTCTGAATAGCCTTCTATCTGATAAATGAGCAGCAATGTAACGGTGAAAGAGCTGAAGGGTAGCCTTGGATACGAGAGCGTGACGATCTACCGACCGTGGGACCTGCCCACAATGGCACTGGGCGGAACTCTGATGAACTCTAAGAAAATGGCTCCGAGCACTATGGGACTTAACTTCTGAGGTCACCAGTCACCTAGGACTTAGAACTACTTAAACGTAACCAGCCTAAGGACATCACACACATCCATGACAGAGGCAGGATTCGAACTCACTTTATTGTATGTTAGTATTGCAGAACACTGATCAGCTGCAGCTGTCAGAGATACGCAAATACTGTTAAGGTCGTGTTCGAGGCAACGACTTTGTCCGATTGTGAACACACAGACCAGTTGTTTTCCTCTGAGCATGTGCGCATTTTGTGTGTGTGTGTGTGTGTGTGTGTGTGCGTGTGCGCGCGTGTGCGTGTGTGTGCGTTTGTATATTGTGGGGGGGCCCCACCCTCAGACGCTCGTACAGACCTAATGCAGGTGGATTCTCGTCCTACCGCACTTGTAGGCAATGGGTCACAATGCAGCACATGTACTAGGGAGAATCGTCGTCCTAAAAGACTGCAGAGGAGGCAGTAGTTGCACTTGCGTTCTCCTCGATATGCGTCCACAAACTGCTGAAAATTTAGGCCCTCTTCCACCCTCCCTCCGACTTTTTCTCCCTCCACCCACAGCCTTAAGGAGGTGGTACTAGACATCGCGAAAGGGAAATACACAGAACGGAAATTAAGTAGCATAACCCCACCCTTTCTAAGTATGCTCCGAATCAGCACTCATCTTTCCACCATCTGGCCGCCACCTTAAGGCGACGGTCCTATGCCAACACAGTAGCGTGTATGGTCATCTAAACAATAGGAGATAAAAGGACAGCCTCCTCATGTGCAACCTATTCGTCTAAAATATAGCCACAGAGTCCCCACACGCCGTCCCCCCCCCCATCCCCCCAGACAGAGAGCAGCTGTGTCCGTCGACCACCATGGCAGACACGCCCCTCCCCCCTCCCCCGCCCCCTCGCCCGCAGGAGATTGTGATGGACAACTATTGTATTTGACGACAATGCATCTATAATCAAGCATGTATTAAAAACAGCAAAACACATTTGCGACCATAGTAAATGTCCTCTCTCCACGAAAATAGGTAATGTCGATTTTCTCTTGGTTTTCTGAGCAAAACAGGTATAGTTTCTACGATCGACTGCAGTTGCATCTCATTACTCTGTGACGTCCGGCGAGGTGTGCCGCCACCGATCACAAATGATCAACAGAGACCCTGCGTAAGAACAGGAAAAAAGAAATTTTTGCATAAACAGACATAATGTCTTATGGGATACCGCAATCACTGGTTATACAATGTTACCCATAATCCGTCTTGATTGCAAAAATGTTTATTCACATGACCGGTTTCAGTTCCTCTAGAACCATCTTCAGATCTGCAATTTCGATTACAGGAGTAACCCGTTCACACACAGCAACCTTCACATGCTGTGTCACGCATATCAATTTGATATCAAGGCGGCCAGTTCCCTACTACTTGCGAGATGTTATAAAGAGGAAGCTTGTGAAGTTGCCTCGAAAACGGACATAAAATACAATCTTAAAAGACGACAGTCTTGGTTCATGCTTCATTATATTGGGATTCCATTACAAAGCATGCGGTCAAGATAAAACTGCAACAGTTTTAACAGAGACAAGGGGTATATACTTAGTCGGTAAAGAAGCTGGATATCGAATGAAGACATAGACGGAGGAAGGCGGGAGGCGTCAGTTCAAGCCCGTCGCTGGACCCTCACGCCGCTTAACGTCACTCACTCCTGCGGGGTACCAGAGTTGCTACGAGCTGCCAACTAGCCGTCCTGCACTGTGTCTCTTTGGCCCTTTCTGCAGGCTGCCAGTCACTGCTATCGCTGCTCCATAAGCGGAATACCGTCCCAGTAAATGCATTTTAATCCTGTTGACTATGGTAGAGGCAACTATTGAAAGCTCAGGTGCCTTAGTTTGATTGCCACTGCTTATAACCCGAGATGGCCGGCCGAAGTGGCCGTGCGGTTAAAGGCGCTGCAGTCTGGAACCGCAAGACCGCTACGGTCGCAGGTTCGAATCCTGCCTCGGGCATGGATGTTTGTGATGTCCTTAGGTTAGTTAGGTTTAACTAGTTCTAAGTTCTAGGGGACTAATGACCTCAGCAGTTGAGTCCCATAGTGCTCAGAGCCATAACCCGAGATGATTCTATTCGCATCATGTGAGTGTAGATGGAACTGTAGATGTTAAATCAGTTGTCAACAGGCAACCACATATTTTAGTGAATAGTGTGAAAATGTGATGCAGTTTACAGTCACACGTTCATTGATAGAATCTTGTTTTCATGTCCTTAGACTGAAGATCACTTTTAGTTCGAAGTATCTAAAATCAGTATATCTGAAATGTGCTTCATTTCAGATATATTATTAGGAACGTTATGTTACATGAGAGTAGTGCTAAAAGCCAGTACTATCATATTATCAGTATTGTACTGTATGGAACTGGGGACCTAGAAATGACAGAGAGGCTTCGTCCCCGCCGCAGCACTCAATGGTTTACAGCCCCACAACAGGCTACAGCAGTCAACTCACCCCACCGCCGCCCCACACCGAACCCAAGGTATTGTGCGGCTCTCCCCCCAGTAAATAATTTTCAACTTGCATGTAGTTTTGTCCCCACAATACTGGATCCCAAAAGAAACCATAATCCAGCCAATAGTTTCCCTTCTATTACATACAACTTCGAAGATCTGACGACAATCTTTAACAAGCCAGTCACATGATTTTCAATGGAAATTATTTTGTAACAAACGACGACGTCGACTATGACGGCAGAGGAGCAGACATCACACAGCATCTTGCTGCAGCCATGGACGTTAAAAAAAAAGAGAGGAGGTGGCATTACGTCGCGAACTTGAAGCCGATGACCACCATCTAACTAGCCCAAAACATTAGGTTCACCGCATTCATACCCCCACTGCGCATGACGTTATTTTACTAAAAGCTACAGCTGTGTCACGTGATTCGGGGTACGAAGCCGAGTATGTCATCACGCACTTATAGTGCACAATTTATGACCTTTTGTTACAGATCAAACTTTGTGCTCTTTACTAGATGCAGCAGTAAAGACCATCACATATGCGCAGGTAAGTCTTGTTTTGTATCCTACAGGCTTGGTAAAGTGACGATAATCTCAGTTGTGTAAGTGAATTACTTTAAAATACTGAGACGGGTTTTGCGATTAATCATGGAAAACCCCCAGTTGGGAAACGAGGCCAAAATTTGTTGGTTACTGTCGAGTTGCCATTTACAATTTCTTTATTGATTACTTCAACCATTAAAAGTCATTTCTTTACCACCTGACCAGGATCAGATCCAAAGAAGCTAGCAGGCGTGAGTGCCTTTTCAAAACAATTTACTTTACAGTTAACGGCAAAGCCATTTTACTTAAAACCGGCTTTGATAAAACATTTGACATCAAATCAAAATTTTCCAAGTAATGAAATTAAAAACTTTACTTTACAGATAATAGCCAAGCCATTTTACTTAAAACAGACTTTGATAAAGCATTTAATAACAAAATTAACACTTTCCAAGTAGTGAAACACAAACACCAATTTGCATACAATTTCGGTACCGCACATGTAGGGAGCCACTTCATTTACATTTTGCCACAACAAGATATTAAATTACAAGTGCTCGCTAACAGGGAGGCAGAAATAGCATTTTCAAATGATGCCAAGTAAGTTAAAACAATCAAAGTAAAGATACAGTCATTCACCATTTACAATAATTAACCATTTTAAAGCCACGTAATTTTAAAAACCCAACAATGAAAGGCAAACTTAAACTTTTTAAACAGTGGCCCAAAACAATCAGAGTAAAATACGACCATTTAACATTTTACAATAACTGACAACTTTAATACCATGTCCTGCCACCAAAATGTCCTGGGATAGAAATAATTAACCGACCGGGAGTAAGGGCAGCCACAATTGTCTCCCGAAGGATGCTCAGGCTAGAAGCGGACTAACAGACACACAACGCCTCACATTCAGCAATCACATCGACCTCACGCGAGGCCATGGGAGTAGGAGAAATCAAATCAGGAACCATAATCCCTGCCCAAAAATACACTTTCTACCGGGCAGTACTAATAAGAAGCGGAAAAGATCACTGTCTAGAAGTATACCGGCGACAGGGACAGGAAACACGAACGCAGGAGGCCACAAGGCAGAAAAGACGCTGGTTGCACAAACCAAAATTCTTCAATTAACATCTAAACCTTTAACCAACTTAACTTGCAGTTTATCAGAGCAACACCAGGTGAACTCCGATGCAAAGGTTCCTCACACCCGACCGTGTCCACGTCGTCAGCGTACCCCACTAGGCACAGTCACACAGCCACGCGCTCTGTCACCGGAGCCCTCGTCTTCTCTGCACCCACGGCGGCGAAATACCACTCCTCAGGTTAGGTGAGTTAGTAGTCCATCATTCCCGCCTCCTGACGGAAAATTTAAAGACATCCGTTGCCGCTCCCACCAAGTAGTGACTCGGAACCACAGCCGTGGCCCCCGGGTGTTCACCGCAAGAGCTTACAGCCTTGTCCCATCAACTCGTCCCACAGGTCTCGCATCGCCATGATAGATCACGCGGCTTCTCGGAACAACAGCCAACTCTCCACCGACACGCCACGCCGCGGTGTCATCGTACGACATTCTGTAATTCCCGATTTTAAAAATCGACCGACCGTCTCGTCACCGCTAGGCAACCAACCGGCCATCCCCCCAAAGATCTTGTTCCCTTACACAAAGCGAACAGGAAGCAACGACTGGAAGATCGATAAGACCAGACACGCCGCCAGAGGGGAATCTCGACAGAATCGTACGCAGGATAACGATAAATACGAAAGAATCAATTAACGATGGAATGGGAGGACTCAGAACAATGTTAACAGCACGATATATATTGAGAGCCGACACACGGCTCAAATACCTGCAGGTGTTTCCATAAGTTGAAAGTTTGGATGGTTATTGGTCGTTGGGTGTAAATATGATGGCCGGCCGAAGCGGCCGTGCGGTTAAAGGCGGTACAGTCTGGAACCGCAAGACCGCTACGGTCGCAGGTTCGAATCCTGCCTCGGGCATGGATGTTTGTGATGTCCTTAGGTTAGTTAGGTTTAACTAGTTCTAAGTTCTAGGGGACTAATGACCTCAGCAGTTGAGTCCCATAGTGCTCAGAGCCATTTGTAAATATGATGAATGAGTAAGCTTTTGATATGACAAATCGTTAGTATGTAGCTCACTACACCAATATAATCAGGGCTTTTAATATAGTGCGCTACGTATTTTGATAACGTTTCAGTATCAATACTGGATTAAACATAAATCAGAAAACATACGATGTGCTTATTACGCGTAAATACCTGACATCATGCACATAAACTATTTTCCTTCCTCACAAAAGCTTACTAAAGCGTTTCACACATAGCCTTATAGAATCATTAGAGAGCTAAAGCTGCTTTCGAAATTGTAATTATGCCTTCTACTCCCGTTGACGCAATGAACTACAAAAATTCAAAATCCAAAATAAGAAAAAGAAAAAGGTTTCCCTAAATAACAGGCAGTCTGTCGCGTGTTAAAAGAACTGTTAATAGATTTCAATTTGACCACATGTAAAATCCATAACAACTGCTTCATTATCAGGAATTTCGGAGAAATTACAGCAACTGGGCTACTACTTATGTAAGAGTAGTACCACAGATCGTTGAACTGCCAAAATCAATGCTTGATTTCAGCCGTAAATGCCGGCCGCGGTGGCCCAGCGGTTCTAGGAGCTTCATTCCGGAACCACGCGGCTGCTACGGTCGCAGGTTCGAACCCTGCCTCGGGCATGGATGTGTGTCAAGTCCTTAGGTTAGTTAGGATTAAGTAGTTCTAAGATCTAGGGGACTGATGAACTCAAATGTTAAGTCCCATAGTGCTCAGAGCCATTTGCACCATTTTTTCAGCACTAAATAAGAGAACCGGTAACTGTCAGCTCCACTTCACACAGCGCGTAATGGCAGGAAGTCAGCTTTCTGCCTCGAGTCACGTGACTTAGATGTTGGTTTCAAGCGTTAACACGGCAGAGATATGGAATGCGAGGTCTGTGTTGTATGTGGTCTACGCATACCCTCAGTTTACCACGGTGACACATCCCCGTGACGTCACTCTATGTCGTATTGCTAAAGCAAATACGCCCTCAAGAACAGAATAAAGTTCGAAATTTTCATCATACTTCATGTAAGCTCTATAATTTTTAGTGTTTAAAACAGTTAGTGCTAGCACACGACAGAAGTAATGAACAAGAAGCACCATTAAACAGTAGTACGCTAACGTTTCGGGCTACTTAAAATGGAGCCCACTCTGGCTTCTAAACAACGCAACGTATAATTCTACAGTGCCAACTCCCTTCATTTTATTTACCTCCATGGCTGCGGCAATCTGTGACATCAGCAAGGTAGGAGGCGACGATAAATAAATCGCTAGTCACAGGCGCGTAATAGTAACAATGGCACTCTGTAACTAGAGTATAACCTTATTTGTTAGGCCTCATTTTCTTGTATTATTCACAAGGGCAGTTGTGTCAGATATAGTTTTGGAACTTGGCAAGGCCTTAAATAAGCTAGAGGAAAAAGTTAAATAAAATAAACTTACTTCATAATGAAATATTTTGCTATAGAATCATCGTAGCTATCACTAATTTGACTTATTAGATACATTACAGAAGCTACAATTTCTCGCAGGCGAAACCTATGCAGCAGGAACATAAAAATCATTTATCTGAAATTCGCATTACGGATCCTGAAACTAAATCTCTCTCATTACTTACGTCGTATTGGATTGCTGGATGCGAGCACTACCGTATTCGTTTACGTCCATATTTTCCAACGTAATGAATTAAATCTTGTTTACTGAGTGTTTTCAGATAATATAGACATGTCTATCATCGGCCACAGACCTTAATCCCAAATTAGCTTACACATCATGAGTATTCCAAGCCCAACCAAGAAAGACGCTTAGATTTACCTGTAGCAAGTTTACTGCACGTCTTCCTGCATGCAGAGTTTACAAGAGGTCCTCAAGAATGCCGTGGTGCCTCAACGTTCATGTACTTGCTGCTAAGAGACGCGGTGGTGGAAGACGCACGCCTGTCTCTTGCCAAGACAACTCGCTAACAAGCACGCCATTGTCGAAAACTCCCCACGGCTTCAGGCACAGACGGAACTCCAACCCACAAAGAAGGTCTCCAGCAACGTTAACGAGTTTCGAGGTCTGTAATCGAAAAATGAGGCATATTTTGAAAAAAAAAAAAAACGTTTTATAGTATCATGCGATATCGCGTGTTTGCACTTAGGAAACGATATAAGCGAAGTGCTACATTACAACTTTCATAAATCTTTCCCTATGCTAATTTTACTGCAAAAGAATGGTAAAGTCAGTTCTCGGTAACACGAATGTCATTGGCACGTATTTCACAATAGATACCACTTAGAGAACGAGGGACAAAAATTACATGAATCAGTTGATAGTTATAAGAAATAACATTAATGTGTAAAGATCCAGAACTTTTGCTATCACAAACTTCTTCGGTACTTGCACTGTGATCTCAGTCGTACCTCTGCGATTGGAGACAGGCAAAAGGAGAAATTTTACCAAGAACTGTTTCAATTTGGTTTTATCCCATCAGTTACTCGTGGTGAAAGAGGTCCAGTGAGCATAGAAGACTGCCAAACCTAAGCATTCGTGGAGCGGAAATTTCCACTACGCAAAGAGACCAACAGACATTCACCATAATTTTAAATAATACAGAACAGAACCGAGAAAAGCTACTTTATCAGTACGCACGAATTACATTATTAAATCTCAGCACAGACCCACATGTTTTTCTCTATCGCACTTTTCGACATTCTTGTCATACCATTGACTCTTTAGTCTGTCATCGTTGTGATCTAGCAGGATTAGGATTAATATCATCTCTCTGGCGACACAACTTGTTTATGTCTAGACAATTCTACCGGAAGACCGAGTGAGGTAGTGCCGTCCTAAGAAATGGATTCGTTGTAAGTTGGCGTTTCCACCTCCGCAAACTCAAATATTTTATAATTTCGTTACCAGACTTAAGATTTTGGTTTCAGTTTAGCGCTGGCGCAACAGATGAGGCTGAGCGACTGTATTTTGGTTTATGTAACTTGCTTATTGTTATTTGGTAGTCGCTCTATGCTGTATGCTTGACTTGGAAAAAATGAAGAACTCTGAGTTCTTTTCTATATGACTGCATGTTCCGCACATGTAATGAATAAGAATTGACGTTGAAACTTCCTGGCAGATTAAAACTGTGTGCCCGACCGAGACTCGAACTCGGGACCTTTGCCTTTCGCGGGCAAGTGCTCTACCAACTGAGCTACCGAAGCACGACTCACGCCCGGTACTCACAGCTTTACTTCTGCCAGTACCTCGTCTCCTACCTTCCAAACTTTACAGAAGCTCTCCTGCGAGGAGAGCTTCTGTAAAGTTTGGAAGGTAGGAGACGAGGTACTGGCAGAAGTAAAGCTGTGAGTACCGGGCGTGAGTCGTGCTTCGGTAGCTCAGTTGGTAGAGCACTTGCCCGCGAAAGGCAAAGGTCCCGAGTTCGAGTCTCGGTCGGGCACACAGTTTTAATCTGCCAGGAAGTTTCATATCAGCGCACACTCCGCTGCAGAGTGAAAATCTCATTCTGGAAGAATTGACGTTGTAAATTATTAATAAAGTCAAAATGGGTATTACAACGTATGGGGAAGGGGAGGGGGCTATGGGACTTAACATCTTAGGTCATCAGTCCCCTAGAACCTAACTAATCTAAGGACATCACACACAGCCATGCCCCAGGCAGGATTCGAGCCTGCGACCGTAGCAGTCCCGCGGTTCCGGACAGCAACGCCTAGAACCGCACGCTCAACGCGGCCGGCGGAGCGACCTGGAACTCTTACTTTGAAAACCTGAATACTTGGGCAAAGAATGACGAACTCACTTCGTTCTGGCAGATTCTTGATAAATTGCCGACTGAACCAACACTGGGTGAGATGATGATACTGGGAAGTGTTTGAAGAGCTATACCTTTAAAGAGGCGTTTTTACTGCAGTAGACAACCGGAGTTTGACGTCTCAGCAAATGTGTTTCGTGGTGACAGGCGTTCTGATCATATGCTAAATGCGTTCCAAGCAGGGGAAATATGTATGGATGTGCGATGAACTAGCTGAAACGACTTTCTTGCAAACGTAAGATTTAGTCCATGACAACGTTATGGAAGTAACATTCCCTACTTTGGTAAAATGTAAATGTGTGACTAGGGCCTCCCGTCTGGTAGACCGTTCGCCGGATGCATGTCTTTCGATTTGACGCCACTTCGGCGACTTGCGCGTCGATGGGGATGAAATGATGATGATAATGATGACAACACAACACCCACTCCTTGAGCGGAGAAGATCACCGACCCAGCCGGGAATCGAACCCGGGCCCTTAGGATTGACATTCTGTCGCTCTTACCACTCAGCTACCGGAGGCGGACCTCTATTTTGGTAATCCTGGTCGACAACTGTAGTTAAAGATGTAAATTAAACCAATAGCAGTTCCCATGTTTGCTTCGCAATGTTTGTTTTGAAATAATAGTGAACCAATGTTTATATCTTTTGGTCAATTTAATGTCTAGTACGAAGATCAGACCTGTGTCACCAACTAATTTGTATCAGCACAGCCAGTAACCAGCCATGTGTATTTTAGTAAGTAATGTAGACAATTTTGATGTGGAAATTATTGTTTGACCTATAAATTACATCAGCAGTGTCAATGTACAGGCCCTGTTTATTTTTTTAAGCGTTACGGAACAATTAATTGACAACACTGCCACAAGTGTTTGGTCCTCGAACTCATACTTATTATTTGTAATATAACATTTTTTTCGGTGCAAAGTCTACATTTTGTGTGTGTGTGTGTGTGTGTTGGTGTGTGTGTGTGTGTGTGTGTGTGTGTGTGTGTGTGTGTGTGTGTGTCTAAAGTAACATTGCGACTCTTAACATAAACATTACAATTTTGTGTTTCTCATGTATTTTTGTAGACATTTTATAAGATTAGTTAATATTTTGAAATTTCACAAGCATTGCAGAACAGGAGGATGGTGGACGTTGGTTGCCATTTTCTCGGATTTTTTAATTTCTCACTGCTGTCAGCAACTGAAGGCTTACAACATGAACGCTGAACAGCGGTTTAAGCTTAAACTATGGATCAATGGCCTCACACACATAACACTGCGATTTATATTTAAACCTATACTAACTAGTACGATATTTTACTGCCAAGTCTGTGGCAGATCATAACCACGAATTCGTAAGCATGCTGCCATAAGCATGTTTTTGGATCCACGTTTGTAGAGTGTTTTTGCTTCTGTTACCGTATATTTTTACACTTGAGTGTTGCGGTTTTAATTGTGATCCACCACGTATAGGAAACACCAAAAAATTAATTACAGCTTATACAGATCAATAAATAATCAATCTTGAGTCGCTCTACACTGGGAGAAAAGATTTTCATGTGACACCGTGTTAGAAATGAGCGTGTTAGTACAGATTAATGCTTTTACCAGTAGTGAATCCAAGTTCACCAAATAAATCCTTTTTCGTTTCACACAGAAATTTCTGAGAACTTTCTCACTTGCATTCACTTTAATTTTGACCATTATCAGCTTTGAGGTACTTTCATGTAAAATTTCCTGAACTTTGTCTACTTATTGGTTAGTTTTCCTGTACAAGGTCTGATATTCAACACTTCAGTACGAAACTATTCTTTTTTCTAATTTTTATAACACTTTTTCTGATGGAAATATAAATAACTTCTGAATTACGGATTTCGGACGTTTCATTATAAAACTAAAAGAAATCAAGTCTTTTACATTTTCATTTTCTAGACGAAGCTCAATACTACCGAATTTTTATTGAAATTTGAACAGTACAGTATGTCTAGTTCTTTCTGTCTTTAATAAAGGCTTTTGACCATTTCAGGAATAATCTTTGAGATGCTGCCGTTCAAAAATACTTCCTTATCCGTTGTGTATTTCTCAGATATTGGGTAGTTGCACTGAGTGTCAGTATCGGTCGGTGAATATCTGAGTTTGCTCTTCAGGGAGTTGGTTCCGTAGGTAAGATACCGGATTTGCCGTTGGATAGTGAAAGGTTCGAATCGCTGCCCAATTGTTAATCTTTTTTCATGGCTTCTCTAAATTAACAAAGGTGAATATCGGGCTTAATTATTTAAGATGTCTATGATCGATTTCCGACTTCATATTTGTGCAGGAGGTTTCATTATCACAATGTACACTTAGTATCTAACGTTACTGTCTTATACCTACATTATCTACTTGATTATTAAGTATCCTTTTCCTTTCATTGGAAGAAATATCGAATTCAGTTTCAGATCAACTGCAAAAAAGGATGCAAAGGAAATTAGGTGCACTTGGGACTGATGGTCTACCTAGCACTAAGTCATTTCTATGTGCATGTTCCAGTCTCTTAAAACGTCCGTGCTGATACTGCACTTAACTGCATTTTCCAATGCGAGGATAATGACGACGCTAATATAAAACTGGTGTTTCAATTGCAGAAATTTGCTTTCTGACGGGATACTACCGCCGAGAAAATGTTTCAGAGTCTCTAAGGTGCATCTTTTGCTGACGACAGAGGAAGTGTCCGTGATGGAAGTGCATCATTATTATTGTCTATCACATTTGCAATCCGTAAACCACCATTTGCTTGGGGAAGTAAGTTAAATCCCATACAGTGTGTTCCAAAAGTAACGATTCATTTTCATGAAACACCTTCTTAATATCGGAAGTACGTATATATACACCAACGGCATATATGAAACATTAGAAATCATTACAGTTCAACGTGTTCATCCTGCATGTCAACACAAAGAGACCATCTTCACGCTTTAGCTTGTAAAACGTCCGGCAGTAGATAGGGTGTGATGTTGTTAACAGCCTCAAAAATCTGATCACGCAGCTGATGTAGGGACTACTTTAACCGTGTAAGGGATTTCACATAATGCTACGCGCAGAAATCTAGGTTGGTCAAGTCAAGTGAGCTCAGAGCCCACGTACGTTGTGAAATTCTACCGATTTGCCATTCAGAAAATTCGAGGCTGAATTGGTCTCTAACAATGAGAGCATAATGAGGAGGAATGCCATCCTGCTAGTTTACGACAGAATTCAGAATTGTATCATACCCCAATTTCAATTCCAGGAGTAGCAAATGCATGTGAAGGTAATAGGTACCTGTAGTCGTTTGCTCTGCAGAAAGAATAATCCACACACCGCATTGCTCGTCATCCCAAGCAATACATTCAGTTCCGTGACTTTTCTCTCCCAATGTTGCAACTCATGAGGATTTTTGGCGGCCTCTAACGGACAGTTGTGATGGTTCACATAATTACATGGGTGAAACGAAGAGTGACCCAGACCGAGGGTCGTGACATGTCATCTCAGGCTAAGCCAAAAAACGGAAGTACGTGGCCCCTTTACATTGGCTTCCTCAACGCTCCAGACAGCACACTCTGATCTCGATTGTTGTCCAGAATGTTGTTCTGCTTCTGAATTTGTTGACCTGAAGCTTGTTGTTAGTTCTAGTTCATGACTCTTTTCTGGATCTTCGACGGTACGGTTCACGCACCTCCTTTAATGTTTTACCACCAAGTTTCTAGTCCGCAGCTCGTGGTGTAGTGGCTAGCGTTGCTGCCTCTGGAGCATAGGGTCCCCGGTTCGATTCCCGGACGGGTTGGGGATTTTCTCTGCCCAGGGACTGAGTGTTTGTGTTGTCCTCATCATTTCATCGTCATTCGTGGCAGTGGACAGACTTGAATGTGAAAAAAAGTAGGACTGAGTAAAAATTGGGACTTTGTACGGGGGCTGATGACCGTGACGTTGTGTAATGAAAGACACAAATGATGGTTTTCTTAGAACTGCTTCACAAACGTGCCACTTTATTAGTGCTTAGTTAATACATTGTAGGCACACACCATCTGATCGGAAGCATCCGCACAGCTATTAGTGGACATTAATAAAGTGACTAACCATCGACTTTACGATGTCTTCATCTCTGCCGGGGACTGGTGTTCCGTCAAGGAAAGAGTTACTGCAGCTGGAAACGAAGTACATGAATAATGATAACAAAACCAGCGTTTGCTTTTGGATCCGACATCACTTATTCTTTATAAAACCCACTACCAGTTTCGACACAAAATAGTGTCATCTTCAGGCACCAAGTTTAATCTGTCATCCACAGCCGTTTTCATGTGCAATGAACAGGATCGTATGCAGCGGGCCAAAAGTAACTGATATCCGAACCTCCCTTGGCAATAACAAGCCCAGCGTTGTCACACGTTTTGCTAGAAGGACAGCTGATAGAAATTTGGAACTCACGGATTATTCCTTCCGCTAATTGCCTGCGATTTTTCGCAGTAACACTCTGTAATGACGGAGCCTGTCCGCCAGTACTTGAAGCCTGCATGGTCTTGGTTCATCTGTGGTTTTACTTTCGCGTTTCCACCTCACAATCACATCACCAGCAGTAACATTAGTCACTGTCACTTGAGTGACAGATCAATTAGCCACATGTCAATCCTTCTAGTCACTGAAATCTCCAAAAGGCCGATTCCTTCTCTGCTGATAACACAATACTCAACCTCTTCTTTATACTGGCGGGTTTGTCTCTTGTGACATACAGTGCACAATATCAAATCAAATAGGAGTGATCGGATATTTTTGACTATATAGTGTACAGCAAAATATGGTCTCCTGTTAATGTGTAGGCTAAGAGCATTGGATTTCTCGGGACAAGTTTTTTGAGATTTTGCTTACACCAGTTGAGAGAAATGGTTGTTTTGATCTTCGGGTTAGCTGAGCGGAATCCACAGGTTACTGTTTTCCATGTATAAAAGTTAACGGAAAATCGATGGATGAATGGATTGGTTTAAAATTGGTGGGCGCTGAAAACAGCGTGGTCATTCTCTTCGTTACACAAGATTGTGATAGGAGGTTTTGAGTTGTTACTCATGCCAAAATGAAAAGCAGAGGCTGCAGAACTACAGCCACAGTCATAAATAATCTCACGCAAAGTCTTAAGAATATCTGTTCATTCTGTTGTCATACACTAATAGTATTGATAAAACAGCGAATGGCATTAAGATGGCTTTCTGATCGCGGAAGTAATAGCATGAGCTTACCACCCAGCATATCAAGGGCATCGTCCATGTTAACTGGGCAGGAGTAGTGACGCCCCACAGTATATCAAAAATTTCCCTACTGAAGTTTCGTCATCGCCTGAAGCTGACGGTAAGAAGCTCGGTAAGTCAGTGGTTTCCCTCGTATCAGCGTACGAAACACACGAAGTAGAAACATGGTGCACCGCATGCGGCAAAATATATGCCAGTGTCCGATACGAAGCCGATTGAGGGCCACTTCGTAACTTTTTGGGACTTTGAACGGTAGTGCGCCACGGCTGAATAATTGGTTTGACCGACTGCAGCTTGATTTTGGCCAGACCGTCTTACTTACTGAGCCAACGCTCGCTTTATTACCCGTGAAACGATAGCCTGTAGGGGAACGTTAAGACGAATTGTGATTTTTACTTGCAGGTTGCTTTCACTGCCCTTTCAGCTTTCTCATTCCCTTCAATTTCCATGTGTCCAGTGACCTTCAGGAGGTGATCGAATGGCACTGTAGTACATAACATTGTCGTTGTTGTTGTTGTTGTTGTTGTCTTCAGTCCTGAGACTGGTTTAATGCAGCTCTCCACGCTACTCTATCCTGCGCAAGCTTCATCATCTCCCAGTACCCACTGCAACCTACATCCTTCTGAATCTGCTTAGTGTATTCATCTCTTGGTCTCCCTCTACGATTTTTACCCTCCACGCTGCCCTCCGATGCTAAATTTGTGATCCTTTGATGCCTCAGAACATGTCCTACCCACCGGACCCTTCTTCTTGTCAAGTTGTGCCACAAACTCCTTTTCTCCCCAATTCTATTCAATACATCCTCATTAGTTACGTGATCTACCCATCTAATCTTCAGCATTCTTCTGTAGCACCACATTTCGAAAGCTTCTATTCTCTTCTTGTCCAAACTATTTATCGTCCATGTTTCACTTCCATACATGGCCACACTCCATACAAATACTTTCAGAAGCGACTTCCTGGCACTTAAATCTATACTCGATGTTAACAAATTTCTCTTCTTCAGAAACGCTTTCCTTGCCATTGCCAGTCTACATTTTATAACCACTCTACTTCGACCATCATCAGTTATTTTGCTCCCCAAATAGCAAAACTCCTTTACTACTTTAAGTATCTCATTTCCTAATCTAATTCCCTCAGCATCACCCGATTTAATTCGACTACATTCCATTATCTTCGTTTTGCTTTTGTTGATGTTCATCTTATATGCTCCTTTCAAGGCACTGTCCATTCCGCTCAACGACTCTTCCAAGTCCTTTGCTGTCTCTGACAGAATTACAATGTCATCGGCGAACCTCAAAGTTTTTATTTCTTCTCCATGGACTTTAATACCAACTCCGAATTTTTCTTTTGTTTCCTTTACTGCTTGCTCAAAATACAGATTGAATAACGTCGGGGAAAGGCTACAACCCTGTCTCACTCCCTTCTTAACCAATGCTTCCCTTTCATGCCCCTCGACTCTTATAACTGCCATCTGGTTTCTGTACAAACTGGAAATAGCCTTTCGCTCCCTGTATTTTACCCCTGCCACCTTTAGAATTTCAAAGAGAATATTCCAGTCAACATTGTCAAAAGCTTTCCCTAAGTCTACAAATGCTAGAAATATAAGTTTGCCTTTCCTTAATCTATTTTCTGAAATAAGTCGTAGGGTCAGTATTGCCTCACGTGTTCAAACATTTCTGCGGAATCCAAACTGATCTTCGCGGAGGTCGGCTTCTACCAGTTTTTCCATTCGTCTGTAAAGAATTCGCGTTAGTATTTTGCAGCTGTGACTTATTAAACTGATAGTTCGGTAATTTTCACAACTGTCAACACCAGCTTTCTTTGGGATTGGAATTATTATATTATTCTTGAAGTCTGATGGTATTTCGCCTGTCTCTTACATATCGCTCACCAGATGGTAGAGTTTTGTCAGGACTGGCTCTCCCAAGGCCGTCAGTAGTTCTAATGGAATGTTGTCTAGTCCCGCGGCCTTGTTTCAACTCAGGTCTTTCAGTGCTCTGTCAGACTCTTCACGCAGTATCGTGTCTCCTATTTTATTTTCATCTACATCCTCTTCCATTTCCATAATATTATCCTCAAGTACATCGCCCTTGTATAGACCCTCTATATAGTCCTTCCACCTTTCTGCTTTCCCTTCTTTGCTTAGAACTGGGTTTCCATCTGAGCTCTTGATAGTCATACAAGTGGTTCTCTTTTCTCCAAAGGTCTCCCTAATTTTCCTGTAGGCAATATCTATCTTATCCCTAGTGAGATAAGCCTCTACATCCTTACATTTGTCCTCTAGCCATCTCTGCTTACCCATTTTGCACTTCCTGTCGATCTCATTTTTGAGACGATTGTATTCGTTTTTGCCTGCTTCATTTACTGCATTTTTATATTTTCTCCTTTCATCAATTAATTTCAATATTTCTTCTGTTACCCAAGGATTTCTGCTACCCCTCGTCTTTTTATCTACTTGATCCTCTACTGCCTTCACTACTTCGTCCCTCAGAGCTACCCATTCTTCTTCTACTGTATTTCTTTCCCCCATTTCTGGCAATTGTTCCCTTATGCTCCCCCTGAAGCTCTCTGCAACCTCTGGTTCTTTCAGATTATCCAGATCCCATCTCCTCAATTTACCACCTTTTTGCAGTTTCTTCAGTTTTAATCTACAGTTCATAACCAATAGATTGTGATCAGAGTCCACATCTGCCCCTGGAAATGTCTCACAATTTAAAACTTGGTTCCTAAATCTGTGTCTTACCATTATATAATCTCTCTGATACCTAGTTCTTTTTAACAGAACAGGGATAAGAAGTTGTCTGAACTTGGTACCATACAATTCCTCAGGAACTCTTTGAGTCTTTACTATTGAATATTCAAATATAATTTGATATACATCAATTTGCAAGGCTCTCCACTTGAAGTACAGTTGACAAATTGTTCATGAAAAGATATGCTTAAGACATTTAAAACACTGGCGGGGTAGCGAAACTCTAGGAGGTGTGGTTAGACAGGCGTTTCTTATTCGTTGGTGCGGCATGCGGCGACTATACTTTTCTGCAGTTTCGTTGCGAGGTGCCAAAGTTGGTTTCGCATACTGTTCTTCAGACGGCACCACACGAAAATTTGCTTGATAGCCCGCACAGCTCTAACAACAGAGAGTCAGCGCAGACAAAATCTTCCCTTTACTAAGAAATACTACTTGCTCCCGTGCCTTCTCGACCTCTCACAGCTCTGCATAGTACACAAAGAAGTGTCTTGGTATGCGGATTTAATTGATAAAGTCAGAGAATTAACACTACACAACACTGTCTCTTGCTTTGGTTACTTGATTAGGACCACCTTGTGCTCGAGAAACTGAACCTACTACCGTTATCGACAATCCTAGGGAACAATCCTCCTGACGGTCAGTCACTTAGTGGTCACCTTCGACCATACTGTTCCGACCTTCACGAAGTTCGTCAGTGGCGATACAGAATCATGAAAAATTTCTAAAAAATACTTTTAAATAGTCGGTTATGAAGGTGAATGTTTTTCGAAAGTTGAACGAATAGATTCGAAGCTTTTTTTTTATTGAATTAGGCTTAGATGAAAATCGTAAAACAGAAATATCCAACTAAAACTTGCGTGAGTAATGTCCATTAACTCTCAACACTGTTTCGTTAGCCGTTCACTGTAAACAAACTGCCTGGCCCGTTTCTGATCTGCCATTGCCTTAAACAATTTCAAATGGCAAGTTTTTGAACAATAGTAATGTCACATCTCAGCAGTCTTCTGTAGCGAATTCACAGGTCTATGGAAATCCGAAACTGAAAAAAAAAAAATAATAATAATAATATGAAATAACGTATGTACCGCTTATAATGGTCACCCAATCGTTGATATTCCTATATTCGCACTATATCACTCCAATATACAAAGCTTCTTAGCACTTGATGTGGAGTATTGGGTTGGCGCCATTAAATTGTATTGTTGTAGTAGTTGTTGCTGCTGCTGCTGCTGCTGCTGCTGGCTGATTCACTGCAGTATCTTGATGTTAATGTTGGCTCTATATGTATTCGTCTAGGGGTAAAAAGATGAGGTCCAGTGTTGTTGATGTGCTTGTTGATAAATAATGCACGACAGCATAAGTGAACTTCAACTATTTATTGACATGGTAGCCATCGTAACTCCGCCGACCACCTAAAGACGTTGTCACAATACAGAGTAACACTTCTTTTACAACATCTTTGCATTGTTTTTCCATATAAGGCAATAACATACACACTTTACAAAAGTTATATCAAGACTGAGCTGACGTGGCTTCTTGCTGCTTGTATGTATAACCTCGTCAAAGAACTACTAAGAAGAGATGTGGTTTATAAGTCAGGCATCCATCTGTTATCGTAATTTGTGCAAAAAAGTTATTAATTTACATCGAGTGACATAATTTAACAGGTCGTTAAAATGACAGACGGATTTGTGAACTTGTCAGAACAATTCTTTGTAGCAGAAAGGCCATTCTTCAAAGGTACATCTATTGACTTCTCTAATTTGCATACATAAGTAAATAACGTGAATTATTAAAAATTACAGTGGTTCTCGTTTAAAATAGGTGTGTTTATGTGAGTAGTGAGTGGAAACAGTCCTAATGAATAAACAGGTTCCACTGGGTAATTTTTATTCAAAGAGATCCAAAATACGTAAGTTGACCAATATTATTCATATTTTATATTAATTATTTCAATTGAATATAGTGTTTTTACATAATGATATTTGTTGTATCAGTGTTCAAGTGATGTTAACTTTTGTGTGGGTCAGTTATTAATTATATTTTAATTGGTTGACTGTTTATGTAGACATGTTATTCTATCATTGCTAACATACACAATTACTTTTCTATTATCATAATTCCTAGTTAAACTGGTTGAATTAGGAGGGTATCGCATACTTCGTTATAATAAAGCCTTTAATATGTTCCGTTACACGCTGCAGAATTTTGTGAATTACGACATTCACCACAAGGAATGTTGACGATCATAATTCATACTTTATTGAATGTCATCTTGGTTACTACGGATTTTCGTCGCTCGCCAGCGCCGAGAATGGTACTAGCGGCGCACCTAGCAGCACCGCGTGAACAATGCGCCCGGAACTGCGCGGTTCGCAGCGGGGATGATTTTATTACTGCAGTAGCAGTCCAGCTGATGCAGCTAGCGTCCACGGCTTGACGTGCGGTATAGAGATCAATAGCTCTGGGCACATCCTGCCCGCTAAATTATTCCGACCACCGTCGAGCGTGGCCGAAGCACCAGAATGGCCACATACCCCACCCTGGCATATCCAATTAACGCCGGCCGGCGTATGAACCCGCCGCTGCTACCTGTCATGCCCGCTGGCGCAGATTGGGCCCCGATCCTAACAGCCTGCGAGGGGGAGAGCTGCGAGATTAATGGCACCCAATTATTGCAAAACATTGTTCTGTAATATCTAACTATGCTTTCTGAGGGCCATCGAAAGATACTCCAACCCTCCGTTTTTGTATCTTCATTTGTTCTCCACAGTAGTGAGACATGCCAATTCCACAGAACTTGAACTGGAAGTATCACATTACTGACCTTCTCAAACTGTTAAGTTCAGATAATTTTACTCTTCGTATAATTGCTAGTCTTGGAAACAACAAAACAGCCTTCGCACGTATTTTGCATATTTCCACTGAATAATGTCTTATGGAACAGTGGGAACAATATCCGGAGTTCATCTGCGAGTAGTCGTGTAGGTACATCTTCAGGGAGTGAGGCATTTTAAATGCACTGCTACAATACAGATACACTAAGGTGACAAAAGGTCATGGTATATCGATATGCAGACATGCAGATGGCGATACTATAGCGTTTACAAAGTATAAAAGGGCAGTGCATGGTCGGAGTCGTCATTTGTACTCAGATGACTGATATGCCGACGTAATTAACGCCCCACTACGGCAATTAACTGACTTTCCATGAGCAGTGGTAGACACATGGGACATTCCATTTCGGGAATCATTAGGGAATTCAGTAGTCCGAGATCCACAGAGTCAAGAGTGTGCAGAGAATACCACATTTCAGGCATTATCTCTCACCACGGAAAACACAGTGGCAGACGGCCTTCACTTAACGACCGACAACAGTAGAGTTTGCATGGAATTGTTAGTGTTAATAGACAAGCAATACTACGTGAAATAACCGCAGACATCAATGTGGGACGCATGTCGTACGTATCCGCTAGAGCAGTTCGGTGAAATTTGGTGTTAATGGCCCATCGCTGCAGACGACCGCCGCGATTGCCTTTGCTAATAGCAGCACCTCTCCTCGGCTCGTGACCATATCGGTTGGACGTTAGACGACTGGAAAACCGTGGCCTGGTCCGATGAGTCCAGATTTCGGTTTGTAAGAGCTGATGGTAGGGTTTGAGTGTGGCGCAAACGCAACAAAATCATAGAATGAAGTTGTCAACAAGGCACGGTGTATGTTGACTGGATAAATGTTCAGATACTTTGAGACCATTTGCAGCTATTCGTGGACTTAATGTTCGCAGACAACAATCGAATTTTTGTGCATGACAACGCGTCATGTCACCGGGAGACAATTGTTCGCATCTGATTCAAGGAACATTCTGGACAGTTCGAGGGAATGATTTGACCACTCAGATCGCCTAACATGAATCTCACCGACTATTTATCGGAAATAATCGAGAAATCAGCTAGTGCACAAACTACTGCGCCGTTAACTCTTTCGCAATTACGGACGGCTATAGAGGCAGCATGGCTCAATACTTCTGCAGGGGACTTACAACGACTTGTTGAGCAGTCCATCCCACGTTGAGCTGCTGCACTATTCCGGGCGGAAGGAGATGGTCTGACAAGATATTAGGAGATATCCTATCACTCTTCTTACCTCAGTTTATTCACGAATGAAATTGGCCATAAATCATAAGGAGGACAGTGATGTTCATACTTACAGCAGCAGAGAAAAGAATGACCCTTATTATCCAGTAACAAAATTGTTGTTTCAGAAAGGCGTTCAGTATGCATCTACACCACTTTTTATCATTTTTAGCATTTAGCAAGTAATATAGAATATCTGATAGCAAAGTAAGTTTTAAATGTAACCTAAAGTCATTTCTCCTCGACAAGTCCTCGTATACCTGGGACTATTTTCTATTTAAAAACAGGTAGCCTGTAAAAGTAAACCTTGTTTCTTTTTAAATATAATTACGGAAGTAGTACTAAAAATAATTTGTTATTAATGTTAAGTGTAGTAATGTATAAATGTACTACAAATTAAAATAATTGCTCCGATCAATGATGTAACTAACCTACTAAATAAAACCACTCCTGCCGTATTTATGGCGCATAAATGCTAGATGCGCAAAAGCTAATGCGTAGCTCTACATTCTGAAATCAATTTTGTGTCTTGTTGTGCCAGTTGTCTTGGCGATTTCAAAAGCGCCCTTAATTAGCCTGTCGTTGGGATCTGCATCAAAATCACATTTATTTCCTAATATTTGCCTCTAATTGTCATGGCTTAATTTACTGAATCTATCCTTGCCCAGCAACTTACCTACTTATTCTAAAAAAGTTAGCATATATCCGTCACATAGTCATATTAGTAAGGGGACAGTAATATGTTCTTTATTTAGTAGCAGAGATGTGTTTCACGCTCGCGTAGATGAACAAGTGCTCATACCTCTCAAGGTATGCACATGTTGACCATGTTTATTCGATATTTTTTCCCTAGGTTTACTCCATACTACCACCCATACAAATATAGAAAGCAAAGAGCCCTCAGGAGAAGAGATTTGCTTCACAGTTGCTTAAGGTTTGCATTTTAGAGCCCATGTTTACTAGACTTTCTTGCTTCGAAGTATCGTTCCTCTCATATCCCTGAATTCTGACTATTCCTGCTGGGGATTATTGAAAGATCCAGCCTCTGTACATCAAATCCATCACTGTCAAAGAATCTTTAAAGACAAGTGCACCGCTGTGAAGAAAGTGTTCTTTTGCAGGAGAGGTCTTGCACAATTAATGAGTTGTGAAGAAGCGGCCTAGAATCTGACAGTTATTACTGTACAATAATGAAGGTAGACAATAAGAAATATTCCCATGTTGTCCCAGAAAACACTGGAAGTCAACAATATAATACTATACTCGACTTGTGATACAGGTCGACCTGCTTAAGTCAACGATTTTACTTGAGGTGCACTAAGAATCGTTGCCAGCATACCACCTAATTGACATACAGAACAAATGATTTTGTTTCTAAAATTGTGTAAACGTTACTGATAGAAACCTTCTTGGAAAATCAAAACTGTGAGCCACGCCGCGACTCGAACCTGGGACCCTTACCTTTTGTGGGGAAATACTGTACCAACTGAGTTACCCAAGAAAAACTCACGGCCTATCCTCACAGCTTAACATTCGCCATTGCGACATCTCCTACCTTCCAAACTCGACGGAAGTGCTAGTACAAAACTTGCAAGGCTAGCACTCCTGGAAGAATTGATACTCCGGAGACACGACTTAGCCAAACCTCGCAGCGGATTGTGAGCTAATATGAAACTTCCTGGAAGATTAAAACACTGTGCTGGACTGGGCCTTTCGAGTTCTAGTGATCTACAGATCTTAAATTAACTATGGCTTCATTATTTTGTGTGTTTTTCTTTCGCAAGGGCCATGCTAATTTTGTATGTGTCGTTCCAGTTTTACGATATGTACCGTAGGAGCGAGTACGCCCAGCCAGCTACCCTAGCACGGTGCAGTAGTCAATGTACTAGGTATCCGTGGTAACTCTGTTGTATGTAGCAGTAGTAATAGCAGTAGAAAATTCCTGGTGGTGGCTCTTGGTGGTAGAAAAGTCCCTGTTGTGACTTTATTCACTTACCGTATTATGTTGATATGAATGCTCTATCGTAATGTTCTGCGGACAGACAGTGGGAATATTGTGCTTTCTAATTTGTTGTTTTCGGATGGTGCCTGCTTGGGCCCACAGGGACTGAAGCACATTTATATTGCCTAATTTGGAAGTTTTTCATCTATTTTAGTCAAGACATTGAAAAAAATCAGCTAACGAGTTGCAAAATAGGTAGTTGGTTGATTTTTTTCAACCTCCTCAGATTTATACAGTTGCTGATTCGCAACCATGTTTAAAATTTTGATATATTTTATGATTGTGTTACGCGCATTAGCTCTGGGCAAAGACCTGTTAATGCATTATTGTTGTCGTTCCAATTGTGCGTAAATACTTATGTAGTTAATAAATGATTTTGTGCGAAGTTAAGTCGCTGCAGAATATTAACGAAACTACAAATAACGTGGGACTGGCTGATACAAATTTCTACATTGTTACAGTACCACCTGCATCTAGCAATATTTCTAGTTCAATTTGTTCCGCCTATATACAATTGCCTGATGTCACTCTTATCCATCATGAACCAGCACACACGCCAAGTACTTATACCCCACACCCTGGAGTAAAACATGATATACTCAATTCTCCAGTCATAGTAGCTCTTCTCCTATGTCCGACTATGAGATTCATCACTATCTCTCTGTATCGTACTATCCAATCGCCTATTGCTGCTTATAGACCCTGAAAATCATCTTCCAAATAGCATACTAAAGCACCAAGCACCAACTTCATCATCATATATGTCACGACCACAATCTGTTTCAACAATAACATTTGCTTGTTATAAACGTTCCACTCATATCAATGTGACCGCCGCCTCTTTTTGACGTCAACGTGAAATACCAACTCTCAGGCGGCAGATGGCAGCACTAGATATAAAAAAACTTATCGGAGGGACACGGAACAGTGCAGTCGTTGCCGTAATGTGGAAACGGAGCGATTTATCTGACGTCCATAAGGGCTTCATCACTGGCTTTCGGTCCAAGAGCGGAAGCTTTTCCGAAACCGTGAACTGGTTGCATTGCCGTCGTTGTTTAAGTGAAAGCATGCACAGAGAAGTGGTGCTATGCAAAACCAACGCCGAGGCAACCGTTGCACACTACAGGCCATGAATGACAGGGGGAGATGACGGTTGCGGAGATATGCACGTGCGAATGGACGTGCTACTCATGAGCAACTAACTGCCCTGATGAACCAAGGTGGTATCAACAGTCTCCTCAACAACCGTTCAGCGAACATTGCTGCGTATAGGCCTTTGCAGCAGACGTCTTGTTCAAGCAGGAGTGCTAACCGTTGTTCATCTGCGATAAAAATTGGAACTTTCACACCTATACCGCAACTTTACGTCCATTGAATTGCGACAGGTGGCATCTTCAGGTGAATCCCGCTTTATGTTCCATGTGGCAGATGGCCCTTGCCGTGTACGGCGCGAAACGTCAGAAATTAAGCACCATCAAACAAGCAGGGAACGCTATGGTCAGTGGAAATATTTTCATGTCACTCCATGTTTTCGTGATCTCCTCATTCTAGAAGGCACAATGGATCAAAGTAAGTATGCATCAATCCTTGAGAACCATGTCCACTTCGACATGCAGTTTGTCTTTCCTCGGTACGGTGACACCTACCAACAGGACAATGCACAGTGTCTCTCAGCTCGCAGTGTACGCGCCTCGTTCGAAGAGCCCCACGATGAATTTACCGAACACCCCTGGCCACCAGACTATCCGTAATGAAAAGCAGTGGAGAATCTGTGGGACCACCGAGATCGGCCCGTAAGTGCCGTGGTCGCTAAACCGAAAAACCTACCGCAGCTGTCCAATACACTGGAGTCGCCGTGGCTCCACGTTTTCCAGAACCTCATTGTCTTCCTGTACATCTCGCAGCGGCTCCCGCTGCAAAAGCTGGCTTTTCGGGCTGACACTAAAAATCAGTGGACGACTTACTATCAAAGTGAAAAGGAAATATATACGGCAGGAGATCGATCAATTTTTTCTGCCATATTTGTGACACCGTCCCTGCAAATCCCATTATTTTTAACAACGAAAGAAAGGAAAAAGAGAGGCAGCCGCAGCCCGATTTGGAGAGTACTTTCGAAAATTGTTATTCTCCTTCGTGCAACTGTCTAACGAACTGGCTATGTGGGAAACAGTATTCCGTATCAGGCTACTGCTTGCAGAAAATAACCACCGTTGCGTTACGCATACTCGACACAGCTATTTTGCGTATCTGACAACGTCAATCACTCGCTGAGAGAAACCGCTGTCTGTCACTGCTTGTACGACATGTGACTGTCAGTAGCAGCGACGTCGCGTTTCCGGTACTGACATCCCTACCGTTGTTCATTTGTGACTGTCTCTGACATGTCTTCGCTTTGTATCGTAAAACATAAAATTCGTGTAAGTAACCGACTGTAGAAACTCTTCCAAAAGATGTATTTCACGGACAAATATAGGGTGTGACAGTAGTTCGGTTGGGACAGAGCTGGAGGGAGGTCCGGCAGCGCAAAGAACATGCCGGGACCGCTGGCGGCACGCAGACATTGCCAGATCGAGGGGCTGTAGTTGCGTGGGCGACAATCTCGTTGTCCACCGGATACAGGACGTCTGAGTTCAGTGAACATTAACCCAGTATTGAAACCTCCCCTATTTTGAGATCACGCAGTTTGTTCATGCGTTGCTGCTCACAGGATCGCCGAGACAAAGATCAACGACTGAAGTGTTTGGAGTTGGCGAACTTACGAGTAATTAGTCCTCCTCCACTTCTTATTATTAATCATTGAATTCCTTATGTTGATTCATGAAGTTCCACCAACGGTATTTTTGTGCCTAAAGTGCGCGTCATTTACGACGGCGGCCGAGTTTAGGTTCGTTCTGCGCATCTGACGTCACAAAACACAGTCAGCCAATGAACAGAGAACGACGTTGCCAGAGCTCGACTGCAGTGCAGAGCACGGACGAGTGTGTTCAGTTTTAGAAACGTTCAGTCATAAATAAGGTAATTGAACAAAAGCAATGTCTTGATAGCAGACTTTCTTTTATAGAACGTTTGGAAAAATCATTCTTTATACCAACTGCTTCATATTCTATTAATTAATTAAACCAAAGAAGCAATAAGCCTCCTAATTCAGGCAATAAAGAGCAGCGGTAATTGTTATTTCCTATTGTACTTCGACGAAACGTGAGTAATTCATAGTCATACCAAGAGTGTTTGTCGGGATTTTGCGTGTCATTTTAAAGTCCTCTGGATGATGCATTAAATGACGAGCTGCGCTAGCGTAATGGTTAAAGTGTATGGCTGCTAAACGAAAGGTTCTGAGCTCAATCCTTGTTCCTTGCTCAATATTCTTTATTTAAAAACAATATCGAAGTGTCTTTTGAATGTAATTTTTTGAAATTTCTAGTGGCAACTAAAATCGACCATATGGAAAGTATACACTATGGACTTTTACCTCTGCAAACTCAAATTTCGTGCAATGGTTTACTACATCTATTGCTGCACAATAACTGCGTTGAACATCGAAACAAAATTAAGTCATTTATGGGGGGAAGGTATCAGTCAAGAAGATGTGTAAAAATCAAATTTTTGGGCCAAAGAGTGTTTATGAAATCGAATGATAAAGTGTGTCAAAGCAGTCGAAACACCATGTGTCTGCACAGGCGAGCAATGCAATGATGACAAAATCGCGCACATCGCGGAATGCGGGGAGCACGTATCTGTAGCAGCGAAAGGATTAATGCGGCCGTGGTGGCTTCACTTCATAAACTTCGCGCTCCCCCCTAAACATAAGTTTGCGAACTATACTATGGCCCTGCTTCTCTTGCCGCGTACAACTGGCAACACAGCAATTTCCCGTGTCTGGGCGGGCATGCGCGAACCGCCAAGATAAAAGAATTGAACTATAGTGGCGATTAACGCCCAGTTACCTGCCCTGGAGGTTAGTGTATTTTCGCGGCAGTGTACCTTACCTCGCCTTGGCGCTACTGTCCGGTAAGGCGTGTAGTTTGCCAGCGTCATTGATTCTGGTTCGGATATTTCGTTCTTTTGGACTACCTTGGTCGTAGTGGTTCCTTCTGCTTCTGGATGTTCTAAACACCAGATTCTGAAGGCGTAATTCTGTCCACCGGTTCCATCTAGCCTGGGTTATTCGATCGTTGTGTTGGTTATCAGACGTTACCAGAATGAGATTTTCACTCTGCAGCGGAGTGTGCGCGGATATGAAACTTCCTGGCAGATTGAAACAGTGTGCCGGACTGAGACTCGAACTCGGGAACTTTGCCTTTGGCGGGCAAGTGCTCTACGAGCTGAGCTACTCAAGTACGATTCACGCCCCGTCCTCACAGCTTTACTTCTGCCAGTATCTCGTCTCCTACCTTCCAAACTCTACAGAAGCTCTTCTGCGAACCTTTCAGGACTAGCACTCCTTTCTTTCAGGGGCTTTCAGCAGGCAAATTATTTGAATTTCTGGTCAATAAGGCCTTTGGCATTGAATGCAATTTATCTAAGGAAATTTTTTAATTAGATATTGTCCGTTAATAGTGAGATTTTGACGAGTGTGTCTCTCTTCTTTTAAGAAAATATTTTAGTGTCTCTTGGAGAAGTTTTACTGTTCTAAAGAATTTTCTATCCAGGCCTTCAGGCGTCAAATAAGGCCTTCAGCCGTGAGTGCAACTTCTTTAAGAATTTTTTTTGATTAGACATCGCTCCTTATTGTCAACCTCATTGGCAGTTGTTTTCAAATGTAGTGTACGTGATTTTTTTTTTAAAAAAGAAAAAAAACTGACCAACCAACGGTGACTGAGTACGGCCCCATCCACACCAAATCCTGCCTTCCGTAAGTACCATGTTTCACATTTGTTTGTATTAACACTTTAACATTACGTGTTTACATTACTCCAAAACAAAAAGAACCCAGCATACTGTACGTACAGTACGATACTGGTGCTTTACAACAACGGCTCGATGTGGCGACTACTAGCGCTGTTTGGACACTGTACCTACGAAGCATATTCTGGTAGACAGTTTCCATCCCAGCTGGTGACTCTCCAACTTCTGGAGCAGCGTGCAGAATTCGCGGCAGTAGATGTTCCTCTGTCTCTACAGGAGTCTCCTAAACTGAACATTGCATTCGATCCAATAAGAAGTAGCACACGTCATCCTGCCTACCGTAATGCCTACCGAGAGACCGAGACAAACCACTCTGAGACTTTTCTCTTGCACTCGGCAGACGTGGACGCGCTACACATCTGAATTGAAACCATCTAAGAACCGAAACGGTACCTTCCCGGACAAGGGTCCCTATTCGAGGTAATAAGTATCCACTCCTTTCTGTAGTCCTAGAAATTTCTAGCGGCAATTTCCGAACACCCTGTATTTTGAAACTGTTGTGGATATGCCCAGGTACGTATTATAACCTTATGCCCACATCATTTAAACGGAGTTAAATAAATAATGAATTACAACTTCACCTTTACCTGGCATCACGATAGTATCACACCGGCGTACTGTCAATTGGCCTCAGAATATTATATATTTACTTTCTGACTGCCGAGAAAATTTAAGGAGAGTATCTAACTCTTTAGGAGTCTGTATAGTACAGGTAACAACGCTTGAGGCAAAACTGTGTAGACGCCGTACAGCCGTCAGCCGGACGTTACTCTCGCATTTCTCCTACCGGAAGCGGGGGTCGGCTAGCCACCGGATATTAGTGTCCGTAGGGGTGAAGGCAGCGGGCACAGGCAGCAGAGACTGCAAAAATTGCCTCCTTAATTGAAATTCCGCCGTGTCCCCGCGGTCACACTCTGGCCTCGTCGTGGGGCGGACACTAGAAGTGCTGGGCAACTTTATAGGAGTAAAGTCCTGTTGCCGCTCCTGTAGTTCAGAACACACAAATCAAAACGGCATGTGTGCTTGATTGCTCTGTGAAAGCCAGACGGCAAAAAAAAAAAAAAAAAAAAAAAAAAAAAAAAAAAAAAAAAAAAAAAAAAGTTTAATTAACTCAGGGTCTCTACAACATCCAATCACATTTGGAGGTCTTCAACGGATATGCACTGCCATAAAAAATCGAAACGCCAAAAAAAACTCAATGTACAGTAAAGAAAATTCCGAAATACTCTTGTCTAGGTAAGATATTTAAATGATTAACATTGCGAGATCACAGGTTGATGTACGCACACTACGGTCGCAGGTTGGAATCCTGCCTCGCGCATGGATGTGTGTCATGTCCTTAGGTTAGTTAGGTTTAAGTAGTTCTAAGCTCTAGGGGACTGATGACCTCAGATATTAAGTCCCATAGTGCCCAGAGCCATTTGAACCATCTAAATCGTTTTGCAATTTGTTTTGATGACCTGATGACATTATAAACAGGTAAATTACAACATCATCTGCAAGAAACTTTAAGAATGCTCCTCAAATTGTCTCCTATATCTTTTTATAAATCAGGAATAGAAGAGCACCTGTATCATTTCCATGGGGAAAGTCGGAAGTTAATTCTGTTTCACTCGATGAATTTCCGCCATTTACTACGAACTATGACCTTTCTGACAGGAAATCACGATTCCAGTCCACCACGTGAGACGATATTTCATAGACACATAATGTGAACGGAAGTCACTTGTCAGGTATGGTGTTTCTAACACCAGAAATCTAAAAATGGGGAATAAGTTTGACATCGCCAGTCAATAGCACTCATTGCTTACTGTAAAGAGCTAGTTGTGTTTCACAAGTACGAGATTTTTCTCAATTCGTGTTGGCTGTTTGTCCAGAAATCTTTTTCTTCGACGTAACAGATAGTGTTCCAACACGTGTATGGTCCAAAATGCTACTGCAAATCGACGTCAGCCATATGGGTCTTTGATTCAGCGGATTACACCCACTTCCTTTTTGGGTATTGGTGTGACTTGAGCAGCTTCCCAGTCCTTAGGTACGGATCTTTCAACGCGCGATCGGTTGTTATGGCTGCTAAATATCGATCTATTTAACAGCGTAGTCTGAGAGGAACCTTATTGGTACACAGTCACGACGAGGGACCTTGTCGTTATTAAGTAATTTAAGGTGCTTTGCTACACGTCCGATATCTGCTTCTAAGCTACTTATGATGTCAGTTGTTCTTGACTCGATTTCTGAAGTATATACTGAGTCTTCTTTGGTGGAAGAATTTCGGAAAACTGTGTTTAGTAACTCCGCTTTTTTGGCACTGTCGTCAGTAAAGTTTGTTTCGAATGCCACCTACCTAGAGAATTGGTAATCAATTGGTTCATGTTTGTGTAAACTGCCTGGTGATTATACTGAAAAACATTTCCTGGCAAGGTTTATTTCTCCCACGTATCTGGTAGGTGAACAGTGTCTGTCTAAAGTAATAATAACTGTTCTGCAGCTGAAGCTGCAGCAGGGGTGTAGGAAAATCGGCATCCATTGAAAACATCGAATTGGTTCCATCTTCACTGATGGAGCGCGTGTGTTATAAAAATAATTTCCTTTCTGTGGAAAAGTAAGTATATGGGTTTGGGGGGAGAGGATTCTGAGCAGTAGTCGACATGCAATGACGACGGTACTACACGTACGTACGAGTTTAAGATTACATTATTCATCCTACGGTTTCCACTTCCTGTACATAAAGCATGTGAGCCTCTGGTAAGACGTTGAAATAAATCAGACAAAGAACACATTTTTGAAGTAAGATCTGGAATTTGACAGACTGAGAACAAGTTTGGATTTGTCTTCAAAAATAAAGAAAATTATTTCCCTGCATTCGATCGTTTCATTTAGAGGACAAGTAAGAATAAATGTGTTTGATAGGGTGTTGGTGAGCCATTTTCTTGATGTAGGTTCGGATAATCACGGAGGAAAAATATTTGCCATATGAATGCTGCAATTTACAAACCTTGTTTCAAAATTTCCACTCAGCATTGGTTTTCTCCTGATATTGTTTTCTGTTTTTTCGTTTTTTTACGTGAAGTTGGTAGCCCAAACGTTGTTGTGACAATGTTTTCGTACCCTTCTTTCGAAAGGCACAGCATGCAGCCTGCTGTTCGATGTGTCCTCTTCTTATCATCTGGCATATTACAATCCTTAACTATCGAAAAAAATTGAGGGAACTATTGAAAAACGAAAGGAATGGTAAGCATATGATTTGCGATAATGGAGTTCCAAGTATCACCTATAGGTATGTAGCATTAAGAACGTAACTCAGATGGGGCATACACACTAAAAATCGGGAGTGAAATGAAAACAATAATTGACACATTCATACACCAAACCTCGAAATACCTAACTCTCATAGAAGTCTGTACTTTGACACATGGTGTATAGGCCCACCGTAGTACCACTCAACTAGCAAAAAGTAATAGACATTATAATGAACATAACAGCAAACAATGGGTACATTAGTAAAGTTGTTACAAAGTTGAACAACAGAATTAAAAGTGAAATAATAAAAGTAAGCTACAAACAAACAAACAAACAAACAAACAAAATCCAACACACACACACACACACACACACACACACACACACACACACACACACACACACATATATATATACATACATACACGCGCGAGCGTGCACACACACGCCCACGTGCTGTGTACCATTACATGGGCAGGGAGTAACCGCAAAAATCTATAAGAAGACACAAAGCGTTACAAAATCACACACTAACACAAACTCTCATATAAAAATCACGAACAAATCAGAAGACAAGGTGTAAACACAGCGTAAAAAACAGGCAGTTCGATCCAAACACACATCCCAGAACTAAGACATATATCAGAAAGCAAGCAGATTAAAATATAGCACTTTTTATGGGACGTCCATGGGGTGAATAGAACATTAAGTATCCAATACAAAGAAAAGACGAGAGACTGGAAACGTGAGACCAATCACTCCATATTTGCAGAACATCTCAGACGTCGTAATCAAAAGGCAACCAATAGAGAAGAAGACATGAAAATAAAAATTAAACACAGTCAGAAGTCCCTGGCTTGCCCATCGGAACCGACCGACCGCCGTGTCGTCCTCCGCCAATGGCATCGTTGGACATGGTACGGAGAGACGTGGGGTCAGCACACCGCTCTTCCGGCCGTTTTCATTTTACGTGGCTTCATGCCGTTACCATTCTGTCAAGTAGCTCCTCAGTTACATCCAGTTCAAGCCCTAACAACTAGGAAAAATTCCTGGTAGCCCCAGGAGTAGAACCCGTGTCTTCCACATGGCTGTCACCTGCACTGACCACTGAGCTTTGGAACGTACATCAAAATATTAAAGCCACCCGGAGTGGCCGAGCGGTTCTAGACACTACAGTCTGGAACCGTGCGCCCGCTACGATCGCAGGTTCGAATCCTGCCTCGGGCATGGATGTGTGTGATTTCCTTAGGTTGGTTAGGTTTAAGTAGTTCTAAGTTCTAGGGGACTGATGACCTAAGCAGTTAAGTCCCATAGTGCTCAGAGTCATTTGAACCATTTTTGTTGTTGAGAATACTAAACACATGCAGTAAAAGATTCCTTCTAACCCTGATGGAAAATGTCACATACAAAAACCAAGAGTAGAAATGAACACCACTTTGAATGAATTACTGTACATTACAAATAACTCACTATTTACGTGAATAGCTAAAACAGTAACATCCAAAAGATGATCATCAGACTAATGCCGAATAGTAACCCTGGAGTTACTCTCCCTGATCCAAATAACCTCCAAAAACGGAACACAGTCGCCTAAACAGTGGAAGTCTTCATGCACTCTCGGACAGCTATTCCGTCGACATTTAACGTACCGCAACGCTCTCTTAGATTTGCCACACACTCTCCAAGTGTCTTCAGATACTTTTAACACTTTGCATAAAGTTTTGAACATGGCTGTGTGGTCAGCGATCGTTTACAAACTAAAATTAACAGCACAAGCACCCCTCGGTCGCCAGAAAGGTGTCTTTTAACCCAGGTTTCGGCACTGCTACGAGTGCTTTCATCAGAAATTAAACTCTCAAATTGCCACGTCACGTTTTTAACTAAAAATCGAGCGATAAAGCTTTGCTCACAAAGTTTACAAAACAGAATACATAAAAGGCAAGCCACTATTGGTTGCTCACTTGCGTCGAGCTACAGTAGCATAAGACTGAGTCAAAAGGCTCCTTTTTTGCGACCGAGGGCTGCTATTGCTGTTGATTCTACCTTGTATAAACCTCAAAAAAAAAAAAAAAATGCATTCCCACACATGAGCGCGCTCTCTCTCTCTCTCTCTCTCTCTCTCTCACACACACACACACACACACACACACACACACACACACACACACACACACAGAGAGAGAGAGAGAGAGAGAGAGAGAGAGAGATGCTGTAATTAAACTTGCCCTATTTAACACATTATAACAAGGTAACTAATTACCGTACGAATACCAAACATGGTAGCACTAATGTCCAGAGTATGGGGCGCATGATGTCCATACCTCAAAGGGCTGCTGTCCAGTTTCAGATGTGGCCACCAGGTGCCGTTATCGGTCATCGTGATTCACTGTCTCACCAGTCAAAGTGCAGTTGCTGACGTGTCAACATGAGCTTGCAGGAATCGAGCAGGGCATTACTGGTGAAGCTATATTATCAAAACAACAGTAATGTTGCAGATGCACTCCGAGAATATCGCCGGCTGAAATGAATACGGAAGGGTCCTCCTCCACCACCTGCTGCGCTGAACATGATGAAGTTCGAAACAAGAAAACTATGCGTTGCTCCGGAAGAGGCCGACGACTTGTTGCACCACAGACAGTTGATGAAATCACAGTTGCTATGGCAGACAATGCTGTCCGCAATTCTCGACGGGGAGGCAGTGCGCGTGCTGTGTCACGACAACTGAACATCCCGTGGTCCACTGTACAGATGATTCTTCGAACCGTTCTCAAATGGTGTCCGTACAATATACATGTAGTACAGCAGCTTGCAACACAGGACGCACGGCAACGTGTCGAATTCTCTATCGACTTTCTCGGAAGGACTGAAAATGGTAAGGGCCTACCCATGGACCGTCCTATTGTCCGGCAAAGCTCATTTTTCTCTGACAGGTGACGTGAACAAACAGAAATGTCGAGTGTGGGGATCTTCACCTCTAGTTTCTGTGCATGAAGTTCCTCTATATGGAGAACGTGTCACTTTATGGCGTGGCTTGGCGGCTACGTTCATCATTGGCCAATTCATTTTTGAACGGGTTGGCGCTCAAGGAGCGAAGACATTCAGTGCAACTGGCCAGTGTTATTGCGATATGCTCCTCCAGCATGTGATACACCCCCCCCCCCCCCCTACAGGAGAGAGACGCATTGAATTCAACAGTTTTCATGCAGTATGGTGCCGCACCGCACATCGCTCATGAAGTTCACCAGCTTCTCCGAAACATTTCAAAACAATCACATTATCAGCCGATCGTTTCCAAATGCTTGGCCGGCGCGATCATCTGATGATTCCTGTGATTTCTGGTTGTGAGGCTACTTGAAGGACAGGGATTAACAGAGGAACATTCGCATATGTGGTGATATGATGCACTGCATATCAAGAGAGGTAGCCAGAATACCTGCCCACACACCTCGTTCTGCTGTGCAGAATGGCATCCTGTTGTTTCAGACTCTTCTGGACATTGATGGGCGCAGTATTGAGACCCATTTGTAGTACTAATACTACTGGTACGGTAATTAATTTCCGTGTTATAACTTGTTAAATAGAAAAAGTTGTATTATAAACACCCAGTATGATATATGGGATTGTCTGGCAAAAATCATGAACTGAGCATCACGTGACAATGCTAACAAAAGTCCTGGTTTTATGTGAGGGATGGTGCATAGAGCAATGTCCAGGCTACTGTTATCCCCTTTAATTATCCAATTAGAACTTCACTACAAAACAAAAGACAGCTCTATTTGATAATCTGTCGATGTTCAGTAAGTGAACTGACAGTGTGATCCCTAATCTATGACCAGAGACAGCGCAAACGAATATCTGTAAGTAACAATTTATTCATGTACAAATGATTGGGTGAAATATTTTCTAACATGCAAGCATCGCATAAAAATATAAAACTGTATTATTTCGCATTACATGTTAAGAAATTTCTTAAAATATTTTGTTATAATCTTATAAACAATCTTGTAAACAATCTTCTGGAAACTGCATTAGCTGTTGCTAATGTTTTACATCAAAAGTATATGCGACTGCTTTCGCGACACTGTAACCGCATTTTCAGGTGAAAAAATGCAGTTAATTTGAAACTAGGCCGTTGAAACAGTACGGTCTCCCAACGTTCGTATGGCACATGATAATACCACTGCCGATTAAAGTTGATGGTGAGTAATCCAAACAATCCGGCCGCTGTGGCCCAGCGGTTCTTAGCGCTTCATTCCAGAACCGCGCTGCTGCTACGGTGGCAGCTTCCAATCCGGCCTTGGTCATGGCTGTGTGTGATGTCCTTAGGTTAGTTAGGTTTAAGTAGTTCTACGTCTAGGGGACTGATGAGCTCAGATGTTAAGTCCCATAGTGCTTAGAGCCAATTGAGCTATTTTTCAATCCATAAAAGGAAGAAAACCAAGAATTAGTGGTTGTAGGCCGTGTAACTTAACACTGGGTGATTGATCAATGGAGTAATGATGCCTGGTGCTGATGGTACAAAATGGGGTGATAGCATGGTAGACGCCAACACATGATGATGATGATGATGATGATTATTTGGTTTGGTTTGTGGGGCGCTCAACTGCTCGGTTATCAGCACCCGTACAAATTCCAAACCTTTGCTCAGCCCAGTCTTGCCACTTTCAGGAATGATGACGAAATGATGAGGACAGCACGAATACCCAGTCATCTCGAGACAGGTGAAAATCTCTGACCCATCCGGGAATTGAACCCGGGCCCCAAGGGAAGTGAGGGAACACTGGAGTATCTAAGTGGCGGTAACTTATGTAACACAATACTACTTACTGTGATGTGAAAGCGTCGAATATCACCAACCAAATGGGGCTGGAGAGCGGACACCAGGTGTTACGCGTGGCCAATATAACCGGGGGAGGCGTCAGGATGTTTTAATTGACAGTCACTTGCCCGGTGTCGGCAAATAAATACGGTATTGCAGCGCCTGTGTTGTTCAGAAATACGGTGCAAAGTTCCTTCGAACGTGCATGCATGCCTCGATCTTCTGAACAACACTGACACTACAGCATCTTATTTATGCACCGATACCGGGCAAGTGACTTTCAATTAAAATGTCTTCCCTGTACGGGAATATATATAATAAATTTACGAGTACAGGTTGTGGACACATGGTTGATGACATATGGAAGTTTGGGTCTGCTCGGTTAGTCGTGCTCGGTTAGCCAAACGGTAAGGCAACCGTTCGTGATAAGTGGGAAATCCGGGTTCGAGTCCCGATCCAGTACAAATTTTCAGTGTCGTCATTCCGTTATACAGCTGATGGTGGCCCATATTCGCAAATGTGAATATGTTTCATGTCGTTGATAACAGCTGCAGTCGCTGCAGTGCCAGCTGTTCCTTTGGACATGCGTGCATGAGGGAAGGAATTTTGCAAAGTACTTCTGATCAACACTGTCATTGCGATATTGTAAGGGAGGAATTAGAGTGACTCTATCACGGAGTGGTTTCAACTAACGTTTCAAACGGAACGTCTCGAAACTTTACACATTCTTGCGATTTTGTGTAGTTCCTAAATTAATTAATCTACGAGTATAGAACTTACTCTGTACAGTTCAATCGATGGGCCACCATTCAGGCACACCTTCAGGATTATCTGTTGGCTGGTGAAGACTGAGCTAATTACATAAATCGATTAATTAAACAGCGGAAAACCCAGGATGGAACGTGAACTGTGCTGACCCCGGCTTATGCGTTGCTTTGGCACTTGGCTGTTACTCTGCGTTTGGTTTCCCGTGATTATTGCAGTTATGCCATGGTTCCTCCTCTTTCTACGTGTAGCAGTAGCAGTGTGTATCGATATCTGCCCCATATACCATCTTTGGTCTGCTGCTTATAGATCCGGCTTTGCACTGTGCAGCCAGTCCGTCGGCTGGAGCGGATCAACAAGCAAGTATCAGCGCGGAGCAGACGGCCGGGCAAGCTGGCGGTCTCTACGCAGTGTCGGAGCGTGTGGGGGCTGTACCAAGAGTTGAGTGGTGATTTAACTACCGAAGCCACGTCTGTCCAAGTTGTCTCGTTGGTTGGTGGTTTGCTGTTGGTGGTATTCGTAGGAGCAACAGTGAGTGTTTGAGTTGGTTAAGATTAGCCACCGTGTTGTGGAATTAACTATGTTTGTCGATTTGAAATCCAACTGCTACAGCGGACATTTCTGTCTTGTGGCCGTTAGTGTTGCAGTTACCTGCCCTGGTCGCTGACGTAAATGCAGGCAAGGTCATATCCTCGCCTGTTGCCGCTGTCCAACATGGTGTGTAATTTTTAACAGCTTAATGTATAATTGGTTGTGGGCGGCTGTGTCTATAGTGTTTTGGCTTTGTAATCCTTGTGTACTGGTCGGTGGTTAGCAAGAGGTCTTGTCGGAGGGTCCCTGACTGTCTCTTGGTTGTGTTGCCGGCGGATCGAGTATAATTGGGCGGACTTCTTGTCTCACCTAAACGAATGTTAAGTTTTCCAGGGAAGACCGAGCCCCCTGGAAGCTTTTGAGCGCCACTGCCTATACTGCCTTCTTATAAGCGTTTAACTGTGTATTTTTAATGGGTCATAGCTTATGGTTGGAATTTGTATGTTTGTAATTGTGTTTTTGAAAACAAAGGCCCTCAGCTTTTTTTAATAGCAAGTTTTTCTAAGTTGGGCAAGTTTCACGGTGTCTGAAGATAAAGCTTGGGCCCTCTGCCTGGTGAAAATGTATTGTATTGATTTGAAAAGCATTGGGCCTCAGCCGCTTTAAAATTTTGGATTATTGCGTATCATGTCTTACATGAGTTGGGCTTAAATACTACTTAAAGTTAAATGCTTTGGGCCTTCTGCCTTGGAAAGTTGGTTGCAGTTTTCTTAAACAAAGGTCTTCAGCCGTTTGAAGTAAGGTTTCTTGTTGATCATAAAGCTTGGGCCTTCTGCCTATTGAAAGGTTATTGTAGTTATGTTGTTTTAAACTAATGAGCCTTCAGCCGTTTTAGAATTAAAGAAGTTTTCTGTCGATAGTCAAGCTTAGAAGTTGAGCTGTAATGTTTGGACAACTAAATGAAGTGTGATGTTTGTAGTGTACCTCACAGCCGCTCTTTCTGGCCCCTTCCACGAATCCTACTAATTGTCCTGTCCTGCAGGTTTAGCAGGGTGTCTCAGAACGCAACAGTATAATGAAAAGGATAGTTGCTACTCACCATATAGCGGAGATGCTGAGTCGCAGAAAAGTACAACAAAAAGCTGTCACAGCCTCTGGCTCCACAGACGGGCTCCAGATGGCAGAGACCACACTGTGGTCGTGTGTGTGTGTGTGTGTGTGTGTGTGTGTGTGTGTGTGTGTGTGTGTGTGTGTGTGTGTCCGTCTGTCTAATTTTGACAAATGCATTGTTGGCTGAAAGTTAATTGTGGGACTGTCTCTTTGTTGTGTATTTCTGAGACTCAGCATCTCGGCTACATGATGACTAGCAACTATCCATCAAATTGACTGATTTTGCTGTATGACACTAATTCATGATCCGTCTCGTGTGAGATTAGTATCAATGAACTATGAGAATAGCAGACAACCAGATTCTCTGACTGCAATTACTAAATTAATTTTATTCGGCTCTCTTTCTTTGTGATGGGGACTGATCGTGACAGCTGTCGTGGCCGAGCCACGTCTGCTGTCTCATGCATGCCATCTGAAAGTCCCGGCGTTACTCTGTGTCCAGGAGACTACTGGTGTTGGTAGTGTACATTGCCTTCACAACAGGTGTGGATGATACTTGGCAAAGGAACCTAATCCTAAGAAGCAAACTTTGACGAGACTCTCTTGGTTGACCATTTCTTAAGCTTACCTATTGAACCTGTCGTGATGATGAGGCACTTGGCTGGTCTCCGTAATAGTGATTCACAGCCTCATTGTCTGATGCGTCTGGCGTAAGCGCTGACAAACATGTTCTTTTCTTTGATGCAGAGTGTCCTTTAAATTAAATGGCCTCAAAGTTATTTACAGGGTGTATTAACATGATGTGAATTATTTGAAAAGATCTTTGGAAAGCCTACAGATTCATGGGACGCACATAAGACAGTATATGAAATATGCGTTACAAATGAATCGGATTGGTGCTCAATGATCACTACGGAGAGGCGGTGGAGGAACTACTCTTCTGATTTCTCACGTTGGTGTTCGGCTCACTCATGCATCGTGACGCTGATTTCCGCCCACAGGTGACCGGTGTTCGTTGCCTATGTACGTCATACGTGATAGCTGCCCGAGAGCGATCACAGGAGCGTGCCTCACTATATCGATTAGAAACCCTTGCTTTCGGTAGCAGTCATTAACAACATTGTCAAAATGATAATAACGTAGTTTATTTTTACTCATGCAGGTATTCCTAACAACAAGAAAGCTATAGAACTGTACGGTATGCAGTTTTCTTTTAAAAGCTTCATTCTCGTCATAAGCGCCATTACTGCCGATATTTGTAACAGTCCAACAACTCTTAATATTCATATTCGGGAAATAGATAGAAACTGGTTATATTTAACCCGAATGCCAAGGAATTCCCTTCTGAACCAAGTGTAACATTATGAATAGAATGAGAAGTTAGTGTAATGAAGAAACAACAGGGTGTGTTAGACAATCTGAAGAATTTGAAACACGAAGCATATTAAGAAGAACACTATCTGTCTCTAGGAAGATTGTGTGAGTTTTCGTGCACTTGAAATGTAAAGCAGCGATTAGCGAAATTACAGACAGTAAATTCTTATGCGAATTCCAATACCATGTAGACTTGGAGATCATTAAAGACTGAGCACCAGCTTAGTCGAATATAGAAAATAAAGCAATACGGCCTAGACTTTATTGAAGGAACCATAAAAACAGCCTGAAGAAGAGCAGGTAGGCGTCAGTAGTAATCGTATATCGATGGTCTATTAACACATTTGTCGGGATCTCTGAGTGTGTAGAGCAGCGAGAGGGAGAGCATGTATGAAACTGGTTGCCCAGCGTAATGCAAATGTTTGACGAAGGTGAAAGCCCTGTGAGTTCACTTTATGCAGCAAGCATTTCCGCATCAGTTGTTTATAAAATTGCCGGTTTCACGTAATATTATAGTAGAGGTGAGACGCTTCAGTGATCTGGCAAAATGCATTACCATTCCGACAAGAAAGAGAAATGAATAAATGATTGTAATAAATGCACATCATATGCAGATCACCTCACAGATCTGGTGGATAGGGTACAGGTAACAAAATAACTGACAGTAGCACTTAAACAAATTACAGAAACAGCTGGACTACATATCTCTAAAAACTATAGGTACTAGAGCTAATGAATGACACACAGTAAGTCGGCACGATCAACATTTAACACAAAGTATAAAAATAAAAACATACAGATTTAATTCGTGGGAGAGGTTATCATATCCAATGTAGAGAGAAACGAAACTACCAGAGTAAGACTACTGAATATAAAATTATTATTCCATTCCATATGTTTGTAACAAAAGGTGCTTTATAAAATTCAAAAGGTCGTAATATATGTATTATCGACCTATTTGCCTTCTTCCAGTATTGTTCAAGTCCTTAGAACATGTAGTCCACAGTCGACTGTTCAATTACAAGTAACCCACTAGACTAATATACACTACTAGACACTGAAATTGCTACACCAACAAGAAATTCAGATGATAAACGTGAATTCATTGGACAAATATACTACACTATAACTGACATGTGACTACATTTTCACGCAATTTGGGTGCATAGATCCTGAGAAATCAGTAGCCAGAACAACCACCTCTGGCTAAAATAACGGCCTTGATACGCCTGGGCATTGAGTTAAACAGAACTTGGATGGCGTCTACAGGTACAGCTGCCCTTGCAACACAATACCACAGATCATCAAGAGTAGTGACTCGCGTATTGTAACGAGCCAGTTGCTCGGCCATCATTGACCAGACTTTTCAGTTGGTGAGAGATCTGGTGAATGTGCTGGCCAGGGCAGCAGTCGAACGTTTTCTGTGTCCAGGAAGGCCTGTACAGCACCTGCAACATCCGGTCGTACATTACCCTGCTGATATGTAGGGTTTCGCTGGAATCGAATGAAGGATAGAGTCACGGGTCGTAACACATCTGAAATGTAACGTCCACTGTTCAAAGTGCCGTCAATGCGAACAAGAGGTGACCGAGACGTGTAACCAATGGCACCCCATACCTTCACGCCAGGTGATCGGCCAGTATGGCGATGACGAATACACGCTTCCAATGTGCGTTCACCGCGATGACGGCAAACACGGATTCGACCATCACGATGCTGTGAACAGCACTTGGATTTATCCGAAAAAATGACGTTTTGCCTTTCGTGCACCCAGGTTCGTCGTTGAGTACACCATCGAAGGCGCTCCTGTCTGTGATGCGGCGTCAAGGGTAACCGCAGCCATGGTCTCCGACCTGATAGTCCATGCTCCTGCAAACGTCGTCGAACTGTTCGTGTACATGGTTGTTGTCTTGCAAACGTCCCCATCTGTTGACTCAGGGATCGAGACGTGGCTGCACGATCCGTTACAGCCATGCGGAGAGGATGCCTGTCATCTCGACTGCTAGAGATACGAGGACGTTGGGACCCAGCACAGCGTTCCGTATTACCCTCCTGAACCCACGGATTGCATATTCTGCTGACGGTCATTGGATCTCGACCAATGCGAGCAGCAGTGTCGCGATACGATAAACTGCAATCGTGATAGCCTAAAATCCGACCTTTATCAAAGTCGGAAACGTGATGGTACGCATTTATCCTCCTTACACGAGGCATCACAACAACGTTTCACCAGGCATCGCCGGTCAACTGCTGTTTGTGTATGAGAAATCGGTTGGAAATTTTCACAATGTCAGCACATTGTAGTTGTCGCCACCGGCGCTAACCTTGTGTGAATGCTCTGAAAAGCTAATCATTTGCATATCACAGCATCTTCTTCTTGTTGGTTAAATTTTGCGTCTGTAGCACGTCATCTTCGTGGTGCAGCAGTTTTTATGGCTAGTAGTGTATCATTGTACAGTATGTTATGACCTATCAACAATGCTGTCGTGCTGTAATTACCATATGATTGATGATAACCATCAGTTACATCTAAGTGCCAAACCAATGAACTAGAAGACACCTAACGAGAATTTTTGTGTTTACTATCAAAATAGGAACACACTGTATTAAAGGTCAGACCATACAAATCCCAAGCAGTTCTGTATGGTCATTCTAGACTCGTTAGTCGAAAATAGCGGGAATTCCTACCATATTTGACAATAAATGAGAGCGATATTAATTTCCCTCCCTCAGAAAAATGTTCAAATGGCTCTGAGCACTATGGGACTTAACTTCTGAGGTCATCAGTCCCCTAGAACTTAGAACAACTTAAACCTAACTAACCTAAGGACATCACACACAGCCATGCCCGACGCAGCATTCGAACCTGCGACCGTAGCGGTCGTGCGGTGCCAGACTGTAGCGCCTAGAGCCGCTCGGCCACCCCGGCCGGCCGTCCCTCAGAAAGCAGCTTGTGAGTAATAACAGATGAAAAGCTAAACTGGGCTGAGCAGATAGCACCAATGTACAGGAAGGCAACAGTACCTCTCCGTGCCCTACAAAGTAGTATAAAGCTCTTCCCTTGCGTTCAGAAAAAGAAAGTTTGAAAAAACGCTAGTACTTCAAACGACTTTAACCTGCTGGGTCCTCCTCAGCAACCTGACGACTTCTAGGACCTTTGATAAACAACTACGTTAAAAATGTCTTCAAGTTTGAATTTTTACCATATTTCACTATCTTATGCACAGCTATCCTGGCTATGTGAGAATAAGAGCAGAAACTTTCATACTCTGTCTCTTCCACCGTCTGATCAAGATACACAGATCGTCATGTAACTCCTCGACTTTGGCACACTTGTATGGACAATACGGCAGAACACTCGTTCCCCACAGAGAAAACTTTTTTTGTGTCCCATTCTGTCACTCCGAAACTTGCTCAAAGTCCTTTCCACTGCCACGAATCCAGGTCTGATATGTGTTACTAGGGCTGTTAGTTGGCATAGTCTTCCTATTTCAGGCGTAGTAACTTCTGTATCATGTGGGTTTTTTGGGCATTTATTGAGTTTTCATCCCTGGTCCATACACGTGGCGCACTGTGCTCATGTACAGTACCTGCACCTACTAACGGCTGGACATTTTTTTTGTTTCCTCTTGTACCCATCTAGTTGAAGTGGTTCTGGCAATTAGAACGCCATCCAACGTTAGAAGGCCGCGTAATTTTTAAGGAACCGATATTAAATTAGTTATACGTACATACCTAAGGATGCGATTAAATCATAACGAACTTTGTTTTGTATAGTCCTGTTAAGGAACTGCTAACAGGTAATGCCCCTAACATAATTTTTTAAAGTATCAAAATCTTCTAAAAAAAATTTAAGTATATCTAATGCCTAGAACGGACCCATCTCTAAAAGTAGTGTGTACGAACTCTATATTGTTATCGATGTCTCTCTTTTTGTGCTTAACCACCCTCAAATGGGTGCTAAATGTAGTATTGTTTTGTCTCTATGTTCATTAAAATGTGTTCTAAAGTGCGTTCTGTCGGCCCCATATAATGTTTGGACACTTAGTATATACACTTTTATAAATGCGGAACTGTTAATACTTCCTCGTCCCTCGTGAAAAGTTGTGTCACGCGCTCTGTCTTAGGGTGTTATTCGTGTGAGTGGAACTGTAACGATAGCTTTATGTAACGAACCGCTTTCTCTCATGTAAAACCGAGATGTATCACTCTCTCTCCAGACTATAGTTCTCTGATTAATAAGGACTAATGGTCACTAGCGTTGTTACCGGTCAGCAGACTGGCCACCCTCCGTAATAAAAAATGCCCGGCTGAAGTTCTCATGTACGGAATCTGAAAGATGTCATGCTACATCCGCATAGAGCCACAGACGAAAAACGACGAAAAACGGAATAACGTAATGGAGGAACAGTGATCTACGGCTAGGGTATCTGACTAACAACCAAAACGTCATCGGTACTGGGTTCAAACGCAGCCACTGCTTAAATTCTGAACTAAAATCATCAGCAATGGTGGCTGAAGACTCATAGTGAGCCACCGGCCATGTGAAAGAAGATAGGGAAGCAAACACAGTACGATGCAAACCTCTTGCCCTTATGGTGTGAAACTACCCCTATAAGGAATCAGTAATTATCAACAGCATGAGGATCCATAAGGCAGCGCAAATCGCTGCATTGAGCACGTGATCTGAAACTGAGAATGTGTCATCATCATTCTCCCTTTGAGAAAATATTCACAACTAGTTCCCCAATCGCATGTCTATGAGCGACTACCAAGGAGGAGGTGCGTACGTGAAACTTGCTGAATAACCAACGAAAGAGTAACATGTTACACACCGGAAAATGGTAGGGAAAATAGAAAATCTTGTATGGGAAATGTAAATGTGCAATCGAGTTATAGTGGAAGTCAATGATGTGAAACGGCAGGAAAAATGAATTTAAGGTCAAACGAATATAGTGTAATATCAACGGTAACAGAAAATATTACAATGGAATTAGGACCCGTTATGAGTAGTGGGTTACTGTAACAGTTCAATGATAAGATGTCCGAACAAGAACAGTACAGAAATAATGCCGACGTCTGAAGCTGAAGATACACAAACAATATGATGATACTGAATGGATCATTCAGTATGTTAAAGAAGTATGTTGAAGAATAGGATGAAGTTTAAGAGACACGTCCAGAAGAATCTTTGTGCAAAGAAATGGTGTAACTGTAGTACTGAGGAAGGATGAGATGCGTTTCAATGCTCCTTGGCTATAGGCGCTGTGATAATGAATACCATAGGAGGTAGGTCAGTTGAACAGGTATGGAATTCTCTAAAAACGGCAATCACAGAAGCTGAAAAGACGGACATGAGTACACGGACGATAACTACGCAGAAACCTTAGGTAACAGTGGTATCTCAAATGACCTATGAAAAAACGAAGTACAAGATTGTTCAGATATATTCGGAAATACAGATATCTAAGTGACTTCAGAGCGAAATAAATAGGAAACGCAGAGAAGCCAAGGTGAAATCACTGCAGCCAAAATGATAAGGAATCGAGAAAGAAATTATTGCCTTAGGGTCTAATTCAAGATTTCCTGTTCTTCTGACTGGTTTGATGCAGCCCGCCACGAATTCGCGATCTATGCCAAACTTTCCATCTCGGAGCAGGAATTATTCCGTATGTCCTCACTTATTTGCCGGGTGTATTCCATTCTCTGCCTTCCTCTGCAATTTTTACCCTTTGTAGCTCCGTTTCTTATCATGGAAGTCATTCCGTGGTCTCTTAACAGATGTCCTAATATACTGTTCCTTTTTCTCGTCAGTGTTTTCCATAAATTCCTTACCATGCCGATCCTGAGCAACCTCATATCTTACCTTGTCAGTGGTCCTCATTTTCAACATTCTTCTGTATCACCATACATCAAATTTTTCGATTCTCTACCGTTTTTCCCATAGTCCATGTCCCACGACCATAAAACGCTGTTCATCAAATATACATTTTCAGAAATTTCTTCCTCAAATGAAGACGTATGTTTGATACTATCAGTCTTCTATTAGCCAGGAAAAGCCTTTCGGCAGTCTGGTTTTCATGTCTTCATTGCTCCATCCGTCATAGCTAATTTTGCTGTCTGGGTAACAGATTCCCTTAACTTCATCTGTTTCAAGATCCCCAATTCTAAAGTTAAGTTTCTTGCTCTAATAACTTTTCCTTCATTACCTTCCTATCTCTTCGACATACGCTCGATCCTCAATCTGTACTCATTAGACTGTTTGTTTCATTCAGTTGATCCTGTCATGTTCCTTTGCTTTCAGTCAGGATAGCACTGTCATCAGCGAATCTTACCATTTGAAACGTCCCCTTTGAAAAATTTATGAATGACTGTCCTGATACACCTCTTACGTTATTTGGTTTTCAAACAGCTGAGCAGAACTGAACGTACTCAGATATTTCGCTCTTTACTTATTCTGATCAACACTAAACTGACACACAATATTTTTAGCGCAACGCAGTCTGACTTTCTATAATCCCTACAAAAGAATGGCCCTGACTAACAATATCCTATACCTGTCATGTTTCACTTACCTCACAAAAATATTCGTTACTCGAACTTCTGCAATACAGCGAGCGCCAATACTGCCAGTTAAAAGATTCAAACTACTGAAGGTACTAACTACTGATGGGCATAGTTAGCAAATGAAAGATTATAATAGAGAACAAACAATGTATTCAGAGTTTTGAGAGCGGATGATCTGGGCGTGTGTCCATCAGAGACAGTAAATTTGTAAGACTGGTTTTTATGAACTGATATGACACACGCCCAGATCATCCGCTCTCAAAACTCTGCCCTCTCTCTCTCCCCACATCCACCACTGCTGGCGGCTCACCTCCAACTGCACAACGCTATGCGCTGTTCACATCCTACTGTCCAACACTACAATAGCGAATATTCCAACAATGCCAACCAGCCACAGACTGCACGCAGCACAGCCAATGATTTTCATACAGAGCGCTACGTGACGTTACCAACATAAAAACCTAAACAGCCTACTTACACGTTGATATCTTTTCAACCTGAATTTGGACCCCTCTATTGTGCCTTTCGTCTATTTCCCTCACTGTTTCATCAATCTATAGATTGAACAGGAGAGGCACTAACCTCACATCCATGCCTCATATGGTTTTTCTTTCGACACTTCGTTATTAGTCTTGCAGTCTTATTGTTCCCTCTTGGTTCTTGTAAATATGTATATTACCCATCTTTGCCTACAGTCTACCCTGCGGTGTACAGCGTCGTAACAAGTCAGCAGATGTGGATAACTGAGTGGTGCGGCCATTGCCGTCGTAGGAAAGCTGGACAGGAGCAGAAACGATTGGCGAACAAGGTGACGCAAGAAACGGGATATGTACTTGTGTTTCTCGAAACATATGAAGACTCATTACAAATAATGTAGCGAGAAATGGAGTCCAGCTACCGTGTCAATAGGAAGAGAGTCCAAGTGGGAGTGGGCTGTGTGGCAGCCACTGGCTGCCCTATACCCGGTGGCAGTGGGCGCTCATGGTACAGAGCCGCTGGATGTATGGCTTAGTGGGTGCTCACCATTTAGTGTGCTCAATCCCGCGCGACTGCTATCGCCGTCAAATGGAGACTTCACTTCTGACACCAACGTAACGACGCCCTTGAGTGTGGAATCGATACGTGATACTGGATACCCCTATTTTTCTCAGAATATCAAACTTCATGTACTATTTTACATTGTCATATGCTTTTTCCTAATGGACACTTCCAATGAACGTGTCTCCATTTTTCTTCAGTCTTGACTCCATTAGCAACCAAAACGTCTGGAGCATTTCTTTCGTAAAGCCAAACTATTTGTCAAATAACAAATCTGCAATTCTCTGTTCCATTGTTCTGTATATTATTCTTGTCACCAACTTTAATGTAAGAGCTGTTAAGCTAACTGTACCATAAGTTACTCACTTCTGGGTATTGCTTCTTCAGACTTCTGTGGATTGTTTTTCAGAAAGTCGGATGGTCTGTCGCAAGTCTCATACATTGTACACACTTACGTGAATAGTCGTTCTGTTGCCACTACCACGAATGATTTTAGGAATTCAGATGGAATTTTACCTATCCCTATTTGGCTCAAGCCTTCAAAGCGCTTTTAAATTCTCATTCTAATACTGGATACTCTGTTTCTTCCCTGTCGACTCCGTTTCTTCTTCTATCACGTCATCACCCAAATTCCTGGTACAGGCCATCAATGATCTCTTTCCACTTTCACATTTTTCATATAGCCATTTCGCCATAGCTTCCTTGCACTTCCTATTTGCTTCATTTCTAAGTGACTGGTATTCCTGTATTCCTGAATATCTCTGAAGATTCTTGTACGTCCTTCTTTCGTCAATCAGCAGAAATATTTCATCTGTTATCCATGGTTTCTTCGCAGTTGCGGTCCTGGTACCTAAGGTACTCTTTCCAAAATCTGCGACTGCCCTTTCTAGAGACATCCGCTCCACTGCAACTGAACTACTTCCTGAACTATTCATTATCGCATCATCCATAGCCTTACAGAACATCAAGGGTCTCTCTTCATTCCTTAGTACTGCCCTAATCCAATTTTTTCACATTGATTCTGATGAGTGCAACTGTATCACTGAACTGTTCACAGTAACTAACTCCCTGGGCTATCTTCCTATTCATAACGAATCCTAATCCCTTGGATACACATAACGTGTCTTTAGTGCAGTGGTTTCCATCGCGTTCTGCATCCTCACGCAGTTCATCTTCGCGGATTCTTCCGGCTTTTAACGGAAGTTTCCCGTCCCAGAGGTAAGAGTGTGCTCTGAAACACTGTCCGCTCTTCTGTACACTTTAACAAGACCACTGGCAGAACGATGGGGATTTATTACGCCGGAAGCCATCGGGCGTCATTGCTGGTGATTTTTATTCAAAATTTGATCAGTGGTGAGGTTCGAACTCGGAACAGTGGACATTTTGCTTATACTCACACACGCTATCCCGAGACAACAGGTCCGTTTCAAGACAGAGGAAAGTAAAGCAGTCTTCGATGGGATTAAAATGGCGTCCACATGAAACATGAGATGGGAATTCCACCTTTAAACGCAAATGAAAGCACATTGAGGAAACTTTTCACTGAAGGCCTCTACGATGGGAAGGAATTGACATATGATGTGACTAAGGAAGAAATATGAGTCAAAATGGAATTTTGGATGACATGCAATCAAATAAGGCCATATGGATATGTAACATCACCTCGGAATTTTTCATATCATTGGGCGAAGTGTCAATCAAAATCACTAATTATTAGGGGGCCTGAAGATTACGTACTAGAATGCCAAAATTGGTGGTCAAAATCAAACAGAATAACTTAACAATTACACGTCTGTTGACGAATTTAATTGACATTGACAAATACTTAACCAGTTGATGTCCCCTGCTCATGTTGGATCAACAGAGAGATCCAGGTTTTGGAAATCCTGCGGCCCATCTTTTACTTCGACCACTTTTCCCGTACTGCGAAAATGCAATTGCGCTTGACATCAACGAAGGTGATCTGCGGATTTCTTCAGCAGCATAGCTCCCGAATGTGGTTGAGGGGATACATCCGTACGTCGACTGGCATGTCGTTTGGCGATCGGTGAGCGCTCCTTCCTTGACATTGACGTCCAATGGGCACGGTACCTCACTGTCAATGGGAAGCACGTATGGTGGTCACGCCTTCATGCGATTAATCTCTCGGATACCCAGTTGACTGTCGCCTGTTATGTTTCGGACACGGACGAGCAGCGCCTGGTGTGCGGAACTGCGAGAGATTTCTGGTTCTTGGTGCAACGGATGCTGGGCCTAATTACCTGTACGACTCCTCATCAGATACCTACTCACCCGCTCCTCTTTCTGGACAAGGAATACTTCCAACAAGCGAAGACGAAATCTATGCAGTGCATTTGAGAACACGCACTTCACTACTTATTTGCTGGTAGCGGGAAAAATGTCCTCGGTTTTACTGCTATTCCTTAATGACTGCCGTTGTGGAGTTGTTCGCAGTCCCAAATACAGGCAATTTTTCTGCAATCTCCTTAAACCACCCCAGAGTTAGTTCAATGAGGAGTTGATCCAATCCATTCCCACCCTTAGAATTGGTTATTCTCCGGGCATCGGAATTTTTACGTAAAAACGAGTATTAGAAAGAAAAAAACAGAAAAAGAAAATTACTACATAAAAATAACACTGAATCATACTTTACTCCACATTTCCTACACTTTTCTTGGTTCCTGGGCGGAGGAGGGATGGGACATGGCGGCCATGCATTGGGTTACAGCTCCTGCCCGCTTTGCCCTCAAACCTCTCTTTGGTCGCCAGGAAGGTAAGATTCCTAAACAAAAAAAGTAGCATTTTTGATTGGTGAATGAAACGACCTCAGTCCCCCTTCTAGTGCTTATCAGCAGTGGCGGCCAATGGTCTTGTCAAAGAGAGTGGAGGAGCAGACAGAGTTTCAAGGCACTCTCTTGTCCTTGAGGTGGGAAACTGCCCCTAGAGACGGAAGAATCAGCAATGACATCCAGCATGTGGACGCAGGAAGCAATGGACCGTAACTGAAAGATATGACATGATGATCTATTCATTGGCCAAAGGTTCTTGAATCTTCGGGAGGGGAGTGTCAAGGGAGAGGTGACTAAAACAAACAGATTGAATAACTAACGAAAGGATAACGAGGACGTAGAATGTCAGAAGTACGAAAGCTATATCTGAAAAAGGCAATGCTAAAGTTCGATGCGAAAATACACTGATCAGCCACCTAATAGCTGGTATGCTCACCTTTGCACGGATAACAGTGGCAGCGCATCGTGGCATGGAAGTAATAAGACCTTTTGAAGGTGTCTGAATGGAATTGGCTCCACCTCTGCACGCACAAGTCACGTAATTCCCGTAAATTGCGGAGAGGTTGGCGATGAGCTCCGACGCCATTTTTGTAACTACATTTCAGATGTGTTCGATCGGGTTCTGATCTGTCGAGCTGAAGGACTGAAACTTGCCACTGTGTTCCTCGAACCATTCCATCACACTCCTGGCGTTGCGTCATGGCGCATTATCTTGTTGATGAACATCACTGCTGTCGGGAAAAATTATTGTCATGAAGTGGTACACGTAGTCTGCAAACGGTGTATGACATCCCTTGGCAATCATTGTCCCTCGTGCGAGCTCCACTGAACCCATGGATGCCCATGTGGCTGTTCCCCAGAGAATAATGGAGTCGCGGTCAGGTTGTCTGTATCCCGCAGTACAGGGGTCCAGATGCTACTCTTCTGGACGGATTCACGCCCTCCAATCGGCTTGATGAAGAATGTATCGGGATTCATTAGGCCATGTAACGATCTGCCACTGCGCTAATGTCCAGTTTCAATGATCACGTGGCCCTTTTAGTCATAGTTGCCGATATCGTGGAGTTTTAGTTGGCTCACGCATGGGTAGTCGCCTGCAGAGGCCAATAGTTACGAGTGTTCTGTGCACAACGTGTTCACGCACTCCGTACCCAGCATTAAGTCGCTAAGCTTTAAAGTTCGCCGACTGTTCTGTTTTACCAGTCTGCCCCGCCTACGACGTCCGTCGTCTGTAATGAGGGGTGATTTCCCAAGCACACGACGTCTTGACAGGGACAGGTAATGAGAGAGGGGAAACGTTAATTGCGTTCTGCAACAGATTTCGCCACGTGTTGAAGACACTCACCACAACACTCCTCTGAAAACATCCGACAGAGCCGTGCATTTGGCGAAATGCTCATGACGAGCCTCTGGTCTATCATAATCTGCCCTCGGTAAAATTCAGACTGATCCCGCGTCTTCTCTGCTCTGCACACGGAGAGCACAGTCACTGATGTAACAAGCATCGTTGGTATTGCTGACTAGCAGTTGTTCCTTGTTAGGTGACGCTGCCATCGCCTGGGCGGGTTTATATCGATAGTAAATCGGTGGTGGTCATAATTTTCCGGCTGTTGAGTTTAGGAATATATTCCGACGTCGAAACCTGAGGTTGAAGAGATAGAGAAAGTATGTGAGGGTACTGAAGGGGAATACAGTACGTAATGGGAGATCAAAATCTAATAGTCATAGGGAACTGGAATGCTGTTGTAGGGGAAGGAGTAGAAGAAAGGGTTACGGGAAGATATGGGCTTGGGACAGGAAATGAGAGAGGAGAAAGGATAATTGAGTTCTGCAATAGATTTCGGCCAGTAACAGCAAATATTCCGTTCAATAATCTCAAGAGAAGGAGCTATACTTGCAAAAGACCGGGATATATAGGATTATTTCAGTTAGATTACATCATGGTCAATCAGAGATTTCTAAATCAGATTCTGGATTGTAAGACGTACCCAGGAGCAGAGATAGACACTGACAAACATTCAGAAGTAATGAAGAATAGGCTAAAGAATGAAGTGGCATACGAAAGTACTAAGGAATGAAGAGAGATGTTTGAAGTTCTCTGAGAATACAGATACCAGGGTAAGGACCAGCTCAGTAGGCAGCACGGTTGAAGAGGAATGGACAACTCTAGAAACGGCAGTCACTAAAGGAAGAAAAACATAGGTATAAAGGAGGTAACTGCGAAGAAAGCATGGCTTTCAGTTGATCGATAAAACGAGGAAGTACAAAAATGTTCAGAGAATTTCAGGAATACATAAATAAAAGTCGATGAGAAATGAAATTACTAGGAAGTGCAGCGAAGCTAAGGTAAAATTGCTGCATGACAAAAGTGAACAAAATAGAAAAAGCGATAATGGTATTAAGGATGGACTCAACATACAAAAAATTCAAAACAAACTTCGGTGAAATTAAAAGCAAGGGCAGTAACGTTAAGAGAGCAATGGGAATACCAATGTTAAATGCGAAGGAGAGAGTGGATAGGAGGAAAGATTACATTTAAGACTTATATGAGGTGAAGATTTGTCTGATGACGTGATAGAAGAAGAAACACTAGTTGTTATACAAAGGAAATAGGATCCAGTATCAGAATAACCACTTAAAAGTGCTTTGGGAGATTTAAAATCAAGTAAGGCAGAAGGAATAGATATTCTATTGGAATTTTTAAAATCACTTGAGGAAGTTGCAACAAAACGACTGTTCACGTCGGGGTGTGGTACGTATGCGTCTAGCGATGTATCTTCCGACTATCGGAAAAAGATCATCGACCCAGTTCCGAAGATAGCAAGAGCCGGAAAATGAGGGAATCATCGAACTATCACCTTACATGGGAAACTCCTCATGGCACCCCCTTTCAGATTTAGCGGCAAGTTGGCACAGAGAGTAGCCCGTCAAAAACTGAACACAGATCGAGCATGAATATAGGAAGAAGGGGCAATGCACTGCGAAAAAAATCAAAATAGAAACCGGGAACGGTTCAAGAACAAGAAGTGCAATAAATAGGAGGCCGAAACAGCAACTGCGTCGTGAGTAAGTGGTCATGATATAGGACTGCCAACCAGACGAGTCGTGTTCAACACTCCCTTTTCACATTAATTTTCTTTTCCACAACATTATGAACTTTCCGTCCGGTCATTGAAGTGTTCATACTCTTTCTGTAGACCTAGGTAAGCTGCAGGGACAGACTGGTAATCTACACTACTGGTCATTAAAATAGCTACACCACGAAGATGACGTGCTACAGACGCGAAATTTAACCGACAGGAAGAAGATGCTGTGATATGCAAATGATTAGCTTATCAGAGCACGTCCTGACAGGAGGAAAGTTTCCAAGTTTCTCATACAAAAATAGCAGTTGACCGGCGTTGCCTGGTGAAACGTTGTTGTGATGCCTCGTGTAAGGAGGAGAAATGCGTACCATTACGCCTCCGACTTTGATAAAGGTCGGATTGTAGCCTATCGCGATTGCTGTTTATCGTATCTCGACATTGCTGCTTGCGTTGGTCGAGATCTAATGACTGTTAGCAGAACATGGAATCTGTGGGTTCAGGAGGGTAATACGGAACACCGTACTGGATCCCAACGGCAGTGTCACTAGCAGTCGAGATAACAGGCATCTTATCCGCATGGCTGTAACGGATCGTGCAGACACGTCTCGATCCCTGAGTCAACAGATGGGGACGTTTGCAAGACAACAGCCATCTGCACGAACAGTTCGACGTTTGCAGCAGTATGGACTGTCAGCTCAGAGACCATAGCTGCGGATATCCTTGACGCTGCATCATAGACAGGAGCGCCTGCGATGGTGTACTCAACGACGAACCTGGGTGCACGAATGGCAAAACGTCATTTTTTCGGATGAATCCACGTTCTGTGTACAGCATGATGATGGTCGCATCCGTGTTTGGCGACATCGTGGTGAACGCACATTGGACGCACATTGGAAGCGTGTATTGGTCATCGCCATACTGGCGTATCACCCGGCGTGATGGTATGGGGTGCCATTGGCTACACGTCTCGGTCACCTCTTGTTCGCATTGATGGCACTTTGAACAGGGGACGTTACATTTCAGATGTGTTACGACCCGTGGCTATACCCTTCATTCGATCCCTGTGAAACCCTACATTTCAGCAGGATAATTCACGACCGCATGTTGCAGGTCCTGTACGGGCCATTGTGGATACAGAAAATATTCGACTGCTGCCCTGGCCAGCACATTCTCCAGATCTCTCACCAATTGAAAATGTCTGGTCAAAGGTGGCCTAGCAACTGGCTCGTCACAATACGCCAGTCACTAATCTTGATGAACTGTGGTATCGTGTTGAAGTTGCATAGGCAGCATTATCTGTACGCGTCATCCGAGCTGTTTCACTCAATGCCCAGGCGTATCAAGGCCGTTATTGGGTCCAGAGGTGGTTGTTCCTGGTGCTGTTTTCTCAGGATCTATGCAACGAAATTGCGTGAAAATGTAATCACATGTCAGTTCTAGTATAATATATTTATCCAATAACCAATGAATACCCGTTTATCATGTGCATTTCTTCTTGGTGTAGCAATTTTAATGGCCAGTAGTGTACAATATGCAAAAGAGTCAAGAGGAAATAATAAGAGTGGACGACAAAAACGTAGTGCTCGAATTGCTCGAATTAAAAAGTGTGTAATGCAGGGGTGTTTTCGTACACCCCTACTGTTGAATCTATACATCGAATAAGAAATGACGATAATAAGAGAGAGGTTCGAGAGTGGAATTAAAATTCAAGGTGAAAGATTAGCTGATGACATTTCTATCCTCAGTGAAAGTGAAACAGAATTACAGGGTGTTTTGATTATAATTAACGATCTAGTGACAACAATATGGATTGAGAGTAAATCGAAGAAAGACGGAAGTAATGAGAAGTAGCAGAAATGAGAAAAGTGAGAAAATTAACATAAGGATCGGTGATCACGAAGTAGACGAAGTTAGTTAATACACCTATCTAGGAAGCAAAATAACCCACGATAGACAGAGCAAGGAAGACATAAAAAGTAGACTAGCACTGGCATAAAGGGTGTTCCTGGCCAAGGGAAGTCTACTAGTGACAACATAGGCCTTATTTGAGGAAGAAATTTCTGAGAACGTATGTTTGGAACACAGCATTGTGTGGTAGTGAAACAGGGTCTGTAGGAAAATCGGAAAAGAAGAGAATCGGAGCATTTGAGTTGTGGTGCCATAGACGAATGTTGAAAATTTTGTGGACTAATGAGGTAAGTAATTGAAGACAGTCTCCACAGAATCGGCGAGGGAACACTGACGAGAAGAAGGGACAGCACTGCAGCACAACTGTTAGTAAACCAGAGAATGACTTCCATGATATTAGAGGGAGCTGTAGAGAACAGAAACTGTAGAGGAAGATAGAGATTGGAATACGTCCATCAAATAATTGAGAATAAGGTTGCAAGTGTTACTCTGAGATGGAGACGTTGGCACAGGAGAGAAATTTGTGGCGGGCTGCATAAAACCAGTCACAAGACTGATAATTTAAAATATTTAAATACAATTTTTTGAGTTATTTTGGAAAGGGATTATATTTTATAAGTTTTTATCGAAAGAGTGATTCAGTTCACTCTACGTGTTTTCGAGATCATATTTTTAATAAGTTTGTATTTTTTTAATCTCTGCTCTTTTGAACAAATATGTAAATATTGCTTATTAAAGCCAAAAAAGTTTATTTAGGTCATAAACATTTTATCCACTGAAGGCCTTCTGTTTAAAGATGTGTTCTAGGTCCATTACTTGGTTTCTAATTTACGTTAACTTGAATGTTTCCCTGTATTTTAGTAAGAGGTTTTGTGGAAAGTTCGCGTTTATTTTAGAGTGTAAAAGTATTTTATCGGTTGTTATATTTGAAGAAATTTACTATAACTGCCTTTTCCATGTATTTAGATCACTAGAGAGTATACTCTTCTGTTTGTAATACGTGATATCTGACTGAGAAGAGAACACATTTGGAGTGGTGGACTTAGACGGTACTCAGTATATGCTGTTGGAAAAAGTACACAAAAAGGAATTCTTACATAATTTAATCTTCAAACTGTACATATTTTAATGACTTTTGGTGACCTTTGTTGTTGCTACTCGAATTTGTATGAGTGGCGCCTTCCACTATTCAACTGAGTGTGCCACCTTGAGGAACTATTAGAATAGCTTCATGCCTCTCCTGGGTAACGGCAGCAGGAGAGAAAAGTTACTGTAAGAGTAGTGTATGTGAGAAACCCTGCAGTGTGATGTGCCGAACGACTCTTGTTCTTCGATACTTGACCAAAACTTTCTGACCCCCATCAAGTAAAGCTGATAGAGCTCATCCGCTCCTCTATGATATTTGCTTGCCTACGAAACGTCAAAGGTAAGAATACTCAACATACAGTCATACAAGATGTCCATCATTGAAAAATGTCTAATTCTACATCTACATCTACATGGATACTCTGCAAATAACATTTAAGTGCCTGGCAGAGCGTTCATCGAGCCACCTTCTCAATTCTCTATCATTCCAATCACGTATAGCGCGTGGAAAGAATGAACACCTATATATTTCCGTATGAGCTCTGATTTCCCTAATTTTATCGTGGTGATCGTTCCTCCTTATGTAGGTCGGTGTCAACAAAATATTTTCGCATTCGGAGGGGAAAGATGGTGACTGGAATTTTGTGAGAAGATTCCGTCGCAACGAAAAGGGCCTTTCTTTTAATGATGGTCCGGCCCAAATCCTGTATCATTTCTGTGACACACACTCTCATATTTCCCGATAATACTAAACGTGCTGCCTTTCTTTGAACATTTTCGATGCACTACGTCAGTCCTATCTGGTAAGGATCCCACACCACGCAGCAGTATTCTAAAAGAGGACGGACAAGCGTAGTGTAGGCAATCTCCCTAGTAGATCTGTCACATTTTCTAAGTGTACTGCCAATAAAACGCAGTTTCTGGTTAGCCTTCCCCAAAACATTTTCTGTGTGTTCCTTCCAATTTAAGTTTTTCGTAATTGTAATACCTAAGTATTTTGCAGAATTTACGGCTTTTAGGTTAGACTGATTTATCGTGTAGCCGGCCGAAGTGGCCGTGCGGTTAAAGGCGCTGCAGTCTGGAACCGCAAGACCGCTACGGTCGCAGGTTCGAATCCTGCCTCGGGCATGGATGTTTGTGATGTCCTTAGGTTAGTTAGGTTTAATTACTTCTAAGTTCTAGGGGACTAATGACCTCAGCAGTTGAGTCCCATAGTGCTCAGAGCCATTTGAACCATTTAACGTGTAACCGAAGATTAACGAGTTCATTTAGCACCCATGTGGATCACCTCACACTTTTCGTTATTTAGAGTCAACTGCCACTTTTCGCACCATTCAGTTATCTTTTCTAAAATCGTTTTGCAGTTTGTTTTGATCTTCTGATAGCTTTAATAGTCGATAAACGGCAGCGTCATCTGCAAACAACCTAAGACGGCTGCTCAGACTGTCTCCCAAATCGTTTATACAGATAAGGAACAGCAAAGGGCCTATAACAGTACCTTGGGGAACACCAGAAATCACTTCTCTTTAAATCGATGACTTTCCGTCAGTTACTACGAACTGTGACCTCTCTGACAGGAAATCACAAATCCAGTCACATAACTGAGACGATATTCCATAAGCAAGCAATTTCACTACGAGCCGCTTCTGTGGTACAGAAATGCAGAAATACGGAATCGATCTGAAATCCCTTGTCAATAACACCCAACACTTCACGTGAATAAAAAGCTAGTTGCGTTTCACAGGAACGATGTTTTCTAAACCCACGTTGACTGTGTGTAAACAGTTTTCTTCGAGGTAATTCATAATGTTTGTACACAGTAAATGTTCCAAAGTCCTGCTGCATATCGACGTTAACGATATGGGCCTGTAATTTAGTGGATTACTCCTACTACCTTTTTTGAGTATTGGTGTGACCTGTGCAACTTTCCAGTCTTTGGTTCCGGATCTTTCGTCTAGCGAACGGGTGTCTAAGATTGTTAAGTATGCAGATAATGCATCAGCATACTCCGAAAAGAACCGAATTGGTACACAGTCTGGACCAGAAGACTTGCTTTTATTAAGTGATTTAAGTTGATTCACTATTCCGACGATATTTACGTTTACGTTACTCATGTTGGCAGCTGTTCTCGATTCGAATTCTGAAATACTTACTTCGTCTTCTTTTGTGGAGGCATTTCGGAAGGCTGTGTTCAGTAACTCTGCTTTGGCAGCACTGTCTTCGATAGTATCCCGCTGCCATCGCGCGGAGAATGCATTGATAGTTTCTTTCCGCTAACATACTTCACATACGATCAGAATCTCTCTGGATTTGCTGCCAGGTTTCGAGAAAAGTTTCGTTGTGGGAACTGTTACAGGCATCTCGCATTGAAGTCCGAGCTAAATTTCGAGCTTCTGTAAAAGATCGCCATTCTTGAAAATTTTGCTTCTATTTAGATTTGGCATGTTTGTTTCGTTGTTCCTTTAACAGTGTTCTAACCCGTTTTGTTTACCAAGGTGGATGAGCTCCGTCGTTTGTTAATTTATTAGGTACAAATCTCCCAATTTCTGCCGATACTATTTCTTTGAATCTAAGCCACATCTAGTCTACACTTATATTATTAATTTGGAATGAGAGGAGATTGTCTCCCAGGAAGGCGACAAGTGAATTTTTATTGTGTATTGGCAGCTGTAAATTAACTTCAGTAACCTACAGCATTTATTTAAAATATACAGGAAAAAATCTCAGAAATACTGAGTCATATCAGCCAGTTCCCGGCATCCCATAACATAAACATCCCATGGTACTGTCTAAACCCGAAACCAAATCAAATTTTTAAATAAATGATTAAAATGAACTGAAAATATTTGAAGAAATAGCATTCAGTAAAGATTGTATTCATACACTGACTGACAAAATAATCTGTAGAAAGAAGAGGCAGAGGGTTACAGCTCTTCTTTATCCACCTCAGACAGCACAAAACCACACTCATACCAAATGGGCCCTGATTTATACCTGCTTACGACTTCACAGGTTCTTGCCAGGGAACTGAAGTTCAGGAAATATACTCTGTCTTCTTATATTAGGGATACTGTTGCCCACTTTCTGTTCAATAGTAAAGATAATATTGCATCTTTAGAACAATTTCCTGCAATCAGTGTGGCAAATTACATGTAGGTCAATTAGATAGGGCTATAACCACTAGGCTGACTACGTACAAAAGGAGTTGGAGACTGAGAAAGAAAGATTTGCTGAACAAGCTCTGAACGAATGTCATTTATATGATATGAAATGTGATGTTCTTCATAAAACAAAATGGTTCAAATGGCTCTAAGCAATATGGGGCTTAACATATAAGGTCATCCGTCCCCTAGACTTAGAACTATTTAAACCTAACTATCCTAAAGTCATCGGCACACGGCACGACCGTTGAGCGCTGAGCGTGCCGAGTTACTGACGTCATAGCGTGGAATAGCACGTTCGGGAGTCTTTCCGAACGTGCAGAGCAATATCTGGTATGTCAGATATTCTGAGCATGCGTCTAAACGTTGACCAATGAGATGGCACAACGCTGCCTGCGTCACACGCACGCCGTCTCCATTCAGTACAGAGTTGTGAGGCGCCATATTGGCATTCATTTCAAGCCTGTATGTGTATATGCCGTTTCCGAGCATCAGAAAATTGCAAATCACTGGAAAACCCGTTGTTAACTGTGTGATTCGTTCCAATAAAATAATGAGAAACATCATATTCGTGGCAAGAGAATTATTGTAAGTTGCGTATAATGAGAGTAGGCTATTTGAAGGCAGCGACACACTGAAGATCCAACCAAAACGCATTGTTCTTGGTCAATTTGTTGTAACTAAATTTCAATTAGTAACATATCTACGATTAAAGTCTTCAACAAAGGTAAAACAACATGATTAGAGAGTAGGATGTTGTTGTTGGTTTAGTGTAATCAGTAGCGTAACTGTCCTATACTCAGATGTCTGTGGTTCGTGTCTTGACACCCACAATTTTTTTTTTAACATTCGCGTTTTTATTAGGTTCTGATACTTTATTATTAGTTTAATATAATGATATAGTATAATGTTTGATGTTATGTAAATATAAGTTCACCTTTTTTTGAGGGCTGACTTTGTTCGATTGGCTTAATCTACAGGACAGCTTGCGCTACTTGTATAAAGATATTTCACTCCTTTTTCATTTACGCTTCGTAATTCGTATGTTGCAAAGATTCTGCTACTGGATAGGAACAGTGATCAAATAAGACTGACCTTGGGGTTTTACTAAAATGTGGGAATGATGAAATAATGTTTATCTTATGCGGAGAAGTATTCCAAATTTGTAAAGCACTGTTTGTAATGGAACTTTTGTAAGGCTGTATCGTTATTGGACATGGTACTTTCCTTTTCGTGGACGATGCAGGATATGTGCGTTTTAATGGAGCTAACGTTGGAACTTTATGCGTGCCCGTTGAGTGAACAGTGTGATTTGCGAACTAGAATCATCCCTCAACTGCCGCTGGAGTGCGTTGCGATTGAGTATACCACGTTGGGCCAAACGTACCGTATGCACAAGTTGCATCGTTCCTGAGCGTTCAGCAGCACGTTGAACTTGGCACGCTCAACGTTAACGTTCGACAGCACGGTCCGTGTGCCGACAGCTTAAGGGCATCACACACATCCATACCCGACGCAGGATTCGAACCTGCGACCGCAGCAGCAGCGCGGTTCCGGACTGAAGAGCCTAGAACCGCTCGGCCACAGCAGCCGGCCTCATAAAACAAATAGTTTTCCTGCTTTATCATTACTTGAAATTCTGACCATTAGTGAACACCAATCAAAGAATCCTTAACTGGTCCTTAATGACCGAAGAGAATTCCATTACTCACCCTTATTAAAGCACCAGCCAGTTATTTTCCTCTTACGATTAGCTAATAAGCGTGTTATAATTATTCCACACCAACATTTGATAGACGTCTTTCTTCCCCTCCGTTTATTTGGTCTGTTCATCACGTTCACCAGCTTGTCCATATGACATCTTAGCCTGTGCCATTACTCACGTAAGTTTAATATTTGAATACGCTGTAATGTAAGACTGATTTGTTCAGTGTCTCTCTCGGTGTTAAATCATGCTTCTGTTTTGTATCGATATAGTCGTAAGATGTCACTGAACCGTATGATCTTCATCTCTGCCTAGGTGTGGTGTGTCGTCCTCCGGAGCCTTGGCTTTGCTCTCTCGCGATTGGTCCGTTTGCTTTTAAATTTCGGTGGGCGCTGCGTTCTGGGGAGAGACCTGCTGACGACGAGAGTATCGAGTGCTGCTGCCGGAGTGAGACGGGGAGTTCAGTTTCCGGTTGTGTGGCAGCGCAATGTTGCGGGAAAGGTGGTATAACTTCCTGTGAACGCACGTGATTGCTACGAGCGTGTGTACTCGGGACGGCGGCAGTCGTTCTGGACGGGCTGTGTGATAAGGAAGCTGTTCGTGCAACTGCTGACGTGGCGTGTACGCGTTGCTATGGCGGAACTGCGGCGATAGACATAACTGGAGTTGGTGCTGGTTGCAACCTGTCGCCGAATGCTTGTCTGCCTTCGGAACTAACGGTGACAATTTCTTGATGTGTCTCACTCAATTTCTGCCCGTGTAGTCGGGTGTGTTTAGCTCTAAGGTCGTGTGCGATGGTGTTTCGTGATTTTAGTAGGCTCAGGCTTGCGAGAAATCCCGATTCAATGATCTGCTGTTATATTGTCAAGTGTAACTACCACTAGAAAAGTGTGTTAGCTCTCTGTGCCTTAATAACTGAACCTAAAATATTATCTGTGAATGAAATTTTATTCTGACCCAAGTGCAATAACGATCTTGTACTTTACAATTTGTTGAGTGGTATTATTATTATTATCATTATTATTATTTAGTACTGGCCGTCACATTTTCTAAGTCGAAGATTTACGAAGGCCTGTGGGCGTCATTAACCGTTCCTGCCTAGATAGGCGTTATATGTGTTTCAATGTTTAGTAATTTTTATTTTGTGTGTTACAGAGTGTTGCCGTCATGTCCTATGTAGACGATTCGAATTTTTCCTAGTCGTGAGGAGCACGGGCTGATTTTCAGTGCTAACCCACTAACTTCTACCATTCTCAAATATTTATTACTACTGATATTCAAGCCCTTCAGGCCGAGTGGCGACGTCACTACCCCTTTTTGGTTATTAATGTTATCTTGTTTGCTTGTTTCATTAAAAAAACCTTTGGTATATGAATTTGTTTTTTGGTCTATACTGCTCCATTAGACGAAGTAAATTAACTGTTGGCTTTGCATTCTTGTAGCATTATCAAAGCAGCATTTGTGGTTATATTTGATTGGCCCTTCTGGCAGAAGGATTAAAGTCATTCCTTTCAGTAACTTATTGTATTGGTCAATAATTAATCAAAATTGTTGGGTCTATCAGACCGTAATTATCTCCTTATGCTGAATCTGAAGGTTGTCATTTTGACATTACAGGTGTGAATGTTCAGCGGCTCTACAGGCCTGGAGTTTAAAAAATTTTATTGTGTTGTTCCAGTGAACAAGTGCTTTTTATGTTTAATAAAATTAAATTGTCTTTGAAACTGTAACCTCATTTGGCTCTACGCTTTCACTCCCTGCGGCCTTTGAGCTCTGCTTACCTTACGTTTTGGTTAAGTTTTCCCTCATCAGTCACCTACCTTTGTACAGCTATGAATTCTGACTGAAGTTGTGTGCACTCTCTTTCCAAGGGTAAGTTATCTGACGATAGCCTAAGAAGCCGAAACCGGTTCATAACAAACTAATAAATATTATTGTGAAACATACACTCATTCAAGTTATTAATACGTGGGGATTACGTAAGCACAGTAAATATTTTTACTCGTGTTTTCCCCAGAAGTTCGTTATCACCTGAACTAAGAACTGGTGTTAACCCTTTAGTGTATTCAACCTTAGAAGCTCCTTACGTACGTATTTGTGGAACGACTCTTACTGACCCGTTTGGGTACTATAAAAGCAGGTAGATCCTGTAAGATACAGAAGCGAAGCGGAGGAAACGTGAGCCTTCACATATCGATGAAAAGTAACAGCAGGAGCCCTCCGTGCTCAGAGTTGAGGATACATCAGCCATGCCTCGGCAGCATGCGGGTGTCTGGCTGCAGCCCGCCAGAGAGGCAGGCGCGGCCGTCGCCTCATCTGCATAATCACCGCGATTAGGGTGACAGCCGGGCCGGCGGCCGCTGCCGGAACGGTTACACGCTGTGGGGGCGGACCTAGAGCGCTCAGCCGTCCGGCCGCACTTTACTGTCATCCCCTTTCCTTGGCACGTGGCGCAAGTGGAAGGAAGCTGTTCACGTCTGCTACCCCACAGCCCTTCGATACTGTCCCGCAGACGCAATACGGGGTCTGTTCAAAAATTCCACAAAATTCGACATTTCGCCCCGACGGTGTGTTGGAGTGTAATGCGCTTGGAATCCTTCCTTAATGTGTAACTGCAGCAGTTTCATTGTTCTATGTCTGTCACTTATTTTTCAGTGCAGTATTGAATAGAACATTGTGTCGCAAAGTCTGCGAATTCCGAGATGGCAGAGTTAGAGGATCAACGCGTCTGCACTAAATTTTGAGTGAAACCCAAAGACACCTCCACAGACACACACCAAATGATGCAGGAAGCCTACGGTGATGAGTGCTTAAGCCGTAGTCGGTGTTACGAATGGTTCGAACGACTTAAAAATGGCCGGAGGGTAGTTGAAGATGAGCCTCTTTCAGGACGCCCTTCGATACCTACCGACGACGCTCATGTCAGGGACGTCAACGAAATAGTGCGTGGCAATCGAGAGATCGCAGCTGAATTAACACTTCAGTTTGATCAAATGATAATTAATAATCAAATCAAGACACTACTCTGCCGACAGGCGTTGATATACCGGGTGATCAAAAAGTCAGTATAAATTTGAAAACTTAATAAAAACACAAAATGTCCGACGGATGGCGCTGGACAGCAAAAGGTCAGTGACTGCGCATGACAATCGTGTATAAAAGGAGTTGTGGTGTCAACGCCAGACACCACACTTGCTAGGTGGTAGCTTTAAATCGGCCGCGGTCCATTAGTACATGTCGGACCCGCGTGTCGCCACTGTGTGATCGCAGACCGAGCGCCACCACAAGGCAGGTCTCGGGATACGGACTAGCACTCGCCCCATTTGTACAGACGACTTTGCTAGCGACTACATGGACGAAGCACAGATCCTTTGCCGAGCAGATAGTTAGGATAGCCTTCAGCTACGTCAATGGCTACGACCTAGCAAGGCGCCATTAGTAACATTGCATGTATCTAAAGAGTGTCACTTGTATCGCCACAATCTCCAGATGTACCAAAAGGATGGATTAAAGTTAAGTATTCCAGAAGCTACGTACTTTTCTTTATAGCATTCATTACGTATCCTGTTTCAGACCTCACGCCCATCTGCTAGCTTAGCGCGTGCCTTTCGGCTTCCTCTCATTGTGTCTAGGCTGTCTTGTCTAGACACAACAGGAGCTGTAATGAGAGAGAGAAAATCAAATGCGCCACCAGTCGCAGCATGTTGACGTTACCTGAAAAGGCGCTTTTAGTGAAGCTGTATTATCGGAATGGGGAATGTGCTAGTTCAGCGTTACGATCCTATCGCCATAGGAAGGGGATTTGAACGGGTAAAGGTCCGTTGACAAATGCAGCTGTGGCGAGAATGATTTCTAAGTTCGAAGCCACTGGTTGTTTAGACCCCGTAATGGCCGACCGAGCACAAGGCGTAATGCTGCTGAGACAGTTCAGGAAGAAATGGAGACTGTAGCGGATTCGTCTATGCGCGGGGAAGTCAGCGCTCGTGCAGTCGCACGTCGCACCGGCATTCCATACACTACTGTTTGGTTGGCACTTAGGCGTACTCTCCGATGCTGTTCGTACAAAATCCATCGGCATCATGAACTGTTACCTGGCGATTTAGTGAAGCGGAGGGCATTCGAGGCGTGGGCGTCTCAGAAGATGGCGGAAGATGAAGATTGGTTAAGTAACATGGTGTGGGCCGACGAAGCTCATTTCACGCTCCAAGGTCTGTCAACGCCCACAACTGCAGAATTTGGGCTACCGAAAATCCTAGAACTGTCGCGGAAACTCCATTGCACGAAGAGAAAGTCACGGTATGGGATGGATTTACCACATCTACCGTTATCGGGCCTTTTTTCTTCGAGGAAATGCGTGATTCTGGTTTTGTAACTGCTACCGTGATGGGTGAGAGGTACGCCGATATGTTACAGAATCACGTCATCCCCAGCCTGGCTGAGAAACACCTGCTAGAACGTACGATGTTTATGCAGGATGGCGCTTCAACCCATATTGCTAGACGCGTGAAAGATCTCTTGCGCACGTCGTTTGGTGATGATCGTGTGCTCAGCCGCCACTTTCGTCATGCTTGGCCTCCCAGGTCCCCAGACCTCAGTCCGTGCGATTATTGGCTCTGGGGTTACCTGAAGTCGCAAGTGTATCGTGATCGGCCGACATCTCTTGGGATGCTGAAAGACATCCGACGCCACTGCCTCACCATAGCTCCGGACATGCTTTACACTGCTGTTCACAACATTATTCCTCGACTACAGCTATTGTTGAGGCATGATGGTGGACATATTGAGCATTTCCTGTATAGATCATCATCTTTGCTTTGTCTTACTTTGTTATGCTAATTATTGCTATTCTGATCAGATGAAGCGCCATCTGTGGAACGTTTTTTGAACGTTTGTATTTTTTTGGTTCTAATAAAACCCCATGTCATTCCAAGCATGTGTGTCAATTTGTACCTCTCTATCTACATCATTCCGTGATTTATTCAGTTTTCAAATTTATACTGACTTTTTGATCACTCGGTATATCAACGGGGCAGTTGAAATGTGTGCCCCGACCGGGACTCGAACTCGGGATGTCCTGCTTGCATGGCAGGCGCTCTAGCCATATTTTCTTTGCGTTTTGGTCGGTATTGTTCGTTGCATTTGTTCTGGGCGGACGTCACAAGACATCCGTGCAAGTAGATCGTTGATTGCTTTACTCAGTTTTTTTTTACTACAGAGAGCGAACAGCCCTCTGACCGAACACACTGAGCTACCGCACCGGCATCCATCTGAGCCACCGAGGGTACGGAGAATAATGCGACTGCAGACACTTGTCCCTTCCACGCATATATTTCGTAAAGCAACCATGTGTCGGAAACGCATACTGTTGAAGTACTTAGTATGCAGGAGGTTATTGTGTGAGACTGAGAATGAAACGCGGTTAAATGTCATTCATTGCTTTATTGTTAGGATCACATCTATATTACAATAAATGTTCAAAAGAGCACAATTAAACTCAGCGCATAGCAGTTGTCGACGTAACAGAGAGTCCCTCATTCACTGGAAAATGCGTGGTGTGTTCTATATTCGTGTGTCTGCTGCAAGAATTCTTGCAACCAGTTACGTCTCCGAGCCGGAAGGTGTAGAATACGTCTCGGCTTTCATGCAGCGGCAGATAACTATGTCTAATGTCGTGAGGTCCAAGGATCTGGCAGACCTATGTACAGGTCCTCCCTGGCCGATCCAGCGATTGCCAAACGTACCGGTTAATATTGTTCGTACACGCTCTGCAAAGTGCGATGGGAACCATCATGATGAAATCACATCCTCCTCCTGGTATCTAGGGGTACTTCCTCCAACAACGTCGGCAGGTGCATTTCCAAGAACACGGTGTACATCGGCCACCTGAACCGAGCAAGAAACAATTAATGCCCAATTATGTAGTCGTCAACAATACAGCCTTACATGTTTTCTTCAAAACGTCTTTGACGACCACGACAAATTGTAATAGGGGTTTTTAATCTGGCTATAAGCGCGAACTGTGACTATTGTAAATACCTTCCCCAATAAATTTTACCTCATTTGTAATCATAACTTCAGGAAAACGATGGTGTTCGTTAGCGTGCAGAACAGCAGTTGCTCGCGTACTTGCCTCTCCAGTATTCTCAAAGTGTAATTGCATTTCTTCCTAAAAGTTAGGTGTACGCACCGACAGTGGCCTGCTCCCCCATTATCCTTGCTTACCATTAATGTGCCGATATTTCCCAGTCGAACGTGAATTACGATAAATGTGCGATAATGTACAGATCTGCTTGTAGGGAAACGTTCGTGGCATATTCGCTGAGCTCTTCGATTATTGCCCTCAGCAGCACCATAAACAAAGAGCATATCTCGCAGTTTTCCCCACATTTAGCGCTTCAAGTTGACATTGTAACTGTCATACATGCTCTAGTGCTGCCTGCTATTTACTGGCTCAGCGTCGAAGAGCATGACATCACAACGTACTACGTATCTCAAACTAACACTGGATGTAACAATGTTTGACACCAACTTTTACTTGCTCCGCTCCTCAATTACCTACACATACTCAGCGTTCACGCAGTATGGGTTTCTGACACATGGTTGCTTTACGAAATACATTTGATTTTGGTTCATGGATAATTCATGTTATAGTTTGGGCACTGGATTCTAGAAGACCTTGTATACGGTGACGAAAATGAAATTTTTGAAACGAATTATCACTGCAGATGTAACATGGATTCATCGTTTTGACACAGAGAGCAAACGCCAGAGCATGAAATGTAAAGTCCCTGTGTCACCAACCGAAAAGATATTCAAGAGTCTACCTTCTGCAAGAAAATCTATTTCGTTTTTCGTTTGAACGCATCACAGCCCTTTCTGGAACATTATATGGAAGAGAGGGGTAAACAATAAACTGTGTAGCAGTTGCTTTCCAACGAGCTGAAGCCTTTAAATCGAAACAAAAGTCTATTGTCAAATTAAGATCAACATGCAGAAAATTATGCCTTCAAGAAATTTTTAATGCTGCTGCTGTTGTTGCAGATCACAAAAATGTAGCGCACATGCTTTTTGTATTACGGTTTTTATTACAGAGCATGTCTAACAATGCTTTAGACAAGGGCAAATGTTTTTCTAGTTCAGAACGTGTCTCTGATGTGGAATTGGGATATCGGGCGTTGCAATTACTTAAAACGTGCAACTGTTTTCCTTTTTAGCAGCAGTGCGGTTACATGAAGTGTGTGGTAGATATTATGAAGGTACTGAGTGACCTAAAATCATCTTGGTGGTGTAGAGCGTATGGAAAAAAAAACGTGATATGTTGTGAGTACAGGAGATTTCCCTGTAGGTTGTTCATAGGAGGACGAGGGATGTCAGTGCCTCATCAAAGGATTTATAATTAATATACGCACTATTTATATCTCACAAATATACTAATCGAGTTCCACTAAGCTGTTCCTCTATTACGAAGATGTGAGCCTAGTGGGCACCGAACAAGCTGACAACCGCACCGTAAAGCGAGCGATTGTAAACTGAATTGTAATTTCTGCAGCGGTCCCAAAACAACAATAACTTCAACAGTTCTGTCACAGGCGATGAAAGGTGGTATGTTCAAGCGAGGAAATCCAGCTAGAGTCAATGCTCCCGTGTAACAGCAGACGGCAGTTGTGTACCAAAGCATTCTGCTAATTACGTTGCTGCCCCGGGCACAACGTAGAACGTTGACATTTACTGTGAACTGTTGCGGAGGTTCCAACGACCTATTCGAAACGAGAAGCGTCTCATACATCGTACATGCGCTGTAGAGTACCCAGGTCCATGCATTTTTTACATGCTTACAGAAAATAAATGAAGAGCTTCGGCAAAATAAATGCAGCCCAGGTGCTTTCCTACAATCGAGCAATGTTTTCTGGTGCTCGACCCAATTTTCAGCTTGTTATTTTTATTCGCTACAGATCCCGTTTTCCAAATAAAGTCTGCACTGCAGACTTTGCTGGAGGTCCTACCAGAAAACCTCCAGACACAAGCTCTTCCCAAACAGTTCTGCTAACGGTATCCACGTATTGCGCTACGCATAATATTCGATAATGAACACACCAAGTTTTGTCGAGAGCACCATATTCGGTGGCATTCAACTGGTTACTGACCAAATCTCTCCTCTCACTCACTCGGACATAACACAGTGGAAGTACTCGGGACGGAACAAGGGCAGGAATGTTACAGAAACAGAATGTGCGCCTAAGTCACGGTTTCCCGCATTTCTTGTGATGGGCTGTTGTTCTGTTGATCGCTATGGGTCTGTTCCGGGTGAGTGTTAAAAATATTTTCTGGACCACTTTTATTTTGCCAACCCGGTATAAACTATTATTATTATTATTATTATTAGTAGTAGTAGTAGTAGTAGTATTGTTTATTGGCTCACTCATTTACACGGGCTATAATGATAACGGTGCAAATAAGTTATCACTAAATTACGTATGTTCCCACTGAAGTCTTCTACAGTTTCTAACAGAGGTAAGGATTCAGTTTTAGATCCTATAGACTTAACACAACCTTTTGTGACAACATTGTGTCCGCTGCTACCTCAGGGATTAACTGTACTGACATCTGTTTCCAAAAGGCTTTTACCTCATCCATGTAATTGGCCATTTTCTCTTTGCAGGTAGTCCGCAAGTTATTGGTGTTTAGTACAGCGGTCTCTTTAACGAAGGTGGCTAGTTCCGCTTTACTTGCGACTCTTACGTCCGGTGAGTGGTTTATCTGTTATTATGTCTCGGTTCAAGTAAATTACGAGAATTTCGTTTTATGCAACAGTGAGAGAATCAAATCTGCAGTACGGATTGAAATCTTTCATTAAATATCGCTGTAGTCCCCAACGTCTGGTGGATTAATTCTGCGATATCTTCACGACTTTTCAGATATTCTGCGGGTGTCAAAATTTTCCATCCTGCAGCTACTCCTTGCCCTTTCAGAATATACGACCAGTACTTCTTCCTCGCAGTGAGTTGATTTTGCGTGGTTGTCAGTAATGTCGTATGTTCTGCATGCAAACGTCACGTCAATCAGTTGTCCGATTCTTGCGACATGGCTGAAGTCATTCACATGTTTCCCGTGCAGTTCTGTTCTAACCCATCCTATTACACTGGTGTCCAATTATTTACCCGTCACACCAAGATAATGTTCCGGAGGTTTCTGATACGATCACTGATCTGTAACTGACATATGCTGATACTATTGCTTTATGATGAGTTGCTATTGTACAAATTTTGTTTAAATTTGAGAGTTGCTTTCGATGAAGCTATTGAACACCTATTAGTTTCCTACTTTCTTTCAGCGGCTGATGTAGAAAGATGGATACATCAGTTCGTGTAAATTCCACGAATATTCCCCTGTATTTATTCAAAGTATCGTTTGGTCCTGCTAATGATTCCGAAAGTGTACACACTGTTGCTGCATATGCATTAATGTCGCTGAAAGTGATTTCTTTTCATTAAAAATGTTCAAATGTGTGCGAAATCTTATGGGACTTAACTGCTAAGGTCATCAGACCCTAAGCTTAAAATGGCTCTGAGCACTATGGGACTCAACTGCTGTGGTCATAAGTCCCCTAGAACTTAGAACTACTTAAACCTAACTAACCTAAGGAGAGCACACAACACCCAGCCATCACGAGGCAGAGAAAATCCCTGACCCCGCCGGGAATCGAACCCGGGAACCCGGGCGTGGGAAGCGAGAACGCTACCGCACAGACCCTAAGCTTACACACTACTTGACCTAAATTATCCTAAAGACGAACACACACACACACACACACACACACACACACACACACACACACACACACCCTTGCCCGAGGGAGGACTCGAACTTCCGAAGGGACCATCTGCACAGTCCATGACTGTAGCACCTAAGACCGCACGGCTAATCCCGCGCGGCTCTTTTCATTAATAAAAGAAAAGTTCCTGATGTATGTAATAGTCTCATGGTGTTATATAACAGTTTTTTTTCGTTAAAGGAAGCAGATATACTTGTAGGCATCGTACTGATTCACAGGTACGATAATGTTTCAAGCACTCACTATCATTATTATTATTATTATTATTATTATTAATGATGAGGGTACTAAAGCGGTTAAATGATCACCCTACTTCCACAGTTCTATTGCTTTTGCACGTTATGGTTACTATTATTTGAACTAACACTACAGTGAAATCCAGACCTTTGTAGCTGCTTACATGCATTACTATAGAAAATACGTGCCCCGACCGGGACTCGAACCTAGCATCTCCTGCTTACATGGCAGACGATCTATCCAACTGATCCACCGAGGACACGGGGGATAGTGTCACTGCAGGGACTTATCTCTGGCACGCTTCCCGAGAGACTCGCATTTCCAACTGACTGTCCACACACTACATTTGTAGTGCACCTACCCACTATACTCATTCATCGCGGCACTCAATCTACCGAATCCCGTAAGAATTTGAGCAATATGAGTGTATCCGTACTGCAGATGGTCATTGGCTCGTATGCCTCATCTATATGAATATGGTATCCGAAGGAACCGACACCAAATACATATAGATGAGGCTTACAAGCCAATGATTATCTCCAGTGTGGATGCACTCATATGGCTCAAACTCTTACGGGATTCGGTAGATAGACTGCCGTGAGTAATGAGTATAATGGTCAGTGGCACTACAAATGTAGGGTGTGGACAATAAGCTGGAAATGCGGGTCTCCCGGGAAGCGTGCCAGAGATAAGTCCCTGCAGTGACACTATCCTCTGTGTCCTCGGTGGCTCAGTCGGATAGCCGGCACGGTAGCTCAGAGTGTTCGGTCAGAGGGTTATCTACACTCTGTAATAAAAAAACTGAGTGAACCGATCAACGAAGAACCTGAACGTGAATCCTAGGACGTCCGCCCCGAACAAATTCAACGAACAATATAGCACAAAACGAGAAAAAGGAAGTCGGATAGAGCGTCTGCCACTTAAGGAGGAGATACCGGGTTCGAGTCCCGTCTGGACACACATTTTCAACTGCCCCCGCTAATGTTTGTCAACGCCTATAAGCAGCTACAAAGGTCTGGATTTCACTGTTATTTCATTCTTGGAGAGCTGCAAGATGACCAGTGGTATCGGTTCTTTCGGACACAATGTTCATTATTATTAGAAATACTCCATTTTCGCTTCCCCAACATAGTAGCGCTGTGACAAAAACTGATACGAATACTTGCTTGTTTCTTAGCAATTAATTAATTTACGCTATGCCACTTGGACTCAAGCTCTAAAGTTGAAAAACACGTTTAAGAAGTGAAATAATTTCATGGTGTGTCAATGTGATGAACATCAATTATCATTTTAATTAACTCATTTTTTACAGTTTTTGGTTTGTGGTAAGTATCCTGATAACCATTAACGCAGATGTACCGTCTGACACCCATAGTCACCCATTAAACTTGCACTCAGGTTCGTAGGTTGAAGTATGTATGGGATTGTTGACGCAATGAGAAGCACTGCAGTGACGATGCACATACAGGCAGCCTGGTTAGCTTGTGATAGAAAGTGTGAAAAACGCAAAGTCTGCCAAAACACTGTCCCTAATGCACAGAATGTTACTTGCTGTGTGATGTTCCCTCATAAACGAAACGTAAAAACGGGTTGTGATATCTACGAATCGCGAACTGTACGATACCCAACACAGCTTTTCAGTGTATTAGGCTGTCCATCTCCCATTGTTGGTAAGATGTTCTGAGGACTTCAACAGTGGTTCGTGATTGTGTTGCTTAAACCACAATAATCGGCCTAGAGGACAACGTGAACGCTTTGTTGTATTTAATTACTGGCAGCTAGCTGAGCACTCCACAAACATAACATCCAAGTATTGCAAGGATCCACGCACAGCCTCATAGTTGGTACGTAACGCTGAGACACTGCGACTTCCCAACTCTTCCTTCAAGATGCTTTCCTACCAGGCCCGTGGGAGGACCTCATCGGACTGGAAGACATGGTGAGGGTCTCGTGATGAGTTGGAACTGCAAGTGGGTGGTGGTGGTGGTGGTTAGTGTTTAACGTCCCGTCGACAACGAGGTCATTAGAGACGGAGCGCAAGCTCGGGTTAGGGAAGGATTGGGAAGGAAATCGGCCGTGCCCTTTCAAAGGAACCATCCCGGCATTTGCCTGAAACGATTTAGGGAAATCACGGAAAACCTAAATCAGGATGGCCGGAGACGGGATTGAACCGTCGTCCTCCCGAATGCGAGTCCAGTGTGCTAACCACTGCGCCACCTCGCTCGGTGTAAGTGGGTCCTTCAGACTTACTCGTGTATGAAACTGGTAGCTAACTGTCGAGAAAAGAATAGAACACCAATTTAAACAGTTTTAACTTCAAAAATACAATCACGCCGGGGTGTATACTGCAGAGAGTATACGAATTAATTCTCAACATTATAAATGGCGTAACGGGTATAAGAGCAAATACTTTTAAATGTGGTGCCTTAATATGTACACAAATGATGAGAGGGTTGGTAGATAAACCAGTATGTATGATGTACATCTACATGGATACTCTGAAAATGACATTGAAGTGCCTGGCAGAGGGTTCATCGCACAACCTTTACAATAAATCTATATTATTCAAATCTGGAACAGCGCGAAGGAAAAACTAACCCCTATATCTTTCCGTGTCAGCTCTGATTACCGTTATTTTATTACGATGACCGTTTCTGCCTATGTATGTCGGCGTTAACAACATATTTTTTGCATTGGGAGGAGAAAATTGGTGACTTAAATTTAGTGGGAAATTTCTGCCGCACATCCTTTATCATTTCAGTGACACTTTCTTCCCTATTTCACGATAATAGATCTTTGATCTTTCTCTACGTACTCCGTCTATCCTATCTGGTAAGGTTCCCACATCACGCAGCAGTTTTCTAAAAATTGACGTAGAAGCGTAGTGTAAGCAGCCTCTTTAGTAGATATGTTACATTTTTTTTGTGTTCTGCCTATAAAACACAGTCTTTGGTTAGTCTTCCCTACAACACTGTCTATGTATCCCTTCCAGTTTAAGTTGTTCGTAACTGTAATTCCAAGACATTTAGTCGAATTTACGGCCTTTAGAGTTGACTGATTTATCGTGTAACCGAAGTTTAACGGAGTCCTTTTAGCACTCATGTGAATGACCTCACACTTCTCGTTATTTAGGGTCAGTTGCCAATCTTTGCACCATACAGATATCGTTTCTAAATCGTTTTGCCACTACCTTTGGGAACGCCAGAAATCATAACCGTTTTACTCGATGACTTTTCGTCCATTACTGCAAATTGTGACGTCTCTGACAAGAAATCACGAATTAAGTCACATAACTAAGACGGTATTCCCAAAGCACGCAATTTCACTACAAGCTGCTTGTGTTGTACAGTAGCCGGCCGAAGTGGCCGTGCGGTTAAAGGCGCTGCAGTCTGGAACCGCAAGACCGCTACGGTCGCAGGTTCGAATCCTGCCTCGGGCATGGATGTTTGTGATGTCCTTAGGTTAGTTAGGTTTAACTAGTTCTAAGTTCTAGGGGACTAATGACCTCAGCAGTTGAGTCCCATAGTGCTCAGAGCCATTTGAACCATTTTTTTGTTGTACAGCAACAAAAGGCTTCTGTAAATCTAGAAATACCAAATCAATTGGAAATCCCTTGTAAATAGCATTCAACACTTCATGTGAGTAAGGAGCTACTTGTGTTTTACAAGAACGATAGTAATATTTTCTAAATCCGTGTTGACAGTGTGTCAATAGACCATTCTCTTCGAGGTAATTCATAATGTTTGAACACAATATATGTGTTCCAAAATCTTGCTGCATATCGACGTTAATGATATGCGCCAGTAATTTAGTGAATTACTCCTACTATCTTTCTTGAATATTGGTGTTACCTATGCAACTTTCCAGTCTTTAGGTACGTATCTTTCGTCGAGTGAATGGTTGTATATAATTGTTGTGTATGGGGCTATTGTATCAGGATATTCTGAGGGATGAGCACTGTGGTCTAGGATGCCCAGTTTCGATTCCCAGTAGGGGACTGGGTGTTGTGTACCGTCATCATTTTCATTGTCCTGCACAGCTGGTAGCACTAGCCGGACCGTTAGCTCAGCGTGTTGGGTCAGAGGGTTAGCTGCCCTCTGTAATAAAAAAAAAAAAAAACCTGAGTTAATGGATTAGCAACTAACTGAAATGGGATTCTTGCGACGTCCGCCCCGAGCGATTGCAACAAACGAAAACATGTAAAATGCGATTAAAGAAGAAGAGGAGGTGGGGAGCGTCTTTGATTAGCAATCAAAAGTCCTCCGTCGCGGGTTCGAATCCTGCCACTGCTTAAATGTTGATTAATAATCGGCACTGGCGGCCGAAGACTTCCAGAATAAGTACGTCATCCTCGTTCTGCCAACGGCCTTCTCAGAAAGGACGGAGAAGCGGGCAGAGGTTCAGGGCATTCTTGCAAGGGGGTGGGAAACTGCCCCTAAAGGCGGAATAATCAGCAGTGATCATCGGCTTGAGGACGCAGAAGGCAATGGAAACCACTGTATTAAAGACAAGTGAAGTGCAGACGCAGCACATGTGGCCTGTAATGGAAAAGGGTCATCATGATCTCTCCAGTGGCAAAAGATTCCGGAACAGTCTCCTACTCGGATCTCTGGGAGGGGACTTCCAAGGGGGAGGAGACCATGAGAAAAATATTTAATAATCAACGAAAGAATAACGTTCTTCGAATCGCGACGTGGCATGTCAGAAGCTTGAAAGAGGGAAGGAAACTAGAAAATCTGAAAAGGGAAATGGAAAGGCTCACTCTAGATATAGTAGGGGTTGGTGAAGTGAAATTGAAAGAAGTCTAGGATTTCTGGTTAGATGAGCATAGGGTAATATCAACAGCAGCAGAAAATGGTACAACGAGAGTAGGATTCGTTATGAATAGGAAGGTAGGGCAGAGAGTGTGTTACTGTGAACAGTTCAGTGATAGGGTTGTTCTTATTAGTATCTACAGCAAACCAACACCGACAACAGCAGCGGCCGCTACGGTCGCAGATTCGAATCCTGCCTCGGGCATGGGTGTCTGAGATGTCCTTAGGTTAGTTAGGTTTAAGTAGTTCCAAGTTCTAGGGGACTGATGACCTTAGAAGTTAAGTCCCATAGTGCTCAGAGCCATTTGAACCATCTGAACCGACAACAGTATTTCAGGAATATATGCCGACGTCGAAAGCTGAAGATTAAGAGATAGAGAAAGTATATGAGGATACTGAAAGGGCAATACAGCACATAAAGGGAGACGAAAATCTAGCAATGGGAGACTGGAATGCAGTTGTGAGGGAAGGAGTAGAAGAAAAGCTTACTGACGACTATGGGCTTGGGACAAGGAATAAGAGAGGAGAAAGACTAAGTTCTGTAACAAACTTAAGCTATTAATAGTGAATACTCTGTTCAAGAATCGCGAGGAGGTATACTTGAAAAGGCCGGACTATATGGGAAGATTTCAGTTGATTACATCATAGTCAGACAGAGATTCCGAAATCAGATACTGAATTGTAAGGCGTACCCAGGATCAGATATAGACAATATAGTGGAGATGAATAGTAGACTGAAGCTTAAATCATTAGTCAGGAAGAACCAATACACAGAGAAGTTGGATACACGAGTACTAAGGGATGACGAGATAGCTGGAAGTTTTTTTTAATACTACAGATGCAACAATAAGGAATACCGCAGTAGGCAGTACAGTTGAAGAGGAATAGACATCTCTAAAAAGGGCCATCACAGAAATTGGAAAGAAAAACATTGGTACAAAGAAGGTAACTGCGAAGAAAGCATGGTTAACAGAAGAAATACTTCATCTGATCGATGAAAGGAGGAAGTATATAAATGTTCTGGGAAACTCAAGAATACAGAAATACAAGCAGCTGAGGATTGACATAAATAGGAAATGCAGGGAAGCTAAGATTAAAAGGCTGCATGAAAAATATGAAGTAATCGAAAAAGAAATGACTGTCCGAAGAACAGACTCAGCATACAGGAAAGTCAAAACAAAGTTCGGTGACATTTAAAGCACGTGTGGTAACATTTAGAGGGCAACGGGAATTCCACTGCTAAATGCAGAGGAGAGCGCGGATAGGTGGAAGGAACACATTAAAGCCTCTATGAGGGGGAAGTTGGTATGATGCTACAGAGGAGGAAACAGGAGTCGATTTGGAAGAGGTAGGTGACCCAGTATTAGAATTTAAAAGAGCAGTGGAGGACTGAAGATCAAACAAGATAGAAGGGATAGATAACATTCCATCAGAATTTCTTATATCATTGGGAGAAGTGATGTGAAGAACGTGTGAGTCTGGCGACATACGATCTGGCTTTCGGGAAAATACCACGCACGCAATCCGAAGACTGCAGGAGTTTAAAATTGCGAGAATTACCATACAATCAGCCTAATAGCTCATGCATCCAACTTACTGACAATAATAATATACATAAGAATGAAAAATAAACTTGAGAATGTGGTAGATGTTGACCAATTTGCCTTCAGAAAAGGTAAAGGCACGAGTGAGGCATTTCTGACGTTGCGGCTGGTAATGGGAGCAACACTAACGAAAAATCGAGACATGTTCGTAGGATTTCTCGACCTGGAAGAAGCCTTCGACAATGTAAAGTGGGGCAAGATGTTCGAAATTCTCAGAAAGGTGGGGGTAAGCTATAGGGAGAGATGAGTGACACACCATATGTACAAGAGCCAATACGGAAGAATAAGAGTGGACGACCAAGAACGTAGTGCTCGGATTAGAAAGGGTATAAGACAGAGATGTAGCCTTTCTACCCTACTGTTCTATCTGTACACCTAGGAAGCAATGATGGAAACAAAACAAGGTTCAAATGGCTCTGAGCACTATGCGACTTAACTACTGAGGTCATCAGTCCCCTAGAACTTAGAACTTCTTAAACCTAACTAACCTAAGGACATCACACACATCCATGCCCGAGGCAGGATTTGAACCTGTGACCGTAGAGGTCACGCGGTTCCAGACTGAAGCGCCTAGAACCACTCGGCCACTCCAGCCGGCTGGAAATAAAAAAAAAGGTTCAGAAGTGAAATTAAAATTCTAGGTGAAAGGATAACAATGATAAGTTTCGCTGATGACACTGCTATCCTGAGTTAATGTGATGAAGAATTACGTGACCTGCTGAACGCAATGAACAGTCTAACAAGTACAGAATATGGACAGAGCAAATCGAAAAAATACGAAAGTAATGAGACGAAGTAGAAATGAGACCAGCGAGAAACTTAATGTCACAATTGATGGTCACGAGGTAGATAAAGTTAAGTAATTCTGCTACCTAGGCAGTTAATTAACCAATTACGGACGGCGCAAGGAGGACATCAAAAGCAGACCAGTAAGGGCAAAAAGGGCATTCCCGGCCAAGAGAAGTCTACTCGTATTAATCGGACGCCTTATTTTGAGGAAGAAATTTCTAAGAACGTATGGTTGAACGGTGGTGTAACATGGACTGTGAGAAAACCGGAACGGAACAGAATCCAAGCATTTGAGATGTGGTGCTACAGACGAATTTTGAAAATTAGGTGGATTGATAAGGTAAGTAACGACGAGGTTCTGCGCAGAATCGGAGAGGAAAAGATTATGTGGAAAACATTGATAAGGAGAACGGACATGATGTTAGGACACTTGTTAAGCATGAGGGAATGACTTCCATGGTACTAGAGGGAACTGCAGAGGGAAAAACTGTAGAGGAAGGCGGAGATTGCAATACGTCCACCAAATAATTAAGGACATAGGTTTCAAGTGGTACTCTGAAATGAAGAGGTTTGCACAGGCGACGAATTCGTGGCGGGCAGCATCAAACCAGTCAGGAGACTGATGACATCACCCCCCCCCCCCCCCCAATAAAAAGGGTATACTCTGAGAGGAACATAACTGGTATACGCCCTGTCTGAGCAGGAAGAATGGCTTTTGCTAACTGATTTCAGTTGCTTCACTACTCCGCGGATATCTGCTTCTACGTTACTCATATTGGCAGCTGTTCTTGATTCGAGTTCCCAAATATTTACTTCGTCTTCTTTAGTGAAGAAATTTCGAAAGGCTGTGTTTAGTAACTCTGCTTTAGCAGCACTGTCATCTATAGTATTTCCATTGCTATTGCGCAGAGAAGGCATCCATTGTATCCTGACACTTGCAAAATTCACACACGACATGAAACTCTTTGGATTTCCTGCCAGGTTTCGAGACAAAGTTTCGAATTGGAAGCTATTATAAGCATCTCGTATTGAAGTCCGCTCTAAATATCGAGCTTCTGTCAAAGATCGCCAATTTTTTTCCGTTGTTTCTGCAGCAGTGGTCTGATCCGTTTCGTGTACCAAGGAGGACCATCTCCGTCGTTTCTTAATTTATTCGGTATAAATGTCTCAATTGCTGCAGATAATATTTCTTTGAATTCAAGCCACATGTGGTCTACACTCAAATCGTTAATTTGGAAGGAGTGGAGAACGACTCTAAGGAAGGCGTCAAGAGAATTTTTATCTAATTTTTTGAAGAGGTATATTTTTCGTTTATTTTTGGAGAATTTGGGGATTACAATATTCAATCTCGCTATGACAACCCTATGTTCGCTAACCCCTGTATGCGTTTTGTTTATTTGCTACGATGAAGTAAACTGTGCTTTCACAACCGTTTACTATTCGCGTTAGCTGATGAACTAATTGATGGAAATAATTTTCAGAGAATGCATTTAGCACAATTTAGGATGATGTTTTATGCGTACATCCGGATATAAACAAGTATTTTCGCCAACATATCGAGGGTAAATTGTAGTCACCACCAACTATAACTGTATGAGTCGGGTACGTGTTTGAAATTAAACTCGAGGTTTCTTTGAATCTTTCCGCAATCGTATCATCTGAACTGGGAAGTCGGTAAAAGGATCGAATTATTATTTAATCCAGGTTCCCAAGAATGACCTCTGCCCACACTAATTCTTAGAAACTTGGTTCAAATGACTGAGCACTATGGGACTTAACATCTGAGATCATCAGTCCCCTAGAACTTAGCACTACTTAAACCTAACTAACCTAATGACATCACACACATCCATGCCCAAGGCAGGAGTCGAACCTGCAACCGTAGCGGTCGCGCGGTTCCAGACTGAAGCGCTTAGACCGCTCGGTCACAGCGGCCGGCTCTCAGGATCTATCTGCTTCAATTTCACAAGATGAACTGCTTCTAACAGCAACAAACATGCCACCACCAACTGTATTTAGTTATCCATTCGTAACATTTTTAGATTTTTCGCAAAAATTTCGGCTGAACTTAACTACGACTTTAGCCAGCTTTCAGTGCCTATAACAGTTTGTGCATTAGTGCTTTCGATGAGCGCTTGGTGAACTGGTACTATCCCAACACAGCTACAAAAATTTACAACTGTTATACCGATGATTCCTATATATACGTTCTTCCTGTGTTCGGCTCGCACTTCTTGAGACTGGAGGGCATTTCGTGTGTTACCGAGACCCTCTAACCTAAAAGACCGTCTAGTTCACGTCACATAGCCCCTGCTGCACATGTAGCCACTTCCTGCGTATAGTGGGCACGTGACCTATTCAGCGGAACCAGAAACCCAACCATCCTACGTCGCAAGTCAACGAATCCGCAGCCCACACGGTCGCAGAACCGTCCGAGCTTCTATTTCAGACACTCATTCGGCTCTGTACCAGAGGTCCGCAATCGGTCCTGTTGACTATACTGCAAATGGTGAGCTCTCCTTTCATCTCAGAACCTTTACCACTTCTGTTAGCCACCAGAAACCAGAAAGAATCTCTTCCGATCCGAAGCGACACACATGACAGGTACTGACGTAAGCCGCCACATACCATTGGCTGTAACCTGTACTCTTCATGGCATCCGGAAGGACTGGTTCCACGTCTATGATGACTTCATCCGGTCACCCGGTATGCACGTAGAGTGCACAATAGCTTTCGTCCCCTTCTTAGCATCTACGTCCCTAAGGAGCTCCATAACGCCTCTAACATTGGAGTTCCCAACTACCAATAATCCCACCCTCTGTAATTTCCCGGATCTTACAGGCTGAGAGGTTTCGTCTGAAAAAGGACAGGTGACATCTGGCTGAGAGACAATGTCAGCCACGGACAGCACCTGGAACCTGTTTGTCAGACTAACCTGGGTGGCCCTAGGTGCGGCCCCCTGGAAAGTCTTTCGCCGCCTCCTTTGCCCTGAGGCGACGTTCCATTCGACCATGGGTAAGGGGTCAACCTTAGTGCGAGCAGTAACTAGGGCGGCCACAGGCAAGGATCGATCAGAGGACTCGGACGTGCTGGACGTTCGTTGGATCACCATGGCCGGCCCACAACAGTGACGCACATCCAATACAGCTTCAAGCTGTGTAACCGACGCCATCACAGCCTGTAGCTGAGACTGATGTGTCACCAACCCGGTTTGCATCAGCACACAACAATCTCAGTCCCTATCCATACTAAACATCATGAAAAAATTTCAGCACTAAGAAGGACGGACTATCCAATCCTGTTGTGGAGCTCTACTGTAGACTCCGACGGAGGCGCGACAACTGTGTCTAATAAATTAGATTCAAACGCGGAGATTAAAAAGCTGAAGTGCCGAAGTACTCAGGCGAGACTAAATAATTCTCTGTGATTTGTAACTTGTAATATGTCACAAAATCTGTATACTTTCCGACGCAAACGAAAACGCGAGAACTGTGTCTATTAGATATTAACACGTAGAAACTCAAGAAACTGAACTATCATAGAACACAGGTGAAATTATACAATTCGCACTTAGTTAGGGACTCTAAAAAGTCAAAAAATCAGTTAGTTCTCTGTTGCTGCTTCTGTCTCGGCTGGTTGATGCTGCCTGACTGTCAAACTGACGCCAACAAGCGGTCATTACCCTTAAAAACAAACGACTATCGACTCGCGCTACTGTAGACCTGACGAAGGCGTTAGAAGTGTGTCTAATAGATTGATACGCGGAGATTCAAAAATGTTACGAAGAAATAAGCAGCCCTAGTTGCAGTGCGAAAAATTTTTATTATTATTTCCCAATGGCGCGTTTCACCTCTATTTAGGCATCTTTGGATTGGTTGATATTTGGCAGCGATACCGCGTATAAAATATGTCAGCAGGTAAATTACCCCTGTCAAAGGCTTGGAAACACTGCGCGGTTTCCTTATTACGGCATATGACGCAGTGCAGTGGAAACCAAACGAGGTCAGGTCTACAGAAAATCTTTCCATCGTAAACATGCCTGAGGAGTAGTGCATATTCTGGCTGCACGCATCCCATGGTGATGTCAGTCCTAGTACATAAACAGTTTGTGAATTTCGTTCTGTGCCCAGTTGGACAGCAACTGTGCTTCGCAGACAGGCGCAATAACAATATGCGTTGAGGTCAGGAGAGAAAAATGTGAAGTTTGGCTCAAAGAAGCCAGTTGCGTTAGTCGATTAATCGCTTGAAATTTCAATAAGAGCGACGCCAATGTTCGACGATGTTGGCAGGAATGGATGAACCATGGCCGAAAAAATCGTCAAAAAGCAAGCGGCCGACATGGAGACACGACACAACGTGAAGACCGAGCAATCGTCAGAGGGGCACTTGGCCATGAAAGTCGCCGGATCTCTACCCAGCTGAGAACGTTTGGAGCATTATGGGCAGCGCCCTTACCCGTCTCGGGATTTTGAAGATCTAATGCGAAAGTTGGACAGAATTTATCACGACATACCTCAGCAGGACGTCCAGCAACTATCAGTCAATGCCGAGCCGAATTACTAATTTTTTATGGGTTAGGGGTGGACCAACGCCTTATTGATTTGCAGAATCTTGAAAGGTGACTACACTGAGTCACAGCGCCAGAGACTGCGCCAAAGATTATTATTCCGCCGCCTCCACTGGTGCAGTAGTAGTTCAGAGGATGTCGAGGGCTGTTGTTCTGTTGGGGGAGAGAGTAGATGCTGCTCGGTTGGTGTAATGTATAGATTGAAGAAGTTGCAATTGTCAGAGTGTATTTGAGGAGATGGGATTTTGATTTATGATGCTGGTGCAATGGAAAATTTTCGTCAATATCTAATGAGGTAAAAAGGTATTACAATTTTCTTTACTGACAATGCCTCTTGCTCGCAGGTACAGTCAACAAAGCATATGGCTCGTATTCATTTATTAGACTTGTAATTCTGGTTTCTATATGCAATTATAGTATTTCTGGTTTTTCAATTAGTTCATTGTAAATGGTGTTTAAATTTTTGTCGTATTGAGAAAGAACCGAGCCGGATACATGTACGTAGAGTCACACTACTACACACAGCAAAGTTACACTTGTGCTTTGTTGTTTCGTAGCTTTTATAGTTGCAGGGGACTTAATTAATAAGTTGTGTTAATGGAAATTCCTTGTCATTCTTTATTTTTATTTTATGCAGTCAGATTGCGTGCTAATACCAGTCAGGGCCAACCGGTTACAAGACTTCGTAACCGGTCACACAGCTACTAAAGTTATTGCATTTATTCATTAATATTTTTAATTAAGCCCCAAACAATGTATGATGTTCTCTCTTGAATAAATGGTCCAGTCCTCAATAGTTTATGTGTCTGCACATGTACATCAAACCTACTGATTTCCATATCATTCGCAGTTTTTCATTCTTTTTTTTTTTGTCTTAGAAAATACATTTAAGGCAGGAGGTGATTCTGCTGTGATTTGTTGGCGCTTCTGGCACCATTAATTGTCCTCGCTCATTCAGGTTACCTTGACTACGAGCAAGACGTTTAAATAAATATTCCGTAAGACCAAGTGATGCCTCTCCATCACCATTTCGCTGATAAGTGCTCTGTGAACACTCCTGTTGGTTGAGCTGTTTCCAGAGGACTGCACGAACACGTTCCCGCTTTCACTAACCCTCAACCACTATGTTACATCTCGACTGGCCCACTAAATCAAGCGATCTTCATCTCATATATAGCGTCTGGTACCATTTGGAACAGCAGTTAACGTCCCCACTACTTAGTAGCTTTACGGGACCTAATGAATAGTAAATGTATTCTGCTGGACACACAACTCCTATGTATCATTACGATGTTTCTTCCTCCCCGAAAAGAAGCCATTATTAGAGCTAGAGCTGATTTTCCGTGGAATTAACGTATTATCTCCTGGGATGATTAATTTTTTGTCCATTGTATTATATTGCTGGTATTCTGTATTCGTATAGTATTGACAATTTGTCATGATGTGTATGACACCGCTAAATTAAACTATTTTCCCAGCAGCGCTAAAGAGAGAAGCTTCTTGAAAAAATAGAAGGGACTTTTCTCATCGCCTTGGCCGAGGTGGACAGATAAGTACCTGCGACGAGTGTTTTGAGGGAGTCCTTCTGGTCACCATCACGTACGCTGCCATCCCGACAACGGGCTAAGTTACGTGCGAGCGGGGATTTTCCGCTGTGGACTTCGATGTGTCAGGATGCCACCATAGAAAGTTGTTGGGACCCTCCTTCCGCAGCAATTTTATGCGTTTCCGGTCACCTATTGTTCGAAGTAATCGGACAGACTGTAACATCTCCTTTATGTCGCAAAAGTAGCTGGATAAATTTCAGGCTTATTTACAATTCATTGGTTTAGTATTTTGCTGCCGGAATCTGTTTCATCTACTTGATGGTGTTTCTTAATGATATCTGTAATTTCAAGTTTTTGAAACGGCTGGTGTGATATGCTTTGTTACTGTTAAATGGTATTTGTGATTCTATTAAGTTATGTAAAAGCTACTCTAAAATGTTGGATAGGTTTGTATACGCCAAAATAATCGTACAAACACACACACACACACACACACACACACACACACACACACACACACACACACATAGTGTGTGCGCGCGCGCGAGCGCATGCACGTGTGCGTGTGCACGCACAATGAATGGTTGAAAAAAATAAATGCAGTTTCTCTTTATTTTACTGCCCCCCACTTCCGAACTTTTTTTTAATTTACTAAACATTTCCATCCCCCCCTCCCCCCTCCCTCCAATGAACCATGGCCCTGGCCATTGATGGGGAGGCTTGCGTGCCTCAGGGATACAGATAGCCGTACCGTAGGTACAGATTATATACTGGTAAAACAGAGGGTTAGGAACCAGGTTTTAAACTGTAAGACATTTCCTGGGGAAGATGTGGACTCTGACCACAATCTATTGGTTATGAACTGCAGATTAAAACTGAAGAAACTGGAAATAGTTGGGAATTTAAGGAGATGGGACCTGGATAAGCTAACAGAACCAGCGGTTGTTGAGAGTTTCAGGGAGAGCATTATGGCACGATTCACAACAATGGGGGGAAGACATACAGAAGAAGAAGAATGGGTAGCTTTGAGAGATGAAATAGTGAAGGCAGCAGAGGATCAAGTAGGTAAAACGACGAAGGCTGTAAGAAATACTTGGGCAACAGAAGAGATATTGAATTTAATTGGTGACAGGATAAAATATAAAAATGCAATAAATGAAGCAAGCACAAAGAAATACAAACGTCTAAAATATGATATCGACAGGAAGTGCAAAATGGCTAAGCAGGGATGGCTGGAGGACAAATGTAGGGATGTAGATGCGTAAATCACTAGGTGTGAGATAGATACTGCCTACAGGAAAATTAGAGACCTTTGGAGAAAAGAGAATCATTTGCATGAATATCAAGAACTCAGACGGAAAACCAGTTCTAAGCAAAGAAGGGAAAGCAGAAAGGTGGAAGGAGTGTATAGAGGGTCTGTACAAGGGTGATGTTCTTGAGGACAATATTATGGAAATGGAAGAGGATGTGGATGAAGATGAAATGGAGATATGATACTGTGTGAAGAGTTTGACAGAGCAGTGAAAGACCTAAGTCGAAACAAGGACCCGGGAGTAGACAACATTCCCCTAGAACTAAGACTTGGGAGAGCCAGCCCTGACAAATCTCTACCATCTGGTGAGCAAGATGTATGAGACAGGCAAAATACCCTCAGACTTCAAGAAGAATGTAATAATTCCTATCCCAAAGAAAGTAGGCCGGCCGGTGTGGCCGTGCGGTTAAAGGCGCTTCAGTCTGGAACCGCGTGACCGCTACGGTCGCAGGTTCGAATCCTGCCGCGGGCATGGATGTGTGTGATGTCCTTAGGTTAGTTAGGTTTAATTAGTTCTAAGTTCTAGGCGACTGATGACCTCAGCAGTTAAGTCCCATAGTGCTCAGAGCCATTTGGACCATCTGAAAGTAGGTGCTGACAGATTTGAAAATTACCGAACTATCAGTTTAATAAGTCATGGCTGCAAAATATTATCACGAATTATGTACAGACGAATAGAAAGAGTGCTGAGAAGCCGACCTCGGGGAAGATCATTTTGGATTCCGTAGAAATGTTGGAACACGTGAGGCAATACTCACCCTACGACTCATCTTAGAAAATAGATTAAGGAAACGCAAACCTACGTCTCTAGAATTTGTAGATATAGGGAAAGCTTTTGACATTGTTCACTGGAATACTCTATTTCAAATTGTGAAGGTGGCATGGGTAAAATATCGGGAGCGAAAGGCTATTTACAATATGTACAGAAACCAGATGGCAGTAATAATTGTCGAGGGCCATGAAAGGGAAATAGTGGTTGGGAAGGGAGTGAGACAGGGTTGTAGCCTATCCCCGATGTTATTCAATCTGCATACTGAGCATGCAGTAAAGGAAACAAAAGACAAATTCGGAGTAGGAATTGATATCTATGGAGATGAAATAAAAACTTTGAGGTTCGCCGATGACATTGAAATTCTGTTAGAGACAGTAAAGGACCTGGAAGAGCAGCTGAACGGAATGGACAGTGTCCTGAAAGGACGATATAAGATTAACATCAACAAAAGCAAAACGAGGATAATGGAATGTAGTCGAATTAAGTCGGGTGATCCTCAGGGAATTAGATTAGGAAATGAGACACTTAAAGTAGTAAAGGGGTTTTGGTATTTAGGGAGCAAAATAACTGATGATGGTCGAAGTAGAGAGGATATAAAATGTAGACTGGCAATGGCAAGGAAAGCGTTTCTGAAGAAGAGAAATTTGTTAACATCGAGTATATATTTAAATGTCAGGAAATCGTTTCTGAAAGTATTTGTATGGAGCGTAGCCATGTATGGAATTGAAACATTGACGCTAACTCGTTTGGAGAAGAAGAGAATAGAAGCTTTCGAAATGTGGTGCTACAAAAGAATGATGAAGATTAGATGGGTAGATCATATAATTAATGAGGAGGTATTGAATAGGATTGGGAAGAAGAGAAGTTTGTTGCACAACTTGACTCGAAGGAGGGATCAGTTGGTAGAAAATATTCTGAGGCATCAAGGGATCACCAACTTAGTATTGGATGGCAGCGTGGAGAGTAAAAATCTTAGAGGTAGACCAAGAGATGAATACACTCAACAGATTCAGAAGGATGTAGGTTGCAGTACGTACTGGGAGATGAAGCAGCTTTCACAGAATAGAGTAGCATGGAGAGCTGCATCCAACCAGTGTCTGGATTGAAGACCACAAAAACACCAAACATTTTCAAATTCCTTGTAAGCCACGATCTTAAAACACATCACCTTTAAAGTCATTGATAACATCATACATACAGGAGTCACTGTCAAGAGTCATTATGCAATTTTACTTCAATTTTTAAGGTCATTTAAGTGTAAAAATGTTAAAGAGCCAGCCGGCCGGCATGGCCGAGCGGCTGTAGGCGCTACAGTCTGGAACCGCGCGACAGCTGCGGTCGCTGGCTCGAATCCTGCCTCGGGCATGGATGTGTGTGATGTCCTTAGGTTAGTTAGGTTTAATTAGTTCTAAGTTATAGGGTACTGATGACCTCAGCAGTGAAGTCCCATAGTGCTCAGAGCCATTTGAACCACTTTTTTGTTACAGAGTCGCCACAGCCATGCTACTGTTCTTATTGCATACCATCAGCCGAGAACGCCCATTCTCCTTCTAACCTGCACAGTACTTTAGAGTACATTATGTTCTTCTTTCGCAAATGGGTTACCACGATGTGCTAAGATTCAGACACCACATCTCTCCATTATCATTGTGGTACTGTGGAACACACAGAATTCAGCTCACAGAAAGAGGTGATAGTCATAGATGCCTGCAGCTTTTGTATAATCCTTTCGAAAGATGCAGCGTAAAATAGAACACTGTGGACAATCCTCTTTATGAGGAATATCGAGTATGAGATGTGATAAATTCCAATTTACTGGAAGACAGAAGCGTTTCTCATGACCGTGGTTTTACGCATTCTTGTATGATTCCTTGTAAGTTTAAACATAATCTGATGTACTGACACCATCACAACAGCGTGAGTGCCCTGTACCAGTGGACTCACGTCAGTCAACTGGAGTCTCTAATGTCTGGCAGTAACGCATTTGTACTTGTCATTCATAGGTGTAAGATGATGTAAGTAGTCGTCACTCATTTGTGTTTATGTTTCTCAAGCTTCCTTTTACGCTGTATGTTTCTAATTTTGTATGTCAATATGCATCGACTGACAGTAGTTGACCAATATCTCTGGATTCCCATTTAATCATTCTTATCCATATTATATCTAATTTCAAATTTTCAATTTCTCTTTTAAACTTTCAGTCTTCTCACAACATTCAACTCCTCATCTTTTGCGGTCCATTTAACACCGCATTCCCTCAATAGCAATGTTGAGATTACTTCCACACTAAGATCTTAATAGCTTTGCGGACAAAGAGAGCTACAATGGTTTATTTTACAGTATGCTGTCCCGTGTACAGTGGAGCGTTGCACCAGATAAACACTTACTCAATCGAACTCCAGATCTAAGTACATTTACACCAGACATTTGACGACACATTCAATGGGCCAGCGGCATCCACAAGACTCGTCCTGGAGGAGTTTCTTCGGAGTTTCATAATATGGAGGGGAATGAATGGCAAGTTTAACCCAATAATCGATATCGGATTGCGTAATACCGTCCGCGAAGAAGGGTATCTGGGTTCGACTCTCAGTTCGGGCACAAAGATTTAAAGTTTCATAAATATCAGAGAAACTGCAGTATTCACATCCCTTCTGTGCATTTAGTTCCTCCATGAATACCCCGCTGTTTCTTTAGATTGTTCCATCGTTGTGGACAATAACGTATTTAGTTCGAATAAATGTATGATGCCATTAGATTCCCAATAGTTCTCAGGTGTCAAATGCCTTACGAAATCTGATTTTTTATTTTTCGAGAAGACTTTTTTATGTAGAACCAATGTGAAGAGAAAATCCCATGGTGTGGAAATGGATCAGCACCTTAAATTAACATCATAAAAGTGAATAATAAATAAAACAACATTTACACGAATCCTATGCCGTAACGAGTTATTGGATATGTATTAGTGCTATCGTCAATATAATACAAGAGTTCGCCTAATTTAGTTTGAGAAACTCTTCGACAGAAGATTTACTCCACCGAATATGCCATAAGCGAATAGTAGTAAGAAGTTAATTTCTGTGTTGAACTATCACTTGAAAGGTGGCTACACTGAGCCACAGCGCCAGAGACTGCGCCATAAAGTATTATTTAGCCGCCTCCACTGGCAGTTCTTGTCGAGATATGGTGGTGGGAGTTCTTATCGAGAAGTCGTAGTAGGCAGTGCTTGGTGAGATGTAGCAGTGGTGAGTCGTAGTTGAGAAGTTGCGGTAGTGAGTGCTTGTTCAGAATTTGTAGTATTGTTTTGATGGGCTAGACACCAGATGTTATTGGATTGGGGATGCTGTAATGATCAGAGTGTGCTTTTCGTCAATATATATGAAGGTAAAAAAATTCCGTTTTTTTTTCTTCATTATTTCAATGTCTGAAACAATAATGCCTCTTGGTCACAGGTTCAGTCAACAAAGCATCTGGCTCGTGTTCTTGTATTAGACTGCATTTCTGGTTTCTATGTGCAATTATAGTATTTCTGTTTTTTTTAACTACTTCAGTATAAATGGTATTTAAAATATCTTGTCGTATTGAGGAAGAACCGTGCCAGATGTGTACGTTGAATCACACTTCCACACACAGAACAGCTACATTTGTGTTTTGTTGTTTCGTGGGTTTTATAGTTGCTGGGGACTTAATTAATTAATTATGTTAACGGAAATTTTCTTTCATTCTTTGTTGTTGTTCTATGCAGTCAGATTGCGTACTAATACTAGTCAGGGCCAACCGGTTACGAGACAGCGTAATCGGACAGTCAGCGACTAAAAAAAAATTAAAATTATTTGCATTCAATTTAATTAAGCCACCATGCACGTGGCGACCGCTGCTTCGGATTGTCCCTTGGAATTATTCTGATTGTAAAAATAGCAGACAGTAGTATTGTTGTAGTAATATGTAGTTTAGTAATTGTAGTCTATATTGCATGTGTAGATTTGGTAAATGTCATTCTTCTAATGGTATTTTTTTTGCAGAATTTAATTTTTGTTATCTTGTATACGGGTTTGACAATTTTGTGCAATTATGAAGATTTTAATTGTTCGTTAATCGTGTTTGAGGGAAGCATTTCGTGTGAATGGTATTGTTAGTGATAAAGTGTCATTGTGTGTAATTTTCGTATAGTGACGAGTTTTGTATGTTTTGTAAATGATTACGCGATCGATGAAAAAGGCAAAAACGATGGATAGTGAGAATGACGAAATTGTTAACATGGTGAACTCGCCAACACAGGAGAACAGTATGACGAATATTGAAGTTGAAAACAATTTAATAACTCGGGAAAATAGTCCGGAACCAATTCAAAATATTTCACAATCAAAACATTTTCAGAATACGAGATTGACGACAGAAGATTCTGGAATAGTATCGAACACAGATAGCTTTACTGCTATGACGAAGGAAGTTAGTTTTACGGGAAATGTTAGGGGCGAAAAGAATTTCGAACAAGCTAACATGGAGCAGTTGATGAGTGCAATATTACATTTGGGATCACGGTTAGACTCACTGGGATCACAAATAGGAACAATTAAAACAGTGATAGGAACAATTACAACTGGTATGGGAACAATGGAAACACGGTTAGACTCAGTGGGATCACAAATAGGAACAATTAGAACTGAGATGGGAACAATGGAAACACGGTTAGACTCACGAATAGGGACATGTTTCAAAAACATGAAAGATGAATTAAAGAAAGAAATTAGAGAAGAAGTACAATCGATTTTGAATTCTCACAATAATAGATTATTTGCAGTAGAGATTAGACAAAAGGAACAGGACAGAGAACAGGAAAAAAGAGATCGCGTGATAGTACAAAAATTTTCAGATTTAAATTTACAACGTGCACACAATAAGGAAGAAATATTTGAGAGAATCGAGGAATCCGTACCAAATGACAGAATAAATAACCTAACACAACAGTATGAACAGTTAACTACTAAATGGGTCAATACTGAAACCCGAGTCGCGACACTTACGGAAGACGTAAATAAACAGAAAAAACAATTATGTGACTTATCGGAAAGAGTTGAGGAGATTTCAGATAAATTGACAAGTCTTAGTTTAAATGGGGACAGAGATTCAGATGATACAGCTCCATTGCCATTTGCAGAAACCGAAGAGTACCAGAAAATAAATAAGCATGTTGAAAATCAGGGAAAATTTAATGAACGCGTCAAAAGGGAATTTGAGGCATTACGAAAGCAAATTAAAGGCGAAATCGTAGGAAAAGACAGCAGAAGAAATTTAGAATCACAGATAGCAGAGGGGTTTGAAGAAAATAATTTATTTCATTTACGAGATGCAACAAGAGAGCGCCAGGCGCGCAAACTTGACAATAATCGACATTCGGTCTGGGACAGACGCGGTAGGTCTTTGTCGCCACGAGGAGAAAACTTTGACTATAAACACTTCTTAACTGTTCGGAAATTTAAGATCTTTCGCAATTCTAAGAATGACATACATCCATGTTCATGGTTAGATCAATTTATGCACGCACTTCCATCAAACTGGCCACTAAGTCACAAACTGGAAATTATGTGCGGCTATTAATCTCCTCAGGGGATTCACTACACTAAGTGAATATGTGCCGTAGCGTGCACAGGGCCCCGAGCTGTAGTAGTGCTGTTTCCCTTTTAATTTTCTGCACTGCTGCCTCCTCTTTTACTATTCTTTGTATCTATTAAAACAACTCTTCAACTATCCATCTATCTAGAGAGTCGGTAAAGAATAACCGGATATGACTATTTTACCCAAACGTGATTTCGGAAATTACTGTTTGGACTTACTACATTTTCTGCAGCATTCATTCTTAGTTTAAAAGAAATTTTACCTGTTTATCTTCGTGATATTACTACTTCATATGTTGACGATTTTCTTATTGCTAAACGTTCTTGGAGTGAGCACAACAAAATTTTGGATTCATTATTACGTATTTTTGCAAGAGTTGGAAAAATCTGAATTTGGTCGTTCTCAGGTGAAATTTCTTGGTCATATTATTTCTAGAGAAGGTATTCTTCCTGATCCAGAGAAACTAGACGCTATTCGTAATTATGCTGTTCCTACTACAAAACGTGATGTTCATAGTTTCCTTGGTGTCTCTAATTTTCTTAGACGCTTTGTTAGATTGGACGATTTGGCCACACCTCGTTTATGTGAACTATCTGGAAAGAATTCTAATTGGTGTTGGGATGAGGAAGCTCAATCAGAATTTGAACAACTTCGTGATGCTTTAGTTGCTGCTCCACTTCTTTCACATCCAGATTTATCTAAGGATTTTTGTTTGGCGACGGACTCATCATACAAAGGCTTAGGTGCACACTTATTTCAAGAGATAGAAGAAAACGGCGTTGTAATACAGAAAACTATTGCATTTGGAAGTCGTGTTCTCTCTAAATCAGAAAAGAATTATTCGATTACGGAACTTGAAGCCTTGGCTGTTGTATGGGCTTTCACAAAATTTCGGACATTTTTGTATGCGAGACATACTAAGGTTTACACCGATCATCGAGCTCTGGAATTTCTTATGGTAACAAAATTAACACATGGAAGATTGTCACGATGGGCGCTGTATCTACAGGAATTTGATTTTTGTATTGTTTACATACAGGGTTCTTCAAAGATTATTGCTGATGCTTTATCACGTGCACCTATGGGTTTGAAACAAAGTGCTGAAGAGGACTGCAAAGAAAACAATTATTGTTTGATGTATAATCAAGGTGTTGCGTTTGAGAATTTTATTTCGTCTTCGCTCCAGGACATCGCAAAGGAGCAAAACAAGGATCCAATCTGGAAGGACATTACGGAGAAGTGGAGGAGAAAGGAAAGCTTAGCAATTAGACAGTATTATTTAGTTCGCAATGATATTCTTTTTAAACGAAAATCGGTCGACAACTCTGTTTGGTTAGTTTGCATTCCTGATGAGTGGGTTAATAAATTGATTTGGTATATACATTTCAGTTATGCGCACTTTGGTCCCAGAAAATGCTTTCATAAATTACGAGAAAATTGCTACTTCAGTAATATGGAAAAACTTATTCGATCTGTTCTTGCCAAATGCAAATTATATCAAAAGGCTAAGCCGCCAACGATTTCTCACAGAGCACCGTTGTTTTCCATCATTCCAGCGAAAAGGCAGTATTTACCTAGTCGATATCTAGCACATTTGATACACTAGTTTGCATGTCAACATACCTAAAAATAGCATTAACTGGTTCGACATGGACACCATACCACGAATGTGGTAAAAAAAAAAAAGTCGTTGCTACCATTTCTATGGATTCATGTTGTAGAGAAAGGTGATAATACGAAGTGTAATTAATCCCCTTTTCATTACTGAATTGTGTTATAATTGCAGTAACAGAAGCTACACGGACTCAGCGTTTTAAGGATCGCACAATTTTCAAACGCAGTCTGCTATAGCGTGATAACAAATTTCACCTCAGTTGTCTAATAATCAGTTTCACACACTTGGTGAGCAATGAACTAATTCAGAAATACCTCGAGTTTTATGCAGCTCATTGACAATTATCTACGGACTGTACGTGTAAGTCGATAATTCTGTAACAGGCTTTGCCAGAGACAGCTTTAATCTGACAGGTACATCAATCATTTAAATCCGCGTGTCGTCCTGTCAAATGCTGTTGCCATGTCATTCCACACATGAGATCAATCTACACCGTCTGCTTCCACGTAGGATATGAAGCGCAGCAAGTTTGTGTCGTATGGTGGGTGTTCATATCGCGCAGATAATTAGAATCTTCTAAAATTTAGGTAACGTGGTGTTCCGTGTAGAAGTTCTTAGCTCTCTAGGTTAACTTAAATGTAGCGATGTTCAGCCACATAACAAAATATTGCACTCTAATGTGTAGGAACACGGGAGAATAATGCGGAAGATCGAAGAATCAACTGCTAATCCTGGAAACTGCTCAGTGTTCAAACTACGGACCATGATTTGCTTATCAGGGGAACGACTTCTTGTTCCCGTTGCTTCCGCTGACAGAGATTGATGAAAGTGGGTGGTTGTACTCGTATGTTTCTATCTACGTCTTATCCTCAACACCCGTCTCTCGTAACGTCTTTGACTGTATTTTAAATGCTAATCCTCATTTTTCCCTTAAATCAAAGGTTTATATGCTGTCCGATATTTTCCCCATTGATGTAGAATGTTCCCAGGTGTCTCGTTTGCGTCTTCAATCTGGTCAATTACTTTCTATCGACGTCTTTGTCTTCTTTATACCATTGTTTCCTACGACAGAGCAAAGAACCGCTGTGAATGGCAGAGTAAACACCTAATTCCTCCTAACTTATTCAGCACTCTCGCTACGTTTTCACTTCAGATTCCCTCCGTGTGTTATCGTCAGCATTTTCCAGTAATATCTACAGCGCGCAAGTTTCTTCGCCATATAACCATATCTCTCCTATGTCGCTTTTCAAACAAGGTTTCCTGGTATTGGGGCAGACACTTTGTGAAATAGCAGAGAGGGTTCAAAAATGGCTCTAAGCACTATGGGACTCAACATCTTAGGTCATCAGTCCCTAGACTTAGAACTACTTAAACCTAACTAACCTAAGGACATCACACACATCCATGCCCGAGGCAGGAATCGAACCTGCGACCGTAACAGCAGCAGAGGGAAATGATTATAGTACAAAACATATATTCGTAATATTACCATAGTATATGTAGGTATGGAGCCACACCTAATGGCCCACTTACACCGTGAAGCCTCTCTTCAAGCGCACGGTGATGCCACACGCGGTGGGAAGCACTGTTGTGCTTCTGGGATTTTCGAACAAATGAAAAAATTGAATGTGAAGTACAACACTTGGTATTATCCTCCTCTCTAGAGAGAAGTTACAAAATAAAAACCGCCCCGAGAGCTCGCACACGAGGCACATTAAGTAGTTCCGAGATGCAGCGCAGACCCCTCATTCATGCATTTCACTTGGCTGTGTAAATTTCCCGCTTAGAGCAGTACCTATACTATGTCACTGGAATTACGTACCATGCTTTCTGAAAAACCAAATCTTACTTCATTAGAACAGAGTTTACCTTGACACGGATGTCAGATTAATTATTTTATAACAATGGTGCATTAATTACACGTGTGCGTAATGTCGCACTCCTCTGAAGTACGACGACAGTCATTTACGGTTTGACGTTTCGTCGATAAGCGTGACAAATTGATATTTCTTTCCTGCAGATATTTTATTTAAAAATTCTGATTATCAGTTGGCGGTTGTCACTCAGTTGACATTAACGTTTTTTTTTTTTTTTTTATTTCCTCACAGCAGTAATATATCACCTGTCATCGAGGTACATCCAGACCAATAGACTGAAACGAACATCAGTGCCTTAAAAGCAATACATAAATCATGCCGACAACTAACAGCTTTCATCGGTTAACGCAGCGGCTTTCCGCACAAGTAGCTCTTAGCTACTCGGCACATTCTTCAGTGCTTTATTTCTTCTCATGCTCAGTGTGCAGTGTCATTACCATGTGACTCACGATCAGACTATCTACATGTCATCCGTATATGGATGATCTCCATGTAATAAGGAGGACATGCTTAATGTGTAGTTGGTACCATATTTTGTGGAAAAGGTGACAGGAAAGAAAGCAATAAATGCAGGTACCGCTCATGAATATAGAACAACTGAAGCTCTAGTTATCACTCGAACTTCAGTTTTTATAGTTGAAACTGATTGCTTATCTCCTTCTTATAGTCGAAATCCATCAGTTTCTAAATCTCTTACATGTGTTAAGTATGGATCAAATTCGGCAGGTCGAAAGCAATAAATTTTATACTTTAAAGACAGTGAAATACTTACAGGCGAGTACAAGCCCTGACTGGAGAGGGATGGGGGAAGGTAATTGGCGATGGCCGTTTAAAGGAAACATCCCAGCAATTACCTTCAGAAAAGAAGGTTAACAACGGAAATAAAAAAACTAGATGATCAAATCGGATAATCATTTCCAAAGTGTTAGGGGTATGTTGTTGTTGTTGTTGTTGTTGTTGTTGTAGTCTTCAGTCCTGAGACGGGTTTGATGCAGCTATCCATGCTACTCTATCCTGTGCAAGCTTCTTCATCTCCCAGTACCTGCTGCAACCTACATCCTTCTAAATCTGCTTGGTGTATTCATCTCTTGGTCTCCCTCTACGATTTTTACCTTCCACGCTGCCCTCCAATACTAAATTGGTGATCCCTTGATGCCTCAGAACATATCCTACCAACCGATCCCTTCTTCTAATCAAGTTGTGCCACAAACTCCTCTTCTCCCCCATTCTATTCAGTATCTCCTCATTAGTAATGTGATCTACCCATCTAATCTTCAGCATTCTTCTATAGCACCACATTTCGAAAGCTTCTATTCTCTTCTTGTCTAAACTATTTATCATCAACGTTTCACTTCCATACATGGTTACACTCCATACAAATACTTTCAGAAACGAATTCCTGACAAATCTATACTCGATGTTAACAAATTTCTCTTCTTCAGAAAAGCTTCCTCCCCATTGCCAGTCTACATTTTATATCCTCTGTACTTCGACCATCATCAGTTATTTTGCTCCCCAAATAGCAAAGCTTATCTACTACTTTAAATGTCTCATTTCCTAATCTAATTCCCACAGCATCACGCAATTTAATTCGACTACATTCCATTATCCTCGTTTTGCTTTTGTTGATGTTCATCTTGTATCCTCCTTTGAAGACACTGTCCATTCCGTTCAACTGCTCTTCCAAGTCCTTTGCTGTCTCTGACAGAATTACAATGTCATCGGCGAACCTCAAAGTTTTTATTTCTTCTCCCTGAATTTTAATACCTACTCCGAATTTTTCTTTTGTTTCCTTTACTGCTTGCTCAATATACAGACTGAATAACATCGGGGAGAGGCTACAACCCTGTCTCACTCCTTTCCCAACCACTGCTTCCCTTTCATGCCCCTCGACTCTTATAACTGCCATCTGGTTTCTGTACAAATTGGAAATAGCCTTTCGCTCCCTCTATTTTACCCCTGCCACCTTCAGAATTTGAAAGAGAGTATTCCAGTTAACGTTGTCAAAAGCTTTCTCTAAGTCTACAAATGCTAGAAACGTAGGTTTGCCTTTTCTTAATCTTTCTTCTAAGATAAGTCGTAAGGTTAGTATGGCTTTTAAACACTGAATTACATATATGAGATTTCAGTTTCAATTCTAATACATTAACTGCTACATCATGTTTCCAATTTTACCATGTACAATCACAAGAAAGTTAGACTAGACTTAGGGAAGGAAGATCAATTGTGAATTTTACGAATAAATCTACATCGACCGATTTGTTTAAGGTTTTTATTTATAATACGTATTTCGGAGCGAAAGCTTCATTATCAGAGTTCCCAAGACTTCAATGAGGTTTTCCGTCATGATTTTGTATTACAGTCCCACTGAAGAGGGTGTTATATACTGCTGTCCACAAAAGCTGCAGCACCATGAAAGCAGCATGCTAAAAGGACAATTCGGCATGGTGTGTACTGGATGCTGCGGTATACAAATGAATAACGTTTCTGCACGCACGCACACACACACACACACACACACACACACACACACACACACACACACACACACACGTAGTAGGCGGAAGTAACCAGCTGGAAAGGGGTAAAGCCACTTGCATTCTGAGTAAAAGGATTTGTCATTGAGAACACACATTGGAATATCGGCTTTTTTTTTTTTTTTAACATAGTGTTACGCCACGTGTAAGAGGGAAGATCCACCCAATCATAGCGTATCAAGACAGTGGTTTAGTGATTTACCGTTCCGCCACGACGTCAGGAGAGACAGCTGTGTACCGTGTACCTCTGGAGTGGGCAAGTCATTCCTAATAGTTGAGTTTATGTGACCGCTCTAAGCTTGTGGTTATGCTTGATTCCAGTGCCTACCAATTTTAATTGTATATTACAGCACTGAGAATGGTCACTAAGTGACCGGAAATCTATTTTGCTGACAATAAAACAACAAAATACGGCCAATACTGATTTTCCTTCCAATTCTATCCACTATTTGGTCGTGGTGCACACAATATGCCATGGAGTCGCCAATCAATTGGAAAATGGGCTACGAGGAAGGGGTATCACCGAAAATCGTTCTGCTGATAAAATCCCACCACAGACGGTCGGGTGTAGCCGGGGCGATGCTAGGAGTTATTCTATTGTCAGAACATTCCATCACCAGGACGACAAAATACCGATGGGAAATAATGAAGAACGGCTTTCTTCAAGGCCATGTGTTGCCACCGCTGTTGTAACAATGGCCACCCTGTCGTGGCAGACACAAGATATTTCATTTATGCCGACGTCACGGGAGTTGCAACCCGAGGAATAATGATTGAGGAGGTAGAAACGAGACTGACTGCAGCGCTCTGAAATCTGGCAGAATAATATCTATGGCATTAACCACGAAAAGCCTAACCAATAGACGACAGAGATCTGTGCGTTCCACTTGGGAAACAGAGAAAGTGAGGTAAAAACTGGAAGTAACTTAGAGGGGAAAGCAACTGCAAAACTGGTACACCCCTATGTACCTAGGACCAAAGTTAAACCGCACACTTGCTTTCAAAGACCATTGCGAGAACATTAAGTTCAAAGTCAGCAGCTGAAATATTATTACATGCAAGTCCACTAACAGCACATGGCGGCTCAACCAAATGTTCTACGTCAGTATGCTCTATCTCTATTTTTCTCTGCGGCAGAGTATGCTGTATCAGTGTGGCAGAGCTCCCCAAGTACCAGATGCCTCTTAAAGAGATGGGTCGGATTGTAAGTGCTTACCTGCGACGAACTCCGGTTGACAAAAGCTGCCATGTTATAGGCATAGCAGCGATCGGATATTACACGAAGAACAGTGGCAAAGGTTAAGAAGGAAAAATAGAAAACTGATTCCGGGCATCCAATGTTTGGAAGCGAACCATCATGCCCTAGTCTGAAGTTGACAAAAAGCTTTCTTTGAACAACTGCAGGCCCGCAGGCATCATAGCCTTTAGTTCGCCGGTTTGAAGTGTGGAGAAACGAGGCAACTGGCAGCAATATTCAAAACCAAGCGGAGAGCCCTCTGAACTCTTACTACTACTACTACTACTACTACTACTACTACTACTACTACGCTGCCAGAAGTGGAAGTGTTTGAAGAGGCTGCGAACTAGAGTGACGAAGTGTAAACAAAATTTGAAGCGGTGTGGCTGTGGATAACTTCAAGACGCTGAATATATGTCGGTCTACCGACAGTTGCCTGAAGTCTGCTTGCGGGAGAATCTGGTTTCAGCAAATGTTCCAGCATTCAAGAGTGCCGAATTTTGGGCCTCAAAATCAATGTGACATGTGCATATTGTAAGTATATTTTGAATTTGTGAATAGCTATACTATACTATAAACGAAAATTATAATAATTATAACTGGAAAAAAGTATATGTGATTCCTATTTTCAAAAGGAGTCTTCAGGCTCACAAAAATTTAGGCCTGCACCTCCAGCGGCGCTTCGTTTTTGAATTTTGGAAAATGTTTTAAGCTCCTGTATTATGAAATTCTGTAACACTCATCGTGGAATCTGAAAGCAACGATCCTACGAATCCCACTTCGCTCCGTTCGTCCATGGGACCCTATAGACGTTAGATTCCGGTGTACAGGTATATGCTGCGTTCCTTGACTTCCATAAGGCTTTCCATACAGTTTCGCTCTTCTGCCTAGTGAACAAAATTCGAGGCTACGGAATATCATACCATCGTATGCTTAGACGAAGAGTTTCTATCGAACAGAACGTAGCATGTCAATCAGCACCGAGAGAAGTCTTCAGGAGTACCCCAATTGCAATGTTTTGTACTACGTTGTACCTCTGACAAAGTTCGATGAATGAAGTCAGAACGGTCACTCGGGCAACACTGGCAACTCACAATGATGCACCTGCGAATTTACAACGTAGCCCCAACATAGTTCAGTTGAGCATCGTGTGTGTTCCGTGTCAGACATGTTGGACGAAGTGCTTGTTCAGTGCGTTGGTTCTGAGCTGAGAATAGGACAATGAACGAGCAAAGTACCAATTTAGAGTTTTGTTTTAAGCTTGACAAGATACCGAAAGCAACGCATGCAATGCTGGTATGTGTTCATGGGGATCAAGTACTGTCCATGAAGTGTGTGTACGAGTGATTCGCCCGTTTTCGAGGAGGCCGGCAAAGTGTTTCTGACAATTCCCGTAGCGGGCGACCAGCGACACCGTCAGTGATGAAAACACTGAGAAAGTGATGACATTAATCACAAACGACCGTCGGTTAATTGTGCATAAAATGGCGTTCTCCGGCATCATCTCGTTGGGAAAACGTTAGAGCCGAAAAATCAGGCATCAAAACTATGCTAATCACCTTTTTCGATAGTCAAGGCAATATCCACAAGGAATTTCTACTTGAGGGAACGACGTTGAACGCTGCACGGTACGCTGAAATTTTGACCCATTTCACGAAACGTCTATACAGAGTACGCACAACAAGGTTCCTGGTTTTTTGTTCACGACAAAGCTCGCCCACACACAGCCAATATCGTCAAACAGTTCCTGGCAAAATAGGGGCTGGTGCAACTTGAACACTCACCATACTCGCAGGATCTCTATTCTCCAGGCTTCTTCCTATTCCGTCGACTCGAACTCGCTTTACAAGGAAAGAGATTTGAATATATTCCTGATATCCAACGAAACGTGACGCGGCGTTTCAACACCATCCAAAAGGAAGATTTCATGCAAAATTTCCCGGACATGTATAGCTGAGTTCAGCGCTCTGAATAGTTACGGGAAGTGTCTATTTCGAAGGACAGTAAGGTAACTGTTGTTCATAGTTCATCTACGTTAATGTTAGATGACTTTTCACCGAACTTCATTCTCAGAAGTTATATATATATATACACGTGTGTGTGTGTGTGTGTGTGTGTGTGTGTGTGTGTGTGTGTGTGTGTGTGTGTGCGCGCGCGTGCGTGTTACACATAATTTATCCCGGGTAGGGCCGGTGGCGGAGTGAGATACATTGCAAGAAACCTCAGGAAATATAGTCCATTAAAAAACGAAGTACATTATGAAACACTCGTTCGACCAGTACTTGAATAATGCTAGTCCGTCTGGCATCCCTACCAGTTACGATTGACGTAGGAAACAGGGTAGAGAGGTGCTCGGTCAACTCCAATGGAAGATTCTGGAATAGAGGAGTTCCGCATCAGAGTATAGTCCACTGTTAACGTTCCGAGAGTGTGTATTCCTGGAAGAGTCAGCCAATATACTGCTTTTTCCTACGTACACCTCGCGAAAAGACGATGGTGAGAAAATCAGAGAGATTCGAGCCCAAACAGCGGCTGAAAAGTAATCCGTCTTCCCAAGGCCATTTGTGACTGAAGCACGGAAAGGGGGAAGTGAAAGTGGCGCACCGAGTATCCTACGCCACACATAGTAAGTTAGCTTGCCGAGTATGGATATAGATGCAGACGCAGAACACGGACTGACACAGCAGCGACCATTGTTACAACTTACATATACGCGGCTGCAGAGAGAGAAGCGCCGACTGTTGTGCACCCGACGACAAACTCGACACGCAAGTAGCACCACTTGGTTTTTCAGGCGAGACCCTGCTCTGCGTAAAATGCGATGATGGACGCATCTGTGGTGTAGGGCTCCAATGAGAAGGAAAGTTAATAGATTATATCCATCATCGTCGTATGGACGCAGCAACACAGCACTTGGGGGATGGTACGGGTTACCACTGGGTACAGACAGGATCACCTTTGGTTCGCACAGCCGATGATTTGAACATCAACTGTTACACCTCCTAGTTAAGGCGGCGACTGCACCCTATCTGTGAGGCCTCTGTGTCAGGATAACGTAAGTGTTTATGATGCCCGAGCTGTCTCTACTCTTCTTTATACACAGGGGAATTTCGACTGATGCTGGGATCAGCACCCACTGGAAACTCACCAGTCACTGACACTAATGAAATATGGATACAGTTCAAGCAGTGTGAAATGACGTAGCCATATACGTCATCCAAGTTCCGTTAGTCTCAATGCCTAGACTGGATCAAGTCATTGTTTCCGTCAAATGTGGTAGGCCTGTTTAGCGCTAAACGGACCTGTTGTGCCCTGGAGAGTTGATACTGCGTTTATACTTTTGGAAGCGTCGTTCTATGCTGTGCTGCTGTGCCTTTGCCTGCTGTTCTGCTTTATGGTCCACTTCTCATTCTTTACGACTATGATGGATGGGTTTCATTTCGGTTTACTTTTTCACTATCTGATGATGCCCGCAAAGGGGGAAGTTCGTTATTTAAATTAAACAACATCGCAACCCAGACTGTTTTTCAATTAGAAATGATTTTCACTGTCTCTCGATATACGGCTTTAAAAATTATGCTCTTTAGCATGTATTCCAACCATGGTGGGAAACATATATTTAATTCTGATATAGGTGCTTGAAAACCATAGCGTCTGAAGAATTCTACACCCTCTTGACGTGATGAAAATCGAGGTATACACATGTTTTGTTTCACGTTAGGGAAGAAAAAGAAATCTTTGTTGGTGGGAGGGGTAAGTTGCATCCCTACCATCCATTACTGGAAGCAATGATGTAGCTCATCATTAATAACCCTGCTAAAAGAAGTGTCTCGTGTTTAGCTGTAACTGTTCCACGTATTAAAACCGAGTTCCCTTGGATGAATTTTTGATGTTTGGGAAGAGGAAAGAGTCACAATGAGCAAGGCCTGGCGAACACGGAGGATAATGTAACAACAGTGCGCTAATGCAGTAAAAATTGCTTCACATATAGGACATCTTAAGCAGGCGAGTTGTCGTATTGCAGAATTCGCGAGTTTTTCTTCCAAAAATCTGTTTGTTCCTTTACCCTTTTCCTCAGGTTGATTAATACTACTTCGTAGTATCAACTTTTGACCCTCTGGTACCTATTCACTCTTCCGTACCTATTCACCCACTGTAACACCTTTGATATAGAAAATTACGATCAGCCTTCCGTTTAGTATTGACTTGCTCACTAGAGGACTTTTCTAGTTCATCTATGACGCTATGTTTCCAGGTCATACTGTGACGATATTTGTGAGAAGTTGTGGTTGTTCTGGGAGTTCTTCCTTGTTATAGATGAACATGCACTCCGTCTTCAGGCCACAAGCGGCCCATCGGGACCATCAGACCGCCGTGTCATCCTCACCTGAGGATGTGGATAGCAGGGGCGTGTGGTCAGCACACCACTCTCGTAGATGAACATACCAGAGCGTATTTTCTTCCGGTCGTCATTTCGTTTCTGAGTGAGTAGGGTTTCTTGGGAACATTTTTGTACAAACTATTGTCTTGTTTCTTTCATTATACACAGTTCGAGCAGTCACAGGTGGACTCGGACGTTCTTCACGTTCAGAAAACAGTTTGTGGTATTAAAAAATTGCTCACTTTACATAGACAAAAACCTCATTTACGAAATGTCAGCATTAATATTGCGACTTTTTCTTAAATTTAACGTTCATTTTGAGGAATTCATCGTGTTTTAATTCAGTTGTGATTGTTGCACTACTACGCAACGATGTTCTATCCAACCAAGGCTCAATAGCAAAACTGAAAGAAAGGGCAAGCATCTGATATACCAAGGTCAGTTACATCCCAACACCAAATTTATCCCATAGAGCTAAAGAGCAGTAGGTTCTGTGAGACCTGAGTTTATCCTGGCGTATACAACTTTCAAATAACTTCCGGTAATTCAGCCAGGTAACACTTTCAGCGACCACCGATATTTCGGCGGAAGAGCACCCCGCCATTTTCAAGGTCGAAATATCGGCGGTCGCTGAAAGTGTTACCTGGCTGAATTCCCGGAAGTTATTTGAAAGCAGGTTCTGGTACGTCTGTTAGTTTTTTTCAAATTAATCAACCTCCAAGGTAATGAATTAAGAATCTTAGGCAGGCACTGACAAAACGCTAATTACTTTTAATCCTCCAAAATAATGATTTGGGAATTCTAGAGCTACCAAACGAGACAAAAATCACCATTAATTAAGTGGAATACAATAAAGTTATTCAAAAGACAAACAGCAAACGATGGTAATATTAATGATAGAAAACCTGGACGTACCTGACCAAGGGGGTTTGCGGAGTTCTAATAATTGGGCAAGTGAAAAAAATTGTAATCATGTAAAGACACCGTAATTGTTATGATGATAATGGAAACGAGAGCTGGTACTACAGAATGGAAGGATTGCACCTGTTGTCGGAGGTGGATGCAATGTGCTGACTATCGAAATGCAAGTCTTCAAAGTGAATCTTGAAGTTATCGGAACGCTGTAAAACGACTTTCATTCCGGTACACATTGTCTCGAGGTTGTGGCTCGATCTCACCGTAGTAAAATGTAGGTGTAAGTGGAAGAGGTTTCAAATGGCTTGGCTCTGAGCACTATAGGACTGAACACCTGAGGTCATTAATCCCCTAGAACTTAGAACTACTTAAACCTAACTAACCTAAGAACATCACACATATCCATGCCCAAGGCAGGATTCGAACCTGCGACCGTAGCGATCGCACGGTTCCAAACTGAAGCGCCTAGAACCGCTCGGCCACACTGGCCGGCGAAGAGGTTTCAGATTCAGTCATTGGCAACACTAACGATCCTCGCCAATGGCAAAGGGCAGTTCAATCCAAAATTTCTGTGTCCCTCGATGTAACACTTCTGACGGCGGCAGGCCAGTAGCGATGCTGTCACGCGACGGAGGATCCTGAAGATCAATTATCTTGAAGAGGGCTCATGATCAAGTATTAAGAATCGAAGCAGTGAAGAGATTTCTATCGAATGTTTAATAAAAGGGAAGCTAGCAATGCTGCATGTTCTTGTCTCTTATTGTATTCCGATTGCTTGGGCTTCGGATATTCCCAACGCTCACGGGAAAAATGCTCCTTATAACACACAATTTCCCTCCCCTGGGCTGTCCTCTAGTCTGTCGCGCATTCTACCAAAATCTCTTTCCATTGGTCACTGTGACCTATGACGCAGCTCCTTGTCAGCAACAGTCGAGCTACTCTGTCCAACCTCTGTCATCTCACACTTGCGAAAGCCCAAAACCTGTGGTTCCCCATCCCATTTTTGATTACATTGATTTGTGGCGTCTGGTGCTTTTTGAAGAAAAGATTCAGCTTTCTATTTTTGTGCACAATAGTGCCTTTTGCTGAAATCATTCCTCCTCCTCTGATTCCTAGATTGTACCACAGGATATGCTGTCTGTGTTTGTCCGCGATGCTGCGGGCGGCAGTAATGCGGCATTACAGTAGACTGTACACAGACTAGTGGAAGCTATTGACCCGCACTTCCCCCGGCAAGTCCTTACGCAAAATGGTAAAGGGCGTCGGTCTACCTTACTTCCCTGGCGGCTCGGATGCTTCTGTGCCGCTCAGAATCTGCTTTCGACGTCCTCTCACTTGTGTAAAGCATGCAAATCCGAATAAGGTATAAATTAAGAGTTAGGTTACATTAACCACATATATACTGTCGCTGGCAGTGTTATTTTCCACGTTCATCGGTGATGGTTAAATATTCATTATGATGTTACATACATTATGGGACTGTTTCTGGAAAAACCTTCACAAAACAGTACACAGGCTCATTACTCTCTTATGTAATACGGCTGTTCCACCGTTGAAGTACAGTACACCGATAATAGTAGTAGTGTTTTTGTAAGCCTCGACAGTTAGCCTGGCAACAAAACAGAGTAGAGTGGGTGATGTAAGCAAATACACTGGTTATTTTCTGTATAACATGTCCTTGAAAGAAGTGTGTCATTCGATGACTGTCAAATATGAATGGCGGTTGTAGAAACCCTGCTCTAGACTAAAGATTCTGTGTTCAGTTGCCGTGTAGTAAAGCAGCTCGTATAATATTATGAAATTTCAAACTACACGCTTTACTGTACAGTGATCCTGTTAGTTGTGATTTCTATTGGGTTGTACTATAGCTCGTAAGGGAGTAGTTCTGTTGCCACTCCCCAAGGCGAAGGGAGTTGTTTATTTGCCATTCCTCAAGGCGTCAGAACCCTTCTACAGCAGTTGACTTTTCGGTTTTAGTGGGTCATAACACTTCCTACTGGTTCTAAGTGTCCACCAAGAAGTCTTCCCTATGCCAACCTCTTCATTCCCGAGTAGTACTTACACCGGACTTCCCTTGTAGTTTTTAGTCCACAGAGATCTTTGAAATACCTATAAAGTTATTAATCGATAGTGCAACACATGTCTTATCACCCTGTCCCTTCTTCTTAATAATGCTTTTTAGATATTCCTTTCTTCGCCTGAGGACAGTCTCTCTTTTCTTATCGTACACCTGTGTTTCAAAGTCCTTCTGGGGCATTACATCTCTAACACTTCGATTTAATTTTTTTATAGATTTTCCACAGTTCGTGGATCACTTGCATACAAAGTTGTCCACCAAACGAACATTCTAAGAAAAATCCTCCACAAATTATTACCGACGTTACGTAGCACTAAACTTCTTTTGGCCAGGAATGCCCTCTTTGCCTGTCCTAGTCTGTATGAACACTTAATACACCAGATAATGGTTTCTAAAAGTTTGTGGGAATAGAGATACAATCAAAATGGATACAATCAAAATGGGAGCTTGTTCCTGCTATTTTAATAAGCATTTTCTTGGCATGTTATTTACGGCAAATTTGCTACGCTTAACAATTGGCTGTTATTTTAGTTTCCCGTTCCTTTAGTGACTTGTTCCTCCAACAGGTCACAACACAGCCATTTCTTTCATTTCAGCCCCATGTGTGCAATTGAAAGGTGCGAGGTTTAAGTGCTTTAATATCCTTCAGTGCTTAAGAACTAATAAAAATTTGTGAAGTGTCTTGCAAAAATTAAATGTAGAATCAGTATGAACACAGTGAATATCAACTAGTGGTGGTGTTAGAAATGGAAACTCTTAGGCGTAGCAGGATTACAGGCACGTCACTATTGAAGGTTCTTACACGGCTGAGGAATACGCAGTACTATTTTTATGCAAAGAAGATGCAAGACTGAGGTTGTCTGGGAATTACTAAAGAAACTTAGCTCGTTCAAGAAAGAAGTAGCATACACGATTCTCGTTCGACCGGTTTCTGAGCACTGCGCTTCCGTCTGAGACTCCCACGTGTTAAGAAATGGAGATCATGTGAAGGAGTGTGGCGAGCTCTGCGAAACATTCGTACACCAAGCGCGAGAGCTTTACAGAGATACCAAATTACAGTAGAACGTTAGACAACGAAACATGAAGAAGAGGTTTACTAATAAATTCCTACAGCGTGCATTTCGAAAAGAGTTACATACCATTGCTCCTGCTGTAGTCCATGATCTGGGTGGAGTCGGGTTTGGACTGGTTTGTGCAGGCGAGATCTTATCTTTTAAATGTGTTAATTAACAGCTGAAGTACTGGCAGAAGTAAAGCTGTGAGTACCGGGCGTGAGTCGTGCTTCGGTAGCTCAGTTGGTAGAGCACTTGCCCGCGAAAGGCAAAAGTCCCGAGTTCGAGTCTCGGTCGGGCACACAGTTTTAATCTGCCAGGAAGTTTCATATCAGCGCACACTCCGCTGCAGAGTGAAAATCTCATTCTGGCAACAGCTGAAGTATTTGCACACTAACACAATGGCATCAATAAAATGTAAGACAATTAATAATAAATCAACACTAGTGTGCCCAGAGCTAATACTTCTGAAAAATGGGAAAACAGAAAAATAAAATAAAAAGTTCCTAGGCCATGCGGTATGCATACATCTCAAATTTTTTCCACCCTTATGACACGCAAGTGCCTACCAACCAAGAAAACGCGATGGAAAGTACGGCATACACTTTCGCTGCCCGTAGTATTTAAAGTCGGACTATCATACAAACATAGCAGAATAGATTAATGAAATCACAGCTGGATCTACCTATACTACCAAGGACTCCACCACCTCTTTCCTACTGCTGCATTTAATGGGACTGTGAGGTTACTTAATGTATGGACAATAACAACAAAGAAAAATGCAGAAAACTTACAGCTGTATGTAATTGTTGAACAAGCCTTTAGCATGATTTCAAATAGCATACAGATTTCTTTTGTAGAACAGTAGAACACACCTTCAGCGTGGTACAAGACGTAATACAAAAGTACACTATTGCAGCCTTACTGCCACACCGTGTAACAACGGAACTTCGAACGAACACTTCATATCCAAACCAGAAACACTGTGTGTCTTCACTGTACGCAGCGCCCACGCCAAAATAATCTGTTTCACAACTTGTCAGCTACCCAGCAGACATTGCAGGCCACTGAAGCTCACTCTTAGTGCATCGTATACTAGAACAATAAGAAAACCACTCCTCTCCTTATCTGGTTGTGGTTGCCGTCTCCTCTGTCTATCACATAAAGATACACACGCCTTCCCGGTAATCTATGTCCACGACAGCTTGACTCCGACAGTGAATACATACACATTTTAAATTGCATTCAATATTACAAAAGCGATATGTCTTCATTATTTTAAAATTAGCGAACGCTATTTGCAATGTTTATAAAACTAGAGGTGAAGGTGATATTGCTATAATTTTTGCTACTAAAAGTACGTAAAGCTTGTTAAAGTTTGCTTATGAAACATAGATTTGTTTATAACCATTAAGTAAGAATAAAGATGTTAAACATTATTTTAGTGGCTAACATTGAAAATCTCCCGTTTCATTGACTCTGTAAACACCTGATCTTAATATAAAAATGATCAATACGTGTTAATTTTGTGATAGTGAATGTAATTTAAATTGTTATGTGTAATCACCGTCATCAGTCTGCATATGCTGCACAAAGAAAATCTCTGCTCCAGCGCAAATTCTTTGAACAGTAACCTTAGTCTCCTTCCTTGGTTTGCGTACGTCGTGCGTACGTCGAATAAAGCACATAGAATTTGTTGTTCGTTGCAAGAGTTTGTGCTGTGCTGCCAGATTACTATAAAATATAAATAATTCTTTTCAGAGTAAATTGTGGCGCTAGGATTAAACTCATGGATGCTGATAACTGCAAGTAATGGCTTCATTTCCATCTTATGATGTAAATAATTGCTGACACCTATCGACGTTCAGGACTGACTTACTTCGTTTTCTCCACCTTTGCAAAGCTACACGAGCCCCACAAAAATCTCTGGAAGTGTGTACCATTTGAAGTTGATTCGCTAGGCGGTTCGAGGCTGGGCATCGTATAATAAAAGACTGAACCATCACAAAAGACGGTTGTTGCAGTTATTTGTGTTAACCATTTATGAAAACTATCCTTCTTCACCTCTCTCTAAAACGTTCGCATCATCACATTCTTCACATCCCTTTACCCCTGCTACTTACAGATTTTAAGTGGTCTTTATCATATGTAACTGTCAGGATGGAAAGTGGATGAAGAAATATTTTAATCATTTCCCCTTATAAAGAAATTGTTGCATATGATTAAAGTGAATAATTAAGAAAAGACATTTACAAAAACGCACGTTACGCAGTAGCATCAAACAAATGAAACAGCATGCGTGACAGATTATGCAACAATGTAATAAATGTTCTCACAATGATATTTCGATTCATCTGTAAAATGAGCTCGACGCGCACGAGGGTTACAGATGACAACTGTGCGGTGCATTGTGCCTATCAGTCCATTCAGGGATATAAATTGCCGCATATTTTCGCCGTAACATGATTTCGCTCTCCACTGGGGAATTCGGCTGTTGAGTATACGAGAAATCCCGCTTGACAAATTGTTCGTGCTTTTATGACTGCACCAGCGTGGGAGCTCCATACAATTTCCGAATCAAAAGGCACTGTTTTAAAAAGTAAGTTCTGTGTATGAAGCTTTCATCTGAAATATATCGTGAACTTTACGCATTTCCATTCTTGTAAGAGAGGCCGACTAACCACGTCCAAGTGTGTGGCCCCACAGTATTAACTGCATGAATTTTCCATTGGTTTCAGTTACTCTATCTCAGAGCAAACAAATTATCATCACTAATTTGGTTGACGGCTTTAAAGTAAAAAAAAGTAAAGATAACGAACAGGGCAATGCTTCGCAGTTACTAAAAATGTTTGGGAATTTAATATACGAGTATGTCCTGATCATCCCCCCTCTCTCTATGTGCATCTCCTCCTCCCCTCTCTGTCACACACCTTTTTCCGTCACTTTCCGTCTATCTCCTCTCCCCCTAGCAGTCTCCAGCTTCTCTTCCCTCCTCTCTTTACCCATCTCCTCCTCCTCCCTCTCTACGTACATTTATCAGTTTACCATCCCCATCCCTCACTGTGTATTTCCTGTAACCCCCGCTGACCTTGAGCCACGTTTACTGGTATAGCCAACGAAGCCTTGATTAGGCTTTGGTGTATGAAGTATGACGGACATCACCTATGGCTAACCCACCCATCCACAGACCCTGCGCCACACAATACTGTCTTTAGTCAATATCGCTGATGCCAATGCATTTCCCCTTTCGTGAGCCTTATCATCGCTAGGCTGATTAACCATTCGTCTCTGTTTCGCTTATAGAGGGTGTTAGGGGTACAAGGGCAGATATTGTGCTCACTGATACCTTTATATGCACCCATTTCAGTACAGTCTTCCCACAAAACATGTCACTTGATTAGGACCATAAGTGGTCTCCTTGGTCGTAACTGCACCACTGTGTGGGCTCTGTCTATCAGTACAGATTACACCTTTTGCATCCATATGTCCAGCCTTCAGCACTTGAACTGTTTCCCAGGCAGCATTGATGGGTTGCTCTCGTCACTTGTTCTTGGAGGTGCCAACCAATCCTAAAACTTTGTACCCAATATATTTACAACTGTTAGTCTGCAAATGAAACAAACACTAATGTAATGCTGTTCCGTACAACGTTCGAAATCATCAATAAAAATATGTGCACATAATAGCTCCAAACACCATGTATACTTTCCTTACCGAACGACGTATCCGCAACACCAACAGGGGACACTCAGTCTCACTGTGGGTAGCGGCCATAATGTTTCCGATCATTGGGATAGCTTTCATACGCAATGTATTCAGTAGTTAAATAATTATTTCCTGTCTGTTAACTAATCATAAACCATCACTTGATAGGATAACGCATTAAGACGGGTTGCTCACAAAATAAGGTACTAACTTTAGTCCCGTGGTCTAGGGGTAGCATCTTTGATTCATAATTAAAACGTCTTCGGTGCCGGGTTCGATCCCCGCCACTGCCTAAATTTTGATAAATAATCAGCATTGGCGGCCGAAGACTTCCGGCATAAGAAGTCAGCCTCATTCTGCCAACGGCCTTGTCAAAGAGGGCGGAGGAGCGGATAGAGATTCAGGGCACTCTCTTGCCCTAGGGGTGGGAAATTGCCCCTAAAGGCGGAAGAATCAGCAATGATCAACGGGATGAGGATGCAGAAGGCAATGGAAGCCACTGCATTAAAGACACGTAACGTGTATCCACAGGACATGTGGCCTGTAATTGAAGAAGTGTCATGATGATCTCTCCATTGGCAAAAGATTCCGGAATAGTCCCCCACTCGGATCTCCGGGAGGGGACTGCCAAGGGGGAGGTTACCATGAGAAAAAGATTGAATAATCAACGAAAGGATAACGTTCTACGAGTCGGGGTGTGGAATGTCAGAAGCTTGAACGTGGTAGGGAAACTAGAAAATCTGAAAAGGGAAATGCAAAAGCTCAGTCTAGATATAGTAGGGGTCAGTGAAGTGAAGTGGAAGGAAAACAAGGATTTCTGGTCAGATGAGTATCGGGTAATATCAACGGCAGCAGGAAATGGTATAACAGGTGTAGGATTCGTTATGAATAGGAAGGTAGGGCAGAGGGTGTGTTACTGTGAACAGTTCAGTGACCGGGTTGTTCTAATCAGAATCGACAGCAGACCAACACCGACAACGATAGTTCAGGCATACATGCCGACGTCGCAAGCTGAAGATGAACAGATAGAGAAAGTGTATGAGGATATTGAAAGGGTAATGCAGTATATCAAGGGGGACGAAAATATAATAGTCATGGGCTACTGGACTGCAGTTGTAGGGGAAGGAGTAGAAGAAAAGGTTACAGGAGAATATGGGCTTTGGACAAGGAATGAAAGAGGGGAAAGACTAATTGAGTTCTGTAACAAGTTTCAGCTAGTAACGGCGAATACCCTGTTCAAGAATCACAAGAGGAGGAGGTATACTTGGAAAAGGCCGGGAGATACGGGAAGATTTCAATTAGATTACATCATGGTCAGACAGAGATTCCGAAATCAGATACTGGATTGTAAGGTGTACCCAGGAGCAGATATAGACTCAGATCACTATATAGTAGTGATGAAGAGTAGGCTGAAGTTCAAGACATTAGTCAGGAAGAATCAATACGCAAAGAAGTGGGATACGGAAGTACTAAGGAATGACGAGATACGTTTGAAGTTCTCTAACGCAATAGATACAGCAATAAGGAATAGCGCAGTAGGCAGTACAGTTGAAGAGGAATGGACATCTCTAAAAAGGGCCATCACAGAAGTTGGGAAGGAAAACATAGGTACAAGGAAGGTAGCTGCGAAGAAACCATGGGTAACAGAAGGAATACTTCAGTTTATTGATGAAAGGAGGAAGTGCAAACATGTTCCGGGAAAATCAGGAATACAGAAATACAAGTCGCTGAGGAATGAAATAAATAGGAAGTGCAGGGAAGGTAAGACGAAATGGCTGCAGGAAAAATGTGAAGACATCGAAAATGATATGATCGTCGGATGGACAGACTCAGCATACAGGAAAGTCAAACCAACCTTTGGTGACATTAAAAGCAACGGCGGTAACATTAAGAGTGCAACGGGAATTCCACTGTTAAATGCAGAGGAGAGAGCAGATAGAATACATTGAAAGCCTCTATGAGGGTGAAGATTAGTCTGATATGATAGAAGAAGAAACAGGAGTCGATTTACAAGAGATAGGGGATCCAGTATTAGAATCGGAATTTAAAAGAGCTTTGGAGGACTTACGGTCAAATAAAGCAGAAGGGATAGATAACATTCCATCAGAATTTCTAAAATCATTGGGGGAAGTGGCCACAAAACGACTATTCACGTTGGTGTGTAGAATATATGAGTCTGGCGATATACCATCTGACTTTCGGAAAAGCATCATCCACACAATTCCGAAGATGGCAAGAGCTGACAAGTGCGAGAATTATCGCACTATCAGCTTAACAGCTCATGCATCGAAGCTGCTTACAAGAATAATATACAGAAGAATGGAAAAGGAAATGGAGAATGCGCTAGGTGACGATCAGTTTGGCTTCAGGAAAAGTAAAGGGACGAGAGAGGCAATTCTGACGTTACGGTTAATAATGGAAGCAAGGCTAAAGAAAAATCAAGACACTTTCATAGGATTTGTCGACCTGGAAAAAGCATTCGACAATATAAAATGATGCAAGCTGTTCGAGATTCTGAAAGAAGTAGGGGTAGGCTGTAGGGAGAGACGGGTCATATACAATATGTACAAAAACCAAGAGGGAATAATAAGAGTGGACGATCAAGAACGAAGTGCTCGTATTACGAAGGGTGTGAGACAAGGCTGTAGCCTTTCGCCCCTACTCTTAAATCAGTACATCGAGGATGCAATGACGGAAATAAAAGAAAGGTTCAGGAGTGGATTTAAAATACAAGGTGAATGGATATCAATGATACGATTCGCTGATGACATTGCTATCCTGAGTGAAAGTGAAGAAGAATTAAATGATCTGCTGAACGGAATGAACTATCTAATGAGTACACAGTATGGTTTGAGAGTAAATCGGAGAAAGACGAAGGTAATGAGAAGTAGTAGAAATGAGAACAACGAGAAACTTATCAGGATTGATGGTCACGAAGTCAATGAAGTTAAGGAATTCTGCTACCTAGGCAGTAAAATAACCAATGACGGACGGAGCAAGGAGGACATCAAAAGCAGACTCGCTATGGCAAAAAAGGCAGTTCTGGCCAAGAGAAGTCTACTAATATCAAATACCGGCTTTAATTTGAGGAAGAAATTTCTGAGGATGTACGTCTGGAGTACAGCATTGTGTGGTAGTGAAACATGGACTGTGGGAAAACCGGCACAGAAGAGAATCGAAGCATTTGAAATGTGGTGCTATAGACGAATGTTGAAAATTAGGTGGACTGATAAGGTAAGGAATGAGGAGGTTCTGCGCAGAATCGGAGAGGAAAGAAATATGTGAAAAACACTGATAAGGAGAAGGGACAGGATGATAGGACATCTGCTAAGACATGAGGGAATGACTTCCATGGTACTAGAGGGAGCTGTAGAGGGTAAAAACTGTAGAGGAAGACAGAGATTGGAATACGTCAAGCAAATAATTGAGGATGTAGGTTGCAAGTGCTACTCTGAGATGAAGAGGTTAGCACAGGAAAGGAATTCGTGGCGGGCCGCATCAAACCAGTCGGTAGACTGATGGAGGAAAAAAAAAAAAAAAAAGTACTGCTGATAGGGACCCGCCAGCTGCAGCTACGGGCGGTCTCTCGTCAGGAAGCGCCCTACTGCTGAACAGGGATGAGACTACACTGTCACGGCCCACAGTCCGTCACATGGACGTGGCAAATCGCCTCGTACTTGCGATAAAGAGGGGCAACCACCCCTCAGCATCACCATTCTCGTGGTATGTTGTGACGAACGGACTGAAAGTACATGACGAATGCTGATACGATATTTTGTTTTGACTCACTGACTCAGCTTGGTTTTTTGGAGTTGTCTTGTCGGTGGTTATTGGCCACGTATGGGCTTTCGAATGAGTGACGGACACAGTTGTGCCACCTCATTGTACCTTCCTTTCGTGCAATAAAATGCGTCTGTAAGCCGACATCTAATGTGCGTTAGGCCTGGTGGTGGTGGTAGGGGGGGGAGGGGGGGAGGGGGGAAGCGCCGGTCTGGAAACTGAACGGCACGAGCTCGAATACCTAGGAACACGGAAAACGTCAACCTGTTTACAACGTAGCCTTCTCCTGTCAATGATGTGAAGATTGAGCAGAAACGACGTGTGGTTCGATTTCCTTCCAAACCGTAGGTCCTTTTTCCCCGGTACTATTCTTGGAGTCGTTTGGGGACACACACATTGTGCAAGTTGCGTTCAATAGAAGGACGGACACTAAGTCATTGCGCTACAACGAATTATTTTTCGTATCATCCAATGTCTAAGTAATAATTACACTGAAATTAAATAAAATAAACCGGTTACATCATTGATTTCTTACGTTTCGAAATAGTGTAATGAACAAAACAGCCTAGATCACGTTCTACACTGAAGCACCAAAGAAGCTGGTATCGGCATTCGTATTGAAATACAGAATTATGCAAACGGGCTGAATACAACGCCTATATAAGACAACAAGTCTCTGGCGGAGTTGTCAGATCGATTACTGCTGCTACAATGGCAGGTTATCAACATTTGAGTTTGAATGTGGTTTTATATTAGTAACTTCACGAATTCGGCAAGACATAGAATCTCTGACATCGCTGCGACCGGAAAAATATGCTGCAAGAGCGGGATCGAAGACGATGGAAGAGAATCGTTCAACGTTGTTGTTGTTGTTGTTGTTGTTGTTGTCTTCAGTCCTGAGACTGGTTTGATGCAGCTCTCCATGCTTCTCTATCCTGTGCAAGCTTCTTCATCTCCCAGTACCTACTGCAACCTACATCCTTCTGAATCTGCTTAGTGTATTCATCTCTTGGTCTCCCTCTACGATTTTTACCCTCCACGCTTCCCTCCAATACTAAATTGGTGATCCCTGGATGCCTCAGAACATGTCCTACCAACCGAACCCTTCTTATAGTCAAGTTGGGCCACCAACATCTCTTCTCCACAATCCTATTCAATACCTCCTCATTAGTTGTATGATCTACTCATCTAATCTTCAGCATTCTTCTGTAGCACCACATTTCGAAAGCTTCTATTCTCTTCTTGTCCAAACGAGTTAGCGTCCATGTTTCAATTCCATACATGGCTACGCTCCATACAAACACATTCAGAAACGACTTCCTGACATTTAAATCAATACTCAATGTTAACAAATTTCTCTTCTTCAGAAACGCTTTCCTTGCCACTGCCGGTCGACATTTTATATCCTCTCTACTTCGACCATCATCAGTTATTTTGCTCCCCAAATAGCAAAACTCCTTTACTACTTTAAGTGTCTCATTTCCTAATCTAATTCCCTCAGCATCACCTGACATAATTCGACTACATTCCATTATCCTCGTTTTGCTTTTGTTGATCTTCATCTCATATCTTCCTTTCAAGACACTGTCCATTCCGTTCAACTGCTCTTCCAAGTCCTTTGCTGTTTCTGACAGAATTACAATGTCATCGGCGAACCTGAAAGTTTTTATTTCTTCTCCATGGATTTTAATACCTACTCCGAATTTTTCTTTTCTTTCCTTCACTGCTTGCTCAATATACAGACTGAACAACATCGGGGAGAGGCTACAACCCTGTCTCACTCCCTTCCCAACCACTGCTTCCCTTTCATGCCCCTCGACTCTTATGACTGCCATCTGGTTTCTGTACAAATTGTAAATAGCCTTTCGCTCCCTGTATATGAAAGAAAGTATTCCAGTCAACATTGTCAAAAGCTTTCTCTAAGTCTACAAATGCTAGAAACTTAGGTTTGCCTTTCCTTAATCTTTCTTCTAAGATAAGTCGTAAGGTCAATATTGCCTCACGTGCTGCGATATTTCTACGGAATCCAAACTGATCTTCCCCCAGTTATTCCATTCGTCTGTAAAGAATTCGTGTTAGTATTTTGCAGCTGTGACTTATTAAACTGATAGTTCGGTAATTTTCACATCTGTCAACACCTGCTTTCTTTAGGAATGGAATTATTATATTTTTCTTGAAGTCTGAGGGTATTTCGCCAGTTTCATACATCTTGCTGACCAGATGGTAGAGTTTTATCAGGACTGGCTCTCCCAAGGCCGTCAGTAGTTCTAATGGAATGTTGTCTACTCCCGGGGCCTTGTTTCGACTCAGGTCTTTCAGTGCACTGTCAAACTCTTTACGCAGTATCATATCTCCCATTTCATCATCATCTACATCCTCTTCCATTTCCATAATATTCTCCTCAAGTACGTCGCCCTTGCTTAGACCCTCTATATACTCCTTCCACCTTTCTACTTTCCCTTCTTTGCTTAGAACTGGGTTTCCATCTGAGCTCTTGATATTCATACAAGTGGTTCTCTTTTCTCGAAAGGTCTCTTAATTTTCCTGTAGGCAGTATCTATCTTACCCCTAGTGAGGTAAGCCTACATCTTTACATTTGTCCTCTAGCCATTTTGCACTTCCTGTCGATCTCATTTTTGAGACGTTTGTACTCCTTTTTGCCTGCTTCATTTACTGCATTTTTATATTTTCCCCTTTCATCAATTAAATTCAATATTTCTTCTGTTACACAATGATTTCTACTAGCCCTCGTCTTTTTACCTACTTGATCCTCTGCTGCCTTCACTATTTCATCTCTCAAAGCTACCCATTCTTCTTCTACTGTATTTCTTTCCCCCATTCCTATCAATTGTTCCCTTATGCTCTCCCTGAAACTCTGTACAACCTCTGGTTCTTTCAGTTTATCCAGGTCCCATCTCCTTAAATTCCCACCTTTTTGCCATTTCTTCAGTTTTAATCTACAGGTCATAACCAATAGATTGTGGTCAGAGTCCACATCTGCCCCTGGAAATGTCTTACAATTATATAATCTATCTGAAACCTGTCTGTATCTCCAGGCTTCTCCCATGTATACAGTTTCCTTTTATGATTCTTGAACCAAGTGTTAGCTATGATTAAGTTATGCTCCGTGCAAAATTCTACCAGGCGGCTTCCTCTTTCATTTCTTAGCCCCAATCTACACTCCTGGAAATGGAAAAAAGAACACATTGACACCGGTGTGTCAGACCCACCATACTTGCTCCGAACACTGCGAGAGGGCTGTACAAGCAATGATCACACGCACGGCACAGCGGACACACCAGGAACCGCGGTGTTGGCCGTCAAATGGCGCTAGCTGCGCAGCATTTGTGCACCGCCGCCGTCAGTGTCAGCCAGTTTGCCGTGGCATACGGAGCTCCATCGCAGTCTTTAACACTGGTAGCATGCCGCGACAGCTTGGACGTGAACCGTATGTGCAGTTGACGTACTTTGAGCGAGGGCGTATAGTGGGCATGCGGGAGGCCGGGTGGACGTACCGCCGAAATGCTCAACACGTGGGGCGTGAGGTCTCCACAGTACATCGATGTTGTCGCCAGTGGTCGGCGGAAGGTGCACGTGCCCGTCGACCTGGGACCGGACCGCAGCGACGCACGGATGCACGCCAAGACCGTAGGATCCTATGCAGTGCCGTAGGGGACCGCACCACCACTTCCCAGCAAATTAGGGACACTGTTGCTCCTGGGGTATCGGCGAGGACCATTCGCAACCGTCTCCATGAAGCTGGGCTTCTCCCGCACACCGTTACGCCGTCTTCCGCTCACGCCCCAACATCGTGCAGCCCGCCTCCAGTGGTGTCGCGACAGGCGTGAATGGAGGGACGAATGGAGACGTGTCGTCTTCAGCGATGAGAGTCGCTTCTGCCTTGGTGCCAATGATGGTCGTATGCGTGTTTGGCGCCGTGCAGGTGAGCGCCACAATCAGGACTGCATACGACCGAGGCACACAGGGCCAACACCCGGCATCATGGTGTGGGGAGCGATCTCCTACACTGGCCGTACACCACTGGTGATCGTCGAGGGGACACTGAATAGTGCACGGTACATCCAAACCGTCATCGAACCCATCGTTCTACCATTCCTAGACCGGCAAGGGAACTTGCTGTTCCAACAGGACAATGCACGTCCGCATGTATCCCGTGCCACCCAACGTACTCTAGAAGGTGTAAGTCAACTACCCTGGCCAGCAAGATCTCCGGATCTGTCCCCCATTGAGCATGTTTGGGACTGGATGAAGCGTCGTCTCACGCGGTCTGCACGTCCAGCACGAACGCTGGTCCAACTGAGGCGCCAGGTGGAAATGGCATGGCAAGCCGTTCCACAGGACTACATCCAGCATCTCTACGATCGTCTCCATGGGAGGATAGCAGCCTGCATTGCTGCGAAAGGTGGATATACACTGTACTAGTGCCGACATTGTGCATGCTCTGTTGCCTGTGTCTATGTGCCTGTGGTTCTGTCAGTGTGATCATGTGATGTATCTGACCCCACGAATGTGTCAATAAAGTTTCCCCTTCCTGGGACAATGAATTCACGGTGTTCTTATTTCAATTTCCAGGAGTGTATATTCACCTATCACGTTTCCTTCTCTCCCTTTTCGTACTACCGAATTCCAGTCACCCATTACTATTAAATTTTCATCTCCCTTCACTATCTGAATAATTTCTTTAATTTCATCATACATTTCTTCAATCTCTTCGTCATCTCCATAGCTAGTTGGCATATAAACTTGTACTACTGTAGTGGGCGTGGGCATCGTGACGATCTTGGCCATAATAATGCGTTCACTATGCTGTTTGCAGTAGCTTACCCGCACTCCTAATTTGTTATTCATTATTAAACCTACTCCTGCATTACCCCTATTTGATTTTGTATTTATTACCCTGCATTCACCTGACCAAAAGTCTTGTTCCTCCTGCCACACAAATTAAGCAATTCCCACGATATCTAACTTTAAGCTATCCATTTCCCTTTTTAAATTTTCTAACCTACATCCTCGATTAAGGGATCTGACATTGCACGCTCGGATCTGTAGAATGCTAGTTTTCTTTCTCCTGATAACAACGTCCTCCTGAGTAGTCCCCACCCCGAGATCCGAATGGGGGACTATTTTACCTCCGGAATATTTTACCCAAGAGGACACATCATCATTTAACCATACAGTAAAGCTGCATGCTCTCGGGAAAAATTACGGCTGTAGTTTCCCCTTGCTTTCAGCCGTTCGCAGTACCAGCACAGGAAGGCCGTTTTGGTTAGTGTTACAAGGCCAGATTAGTCAATCATCCAGACTGTTGCCCCTGCAACTACTGAAGAGGCCGCTGCCCCTCTTCAGGAACCACACGTTTGGCAGCCTCTCAACAGATATCCCTCCATTGCGGTTGCACCTACGGTACGGCTATCTGTATTGCTGAGGCACGCAAGCCTCCCCACCAACGGCAAGGTCCGTGGTTCTGGAGGGGTGGGGGGGGGGGGTCGTTCAACGTAACAGAAGTGAAATCAAAAAATTGCTGTCATTCAACGAAACCGTCATCGATATGGGCTTTCGGAGCCGAAGACCCACTCATGTACCCTTCATAACACCAAACTTTATGTCTCACCTCGGCCCGTTAACACCGATACTGGACTGTTGATGACTGGAAACGGGTTGCCTGGTCGGACAAGTTCGGTTTCAAATTTTACTGAGCGGATGGACGTGGCCGAGCGGTTCTAGGCGCTACAGTCTGGAAACCGCGCGACCTCTATGCTCGCAGGTTCGAATCCTGCCTCGGGCATGGATGTGTTTGACCTCCGTAGGTTAGTTAGGTTTAAGTAGTTCTAAGTTCTAGGGGACTGATGACCTCAGATGTTAAGTCCCAAAGTGCTCAGAGCCATTTGAACCATTTGGATGGACGTGTACGGGTATGGAGACAACCTCATGAATCCATGGACCCCGCTAGTTACCATGGGCTGTTCAAGATATGGAGGCTCTGTAATGGTGTGGGCTGTGTGCAGTTGGGGTGATATGGGACCCGTGATACATTTAAATACGACTCTGACAGGTGACACATACGTAAGCATCCTCTCTAATGATCTGCATCCATTGAAATCCATTGTGCATTCCGACGTACTTGAGCAATTCCAGCAGGACGATGCGACACCCTACACGTCCAGCATTGCTACAGAGTGCCTCCAGGAACACTCTTCTGAGATTAAACACTTCCACTGGCCACCAATCTCCCCAGAGATGAACATTGATTAGCATAGATGGGATACCTTGCAACGTGCTGTTCAGGAGAGATCTCCACCCTCTCGTACTCTTACATTTTTACTGAGAGCCCTGCAGGATTTATGATGTCAATATACTACTTCAGACATTTGTCGAATACATGCAACGTCGTGTTGCGGCACTTCTGAGAGCCAGAGGTAGTACGTTAGCCAAGAGGTAAGAGGACTGCACATATATCGGAATGTGTCATCACGCAGGGGCAATGGCCTGGGTACACACAACAGGCAAGAGAGAATTGCTTAGCACGCCAGCATGCCAGCTTTGATAGCAACAATGCACTAGCAGTTAGACTTGCAGTTAGATGTGTACTGGGTCACTGCATAGCGCTCAGCTCGGTGATCGACATGTTAATCTTTATTAAAGAGATGTTGCAGTAATGGCGGCCCATCCAGCAGCAGACGTGAGGGGACAATACCAGCTCTGGTCCTCTCAGCTGCCACCGTCAATCATCAACCCAGGATTAGCAGACATCGTGGCAGACTCGCTCGTCGCCAATGCTGACCACATGTCAGCCGTCGTCGATATCGTGCGGGGCCTAGGCCCTGTGCATCCACCGTCACAACCGGATGAACCGACGACGCTGGGGGACTGCAGCCTGTTCGGACAAGCCACCAGGAGGAGCAGGGAAGAAGACGGGGTGGGATAGAGTACACTCCGCACTACGAGAACGCCTCTCGTGCCGATAGCGTCGGGACTCCAACCCGGAGCCTCCTACACGCAGCAGATTGCTGTCCGCAGCCAAGCCGGCCGCCAAGACGGGCGCCGCCAGCCATGCGCGGCCGAAGTAAGGACATTCCTCCGCTACGTCACAGCACGCGGCGCTGCGCTTGCACGACTGCGCGGCCCGGATCTGGTGTCATCACTACCAGTTAGCGAGGAATCAAGGAAGGTCGTTGACATCACCAAGCCACCTTGTACTCGGCAGGAATAAAGGTGTTATGAATTAATAATGTTTCTTTGGCGTTTCTGAAGCGTCCACAGTCATTTCCTAGCATCCTGACAACTGGAGAGGTCACCGCTCGGCCATGCAGTCCACCGTAGGCGACCGGAACCACCGGGGGTGGCGAAACATGGGTGATTAACAGTTTAACAAGAAGAGAATTGAAGCTTTTGAAATGTGGTGCTACAGAAGAATGCTGAAAATTACATGGATACGTCACGGAACTAATGTGAAAGTACTGAGTATTGCAGAAGTATTTGAGGAGAAGAGGAATTTGTGGCACAACCTGGCTAGAAGAAGGGATCGGTTGGTAGGACATGTTCTGAGGCATCAAGGGATCCGAAATTTAGTATTTGAGGTACGCTTCGAGGGAAAATCGTAAAGGGAGACTAAGAGATGAATAAGCTAAACAAAGTCAGAAGCATATAGGTTGCAGTATATCCTCAGAGATGAAGAGGCTTGCACAAGATAGAGTTGCATGGAGAGATGCATCAAACCAGTCTTTGGACTGAAGGCAGCAACAACAACAGGGATTTGTCACCTTATCACAAATCTCAGTTACTATGTTCTTTGTGTTAGTACATAATTAATTTTCTTAGCATCACCTGAATTCGACTACATTTCACAACTCTTTACTTTCTTCAATGTTTGCCGCATAACCTCTTATCAAGAGGTCCATCCCACTCAACTGCTCTTCTAAATTATTTGTGGCTTCCTACAGAATTACTACGTCCTCGGAAAACCTTAATGTCTTCATTTCCTCTACCTGTACTGTAATTCCCTTTCCCCATTCCTACTTTGTTTCCTTCACGACTTCCTGGAAATACAGATTAAATTACATGGGATATATGCTATACTTCTGTTTCACCTCCTCCTCAAACACATCCGACTTATTCGTAATTGAGTTTCGTAAGAACAATCTTGTTATGCTGCACTTCCACTTACCTGTTCTTCAACTTCTTAAGACTTACGGTTCCTTCAGAGATTCTTCTACCTGCGGCCCTTCACGAACTCTGGTGTGCGTGAATATTGTGTGCTTTTCTGATTCTTATAAAGATGGTACGGGACAATGGTTACAGTTCCAAACAGACTGAGAAATTTTGTTCTGAATACTTAGGTTTCTCGTTAAAAGACTATGTCTAGATGGTTGTTTAGTGAAACGAAATTGAAGATCTACTGGGAAGAGAGGTAGTAGAAAGAGAAACTTGAAGGCAGATAACTTAGGACTGATACGTGGACAAACGGCAGGGAGGGATTATCATAGGAATTAAGACTGTCGTCTTCATTCATACTGGTTCCACAGCATTGTTTAAATTATTTCATGCCGATGTGTTTGCCCTTATTTAGATATTGTTTCCGACAAAATAATTCCTTACTTCAAGAATAAAAAAAGTAAAAAAAATTGCTACAGGAACATTAACGGTCTACATCGGTTATTGAGGCATGTTACACAGAAAACATAACATTTCTCACAATCCAGAATAAACAACATTAACTATGACGGTTGCCAACATTTTTGGACTTGACAAACAGGGAGAAACATTAGCTCCCGGTTTAACGAACACACAGCAGTAAGTGACAATAAGCCTAGAGCTTTCGTGCACACTTAAAAGGCACCAAGTGCAAAACTGCTAGTGTCAATATATCACTACAGATTCTGCATAAAATACAAAGGAGTAAACTTATGGTTGTGATGAACAGTTTCAAATTTACATCCACCTAAAGGATTAGTAGGACATAGTTTTAACCGAACAAAAAGAACCTCGCGATGGAAAATTTCTAGTGTTAGTTCTGCGAGGAATCGTTGGAGAGCCACAAAAGCCGTAGTCTTTGCTGTAGACATTAACACGTAGAGCTACAATGTGAAGGAAATTACAGGCCCGTATAATAAATCGCGGAAAATTTATTCTAATTTCATCATTTTCATTCCTTTTTCATTATTCCGCTATAAAAGCGCAGTTTTAAATGTTTGTAAGCTCAAATGGTTAGCTCTAAACGTTGAATTTATTGTAATTTAATAAATCTTACCACTCTTATGTCCACATGACAGAATGACACCCTTTATTCGCCATCTATGTACGCTGAATACATCAACTTCGTATATCGGTGTTTACTTCGCGTAAGGTTTCTGGAGTAACTCATTAGTAGTGAGCCAACATTTCTAATTTTGTGGGAAGTACATATGGTCATGAGCGCATCAACAATGGACGCTGATTAAAATATACACGAAAGTAAAACCATGTATGGTGTAATATACCTTTGACATACTTCAGTGAAGAAAGTCATAAATTTCCTTGTATATCTTGAAATTTGACATACTTCTTGTCGAATTCTTAGCTAATGTTAACACACCGCTTATATGATGCTTATAGTTTGAATACCTGAAAATGGTCTAGCACAGAAATTGTACAGCAGTACAAAAAACAAAAGTGTCAACTGAAGGCGGTACGAAATTATTTGAAAAATTTAAGGCTATATGGAAAGGAACTGTAAATGAAGAGCCGGAAATTAAGTACAATATGTCTTACAAATGCGATAAATAATGGAAGGTTTCAAAACTCTTAGACATACGATAACGATTTTAGACTGCACCAACTTTTATCTTATAGAGTTATAGTTTTACGTTCAAGATTAGATTATGAGTGTCTGTTTTAGGCTTTGAAAAAATTGAGCCCAGTAGCTGACAACGGAATGGACCAATCCAAGATGCAGAAGCCTTTCCTGTAATTTTTCACACGTGAACAATATATTGAAAGAAATGCACTGTCAAAATTTTCGCTGCTAACGCGCGCTGCTAAAGCGCACTGCAAGTATTAAAAAAATATTAAAGATACCCGTTTTTACGACATAATGAAACGCTTCTAAGAGAGATTTGTACAGCCCTGTGAGTAAGCAGACGCTTCAGTAACAAGAGAACGTAGTGTCGCGTAGTTCGGAGTACAAAATGCACACATACGAAATTTAGTAACATAAACCGTGCTAAAAATATCTCAGATCATTAATTTGTTGAACAACATGCAGTTCATATCGACAGCTAATCTGTTGCAGATGTAATTTGTACTGTCTGCCATCGGGTTCCCCTAAATGTCAGGCAGCACCGCATAACAGCCAGCTATCAGGGAAACAAACCAACAGCCAAACAGGCGAACACATCAGGTAAACACACCGAAGATTCCAGTCGATTAGTAGGAACCTTCCCTTGCAGAGGTCGCCGCGACCCATCCGGCCACGGATTCCTACTCCGGGTTTCTATTGGCTCCAGCTCACTATATAGGCCTGGCCGGTCGAAGGCAGACCAGTCTTCGTCCACTGCTAATGGCAACCGCTATAGCAGAGTCTCCGAGAAGGTATCACCGAAACCGCTGAACTGCACCGCCATTCGAAGTACCAGCCGGCCGAGAGGAACCACATCTTCGGCTAGATAGACGGACGTCTGCATCTATTGTACAGCCAGCTATTGTATTGTAGAAGAAGTTACGTTCAATAAACTGTTGGAGAACACAACATAATTGTTACTCAAGTGACTAGCAGAGGAACGAAAATATGTGAAGTGTACATTAATAAACGACTTCCATCTGTAGGGATTTTCATTTGTTGGCATGGAATACTTAAAGAAGCATTAATGTGTTGAGGCACCACACAGTAATTGCTAGTTTTATTTGGACAGAATCTGGATGGAGTAAGAAATCGTCAAGGCTGTTGTTCTGCTTGCTGAGCTGCAGCAGCAGGAATACCTGATCAAATTCGAAAAATGTGGTGACGCAAGACAATGCACAAATTGATGAATTTCAACAATACTGCTATACTGATAAACGTGAAGTGATAACTATCGGAAATTGTACTGTCTGACAATTAGTTGAAAAAAATGCTTTACTCTACACTGCAGGAAACTTTCTTTATCGAGAGGTTGAAAGTATTGGGCGGAAACCGAATTACGTTAGAAGTCTCTTAATCGGTCTCCTAAGAACAGAGGCATCGTCATGTCAGAGCCCAAAAAAAGTAATCATTTATTTTCTGCAAGTGGTAAGCAGACGCTTCGGATGTAATATTGAAAATTGTTCTCTCTAATTTGTCTAGATTTAGTTACATCGATATCAGAATTTTTGCAAACTAACAGTGTTTTTTGGATTTTTTTGCCGTTAGTTTCGTTGAGGTTCCTGAAGGCAGACATTGTTGTATACGTATGTGTCATAGTAATCATCGACCGCACAAGCGGCTCTGACTTTTTTCGCTCAGAATGATGAAGTGCAGTTTGCGCGGAGTTGTTGCACGAACCCTGACTGACTGGCTTTATACACAGCGCTGTAGGTGATAAAACGAAGCTTTGTCATAACGTCAACTACAAATTTCGTACACGTTTACTTGAAGTAAACTCAGTCATTTTGCTACTTCTTTCGCAATATTACGCCTTGAATCCGTTTACCCAGTAGTGGAAGCATGGAAATGAGTAATGTTCACCTCACTTGTACTTCAGAGGGACCTCGTAGATGCCGCTCGGTAATAGTGCATGACCCTCATGTGCAGATATAAATTTTTCCAATACTTTTCCTTTCACACTTTTGCGGGCTAAATTTTGGCGTATTTCGTAAATTGTGTAAAACTTCCGTCAATTTATACAATTCATGCCAGATTTTACGACGCGAACTCTGGTTTCCACAGCGTTTAACTTTAAGCGCTTCCTCCCTCCATCGCTTAGCAAAACATTTATAGCCTTTTCTTGTCGCTAAGAACCATCAATGTATGTGTCTTCTTCGGGCTAGGAAGGTTCCGTACTGTATTTTTGTTCTGGACTTTAATAAGCACATTGTTCATCGTTCGAATTACATATCACAGGATCATCCGTTTTATGTTTCTTCTATCGTTTTCTGAGTTTCTAACGAAATGTCATTCCAAGAAATTAGTCAATAGATAACACATATAGCTCTTCAGGAGTAGTAGGTATTTGGATTGCATACCACCACCTCATATTTCACCTTTGCAACGTTAAAAACAGTCAACTGTATTCCACATCACTGCGAAAATGAGGGAGTTAAATTTTAACTTTGTGCAATATAATGTTGCTAATCTTCTAAATATCTTAATTCTTATTGGTACACCTGTAAGGCAACTGTTAATTACTATGGATTCTAATTGAGTTGCAAAATCGACCGAATAGGAACTGTGAACCATTGTGTCAAAGCAATTGTCAAGGGAAACTGAACTTCGCTTTAAAAATTACGATAGCGTTCTGCCGTGTTACCTGTTTATCAACGCGCCCTTCACCTAGGCTATGCGCCTACCGCAATACGCATACGCTCTCTACTACAGCTGAATCAGGGGCGTACGTTTCCCCAGCCATTTTTCGAGCTACGACTCTGGCAATTTTCAACATTCTTTTTGAAATACGTACTTGCAATGTAATGCAGCTAAACTTTCGATATTGTGTTTCATTCAGTATATTCTTCCTACACAAAAAAATTCAGGGCTGCTTGCAATGTCACATTGTACTCTTCTCTTGTGAGGTTAGTTGTGTGGCGACGAATATAATAGTTAAAGCAAAAATTACCTTGCAGTAGAAAGCAATAAGCAATTATGTGAGATATCAGTCAAATTCCATTTTACACAAGTGGTATGTTTGTTGATTCATCAGTCTTCTCACTGATTTGAAGCACCACGCCATGAATACCTGTCCTGTGTCAAACCCTTCATCCCAGAGTAGTCCTTGCAACCTACGTCCTCAATTATTTGCTGGATGTATTCCAGTCTCTGCCCTCCTCTACAATTTTTACCCTGTACAGCTCCCTCTATCAGTGCTGAAGTTATTCCCTGATGTCCTAATAGATGTCCTATTATCACGTCCCTTATTTTGTCAATGTTTTCCACATATTTCTTTCCTTGCCGAGTCTGCGGAGACACTCCTCATTTCTTCCCATACGACTCAACTGAATTTTCAACGTTCTTCTATAGCACCACCTCTCAAAGGCTTATATTCTCTTCTGTTCCGGTTTCTCCACAGTTCATATTTCACTGCCGAACAATACTGTGCGCCAATCGCATGTCGCGGGGTACCCGAGCGGTCTTGGGCACCTTGCCACGGTTTGCTCGGCTCCCCCCGTCGGAGGTTCGAGTCCTCCATCGCGCGCGCGCGGGCGTGTGTGTGTGTGTGTGTGTGTGTGTGTGTGTGTGTGTGTGTGTGTGTGTGTGTGTGTATGTGTGTGGTCCATAGCGTAAGTTAGCTTAGTTTGGTCCCATAGGAAAATTTTCCAAACGTGCATTCTCAAGAATTTCTTCCTAAAATTATGTCCTATGTTTGGTCCCAGCAGAATTCGCTTGGCCAGGAAACTCCTTTTTTGCCACAGTCAGACTCCTGTTTATGTAGTCCTTGTTCTGTCCAGCATGGGCTACTTTGCTGCCAGGTAGCAGATTCGTTAACTTTATCTACTTTCTGATGACCATTTCTGATGTTAAGTTTGTCGCTGTTCTCATTTCGGATACTTATTACTTTCATCTTTCTTTATTCTCAATCCATATTCTGTACTCATTCGACTGTTCATTCCATTCAGTACATCCTGTAATACTTCACTTTCGGCGAGTGTAGCAATGTCACCAATGAATCGTATCACTGATATCCCTTCGCCTTCAATTTTAATACCACTCTGGAATGTTTCCTTTATTTCCGTCCATGCTTCTGCGATGTATAGGTTGAAAAGGAGGGGCGCAAGTCTACATCCCTGTCTGGTACGTTTCCTTTCTTAAAACCAAATTGATCGTCAACCAACAAATACTAATCCTCCATTTCCAGTCAGCGCTTTTAAGCTGATTCTATGATATTTCTCGCACTTTTCGCCTTCCCACAATTTTCAGAATAGGATGATGTTTTCCCAAAAGTCGAATGGTATATCGCCAGACTGTTACATTCTGCACACCAGAGCCGTTTTGTTTCCATCACCCAACAGCTTAAAAAATTCTGATGGAGTCTTATCTAATCCTTCTGCCTTATTTGATCTTATGTTTTCCACCACTGCTCATCCCACGTACGATTCCGAAAGAGAATTCAGGTACGGAGGTATCTTTAGTATCAGCATTTCGCACCGCCAACAACTTACACAGGGGTGTTCGATTCAACTGCCGCAACAGTATGGCCGGGTAATAATTCAGCGAGGCGCGCGCTTTTTGCAACGCCGTGTTTTTACACGGCGCGGCCGCAGCCGCAGCCTATGCGCCGGCCGGTAAATCACGGCGTCCCGACAGCCGCCGTTGTCCACCGCCGCGCAATCGATGTCTCTTGTTCAGCACTGTTCCTCCTCTTTGCGGACACGCGGCGTCCACGTCACACACAACAGCACCACTGGTCTGCCTGGGTATCCGCTTAGGAGCTTAATATACACCATTGCTATTACACTCCCAGACGTCGCAGAGTGAAATAAGATGATGGTAACCTTGAAACACAACCCTTACACTGCTAGATTTATTCCAGATGGCAACCAGGACTATTAGCTAGACATACATAACCTTTAATTTAGGTATTACGAGATATGGTAATAAATAATACAATAATAAAACACAAGAACCAGTCACAGACGGTGTTCCAGGAATCGACCTCTGAGGTGGACTGGCAACAAACACTTTCGCGAGCTATGAGACAGGCAGCCAAGAGTTGCACTGACTTCACAAGATGGTAACTCAGATTAGTGGCAGTCTAACGAATGACTAATGATAATCTTGCTAAAGCTATCTGGCGTCCGATAAACCAAATGCAACGATGGAACAATACGTCAAAGCCGGAAAAGGGCGGTCTGCACTACGTCCACAATACTGTGTTTAGAGTGCCCGGAACGAGAAAGGAATCACTATCACCAGAGTAGAAGAATCACCAACGATCTATAATCAAGAAAGCTGTCAAAATTACACGCCCTACTGGACAGCAGCGGTAAGGCGAGGAAACTTACACTGCCGTTACAAACACTAACCTCAAGGGTAGGTAACTGGGGCGTTAGCGGCCACCAGGCAGAAAAAATGAACTTAACAAATTATAACAAGCTGAACGGAGTTAACAATAAGAAGAGATCGATGAAAGCAAATCAGATCCTCTTTCCTCAAGCACTCCACTTGCTGCTCTTCGCCACGGCGACACTGCGAGCAGCAACACGAACCCAAGTCAGTGGAGAATCGCGAGATGTCGCAATGGTGGAGGTTTCTCTACTTGAACAGAAATGCACTCATCTTAAAGCCTGCAGTATCTTGTTTACGAAGAGGTCATGCACACTCGTGACCACAGCCCTTCCATCCGGCAGTCCATGCCCGCCGCCAGCGGTCCCGGCGTGTTCTCGCACTGCGCGGATCTGGCTCCCCCTGAGTCCCCAACCGAATTGCCACACTCACACGACCCGGAAGAACCACGACGTTGCCCCAAAGATAGGACCACAATTACTACACATCGATAATCGCCGCTGCCGCCACTAACGGACAGACCACGCTTGCAAAACGAGTGGCACCAGTCAAGACGATAAGAAGACAAACAACCGCAACCATGCCTACTGAAGGATACGGTCTGGTCCCCAACAGATGGCGGATACCTACAAACAGTACCAACGCTCGCCGCAGCATGGCTCAGTCAGATTGAAATAATAAGCGTATCACAGGAAAAATGTTCGTAACTTTGAGGGAAAAGCGCCTCTTTCAGTTTGTAGACATGCTCAGATCTGAGTAAGGTGCAAAATATTGGTTTGCAGTAACAGCCACATACTGGATCATACCAGTGACGATGCAGAATGCGGAGATCGGTGGCTTTCTCACTCTGTACAGAATGGGAGGCAGCCATCTCTTGTAGATCCGAGGCACTGCTGGTGCACACCCAAGTGTTTCGAAACAGACGGTTCAGGCCAGCAGATGGTGTCTGTGTGTTCCATTGTTGACCCAAAAATACCGTCGATAGGGGTTGCATTGGCACGCAACCATCGAGGTTCAACTGTGGTTCAAGGGCAACGTGTCGCTTGGTTGAAGGCCTTTGGAGGCAACAATTCTGTATACGGGAAATGCTTGACATGGGCGTAGGCATTCGGTGGCACACACCTCCAGAAACCTGCCAAAGCCTTATCGAATTCAAGTAATGCACAATGGGTTCTGCACTGCACACACTATTAAGCAGGTCACCATAAAGATTTTTTGATCAGTGTATGTCAACAGTGAAGTGCAGTGACAGCAGACATCATTGCTCTAGTATATTCCAAGTAGATTTCCTTTTAGATACGCCTTGAAAATTCTAAAGAAAGAGGTATCGTTCGAACTCCGTTGACTAAACTGTGACTAGTACTAGATAACAAAGCAAGCTGCAGCTGATAAAATAATGCCTTACCACTGTTGTCGATAAATGTTGTCGTGTTTAAGTAAAATAAAATTATTTTTAATAGTTTACATGGCAAATTTCTGTGGCATGAAATAAAACAAAAGCTATACGGCATCGACACTTAATCCATCTTCTTGTACCGGCAATCAGGTTCCACATTTTCTCTATTCATTTGTCGCCACATTATGACCGTTGGCGTTTAGACTGTTATAAATAGTCTTATGACAACGAAAGATGACGAAAACACTCAAACCAGTAGTAAACAAATAATTTTTTTTCGCTGTCTCTTGAGGGCTACGAAATATGACTGCTTATAAATAATTTACTGTGCGGCACCACCTGCCCAGAGCACTAGATCAGCTGCACAAATACCGGAGTGCCACCACTCATGGAAAGAACTTGAGAGTTGGCAATACTCTCTTAGGATTTAAAGGTTGGCTACAGCGCGCATACACAAGCTCTGGAATCTAAGATATTGTTGTCGCGGTTCGCAGCACACGGATCAACTAGTGGCAGTTAGGAGGCCAGTGTAGGAGGCCGCCTGCTCTGGTGCGCACGTGTGTTGGGCGAGGGGTCGTCGCCGAGCTGCCGTACTGCCGTACCGCCAGCAGCGACACAGGATTTGGTAGTGAGTTGATATATTTTATAATTTGCAGCGCGCTTATTAATTGAAAGAAAAGGGTTTGTGTATGTGCGTAGCAACAGACGGTAATTCTGATAATTCTTAAGGGAAATCGTTGTTAGGCGAATAGATTAAGTACTGATTGTTGTCATTGATTTCTTTTGTAAATGTCAGGGATTTGTTTCACTATGCATTTAACTGAGAAGTTTTTCAGATTGTCGTAAGAGTTTGATTAATTTGTAATATTGCTTTAATGTCACTGGAGGCAGATTTACATACGAAGCGATTGTTCAAAGAGCTTCTAGCGTTTTGTTAATTGAATGAGAAAGAATCGCTTTCAGAATATAGTTTTTTTCTTGAATTATATGTAGTTGTAGTAAGCAGCAGCAGCCGTAGCAACAGCAGGAGCCGCCATACAGAACATGCATTGCACTCAGCATGAATAATAGGTTTTTTATATTTTTGTTAAGTAATGGAATGCAGCAGATCAAGCAGTGTCAGCAGAAAGACCAGGTAAGTTATTTGTTGCGCACAGGACCAATTAAAAAAAAAAACAAAGTTTAGGCGATCTCTGTAATAGTAAAGTTAACAGGAGTACAAGCACGAGATTTTCAGTAGAAAACACGAGAAAAGAAGATAAAGAGCTCGCGACTTTCAAACTGTCTTCTCTGGATATTATTTGGGGAAACCAAAGGGAGTAAAAAATTTGATCCTTCATGTTCCGGAATGCGGGACTACAGACCTCCGCACTCGGCTGTTAGTTCCAAGAATAAAAATTCGTGTGGTTTCTAAAAACATGCTTTGGAGAATATTTTGAAACAGAATTTCAACACAAGATTGTTGAAATGCTTCGTTTATCTTCACTTCATAACTCGTATCCCTCTCCCTCGTGATTACAAGCGCATTGCGTAAGAACATCGTTTAAGTACACTATAAGCTTCCCCTAGCAATCGTTGTCAACAGTTAGCAAACTCCTGTCGAAACAGCCTCTAAAGCACATTAAATGTAGCATTCCATGACTTTACAGCTGTAACGGTGGTGAGATCCATTTTCAGCAGACCAGAAATATAGAATGGCAAACCTTTCATGTATGGTTTAATAGCGTAAGTAGCCAACGTAACTCATTTGAAACGCAATGGAGTGATAATTCTATGCTACGTAAATCTCCGGGAGAGAGGAAAATTTACTTTTCACTAGCTTTGCTATTAGCGATCTCTCAGAATAGCTTTTTAAAACTCATTTTTTAATTGTCTTCATGAAACTGTTAACTAGAGACTTTCCTTTAAGCTCGCGTGTTTCCACCGGATTAGTTAGTTATCATGTAACCTTGCTTATCTATCATATTAATGCTCTGCCTTGCAATAGTTTACTGTAAATGATTTCTGCATGTGCAGTGCTCTCCAAACGACCATGGCATGTAGAAGATTGACCTTCCTGCTTTGTTCCCTCATAGGAATTCATATGACAATGCCATCGCTAAATTATGGTACTGTAACTGGTAAGTGATTAGCATTAATTGTGTGGAAATATGTGGTATGCTCGTAACACTTTAAAATACACTTTGTCTTAGCTGTTAGATACCACTAAGCCCTCTGTCTCTTCAAACTGTAATTAATGAGGTATAAATTAGGGACAGTTTTAGGAAACGGGGATGCTGCCTCATATTGCGTAGAAACCTTAGTAATTTGCGTCAATCTCGAGATAATTTTGTTTGATTAACTATGGAAAAATGATATCCCGTATTTTCGGAAACTGATTGGTTGAAGTTGGGAAGCAGAATTAGGACAAGTTACCCGGGAAGAAATGGAAATAGCTGTGAAGAAGATGAATGGGAGGAAAGCCCCAGGATCTGATGAGGTATCAGTGGACATGATAAGAGCAGCAGCTCCAGTGGGAATGGCGTGGTTGTATAGAGTACTGTCAAGAGTGTGGAGAAATAGTACAATACCTGACGATTGGAGAGGAGGAGACATTGTTCCCATCTTCAAAAAGGGAATAAAAGACTTTTTAAAAACTACAGAGGAATAACACTGATGAATAATACAGCCAAGATTTTTGAAAGAATTTTACTAAATCGAACAAATGAAAAGATAGAAAAGGATAGTGAAGAACAGCATGGGTTTAGGAAAGGAAGAAGCACGATCGACGAGATATTTCCTATCCATCAACTGATCGAAAAAAATTGGGAGTATAACAAAGAAGTGATAATGACATAGAAAAGACATATGACTTGGTTAACAGGGAAAGATTCTGGGAATAAATGAAGAATATAGGTATAGAAGATGGATACATTGATGTAATAAAGACGATGTACAGATGGCACAATTTTAGGATGAGAACACTATTGGGGATCTCTGAATACTTAGACATAAGACATGGACTTAAACAAGAAAGTATTGTATCTCCTGCACTTGTTATTTTCTTGATGGAGGGAATGAATAGAGCATTTGAAGATATAGTAAAAGAAAAAGACAAGGGGATGATATTTGCAAATGATATGATAATATGGGGCGATAAAGAGGTTCACGTACAGTTACAATTTGATGCATGGAAGGAAATAATGAAACGCTTTGGATTAAAAATAAATAAAGATAAGAGTGAAGTAATGGTATTTGGAAGAGACAAAGTGATTAATGGGAATATTACTTTGAATGGAGAACCCCTCAAAGTGGTAGACAGTTCCACTTATTTAATGAGTGAAATATCTAGTGGTGAAAGAATAGCCAACGAAATTAATAGGTTACAGAAGGGAGGTAATTTCTGCCGAACAATGAAACACCTGATTTGGAATAAGGAAGTTTCAGAAAAAGGAAAACTCATTTTGTGCAAGTGTTATTACTTCCCTATTGTCACCTATGGAGGAGAAACATGGACAATGACAGTAAGAGACTGTAGCAGACTGCAAGCAGCCCTGATGAAGGCTAGCTGCAACGCTGGCCGAAACGTTGGCGCATTTTAAATTATGACGATGCGGTCTGATACCCTGAAGAATTTTATTGAAGAAGACAACGGCCGCGGAAGCCTACGCTTACAGGAGAATTGAAATTTCTCAGAGCAGATAAGGGAAAAACAAGAATGGACAGAGCAAGGAATGTAGATATTAGAAAGGACCTTAAACAAGAAAATATGAGAGAAGAAATCGAAAAAAAGAGATTAAGATGGTACGGGCATGTTAAGAGGATGCGTAGGCAGAGACTCACCAAAATTACGGAAGAACTAAAGATCGATGGAGAAAGACCTAGATGGCGCCCAAGAACACGGTGGAAAACAGGAGTGAGAATATGTGTGGAAACCGAGATGTGTGACCTGGCAGCAAGTGGAGGAAGAAACGTGTTGGAAGGACCGAGCCAAATGGAGAGGGCTCGTAAGCACCCAGATCCGGGAGTAGCTGGAGTGGGATCCGGATATAGACAGTTGTAAATTACTTCCTTTACATTATGCCAGTAATATTATTTCTAATATTCGTAACAACATACACTGAAGCGTCAACGAAACTGGTATAGGCATGCGTATTCAAATACAGAGAAATGCAAACAGGCAGAATACGGCGCTGCAATCGGTAGCGCCTATATAAGACAAGAAATGTCGAACGCAGTTGTTAGATCGGTTACTGCTGCTGCAGTGGCAGGTTATCAAGATTTAAGTGAGTTCGAACGTGATGTTACAGTCGGCGCACGAGCGATTGGACACAGCATCTTCGCGGTAGAGGGGATTTTCCTTTACGACCATTTCACGAGTGTGCCATAAACATCATAAATCCTGAAAAACATCAGAAATCCGACATCGCTGCGGCCGGAAAAGGATCCCGCAAACACGGAATCGACGACGACTAAAGAGAAACTTTCAACGTGACAGAAGTGCAATCGTTCCGCAAACTGCTGCACATTTCAATGCTGGGTCATCAACAAGAGTCAGAGTGAAATCCATTGAATGAAACATCATCGGTATGGGCTTTCGGAGCCGAAAGTCCCGTCTTATATCCTTGATGACTGCACGACACAAAATTTTACACATCGTCTGGGCCCATCAACACCGACACTGGACTGGGTTGACGACTGGAAACATGTTGCTTGCTCGGACGAGTCCCGTTTCAAATTTTATCAAGCGGATGGACACGTCCGGGGATGGAGAAAACCTCATGAATGGATGGACCTTGCATGTCCGCAGAGGTCTGACCAAGCTGATAGAGACTCTGCAATGGTGTGGGGAGAGTGCAGTTGGATTCATAATGGACACCTGATACGTCTAGATTCAGCTCTGATAGGTTATCATTCTCTCTGCTCACCTGCATCCACTGATGTCCACTGTGCATTCCGACGGACTTGGACAGTTCCAGCAGGACAATGCAGCATCCCATACGTCCAGAATTGCTAAGAGTGACTCCAGGAACACTCTTCTGAGTTTAAACACTTCCACTACCACCAAACGTCCCAACATGAACCGTACTGAGCACATCTGGGATGCCTTTAACGTGCTATTCAGAAGATATATTCGCCCCATAGTACTCTTACAGATAAATGGACAGCCCTGCAGGATTCATGCAAAATCCGTCCAGCACTACTTCATTCATTAGTCGAGCCCATTCCACATCGTGTTGCGGCACTTCTGCGTGCTTGCGAAGGCCCTACACGATATCAGGCAGGTGTACCAGTTTCTTTGGCTGTTTAGTGTATGTTGGTCAATAAATAAAAAGAGAAATCGCGAGTTATTTGAAGCATGAGAATTTCTTTGTTCTCAAATTCTTTTGTCCTGCCATGCAGTATATGGAATGTGTGAAAAACGTATATGGATTTAGGTAAACCTGACCTCAATGTAGAAAAACGCGTTCGTATTTTCCCAAGTCAATAGGTCTTGAACTTATTCATCATATACCGGTTAAGTCCACACCTTTGATTCTGTACGTGAAAAGAATATTCTGTTTAAAAGTTACACAATTTTTTGGCTGCAAATCGAAAACTACACGGTCCAGTCACGTTAATGCGACCACCGCCTATGTTCGATGTCGGGGTGCAATAATCACACACAGATGGTGGAAGGTATGTATAGCGTGTCGGAGTGTGAGGGGAGGGGGAAGGGGAGACCGGAAAACAGTACAGTCGTTGACGTATTGGGAAAATGGAGCGATTTATCAGACTTCGAAAGGCGCATGATCATGGCATTCAAGGCAAGGGTTGAAGCATTTACGAAACGGTAAAGTTGTAAACTTGTCGCGTGCCGCTGTGGTCAAAGTGTACCGTACATGGCAAAACGGTGCTATCCAAAACCGGTGTTGAGGCAACTGCGGTGCACCACGTGCCACACACAACCGGGGTGAACAATGGCTATGGAATTTGTGTGGGCCAATAGACATGCAACTGTTGAGCAACTGATCGCCCAGACGAACCACTTGGCTGGCAAAAAAAAATCTCTTGAACCACCTTTAAGTAAAGGTTGCTGAGTATGGGCCTCTGCAGCAAGCACCTGGTTCATGCTGTTATGCTGACTGCTGCAAACAGCGCCGAAGGCTTGAATTTGCACACGTCCACTTAGTGGAGACAGTTGACCCTTCCAGATGACCCACGTTTTATGCTCCATCAGACAGATAGCTGTTGGCGTGTACGGCGTCAAACTTCTGAAAAGCGAACATCTGCAACAATCGTCGGAAGGGTCCAGTCCGAGGAGGAGACGTTATGGTCTGGGGAATGTTTTCGTGGCACTTAGGACTGCGACAGCATCTCTCTTGGATCCATGTCCAGTTCTACATTTAGTTTGCTTTTCCACAGATAATCATGACAATGAAACGTTAACACAGCTAGCAGTTTACTTGCGTGGTTTGAAGGAGAGTAGGATGACTTTTCAACACTTCCCAAACCACCAAACTCTCCGGATTTAAGCCCAGTCGAGAATCTGTGGGGACGACTGTGGTCAGAATGTTAACGACATGGAGCCTGAACCGAGAAACATGGTGCTGCTCGCCATCTGACTGGAGTGGGTATTGCTCCACATCCCCATCGCTACCTTGCACATCTTCACTGAAACTCTTCCTGCACGTCTCGCCATGGCCTGCGCTGCAAAGGTAGGTTATTCAGGCTTTTGTCTTGTTGTCACATTAACTTGATCACATTAACTTGACTTCATAGTGTATACTAAAATTCTCATAGAAAAAGTCAGTACAGATACTTCGGACTGAAAGGGACAAAAATCGCGTGGTCAGTATCAACCTAGTGCAATCTCTTGTCACAGCATATGGCACAGCAACACTTCTCTTTCAGTTTACTGTTCCACTGTAAAGCAGTCTAGCAGCATGACTGCAAACTATCCTATAACGCCCAAACTGTTGTTAGTAAGTTTCAGATGTGTTTAGGTACAGAATTGGTAACAGTATGGACTGTTTATAGGCAGTCACAATATATTGTGCATTTTTGGCTAAGTAGTAGTGAAGTAACTCCGCTGCGAGACATGCATTGATATTTTTCGCATTTTTAGTGGACCGATTAACCTTTTGGCGTATAAAATTGTTTTCCATTGCACCGAAACATTTCAGTCTTTGTCAGTTACAATATTCAGTCTTAGTTTTGGCTAATACTAAGATACTCAGAGGCACTTTAAATTTTCATTATTGATCACTTGCGCTTAAACTGAGCTTTGACTTTTATCATCTTTGGGAACAGCTTTTAAAAAATAAAGTATGTTATTATTTCCAACAGACACGTTTAGGGAATATGTTAGAAACCCTTTTTTCACGTGGCAAGCCATATCACCGGACGCAGCTAATAATTAAATGTTGTAGTAGCGTAAGTAAAGGCACAAGATGCCCAAGCTAAATGTAATGTACCTAGTGATGGACCTTTAGGGCACTCATCAAGATGAAAAGAAATCACTGTCGTTAGAAATTCATTTCTGAGCATTTTTAATAGTTTATCTACTAACACTTCTACACGTCTATTTCATCAGTAAAAGTCGACTAGATTATTGATCTGTTGTCCCCGTGCACTTGCTGGAGGCAGAAACTTTTTGTTCTTCATGTGTAATTTTGTTCTGTGTTGTGTCATTAACTTCGGTGTATTACTATTATTAATATTATTATTATTTTATTACAACAGTGGACAGAGAGCCCTCTGACCAAAAAGTGGAGCTACCGTGCCGGTGACCCTGGACCACAGTATCTGTGTACTGAAATTTTAGTACTTTCTTCCCTTCATTCACAATACTGTTCAAGTACGAAGTTAGATGGAGTGCATCTAGATCTTTTGCCCTCATCTTGCAACAGAAAGTGCGTTTAAGTAGACGATAACATAGACTTCAGAAATGTAAATAATTCTAAGACTTTTCAAATGCGGACAACAAATTCTAGAACTTCAGCAGCCGAAATGAGTAAGAGAGTCAGAGGAGGAGTCTGTTAAGAATATATGGATCGTAATCAGTTTTGCCTGTTATTCTACAAATGAACATCAACCAACAAAAATAAAATAGAAGAATACGTTGCTCTTCAGAGGAACAGAGTGGGGAGGAAATTTGAGCGAAGGTCTTAGACGAAACAGGATAGTTCGAAAAACACACAAGATAGGTGGGGGCAAAGCTAAGCATACTTCGTTTTACTATCTTTAACATACTCGTGGCAATGATATATCAATTACGCATGCAACACAGAATTTGACATCTCAGTAACATTTTGTACAAGTTTGACTGTCATCCAAGTATTTTTAGAGAATCAATAATACTCTTCCGAGAAAATAATTTTGCGTGCTGTTGCCCTAAGCCGGATGGTAAGAGTACGCATGCCTGGGCTGGAGCACACAGTGCGTAACTTTATCCCCATCTGAAGAAAATAAGAGAGATTAAAAATAAATATACCGAAAAACAATTTAGGAACTCTTTATTTTTCGGAGAATTCAAGAACTAAATGTAAAGACCGGAGAATGAGGCTGGAAAACGGTTTCTAAACGGAAATGCAATGCCGCATTGCATGTTCGCGCTCCAATCGTAGTTTTTAAGACTCGGCCAGTAGTTTTTGATACTCGGTCGTGGTGCTAACTACGTTTGTCTGTTTCAATACCTTTTCTTAAGGCAGCATCTGAAATGACGGTAGATTTGGATGCTTGCCACATTGAGTTACATTTTCAGTATTAATGGCTGTAGAGTTAATGTCATCGATAGATTTACCGAATAAAATGCCGTTACGGAGGACGTGATTATATTGTAAATGTGACAGAGTACGTATGTTTGAAAAAAATAACACTGCCCAAAGAAAGAAAAACTACAGAAAAGAAGACATAATTGAAGTTTTCTAAGGCATCTAAGGCAAGTAACTGCAAACAAAAAGTGGTTGAATACGTTGTAAGGGACTACAAAACTCAAAGTGCAGGTTGTGGGATAAAAGTTGACAAATAGTTCCTTGATGGAGTAGAAGTACGCCAAGTGAATTTTTGCCTCATTAGACCCATGTACTTTTACTCCACTCCACTGCTTTCTTTTTCGGTAGTCTACAGATAACACACACAACTAAAGTCGTGGAGATCATTGAGGACATTGAAAGCTTGAATCTGACAGTCCCGGTTCTATGATGATATAATATTTAAACAGATTTAGGTTCACCTAACACTTCAACCAAAACTACACAAATTTACATCAAAAATGATCTACTGAAGTGTCTTACAGCAATTTCTCCAGCCATAAGCGTTGGACTGTCAGTAGTTTCCAGGACAGGACAGAGAAGATGTTGACGTAAGCGCTGCTTGTTGAAAGAAGTGTGAACTTCTGCTTCAGGGGCCTGGAAACCTCATGTGTACTCTGACCGCAAGCGTACTTTTTCCCCCACCTTCCCTATGTACCTCACCTGGAATAGCAAAGCCTAACAAAGAAAATGTTCGAAATTGAAATCATGCTGGACTAAGCACCATAATGTTCACACTATGATGCAGAGACGGTGTTATGGGAGATAATAAATTTCCCCTAGAAAACAATAACTGGACATTTCAACGGGAAGAAGACACTCTAATAACTATTCCTCACTACAGTGGGTAAATTCGAGTGTAATGCCAGAAAGAACAGAGGGATAATATCTCAGTTGAGACTGCGGAGAAGAACTAGATACTACGTCAGAAAATTTCCCCCTTTGGTAAGTGTAGCGTAATTGTCGACTGGGTGAAAGCAGTGATTGAAAAATTATACTTTTTCTAGGAAAACTAGACGTATCTGGACAGTTATTATACTTTTTCTTTTTTCCCCCTTTATTACAGCTGGTTTCTATGGTTGCAGCTGGATCTACAGCCATCTTGAAATAAATGATGTGGTATAAGAAATCTCTTGATATTCAGGCACATACTGTAATAAATATGATAACGCTTGCGATTCTCAAGATTGTTGCAGATCACAGACGAAATCGTAGATACATGGCCTGTGCCAATCATCTGTTTTAGCACACCCTTACTTAAACAAATATAACATTTCAAAAGTGAACTGGAACTAAAAAAATCGCAGTATTTTATACAACGACTAGGAAGATATACAGCTTGTGACAACAGTAAGCCATTTTGAAACTTTAAGTTATTGTAAACAGTTAAGGTACAGATTAAGAGTAAGTACAAAGCTAGGAAGAGGTAGTCTCATTAAGCACCAAGTCTGCAGTCTGGATCATACTAATTTTAAAATTAAAACAGCGTTATGTGTGGTTAAATAAACCAAAATCATCAGCATCTTACAGAAATAGACGAAAGAGGCAATTAAGGAACGAAAGTACTAACGTAAAAAGCAAAATAAATTGCAGTTGCGAAGTAAACAAATAAAATGAATCTCAAACAGAACGCAATAGCTATTAAAGATAAACGAGAATGCAAAGAAACTGTAATAGAAACACGGGAAAATAAACTGGAATAATCTAAACGATTTGGTAATGATAGACGGTGAGTGGATATGCTATGAAACTTTTGTAATGGAAAAAAATTGAAAATAGTGAAAGTGTTAAGAATCACAATAGAAAATTTGTATAAAGGCAGGAGACCAAATCTCATTAGTGATAGTAAGGCCTACAGATGGCAGAGTCACTGAGAACATGGACAACGACTGTACTAATATTCCAAAATTTGGTTCAATGTTTGTACAGTTAAATATATCAATATATCAGGCAGGCACACAGTAATAACGTAAGCAACGTTTTTTAGAAGTAATAGCGGACAAGGTCTCTTTGAGGTGATGCGAGACCATGACTCTGCGATAGAGTTCAGGAAAAAGAAAACTGCATCATGTACCATAGTGCGTCCTGGGAACATCTACTGATTGATGGGGTGCATATTTTGTTAACTTTGGAGTCTCGTGGTCCACGGGTAAATCGTAGTGCCTGCAATTTCTGCTCTATCTAACTTCTGCTTCTGATCTAAGAACCGAAGTGTCGACAGTGGATTTTGAATTAACTGTATTTTCGTGCAACAGAGATCAGGGCCTAATCTATAAAGAAATAACGCAAAATGGTCTTCCGAAGTTATAATCTTCTGAGTTGTTAGGTCACATCGTATTTTTTCTAAACAATCGACGTTTTGACCTCTTCCCCATGACCATCCCCTCGTTACAGTAATTAAAATCCCTCGCTGAGAATACAATTTGTCTCACAATCAATTGTTTCTCATCTTCTCTGTATTAATGAGTAACCGCATTCAGTAGTTAACAAGCAATACATAGGTAACACATGAGTCAGTACTGATACTGCTGATGTGGCAAAGTGTAGTTTAAGATCCTACGGGGTGAACCAGTCAAGAGCATTTTAGAGAAAGGGGTGCTGTTGTTTCGCCGCTGGTAGCGCCACGAGCGAACACTGCGATTACCTCCGCCTCAAGTCAGCGGCCACGCCTCCTGGGGTCCAGAGATAAATAGCTGCAGTCTGCTCGCTCCTCGGATTCCTGCTAGGATTAAGCTTGCGGATGGCACTTCGACGACGACACTGCTTTGCTCTAGGTCCCTGAGAAGTCTGAATTTTGGACTTTTCTGTACACTGTGTATCACCACAGTTTAATACTGTAAATAATTTGTATTGATTTATTATGAGTAATGTAAAGCATATAATTTTAGTTTGTAATGTCTTTGATCTACTTTAAAGAAAGATAAATGTTTTATGACATGTTTACCCTTTACAAGTCAAGTTCTTTTTGTTATTTGGAGGAGAATAGCATTTATGTTTAATTATGTTGACTTCTTAATATGCTTCAATGAAGAGATTTTTTAAAATATTTTGTTGATAACTGAAGTAAGTGGTTCACACATAGAGACTATGCATCATATAGAAAAAATAACCTATGTAGTTCCACTCTGCAACGAAAGAGAGTTGGTTCGCTAGGAAAAGGTGGATGTGGAGCTCGTCTGGGCGCCAAACGAGAGAGTACAGCAGGCAGTCGACAGCAATTAACTGACGAGCGAATAGCGCAGGTGCCGAGAGAAGCTTATAGTATTACAAGTGGAATGGAATGGCCTCGGATTTAATATGCGGCAGTAAAATGGTGCTCTCGATTCGGGAAAAGCTCTAAAATTATTATTAACAAAGCCAAGAAGAGATAAATAGAGCTTATTATTGCCAATGGAAAGACCATCTAGCCGCCACATACTCGCCACCTCGATTGCGCTACCACGTCGTCCTACTCACGAAAGGTCAGAAATGTACTAATTTGTGAACCAATAATGTTGTGTTTGTTTCTATGGAAATATAATTCTAACGATCAAAAAAGTGTTAGAACAATGTGTCCATCCTATGCACTTTTCCAAGTAGGGTCCTCTCCGATAAGTAATGAAATCCGAGAATGTCCTTTGCATAAAGAGTATTAACAATCTTATAGTGCATTTTTATTGATGTGTAATAAAGTTTTATGCCAGTTTGATTTTCACATCTGTCAACACCTGCTTTCCTTGGGATTTGAATTATTATATTCTTCTTGAAGTCGAAGGATATTTCACCAGTCTCCTACTTCTTGCTCACCAGATAGTAGAGTTTTGTTATGACTGGCTCTCCCAAGGCTAGCAGTAGCTCTAAAGTAATTTTGTCTACTCCCTGGGTCTTGTTTGGACTCAGGTGTTTCAGCTCAGAAAGTGTCTTTCCCACTCGTCTCGTATAGGGTGACTAAGGGATGTTGCGTTCTCGGAATACTGTACAACCATTCAAGCAAAATCACATTAATAGTTTTTATTACAATAAAGAAGATAGACAATACTTAAGTTTCAATCTACAAAACGTGTTGCAAGCCATGAGTGATATTAGAACAGTTATGTTCTTCGATATAGACTACGTCCAAGCAAGCAATGAATATGGATCACTAATAATTGTTCTGCGGGTGCCGGTTAAAAGCTTTCCTGATACCGTCTGGCCGAGGCTCGCAGGCGCAGCGCGTATATTCTCTTCTTGCACAGGTCATTCCTTCCATGGCATGGTCCTTGTCTGTCACTGTTGGCTGACATCGCCTCACCGCCTTCTCTGGTCTTGGGTTCTTCCTCGTCGTTCCAGTGGTTGTGGTTACGCAAGAACAGTTCTCTTTCCACCAAAGGTCTGTTTAATTTTCCTGGAGGCGGCATCTATCTTACCCCTAGTGATATATGCCTCTACATCCTTGTATTTGTCATCTAGCCGTCCCTGCTCAGCCATTTTTCACTTCCTGTCGATCTCATTTTTGAGACATTTGTATTCCTTTTCGCCTGCTTTATTTATTGCGTTCTTATATTTTGCCCTTTCACCAATTAAGTTCAATATCTCTTCTGTTACCCAAGGATTTATACTAGCCCTAGTCTTATTACCTATTTGACCCTCTGCTGCCTTCACTAATTGATCTCTCGAAGCTACCAATACTTCTTATCTGTATTTTTCCCACGTTCTTGTCAATCGTTCCCTAATGCTCTCTTTGGAACTCTCAACAACCTCTCGTTCTTTCAGTTTACCCATCTCCTTCAATTTCCACCTTTTTTCAGTTTCTTCAGTTTTAATCTACAGATCATAACCATTAAATTGTGCCCAGAGTCCAAATCTGCCCCTGGAAATGTCTTACAATTTGAAACCTTGTTCCTAAATCTCTGTCTCACCATTATTTAGTCTATCGGAAACCCTCCCGTGTCTCCAGGCCTCTTCCACGTATACGACCTTCTTTCATGATTCTTTAGCCAAGTGTTAGCTACGATTAAGTTACACACTGTGCAAAATTCTACTAGGCGGCTTCCTCTTTCATTCCTTACCCCCAGTCCATGAGCTATACTCAAGTATAGGTCGAACGAGTGTTTTGTAAGCCACCTCCTTTGTTGATGGGCTACACTTTCTAAGGCCTCTCCCAATGAATCTCAACCTGGCACCCGCCTTACCAACATTTAATTTTGTATGACCATTCCACTTCAAATCGTTCCTCAAGCATACTCCCAGATATTCTACAGAAGTAACTGCTACCAGTGTTTGTTCCGCTATCATATACCCATACAATAAAGGATCCTTCTTTCTATGTATTCGCAATGCATTACATTTGTTTATGTTAAGGTTCAGTTGCCACTCCCTGCACGAAGTGCCTATCCGCTGCAGATCTTCCTGCAATTCGCCGCAACTTTCTAATGCTTCAACCTCTCTGTATACCACAGCATCATCCGCGAAAAGCCGTATGGAACTTCCGACACTATCTACTAGGTCATTTACGAGGGTTATTCCAAAAGTAAGGTCCGATTGATTGCCAAATTGAAACCACAGTGAACATCAGAAATGTTTTACTTGTAACAATTAGCTACACCTTTCAGCTACTTCTCTACGTAGTCGCCGTTCTGACTTAGACTTTTGTCATAGCGTTGTACCAACTTTTCAATAGCCTCATCATAGAAGGCAGCCGCCAGTGCTTTCCGCCAATTGTCTGTGTCTGTGTCAAAATGTTGTCTTCAAAGACAGCGGTTCATGTGACCAGAGATGAAACTCAGGGGGAGACAATTGCGGACTGTATTGTGGGTAATCTAACATTTCCATTTGAAAACGATGCAGGAGCATCTTCATTGCCCCTGCAGAATGCGGCTGAGAATTGTCGTGAAGACGAAACAGCACGACAGTTATGTAATGTTGGCTGCATAGCTTCAGGCGAAATTTCTCACCAGGCCCTCGTACTTGGCGGCAGACACTATTTTCTAGACATCTTTACGCACTCACTGCGAGCTCAGAAATGAGAAGAGCGACGTGATGCTAACTGGGGTTATACTAGAGACACTACCCAACACATCTGTGCAAAGCTTTATCGGATTTTCATAGTCGTTTCCATTTCGCGACCGATCGGACCTTACTTTTGGAATAACCCTCGTATATATATTGTGAAAAGCAATTGTCCCATAACACTCCCCTGTGGCACACCAGAGGTTACTTGAAGTCTGTAGACGTCTCCCCATTGAGAGCAACATGCTGTGTTCTGTTTGCTAAAAACTCTTCACTCCAGCCACACAGCTGGTCTGATATTCCGTAGGCTCTTACTTTGGTTATCAGGCGACAGTGCGCAATTGTATCGAACGCCTTCCGGAAGTCAAGGAAAATGGCATCTACCTGGGAGCCCGTATCTAATATTTTCTGGGTCTCATGAACAAATATAAAGCGAGTTGGGTCTCACACGATCGCTGTTTCCGGAATCCATGTTGATTCCTACATAGTAGATTCTGGGTTTCCAGAAATGACATGATACGCGAGCAAAAAACATGTTCTAAAATTCTACAACAGATTGATGTCAGAGATATAGGTCTATAGTTTTCGCATCAGTGCTATCTTGGCTACAATAATGCATTCACTATGCTGTTCGTGGTAGGTTAACCGCGCTGTCATTTTTCATTCGTTATTAAACCTACTCCTGCATTACCACTATTTGGTACTTAAATTATAACCCTGTATTCACCTGACCAGAAGCCTTGTTCCTCCTGCCACGGAAATTCACTAATTCCCATCATATCTAACTTTGACCTATCCATTTCCATTTTTAAGTTTTCTAACCTACCTGCCCAATTAAGGGATCTGACATTCCACGCTCGGATCAGTAGAACACCAGTTTTCTTTCACGTGAGTAGTTCCCGCCCGGAGATCCGAATGGGGAACTACACTCCTGGAAATGGAAAAAAGAACTCATTGACACCGGTGTGTCAGACCCACCATACTTGCTCCGGACACTGCGGGAGGGCTGTACAAGCAATGATCACACGCACGGCACAGCGGACACACCAGGAACCGCGGTGTTGGCCGTCGAATGGCGCTAGCTGCGCAGCATTTGTGCACCGCCGCCGTCAGTGTCAGCCAGTTTGCCGTGGCATACGGAGCTCCATCGCAGTCTTTAACACTGGTAGCATGCCGCGACAGCGTGGACGTGAACCGTATGTGCAGTTGACGGACTTTGAGCGAGGGCGTATAGTGGGCATGCGGGAGGCCGGGTGGACGTACCGCCGAATTGCTCAACACGTGGGGCGTGAGGTCTCCACAGTACATCGATGTTGTCGCCAGTGGTCGGCGGAAGGTGCACGTGCCCGTCGACCTGGGACCGGACCGCAGCGACGCACGGATGCACGCCAAGACCGTAGGATCCTACGCAGTGCCGTAGAGGACCGCACCGCCACTTCCCAGCAAATTAGGGACACTGTTGCTCCTGGGGTATCGGCGAGGACCATTCGAAACCGTCTCCATGAAGCTGGGCTACGGTCCCGCACACCGTTAGGCCGTCTTCCGCTCACGCCCCAATATCGTGCAGCCCGCCTCCAGTGGTGTCGCGACAGGCGTGAATGGAGGGACGAATGGAGACGTGTCGTCTTCAGCGATGAGAGTCGCTTCTGCCTTGGTGCCAATGTTGGTCGTATGCGTGTTTGGCGCCGTGCAGGTGAGCGCCACAATCAGGACTGCATACGACCGAGGCACACAGGGCCAACACCCGACATCATGGTGTGGGGAGCGATCTCCTACACTGGCCGTACACCACTGGTGATCGTCGAGGGGACACTGAATAGTGCACAGTACATCCAAACCGTCATCGAACCCATCGTTGTACCATTCCTAGACCGGCAAGGGAACTTGCTGTTCCAACAGGACAATGCACGTCCGCGTGTATCCCGTGCCACCCAACGTGCTCTAGAAGGTGTAAGTCAACTACCCTGGCCAGCAAGATCTCCGGATCTGTCCCCCATTGAGCATGTTTGGGACTGGATGAAGCGTCGTCTCACGCGATCTGCACGTCCAGCACGAACGCTGGTCCAACTGAGGCGCCAGGTGGAAATGGCATGGCAAGCCGTTCCACAGGACTACATCCAGCATCTCTACGATCGTCTCCATGGGAGAATAGCAGCCTGCATTGCTGCCAAAGGTGGATATACACTGTACTAGTGCCGACATTGTGCATGCTCTGTTGCCTGTGTCTATGTGCCTGTGGTTCTGTCAGTGTGATCATGTGATGTATCTGACCCCAGGAATGTGTCAATAAAGTTTCCCCTTCCTGGGACAATGAATTCACGGTGTTCTTATTTCAATTTCCAGGAGTGTATTTGGTTAAAGTTACGAGGCCAGATCAGTCTATCATCCAGACCGTTCCCCTGCAAAGATTGCTGCCCGTCTTCAGGAACGAAACGTTTGTTTGGCCTCTCAACAGACACCCCTCCGTCGTGGTTGCACCTACGGTATGGAATGCAGGCCTCAGCACCAACGGCATGGTTCATGGATCCTGTATGTATCATCACCAAAATTAACCAGCAACGTAACTAGGGAATAAATGAATCTATGTTTAAATGATTCGCCATCGCTATTCTAGTTAATTCTTTATTTGTGACCTATTCTCTAGTTGTCTGATATCTCGTTGACTACTGCCTATTTGAAGACAGTGTATTCCATCCAGCATGGCAGCCTCCAACATGGTCGCCATTTTGTTAAAATAGCCTTATAAGATTTCCTCTTCCATATCATACAACTTTATTACAATTCTTGTAATCCCTTTATGGACCACCTTATGCATATCTGGACTTCATCTCCAATCCGTTTGTGGATTCATCGCTGAACCACCTTGGACTTCTACCATCAAGTTCGTTATGTGAAAGAAAAGTTGTAGGAACTGGTTTGTTAGTCGAATCGTGTTATAATGTGGGTACTCGGCCTTTAGATACTATCTACGACATTGTGTTTAATTCTTATAGCTGTGCCCACCGGAATTTGTACACCTATTCTTTGCCTCTATCGTAAGGAACCCCTTTAGTACGGGTCGTAATTTCAGTGTTTAGTAAGGCTTATCTGAATGTGTTATGTTAACAATTCTGACAGGAAAAATATTAGTTGCTAATGACTCACCAAGTGTATCAGGAGGACGACAGGAAATGAGTGTACAGGAGGAGCAGAAATCAGTCTCCAATGGGATGTCTGTGTTACACTTCACAAAATGGACATCGTCGACATTAAAGGGAAGTAGAGAACAAACGATTTACTTGTACAATGGACACAGGATGACAAATGGCGGGAAACAGTGATAATGAATGTTTGCACCATCAAGATCGAAGGCGAACTCCTTGCCAATTACAAAACGCTTAGGACGTTCAGTTAGGTATCCGTTCTTAAAGAATTCATATAGAATCATGTTGGTGTAACGGTGTGATGAGAAATGATGGAATGTGATGGCATACAACCGGATGCGAAGCAGTCTGTCGTGGAGTTTATCGTGAAACTACCTCTCCTCTAATACACGGAAAAGAAACAAACATCAGATGCTGAATTTGTCCAATAGTTCCAGGTGATATGAACTGCAATGTGGCACGCCTTCCAGGAGAAGTAGTTTGATCTAAATGAGTATGGTTCTTATGCAAACCAGAAATAACGTAAAAGGAAGTTATTTTTGACCAGCTATTGGCCAGAAGCAGTGCTCATACCATAACTGTAGTTCACTTACGTCCATTTTCCCACTCTTGCGTGCTGTGGCGTTAATATTCCCTACTGCTCTTGCAAGTTCACGCACCTAAGAAAGAGTCATAGGGGGCAGAGCAACTCCAGTTTCTCGAGGCGCAGTAAATAACAGTCCAGCCTAATTACCACCCACATTAACAGTCGGAATAATTGTACACCAATGCGTTAAAGCGTTGATGTTAATTTATGTTGATACAACTCTCTCAGTACCTGTAATTTCGAGGGTTTGTTTCACATGCAATTCCTCATATCAAATCACGAGTCGTCGGAGTTGAAAACAAATTTCTTACTGAACGATGGGATAAGTTAGTTTCTCTCATTTACAAATTGTCGGGCCGCTTGGTTTGTTATTTTGTTATCTCTCCCATTCTATAGAAATGCTTGAAATTGTGCAACCATCCACTGCTTCCCTCGAAATCACTGTAATCTATGCCGCGTGTAGTTTGATGTGCATGAGTGCATAACTTAGAAGGCTACTATAATGCACATCCTGTAAACCATATCGAGCATCCTCAAAATGGGCAAACATAAGTTTTTGTAAAAAGAGCGCCTTTTACTCCATATGTACTTTGTCCCCACAGTCGAGCGTATAAGACACGCTAATGTTTCATCTGCCACTTCTTTCTCACACTGCGAAATTTCTTGGTTTCCCTTCTGATGAAATGTCAGTTTCGGCAACTGCTGTTGTAGATTTAATGCAACGTTTATGAGACGGTCTGTGGTCGACGGCAGCGATAATTTCCTGCCACGCTAGGTTCTCCTCGCCGATATGGAACGAGGTGGGTCCACAGAGTCTTGAGAGCCTCATAGTTTAACGCCGACAACAAATTAAATACGTGCATTAGTGTATCGTTTAGTCTTGCCGTTAAAGGTTTGACTTTTCTTTGCGTATTTTCTCAGAAAACACGAAAAGATCGTAACTTCGCGAAGTCGCGCTTAGGCTTAAATTTTGTAAACGTGTTTGTTTCTTTTTTCACGGTAATTTAACTAGTTTCTCGGTAACAAATAAGTAAACTACCGTAAATAGCGTATAACTTCTTTGTTTTAATACAGATTTCAGAAAAACAGCGTAACTTTATATCAGAAACTTGCCTATATACATTTGTTTATAGGCCTAATTCTCGTAACGTTTTTGGAGAATCAAAGTTAAAGTATCTCGTTTGTCCTTTTTTTCATTCCATCGAGTGAAATATATAATAAATAGCGTATACCTTCGTTGTTTTAATACAGATCTCAGAAAAACAGCGGAATTTTAAATCAGAAACTTGCTTATATACATTTGTGAATAGTCTTAATTCTTGTAACGTCTTTTTTGATTTTCGGTAATTTAATTGATTTATTCTAGCTAAAGTATTATTTTTGCCATGAGTGAGAAGTGCCTGACTTGCCGTAGAATTGTTAGTTACGGGGTTTGGTGTGATGGATGCAGTAGTTTTTTTCACTGGGGGGACTGCAGTGGCGTGGGTGTTGGAAAGTGGATCAGGCTCATCGGTGGTTATGTAGGATTTGCAGCAGAGATAGGAAGATAGTGGAACAGGAGGGGAAAATTGCTGCGCTTCAGGCTGAGCTAGATCAGGCTAGGGAAGATCTGGACAGATTAAGGAGGGAGAAGGGCAAAGAGAGGTGGGAAGTGGCAACAGGTAGTAGAAGGAACAGGCCTAGAACTAAGTCTGACAGTTTTGTGGTGAATGTCAAAAATAAGTTTGACCTGTTGTTTCAGTTAGAAACTGATGAGCCTCAAGCAGAGGTAGGTGTAGACAGGACACAACAAACTTTCAATAGGAAATTGAAAAAGAATGTAGGAAAGTCATCGAAAAGGAAGAAAGTTTTGTTGTTAGGCAGTTCTCATGCCAGAGGTGTAGGCCAACTTCTGTAGGAGGAATTAGGACCAGAATACCAGGTCACAAATTTTTTCAAACCAAGTGCTAGTCTGGATCAGGTGACAGAGGATTTAAGTTCACTCTGTAAAGGATTTACCAGGGAAGACACCGTGGTTATTGTGGGAGGGCCAGGGAACAGCATCGACAGAGATCCTGGGTACAGTATAGAGTGTGACCTGGTAAAGATTGCGTCGGCATCGAGACACACCTATGTTGAATTTGTATCTGTCCTGAGACGCCATGACCGGCCTCATTTGAACTCTTCTGTTGGGAGAGTTAATTTGGAGTTGGAACGGCTGCTTGGGTCGGGTGCGGGGGCTCATATTGGTGTGGTTCCTGTTGATTACCTCAGTAGGTGGGACTATACCAGGCACGGCCTACATCTCAACAGGAAAGGGAAGGGGAAACTGGCTGGGGTAATAGCAGGAAATTTAAGGGGGGGGAGGCACTGCCATGAATGGTAAAATACCAGTGGTTACAGGTGTTGGAGCAGCACCTTTTTTAGGATAGGTAAGACAGAAAGATGTCAAGTTCTACGAGAGGTCAGGATTAAAACAAATCTTCAGTTTAGGAAAGAAATTAAACAGCACATTTCTAGCACATTGGATCACCAATCACAGCTATCAATTATAAATTTTCATCAATCACCAGAAATTTTATCTCCACCAAGTTGTATCTCAGTCCTAGGTAATTCCATTGATGAATTAAAGTCACCCAACCCAGCTGACATAATCTGCCTCTCTGAACACCATGTGACCACTGGTATAGGAACTAGGCCTAAGCACAATGAGAAACTCAGGCAGGAGAGTACTGCAAATGTTAGAATAAGGAAAGGTTCTCATAAAAGTATAATTAAAAATAATGTAAGTATATTTCATCAAAATATTGGGAGTTTAAAGAATAAAGTAGATGAGCTTCTGGTTTGTTTAGAAGATTTAGAAGCTGAGAATGAAATAGATATACTATGCCTGTCTGAGCATCACATTGTTACTGATATGGATAAGGTAAATGTAAGCTTATAGCTCTCTGCACATGTAATGAGAGAAAATATGGAGAAAGGAGGAGTTGCCATATATGTCAAAAGTTATCATTGTGCAAAAAGTATAGAAACAAAAAAGTTTTGTGTAGAGAAACATATAGAAGCATGTGCCTGTGAGCTTAAATTAAATAAAGGCACATTTATAATTGTAACTGTATATAGGTCCCCATCAGGAAATTTTCATCTATTTCTGAAAAATTTGGACTCCTTGTTGTGCTATCTGCCAGACAGGGGGAAGCAAATTATTATTTGTGGGGACTTCAATGTAGATTCTCTGAAAAGAGGGTAATAGGAAAAATGACCTTGAAGTATTACTCGGTTCTTTCAATTTGACACCTGTTATTGATTTTCCTACTCGGGTGGTACAGGATAGCAGCTCACTGATGTATAACTTCTTTATAGACCAAGATAAGTTTAACCAGATAAATGCTCAGCCTGTTGAGAATGGTCTTTCTGATCATGGTGCACAGCTAGTTACAATATATGACATAGCTCCATTCAGCAATACTAAACAGTCCTCCAAAGTAGTGCGTTCAGTCAACGATTTAACAATTGCAAATTTCAGGGAAAGCCTACAGCAGTTAGACTGGGATGAGGTGTACCGTGAACCTGATGCCAATTTAAAATATAATTTATTTCATGACATTTTTGTAAATGCATTTGAAAACTGCTTCCCCAAGAAAATAGTTAAATATACTCGTAAGAAACCTTGTAACAAACCATGGCTTACTAAGGGTATAAAAATATCTTGTAACTGGAAAAGGGAAATGTATCTGACAGCAAGAAAAAGTAGTGACCCAGAAACTAACAAAAATTATAAAAACTACTGTGTTATATAAAGAAAAGTCATTAAAAAATCCAGGAGTATGTGTATCAAGTCTGAAATCAGCAACTCTGATAATAAAATTAAAACAATTTGGAATATTATTAAAAGAGAAACAGGTCAACCAAGAGCAGAGGAAGACAGTATTACCATCAAATTGAATGAAAACTTTATGAACAAAAAGTCAGAAGTTGAAAATATTTTTAATAATCATTTTCTAAATGTTGTGGATATAGTAGGATCCAGGTGTTCATTAGAAGATGCTAGGCTGTTAATGGAAGAGGCCATACCTATGCAATTTGATACAATTGAAATCTCACCCACTTCTCCCTCTGAAATTAGAAAAATAATAAACTTGCTTAAAAGCAAAAACTCACATGGAATTGATGGCATTTCCAGCAAAATACTAAAAGCTTGTTCTCAACAGATAAGTAAGATGCTCAGCCACCTGTGTAATAGCTCTCTGGAACAGGGCATTTTCCCTGATAGACTGAAATATGCTGTTGTTATACCTTTGCATAAAAAGGGGGATGGATCTGATGTCAACAATTACCGTCTAATCTCCCTTCTAACAGCTTTATCCAAAATTTTTGAGAAAGTAATGTATTCAAGAGTAGCTTCACATATCTGTAAAAATGAAGTACTAACAAAGTGTCAGTTTGGTTTCCAGAAAGGTTTTTCAACAGAAAATGCCATATATGCTTTCACCAGTCAAATTTTGAATGATCTGAGTAACCGAACACCTCCCATTGGGATTTTTTGTGATCTCTCAAAGGCTTTTGATTGTGTAAATCATGAAATTCTGCTAGACAAGCTCAAGTATTGTGGCATGAGTGGGACAGTGCACAAATGGTTTAATTTGTACCTAACTGGAAGAGTGCAGAATGTTGAAATAAGTAGTTCTCGTAACATGCAAAGATCAGCACATTCCTCAAACTGGGGAACTATCAAGAATGGGGTTCCACAAGGGTCAGTCTTGGGTCCTTTGTTGTTCTTATTATATATTAATGACTTGCCATTCTATATTCATGAAGAGGCAAAGTTAGTTCTCTTTGCTGATGATACAAGTATAGTAATCACACCTGAGAAACAAGAATTAACTGATGAAATTGTCAATACTGTCTTTCAGAAAATTACTAAGTGGTTCCTTGTAAACGGACTCTCACTGAATTTTGATAAGACACAGTACATACAGTTCCGTACAGTGAATGGTATGACACCATTAATAAATATAGACCTTAATCAGAAGCATGTAGCTAAGGTAGAATATTCCAAATTTTTAGGTATGTCCATTGATGAGAGATTAAATTGGAAGAAACACATTGATGATCTGCTGAAACGTTTGAGTTCAGCTACTTATGCAATAAGGGTCATTGCAAATTTTGGTGATAAACATCTTAGTAAATTAGCTTACTACGCCTATTTTCACTCATTGCTTTCATATGGCATCATATTTTGGGGTAATTCATCACTGAGGAATAAAGTATTTATTGCACAGAAGCGTGTAATCAGAATAATAGTTGGAGTCCACCCAAGATCATCCTGCAGACATTTATTTAAGGATCTAGGGATATTCACAGTAGCTTCTCAGTATATATACTCTCTTATGAAATTTGTTATTAACAACCAAACCCAATTCAAAAGTAATAGCAGTGTGCATAACTACAATACTAGGAGAAAGGACGATCTTCACTATTCAAGATTAAATCTAACTTTGGCACAGAAAGGGGTGAATTATACTGGCACTAAAGTCTTTGGTCACTTACCAAATAGTATCAAAAGTCTGACAGATAACCAACAAGTATTTAAGGAGAAATTAAAAGAATTTCTGAGTGACAACTCCTTCTACTCCATAGAGGAATTTTTAGATATAAATTAAGAAAAAAAATATATTAAAAAAATTAAAAAAAATAAAAAAACACAAAAAAATAAAGTTGTTATATTAACTTAAGTATGTTGTTAAATTAACCTAATTATGTCATGTATTGGAAAATTCGACTCGTTCCAAATCATTACGAAATATCGTATTCATGATCCATGGAACTAGTATTAATCTAATCTAATCTAATAGATCGGCTAGACGCAGTGTATGTCCGGACCGTCAAGTGAGCATGAAGGCTGTTTATCTGGGAGAGTACTCATGCACGGCGATATATATATTGTGGCCAAAGCTATATGGAATGCGATACGTCATTCGCAGTGCTAGTGAAGTTACATGAAACTGTTGCAGTGTACCTTTTTTAACGACAAGCGACCACGGCTGTTGGTTCAGCCCTGTCTGGAGTCCGTGGATTGGTACAGAAGTCAACGTCGCAGTCCAAAATGCGGCGGCCTTGTCGCTGCGCTGGAGTAAATGTGCTCTTCTGTAGAGTTTACGGCACTATATTGATTTCACCTTAGCTGCAGGATCAGTGGAGAGCGAGATTGGTAGGGTCATCTGAGTTGTACTTCACAGCATGATTGATCATAGTGAGTACCTATCCTTGCATACTGATAGAATGCACGTATCGGGCCTTTTGGTGCCTAGAATGTTTTGGTGGCTCCTGTTTGAGTAGTCTTACTGAATGATCGCTAATGGTGTTAAATTAGATATTTTGAGGCTTTTAAGTGTTCTTATACGAGGCGTTTTTCTTAAGTAAGTACCGTTTTGAAATTTAAAAAAGACGTGGTAAGTTACCTCAATAATTTTATTTTTACATGAAAGCCTGTACCTTAGCCTACATTTCTACATAATTTCCGTCAATATTGAGACACTTGTCATAACGTTGTACCAGTTTTTTTGAATACCCTCCTCATAGAAGTCTGCCGCCTGACTTATTAACCACTGCATCACCACTGTTTTGACTTTGTCATCGTCTTGGGCAGCAATACGATGCCCTTTGCTCAACTTGCCATGGATTTTGTTCTGAATTGAACGGCGCATATTGTGCAATGTCTTACAGTAAGCTGCTACATAGATTCTCATTACGAGGCAGAAATTTCACAAGCAATACTTCTTTTCTGTCGCAAAAAGCTGTGCTCATGAATTTCCGGGCAGAAATTGTTTGCTTAAACTGAACTTTTCTGGGTGAATCTGAAAGCCGCCATTCTATGGACTGTTGCTTTGATTCTGTTGTGACGTAGGTCACCCATGTTTCATCATCCGTAGCGTTTTGGGTTAAGAAATCGTCACCGTCGTTGTGGTACCGCTCAAGGAAAGTCAATGCACTATCTAAACGTTTGGTTTTGTGCCCATGCGTCAACATTTTCGATACCCAACGTGCGCACAGTTTTCGGTATTTTAAGTGCTCGGTCACAATGCCATACAAAAGACTACGAGAAACATTAGGAAAGTCATCCCGCAAGGAGGAAATCGTGAAGCGTTTTCTCTCACATTACTGTCCACTTCCTGCACCAAACTTCCATTAACGACCGAAGGACGCCCACTCCGTTGTTCCTCATGCACATTTGTGCGGTCATCTTTAAATGCTATCACCCACTTTCTTACCATTCCATCACGCATAACTTTTTCTCCGTAAACTGCACAGATCTCATGATGAATATCGAACACTTTTAGGCCTTTAGCACTAAGAAATCTTACAACAGCCCGTACTTCAGAATCGGCGGGACTCACGATTTTCGGAGGCATCTTAAACACTCAGTACACAACGTAAAGCCGGCCGCGGTGGTCTAGCGGTTCAGGCGCTCAGTCCGGAACCGCGCGACTGCTACGGTCGCAGGTTCGAATCCTGCCTCGGGCATGGATGTGTGTGATGTCCTTAGGTTAGTTAGGTTTTAAGTAGGTCTAAGTTCTAGGGGACTGATGACCACAGATGTTAAGTCCCATAGTGCTCAGAGCCATTTGAACCATCTGAACCACAACCTAAACAAGGAAGAATCAGACTAATGGCGTCAGTGCGTAGATTACGGTACAGGCTTTCATGTAAAAATAAAATTATTGAGATATCTTTGCACGTCTTTTTTTTTAATTTCAAAACGTTACTTGCTTAATAAATATGCCTTGTATTTTAAGCTCAATGTATTTAAACTTGGTGGGCCTTTGCAGTCGTTTTGTGAATATGTGCTATTTAAATCAATCTCCAGTTAGTGCTCCTGCGTAAGTTTGATTTCTTTTGTATGATTATAATCATAAAACGTTCTTTGATTTAACTGATTTCCCAGCTGCCTTGCTGGTGTTATTTTAAAATATATTAAGGTTTTTAACGTTTCTTTCTTTTTAAATAGGTTTTGAAGTTGCTTCGGGCGAGTGGTGGGTTTTTGTGTAAGTGTTTTATAATTGATAGCGTGTTAGAGTTCTGTTTATTGTGTTTTAGATAGCCAAATGATTCGAGTTTCAGTGTTATTTCCCTGAGGACGGCCGCTGTTGGTGTCATCTTGGTACTGGGGCATGCTGCTCCAGTTTGTAAGAAAAGAAATATATGAATTTGAAATTCAGTTCTCACGTGCATATCAATGTGAAATGATTGTTATCTGTATTGTAACCTTGTAAAAAAGTGTAAATTGTTAAACTTCAGGCCTCTGGGTTGTGGTTCTGGCACCTCAACATTTGAACGATTTGTCCTTTTTTTTTAAATTGTTTATTCAAGTATCTTTAAAAAGGTTGGGCAGTGGTTAATTAATTTTGCATTTATGCTTCACGTTTGCAGTTTTATTGTACTTTATTTCTAGGGAAACATAACAGGGAATGGCATCGGTTTGCTTAATATGTAATTGCCATTGTTCTCACGATACATTGTAGCACTATTGTGTGTCACTCGTTGAATAAGTAGTTAAACTACGCCCATTAGCATGATGGTATGCTCACAACTGGATATCTCCAGTCCCGCCCTCTGTTGCCATTAGCAGCTAATGTCGTGTTTGCATTGTAGACGAAGCGTGGGGCATTTACTTCCGTGAACTTCACTGGCCTTTTCGAGTTCTCGCATTCAGGAGGTTTGTTATCAGCTGAACAGTAAGTTAATCCGTGCTCCATTCTTCCCTTTAACCCGGCTTGCTAAGGACGAACAATACTAAAGAATTAGTAACACTGAATACACTTATTGTAGCGGGGATTCACAGTCATGTAAGACTTTTGGAAGGACATCATCTTTACGCCAGTGGCTGTTATAAGTTCTTATTACACACTACTGCTATTTCGACCTAAGAGCATTATCAAGTTCTACTGCGAAATACAGAAAGTTTAAAAAATTATTTTACAGGTTCATTATGTATCTCGACATTATCCCGATTATACAGAGTATTTTAACTACGTACCGATGTTACTGACACATTGACACATTTGTATGTCGTTGTCAATCCTGTTAAGTACGTTCGTGTCGCTGTCACACACTGCGAGCACACGTATTCAAACATCGTAAAACAACATAATCTGTAAATGCACTTGTTCGTTAACCCATCACTAGTCACATATGCATTAGACCACAGCTGCTGAGTACTGTTTGCAGGCTACTAATAACCGTTTTGCTGCATGAACGGATTACAGATCTTGTTTTACTATGTATGGAACGCCATTTCAGTCCAAAGACTGTATTAGAAAGCAAAGAGTATACCCTCGTTGCACAGTTATAAATTCTGCTATAAAATCTTTCGTGACCTATTCTTAGACCATCATATATAAACGTGGGGATTATACGTCGAATTACATACATAAGGGTTGAACATCATTATACAAAGATGTAAGTATTATTCTTTTTTGTCCTATCTTACTATTAAATTTGTACAAGATATACACTATTTTGTGGTAGGTTTGTATTAATACTATATAATCAAACTGACACAGGCAGTGAGACGTCACGCAGTACCTCATGTGCTACTAACTCAATAGTACTTGGTAATGGTCAAGGCTGAAATTGCAATAGTGTGTAATAAAAACTTATAACAGTCACTAGCGTAAAGATGATGTCCTTCAAATAGTAGCACTGGGATTACGTAATAGACATCAGTCATGGATTAACTACGACTTCTTCGAATAGCGTGTCATTTGTTTTTCCAACAGCCAGATTTATTTGGTGGTTCCCACTTATATCATTGAGGAGTGATGCTATTAGACTATTATTTAATCTACAATTTCCCATCAGCGGAACTGTCGTCTATATAGCTGTATTCCCTGCGAATAGCCTTAGGAAGCTAGAAAGTTAGCTGCCAGGATTCAACGTATTGTCAGCACAAACGAGTCTGTCCCACATTCTTGACGGACCCGAAGAGTTACTTTCGCCTATGATGAAGCAGTCCCATCAGTAATCAATCGCAAATTTCAGTTTGTTTGAATTTATTTAAATCACACGTTTGTTTGTGTAGCCATCCTCCGCAGCAATCATATAAACAATTATTTAAATCAGTCGCATCATTGTTACGAAATCCCGTATCATGTGTTTTGACGATCAGGTGAAGGTACAGAACTACAACGAAGTGATTTCGGGAGTCAAGAAACACTGCAGCCACCTGCGCATCGTTTTCGGCAGCTTTAATTCTGTTAAGGATGTAATCAGCAGGATATCTGATGAAGCATTTTTTTAAATCGTAACGTTAACTTTTCGTTGAAGACTTATTACATTGAAGAGCCAAAGAAACTGATATACCTGTCTAATATCGTATATAGCCCTACGAACATGCAGAAGTCACGCAACACAGAGTGTCATGGACTCGATTAATGCCTGAAGTAGTACTGAGGGAATTGACACCATAAATCCTGCAGGACTCACTATAAATCCGTAGGAGTACGAGGGGATGGCGACCTCTTCTGAACAGCGCGTTGCAAGGCATCCCGGATATACTAAATAATATTCATGTCTGGGCAGTTTGGTCGCCAGCGGAAGTGATTAAACTCAGAGGGGTGTTCCTGGAGTCAATCTGTAGCATTCTGGACGCGACAGCTTTTTCATTTTCCTGGTGGAATTGCTCAAATATGTCGGAGTGCAGAAAGGATACGAATAGATGGAGGTGAGGAGGTGATCAGACAGGATGCTTACGTATGTGTCATCTGTTAGAATCATAGCTGGACGTATCAGGGACCCCGTATCACTCCAAATGCACACACCCCACACAGTTACAGAGCCTCCACCAGCCTGAACAGTCCCCTTCTGACATGCAGGGTCCATGGATTCATGAGGTTGCCTCCATACCCGTACACGTCCATCCGCTCGATACAATTTGAAGTGAGACTTGTCCGACTAGGCAACATGTTTTCAGTCATCAACAGTCCAATGTCGGTGTCGACAGGGTCAGACGAGGCGTGAAGTTTTGTGTCGTGCAGCCATGAAGGGTACATGAGTGGGCCTTTGGCTCAGAAAGCCCACATCGATGATGTTTCGTTGAATGGTTGACACGGTGACACTTGTCGAAGGCCCAGCATTGAAATCTGCAGCAATCGGCGGAAGGGCTGCACTTCTGTCAAGTTGAACGATTCTCTTCAGTTGTCGTTGGTCACGTTCTTTCTCCGGTAGCAGCGATGTTGAAGATTTGATGTTTTACCGGATTCCTGATACTCACGGTGCACTCGTGAAATGGCCGCACGGAAAAATCGTCGCTTCACCGCTACCTCGGAGATCCTGTGTCCTGTCTCTCGTGGGCCGACTACAACACCACGGCCAAACTCACTTAAATCTTGATAACCTGCCATTGTAGCCCCAGTAACAGAACTAAGAACTGTGCCAAACACTTGTTGTTATTTATAAGCTTGCCGACTGCAGAGCAGTCTTCTGCCTGTTTACTAATCTCTGTATTTTAATACGCATCCCAATACCAATTTCTCCGGCGATTCAGTGTATATCTCAAACAGACACTCAACTTTCAAACACAGTGCGATGAGGTACCATCCGTCGTTCTACGCTTGAAGACAAAAGGAAACTACGCACAACTAAGGAATTATCCAAACCGGACACAAATTGATATATGTGATTCATATGTACAGGCAAAGAAATTATTACAATTTCAGAAGAATTAGATAAATAATTCTAGAGAAAAGCCTTCATAAGTTGAGTAAGCCAATAATGCCTTGATCCATGTCCAGCCCTCAGCCAAGCAATTATTCGGTTTGCCATTGATCGTCAGAGTTGTTGGCTGTCCTCCTGAAGCATGTCGTCCCATATTCTGTCCAATTGGCGCTTTAGACCACCGTCAAAATCCCGAGCTGGTTGGAGAGCCCTGTTCAGAACGTTCTCAATCGGCGAGAGATTCTGGAGGTAGGAATTGGCAAACACGAACACTTGCAATAGAAAGGCTTGCTGTATGTGGACGGGCGTTATCTTGCTGAAATGTAAGCTCAGGACGGCTGACTACGAAGGGAAACAAAACGGGTCGTACAGTATCGTCACCGTACCGCTGTGCTATAAGCGCGCCGCGGATAAAAGCCAAAGGAGTCCTCTATGAAACTAAATGGCACTCCAGATCAGAACTCCTGGTAGTCGGAGCGTACGACTGTTGATAGGGTGGTATCACAATGCTGTCCAGGACGTCTCCAGACTGGTATCCACTGGTCATCGGAGCTCAATTAGAAGCGGGACATATCACCGAAGAAAATTCTACTTCCGGCAATCACTGCCGTTGACTTGTCTGAAGACGCCCCAGAACGTGGTCGATACTAACCTGACTCTCGCCCGCCTAGTTGGAGTGATTGTCTAGGGTGCGATTTCTTTCCATAGGAGCACGCCTCTGGTTGTCATCCGAGGCACCCTTGCAGCACAGCAGTACGTCGACGATATTCTACGTCTCGTATTATTACCCCTCATGGCAAACCATCCTGGGCTTACATTTCTGAAAGCTTTGGGGTTGTGTCGTGTTGAGGGAAGAGACCAAACAGCGAGGTCATTGGTCTCATCGGAATAGGAAAGGACGGTGAAGGAAGTCGGCCGTACCCTTTCGAAGGAACCATCCCAGCATTTGCCTGGAGGGAGCTAGGGAAATCACGGAAAACCTAAATCAGGATGCCCGTCCTCCCGAATGCGAGTCCAGTGTCCTAACCACTGCGCCACCTCGCTCGGTTTTCTGCAAGGTAATGCCTGCCAGCACACGGCGAGAATTTCTACTGCTTGTCTTCGGGCTTGACAAACCCAACCTTTGCGAGCAAGGTCCTGGGTCTCTCCCCATTTGAGGACCTTACTGAAGCGCCTAGAACTGCTCGGCCACAGAGCCCGGCTCTGTGAAATTGTTTCATTTAAACTGTTACACTCAGATATTTGTATACGTTGACTGATTCCAATTGTGTCTCATTGGTATTGTATTTTACATGTCTAAAAATTTAAAGTAAGTTCCTACTCGTTGCACCACTTTGAAATCATATCAAGGTATAACTGAATATTTATGCAGCTTTTCTCAGACAGTGCTTCATTACAGGTAACAGCGTCGTCTGCGAAAAATCTGTGGTTACTAATAAGGTTTCCACACGGTCATTAATCTGTGTAATTGCCAGTAGAGAGTATTAGATGCTGTGTTTCAGACAGTCATCTGGCTTACCGTGAGGTACTTCTGTACATTTGCTGACCACGAATTACAGTGGTCAGATGACTCATTCCGTATGCCAACACACAGCTTGCTACTGGCCGTGATCACTCCGGAACTCCAGTCCCGTAGCATAACGTCCAAGGTGAGAAGAAATACCGAAAGTCACTATCCTCACTCAGTTATTGGCAACACAGCGGAGACTTTGCACTGGTATCTTGTGAAGTTGACTGAAGAGATTTGTCAGGGGCGTGCTCGATTTGCTCATGGAAATATTTGAATTCATATTATATGATTCACCGCAATAGATATTTGTCGAGAGTGTTACCGAACAAGTGAACTGTGAACCCAGCTGCCAGATAATTAACGGCAACATATTTTTAGTGTTTAACTACTTTTTCTGTGAGAAGTTGGGAAATCTGGAAACAAATATTGGCAGATACAATATGCAGGAGCTATCTGTGGGAGGGGTCAGACTATAAGTTAGATTCAACGATGTGTGGATTTGGATCACAGTAAACGACATGCTAGTGCCCACAGGTGTGAAAGCTTAGTGGGTCTAGGGATCGTAACCTTGTGTCAGATCAAATCCTAAAGTGGTTTAGTTTTCAGATGAGCACAGTGTATAGTATTTTGTGTTTACGATTCATCCTAGGGATTGGCTACTTGTAAGACGCGGAGGAACGTAACATCTTCAAGCAGCTTCGGAAGCTACATAGAGTATTCCACGTAAACTGTACATCGTCTATTATTGTGGCGTAAGATAACTAAAATTTTGACTGTATGAGATTACTTTCTTTTTAATTCATGAATGTTATGCATCTTACTTAACCAGTTCTTGCTCCCACTGCCGAGCTATGGTAGAAAATGATTTTAAAAAATTTCCTCACTAACTGTAAGCGTCATTAAGTAAACGCATAATCATTAAGTAAACGCATAATCCTCTCTCTATTAATTCTGACACTCATCAATCTGTAATGCTTCTACGAAAATATCATATGCTCTGTGATTAATTGCTTGTAAGGTGCTATAATTATCACACTACCCGTGTATCAAACATGTTATATATAACAGGACTAAATAATTCAACTTGTCATATATGGGTGGTGGCTAGCTAAAGGATCGTTTCCGATAGCGAATAACTCTTTCACAATGAGTGTCAGAAGCAAAAATGAAGGTTGTTTGCACCCTAATCACTGACAAAACAACTGTGTTTGGTAGCCGATTGTATTTTAAATGCCAACTTTTAATTTAATTCTGCATAGAATGGTGAAATATAATACAAGTATTTATACATCAAATAAGGATGTGTCGGTATTCTTTTTGAAATCCGTTTCAACATTTTTACAATGGGGTGCTCTTGATGCTGCTGAAATTATTACCGCAACTTCTGTTCTGGTGTCAAGATAGGTCAGCATGAAGTAGAACAGAAATGAATTTTGCGTCTCTCACACGCAACAGGGGAGCGAGCTCTTGGTGTTATCTATTCAGTGTGACGTTATTACATGGAAGCGAGACTGTAATTAATTCGATTACGAGGTCGGAGACTAATTTAACACTTGATGGTAATTAAGCGAGGAGCAATTAACTATCAATAATGCAGCGCAATCAGAAACATTGAATGACGTATTAACATTTACCCTTGAGGAAAGCAACTAGTAGGATTCGGTAATAGGCTGAGTTTTGGAGAAGTTTGGTTGCTGCATAGCGGCGGTATGTGAGAAACAAGTTTAGCTTCCTCTAAGTCTGAAACTATGGCTTCAGTCCACATCTCAAGACTTAATTGGTGTTTTCAGTGCAAACCCCTCAACGACCACCGTACACTCAGTGGAACAGAAAATGAAACTACTGTGAAGTCATCGAGTAGCGAGAAATACCGATTGGCACCCTTTTGTAAGACTGGAGACAAATGTGTGTAGTTCAGGTAAAAAGAAAATTTCCTTATGTACAGTAAGGAATCATGAAGAATATAAAAATACTCTCACTCATATTTTTACTTCTAGGCAGACAAATCACTACATTGGGGGTTAGAATTCAGTATAATTTTATTCGTTTGGGCAGTAGTTGTAGTGTATGTTAACAATACTGTTCTGTCTAGATGGATCCATTATTCTCGGAAATAAATCGTATTAATAGAAGTTCTAACCACGTTTTACATTATCTGAGAGTCAGAACCCTTCATTGAATGGGGTGTGGTGATTGATGTTCCTGTGGATTTTATTGCAGAAAACGGTAAAAGTTGTATGAGGATAAAAAAAGAAAACACAGAGCCCAATTAACATCCGTATCCAACGAACGGATCGCCACTGACGCTCTCACAAAAATCACCAAGGGACGTTTTGTAATTTATACCGTATCATTGGCTGAAGTCTGATTATCACTATGTCTCTCCTCATTGCTGATCAAACACTGTTGATTGGGGTTGGCTCACTTCAAGTCGAGCACCACTGCAAAGGTATATATTACATGACTGAGCCTCGGGTGCTGATGCGGGTTCATTGTTGCAAAAAGACAATGTAAAATGGATTCCTGAAATAAAATTTGATTGAAGTCGTACTACATATTCTTCATTTCGCTTCGTCGTACATTTTTTGCATGGAATTACGGTTTTGACTTTGCTGTAGCCGTCTTCAAACTCTGCAAGAGAAGTGTAAGGAAGGACATTAATAGCTACTACATTAAAAGATTAGAAACATGTGAGGAGCTTATAAAAAGAACACAATCTATCTCCCGTTGTCCTGCACTTCAAAGCGAGTCGAAACTGCCGTGCATGATTAAACCAGTTACATATAGGATGGAAAAGAACCCTACAGATCGTTGAAGCATGCATAATGTACTGAAATGGAAGTTCGTTTAAAAGGACACTCCATGAAGATATTTTCAGTTGCATATAAAAATGCCAATTTTTTAAAAAATATTTGAGCGTGTGGATAATGTATTCGCCTTCTGACAATTTAAAGTCGTCATAATTTAACAAAATTGAAATTAAACTTTACTACAGATGTTGTAACCAGGAATAACACAATAACCTCGTCAGTCTGGTTTATTAAATTACAAATCACTTTTTAACAATTATGTTAGCCAAGTGTCTACCCAGGCTCACACTCAGAAGTAATGCATAATTAAAGTTTGGTTATATCAATGTCCAAATGTACATAGTGGGGTGCACGTCCCGTAATTATTCCCAAGTCCAGTGAAGTTCAGTCTCTCCAAGTGAAGTCGATAGATTTCCGCCGGGCAGCCTGGTAACCTGGAGTGGTGCGGGGAGTCATCCACAAGCAGCTGGAACACGGCGTACTGCACTTCCCGATGAGAACTGTCGTTTGCGGCGGCGGCCGGGTTTATATAAGGCTTGCTATTTAATGGAGCCGTCGGCTGGGGTCGCTGTTTTCCAGGGAAAACTAATCGCAATGTTTCCTGGCGTAGCCAATTGCTGTGTGCTGACAAACGCACGCGCGCGGGCGAAGGCGGCCAGCGATGGTAGCCGCGAGCTGCCCGGAGAAGTGCGGCCAGCGATGTATTTCTCGGCCACGTAAGGGAGCGTGCGTGCGAAGACGGCCAGCGATGGAAGCAGCGGGCCGCCCAGAGAAGTGCGGCCAGCGATGTATTTGGCGGCCGCGTACTGGAGCGCGTTGTTCGGTGTTTGTTAGAAGTGGTGTATACGACACCCCTTCCCCCGTGGGGAAGCGTGGAAACATTGGCTGCGAATGAACGCCACGTTCATGGCGTCCTCCTCCTCCGAAACCTCGGCGTCGGCGGTGAGACTGGGCACAGGAGCATACGGGCGAAAACGCCCCGGCTGGGGGCGAAGGTTTAGCGTGCGGACCGCGGCAGCAGAGGAGGCAGTGCAGGAGGAACCAGTGGCATGTCTTCATCGGCATCCGGAGTGACCTGGGGGTGGCGATCGGGGGGAGACCTCTGAGTCCCCGGCTGGCTGTGGCTGGGCCTGGTCCACATCCGTGGAAACAAGCTCTGGCTGGGAGGCGTCGTCCGTGAGCCGACCAGGGACCAACTGCGAGGACCACCCTGGCGTGTCCTCCTCTGGTTGGCGTGGGGAATCAGGGGAAGCAGGGGACGGGAGGAGAATATGCCAAGGGGGGGGGGGGGGAGAAAAACGATGGGGAAGTCTGGCGAGGGCGAAGCTGATTGGCATGTCGAAGAACCTCCCAGTTGGGAAGTTGAACCCGGAAGACTTTCCTGCCCCTGCCCTGGATAATGGTGGCCGGAATCCAGGCTGGTTGTCGGCCGAAGCCCTTCGCCCACACCAGAGTACCTGGGCGGAAACGAGAAGCAGACAGCGACGGAGCCAACCGAGGTGTCGGCAGAAACAGGTTCAAGAGGGTCCGGGGCTGCCGTCCCTGAAGAAGTTCCGCCGGGCTTTTATCTCCGATGGGCGTGGACCTGTAACTGCTCAAGAAAAAAGTAAGAGATGCGTCGGCGGAGTGATCCTGGAGGTATTTCTTCATCTGCGTTTTGAAGGTGCGGACCATCCGCTCTGCCTCGCCATTGGATTGAGGATGGAAGGGGGGGCGTCGGAATGTGGCAAATGCCATGCCGGGCACAGAAAACCCGAAAATCCTCACTGCGGAACTGCGGACCGTTAGCCGAGACGTGAACCTCCGGCAGACCTTCAATGGCAAATATTTTTTCTAAGGCTGCAATAGTGGTGGAGGTGGAAACGGAGTTGCAGCGGACAATATATGGAAACCTGGAATATGCGTCGACGACAGTAAAAAACATGGCATTAAACACCGGCCCAGCAAAATCAACGTGCACCCGTTCCCAAGGGCGAGCACATGGTGGCCAAGAGGCAAAGGAATGTCGTGGAGCTGCCTGCTGGCGTTGGCAGGAGGGACACGCCCGCGTGAGGCGTTCAATCTCCTGAGTCATAGCGTCCAGTATGTGAACCGGCGAGCCAATGACCTTGGTGTAACAGGCGCAGAACGTGCTGACGTAGAGACTGCGGAATGACAACCCGTGGATGTCCGTCGTCCGAAAGAAGTAGAAGGACCCCATCAACCAACTGAAGCTGATGGCGGACAGTAAAGAACTGACGAAACGCCGCAGAAGCCGTGGGAGGCGGTCGTTCTGGCCATCCATTAGGCACGTGACGACAGACTTGTCGGAGCACCTCGTCGTTACTGGTTGCGTCCGCTACCCGAGAGCTGGTAATGGGAAACGCCTCTACTGCGGCCTGTGGTTCTTCGTCTACGTAAAAACACAGAATTTCCTCTTTGTCGAAATCCAAATCCGGTCCCCATGGAAGGCGGGAGAGGGCTTCAGCGTTGGCATGCTTGGTTGTGTTGCGAAAGTGGATTTCATACTGGTATCGTGCCAAAAACAAAGCCCAGCGCTGAAGACGGTGAGCAGTCCGGTCAGGGATCTTTGCTGCAGGATTGAATAATGATATGAGGGGTTTATGATCCGTAATGAGGTGAAACATTGTACCATACACAAAAACATGGAACTTCTTTAAGGCGAAGATGATGGCCAGTGCCTCTTTTTCAATTTGGGAATACCGGCGTTGCGTATCGGTTAATGTTTTCGATGCATAGGCCACAGGGTGCTCCGACCCATCTGCCTCCCTGTGAGCCAGGACCGCCCCGATGCCTGTATCCGAGGCATTCGTTGCAATGACGATTTGCTTAGTAGGGTCAAAACGTGCGAGGCACGGGGCCTGTAGTAACTGGGATTTCAACCTGTGGAAGGCACGGTCGCATGCCGGCGTCCACGCGAAAGGAACCCCTTTTTTGCATAACTGAGACAAGGGGGCAGTTGCCGTCGCAGCCGCGGTAAGAACTTTCGGTAATATGAAATCTTCCCCAGAAAGGAACGAACTTGTGTCAGCGTTGTAGGTCGTGGCAGCTTGAGGATGGCTTCTATATGTTTCTCTAACGGACGAACACCCGAACAGGAAATGACGTGGCCCAGGTACTCAATTTCAGGTTGGAAAAAAAAAAAAAACATTTTTTTTTCTTACATTTTAGGCCAGCCTCCCGTAAGACATGGAATAAAGATTGCAGGTTCTGAAGGTGTTCCTTCGTCGTACGACCCGTCACCACGATGTCGTCCAAATAGTTAATGCATCCATCCACTTTAAGGACTAATTGTTCCAAAAACCGCTGGAAAATAGCAGGGGCACTGGCTATCCCAAACATAAGGCGTTTCAGACGATATAACCCGTGCGGTGTGTCGAGGGTCAGGAACTGCTGAGATGCGGCATCAAGTGGGAGTTGTAGGTATGCTTCAGCGAGGTCTATTTTCGAGAAGAATTTTCCACCAATTTGTACAGCAACTCCTCCGGCTTTGGAATAGGATATGTCTCGATCTCTGATTGGGCGTGAACTGTTACTTTAAAGTCGCCGCAGAGACGGAGCTGCGCAGGCCGGAGTGGGGGAGCGGTTCTAGGCGCTACAGTCTGGAACCGCGCGACCGTTACGGTCGCAGGTTCGAATCCTGCCTCGGGCATGGATGTGTGTGATGTCCTTAGGTTAGTTAGGTTTAAGTAGTTCTAAGTTCTAGGGGACTGATGACCTTAGAAGTTAAGTCCCATAGTGCTCAGAGCCATTTGAACGGAGCTGCCCTGACGGCTTCCGAACAACGACGAGGGGAGTAGCCCACTGACTAGAAGGAATAGGCTCAAGAACGCCACTTGCCGTGACGCGGTCCAACTCCTTCTTCACTTGATCTCTGAGAGCTACAGGAACGGCGCGGGCCCGAAAATACCGAGGCCGCGCATTCCGTTTCAGTGTGATGTGTGCCTCAAAATTCTTGGCGGACCCGAGGACGGGGGTGAACAGGTCTGCATAATCCTGGCAAAGCTTCTCCAGATCCGAGTACGGAACCTCGTCCGACACCAAATTCACAGAATCGTCCATTGAAAAACCAAAATTCCGAAATGCGTCCAGCCCAAATAAATTCTCAGAGGAATCGCTGTTAACGACTAAGAAGGTGACCGGGTGGGTGACATTCCGGTATGTCGTCGGCAAGTTGACTTGACCACGGACTGGAATGGAATGTTTACCATACGCCATGAGGCGCCGCTGCATGTCGTGCAAGGGAGGGGCGCCAAGTTTCAAATATGTGGCGTAATTTAGAATGCTCACGGCTGTGCCAGTGTCGACCTGTAATTGAATCGGTTTTTCCGCAATCGGGACTTCAATAAAAAGCCTATTGGTGGTCTCCTGATGATCAATAGCGGCGATCAGATTAACATCCATCGGAAGATCCGAAGGTTGCTGCGGCCGGCGGGACTTTCGACACACAGAAGCTAAATGGCCCTCGAAAGAACATTTGTAGCAAAAGGCCCATCGATCAGGACAGTCTTCTCGTTGATGTTTAATAAAACAATCGGGACACGATGCCAACGTTTTGGCATCCACGACCGGGTTGAGCGGTTGGAGCGAGGTGGCGGACGGGTCTGCTGAGTGGACCGGCGGCCTGCCCGCACTATCGCTATTTCGGAATCATCACTCGGGTGGGCCTTAGCCGCCGGCTCCGATGTGGTTACAGTGACTGCTGCAATGTCGACCCATGATTCTTGTTTCTTGCGTGCTGCACGGGTTACCTCGAAGCTTTGTGCCAAGTCCAAGACTTTATCCAATGAGGGGTCGACGAGCCGAAGGGCGTCATGTTGGACCTCCCTGTCTGGCGTACCCCTGATTATCATGTCCCGGATCATTTCTTCGGCGTAGGAGTCCTTATTTTTAGAGGTAACAAAGTGACATCGTCGCCCCAAACCTTGCAATTCCGCTGCCCAATCTCTATGCGTCTGATTCGGCTGTTTCTTGCATTGGTAAAAGGCGACTCGAGATGAAACAACATGGGTATGGCGCTGGTAATATTTAGTGAGCAACGAGCGAATCTCGGCAAAAGTCAGCTCCCAAGGTTTTGATAAGGGGGCCAGTTTGCTCAAGAGCCGATAAATCTGAGGTTTAGACAAAGACAAAGATTTCATGAGGCCAACGTCAGTTACCTTGAAAGCATGGAAATGTTCCAGCAATTGGGATTCGTAGGCTTCCCAGTCCTCTAACGTTTCTTCAAAAGACGTAAACGGCGGTACTTGGTGCGTGGCCTGCGTCTGCATGAACCCTTGTATAAGTGGCTGGAGGGTGTTGAGTAGCAGCCTGCGGTTCTCGTCCTGCTGCTGGAGAAGTTTCTTGAGGAGATCTTCCAACGTCTCCTGGTGCGTGCTCGTCGCCATTTTATTGTGTTATGACCAGGAATAACACAATAACCTCGTAAGTCTGGTTTATTAAATTACAAATCACTTTTTATCAATTATGTTAGCCAAGCTTCTACCCAGGCTCACACTCAGAAGTAATGCATAATTAAAGTTTGGTTATACCAATGTCCAAATGTGCATAGTGGGGTGCACGTCCCGTAATTATTCCCAAGTCCAGTGAAGTTCAGTCTCTCCAAGTGAAGTCGCTAGATTTCCGCCGAGCAGCCTGGTAACCTCGAGTGGTGCGGGGAGTCATCCACAAGCAGCTGGAACACGGCGTACTGCACTTTCCGATGAGAACTGTCGTTTGCGGCGGCGGCCGGGTTTATATAAGGCTTGCTAGTTAATGGAGCCGTCGGCTGGGGTCGCTGTTTTCCAGGGAAAACCAATCGCAATGTTTCCTGGCGTAGCCAATTGCTGTGTAGCTGACAAACGCACGCTCGCGCGCGAAGGCGGCCAGCGATGGTAGCCACGAGCCGCCCGGAGAAGTGCGGCCAGCGATGTATTTCTCGGCCACGTAAGGGAGCGTGCGTGTGAAGACGGCCAGCGATGGAAGCAGCGGGCCGCCCAGAGAAGTGCGGCCAGCGATGTATTTGGCGGCCGCGTACTGGAGCGCGTTGTTCGGTGTTTGTTAGAAGTGGTGTATACCTCAACAGACATCATTCTGAAACTGAATCCATTGTGAGGGCTCTAAAACCAGTCTTATAAAGAAAGAAGACGGAATACACTTCGAGAGCTTGCGTATTGCCCTGTTGCTCATATTCCTTATTTTGATTTGGACAATAAATAACAGAAATGAAAATGAAAACGAAACAGGAACGGACTTAAAGTAGCAAAAAGAAGTAAGTTATAAAAGTTTTTCAATAAAGTAAAGGTAGCTATAGGTTGGGGAATCTCTCTTACCCCCATTCATGAGGAAGGTTCCCGTTTTTAGCAGAAGGGGTGTTTTTGGACATGTAACAGGTGGGAAGTTTCGACCTCTAGAAATTTCTAGAACATCCCAAAACATTCGGGAGCATTCGAGAACATTCCAGAACGTTCGAAAGTATTCGAGATCATTCGATAACGTTCCGTAATGTTCTACAATGATCTGGGATGTTCTGGAATGTTTGGCAATATTTTGGAACATTCAGGAAAATTCCGGGATATTCCAGATCTTTCTGGGAACTTCGAAACTACAAAGGAAAAAGCTACAACATCAACAAACCACTTCAATACATTCCTCACAACAAACCACTCTTCAATGACAATGAGAAGGAAATTGACAACATTATCATGGACCGGATCGACAACGACACTGGTGGAATTGATTACTTGGACGCAGAAGCCGATACTGGCCAAACATATCTAACAAGTCTATTGATAGCCGAAATACGTGTTAAACAATACATCGCACTTGCACTGGCATTACCCGGCACTGCAGCCACACTTATGGAAAGAGGCCGAACTGCCCGAACAATTCCAGGTATGTAAAAATTTAAGACCATCTGGACAGGGGAGAACAAGCTAAAATTGTGTTCTGGGACGTATACAGCGTAGCACATATAAAATCACTCGGAGCCATGGACAGAACCTTACGAGATTGGCGAGTAAACGCTCACACACTCTGAAGATTTTTGAGAAACACTTCCAGTTATTCCCAAATCAAAACCAACCGACGAGATCAATATTTGCTTTATAAAATCACATCTCTGGCCACACATACAAATACTGAATACTAACAAAAAAGAATCAGAGATGAATTACCAAAAGACGAAACAACAGCACATTGTGATAAACAACTTTCACATGTAGGCGAAGTCACATATCCTCCTGACCAGACGACCGACCTCATTAAACAGTGATTTCTGCAACATTGCCACTGCTGAAAACGAAGTTGTCGACAAATTTAGCCAAACATTGTTAACAACTATACCAGTCTGGACTGGCTGTTTGAAAGGACAATTTTGGCAACTAAAAATAGTACTGTCGACGATATCAACTTTAATATTCAAAAGAAAATTCCTGGTTTAGGAAGAATAAACAAATCGATCGACACGATGATAAACTTTGAAGGAAGTTTGAACTGTCTTACAGAATTTCTAAACTCTTTGCATGTACCAGGAATGCCATTGCACTTCCTTCTAGTAATAATTGGATCTCCTACCATACTACTCAGAAATCTCAACTAACCAAAACCATGTACTCCTGCTTCTCTCATGGTCAAATATAAGTGGTTTACTCTTGAGTAGGAAATTCGAAAAATTTGTATATGTATGTGTATACTCTGGATTACAAAATGAAAAATGCTGTTATAAACAGTTGTTGTAAATAGTTAGAAAATGTTTCCAAAAATATTTTGGCCTCTTAAACTTTGAAGTTTATCCTTTTATTCCAACCACCGCATAATCTCATGTCAACTTCGTAAAATAAGCTTGGTACACCAGCTTGTTTCCTATAAATTAATTTTAAGAAAGCTGGAATAATATTCTTATAGGGAAGAAAAAGTTATAATTTTCAGTAACCTAGACGCTAGGGAAAATTTTAATACCTGTTGTTCCAGTATGATGATGTATGAACACAAGTCTAAAGATGAATTTGAGTAATTTATATGGCTATCATATGTTAGTGTCAAGATAAAGGAAATGGAATAAAGAACTTTATCAAACATTTTATCCTTGCAAGTAATGCTTCGTAACATAGAGTAGGAGCAGACATGTCCCATAAAATTTCCGGTAGGTGGAAACAACCCATCACATTAGTGCACAATACATTAAACAGTGTCGAAACTAACTATCCGAGAATGCGTTTGTTCCGTTATTGACATTCAATAGCCATTAAACCAGACCCGAGGTGATTTGCTCTTTCTCCGTTGTAGTCACCATGTGTGTTGCTGCTCTACTAGTTCAGCTGATGACGATAAATTTTACTACCCCGTGTGATATGGGCAAAGAAATGTTACTGAACTACTCTCTATGGCTCTGAGTAATCTATGTGTTTGGTCCTCCCGCCACTTTCGGTTAAATTACTAACTGCACCCAATTTCCTTAAGTGCACAAATAAATAATAGCAAGATGGCAACCTACTGTAAATCAATATGACTGAGACGAATCACTTGTAAAAAACCTCAAGTTTATTCAGTCACAATTCATGGACACTTAATTGGTTCCTATAGTGAGCCTGAACTGGCACTGTCACCAAAGTGGTGAGCCAAATGAAGGTAAAACAAAAATCCGTACCAGCTAGACAGCGCGCACACACAGTATAGACACACTTAAATTAGTAAAATAGAAGCACTAATGCTCAAAGTAAATCAATGTTCGCCAAAATAAGAATAATTACCAAATTCGTCCGTTCGTTACAACAAGAAATAAAGCCCCAAGTGGCCATTACACAAATAATCACATGTCTTAACTGTTTATCAAACCGCCGGCCGCGGTGGTCTAGCGGTTCAGGCGCTCAGTCCGGAACCGCTGGACTGCTACGGTCGCAGGTTCGAATCCTGCCTCGGGCATGGATGTGTGTGATGTCCTTAGGTTAGTTAGGTTTAAGTAGTTCTAAGTTCTAGGGGACTGATGACCACAGATGTTAAGTCCCATAGTGCTCAGAGCCATTTGAACCATTTTTGTTTATCAAACCGAAAATAAATATGCCCCCGTTATGGTTCAATAGCGAGAAACCGTAGAACTCAGCGGCGAGAATCCACATGTCTAAGTATTACAGTTCTGAGAAACGCAGTCGAGAAATCGGGAAAGTCTAGCAATAGAGCTGTAGTCCAAACTGATACTCAACAGCGAAATTTTCAACTGCTGCTGGCGTACTCGCGAATAATTCGATGCTCCTGCAGAAATATGCAGCCGGTCCACCGCAGTTTAAGTTTCTGGCGTGGCTGAGAACTAATTCGAGCGTAAAGACAGATATTCAGCACCGCCGAGCTTGATTCCCCGTAGCTGCCTGTTGTCGTCTGTCAGAATTTGCTCCCGACTAAAATTACAGATGTCATATTCTTTATGACAGCTAAAAGCGAATTACAAAAGAGGTGGTTAATTGGAGATGTCGCCATAATTGTTCAATGGATAGTTCGCACATTATTAATAAGAAAATTTTTAGCATGACTGCACAGTTAGACTCAGGAAGTAACAGTGTCTGAAGTTTATTCTTGGCAGACAAAGAGGCACATGAGTCTAAAGGGAAATTACATCCACTCTGTGTGATCTGTTTTTTGGGAGATTTAATGGAATTTGAATTAAAGCCGTTTTTAACAAAAAACTGACAAAGTAATTATCGGAAACATAGTCTGCGTTGGTTGTGTGATGTACATTATAGCACCCTAGCAGCTGCCAGAGACCTAATCTTTAATTAATCAATCAGACTCTTGGTTAAATTTAAAAAGTACTTATTTTCTTGGTGCAAAAGTATGCATTCTAGATGCGTTTTACCAAACTCTTTGATGTAACACCTTGATCATTACTGTATTACTATTGGTTAAATACCTATTAAATTCTCAAAATACACTCTTTACCATATTCTTTACTTTGATGAAACTCGATAAATTTAAATGTTATCGAAACATACCGGATAGATGGAAATGGCGCATTGCGCTCGTCTGTGCCTTATATGGTTAGCACGACACAATCAGGTCAGCAGTAAACTTCGAATACTGGAGCCACATGTCATCAGGTGATGAGTTAGGACTAAGCTCGGAGCGCGTCGGCGTTCAACCATACCGTGCGGCCACTTCTCGCCTGGGTCACACGGGTCGCCTCGGCTTAACACTGACGGCACCTAGTGGTCATGCCACGACCACCTACATGGTGCGGTGCGCTATGCGCTACTCACAGCGTCACACGTAACCATGTCATTGTAGCCTCTAACTGTCTACGCTGTGATAACTCTGTTCTTGGAAAAATGTTGACGAGTAAGAATAGTGCCCGAGCAGACGCAAGCCTTCAGTCGGCTATCTTTGTAGACATCAAGATGTTTTCTTTTATGGTGTGCAGATTTGGGACGGCGTCATTTAAAAATGCGATCACGTTTTGGTGCGGTTACCGAGTTCGTGACAGTTGAAAACTGACAGCACGGTATTCGCATGTGTCGGCTCGAATGAAACACAAATAAAACAATCAGCTTGAAATTTTCTGTAAAAAAATCACTCTTCAGATAAAGTTGAAACGTGACTTACATTACTGTGCAACACGTACCAACAATAAAATTTTAATATCAGTGCCGTTTCTGCAGAAAGTAGAATCTCAAACGTCGTCTTCGTATGTAGTGTGTCGTGTATAAATCTCACAATACTCGTGTCTCGTTTGGTAGGTTTAAACCAAGCATATACTTTGGTCTGAATCTAATAACAGGAGGGATTCGAATTCTGTAAAAGAACTGAATGTGCACAGCGTTTATTTACTGAGTGCTATCAATCCTTCATAGCAATAAACGAAAAACGCTAGTTTGCTTTCGCTCTACAGTATTAATTTATTGTGTTAATCGTTTTTCGGCTTTCAAGGTCATAATCATGCCTTCTAAGTAGAAAAACGATTAACGCAATAAATTAATATTGCAACGCTTTTCATATATCATAATGTTGTTCTACCAAGAACCGACGTAAGATTCAGTTAACGTAATCCTTCATTTGTTATAGCTAAGAGCTATTAGATGGTTCATATGATCAGTACTCAAGTCTAAACAGTAGACTGAATCAAGTGCAGACGTGCTCATGTTATGGATTCGTTTCCTGTGTTACTGTAGTCATAAACTCCTACAGAATGCTTCTTATACCTGCAAAAAAGGAAAATTTAAGATACTTATTAGACACACGTAATTCACTCCCATAGTAAATTAAATTTTACAAACCTCAGTGTAGTAAGATATTACATGATGGACATAAACGAAAGAAATTAAACTGCTACTCAATTTGTTCTTTATTACAGCGACTAGTTGTCATCTTTTATCACCGAAACGACATCAGCAACAAACTACGTATGACCATCTATGACGTTTCCTTTACATTCCCGCTAGAATATATTGGTATGAGGTGCATAAAATACGTTGTGGAGCCTTCTTTCATCAGCTGTTGCCGGCCTTGTCACACGATTTACTGTCGTGAATTGCAATGGAGATGCAGTCGGCGAAGTGACAATAACCAGCGTGCAGCTAATCGTATCTTATGTAAGTCTGCATGCTTTCGTGGCCCTTGTCACTGAAGTTAAAATCTTCTGGGTTATTAGGCCGCGTCATATGAATCATTATGATTGACGTTTCAACCACTCTGGTGGGATCTTCCTCAGGATCTTCTTGTATTCACTACTGTTCTAGCAGTAGTGGGCACCAGAAGATCCTGAGGAAGATCCCAGCAGAGGGGTCGAAACGTCGATCATTTTAGAAGAAATAGGACGCGGCCTAATGTTCGGCACCGGAAGATTATGAGGAAGATCCCAGGAAAGGGGTCGAAACGTCGATCATTTTAGAGGAAATATGACGCGTCCTAATAACCCAGAAGATTTTAACTTCAGCAATCGTATCTTACCTGTGTGTAGACTGAAGCTGCCAAAAATGGTCCATATTTGCCTGTCGATGACATCTCTGCCGCGGTTAGTGGTTCAAATGGCTCTAAGCCATATGGGACTTAACTTCTGAGGTCATCAGCCCCCTAGAACTTAGAACTACTTAAACCTAACTAACCTAAGGACATCACGCACATCCATACCCGAGGCAGGATTCGAACCTGCGAACGTAACGGTCGCCCGTTGCAGATTGTAGCGCATAGAACCGCTCGGCCACTCTGACCGGTCGCGGTTAGTGGTTTTCTTCGGTCACTCTTTGGACTGGAATTTTTTTTCTATAAAGTGCGTTGCTGCAGTACACGTAACAGAGAATTTGAAGCGGTTTGCATGTAGCATTTCTTAGTTTAAAGCGAAGTACCCGTGTTATACGTAAACGAATTTTATTCTGAAACGTCCTACTAGATTAAAACTGTGTGCCGAGCCGAGACTAAATGGGGTCCTTTTCCTTCCGCGAGTATGTGCTTTACTAACAGAGCCACGCAAGCACGACTCACGTTCCGTCCTCAATTCTTTACTTCCGCCATTACATCTCATAACTTCAAAGATTTTATGGTTTAAGAATTCAGGGTCTCTCGCTAGTAAATTTGAATAAAAGGTTCTCTGGCTTCCAGCCGCGTCAAGTAGTCGATCTCAAGGTCTCCATAAAAAATTCTGGCAGTTACTGAAACCAGTTAAAGATTCGACATGTCTCAGAGCACCTGGGGTCTACAACATACTTTGCAAGTGTGGCAAGCTCCACGCCACACAAACAGTGTACACTGTTGAACAATGCAGGAACGGTCTTGAGATATTTTATCGCCTACGTCCTACGCTACACTGAAAAATACGCTTTTACTGAAAGTGCTCTAGAAAACGGTCACCGGATCAGACTTGATGATACCCCTGTCTTGGCTCGCACAGTCCTCTGCTATGACTGTGTAAAGAAAGCCATCGAAATGAAAATCAGTGACAACGCCTCTGACTGAGGCGGCGGCCAGCAGCTCAGCGCGGCGTAGGAACGAGCGATCACGAATTTGAAGCGGGAGCATCGAACCCGGAGTCAACTTCTGCAGCAGTGACACATCTTGCAGCTACAGTACATAATGGTGCACCAGTTGCCCATCAGTCATTCAACGTGGATAAAGTCAAGCAGTGCTTCGTCGAAAGCTCGTCCCATTTTATCACCTTGATGCAGCTGGAAGCCCGAGAACATTTTATTCAAATATTACACATATAGCTAAATGGAATTCAATTTCCCCCCTCGGAATGATGAACGAGTGCCTGCTAAGTAATCTAAAACTGAATTATTATTGTGGCGATCCCATTATACCTGGCATCCCTCAGTCCATGTGTTCTGTGGCGGTACTAAGCAGGGTGTACAGAACTGCGTTTCCCAACGATTGTTTGCTAACAGTGATTAAACCGGTGTGACTACAAAAGGAACAAGGGATCCGGTTGAGAATGACAGTATTTTCGAGGTAGCATTCATAAATGTCATTTTATACTCAAAGATGAAAAAATTTAGCATCGCCTAAGTTCCCAGAACTGAAGATAGACGTTGACTGTGGATATTGTATCGCAGACACACTCCCTTTGTTCAGAGATGTCACTAAACTCACCCAAAGATGTAAACAACCATGCATGAGCAGCGCCTATTAGACGGAGGGCGTCCGACAGCTGATTAGTTCCAATCATTCCACCAGGAAGGAGGTATACGTTTCATATTGTCTGTAGTTCAACCATGCCCAGACGCTCAATACCGCGGTTCGATCGCGTCCGCATTGTTACTTTCTGCCAGGAAGGGCTCTCAATAAGGGAAGTGTCCATTCAACAAAAGCGACGTTGTTCGGACATGGAGGAGATACAGAGAGACTGGAACTGTCGATGACATGCCTCGCTCAGGCCGCCCAAGGACTACTACTTCAGTGGATAACAGCTACCTACGGATTAAGGCTCGGAGGAACCCTGACAGCAACGCCACCATGTCGAATAATGCATTTCTTGCAGTCATATGACGTCGTGTTACGACTCAAACTGAGCGCAGTAGGCTGCTTGATGAGCAAGTGCACCCTCGATGCCCCTGGAGAGGTCCACCTTTGGAACCACGACAACATGCAGCGCGGTACGGATGGGCCCAACAACATGCCAAATGCACCGCTCAGGATTTGCATCAAGTTCTCTTCACCGATGAGCGTCGCATATGCCTTCAACCAGACTATCGTCGGAGACGTGTTTGGAGGCAACCCGGTCAAGCTGAACGCCTTAGACACACTGTCCGGCGAGTGCAGCAAGGTGGAGATTCCCTGCTGGTTTGGGATGGCATTATGTGGGGCCGTCGTACGCCGCTGGTGGTCATGGAAGTCGCCGTATTGGCTTTACGATACGTGACTGCCATCCTCCGACCGATAGTGCAACTATATCAGCGGCATATTGGCGAGGCATTCGTCTTCATGGACGACAATTCGAGGCCCCATCGTTCACATCTTGTGAATTACTTCCTTCAGAATAACGACATCACTCGACTAGAGTGGCCAGCTTGTTCTCCAGACATGAACCCTATCGAACATGCCTGGGATAGATCGCCGTGACTCACTAACAACTCTGAGGTATCTATTCCGAATCACCATTGAGAAGTGGGACAATCTGGATCAACGGTGCCTTGTTGAACTTATGGATAGTATGCTGCGACGAATACAGGCATGCATGCATGAATGCAAGAGGACGTGCTACTGGGTATTAGAGGTACCTGTGTACAGCAATGTGGACCACCATCTCTTGAAGGTCTCGTGGAATGGTGGTACTACAAGCAATGTGTGGTTTTCATGAGCAACAAAAATGGCGGAAATGATGTTTATCTTAATCTCTATTCCAATTTTCTGTACAGGTTTCGAAAGCCTTGGAACCGAGGTTCTATGAACTAATTAATAAATATAAACATTAAGGCCTTCTTCCTAATCTGTAAATTCGTTCTTGGTCATCCAGTCTTCTGGTTCCCTCTTGGTTCTTTTACGTATTGTATATTACCAGCCTTTCCCTGTAGACTACGCTAATTTTCCTCAAAATTTCAAACAGCTTGCACCATTTTATATTTCGAACACTTTTTACAGGTCAATAAATCATAAACAGGTTTCTTGACATTTATTCAGTCTTACCTTTCCTAAAGCCTAACGCTTCACAATTTAACAGTTCCTTAATGTTCTTTTCCATTTTTCTGTATGTTATTCTTGCCGGAAACTTGGATGCACCGGCTGTTAAGCTGATCGTGTGATACTTCTCACATTGTCTGCCCTTGCTATCTTCGTAATTGCTTCATTACTGTGGTATATCATCAGTCTAGTACATTCTACACACCCACGTCAATAACCGTTTTCTTGCCACTTCCCCCAGTGATTTTAGAAATTCTGATTGATTTTTATCTGTCGCATCTGCCTTACTTGATCTTAAGTCGTCCAAAGCTCTTTTAAATTCTGACTGTAATACTGGATTTCCTATCTCTTCCCTGTTAACTCCTGTCTCTTCTTTCGCGTCATTAGACAAGTGGTTCTCCTCATAGAGGCCTTCAATATACTCTTTCCACCTCTCCGCTCGGCTCATAACAGTGGAAGTTCCATTTCACTCAACGTTAGAGCCCTTGCTTTTAATTTTAACAAAGATTTTTTTGACTTTTCTGTATGCTGAGTCAGTCTTTCCGGCAATCATTTCTTGAGTTTCGCTGAACATTTCCGTACTTCGTTCTTTCATCTACCAACTGAAGTATTTCTTCTGTTACCCGAGATTTCTCCCCATGTACCTTCCTTGTACCTACGATTTTCCTTCCAAGTTCAGTTATGTCCATTCCTGTCAACTGAACAGCCTACTGAGCTATTCTTTATCGCAGTATCTACGAAGTCTGAAAAATTCTAGAGTGTGTTCTCATTTCTTAGTATTCCTGTATCCCACGTCTTTGATTACTGATTTTTCCTGACTAGTCTCACATGAAATGAAATTGGCGTGAAATCTCTCTAGGCTCTGTCGAATTTTACTTACAAGGTTCTCTTCCAAGCTGTCAACTTAAGGTGCGCGAACGCTTCCGTTATACAGTACTTTCATATTGGCTGCATGTCTTGTTACGAGCTTAGCAACACGCCTGTCATTTGTTTCAATCGTATACCTAACAGATGAAGACTGTAAGTGTTGGAAAATACTGCAGCACTGATCGCACTCATGTCTTACATCCAGTTTCCTTTACATGATAGACTGCACTCCTCCTTTCAACAAATCTTGTCTCTTCCATTAACCTTTCCAGATTTTACATACAGGGTGATTATTATTAAATTTCAAAATCCATAGATGACACCGAGATTGTTACTTTAATACAATAGACACGGTGTCGCAAACGTCAGGAAATACCACAAAAGTTGATGAATGTTGGACATGTGTGCTGCGACCCCTCACATTAGAGCTTTGATGTGTACCGCCTCCTGAATGCGACGTATCGTCAATACTGGATCGGTGGTCCTGTACATTATTCAGGGAGAGCGTCGGACTTCACTTCCTTATTTCCTCTCGGACTACGTCAATACATTGGTGTACGAAATACGTTTAACAACGCTGAGTAACTTTTAGCATACATCGTGTCAACTGCTGGAGAAGTCTGGGACACGCTCGGTATTTTTCTGCACATCAGATCTGCAATGCGCCTGAAATGTGAAGTCTGCATTATGATACAGAGACATTATTTCGAACACCTTCTTTGATGAGGGTCGTTTTCTGCTTTTGCTCTTATTTCTGGGTAGAACATAATAAACATATTTCCTCGTCCTGTTCGTGTCCTTCCTTCCTTGTGTTTTGTGTCGTCACTACCACACCAGGAAAGCGGTTTCGACCATGTATTGTCATGTAATTTTCCATCGTATACGTGTACTCTATCTATCCTCAAGGCTTGTAACCACTGCGCCTAAACACCCTGTGTACTGGCTTACTGAGCTACCTATGAGTTTTATGCAAAGTACTACGCCAGGAAACATCAAGCGAAAATTATCGATTTCTCTGGCTCGATATGTGCGAACTGTTGGGCATACACAAAAGAGAACAGAACCTCTCGGAAGGAAATTTAATGTAGTTAAATTTTGTACTGAGGAACGATTTCGCTAGAGGCAGTCGTTTACGATTTTATTCAAGAGAAACATGCCGAAGTGACGTTTAAATGCGTTTTTCTTGAGTAACTCGAAAGACGTGGGCTCTAGCCGAAATGTATCCCAGTACAAACTTTACATTAAGTTTCCTCCCAAAAATCTCATGCTCAGTTGTTCTATAGGAGTCATAGTTTGTTGTACTCAGCGAAAGAGTATAATAATCGCACACTCGGTTTTTGAATGCGCAATGCATAGCAGGTTGCAGAAAACCCACAGTTACGGGCAGCTGAATTGTCTTGTACTTACGGAGAAAGGAACGATTACAACCGTTTTACATAACTGCAGCAGGGGTAACCCGAAAGTGTTGCATCAGTCTTGTGCTAGGTTTAGTACTAAAGAAGAAATGAGATGACGTCATAAGAGACAGTGAGTTTGGGTATAACAGTAAAGGGGGTGAATCATATCAGTACTCGCCTTATTCATTTTACTATAACAACTGAAAACCAAATTCTGAATGGGTTTTAATCTTTTACATACACATCTGAACAGATTATCCAACGTATGTTATGTAAACATCATACGCAACCAGAAATCGTGGTGTTCTTCTTCTTGTTAACAAAAACACACGAAAAGGCAAAGCACAATTTCCTACTCGTCTGTCTGCGTCGGTCTGAGAAACTTAAAATGATTTTTCCACATGGAACCTCCCTGTGGCAATAAACGCTTTGTAGAATTACGGCGAAGCTCAGGGGCAGATATTCTGATGTCTATGTGTTTACCGAAGAATATATCGCTATTTCTTTTTTTCCTTTTTTTTTGTTTTTCTTTTCTGCTGCAATGCTGCTGCTGGCTCGGTTCGAGCGCTGCTACAGCGACCGTCGGAACAGCCGCATTCACGTTTCCCCATATAGCAGGAGTTACGACGGCACTATTTCTGCAGATGGAGCTGCGAATAAAGCTGGTGGCGGGGCTGTATCTGCCCGCTCCTCCGAATTCAATGAAATCTAACGTTCGGACACATTTCATTCCATTACCTTATCGCGCAAAGTCACAGATCACGAGCTTTCCGAAGAAAGGGAGTTGGACTTAGATGTAACGGAGACTGAAAACGAATAAAGCCTACGGTAACCTAATTTTCTGGCGATAGAGAAGAATAATACGTATGCCAGTCCTTACATATGTATCTAGCACTGCTAGGGAAGTATAAATGGAAGATTAAGACCAGGTTTTCATAGTGCCTGGATGCTACAGTTCTTGTCACAATTTTAGCTCTACTAGATGTAATCATTCAGCAATTATGGACAGTCAAAGAGGAGGTAATTCAATAGAGAGGACGCTTAAATTATGAAGATAAGTAGATGCAATGAACAGAGAAAGATCCAAAGAAAATCCAAATACGATTGGCCCTGAAATAGGTTTGATGTAGCAAACGGTCTACCTTTAGGTCAGTGTCGTTGCCCCATCCTCGTATCCCGTACTATTTTGAGAGGCTCTGCTGGACGACTGTAATCACATCGAACATCATTCTTCGTTATTCCGAAGCCATATTATAACACTTAGCAGAAAGCTTTGGACCCTCCAAAGAGAGCCATGAAAAGTCATATCTAGTAACACTCACTGTTCCACGTCTCTCCTCCTGATGAACAAGTTCTAGATGTGACGGAAGAGGGCGAGGATAACAGTATATCGATAGTTGAGACTACGACTCGTCGTTGGACTCTAGTGTGCTGTTTTTACTTGTTTAAAGCACCAATCTTGGCACTACGATTAAACTTAGGAGAGTATCACAAGAACACCAGACTGTATAACGTACACTGAAACAGTTCTGGAACATAACAGGGTGTGCAGCGATTCTTTGTTCGCAGGGTCTTGTAAACGTAAATTCATTCACGGAGGCCACACAAAGTTTAGCGGTTCCTATAGTAATACATTTGCAGATGTACGAGGTACTGGAATTAACTAGACATCCGATCCGAAAGACGACATAAATGAATTCTGTCTTCCAATGAATCTATACCTCTATTGTTTAGAGAGAAACCAGGCAACTTTTAGTTGTACCTATGAATGTAGAAAATTATATACAGACAGCAAAGTTGATCACTTTACAGATCGATGACTGTAAAGCAACGGCGTATCTTATTTCCACTCAGTCTGGGAAAGTGTATCTTGCGACACGTGAGTAGTAAAATCTCAGTTCTTTGGCAGCGGATTCGATTATTTGCATTATGCACTGAAGAGCCAAAGAAACTGGTACACCTGCCTAATATCGTTTAGGGGCTATGCGAGCACGTAGAAGTGCCGCAGTATGACGTGGCATGTACCCGGCTGATTTCTGCAGTAGTTCTGGAGGAAACTGACGCCATGAATCCTGCAGGGCTGTCCATAAATCCGTAACAGTACAACGGGGCTAAGATCTCGGACTGATGACCTCAGCAGTTAAGTTCCATAGTACTCAGAGCCATTTGAAGATCTCGTCCGAACAGCACGTTGCAAGGCATCCCAGGCATGCTCAGTGATGTTCATGCCTGCGGAGTTTGAAGGCCAGCGGTAGTGTTTAAACTCAGGAGAGTGTTGCTGCAGTCATTCTGTAGCAATTCTGAACGTGTAGGCTGTCACGTTGTCCTGCTGGAATTGCCGGAATGCACAGTGGAAATGAATGGATTCACGTGATCAGAGAGGATGCTTACGTAAGTATCACCTGTCAGAGTCGTATCTAGACGTATCAGGGGTCCCATATCAATTCAACTGCACACGCCCCAAACCATTACAGAGCCTCCACCAGCTTGAACAGTCCCCTGCTGACATGCAGGAATGGGCGGTCCATGGATTCGTGAGATTGTCTCCATACCCGTACACATCCATCAGCTAGACAGAATATGAAACGAGACTCTTCCGACCAGGTAACATGTTTTAAGTCCACTGTCGGAGTCGACAGGCCCAGGCGAGGTATAAATCTTTCGTCGTGAAGTCATCAAGGATACATGAGTAGATCTTCGGCTCTCAACGCCCATATTGATGATGTTTCGCTGAATGGTTCGCACATTGACGCCTGTTGATGGCCCAGCATTGAAATCTGCAGGACTTCGCGGAAGGGGGGATCTTTCTCCGAACGCAGCGACGTCAGAGATTTGGAGTTTTACCGGATTCCTGATAGCACTATACACTCGTGAAATTTCCATAAGGGAAAAACCCCACTCCATCGCTACCTCGGAGATCCTGTGTCCCATCGCTCGTGCGCCGACTATAAAACTATGTTTAAATTTACTTAAATCTTGATAACTTGCCATTGTAGAGGCAGTAACCGATCCAACAACTGCACCAGGCACTAGTGCAGACACTACATGACAGAATGGCGATGTACTTCCAACATCTGGTAAAACTCCAAATCTCTGACTCGCTGTGTTCGGAGAAAGATCTTGCAACAACGGAACCTGCGACGACTGAAGAGAATCGTTCAACGTGACAGACAGCTCGTTGTCTGTAGGCGTTGCCTACCGCAGAGAAGTATTCTGCCTTTTTATACAGGGTGGTCCATTGATCGTGATCGGGCCTAAAATCTCACGAAATAAGCGTCAAACGAAAAAACTACAAAGGACGAAACTTGTCTAGCTTGAAGAGGGAAACCAGATGGCGCTATGGTTGGTCTGCTAGATGGCGCTGCCATAGGTCAAACGGATATCAACTGCGTTTTTTTCAATAGGAACCCTCATTTTTTATTACATATTCGTGTAGTACATAAAGAAATATTAATGTTTAAGTTGGACCACTTCTTCCGCTTTGTGACAGATGCTACTGTAATAGTCACAAATATATGGCTCACAATTTTAGACGAACAGTTGATAACAGGTACGTTTTTTAAATTAATATACACAACGTAGGTACGTTTCAACATTTTATTTCGGTTGTTCCAATGTGATACATGTACCTTTGTGAAATTATCACTTCTGAGAACGCATGCTGTTACAGCTTGGTTACCTGTAAATACCACAGTAATGCAATAGATGCTCAAAGTGATGTCCGTCAACCTCAATGCATTTGGCAATACGTGTAACGACGTTCCTCTCAACAGCGAGTAGTTCGCCTTCCGTAATGTTCGCACATGCATTGACAATGGGCTGATGCGTGTTATCAGGCGTTGTCAGTGGATCTTGATTGCAATTATGCTTCAACTTTCCCAACAGAAAGAAATCCGGGGACGTCAGATCCGGTGAACGTGCGGGCCACGGCATGGTGCTTGGACAACCAATCCACCTGTCATGAAATATGCTATTCAATAGCGCTTCAACCGCACGCGAGATATCTGCCGGACATCTATCATGTTGGAAGTACATCGCCACTCTGTCATGCAGTTAAACATCCCATAGTAACATCGGTAGAACATTACGTACGAAATCAGCATACATTGCATCATTTAGACTGTCATCGATAAAATGGGAGCCAATTATCCTTCCTCCCATAATGCCGCAATATACATTAAGCCGCCAAGGTCGCTGATGTTCCACTTGTCATAGCCATCGTGGATTTTCCGTTGCCCAATAGCGCATATTATGCCGGTTTACGTTACCGCTGTTGGTATATGACGCTTCGTCGCTAAATAGAACGCGTGCAAAAAATCTGGCATCGTCCCGTAATTTCTCTTGTTCCCAGTGGCAGAAGTGTATACGACGTTCAAAGTCGTCGCCATGCAATTCCTGGTGCATAGAAATATGGTACGGGTGCAATCGATGTTGATGTAACATTCTCAACACCGACGATTTTGAGATACCCGATTCTCGCGCAATTTTTCTGCTACTGATGTGCGGATTAGCCGTGACAACAGCTAAAACACCTACTTTGGCTTCATCATTTGTTGCTGAACGAGCAGCATACGTAGCACACGCCCGTTGCGCATTTTGATCACAATAGCCATACATCAACACCATATCGACCTTTCCCGCAATTGGTAAATGGTCCATTTTAACACGGGTATTGCATCGCGAAGCAAATACCGTCCACACTGGCGGAATGTTAAGTGATACCACGTACTTACACGTTTGTGACTATTACAGCGCTATCTATCACAAAGCGAAAAAAGTGGTCCAACTAAAACATTCGTATTTCTTTACGCACTACACGAATATGTAATAAAAATGGGGGCTCTTATTTAAAAGAACGCAGTTGACATCCGTTTGACCTATGGCAGCGCCATCTAGCGGGCTAAACGTAGCGCCAACTGGTTTCCACCTACAAGCTAGACGAGTTTCCTTCTTTGTAGTTTTTTCATTTGAAGCTTATTTTGTGAGATATTTGGCCCGGTCACTATCAATGGACCACCCTACATATTTATGTATTTGAATACGCTGCATATACTAGTTTCTTTGGCACTTCAGTGTATATTGATACCTCATAATCAGGAAATCTTATTTCTTTGATCTGCGTATAACGAATTAAGAATAACAGTAGACAACAGATGGTGAGAATGATGACCGAAACATTAGTGTCCAGGGAACTTGGCTTGAAGAAGGTGATAGGTAGAAAGGAATGCAACGAAAGAAGAATGCGGCTTAATGTACGGTCAACAACAACCTCTGTGTCGTGAAAGGACGACAACGAATTACAAGAATCATGCCTGAGAGAAGTCACGGAAAACCTAAATCCAAATGCCTGGATGGGGATTCCATATTCTCTCATGACGGGAAGGGGGACTCGTACCTAGCAAACAGAAAGTGGCAGAATAGGGCTGACTGAGCGCTGTATATTTAAAAAAAAATTGGCAACAGATGGTTAAAATACAGCAATGAAAAACAATCGTAACACAAACAAAGAGTTGTGGTATGCAAGCGAAAGTTGGTAGAAGTGTTTCTACATCAGACAGATGTCTATTCAACTTGCGCTCCAGATGCATAGGAGTAGCGTCGTAGCCCCACTATGAAGTTGCAAATCAGATTTGCTTTAAGAACACCCTGTAACGGTGGTGGGCGTCAGTTAACTTAAAGATTCGATGTGGTGAGCTGATGGTAGTCCAGAATGCCTGTAAGGCGACAAATATGTAGTTATCAACACCTCAGTTTGATCGAGCTCGTGTAACAGGGCTACGAAAAGCTGGATATTGCTTCTGTGAAGTAGCAGAAAGACCTGACATGAATGTGGCCAGTGTACAGTCGTGGACAAAACGAGCGAGACCCCTCGCCTTTTCGTTGTGGTGATCCTCACAGCTGTAGTGTCTGCTACACAGCATAACAGGCAAGGCGACTAAGTGCTACCAACATACTACGCACAGGCGAGAAATTTAAAAACTTTCCGAACTTTGTCAGACTGTTTTCAATCATGTGTAACACTAGATTAATGCTCATTAGTGTGCTAAACACAACTCGTAAATATAAGATATAAATGAAAGAAGAAACGCTAATTACTATGAACTGTACTAATAAAAATTAATCTCTGCTTATCGAGATAACATAACTGTTTTAGTAAGACGAAGTACTCCATATGGTTACGAATTAGCAAAATATTATGTGCATTCGGCCGCGAAACGGTCTGTGTCAACGTTCAGACCGGTCATACTGCATTACCGTTGCTGGCCTACCGTTGATGTGTGCAAATTTAGCAATGCGGAAAGATTCATAAAGAAATTCAGTTAAAAATCATTCAGTGCCTCACTTAAGTCAATTCAGTTGTTGACAGAAGCGGAAAAGTAGGCAATAACAAGTATGAAATTCTGCAAGTGTCTCATATTATCATCCACAGGGCACCGGTTCAGAATAAAGATGGCAATAAAACGTATTGGGGGCGCGAGAATTTCTTAAAATTGCTTTACTGATAGTCTGTCTGCCACCATTGAGATCGAAACCGAAAACAATCGAGACCTCCCTTGCAGTAGCAAACACCTTTCACTATGCTAGCAGACAACTCAGGCAAACAGCCCTCCATTATTACCTCAGACATGAATAAGCCGGCCAATTTCTCAAATAATATGGCAAAATGATATGCAGTTTCTGTTGCGTAGAGCTTTGTGGAATCAAAAACATGAATTTTCTACCTTATTGTCACCGCTCATGTGATTATCATTCGGGATGTTTTATCTAAATAACGAAATACTGTTATTAGCGAGTAAATTTAGTAGGATAATTCTGCACCACCCCAGGAAATAAACGGCTACATAGCTGCCAAACTTATTTTATAATGTTTCGAATTCCGCATTAGACTCGCCACAGCCAGAAAACGTTCATTAGCCGAAGTGTTTCTTAAGATAGCTAGAAATGGGAATGCTCGCACTTCTAAAACGCGGTGGCATTAATACTGGGATCTGAATTACCACGTTTATAGGCAAATGGATTTTATTTGCATTCATGTAAACGTGATTTGGATCGAAAGCTTAGGTACGATTAATATGCTGATGTATCGACTGCAACTAGAACATTTCGAATAATGAATAGGGGGAATTATTTATGTGGTTCTTATCTTCAGTAACAGTCGTAGCTATTTTTGTTGTTAGGATTTCGTCACCAAAACAGGTAAAAATAGAACCCTACTAGTCTCACTTTCTTGACCGTCTATCTGTCTACCCCAACTTTAAACACTGTTTGCCTCGAGTACGGGTAGACATAATAAACGGAAATGTGTCGCACTTCCTACGGTATACGGTCCCGTAGCACTTCCAAGAGGGAAAGACCATCGTGCACAGCGTATGGCTCTGGCGCAGAGTACTGCAACAGAAAACGGAGCAGGAGTTGACACCATACCGACAACGAGCTGTTACAAATCAATTTCTTGAAGGACAGGTCCCAGCCAGACTCCCTGACCCCGAACCACCACAGTGGTGTCAAGCGACAGCTCATTGCAGGACAGGGTGGAGGTATGTTGTGTTTTCTGATGAAAGTTGGTTCTGCCGCGGTGCCAATAATGGTGAGGAGGCGGCCAGCTGAGGGCCTGCGACCAACCTGTAGCTGTGGTCTGAGGTGCACTCTGGTGGCTATCCCACGCACCCCGAGTGCAAAATGGTACGCCAGTGATTCGATCTTTTGCGCTGCCATTCATGAACAGCGTTCCGTGGGGTGTTTTCCGAGATTATAAAGCTCACATATCGCCATGTGTCGACATGTTGTCTTGCCTGCTCCTTCTCCACATCTGACTCCGATTGAGCACATATGGGACATCATCGGACGACGACTCCAGCTGTAAGCGTACTGTCATATCGCTGGCTTGGTTGCGGAGTATCTTTGCGAGCACCCGCGTCTGCAGAGTCGAGCGCGGGACACCGAACTGTTGTGTTGTGTTGTGGATAGCTCTGCATTGTTAGTATTCAAGTCGAAGTGTTGCTACAAGTGCTATTACTGTAAAGTGATGAAGTATAGTAAAGTGATGAAGTATAGTAAAGTGATGAAGTATAGTAAAGTGATGAAGTATAGTAAAGTGATGAAGTATAGTAAAGTGATGAAGTATAGTAAAGTGATGAAGTATAGTAAAGTGATGAAGTATAGTAAAGTGATGAAGTATAGTAAAGTGATGAAGTATAGTAAAGTGATGAAGTATAGTAAAGTGATGAAGTATAGTAAAGTGATGAAGTATAGTAAAGTGATGAAGTATAGTAAAGTGATGAAGTATAGTAAAGTGATGAAGTATAGTAAAGTGATGAAGTATAGTAAAGTGATGAAGTATAGTAAAGTGATGAAGTATAGTAAAGTGATGAAGTATAGTAAAGTGATGAAGTATAGTAAAGTGATGAAGTATAGTAAAGTGATGAAGTATAGTAAAGTGATGAAGTATAGTAAAGTGATGAAGTATAGTAAAGTGATGAAGTATAGTAAAGTGATGAAGTATAGTAAAGTGATGAAGTATAGTAAAGTGATGAAGTATAGTAAAGTGATGAAGTATAGTAAAGTGATGAAGTATAGTAAAGTGATGAAGTATAGTAAAGTGATGAAGTATAGTAAAGTGATGAAGTATAGTAAAGTGATGAAGTATAGTAAAGTGATGAAGTATAGTAAAGTGATGAAGTATAGTAAAGTGATGAAGTATAGTAAAGTGATGAAGTATAGTAAAGTGATGAAGTATAGTAAAGTGATGAAGTATAGTAAAGTGATGAAGTATAGTAAAGTGATGAAGTATAGTAAAGTGATGAAGTATAGTAAAGTGATGAAGTATAGTAAAGTGATGAAGTATAGTAAAGTGATGAAGTATAGTAAAGTGATGAAGTATAGTAAAGTGATGAAGTATAGTAAAGTGATGAAGTATAGTAAAGTGATGAAGTATAGTAAAGTGATGAAGTATAGTAAAGTGATGAAGTATAGTAAAGTGATGAAGTATAGTAAAGTGATGAAGTATAGTAAAGTGATGAAGTATAGTAAAGTGATGAAGTATAGTAAAGTGATGAAGTATAGTAAAGTGATGAAGTATAGTAAAGTGATGAAGTATAGTAAAGTGATGAAGTATAGTAAAGTGATGAAGTATAGTAAAGTGATGAAGTATAGTAAAGTGATGAAGTATAGTAAAGTGATGAAGTATAGTAAAGTGATGAAGTATAGTAAAGTGATGAAGTATAGTAAAGTGATGAAGTATAGTAAAGTGATGAAGTATAGTAAAGTGATGAAGTATAGTAAAGTGATGAAGTATAGTAAAGTGATGATATGGAAATGGTTCAGAGGAACGTGCGCCAAGAAGTAATTAAAAAATGAGCCAGTCAATAACGTATTTTTGTATCCTCTCGTTGCGTGCCGCACAGCATCGATCATCCGCGCCGTTGTTCGGTCTCCCGGAATGAAATAATGTGAATCAGTAAAAATTAGTTACCATGAAAGAGGGCAGTCAAGTGCCAGTGTCCTGTAGCGAGCGTGAGGACGTGCGTTCGGTCATCGCGTTCCGCATTTATCAACAATCAGCCGCGCCGCGACAGTTACGCGCATGCTCGTACAAGTGAGAACTAAGAAACTGAAAAATTAACTTTACGAACAGTGTTATATGATTACTAGTGTCAAGGAGGACTATTACCAGACATCTGTATGTGTGACGAGCGTAAGAACTTTCGTTCGATCATTCGGCTTCCGCATCATCAAGAATCACCCGCGTCGTGTCGGTTACGCGTACGCTCGTCTTGAGTGATATTGTGGACAGATAATCATCAAGATTGTTAATTGGGATAAACATTTACGACTTAGAATGTGAACAGTTCAACTTGTGATACCTTATCGTCTCAGAATATACATGTTCAGACGTAGGACAGTGTTGTGCTTGACGTTGAGTGGCTCCCCTAAACCCGCTTGCATATTTCGGTAGATAATTTCAGGCAAGCCAGCAGCAGTGAGGAGCAGAACAGTACACCCGCCGCGGGATTATGAAGTACGTGGTGTGGACAGGGCGCACGGTCAAGCAATGGTCCAAGAACGATAACCAGTATAAGGTACCACCCCACCCATTTGTACTCCCGGGCGTGTTACACAGCGTTATCCAAACACAGCATTACCGTCAATACAAACCAAGTGCAACAGAGCATATAACTACTCCTACAACCTGACATTCGGCACCTGTATGGCACTTACTTGTGTTCAACATACTGTAGATTACATCGGTTATTAATGTACCAGCATTTCTCTTTTGGGATGGTCTACTTCAGGCTTGCATTGACCTGTGACTTTGAATTGTTAATCACGGAAGTATGTTACCCAAAAACAAATATATTACCAACATTTCGTTACTCTGCGTTAATTAGTTTTGGGTGTCGTGCCTTTTTTTGTCGCTGTATTTATACTGCCTGGTATTGCTGGCTTAAAACTTGCAGTTCAAGCTTCAAACGTTCCTGAGCGTACCATAAATTCCACTAAAGAGTAATGAACATTACGATACTAAATCCAGTTTGAATAACAGTAAAGTTTTGTATATACAGATTCACACTAATGCGTTTATGATGACCAATTGCATCATAAAATAATACACTAATTGGGAACGCATCACGACAGAAAATAGAGTCATGCAAAACATCAAATGAGGGAACGGCTTAATTGCAGATGTTATAACAAATCAGCAAAAACGTGAACGATGTTACACTAACGGCTATTTAAGTCCTTACTGTAACTGTTGCATTCGTTGTTACAACAGAAATGGTTCAGTAGACCGACTCGAAAAGCGTGTACTGCCTTGGGAGGAAGCCACCAACGTTGTACTGTCGCATTTTCAGCACATCGAAGTCGGCAGCGTCGCGCCATCATGGCCGGTGGTGCACATCGGCCATCTAGATGCTCTCCAGTAGAAATCTCGCGCGTACCTGACTGCCATGGGCAAGGCATAGACAACAACTGCCCCGCCGAGCAGCACGGACGCGAATTCAAGCGACAAATTAAACCACGCCTTGCGCATCACTGCACAGTAACATAGCTTCGTCCATTTTGTCAAAGGATAAATCTGTCTCGAGTCCCATTTGTTTCAATGTGAAATCTAAAGATAAAATCCATGCGACAGTTATTTCTCTGTTTGAGTTCATACCTCGATGACAGTCTACAACACTGAAGGGTTTCGGACTGGTAAGCGTCAATTTACTAACGACTCGTTCCTATCTGCGAGAGACTCGCGGCAGTTTTCAAGTTTACATCTGGTGACTCCCGAAGATGGAGACGAAAGTTTATGAAATAGTTTTACATATCGAATGTGGAGGTTTTAAAAGACTGATAATATGCTTTTGGAACATGGGAGCATTTTGTGTAGGTAGGAAAATGCTTTCCGCCCAGCCCGGTTGTAGCGATTATATCAACAGCAATGCCTTTTTTATGTTGCTAAAAGTGAAGCAACAACGATTTCGAGGAAAGTTATTTATCTAGGTTTTAATAATGGTCGTGTAATCTGTTTCTTCCAAACAAATAAACAAGAATAGCATTCCAAAGTAGCAGTCTATACTTTAAGCAGTTTATCAACAATAGAAACCAATTACTCAAGCTTGATGAAGTTCAGGCGGTGTCTAACCCATACCAAATACTAAAATAATGTATTGCCTGTAGGTGTATAATACCACGTATCACTATTATTTTGTAATAGGAATATCTCGTACTAATTGCTTTTGTTTTTTGCTTTGAGATTCTAGCAGTGGGCGACAGCAATTTGTATAACTAGTGCTGACGTACATTGTAACCCAGGAAGTCTCGTGGAAATTGTGTATACAAAATATGCGAATTTGTGACATCAGGTGTTTGAAGATCAAGCTAAAATATGAAACTGCGCTCACTGGACTACTAAAGATCAATTCAATACGAAAATTACGCCTGAGTAGGGTTGTGATGCAGGAGTACTGATGTATGTACTGGCTAAAGATAGGAGTGTGAACGGTGAGCCATGGAGCGCGTTTTATCGATCACACATGTGGCGAATAAGTGATCTTTGTTTTTCTTGATAGGTAGCATCTTTGGTGGTTATAGCAGGGGGCAGAAGGAAGATGCATGGTTATAGAGGAGAGCTTGAGTGGGTAGAGCTCTCTGGCGATAGTCGTCAGTAACAAAAGGTAGTGCTTTGGTTTGCGAGGAATATGAGCGCCATGTTCTCAGCCATGTTTCCAGGCTTGGCTTAGCGAGGAGAGGATAGTGCAGGACGCAGTGCAGTTGATTTTCAGCAGTAAGCAACAGGGCTCAGTCTCCCGACAAAAGGTGTGAATTATTCAGGAGGGTTCGCTAGCCAGGGACAGATTTACTACCAAGGGGCGTGACTTGGGAAAGCTATTAAGAGAACAGCACGGCAAATGGGTTGTATATTCAACTTGCACTCATTCCCATTGTGGTTCCCACTGTGCTATTTAACTAGCTTATTTCCAGCGGACTGTGTCTCTCTTGCAACGATGAGCATCTGTCTGTGGTAAATCCTTTCAAAAAGTTATTCCCTGTATTCTGGGGAAACTACGAGTAAATCATCCATGGGACTGGCCAGAAGCAAGGGGGGGGGGGGGGAGGGGGGCGCACGGTCTGCGTTACATGAACATTCCCGCCAGTTTATCGTCGGCGGTTCGCCGTGAAGATTGGATGATGGCTGCTCTAGGCGTCCGCAGTGTTAGGAAATAAGCATGTGTGTGCTCTGCTAGATTACAGGACTATGACTGGCATTAACATTATAATCAATTAACCAAGTTTCCGGGGCTAAATGTGATCAGTTAGGTGTGTCAAGCAGCTGATGGGCGACCCCCCTCCCATGTCGTTGCACATGTTCGATTTAAACTCAGGGTTTCTGATTGCTACTTGTGCACTTCGATGTTTAAAAATTCGGCCGTGAAGCTCTTTATGGGCTGTAATTAATTTACAAGTGTCCCAGTGCTTGGATGACTATGCAGGAGGTCTTATTATTTTAAATTCAGGTCAGAGGAGATGCGCCCAACCACTGGGGCAAAGGCAGAGAGTGGGCAGCTGGAAAGTTAGCCATTTAGCCGATGGCCAAGCTGCACAATTAACAAGAGTCACGGACGAATTTCCGGATCTGTTAACTGAGAGGTTGGGAATAACTTGCGATATCTAGCAGATCCAGCTCACGGATCGGCACTTGTTGTGCCAGACTCCCTACCGGTTGTCACCTCCTGAAATGCGACAACTCCGCACAATCATCAAACAGGTACTTGCTGATGATGCCATCCATCCGTCTTTCTCACGTTATGCTGTGCCTATACTTCCGGTTCCTAAGCTTCATGTGGATGGGTTTATACCTTTGGTTGAGAACCCGGCATTAATCAGAAGGTTGTGCTCCCCGAATTATACAACTGCTGTATGGTTTGTGGGGGCCAAGGCCTTTATAGTGTTGGATGTAAACCATCCTACAATCAGAACCCTTTAGCAGAGGAGTCTAATCTTGTAACGGCATTCTGTACAAACTACAACCTATTTGAATTTAATAAGGTCCCCTGGCCACAGGTGTGGCAGTCGCGTCTACTGGACCTTGGAGGCCTTAAGTTCAAGTTTGTTTGTAATTACTTGGACTATGTAATCATGTACAGAGCCTGTTTCGTGGAGCATCTCGACCACGGCTGTCAGGTCCTCAGAGACACAAGGGAAACAGATCCGACCGTTAAATCCTTGGCCTTGGAGAGATGTCCATTTTGCGACACATCATGTCTCAAAAAGGGGTCTCCATCGTCCACGCCCAGGGATTCCATTCAATTAGTTTCTGGTCCCGAAGGACAAGAAGGCCACAGCCCGTTTTATGGCCATGGTGAATTTCTTTGCTATTAACGATTTAAGTAGGAAGGTGGAAAATCTGTATGGGGTGAAACACAACAAGCTGCCTTTGAGCTATTAAAACTGGCAGGAAGCAAGGCTCTAGTATTAGGGACCCCTGCTTTTAACTGTACATTGATCATTTAAACCTACACTTCCAGTTTCGAGCTGGTGAATGTCCAATTATAAAGCAGTATGGAGAGAGACCTTTTGCGTATGCCACAAGGGTTTGTCGCCAGCTGAAACCAAATACTCATTGTATAAATTGGAAGCACTGGCCGTGAAGTTCGCATTAGAGAATTACAAGATTTATTGGGAACATCGTCAGTTGCGCCTGGAAACTGACAACCAGGCCCACAGTTGGGTTTTGGCTCAGCTACCCAAGATCGCAGCAACGATCTCCACGTTTCCCCGTTCGGTGTTTTCATAATAAAGGGAGGTTCGGGGATAGGGAGGGTGGGGGGGGGGGCAGAACCAAGTTGCTGATGCAGGTGTTCAAGGGTTCAAGTGGTGGATGTGTGTGACGAACCCGAGGCTAAGGTTCAGCTTGTATGCAATATCGGAGTCCTGACACAGCTTCTGTCCTGTTTGCAGATCTTAGAGCAGAACAACAAGAAGATGCTGAACTGCAGTCAATTTATGGTAAGTCGAAAGCTGGAATAATTGTTCCAGGATATTTCCTGTAAAAGTGTTCACTATGTTTCCAGTTCACGAGGGGATGAGAGATTCAAGTTATGTGTAGTCTAGAGCCTAATCCCTCGTGTGCTTAGATATTTCCATCGGTCCTTGTGTGGAAGTCACCGGGCGTTCCATAAAACTCTGCTAAACGTCTGGGAGAAGTTGACCTGGAGAGGTGTGGGTCTTGATGTTCTGAGCCTGGTCACTGAGCGCTAGCAATGCAAGGTGGCCAAATCCGTCTAGGAGTGCTCTTCTGCAGTCAATCTGAGGGTTTTAGCCAATGGACAATCTCTACCTTGACTGCTTGGGGCTCTTGCCCCGTACCGAAAGGAGACACTGTTTTACTTTGGTAGCGATTGACGCCTTCACTAGGTTTGTCTGGTTGATCCCCAGCAGTGTCACCACTTTCGCTATCAGCATTCAACATCTTGAGACAATTTTTGCAGTTTTGGACCCCCAAAAACTTTAGCCAGTTCTGTTTTGATCACAGGATAGGTGTATAACTGCGACACCTTACTACCCGCTGCCATCTCGCTAAAAGAATGAGCTGCAACTTGAAGTCAACCCTCATTGTTTACCACTCAGGATCCCAGACGCAATGGGACTTACTACTGAACTCTTTAGACTTGAATAGTGCCCATCATGAAGCCCATAAGAACACATCTGCGAAGTTGATGTTCTCCTTTTCTTGAAAATCTCCATTGGCCAATTTATTGTTGCTGAATGATCTGCTGCTAGAGCAGGTGGATCCAGAAGAGATCAAGAGAAACAGTCAGAAATAACATTGGACTAGTACATCGTTGGAAGAGTGTCTCGGTGGCCGGAGTGGACGAACGGTTCTAGGCGCTACAGTCTGGAACTGCGTGACCGCTACGGTCGCAGGTTCGAATCCTGCCTCGGGCATGGATGTGTGTGATGTCCTTAGGTTAGTTAGGTTTAAGCAGTTCTACGTCTAGGGGACTGATGACCTCAGATGTTAAGTCCCATAGTGCTCAGAGCCATTTGAACTATTTTTTTGAAGAGAGTCTCATATAACAAAGGGCAGCGGGTCGCTTCAGTCCAAGTAGGGGCTGAAGTTCTCCTGAAATATTTTTGGGCCAAAGCCAAGGCAGTCAAGGAACCTCTTTTAAACTTTCTCAAGTTTATCAGACCTTATACGGTGATTGAGAGGTTATCACTGGTGTACTTTCTACTGAGGGAAGTTAAAAGGAGGCGAAGAACTAGGGCATATGAGAGCCAGGTAAAGGGAGGGGAGGGGGACGCATGAACAGCAAACACAAGTCGTCATGGAAAGGAAATTTTAGTTATCCACCGCCAGTTCCGCTTTAAGGAGCTGAGGTTGAATTGTAACGCCTTTTCTTCACCTTTGGCGTTGGTCATGAGTCATGGGTCACCTTTGGCGTTGGTCTACTGCACATACCTTTTCTGTGGCGTGATTGGCTGTGTGAAGCCGTAAATGAGTGGGAAACGTCAGTCATGGGGTCCATCGGTTTGCGGCGAAGTAGGAGGATGAGATACGGAGACGACTGGAAGAGGGCAGCAAGCCCAATTTGTCGAGCGATGAGGCGATTGCGGTATGGGCCGGCATCCACTGCTGGAGCAGGGCGCTGTCGCTGTTGTCTCGCGGGACGCAGAAGGGCGGCACCGTCGCTTTGTGGGACTGTGTGGCGCGAGGCCTCTACGAGTAACAGAACTGGGAATGGCAGTGTCCACAGTGGAAGCCCTTGCTGTTCGTGAGCGTTTATGGCACCCTGCGGGATTCCAGTCGTCTCGCTGCGCTGCCACCGGCACTCTTTCTTGCTGGTGAGCTGTTTGCTAATAGAAGAATTGTGTTTCGAACTATTAAGACGTTGTTGCCTATTTCTTGTTAGGAACAGTACCGCGCTGTGAGTGCACTGTCTTACTGTTCTGGTTCGGCCATGTCCGAATTCTGTCCCTCCTTTAGTGCTGCGTATACTTCAAACGGTTCGTTGGGCCTGTTTATGAGGCCTGGGTTGTGCTGGGTTGTGCTTTCGACGTTGTTCCGAAATCGTTGTGGAAGGTACACACTTATTAACGTGTCTTTGTGTGAAGCTAGTAAGAGTTTTAACTGCCAGAATTTCTGCCACTATTCCTAAACAGCTTATAATTTGGAATGCCATTTTAACCACAGTAAGATTTCAAAGATGTCTGCTTCACCTTACAGCAAACTGGCGTTGCTTAGGCTGGTCTGTTTCTTCTGAATTACTTAGTGCTTCTAATTAGGTAGTGATGCGCTTCCTGTTCTGGTTGTAGTTGTGTAAGAAAGTAGGAGTAGTGGTTTCATTAATTTTCACTTTCCTAGGTGACAGTTAACTAAATATTGGTGGCTCGGCAATTACTGTCACACTTGGCAGTGATTTTTTTACGTGTTTTAAAGCGGGAACGATTTTGTCTCCGTCGCGTCGAGCGTTGATTCAGGCGTTGTCGCCGTCCATTGCAAACAGGCGTGCCATGTTCTCTTAGGCATGTAATAGTGGAATGCCACCATAATAATTGATGTATTTTACTTTACCAACAAAGTCATATTAATTTAAGTTGAAAGAGTAAAGAGATTCGATATATTAACCTGTTACCTAACAGATTTTCTCCTTAGTAATTTTGACTAAATGTATTTTTGTAATAGTGTGTTGGTTAAAGTTCCCATTTTTAAGATGGACTGGTTGAATCTTTGATGCTCATTTTTCTTATGATTCATGAATTTATTATTCCAAATTATGTTTGAAATAGCATTCTACTTGGGATAACCCACTGCCCCTGCCCCCCTCTCCCCCCTCCCACCCTCAGTTTACTTTACAAACGGTCTTGTAATGATTACTGACTTATTCGAAACTAAGGTATCTGTATATATATGCCGGTAGATTCTGAACTCAAATTGTATTTTTTTTATTGACTAAGTGCCGGCTGTTGTAGTCTAGATGTCGATGTTTTTACCAAAGTGCAGTACTGTATGTTTTGGTACATAAGGAATTTTATTATAATGCATCCTCAATTCAGCAACCCTGTGCCCCGGTATCAGTATCAAACCATGGCACTGTAATCTGAGCTGTATTTAGAATAATGTGTAATATCAAGTAATGCATTTTCCGCTGCCTTTCCATTTACCAAAGGTTGCTGTGTAATTCCGACCCGTCACGGGCGAATGCTGTTACCATTAAGATGAGTAACTGTTAATCAATATTTCTTTGTTGCTGGGCACAACTACGGAAATTCGTTTACTGCAAGAGCTCAGTCAGCACTGGCAAGACTCAATTGCCTCTACTTAGCCTTCCAGTGACCTATTACTCGTAGCAATAGATTTTCATCGCCCTTTACATATGGAAACAGCTGTTAAGTTTCCTAGTATACTATCTGGCCTCCTGCTTGTGACGTGGGCATGTGCACATGAACTATAGCTGGTGGCAATCATTTGATTTCGATTGTGATGGGACTACTACTATTACTAAACTCTTCCAAAAAATGGTTCAAATGGCTCTGAGCACTATGGGACTCAAGTGATGAGGTCATTAGTCCCCTAGAACTTAGAACTAGTTAAACCTAACCAACCTAAGGACATCACAAACATCAAGGCCCGAGGCAGGATTCGAACCTGCGACCGTAGCGGCCTTGCGGTTTCAGACTGCAGCGCCTTTAACCGCACGGCCACTGCGGCCGGCTAAACTCTTCCAGTAACTCCATTTTTGTCCTAACTACATATTCATAAAGTACCATATTCAAGCCACAAAATTTTCTGAATATGTTAAAGTGCGCGTCATTTATGTTGGCGGCCGAGTTTAGGTTCGTTCTGCGCATCTGACGTCACAAAACACAGTCAGCCAATGAACATAGAACGACGTTGCCAGATCTCGACTGCAGTGCAGAGCATGGACGAGTGTCTTCAGTTTTAGAAACGTTCAGTCATAAATAAAGTAATAGAACAAAAGCAATGTCTTGATAGCAGACTTTCTTTTATACTGCTTTTTCGCAATAAAGAACAGTGGTAATTGTTTATTTCCTATTGTACTTCGACGAAGCGTGAGTAATTCATAGTTATACCAACAGTGTTTGTCAGTATTTTGCGTCATGTGTTATACTCCTCATGGCATCCCATAAGCAGTGAGTCGCGATAGCGTAACGGTTAAGGTGTTTGGCTTCTATGTGAAAGGTTATGAGTTCAAACCTTGTGTGGTGCTTAATATTTTCATTATTTAAAAACAATATCGAGGTGCCTTACTTCACGAATTATATTCGTTTGAATGCAATTTTTTGAAATTTCTAGTGCTTTGTCTCTTCATTAATCCTCTCGCTGCTATACACGTGCTCCCCTCATTCTGCGCTGTGGGCGATTTTGTCATCACTGCACTGCTCGCCTGTGCAGACACGTGGTGTTCCCACTGCTGTGGTACTTAAGCTAAATGAGATATCGTTATACAGTAAATTTTATATGAAATTTAGGTATCTTTTCCACATTTCATTCTCAACATTGTGGCAACTAAAATCGACCATACGGAAAGTATACTCTATGGACTTTTACCTCTGCAAACTCTTCGAAATTTCGTGCAATGGTTTACTATATTTAATGCTGTATAATAACTGCGTTGAACATCGAAACAAAATTGATATTTATGGGGGGAAGGTATCAGTCAAGAAGATGTGTAAAAATCTAATTTTTGGGCCAAATAATTTTTGTGGAATCGAATGATAAGAGTGCCAAAGCAGTCGGAACACGATGTGTCTGCACAGGCGAGCAGTGCAGTGACAAAATCGCGTACAGCGCGGAATGCAGGGAGCACGTCTCTGTAGCAGCGAAAGGGTTAACGCGGCCGTGGTGGCTTTACTTCATGAACTGCGCGCTCCCCCCTAAACGTAAGCTTGCGAACTATGCTCTACTATGGCGCTGCTTCTATTGGCGCGTGCGTCGTGTGCAACTGGCAACGCAGCAATCTCGCGCGTCTGGGCGGGCATGCGCGAGCCGCCAAGATAAAAGAATTGAACTATAGTATTACCTTATATTAGTCCGATTACATATTTTTGTAGTGTTTCAGTGAAGAAATGGTTCAAATGGCTCTGAGCACTATGGGACTTAACAGCTGTGGTCATCAGTCCCCTAGAACTTAGAAGCACTTAAACCTAACTAACCTAAGGACATCACACACATCCATGCCCGAGGCAGGATTCGAACCTGCGACCGTAGCGGTCGCGCGGTTCCAAACTGAAGCGCCTAGAACCGCTCGGCCACACTGGCCGGCTCAGTGAAGAAACTTGGACCCTTACTTATTTTGCAATGTTTCCACCAGGTGAGGTTCAACAGCCGTAGAGGTTTTTTTTACATATAAAACGCATCTTAACCATCAGCTGTTTATTGTCCCATTACTCATCTACTAGATTCGGTATTTATTCAACATCCAAGATATACGGTACAACAGATTAGTTAAAAGCTTCTCACATACATTCTATATGGTTCTGCTTCAAAGGAATATGGGATTCTTTTAATTGATGTATTGTACCCTAGATCCTGAATGATGGTTAATAACCGTTACTGATAGATGACTAATGGCACAATAAACAGCTGATGGTTAAAATGCCTCTTATAAAATTTGCATTTTGATGTCCACATTTTATACGTGCCCAATCACATTAAAACTTCCTACATTCAGCACTCCGATTTGTAGCATGTAGCCCTTTAGTTGCTCTTTCAGTATTTTTCAGTCGCTTACGCCGTTACAGACTTCTTCAGGAGATCTGAAAGCGGGCATTTTATGGAGTTTTTTGCCAGAAAAAACTGTTAATATATTGCTTGCAATTAGAGATCTCATCCCCTATGGGTACACATAGTAAGTTTTCAATTCAGTCTCTTCAAGTGCGTTTTGCAGTCTCATCCGTTAATCACTCCTGGTTCCTCCACGTTTGGAAGCAGTTTTCCTCATGATGGGAAAGAGTGCATACAGCACTGTCAGCTACTCCGTCCTCTTTTGATAGGGATGTTGGCAGACTGAGGATCACTACGTGTACCGGAAGTATGGTTTTCCTGAATATGCAAGCAGTGGTCGCATACGATCTACCCTAGATCTTGGCGCTCTGTGTATCCTTGTGGCTGATGGAGTCCACACCTGTTACGAAGGCAATATGCAGGACACTTACCTCATGTTGTCAGTTTTGAGGTGAAATTTGGAACATGGGGTTGAGTCAGGTTGGAGCTGCAGTCAGATTCGGACAGCCAAGACTCCCCCGACCGTTGCCGATACGTGCGACGAGTGTACAACCTGCGTTGGTCGTTCGGTCGGTCGTCTCATGGGACGACGGCTATTTTTTCGCCGACCGCTTGTGGAAACTACCTGTGTGTCGAACTGATTCGTCCCTGTTGTTCCACAGTGATTGCTTTTACGATTGTTCGAGTTCTTGTGGAAGTGTGTTTACGTGGATTATTTGGTGTTACGCTTGGCCGCCTGTCCCACCAAAACTGTTGTTAGAGTTTCCTCCTCAGGCTGACCCCTGGAGCACTTCTGAGCACCTCTTTTTGTACCTTGTGATTGTCTTTTTATTTGGTCGCAGGTACTGTGCCATGCCATCAGCTGCGTTTCATTTAAAATAATTGTTGATCTGCATTTAGGTCTTCAGCCACGTTTGTTTCAGAATCTGTGGCTTTAATATGTAAATCCTTGTCTGTAAGGTGTCTCTTTAATTATCTTGAACTCTTGAAACGGCCTTGAGCCGTGGTCTGTAAATGTTCATCTTAAGGTTGTCTTTCATTGTTCTTGAGTAATTGTTTGGGCCTTCAGCCGACAAGATACTTCAAGTTTTCGTAAGATGTTTTTCTGTTGTATTGTGTAGCTTATCTTCAAAACCCCTCTTTTATTATGCAAAGAAAAATTTTTATTGTGCTTTCAGTCAAAGAATTGACTTGAATTTTCCTTAATATGGCTTTTAGCCGAAATTGGTAAATGCTTGCCTTTTAAAGAATATGTTGTAATTTTACTTAAGTAAGGCCTTCGGCCGCTGCTCTAAATCCTGATGTTTTAAAAGCAATATCATTTAAACTTATTCTGTAGCAGTAACTTTTACAGACTAAGTTTAAATGATATTGCTTTTAAAACACCAGGATTTGGACCCCAGCCGCGAATTGACTTTTGTTGTTTTATAGAGAAAACTGTGGATTGGTTTGAGGAATGAAGTTGTGCGTGTTCTTGTATAACAGATATTGACCTTGGCCCCTTTCCAGAACCTCATCCGCTCTGTCCTGCGAAACCAGATTTCAGTAGCACAAATGAGATCACAGATGAACCTAACAACAAACGCTAAAATTTATGACTGGAAAGTACATCAAGTGAAAGGAAACTGTTATAATGGAAGCAACGAATTATCGATGAAGCAAGGCAGGCAGCATCTGAGAGGTGAAATACATGCATAAATAAAATGCACTGAAACATCAAACGAATTTGCAATTTCGAGTAACAACTATATCAGCTGTGGAAAGGAATGTCGACAGTGAAAATTTGTGTCGGACACGGACTCGAACCCGAATTTCCCGCCTATCGTATGTGGTCTCCTTCCCTTTTGGCTATCCATTCACGTCTCAAGGGCCAGGTACAAACTCCCATATATCATCAACCATGCGCCTGCGACGTATGGAGGTTACGGTCTGGCCGTGAGCTGTGCACGGATAACCAAATGATAAGCTGATGGTTGTCCTTATTAACAATTTCGAATTCATTTGATGCGTTTCGTAAGGGCTATGGCCGTCACAGTGCCTCTTCCTTTGGACACGCATGAATGCCAGAAGGAACTTTGCTTTGTAGTCAGAATGACGCAGGTACTGCGATACCGTAAAATACACTGAGATGACAAAAGCAATGGGGTAGCAATATGGGCGTATACTGATGGCGGTAGTATTGCACATAAAAGGTATAGAAGGGCAGCGCTTCGGCGAATCTGTTATTTGTACTCAGGTGACTCATGTGAAGAGGTTTCCGACGTTATTATGGTCGCAAGACGGGGAGTAACAGACTTTGAGTGTGGACTGGCAGATGCTGCTAGACGCATAGGATATTTCATTTCTGAAATCGTTAGGGAATTCAATATTTCGAAATCCAAGGTGTCGAGAGTGTGCCGAGAACACCAGATTTCAGGCATTATCTCTCACCACTGACAAGGCAGTGGCCGACGGCCTTCACGGAACGACAGAGAGCAGAGACGTTTGCACAGAGTAGTCAGTGCTAGCAGACCAGCAACACTGCGTGAAATACCCGCGGAAATCAATGTGGGGCCTTCCCTGAAGACATCCGATCGGACAATGTGGCGAAATTTGGCAGTGAAAGGCTGTGACAGCAGAAGATCGACTCTAGTGCTTTTGCTAACAGCACATCGTCTTCAGCACCTTTCCTGGTCCCATGGCCGTATCGCTTGGACCCTAGACGTTTGGAAGACTGTTGACTGGTCAGAAGAGTCCAGATTCCAGTTGTAAGAGGTGATGGTAGGGTGAGTGTGGCGCAGACCCCAAGAAGCAGTTGACTCATGTAGTCAGCAAGACACTGTGCAGCTGGTGATGCCTCCATAATTGTGTAGGCTGTTCACGAACAATTGTGGCGACTGATTTGGAGAACATTCCGAAGAGTTCGATCGAATGATTTGGCCACCCAGATCGCCCGACATGAATTCCTTGGAACATTTATGTGACATAATTGAGCAGTCAGTTCGTGCACAAAATCCTGCACCAGCAACGATTTCGCAATTATGGAGGGCTGTGGAGGCAGGAAAGCTAAATACTTTTGCAAGGGACTTCCCAACGACTTTTTGAGGCCACGTCACGTCGAGTTACTCCACTACGCCGACCAAAAGGAGGTCCCACATGACGTGTCTTGTTACCTCAGTATTAAGAATTATCACCGATAGAAGTCTATGGAAGTACAGGGTGGCACACAATGAGTCACCTTGTTTGTTTTATCAGTAACACATTTGTTGTTGACAAGATTTGTAATTTATGGATGTAATGAATACAGCTGGGAAATACATCCAAGTGAGTCACATGTTCAATATGACTGACGTTTTGCTTTACAACTTCAAGTCGCACACGTGCATTTATGACGACACTCTGACACAAATCTTCTGGAGTGGCGCTGTTTAACTCCACAATGATGGCTGTAAGTTGCACTGCATTTTCGGGTTTTCTGTGGCACACCTTCTCCTTCGGGAGCCCTCTAACGAATAAGTCACATGGGTTAATGTCCGGGCCGTGGGGCGGCCACATTCCTCCTCCTTCGTGACGTTCTGGAAATCTGACACTACTCTCATGTAGGAAATCAAGCACTACGTTGACAGTATAGGGGCGTGCTGCATCCTGCATGAACTATTGTGTCTGCAACGGAAGACATGAGATCATGAGTTTCGAAGCATACGAAAATAGCTTTCGCCGGTCACTGTAGCATCGAAGAAGAACGGACCGATGATTCCATGACTTGATGACACACGCACACTTTCTCCCTTTAGGTGTATTTCGTGTGGATTATTCGCGGAGGTTCATGTGCCCAAAATCAAACGTTCTGTTTGTTCACAACACCGTTCACGTAAAAATAAGCTTCTTCAGAAAACTATGTAGTGTGTAGCACTGCAACTTAGTCTTGCTCGAGTGGCCACCTTGCAAACTGCACTCTCCGCTCCTTATCTCTCGCAGTAAGCTTATGCGCCACAGTCATCTTGTATGAATGCAAGCGGAGGTCGGATTGAATAATTCTTCGTACAGATCGGCGTGAAATTCTCAACTCGGCATCTGGTCTTCTTGCTGATTCACTCGGACTAAGAGTCCAAGCAAAACGAAGTGCTTCAATGTTTTCCGGCAAACGTACGGTACGTGCATGTGGCTGTTGACACTCCGAAACAGATATACCTATCTTCTAATTTTTGATGTAATCTGTGTATTGTCTGTGGACTGGGAGCCCACAGTGTGCGGTTCTAGGCGCTTCAGTTTGGAACCGCGTGACCGCTACGGTCGTAGGTTCGAATCCTGCCTCGGGCATGGATGTGTGTGATGTCCTTAGGTTAGTCAGGTTTAAGTAGTTCTAAGTTCTAGGGACTGATGACCTCAGATGTTGAGTCCCATAGTGCTCAGCCACTCAGAGCCACTTGAACCCACAGTGTGCTGAGATGTGCACGAAACCTTGTCTGTCAATGTAACACTGTTCGCCGCCGCGAACAGTAACACAATTTTCGTCTTTTGTGCTGCGGTCCACCATCGCGGCAAACTGAAATGGCGGACTCACATCGGAAGCAATGAACTCGCAACGACATCTGGCGTAATTTACATGCACTGCACGAAGTTTAAGACACGATTTGAAAGCTATTGACCCAATAGTGTTCAATCTTGTGACTTATCGTGTGCCACCCTGTAGAAATCGGGACCTCGCAAACGTTGCATTGATGAGCACCAGTGGCCAGTTCTGCTAGATTTCCTCCTTGTAACTCGCCGCACTTGTGGAGGGTCTGTTGGAGGTGCCCCCACAACGAGGACCGGAACGCTTATCCCGACGGGCAGACAGCCTTGACGGCGACTGTGTTCCCGTCTGTCGGGACGCCGCTGCTGTACTGGATCAATAGGCGTGGCCGCGCATCTCACGGCTTAATTATTCCATCACGGGACGAGTGTGCCCGCCAGGGAAGCCGTGAACCCTCATTAGCGATAATTAACGTGGCAGACAAGGACTCGGCCGCCCGCTCTCCGCATCGCGACGTCCGCTGGGACACACACCAGCGTCTCGCCTGCCCCTGTCTGGGGCCCAGCTGCTTCTCCCATTCGTGCGCCGGTCTGCACCTTGCCGTATCCGCAGGAATTATTAGTGTCAGGTCATGGGGAACATACCTACGAATTTATGTGAGTATTCCACACTGAATCATAAAATAATTAATTAACGGGACCGTAAAACGTGTCAAAAGCAGAGACGGAAAGACAGTTTAACGGAGCAAGGCCCACTTCGATTCTATCCTCGCACTGTGTTAGTTACTGTGCAATTTAGAGTTACTTCCGATGAACCCTTAGAGACGTGTCAATCTCCAGAGTCACATTGCTATGGTCCATCATTAGCCCGAGGACTGGTTTGACGCAGCTCTCCACGCCAGTGTACCGTGTTCAAGACCCTTTATCTCTGCATAACTACTGCAACCTATAAGCATTTGAACTAGCTTACTTAAAAAATTGCGAAGCCTCAGCCGTAGATCAAATGAATTTCGAGCTCCTCAAATATGGTGGAGTAATGCATAAATCCAGGTACTTGCATCTACCTAACGTCTCCGGGTAACGAAAATCGTACTCTAATAATCGAGAAAAGTTACAGTACAAGTCACAAATCTTGCAATATAGGAGGAAAAACGACACACCACGAATGAATTATCCAAATGAGACGGAAATCAGCAGATGAAATTTACATGTACAAAGACGCTAATGACTGCAATTTCTGAATAACTTGATTTATCCAAGAGAAAGTGCTTCACAAATTGAGCAAGATAGTAAAGGTTGGTCGACTGCTAGTCCTATGTGATGACTCCCGATCTTCCACCATAACTGAATCCATCAACATAAGGTAGCAAATATGAGGTAGCCAAGGAAGTGGAAACGTGGGTTCTATTATGCCAAAACTGCGTGGGAGCTACCACAGGAAAACACAGTTAATTAGCAGGAGTACAAAATAAGAAAGTATTTATTGCTTAACTTTGTAGCAGTCCATGATCTGTTGGTTGACAATTACAGAAGACGAGACTAGACTAAGCGTCTGTAGAATGACATGATTTACAAGTGACAAATCTTGCAGTGACGAATTAATCTCTCGTAATCTTGAATATCGAATCCGGTGAATTTGAAGACTAACTTGGCTGTTGACATGACATTACGTAGAATTGTTTGTATCTGCCAACTTAGTACTGTTGACTTTTTAGTAGTACAATTACGGAACTTTACAACCGGGCTTCAAGCAATTGATGGCAGCAGTGACTGAGCCGCCGACGATGACTGACTAACATCGGCGCTGGCTGACCACTGAGCGCGGCAACTAACTGTAGACTGCGACAACTGCTGCACATGAAGTGGCCTACCGGCGCCTCGCGGCGAGCGTAAGTACTGTGACTGGCTGCGTACTCTTTGGCTAACACAGCCGTTCATCTGTTCCGTTTATCGAGAGAATCGCATCCGGCGGATCGATCTCTCAGGCGGCGGTGTGGTCGTGTGACTGACGAAATCACACTCTGCAATCAAACTTGTCATTCAGGGGGTTGCTGGATGGATATTTTCCTGGGGAATATTGTGACAAAGAATTATGTGCAGCTGGTTCGTTAGATCGTGTAAGTCCCGATACGGTTGCAGGGCTCTGTCCACAATACTCCAAACAGTCTCAGTTGGGTAGGGATCCGGCGACCCTGCTGGCCAAGGTAGGTTTTGATAAGCATGACAAGCAGCTTAATATAAGCCCGCGGTGACCTGCCAGGAAGGGCAGCAAAACTGATATCGTCGACGTACCACTGTGTTGCAGGTTTACCGCGAATGACAGTCAAAGTGGTCCTGCTGTGAAAGGAAATGCCACTTGAGGCAATCACTCTTTCTTGTCGGGCCTTATAACGGGCGACAGTCACATTGGTTTCCCACCGCTGTCCAGGATGTCTCCGGACAGGTTTGCGGCCTGGAATGTAATTGAGTGAAGCAGAACTGTCTTCAGCGATGTGTCTAGCTCCGAACTGAACCCCGATAACCACCGTTCCCTTAGTTTTCGTTACAGCCCTATTCAGTGACCGTCAATCACGGTCACTCAACGACACTTTTGTCCACGTTGAATGATGGTTTTCCATTTACGCTGTATGTGGTGCAGACGGAAGACCGTTGGCCGGTCGGTCGGCTGGTCGTCGCATGGCGACATGTAGTCTGCTGAGCACTGACACCGGTATCAGTCGGGGAAGAGTTGGAAGCCAGCAACGGTCGGGACCGCTGTTGGCGAAAGTGGGCTGCCGTTAGTGGTTTGCCCGGCCAGTCACCCCTCTCGACGACGTCTTGGATCCTCAGGACGAACACCATTTTCCGTGTCGGGATGTGGTTGGACCTTGTTGGTTCGTTGGAACTGAGCCGCGGCGTAGTCCCCAAAGCGCGAAGCCAGGCCGGGGCTTTTGGCGGCGCTCACGAGTCGTTGCATTTGGAGGCGCTAGCTATGTGAGCGACTTTTCGCTTTCCTCCGAAGCAGGATTCTCAAGTTGAGTAATTAGTTGCCTGTTCATAAAACTCGACTGTTACGATTTTTTCGTTTTGGTAGATTATTCTTTCCTCAGCCGTTAACGCGTGCGATAACAAGGCATGTGTGTTGTTGGCTAGAACCCTTCAGCCTTCTTCCGTAGTGATTTGACAGTTGTGTCTTGTGTTTACTGTATTCCTTTCAACTTGTCTTCAGTGGTGTGTGATGCCTTGGTCTAGGTGAGGTCGTGCCCGAAGTATAGGTGTGGTGTCACCGCCAGACACCACACTTGCTAGGTGGTAGCTTAAATCGGCCGCGGTCCATTTAGTACATGTCGGACCCGCGTGTCGCCACTGTGTGATCGCAGACCGAGCGCCACCACAAGGCATGTCTCGAGATACGGGATAGCACTCGCCCCAGTTGTACGACGACTTTGCTAGCGACTACACTGACGAAGCCTTCTCTCATTTGCCGAGAGACAGTTAGAATAGCCTTCAGCTAAGTCCATGGCTACGACCTAGCAAGGCGCCATTAGCCTTACATAGTTTGATAGTTATCGTATGAAATGTCTGATCAAGAATGCTGTAATTCACATCAAAGAATAAAAGATAAGTATTCGAGGAGCTGCATACTTTTCTTATGAGAATTCACTACTTATCCTGTTCCAGAATTCACGCCCGTCTGCCTTAGATAGCGTGCATTTAGGCCGCCTCTATCTACAAGGTGTTGGCACATTTACCAACACATCAATAGGTATTATGGTTTACCCGTCATCGGCCGATATTTTCTATTATATGTGCAGTGGGATGTGACTGTTGGAAATCGGTCGGTCGATCGTGAACCGTCCCTAGGTTGTGCTGTCTTCTTATATGACCTTAAACTTGGCTGCCTGTCTCACTTCACTACATCCATAGGGGACCTTGCCAGGCCGATCCTGGAGTATTTTCGGAAAGCCACTTTTCATTGTTTTAATTCGCGTTTTCTCCTTTTGTAATTTTGTAAATACTGTGCTTGGGCTCCTCTAGTGTATTAATGCTGTTTTAATGATTAAGATTAGGCCGTCAGCAGTGTTTCATTTAAAATTCTTGTTGCTCTGTATTTAGGCCTTCAACGGCGTTTGTTCCAGAATCTGTGGCGTTAATATGTAAATCCTTGTCTATAAAGTTTATCTTTAATTATCTTTAATTCTTGAAACGGGCTTCAGCTGTGTTCTGTAAATGTTCATCTTAAGGTTGTATTTAATTATTCCTGAGTAATTGTTAAGGCTTCAAGTTTTCTTAAGATTTTTTCTGTTGTTCTCCGTATAAGCTTATCTTTAAGGCCTCTCCTTTATGTAAAGAAAATATTTTATTGGGGTTTCAGACGAAGAATTAACTTGAATTTTCCTCAATATGGCCTTTAGCCGGAATCTGTAAATGCTTGTCTTTTAAAGAACTTCCTTAGCTGATCTGAAATATTATTTCGGCTTTTAGCCTAGAAGATATTGTAATTCTGCATAAGTAAGGCATTCAGGCGTTACTGTAAATCCTGGTGTTTTAAAAGCAATCATTCAAACTTATTGAGGAGAAGTTACTTGGGCCCTCAGTCGTGAATTAATCATATGTTTTAAAGAGGAAACTGTGCATTGGTTTCAGCAATAAAGCTATGAGAGTTCTTGTATAACTAATAGTAATTGACCTTGGTCGCTTTCCACAACCTGATCCACTCTCTCCTGCGAAACCGGATTTCAAAGGTACTTACGTAAGTTTCAGTTAATTAGGTAATTACATGTGGACACAGGCATAGAAAACCAAACTAATTGAAGATACATTTGGAACTATGAACAAAATTTTATTTTTAAAATTATAAAACCTACAAAATTGAAACTGTACAATACAAAGAGCAGTGTCTGTATTGCTTGCTTGCAGAAAATCCTTGTTTCAGAGGAAAATAGATACAAATAACATACAGTTAGCAGAAATGAGATTTTTAGGAACTGGTTCAAATGACTCTGAGCACTATCGGGCTTAACATCTGTGGTCATCAGTCCCCTAGAACTTAGAACTACTTAGGTTCGAATCCTGCCTCGCGCATGGATGTGTGTGCTGTCCTTAGGTTACTTAGGTTTCAGTAGTTCTAAGTTCTAGGGGAATGATGACCACAGATGTTAAGTCCAATAGTGCTCAGAGCCATTTGAACCATTTTGAATCTGCGACCGTAGCTGTCGCGCGGTTCCGGACTGAGCGCCTAGAACCGATAGACCACCGCGGCCGGTATTTAAGAACTTTCGAAGACTGCTCAAGGAGGAACCACATAAAATAATGGCATATAGACGGAAATGGAAATTTTTAAGTTAAATGAGAAGACTGAAGAATACAGGGAAGAATGGAAACAACATCTCGAGTGGAAGAATGAAGACAAAATTCCAGTCATTTAAAACAAGAAGAGAATTATGAGTCGTCGGAACAGGCGTGTATCGTATGCCTTGAAGCGAAGAAGAAGGTGAAGATTTACTGAATAATTCTGGTGAGAAAAATAAGCTTTTATGTTCCATACCGAAGTGTAATAATACTACCTACTTAGTCGATGACACGTATTTAATGCCAAAAATGTTTTGAAAACTTCTTATGAAAACACGAGTGGAGTATTTTCCGTACAAGGAAAAGGTATCATGAAGAAGATTTCAATTAATACTGGGAGAGAGAGGTTATTTATCGTGGAGAGAAGCTCTCCAACCAGAAATTTTCTTCCGTACAGAACCTGCAGAATCTGTGCTCCAGCGCTGTTCTCTTACGTACTGCTTTATCACGGTCGACAAGTACAGGGATTGGATGCCGGCTTCTTGATTAGTGCAGCAATAACTTAGCGGTTTGCAGCACACACAGCAATCGAAAATCGATGTTCGGTGCGTGGCCAGAACCTCGTTAGCCGTGCCATCCTCTTGTTCGCCGCAGACAAAAAGGGAGGGAGGGAGTGGCCCATTAATTGCGAGCCGGCGAATGCTGGCACTGCGAGCAGACTTCAGGGGCCGCGCGCACCTCTGTTCGCTGAGTCTTCTGACCGGTGTCTGCCACCAAGTGGACGGCTTTCCATCGGCTTCACACAGCGCAGGTGTGTGTGGTGCTCTGAACCGCCAAAGACACTTCCGAGAATAACATTCTCACAGTCCACTAGAGCAATGCTGCTTCCAATGAATTATTTGGTTTCCACACTCTGTAACCATTTAATTTCATACTTAAATCAGAAAAGCTTATAATTTAAAATGTAATTTTTCCTCCTATCTATGTAGTTATGTAGTTCTCAATTCGTTCGAGCAATCAATCATTCATAATAGGAAACACAGTCATAACTCAGTCCCTCAAAATGATACAGAAATTTTACTTGTTAGAATGAAATCAGGCGATGATTGTTCTTCTCTGCAGGCTCGTGCTTTGCGGCAGTCTGCTAATCTGTACAAATAAAATGCCTCGTATTTGTTGGAGCGTTGTATAATCAGTCGGGAAACCTCAGATCAAGCGGATATTTGGCTTTGATGAAGTTTAACTTTCCGGAGAAGTAATGGAGCTCTTGGATTATTAAATGCAGGTTCGTATCCAGTCTTTCGGAAGTTCCCTTCTGATTAACAACTACGCAATATATAGATGAATATCATTAATTCTCAAATGACAAATAATGTAAATTGTTACACACCTTTTGTATGAAGGAGCTATATATAATTTCCCTTTTAATCGTACAACTTTGCGCATGGACTCTGCGAGTATGAAGATAGAAAATTAGTAAACGCCATTCAAGGGTAGAATTGTATCAGAATAATTCATCGAATATAAAGAGAGATTACAAAAATATCTCATTGTTACTGACCAAAAAAAAAAAAAATTTATTAAGTCATGGCTCTGAGAACCCAACCTCAGTCTGATACCACAGAGATATAGAATGCACAGTTTTTATTCGTTTTAATCATAATCAAAGAACATAATTACAATCGTTGCCGGTTTGCCAGTTACATTGGCGATCTACATTCGAAAATGGCCAAAATACAGCCAAAATCGAAAAACATGTTTTGCGATTGTGTCTAAAACAAATAATGTGTAAGTGTATTTTGTCAATGTAGACTTCCCCGGCGAATTCTGTTGATGAACAGCTTTCGGTGTTACAACCAGGCGGCAATATTAAAACACCTCTACGTTTCGAAGAGTGTCACATTGAACATCGTCTTGGGACGAAACGAAGATGATCAGTATAACACTGTTTGCAACGCTGCGGTATTTAACAGTGTCATCGTTCAGTAAACCGAAACTTGTTCAAAGTGTATGACAGTTCGCAACAGGCTGAAAGAAGTTTCGTCAGGAGAATCTTGTATGTAAAGGAGAAAGCTAATGAAGTACTGAGGACTGACGATATTCTTTTGTACATATCTGAGGCTGCGATAACTAACACCACAGTAAGCCGCCAAGTTGGAGAGGAAAGAAGAAAAAGGCAGTCACAGAAGACAAATGTAGCTACAAAGGTGATTACAGAGCCCTTCGCTGCCAAAATAAATTCACTCATGTTCAGAAAAAAACAGATCACCATGAACGACTAGATATTGGACGTTCATATTCAGTCGGAATGTACATTAGTGTTTCTGTAGAAATGATTATCATTTTAGTCACCTTGTTTCAGCATCTGTCCTGTTGCATAGTTGGCACAGGGTCCGCCATCATGATGGCATCGACGCTTATAGGGTGCGAATGGCGTTCTGTAATGTAGCCGTCCGTGCCACGTTCACCTGGTTCTAAAGTTCATCTGTGTTGGTTAGCACTGGGTCACAGCATTGCACCCCTCGTTTCACCTTACCCCACAAATTTTTGATAGGCGAAAAGGCCATTGCCTTGCTGAAAAATGTCGTTTGGGGTTTTGTGCAGAATGGGTGTGGCTACAGGTTGCAGGATTCATTCACTTAGGTCACACTGGTCAAGCGCTCTGGACACTCAACAATTGTGATTAATGGTTGTATCCAATAGCGTCCCACTCCATAAGGCCTTGAGCTGTCGTTTTTGTCTTGTGAGAATACCGTAACTGTGATGCCGCTCCCCCAGCCTGCATTGAAGTGCAATGCGACCAACGTTCTCAAACAAACAGGATGTGGATCCGTCCCATAACACAGTCTGATGCCGTTCCTGTCCCCAATGTCATCGTTCTGTACACTGTTGTCATCTAGCATATCTCTGCAGATTCGTCATAGATAGGCGGAGAGGTGGACGATGCGCACGGGACCCATGCCGTAATAAATGGGGAGCCCTGTCAAACCTGATAGTGTACGATGTGGTACACTGTTGCACCATAGCAGAGGAGGGAGCAGATCTGGGTGCAGTGCCATTCGGATGAGGTGTCGATCATCTCGGGGGGTGGGGGGGGAGGGTGGGTGCGGGGGAGGGGGGGGGAATATAGAGGTTATATGGATGGAGAGACAGGACCCGGTTCATCGTCGTGTTCTACAGCCTGCACACACCAGTTTCACTGCCGAAACGCTTCGTCCCACGCGGACAGCTATTTCCCGGATGGACGCATCACATTCTCTCAAGCCAATGATGTGCTCTCTTTCGAACTTACTAATTTGACGGTTCGGTTCGCGCATACGTCTGCGAGGCATACTGCACATCTGTTCAAGTCATACTGATCCATTACCTTATCTTTATAGCGACAACGAAACCCGTACCAAATTTTACGGATAGGTGGTGTTGCTCCGCGATATTTACATTGACCCCAAACACGTGAGCCGACATGGGTCAAATGCTAATAATTTGTGCAAAACATACTAATGTACAAGTTCTGTGAATATGAACGTCCTATCTCTTGACGTTCAAGGTGTTCTGTTTTCTCTGAACCTGAGTGTACTTCATTTTATCGACCATAGGAAGAAATTCAGAAATGTTGCGGGAAGGGAAGGAGTACAACGAATCACACGCTCTCCAGCGGAGAGATAGGTATCATTTTAACGCATCTACCGTCTCTATGGTAACACTCCGCTGGTTTGCGGCAACCTGCGGAGACTCATGTTCGTCACCAAAATGGGTGGATGGTATGAGGAATGTATTAACTGCGTGCGTTTTATGTAATGAGTTTTTATCAAGGTAAGTGTGAGACACCATTTCAGCTTTGACCTCGTGTAACGTTACATATAATCTTACAATAAGATCAGATGGCATCATGCGACTGTTGAAACCCGTCAACTTGGAAAAATAAAAGAGTCTACACTGCGATCGTGGTATAAGAATTGAGTTCTTCATTTACAGCAACATGAATAATTTAGAACTGAAATCATTCCCGTCACTGTCGACCTGAGGCAGACACACCCGACTCTGTAGCGGTGGATCAGCGATAGCAAGCGGATGGCTGTCTTCTGCCCTGGTACACTGAAATTCCGACGTCGTCAACATCGCAAAGCATCAATCGGCCAAGGCCCTGATAACTGAGGTACTCTCCTTCTTGTGCCGCACTCTCCTTTTGAACGCTGTTGAACGCCCTTGCCCAGGCGACTGATGCCCAGCCTGCATCCACCACTAGGGAAGACTGCCGATCACGGGATATGACCCACTGTCCCCTGGCGGAAGTCTGGCGGTGGTAGGCCCCCAGTCATTCAGCTCATAACATAGTTCTTGCTTGGCCTGATGTGGTGATACTGTCCTCCGCGTACCGGCAATGACCGCTGCGGGGAGCAGGTTTCGCCGAGAGCGGCTAGCATATCTCACAATCCTTTTACATACGTCTTGCTAACAGCGCACGTGCCACCACATTGCGCTTACCGGCCAACAGCAGGTATCCCAAATCTCCACGGCGGCTTTCTCACAAAATCGAACACTTTTTATTTTAACTAGGTAGCGGTTCTACCATACATATCATACAGAAAAATCGAAACAAAATTGAGAGGAATTAAAAGCAATGGTGCCAACATGACAACCGTTCTTTTAAATGCAGAGAACTGATTATATTTCGGATCTGAACGAGGGGGACGAACAGTCTACTTCTGTGATAGGGAATGGCTATCGGTATGAACGACTTAGGGTATATAGTATTAGAGTTTAAGGGGATTTGGACGACTTGCAATGAAACTATTTCAGAGTTTCTAGAGCCATTGTGCGAACCAATGGACTACCCAAGTTTACGTGTAGGGTCTAAAGGACTAGGGACATACTATCAGAATTTCGTAAGCATATAATCCACATAATCCTGAAGACATCAATGGCAGATAAATACACTCATGTTCAGAAGGAACATCTTAAACGGCTAGAGACAGGACGTTCATATTCACAGAAAATGTAATTAATGTGTTCTGCAGAAATGGTTAGCTTTTCAGGCACCTCGTTTCAGCACGAGTCCTATTGTCTAGTGGGCACAGGGTCCGCAATGAGCCCTGATAACTCGGTCCATTCGTGATGGCATCGACGCGTAAAAGGCTTGAATGGCGTTCTATGTTGTAGCCGTCCATGCTGCGTTCACCTGGTTCATCTGTGGTTGGTTGGCACAGAGTCACACCACTGCACCTGTCGTTTCACCATACCCCACGGATTTTCAATTTGCGACAAGTCTAGTGATCTTGTGAGACAGGGCAATAACATGTGTTCGTGCATAGTCTTGATGAAAAATGGCTTCTGGGATGTTGTGCAGAAAGCGTATGGCTACGGATCACAGAATGTCATTCAAGTAGGTCACAATGGTCATAGCACACTAGACATGCACCAACCCTGATTTTTGGTTGCACCCAATAGCACATCGTAACATAAGACTGGCGCTGTATGTCTTGTGCGAATGCAGTCACTGTGATGCCGCTGCCCCTGTCTTCGGCAGTCATTTTCAAACAAACAGAAGCTAGATTCGTCTGTAAACACTATCTGGTGCCATTTTTGTTCCCAGTGACGTCGTTCCAAACACCCTCACCATCTATCATGTTTCAGCACATTTCCATGCAGTAATAAACGGCGTCGGGCTGTCACCTCTTATAGTGTACGGTACGATGCGTTACACTGTGCAACTGTTGAACCAGAGCCGAGTAGGTCGTAGATCTGTCCTCCAATGCCATTCAAAAGAGGTGTTAATTTTCTCGTGGGGGTGGGGGGTAGGGGGAAGAGTCTGGTTGGTGCGACATTATCCATCTCGTCGTGTTCTACAGCATTCCGTGTACCATTCCTAACACAGCCGTTACACTGCCGTAAAACTTCGTCCCGCCAGAGAAGTAGTTTCCCAGATGGATGTATGATATTCTCACCTGCCAATAATGCGTCCTCCTGCAAACCCACTGACTTGACGGTTCGGTTCGCGCATACGTCTGCGAGGCACCCTGCACATCTGCTCAAAATCACAGGATCCTTTACCTTCTGTTTACTGCGAAAACGGGAGCAGCAGGCACATTACCGATAGTTGGTGTGGTGCCGCGATATCGATGTTGACCTTCAACCTGCAGATGGCGTGGTTCAAATGCTAATCATATCTGCAGAACATATTAATGTGTGTCCCCTGTGAATATGATCACCCTATCTATAGTCATTCAAGATGATGATTTTTTTCTTAACATGAGTGGACATCGACTACCATAAAATCAGCTGAACAGCTTAAACATCCAAGTCGCTTACAGGAATTGTATACAGTCGAATGAAAAAGATACTTGAACATGTGTTAAATGACGACCAATTTTTGCGTTATGAAACGTAGAGAGACGAGTGCAGTTCTGACGTTGGGCGTGATAATTGAAGCAAGAAATAAGAAAAGTCCTAAAATGGTTTTCCGACCTAGGGAAAGCTTTCTAAGGTGACGGTGTCAAATGATACAATGTTTTTGAAAAATAATTCCATGCCACATGGAACGACGGGTAACATATATTACGTACAAGAACCAAGAAGGGAAAGTATGTCAGTTACCTTTCTCTCTGGACTGCCCACTTATTTTTACAGCAGGAGGACTTTCCCCTGATGACGTTTCATGTAACCTCATTACTGAGCCAGTTACTTCCACAAGACAAGCGATGACGCTAATTATAGTTGTCATTCTATTCTGTCAGTCGATCTAAGTGACTGCTAGGTGCCAAAACCACTGAGAATAAACCATTTATCAGACGAAAGCATTGGCGACATAACTGTATGGAAATAAAATTCTAGGAAGAGTGAACACATTCGGATATTCAGGTTACGAACAACCGTTTCGCGATGAAACCGAACCAGCTGGGAAAAGAACCAACAGTTATACAAAAAAGAAAGGGAGCTGTTTACAATGTAATGAAACATTCCCTGGTCCAGAAGCACAACAGAAGAAGCCGTTAGAAGACTTTAGAAAGACATGTACTGTGCTTCATCACTAAAGGATGTTCAATAAAGGCAAAACAGGCGGAAAGAGTAACAGCCTGTGAAATGAAATCCTGAGACAGATAGTTGCTTACACCAAATGGGGTACCAAAGGAATTAAAATGTGCTGAAGGAACTTAAAAAGGAACCGATCACCTATTACATTCACAACTACCAACACAACTTGAGAAAACATCTCCAACGAATGATCAGAAAGAAGATACATGATACGCTGTCACCAGTAGCGTAGAACATCGGTAGGTCAACCTTACGAAAAATAGCAGAACTTCTCGCGAGATTGTCACGCGTTGCAAGGCCTACTACTTGGCAGGAAGGTGATGATGAAAGATGGAAATGCCACGATATCCTAATACATTTCAGAGCATTGACGTGGTAGGATGTTTGGTTGGTTGATGCTGGTCCCTAAATATAGCAAACTGTTTACAATGCTAAAGTTCAGCGGTCATGTCAATGAGGAGTTGCCACCGGCGGTAAGGTTTTATATGCCACAATGTATCCTCTACATGCCACGTACCTGGACTCATATTTATGAATTCTCCGGCTTTGCACTGGTAACAATTAGTATCTACAGCCGAACGAACTTGAGTTAGCGGTAATAAATGAAGTGCAAAAACCATCATTGGGAATCAGTCAGTCCCAGTTGTGACAAACGCATCAAAATCCCTAGAGTAGTGCCTAATGTTACAGTTCCATACAAAAACACAGCGGAGGTCTTTAATGTACTCATTCACCACGACGGACACTGAACTGTACCCATTCTATACAACAACGACACATCCAAAGTTATGAAAAAATGCCTCGTCGCTGAGAAAAGGAAAACATTTCCCAGTTAGGCGGACGAACGGCACACGGCATTTGTGGAATAGAAACGACTTCGATGATATTTTGAAACTTCATGAAGCATTTAGTACTGGTTATGTTTTAGAACACAGGACATTCGTCTCTAAACCAATTTTCGTTGTCGAAAATCATACGAATGCAAGTGTAATGGATATTCACTTTTCAGAATCTTTCACGTTTAGAGTAGTAAAATAAACATACTGCAGAGCAATAAGTTTTTACTCTTCGCTGCTGTAAAAGTAAGTTCTCTCTGTTTTCAGGGCAAAACCAGAATCCCCCCCCCCCTCTCTCTCTCTCTCTCTCTCTCTCTCTCTCTCTCTCTCTCTCTCTCTCTCTCTCTCTCACACACACACACACACACACACACACACACACACACACACACACACCATCTCTGTTGTGTGATGTAGTTTCCGTTACTGTGACTAGATTCATTCAAACAGATTTTCAATATGCGCCTCATTTAGGAAATCCATTGTTGGATACACACGTACAGGCAGTTAACGTGTGTTATTTCAATCAGACACACACACGCACACGCATACATAAACGGACTTTTCGGATTATTTGATTTCCTGTTAACATTGTCTGTTGTTATTTATCACTGGAGTCCGTGTTATACTTGCCGGTTTGTTTTTCACTGGATTTGTAACCAAATTAATGTCATACGATCTGCGCTTGTTTGTATTACATACCGATCGTTGCTGGCTGCGGCACTCGTACACTCGCTTTCACATTAGAATGCGCATTGAACGTCTCCTTGTTTTATATTGTAACGCAAAGGAAGAGTTGTGCGACATAAACGAAAGTTTAGATGTTCATTGAAATTTCGCACCAGTTGAATAAAGGCGAATATGATGCCGTTATCAACTGCTCGCTGAGTTTGGATGAGGTCGTGTAATAGGGCTAAGATAAGCTGGATGTTACTTCTCCGATATTGCAAAAGTATCAGGAAAGTAGCCACTGTATGTGATTGCCGATAGCGGAGGTCACAAGAATGTACAATCGCAGGAAGACATGACTCCGGACTGCCACGTGGCAATACCGAGAGGTCTCTAGCGCATCGTTCTGCATCTGTAGCAGTAGTACGAGCTGCAGTTGGCACCACAGTGACACAACGAACTGTTACAAATATGTTACTTCAAAGTCAGCTACGAGCCAGACGCCTTGTAGCGTGAATTGCACTCAAAAAAGCCACTGGCATTCGCGACATCAAACGGGAGTTCATCGGAGAGGAGAGCGGAGGTCTGTCGTCTTTTCTGACGAAAGTTTGTTTGAGTTGGTGCCAGTGGTCGGTGGGTGTTGGTTAGAAGTCGGCCAATTGACGTGCATCCAACCTGCCTGCGTTTTAGACACAGTGGATCTACACCTCGTAGAGTTATGGTCTGGGGTGCGATTTCGTATGACAGCAGGAGCACTCTTGTGGTTATCCCACGCAACCTGAGTGCAAATTTGTACGTCATTCTGGTGATTCGACGTGTTGTGCAGTCATTCACGAACAGCACTTTAGGCGGTGTTTTCCAACAGGATAACGCCCGCCCACAAGCTGATGTTGTAATCCAACAAGCTCTGAAGAGTGTCGACATGTTGCCTTGGCCTGCGCGTATGCCAGATCTGTCTCCAGTCGAGCGCGTGTGGGACATAATCAGACGACAACTGAAGTGTCATCCACAAACAGCACTAACAGTCCCTTTATTGATTGACCAAGTGCAACAGGCATCGAACTCCACCCGCAAACTGACATCTGGCACCTGTAGAACCGAATGCATCCACGTTAGTATTTTTCTGTTCAACATTCTAACGATTACACCGTTCATTACTGTACCAGCATTTCACATTAGCAATGGCGTATCTCACGCTTACATTAATCTGTGACCTCGAAAGCTTCATCACTTAAAAACGTTTCCTAGACAAATGTATTTCAGAAATTCCATTACTCTAATTGAATTATCGTTTGGTGTTGCAATTTTTACCGTCTCGTCATTATAATGTGTGTGTCCGTGTGTGTGTGTGGGGGGGGGGGGGGGGAGGAGGCGGGGAAGCGGGCGCGCGAGAAGAGATGTAATTTCTAAGTGCCTACCCATCAAATTCACTTATACATGCGCAGATCCTAAATGGATCTAGCCGAAAAGCACGTCATTAAATCCATTAGCCACAAATCCAACAGGCGGTTTCCATTTTATCGTAGCTGATTTCTTCGCAGATACCTCTGTTCATTGTTGAGTATCGAAGTCTGCGACTTCTCTTTAGATTTCGTATTACTCATTGATGGGAATTAAGTATGGTATCACAATATTTTGCAATATACTCCGAAATTTTGGTTTCACAACGATCATTGACGTTGTGCGGTTATTACATTACATTCGCATAATGAAGGGGATTTTTTCGTGTGCGTGGAGATTGCGTTCAATTAGAGCCTTATCACCTAGGAATCGACACAGTTTCTGAATCAGAAGCTTTCATAAAGGTGGTTAGATACCATAGACTACTGGCCACCAAGAACGCACGATGGTATTTTACCGATATAAGATTACACAAAAGTAGCTTCAAGAATATTTTCCGTAAGATGGGTAGAGCAGAATAATTACATGATCACTTTAAGAACGCTGTCTCCGAAGCGGCCACAAAACCTTAAGGACCGAGACAAGAAGGAACAAATACGAGAAAAAAACTCAGAAGTTTGGAACATTCGATTGTGGGGAAGAAAAAAAGCTGCCTCCGCTGGTTATCAAATAAGACTACGCAGTCTAGAAACAAAGGCATTGTTTTATAGAACCGTGTTAAAGCGATGGTTAAAAGCTACAAAGAAAACCGCTCGGAAAATGTGTCAACGTGAATTGATGATAGCATGGTTGTAATAAATCCACCGAGGCCTATAAGATCATAAAGAACGTGAATAATAGTACACAGTGGTTACAGTTTAGATTTCACAACGAAAAACGAGTGATCGTACGACTATGAGACTTTGTGGAAACATTTGTAATGGCGCGCGGAAGAGGAATAACGAATAAGGTATTGAAAAAAATACGTTTTAATTGTCAGAAGAAAGGGTTACACTTGGTAGTTGCGTATTATGTTTTCGTCCCACGTTACAATTGTTGCTCATTGTGGCAAACATCTGCATGCACGATAGCCGGGATAACATTTCCCAGTTGTTAGCTGCACTTCTCGAATGGTGGACCATGGGACTTTCAGCTGTCGTGCACTGCTTGAAGATTGCGCATTGCGTCTTGACTTGTCAGCCATGGCATGGTGCAGTTGCTCGTCGACCTGTAACAGACGCGGTTCCCAAATTGCCAGTGGTTCCGACTTCCGAATTGTGTTCTTCAATCTCGGTGCGGAAAGAGGACCTCTCCGTATTTCTTTAATGCAAGGATACTCGCGAAGAGCAGTAGCACTATTGCTGTTCTTATGGTGAAAGAGTTTTACGATTAAATCCCTACTCGCCTTGTTAGCCTTGTTGGCTGTTTGCGATTGCAGAACACACCGATACTTGGGTTTCAGTCCTATGCCGCCTTACCAGTATCGGCGCCTAGCCGCGCGTCATGACACTAAAACTGCTAACAAAACAGTTTGAACATTATTCTTATAAAGTTTTGCGCGCATACGGCAAATAGTATCCTATCTACAACGGCTGAAGTAGCGAAAGTTTAACTATAACCACCCTGCCCTAACTGAAATATGTACGATACAACTCATCAGTGGAACAGTCACAAGAATACAGTAGAAGGCAAACTAGGTGATTATAGAAAACTGCAGGAGAAGATTGGAAAGAAGCTGTTAAGAGGGTCAGTAGTAACAAGGTTACTCGTTCAAGAAATGTTAGAATGAAACTTCTAAAATTCGAGAAAGAAAAGCTAGTACAATATTTTCGTGTATCTCTTAATAAAATAAAGCAAGAGGAAGATAGAGAGAGCGGAACATGTATTTCTATGAGTATCACCTACGAAATGGGTTACAGGAAGTCTTGTTAAAGTTAGAGTGTAATAGGTGTAATACCTTCAGTAGCAAAAATTCTCTGTAGTATGCACAGGGAAAGGATAGAATATGTCAAATTTTTCAGAGGAATAAAGTGCTTTTAGGACTGGTAGCTAGTAGCTGTGTGGATAACGTATACAGTGTTAGATGAGCAGTAGAAAATAGCAGGGAAATGAATATGACTTTTCTTCATTTGGAAAAATCTAACGGTAGCATCTCAATATCTAGGACTGCACCTGGCATTAAATGACTAAAATTACAGGATAAATGAGTTAATATAATTATGAGAACGTACAAGAAGACAGAATCAGAAGTAAAGATGGGAAACAGAACAATAGAAAAATTTAAAACCACCAAAATTCTTAATCGAGTTTGTAGTCTGTTCTCATTAGTTTTAAATATATGCATAAGACCAAGCGCTTGAATGTAATACAAAAATGTTCAGCAATAGTTACTCGTATCAGTTGGCCAGAATACAATGCATTCACTACTCTTTGCAGATGAGCAAATAATTCTCGCAAAAAGCAGACAAGATAATGGAATACAAGCTGGGTAAACTGCATAAGGAATGCACAAAATCTGTAGCCTAAAATTTAATTCCAAAAAGAAACGAATTTAGTTCTCAAAATAGATCCTATTATATCTAGTGATGAGATTAAAGTAACAAGTGACGAAGCCCCATGTGGTCTGACCTGGAACAATAGTATTAATATAGCAAAGAAGATATTCCATAGTATTATTGAAAAAATAGGTACTTTTAGTGGAGAAGTGTAGCCACTTAAGAATAAAAGAAGGGACAAGTTCAGGACGGTGCAAATAGATTTTATGTGATGGTGCCTACAGGTCACCCATGAAAATAGCATCAAAACTGAATTTCCTCGCTTTGAGGAAACTGAAGGGCGAACTGTTTAATTGCTAAAAACCATTCAACAGCTGTTTGCAATATATCCAGAATATGTAAATAGTTGTGCTAGTGTGTGCTGTGTTTCTATGACGCAATATGCAAATTGTGCCCAGTATCTATATACACCTAGTCTGTTGCGCTAGGTAACTTATGTTATTAAATATTTTAGGGACGACAAGCTTTATATTGTGCTATTTTTATCCACTTGACATCTTGCGCGCGGGGTCAGCGTAAAATGAATATGTTTTACAACGATATATTTTAAGGGTAGAAAATAGCAGCCTAGTCTGTTGAAACCGGTTGTCTTAAATAAAAAATATTTTTTATGCGACCTTTGCTGTTTAATGGTTTTTAACAATAGCATGAAACCATCAGAAATTTGAGAAAATATGAAAATTACATAGTCTGTAATAAGCACTCTACATAAGTTTTCATTTGTTTGGGCATGTTAGAAGTACAGCAAAAGACAGGTGGCAAAAGGATGTGTTAATGTGGGTCCCAAGAACAATTATTAGAGAGTTGCCACCTTTGTCAAGAGAATTACATATTGCTCAAGCAGCGGACTGTAAAGGGTTAACAGCAGTCTATTGGGTTTACCAAGAATACTGGACGGAGAAAACGATTAACATCCAGTGGGAAAAATGAAAGAAGGTATTCACTCGCGGAAAGGTAGGCAGTGGTGCGAAACGTTCCAGCAAATAGAGTCTGTTTGCAGAATGAAAACAGAAGCAACAAACTTGAAAATCCAACGAACGTTTTAATAGAGCATTTATTCAGATTAACAATTTCGGGAAACTACACTCCTGAAAATGGAAAAAAGAACACATTGACACCGGTGTGTCAGACCCACCATACTTGCTCCGGACACTGCGAGAGGGCTGTACAAGCAATGATCACACGCACGGCACAGCGGACACACCAGGAACCGCGGTGTTGGCCGTCGAATGGCGCTAGCTGCGCAGCATTTGTGCACCGCCGCCGTCAGTGTCAGCCAGTTTGCCGTGGCATACGGAGCTCCATCGCAGTCTTTAACACTGGTAGCATGCCGTGACAGCGTGGACGTGAACCGTATGTGCAGTTGACGGACTGAGCGAGGGCGTATAGTGGGCATGCGGGAGGCCGGGTGGACGTACCGCCGAATTGCTCAACACGTGGGGCGTGAGGTCTCCACAGTACATCGATGTTGTCGCCAATGGTCGGCGGAAGGTGCACGTGCCCGTCGCCCTGGGACCGGACCGCAGCGACGCACGGATGCACGCCAAGACCGTAGGATCCTACGCAGTGCCGTAGGGGACCGCACCGCCACTTCCCAGCAAATTAGGGACACTGTTTCTCCTGGGATATCGGCGAGGACCATTCGCAACCGTCTCCATGAAGCTGGGCTACGGTCCCGCACACCGTTAGGCCGTCTTCCGCTCACGCCCCAACATCGTGCAGCCCGCCTCCAGTGGTGTCGCGACAGGCGTGAATGGAGGGACGAATGGAGACGTGTCGTCTTCAGCGATGAGAGTCGCTTCTGCCTTGGTGCCAATGATGGTCGTATGCGTGTTTGGCGCCGTGCAGGTGAGCGCCACAATCAGGACTGCATACGACCGAGGCACACAGGGCCAATACCCCGGCATCATGGTGTGGGGAGCGATCTCCTACACTGGCCGTACACCACTCGTGATCGTCGAGGGGACACTGAATAGTGCACGGTACATCCAAACCGTCATCGAACCCATCGTTCTACCATTCCTAGACCGGCAAGGGAACTTGCTGTTCCAACAGGACAATGCACGTCTGCATGTATCCCGTGCCACCCAACGTGCTCTAGAAGGGGTAAGTCAACTACCCTGGCCAGCAAGATCTCCGGATCTGTCCCCCATTGAGCATGTTTGGGACTGGATGAAGCGTCGTCTCACGCGGTCTGCACGTCCAGCACGAACGCTGGTCCAACTGAGGCGCCAGGTGGAAATGGCATGGCAAGCCGTTCCACAGGACTACATCCAGCATCTCTAAGATCGTCTTCATGGGAGAATAGCAGCCTGCATTGCTGCGAAAGGTGGATATACACTGTACTAGTGCCGACATTGTGCATGCTCTGTTGCCTGTGTCTATGTGCCTGTGGTTCTGTCAGTGTGATCATGTGATGTATCTGACCCCAGGAATGTGTCAATAAAGTTTCCCCTTCCTGGGACAATGAATTCACGGTGTTCTTATTTCAATTTCCAGGAGTGTATATTGCCTTCATAGGATCTTATGGACTACAAAGAATAACGTCCATTTGTAGTTCTTAAGATTGGAAGACAACAACATAGTTAACAGAAAACGGTAATCTGAATTAATGCTCCCTACAGCAGTTGTGCCATTTTTGAATTTGTTACTTTCATATGGATCTAGATGCCCCATAGAGTGGAATAAGGTCAAGCACATGCTAGCAAAATAGCTGTGAATGTGTGGCTACGAGCTGCCTCCCCATCCAGTATTAAGTAATATCCTAGTTGGTACAAATGTATTTGAAAAGAAATATTTTCGATCAGATTCGCATCTAATTCGGCGTATGGGGTCGGAGTGGCTTTCAGGGCCATTATATGTGTCACACCTTCCACAGCTTTGACTCTCCAGGTCGCCAGCCTCTTCCCTCCCACAACCTCTCCTAATAGGCTACTTTGGCTGTTTGTGTTATTTAGGATCTAATTTATGTCTCTGGGGTGTTATAATATTGCTGAAATGCAGAGGTTGGTGTTTATTTAGGATCTAACTGATTACCCAAATATTCATCCTCCTGTTGTATTGTATTGTAGTGTATGGTGTGAAATTGGGGATTTAAATACGACGGAGAGGCTTCATCCCCGCCGTAGCCCTCAGTGGTTCACAACCCCACAACAGGCTACAGCAATTCACTCACCACATCGCCGCCCCACACCGAACGCAGGGTTACTGTACGGTTCGGCCCCCAAAGGACCGCCCCCCTAGATGAGTGTAACCCCAATGTTTGCATGGTAGAGTAAATTATGGTGTACGTGTACGTGTGTAAGTAGGCTGTTTAGGTTTTTTTATTGGTAACGCCACGTAGCGCTCTGTATGAAAATCACTGGCTGTGCTGTATGCAGTCTGTGACTGGTTTGCATTGTTGTTTGCTATTGTAGCTTTGGGCAGTTGGCTGTTAACAGCGCGTAGCGTTGCGCGGTTGGAGGTGAGCCGCCTGCAGTGGTGGATGTGGGGAGAGAGATGGTGGAATTTTGAGAGCGGACGATCTGGACGTGTGTCCGTCAGAAAGAGTAAATTTGTACTATTGGATATCATGGACTGACACATATTATGACTTTTGAACACTATGAAGGTAAATACATTGTTTATTCTCTATCAAAATCTTTCTTTTGCTAACTATGCCTGTCAGTAGTTAGTGCCTTCAGCAGTTTGAATCGTTTATTTAGCTGGCAGTAGTGGCGCTCGCTGTATTGCAGTAGCTTTAGTAACGAAGATTTTTGTGAGGTAAGTGATTTGTGAAACGTATAGGTTGATGTTAGTCAGGGCCATTCTTTTGTAGGGATTATTGAAAGTATTGAAATTCAGACTCCGTTGCGCTAAAAATATTGTGTGTGTCAGTTTAAACACAGTCATGTATAATTTTTCTAAGGGGACGTTTCACATGGAGGAAGTGTTAGCGCAGCCGTCATAGTGCAACTGAGGCGGGATAAGGGGAACCAGCCCGCATTCGCCGAGGCAGATGGAAAACCGCCTAAAACCCATCCACATACTTGCCGGCACACGACTTCGACACTAATCCGCCGGGCGGATTCGTGCTGGGTACCGGCACGCCTTCCCGCCCGGAACGCAGTGCGCTAGTACGCACTGCTAACCGGACGTGCTCAAAGTCATCCATACAGCAACAATTTGTTATCCTAGATGGCTGCCGCTGCAGGGCACCCCTGGTGGAACGGACAATATTCAGGGATATGACAGCACTGATCATTCGAAGCTAACAGGTAAATTTGGGTCTACCATGAATTCCTTCGGCATCTTTGATATTTTGAAACAAATATCTTCTACTGCAAGCTCTTTTGTTTCCGTGTTTTAGGAGGAGGTAGTACAGACCTAAACAAGAAAAAATAAACATGGGTTCATAAATGCATATCGTAAGAGCTACGAGCACAGGAGAGATGATGGACAAATGTTCATAGCTCTTACATTAGGCACTTTGTGTCCCCCGTTTACTGAATATTTTCTTCTTGTTTCAATCCGAACTACGGCCTCTCAGAAAATGGAAAGCAAAAAGCACGCAGCAGAAGAGATTTGTTTCATTTCCTCAAAGATGAAGTAGTGAGCAGTGTTCGCTAGGTACGCATTTTAGACCCTATGGTTATTAGACCATTTTGCTTCGAATGATCATTTCTGTCATATCTCTGAATGCTGACCATTCTTACTGGGACACTATATATTTGTCACGCATATTGTTACCACTGTGACATATGAGACAATATGGCTACCACAGTCAAAATATGCCTAGATGTTGGACACTACAACATTACAATGAGCAAAAGAACGGCAGTAAATTGAAAGAGATCCCTTTGAGATAGATTACGTGTTACACGTTGTATTTATTTAGGAGCGTTCAGCACTGCGCTATGCATAAAATGTGATGCCATGAAAGACTGCATGTAAAAATAATTATTGATGTATTTTAATAAATTATACCTTTCCAGTGTCATAAAACATGAATCAGGAACGTTTTAAAAAATCTAGCCATTGCAAGGCGCTTGTGCTCACACCAACAATATCACAAGGACTAACCTTTAAGATCATCATCCTAAGACACACACACACACACACACACACACACACACACACACACACACACACACACAAAATCCTACGTAGTAACTGAGTGCAAGAACAGGACAGTAACCTCTACTTGTCAAAAACGAAGTTACCACTGTAGACCCTTACTGCTCCGCTGACCAAGCGCCAACAGACGCCTACGCATAGGATTTAACATCAGTCTGACTGCTAAACAACATTTAGAATGCGCGATGCCGGTAAAACTATATTGTGGCTGCCACCATGTCCGCCCCTATCAGAGTTCACTACCGGATGGCTCCCGAGCAAGCGTGACAGGTACTCTATGAGATCGAAAGTATCCGGACACGTGGCTGAAAATGACTTGACAGTTCGTGGCGCCGTCCATCGGTAATACTGAAATTCAGTATGGTGTTGGCCCACCCTTAGCCTTGATTACAGCTTCCACTCTCGCAGGCATACGTTCAAACAGGTGCTGGAAGGTTTCTTGGGGAATGGCAGCCTATTCTTCACGGAGCGTTGCACTGAGAGGTATCGATGTCGACCGGTGAGGCGTGCAACGAAGTCAGCGTTCCAAAACAAACCAAAGGTGTTCTGTAGGATTCAGGTCAGGACTTTGTGCAGGCCAGTGCATTAAAGGGATGTTATTGTCGAGTATCCACTTCGCCACAGGCCGTGCATTATGAACTGGTTCAATCGTGTTGAAAGATGCAGTCGCCATCGCCGAATTACTTTCCAAAGATGGGAAACAAGAAGGTGCTTAAAACATCGATGTAGGCCTGTGCTTTGGTAATGCCCCGCAAAACAACAAGGGGTGCAAGCTCCCTCCATGAAAAACACGACCACACCATAACACCACCGCTTCCGAATCTTACTGTTGGTACTACACACGCAGGCGGATGACGTTCACCACGAATTCGCCACACCCACACCCTGCCATCGAATCGCCACATTGTGTACCGTGTTTCGCCGCTCCACACAACGGTTTTCCACTTTTTAATCGTCCATTGTTTACGCCCCTTACACCAAGCGAGGCGTCGTTTGGCGTTTACCGGCGTTATGTGTGGCTTATGAGCAGCCGCTAGACCATGAAATCCAAGTTTCCTCACCTCCCGCCTAACTGTCATAATACTTGCAGTGGGTCCTGATGCAGTTTGCAATTCCTGGTCTGGACAGATATCTGCCTACTACACATTACGACCCTCTTCAACTGTCGGCGGTCTCTGTCAGTCAACAGACGAGGTCGGCCTGTACGATTTTGTGCTTTACGTGTCCCTTTACATTTACACTTTACTATCAAATCGGAAACAGTGGACCTAGGAATGTTTAGGAGTGTGGAAATCTCGCGTACAGACGTATGACACAGTTGACACCCAATCACATGACCACGTTCGAAGTCTGTGAGTTCCGCGGAGCTCCCCATTGTGCTCTCTCACGATGTCTAATTGCTACTGAGATCGCTAATATGGAGTACCTGGCATTAGGTGGGAGCACAATGCACTTAATACGAAAAACTTTTGATCACATAGTGGAGTTGCCGACAGCGTACGTGAATAAGCACAGTAAGTACCCCAATCCCTACCAGCAGATAGGTGTCAAACATTGCATTGCCAGCCTGAGACAGCTACTCCTAACACTCGCGCTTCTGTGGTCACCATCCTCCATCCATCACGACCACCATACAACTGTCAACAGACCCGTTGCACAGCCACTGACGTCATAGTCAGTGCACACTGATATAGGGAGACCATTTGACAATTTGTGACCTTTTAGTCGTCTGGGATAGTTCGAGAAATGAGACGTTAACACCCAATCACCCGCATTTACTCTCCCTAGCTAAATTCTTCTGTATGGAGATACAAAGGTCCTCATACTTTGGTCACGAATTTTAAAAGGATGAAACCAGTGCATGGTATCTACATACTGGCTGCAACAAATCTTCGGTAAGCTGACAAATCTGTTATCCCGAAGCAGCATCAAAACATCGTGTGACTGTGAGGGCACTCGACTGTGTAAAATTTGCAACCAGAAAAAGATGACAATGCTGTCCTTCCATTCAGATCTATTGCTGCTTGTATTAAATGTGAACTACTACTTTCCTTGTATACTGTTTATTGGAGACCTGTTTCAGAAATGAGGAGCAAATTTGACGTAACAAAGACTGTAGCGAATCAGCGAAAAGTTTCGACATATAAAATGCCTAACTGTATTAATTTCAATGGCAGCGAGTAATATTTGAGTACGCGATTCAAGATAAAACTCTGCATTTGATATACAGAAATTTACTATATTCTTTAGTTGGTTGTATGTATCAGAGGACATTATATGTATCTGGTACAGTCACGTTATTGTGATCACTGACTATTCTGGACGTCAACGTGTAATGATCTCTCACAGATTACAGATGGCTGCAGCGCTAGCAGTGGAGGACATATAGGGAATGTCAGGTGAACACGAAAAATGAATTATGTATAATCATGAGAATACTGTCGGGCCTTTGGGGCCATTGTAGTTTACGGTTTGCGCGTCAGTTCCTCTTGTGTGCGGCTAACGCCTTACGCCGCCTACATGACGTTGCCTTTTAGTATGTTTTATGGGGTATCGTGCCTTCTTCATGGATGCTTTTGCCAGACGATTTCTGATCTTTTAACATAACCTGTTGATATCCTGTCTGGGCAAAACGCGTCGTTCTTAAGTTAATAAAGAATACTTTGCAACCTACGACTGTTTCTTTAGACAATAGCAATAGAAGGTTGCTGTACCACGGGTCAAAATGGAACGGAATAATTTCGAAGTTCTCCTCGTGGGCATTACGCGAGATGTATGTGGGGGGAAGTAATATGTTGTACAACTCTTCCCGGAATGTTCTGTCTAGAAATTCCACTAGCAAATCTCTCTCCTGTAACGTCTGCCAATGTAGTTTATTGAGTATCTCCGTAACGCTCTGGCACCGGCTAAACCATCCCGTGACGAAACGCGCTGCTCTTTGTTGTTCATCTATCAGGGATTCCTACAGGTAGGACTCAGAGGAGATAGAGGAGATAGAGAAGATACATCAATTACGAATCCGTTGAACAAGCGCCTTATAAGCCACTTCCTTCGTCGATTATATACATTTCCTAAGGCTCTTCCTATGAATCTGATTCTGGCGTCTGCTTTTCCCAATATTTCTTTTATGTAGTCATTCTACTTAAGGTCACTCTGGATAGTTACTCCTGCGTATTTAACGGTAGGTACTGTTTCCAGCGGTTTGCCGTCAATATTGTAGCTGTATATTAGTCGATTTCTTTTACTATGAATGCGCAATGTGCTACATTTATTTACGTTCCAGATCAGAGCCTACATCATTCATCAGTTCCTGATGTAAGCAATATGCTGTATACTAGAACGAGATTTAAACGTAGTGGCGCGAAATGGAGCTTCTGGCAGCGGGAAAATTACACTAGGGAACCGCTTTGCTCAAGGATATACAATGAAACAACTTCTGCTGCTGCTACCGCTGCCCTCGCGTCCACTTGGATCGGCGTGTGCCGACATATAAGACCCATAGATCCATTCAGAGCAATTCCAAATAGAGAATCCAAGTGAAAAAGTTTGAGATCACCAAAGCTAATTTTTATTAACACAGTCTCCATAATCTATAAAATGTTCCTTTTCCATGAGTAAATAAAAATATTTTCATATCGGCACTACTATCGCCACTCTTTTCTTCTTATTCTTATTCTTGTAAGCTCGTGGAAACCGTCAGAGTATATTTTATTTATACATGGTTTCTGTTCATATTTGTGTTATTCAAGATTTTACTGTAAACGCAAAGCTACAGCCATAACTCATTTAGTTGTTTGGTAAAGTGTGCCTCCGTGTGTTGTTTGGACGGGGCACATTGCGAAAGCTAGGTCTGACGGAAGTGCAGTCACGTAGATTAATTTTTATGTATGTTGATTTGTTGAATCTATTTTGTTCTATCTCATTTCATCTGTGGTTATTGCACACCTGTGAGTGAAAAAATGTGCTACTGCCATTTAATTCTAACTGGGTCTTAAGTAATAGGAGTCGTGGCGCACAGGCTTCATTAGTGGCAAATAGCTTAAGTATGTTGGCAACCGTCTAGTTAGAAATTCAGATTGTACTTTAAAAACTGACTCTCACTAGCAGCCGAGTAGGAAGAAAGGGACCACTCTCCTTAGGTAACTAAGGTATTTATAGGAAAGCGTGCAGCGACACCACAGAACAAACGGTTTAATACCCGAAAGCTTAAGTAAAACTTAGCATTAATGTCCAGTACCGTCTACTTAGCGATAATTAGTCATTAGTCCTGTGAGTGGTAAGATGCAGCCCCCCCGCCACGAATTACTCTCCTGTGCCAACCTCTTCATCTCAGAATAGCACTTGCAACCCACACTCTCTACGACCGTTTCCCGACCCCCATTAGCTGACCACAGCACACCCATATAAGGAAACGTTGCCTTTCCTGGCCTCTCATTGGTTAAAAGTCGAGAACATTAACTCTAGAATAGCTTGACACCAAGTTAACATCTTCAGTTCGATGAAGTGGCACACGTTGCACCATGGAAATAGAAACATTGTGGCATGCCTGAAAAATATGGAATCATTCAGCAAATTCAAAGAATCCTGGATCTTCATTAGTCAAGAAGTGTGTGATCAATGGACCTACGACCGATTGAAATCTTCTGCGGAAGGGGCACAACTAAGACGAGAGGTGAGTGGACAGAACTTTCGCCACATGTGCCTGAAGTGTGCAATGCTCAACAGCAACGGACACAGGAATGTCAGGCTGTTAAAAACAGTCCATACCATCACGTTTACGGTAGTGATTTCATATGGAGATGTTGCTGCAAGTTTAATTATGTTCAGATATATGACAGCATCCCCGAGGACTCGGCAAAAAGCTTTCCAAGATCGACACGTAATCAGTGACTGATCAAACAAGATAAGGATTCTCATTCGTCGACGTCAATCGAATTAATCTTTCTAACTTCACATGTAAAAAATATTTAAGTTCGTATGTTCTCTTTCCTGGCTGGCAGTAGCAATCGACTTAGAACCAAACCCCGAATCATCGAGGAGCTATAGTACTTCTCGTGAAACGACAGGATACAGCGCATCAATCGTTTCTGGAAAATTACTACCGATAGACTGCGTATGAATCCAAGAAAGTACTTGCTCATTTCAACTAAAGATTCAAAACGCTGTAGTTGAGTACTGGGAAGTCTCCAACAGCCTTATACAAAGACTATTTGACTAATGTGAGGAAGTCCTAGCTGCTGAAGAACGAATTACTTCTATTAATTGAGTCGTGGCAGGACAAGATGATCCACAATTATATGACGAAATTTCTCAATATGAAGGAGGATTGGATTGTGAAGCATGAAAATGATAACCACCGAATGTGCTCCGCGAGCGCAAGCCTGTTACTGTCTATTTTAGTAGCAAGGTAAAGGATTTGATCAAAACATTTCAAAATTGCTCTCGTCAGGAGAGAAACTGAAGTCACATCCCAAAAATACTGCAGCAAGATACGTTCCACTGTAAATCACTAGCTATCTTCGTCCACATTTACTGAAATTATGCTTTACGCGTAGTTTGCCGCAAAACTGCGCGATGAGGGAGAAACTTTTGTGAATGTAAATCAAGTTTTATTTCTTAATATGAACTTTAAAACACACATGTAATTGTATAAATGTGGCGTTTATACCGAGTGCAAGAGACCAGCCACTTACCGCTCCCCTTTTCTTTTATGATGAGTATCTTGAATGTCTTCGCATGACATCATTACAATCCCTTTCTAGAAATTTATTTGCCACCCTAAATTATAGTCTGCCTTTCCTTTTCATGCCTTTTATAAAAATATTAATAAATGCAATAAATTAAGCATTATTTCGGTTTCTTTTCCATATAAGTAACGCAAGAATTTGATATAAAAGAAGGAAAAATAATTTCCGCCTCGGGACTAGACTCCACGACCCTTAGAGCACTGTGCTTACTAATTCCGCTATGCCAATCGATGGCTGGAAACTAACACGTAACGGTCCAATCCAAGGCATGTCCCGAAATATTTCATACAAGAAGTTTGTACTGAAAGAAAGACGCTGTCAAAAATCTAACTGGAAACACCCACTTCAAGAATTTCTGAAAGCTGACAGATTTGTAGGACTTCATACGGCAGAAGAAATGTACACTCCTACCGGAGCTGCAGCGGACTGTGCATGCACAACATGGCCGGCGCGTATCCTTGGTTGATGACGCATTATTAAACAGACTACAAGAATCGGCCTCGATCGTAATTTCTAGAGCGAATCTCAGTTCTTGTTTATAGTTTCTCTGAAACAATTGTCCACAGTTAGTCTTCACCCAAATTTAGAACTCATTAAACATCCAAAATAATTACCAGTTGCTTTTGCAGTGGAGTAAGCGGTAAGAATGAAGATAAGCTCAATTCATGTTAATTGTGTTACAGATTTAATGGGAATCATCGTGTGAACCCGCATTTGCTTCGTAAAATCTAACCGTGAACAGCTTAAATGGAAGAAACGCTTGAACGAAGTAATATATATGTTCCAAAATGAAACTCGTAAAACTGTGAAAAAGGAACTTTCCAAAAGATTTTCTGCACAGTATAGCCTTAAAGTCCCGTTAGCCCATCACCGCTAAAGTGATAACCAGCATGCATCCATAAACGTAAATAAATGACATGACCAACAATTCTTTTAGAGAAGTTTGCTTGAGATTCGAGCCTAGTTGAACTGCTCGTGAGAGGCAATGCACCGTTAGCGATGGATATCTACAGTACGAGACGAGATTCTCCGAATCGCAATAGAGTTTATTGTTGCTGATTTCAAGTCTTCTTCGATCTGGTTAAGCTAACTGAAGAAGTCAATAGTACAGGAAGTCACGAAAAGAAAAAAAGAAGTAGTAGTTTACTTCCAGTGAAGGAGTTGACGAGATGCCGTTAATTCGTAGTTGACGTGAAGACCAAGTTTGCTGTTATACAAACATCTGCTGTGTCTGGCGCTGATTAGTCACGTTTCGTGAAAGAACTACAAGCAAACCACACTTCATCATTTCGAAGCGAAATAAAGAGAGTGCCTGTTGTACAATCGGTTAATGCTATGACACATTCATATATAACTGCAACAGCGATGAGTGGATTACGGTTTCAGCAGCTTTACACCTGTCTTCAGGGACCTCAATGTATAATAGGACTACGAATAAAAAACCGAAGCAGTGTTTAAGCAATTGCAGAAACGAATTCATTGCTTTCGTTGGACTCCGGGTCTGGACATAACGATACATCTGCCTTTCAGGACGACGACGAAAAGACTGTTGATATCATTTATATTACAGCCAGAACAAACAATTTTACTATTGATAAAGAATCTTTTCGACCGTGGAAAATATTTTAAGGAACAGGAATTTGTTATAAAATGAGGTATGTGCAGAAATTATTTCGTTTCGATGTAATGTAGCATCAAACACTGCTGGATTTATTTTGTCTGGTCACCTTTCTAGGAATTACATATGCGACAGTTTAGCTGTCGATATGAACTGCCTCTATTTCAAAACGATAATGACACCTGATATTTTCTGTATGGTTTAGTAGTTTCAAATTTGCGCGTATCACTCCTGATATTAGCACAATGTAGCGCTACGACCTCTTGTCACGCTCGCCCGCCGGATAGACAGGAATGGCTGTACGAACCTCCGTCAAAAGCGCTTCTTCATGCAACAAAAACGAGTAACTTCGTTCTGTTCTTCATGTACAAAAAATTCTAATGTGGGTTTCGACTGGCGGATTGGGCCACTCCCTTTTAAGGTAACGTAAATGGCTCATGGCTCATTGCTCATTCGAATGGCCAAAAAATGCTGTTTTTTTTCTAAAATCATGACCATCTGGAGCTCCCACTCGTCAATTTCATTTCTGGCTAAACTCTGCGCATAACATAAATCTGAACGAAATCGGTGAGCACGAGTGGGCTTGGTCTTCGTATTAGTATAGCTGATATGGGATTACTACATCTACATTGTTTTGCAGTCATGTCTTCTGATTGGTTTGATGCTGCCCGCCACGAATTCCTATCCTGTGCCAACCTCTTCATCTCAGAGGTGCACTTGCAACCTACGTCATCTATACCTGCTAGATGTATTCCAAACTCTGTCTTCCTCTACAGCTCACTCTAGTACCAGGGAAGTCATTCCCTGATGTCTTAACAGATGTCTTCTCGTCCTGTTCTTTCTTCTTGTCAGTGTTTTCCACTTATTCCTTTCCTCTCCGATTCTGCGTAGAACCTCCTCATTCCTTACCTTATCTGTCCATCTAATTATCAACATTCGTCTGTAGCACCACATCTCAAATGCTTCGATTCTCTTCTGTTCCGGTTTGCCCACAGTCCATATTTCACCACCATACACTTCTGGGCTCCTAACATATATTCTCAGAAACTTCTTCCTCGAAATAAGGCTTACGTCTGATGCTAGTAGACTTCTCTTGGTCAGGAATGCCCTTTTTGCCATTCCTAGTCTGTTTATGATGTCCTCCTTGCTACGACGGTCACTGGTCACTTAGCTGCGTCGGTAGAACAATTTCTTACTTCGTGACCATCATCCTGATGTTAAGTTTCTCGCTGTTCTCATTTGTGCTACTTCTCACTACTTTCGTCTTTCTTCGATTTACTCTCAATGCTTATTCGGTACTCATTAGACTGTTCATTCTATTCAGCAGATCATGTAATTCTTCTTCACTTTCAGTCAGGATAACAATGTCGTTAACGAATCTTATCATTGACACCCTTTCACCTTGAGTTTTATTTCCACTCCCGTACCTTTCTTTTATTTCCATCATTGCTTCCTCGATGTACAGACTAAACAGCAGAGGCGAAAGACTACGTCACTGTATTATACCCTTTTAATCCAAGCATTTCGTTCTTGGTTGTCCACTCTTATTATTCTCTGCTGTTCTTGACATATTGTGTATTACCCGTCTCCCTCTTCAGCTTACTCCAATTTTTCTCAGAATTTCTCCCCCTACAGCTTACTCCAATTTTTCTCAAAATTTCGAATATCTTACCCCATTTTACATTGTCGAACGCCTTTTCCATGTCGACAAATACTACGAACGTGTCTTCGTTTTCCTTTGGTCTTAATTCAGTTATCAACTGCAATGTCAGAATTGCCTCTCTGGTGCCTTCACCTTTCCTAAAGTCAATTGATCGTCATTTAACACATCCTCAATTTTCTTTTCCATTGTTCTGTATATTATTGGTGTCACCAACTTTTATGCACGAGCTTTGCTCACCGTGCGGTAATTCTCGCACTTGTCAGCTGTTGCAGTGTTCGGAATTGTGTGGATGATATTTTTCCGAAAGTCAGACTCTATATTGTCAGCCTCATAAATTCACACACCAACGTGAATAGTCGTTTGGTTGCCTCTTCCCCGAATGAAATTAGGAAGTCTTATGTTTTAAGATGGCAAGAACTATGCCCCTTACATGAAGTCATCAAAGATCACCTAACTCATGTTGAGCAAACAGTACGGCTGAACAAAAATGACTGACAAGGCATAATGCATCTTGTAGAGGGTATAGTATGGACGTATTAGAATAATCAATGTCAGGTGATGATTTTAAAGTAATTCACGCAACATGAGAACTTTGTGGAAACGCGTCAATTTACTGAGGGCTAGTTTATCCCAGGGAAGTATTAGAGTTGACCACGGCGTGCGGCTGGGGAGGGGCGAAGGGAAGCGACAATAGGCAGCTTAGGCCGGCTCAAACTCTTGAGAAAGCAGTAACGGGCGCGGCCTCCAGCTGCCTTAAGATGAGTGACAGTGAGTGGCTGGTTGACCCCATGCTGGTGTACCGGGAAGCAGACGGAGAACTTGTACGCCTGTTGATAAATGTCCGTCGTCCCGTTTTCAGTGAAACATGCGAGTAAGCCGCGCAAAGCTATGGTGGAGCGGTCAACAGAGGCCAAAATATGCGTGTTCGTGACTATAGCAACTTCACGCTGAATTCACGGTCCGCAGAGTCTGAAGTAAATCAGGTGAAGAGCGACAGAATGAAATACGCCGGCTCTGATGGGAACACAGGTCCAAGGAATCTGAAGTACTCTCATGGGAGTCAGAATTCCGGAAAAATTGGTGTTTTGCGCAGACGCTAACCTTGATGGGTGGCTGGGAGGAGCTAAATAGCAGAAGTTGAGAGGAAGGGAAATTTTGTGGGAATTTGTTCCTTTCCCAGAGCAGGCATTGGTCGGCACTGGGAAGCGACGCATAATTAACGCGACTTGCGCTGGAATTGGCGTAAGTGATTTTGCTGGAGGGGAAACCGAGGCGAAGAGCGGACTGGGAAAAGTCTCCGTAGTGGTCTTCCGTTCCCAGCTTGCTTAGAGTGCTTTACTCAGCTTGCCTGAGAGAGAGTGAGCATCTCTGCAGTTTAGGACTTAGCAAATGGAATTATTGAGCTTGGAGATAGGAAGTTTTGGTTCAGCTATATACTGAGCAAGATAGCTAGGAGTGAGAAGACGAGCGCAGCCTTGCAGCACCACGAGGTCGGCCGACGTCCGCACAACGACATCGGTCCGCCACGCTGAATTCGGTGATATTGCGCCCGCTCCGGCCAGTGATTAATTTGTTGGATCACGTCGGCAAAGTTTCCACGAGGGTTTCATGGGCCATGTATTGTAGAATTCTTCTCGCACTTCGCATTACGCCTGGGTCAGTCGATAGGAATTACTTTTGAGTTATCGCGCTTTACTCCATGCAAACGCAATTTATTACCACTGCCTGGTAGGAGAGTCATGTAATGTGATGACTGAAGGTCGTGAGTTAAAATAAATTTGTGCTAATCGACTGCATCTGTTTTCAATCAAGTAGTTGAAATCACAAGTCATTTTCTTAATTAATTTTATGTTCAACATTTCCATCTGGTGTTCAATAGCTGAATATAACATCAATGTGCACCCCTTTTTAATTAAAAGTGATTAATTCTGAATCAATTAATGTCAACACTGCCACCGCAGTTCAATTAGGAGTCACAGGGCCTTATTACTTTCTTTGTGTTATCCGATATTGCGGCAGTTTTGCACACACTGTTGATCTGTTAGTCAATTAGCTGGGGTGAACACACGCCAAAACTTGATAAGTGACGGGTGGGGTGTTACAATGTCATGTTATTGATCCCTGCTGCCTTATTTCATTGTAAGACCTCCAAAAGCGCTCTTAAATTCTAATTCTAATACTGGATCCCCTATCTCTTCTGAATTGACTTTCGTGTTCACCGAACGCTTCTGCTACATTTTTTCATGGCCTACATCGTCCTCTTGTTCGATGTCACTTGCGTTGTCTGCCTGATAAGAACTGTAAATACTGAAACAATATACTGCACTAGCGTTTTGTAGCCGGAGGTTAGAGAAAGTTCAGTTACTCACAAAAGTCCAGTGAGGGCTGTAATTATCATGTGTTAGGGAATCTTGCTAGATACGCTAAAGCAGTAATTCGCAACATATTTACGCTGAAATAAAACATTATTTCCTATTTTAGCCACCAGATGCAAATCCGGCGCTGTACAATGTTTGTAAGTCGGTATGTCACCCTCACTGTCATACGACAAGTCGTAACGTGAGTGAGCAGTATGGCTATCGAGAGCCATTATATTTAGTGGATTTGGTAATTGTGAATCTGTTTTATGGGAACAGCAGCATTTGCAGTGCTGCACTGAGATTGAAGTTCTGACGGGAGGCCTGATGTCACTAAATGGTTTTAAGAGAATGTTGACTAAATTCGAAAACAAAGTGAGCTTGGTGTGGCACCCGGAAGAGAAGGCCTCCTGCTTTAAGTGAGAATGCGGCACGTGTCCCTGGTAGTGCCAGTGCTCGTGCGGTGTCACGACAACTGTCCATACCATGGTCAACAGCACGGTAATTTTCGCGGTATATTCTACAGTGATTCCCGTACAAGATCCATACGGTGCGGCAACTGAAACCTCGTGATCCGCAGCACCATTCTCAATCAGCTCTTTGGTTTCTGTCAGGGATCGGAGTTGAGGTGTGAGCGGACGATATTTAATGGACCAATGAGGAGCATTTTGAACTACTTGTTGCAGTGAATACACAGATCTGCAGAATTTGGGGTATTATTAAACCGCGTGTTCTGTACGAAGAGCCACTCTCATCGCTATGTTTGACTTTGCGGTTAGGATACATAAGTACCTTTATTCTCAGTCCGTTAATCTTTGAAGAGAATACGCCCAGAGGGAAATTCAAGTGTATCGTGACGACTGCACGTTATCGAGACCTCCTTGCAGAGTATATGAATCCTGGTTTGACAGAGCGCAATTGGGTGGAAACCAGGTATCATGCAAGATGGAGAAACATCTTATGTCGCTTACCCAGTGAAAGTTCTGATTAACGCTACCTTCCACTAGCATGTTATTTCCTGCGGTTCTCCAGATTCACTGCCTGATTTGTAGACCTCAATACAGGAACACGTTGCTCAGATTCCACCTTAATTGCTGCAAATAACTGTTGATTGCGTCGTCCTACGGATGCAGCAACTCGCTGGCGTCTCTGGTGCACATATTGAACAAATAGTATAAACGGCGTTTAGCTATTAAAACAACATTAGGCCGGTATAACTTGTTCGATCTTTTCTGCCCACGTATAGCTCGTAATCTGTTACACATGGAAACATTTGTTTAAGTCTGTCTTTCATTGACAGCGCCAGATTTGCATCTGGTGACCAAAACTGGAACTTTTTTCCAGTATAAATTATTTCCACGTCAACGCATTAAAATATCTACTAATATACCTACCGCACGATGATCAGAGCCCATACTGGACCACTGTCATGTTATTCGCTTTACAGAATCACCACATTTTCCCAGGAACTTTCGCCTTCCCAAATGCTCCTTTTATGTGAACGTTCTCCTAAATACTGTTTCTTAGTATTATCCCTAAATACGTACACGATCTGAAGTGCTCAAGACGTTTACCACTAACCCTGCAGTGAAATGCCGTATAGTCCTGTCTTCTTTTCTTTTGGCGTTATTTTACGTCTGTCCACATCTAATGTGAGCAATCATTCATTACACCACGTGGAAATGTATAAGATAACACACTGCCTGTGTTGCATGCACGCATGCCCTGAGAAAAATAGCATTGTAATTCTGAACAATGCAGACACTGCAATATGATGCTCAATCGCAGACACCGGGCAAGCGACTTCCAGTTAAACTATTTCCCCTGTGGAGAAATATACATAACGTATGTACCAGTGCAGGTGTAGACACATGTTTGACGGAACGCGGGTTTGAACCGTCATGCTCCAGAATGCGAGTCCTTTGCACTAGCCACTGTGCCACCTCGTTACGTATACAGATAATAATAATATTTATAATAATAATAATAATAATAATAATAATAATAATGTCACGTGAGTCTGGGGCCTGGTACAAATCTTTCTATTGGATGCCTCTTCGGCAACTTGCGTGTGCCCCCTCAATTATACAAATGGAGAAAAGCGGTCTACAGTTCAATGTGGAATCCGAACCACATGTTTCTAGACATTCCTCACGTCGTTCAAAAGTGAAGTCTATGTTAGGACGAAGACGGGTCCGACCGAGAGTCCATCCTGCGACCTGTTGGTTTCTAGGCACGGGCTTCACCGCTAGACTAGTTCTCTTTTCCCTAAATCCTTTCTTGTTCTAAAATACAATTAATTAAAATGTCGTACTAAGGTTAATGCAAACGTGACCAATACCAAGACAATCATTGAAGTAGATGAATGAATGAATTTATTTTTTAAAATCAAATAAGCGAACAATAAAGTAAGAGACAATATCGGTCAAAATTCGAATGCACTGCGTGTACCGATTTTAACTTCTACACAGCTTGAACTACTTTCAAATGTAAATTAAAAGATCAGGACTTCAACAACAGCCACAGAGTTCGTCACATAATATTATTTTTCTTAAATTATTTCTGTTGTTATCATATGCCCATTCTTACAGAAAAGGTTTTAAATATGTTTCCATATTTCTTTTAGAGTTCTGAGCACTGGATAACCAGGCCCGACATCTCTCTAGCTAGCTCGTCAGTAGGTTTTGATGATAGAGTTTACGAGACTCAAAGTATGCGACGGATATGGCAGTATCTTTTGACTGCATTGAGTTACAAGCTTAAATTTCTTACTCCGCTAAGGGACCACAGACCTTAGTATTTGACATTAATCTCAACTGGATTCTTCTATCCGTTTGTGAGAAAAAACGGTCCGTGACATAAATAGTCGTATCTTTCGATTTCATTGACTTGAAAGCGAAAATTTTTCGCGTCGCCATGGATGCGTAGACCCTAGTACGTAACATCAGCTTGATACCGTTGCCCGTTATTGAGAAAAACGGGTATTATCACTCGTACAGAAAGACAGAACGACAGACGGACAGACGATCAACTAAGTGGTCCTATAAGGGTTCCGTTTTTACCGACTGAGGTACGAAAACTAAATATACAAAAGCAAAAAAACTGGTTCTACGTTGAAAACTGCTTATATGTTACACATTTGTTTTATGCTTGTCACCTTTATTATGGTAGTTGTGTTTTACGAACATACGTTGAAGTTACTTCTAAATCCAAGCGATGAAACATTTTAATTACAATCCCAAGCGAAATGCACTATTTCGCTTCTCCAAACCAAGTACCTCAGTATTTCATGAAGTACCCACACGAAAAGAAATAAAGAGGCTATTAAGCTCTTGAGTCAAGTCTCAAATAACGAACATCCAAATGCGGTAATGATGTCTCTGTGCCTGGCGACAAGTCCATAACAACAGCACTTTCACGTTCTGCTGAATATTTTGCTTCTGTTGTGCGCTACATTTCACGCAGCTGACAGGCGGGTGGAGGGTCTTTCATCAGGGCCGTAAATGACGTGAATTATTCGTCTGTGAGTGTGTCAGATGATTGACAAATGGCTGCCAACGATCCATTAGCGACTCTTCGTGACGTGATGGAGCAAAATAAATCATAAACCTGATTTTGTAAAAGCGTTTTCCGCTGTTAACTGAATTAACGAGCGATTTCAGCGGCGCGGAGGAGGTGGGAGCGCGAGTGGACAATTAGAATCGTTGCGGGCTCTTTGAGCGACGGCCGCACACTGCAAATGGAGGAATAACTTTTGATGTTTGTGGGCGCGCAGTGGCTGGGTGGCGTCGCGGCGTATTGGATTCACCGTCCTCTGCGGCTGGTGAGCGATGACCTGGTCTTAACTTCCACACTGCTTCGTTCAGCGGCTGAAATGACAAACCGCGGCGACGTACCACTGACCTTATGTTTGACATTCCGCGTAAATATTCTCTGTGCTTTAACTCTTTATATAAAGGGTGATCAAAAAGCTTCCATTTGTGGACATTGCTGCCACATATATGCTATGTAGTCCGGGCCCGATGCGGTTATATAACCACCGACATTTTGGCAATGGGTTACTGTGACATTAGTATCTTGCCAATGTGGATGCGCTAAATGTGGAAACGTGAACTAAGGTGACGTTCTTGCCAAATATGTCCAGACATTTCTTGGCTCCCTTACGATGACACCAGTATACAGCCTCCGGAGAAGAAAGAACGAGTGGGGGTAGAATGTCTATCGAACACCAAAGTTGTGGAAATGTGCCTCAAGTTCCGCAGTGGTTACGATTCAACACCAGACGCCAGTCGATCTGAGAGGGTAATCTCATCCTTACAGACAAATGGGTATACTCGACCGCCAACCCTATAGTCGTCATCTTTCGCGAAGCAATTATCATGCCTTTGGTCTCTTAAAAATAGGGTCTTGTGTCGACGATTCCTGTCGGACGGGGATGTCAAGCAGGCATTTACACTACTGGCCATTAAAATTGCTACACAAAGAAGAAATGCAGATGATAAACGAGTATTCATATTACAAATATATTACACTAGAACTGACATGTGATTACATTTTCACGCAATTTGGGTGCATAGATCCTGAGGAATCAGTACCCAGAACAACCACCTTTGGCCGTAATAACGGCCTTGATACGCCTAGGCATTGAGTCAACCAGAGCTTGGATGGCGTGTACAGGTACAGCTGCCCATGCAGCTTCAACACTATACCACAGTTAATCAAGAGTAGTGAATGACGTATTGTGACGAGCCAGTTGCTCGGCCACCATTGACCAGACGTTTTCAGTTGATAACAGATCTGGAGAATGTGTTGGCCAGGGCAGCAGTCGAAAATTTTCTGTATCCAGAAAGGCCCTTACAGGACCTGCTACATGCGGTCGTGCATTATCCTGCCGAAATGTAGGGTTTCGCAGGGATCGAATGACGGGTAGAGCCACGGGTAGTAACACATCTGAAATGTAACGTCCACTGTTCAAAGTGTCGTCAGTGCGAACAAGAGGTGACCGAGACGTGTAACCAAAAGCACCCAATACTATCACGCCGAGTGATACGCCAGTATGGCGATAACGAATACACGCTTCCAATGTGCGTTCACCGCGATGTCGCCAAACACGGATGCGACCATCACGATGCTGTGAACAGAACCTGGATTCATCCGAAAAAATGACGTCTTGCCATTCGTGCACCCGGGTTCGTCGTTGAGTACACCATCGCAGGCGCTCCTGTCTGTGATGTAGCGTCAAAGGTAACTGGAACCATGATCTCCGAGCTGATAGTCCATGCTGCTGCAAACGTCGTCGAACTGTTCGTGCAGATGGTTGTCGTCATGCAATCGTCCCCATCTGTTGACTCAGGGATCGAGACGTGGCTGCACGATCCGTTACAGCCATGTGGATAAAATGCCTGTCATCTCGACTGGTAGTGATACGAGGCCGTTGGGATCCAGCACGGCGTTCCGCATTACCCTCCTGAACCCATCGATTCCATATTCTCCTAACAGTCATTGGACCTCGACCAACGCGAGCAGCAATGTCGCGATACGAGAAACCACACTCGCGATAGGCTACAATCCGACTTTTATCAAAGTCGGAAACGTGATGATACGCGTTTCTCCTCCTTACACGAGGCATCACAACAACGTTTCACCAGGCAACGCCGGTCAACTGCTGTTTGTGTATGAGAAATCGGTAGGAAACTTTCTTCATGTCAGCACGTTTTAGGTGTCGCCACCGTCGCCAACCTTGTGTGAATGCTCTGAAGAGCTAATCATTTGCATATCACAGCATCTTCTTCCTGTCGGTTAAATTTCGCGTCTGTAGCACGTCATCTTCGTGGTGTAGCAATTTTAATGGCCAGTAGTGTACGAGCCTCTTCATGCAGCAGGGCATGATGATTTAACAAATGGAGATCTTCAATGTGGCACGTCACTTCTCTCGACGATTTTGCCTTACTGGCTTACAGGTCCTGAATGTACAGCCTTCGAAGGGACACTTTTCGATCGCCCCTCATACAACATGCCAACAGCTTCGCCACAGTGGTACCCCCTGTTTCTATCAGATCATATGCCACTCCACATCCACATCCAGTAGCTGAGGATGGCACGGCGACCGGTAGGTACCGTATGCCTTATGACGCCTGTTCATGATAGAACTGTAGGACATTTTGTACCGAAACTGTAACAGTTAGTTACTACAATCTGTGATGGCAACAATTTACCTGTTAAACGAAATGCCATTTTTGGAGACCAGAAAGAAGGAGATATTCTCATTAAGCACAAAGCAGATAATCCGTTTAATGTAGCACCCACATTTGTCAGCCACTGATTCTAGCATCAGTTGTGTAAGATGGCGGAATAAATGAAGGTCAGTTTTGCACCTTACATAAGAACATTACACATCGCAACTTAAAGGTGAATATGACACCTAATGTAATTCGGCAGTAACGAGCAAATTTGCCCATCAGTATGTAACGCAAAAAGGGATGACACTTAATCGACGGTACTAACACACCGATCCTATATAATGCATGTCTATGAGCAGAAGGTGGAACAAGGAGTGAGAGGAAACGTTTTGGTTTGGAAGGAAGGGCAGGCAGCGGTGAATGCCACACCACAGGGGGTACCACGGAAACCACTTGAGGAACGTTCCAGGCGAGAGGCAATAACGGGCCAGGCAGGAGGAGGACAGAACAAGCTTTAGAATACTGCGTTTCAGAATTCCAAATGGATACCAACAAAACCAGTGACACATTCGACCATGTGAACTGTGAATGGTACATACGTGATAGACACATGTAACATTTTAGGCGTCTGCACAAAATGTCCAATTGGCGGAAACGCACTGGGAATGAGTAAAGTGCTGAGATTTCGACACAGTTTAATGGTAGGACCCTTGTGATTGGTAGAGAGAATTTCCCCAGGTGGTGAGACCGTTCAGCTATAAGAAAGACAAAACGGAAATTTTCAGGGACTCTTCTCTGAACTGGCGTCTAGTGCAGAATGGAGAGCGAAACACACTGCACGATGCAGAGGAGAAATTTGTGTTAACACTGCGTTCACAGCGGCTGACATCCTGCTAGAAATTAGCTGTAGCGTCATAGAGCTAGAACTGTGGAGAAACAACCCAGCCACTTAGTTAACTGTTCTTGCGAGAACTGAGAGGGCATTATAATATGCACACTGCTCCAGCCATGCGCGTGTATATTGCCATAGTCTGAGACTAGGGATGAGTTCATGATTCCTTGCATATCGAGAAACATAGGGAAAGTTTCTGCTGGAAAATTCAGCAAAGGTTTAATTAGTTGTGTAGGAATTTCAGAAGGGGAGAGGAGCTAGACAGATGAAAGCTCATCGCAGCTAAGGTAAATAACACACGCAGAGGTATAAACCTGTCGGTTCACCTGCTTGTGTCCACTGTAAACTCGAGCGTCCTTGGCTAATCGTTTGCTCAACTTGTCACAAAACTAATCATCCTCTGTAGACTTGATTGTCATCCTGAAAGTAGTACCATACTTTGATGAGGAATCGGACGATTTGTCGTAGTACTGGCCAACATAATAACGTAATCGTAAGAATAATTTTGTAAAGAAACTTCTAGTTAAAATTTTATATTGTTGTGTTTAGGATTAATTAACTTTGAGAGTTAAAAGTCAATACTGTTGTGTTTAGGATTAGTTCTCTTTCAGAGGATGAGATACGTCATTTTGACAACGGTCTTAACATTGTCACATTGTAAACAATGCAAAAACGTGTATTTTCATGACAAGATTGCAATATTAAAAATGTCATTACAGGTTACACAGTTGTGTTCAGTCACAGAATAAGAAACCACCAAATAATACCCTTATAGTTGGAGTATCGTTCATGGAAAGGATTCAGTTTTATTGTACTGCCGAGGGAAACTTAGTTGTGTAGGAAATATTTGAAAAGCTTGTGGGTGCATAACGACTTACTCCATCACATTTTCTGGTCCAGATATCAGCATTTCATCGAATGATCAGGTGCCTGGTAGCATTTTCTTCGACTAATCACAAGGTGGAGTTCACCTCTTTACTTAAAATCCAAGTCAAATTATTACTTTGTACCTACAGATATGGTGTTATCGATAGTGTGATTTACACAAGTAGATATTTCTTATCAGTGCTATAGAGGCTAGGTGAGTGACCTCTATGGTGGCAGATGAGTTAGGCTGCCGTTATGTCTCTGTGTGTGAAAATTCATTACCAGGGGTTTGTCGCACTGGTGGTGGTGGTGGTGGTGGTGGTGGTGGTCGTCGTCGTCGTCGTCGTCGTCGTCGTCGTCGTCGTGATGGTGGTGGTGGTGGTGATGGCGGCAAGAGTCAGACAGTGACTTATTAACCTATCGCAGAAATTTATGTGTTTGAGAAAGAGATTTATTACAGTCTATTACAGTGTTGCAGTTGGAGCTGGAGAGGCAGTCTATGGCTTCCATGAGTAAGCAACCATGAGCATTGTAGTATGCAGGTATCAGCAACAGGCTGTCAAACGATGGCACATGTGCAAAAATAAGTGGTCGTGGATGTTGATGGGGTGCTGTTCTCAGCATGGCAGAAGAGATGCTGATACAAATCGACGGTATTATGTAGTGGACAGCAGGAAGGGACACAGCTGCTGGCCTGCTTTGAAACTCAGCAGGAAACACAATCATTAGGAGGAATCAAATTGCAGCCTGCATCAGGGTTGATGGCAATAACTTAAGTCTCCACCAGGCAGAGGGCAGCAAGAGCGTATCTGGCCCAAAGTGAGGAACAGCAAGTTCCCATTCTGGTGGGAATAGATGGGCACATAAATGGCCAATATTCAAATGCCAGCCTGCCAGGAAGGTATGATTTGGACTCAGTGCAGGTAGTGGCCTGCCCCTAATGGCAGCAGTATCTCACGATGACAGCTGACTGGTTCATTTGGTGTTTCGACATGCATGACCCTACAGTCAGTCAGTGGCTGGTGATGTCTGGCAATCAGTGGATGGATTTGGTGGTTGTTTTAGACAGCTTGAAGGTCTCTGTTAGATTCCTTTCTTCCTATTTTGCTCGATTTATTGTTGTTTACGTCATCCATCTGCACCTCTAAATTTACTGTGGTACTTCTAAATTTATCTGGGAGGAGACTGAACACGGGAATATGTTATATTGACATATAAACACGAACGACTTCTCATACAACACTTTCAAATACATTTTAAATGTAATTCTTATCATATAGAGTTTCCTATGGTACCCCCATCGGCCTCCTTTACGTAGTGTATACAATGTTCTTAAGATATTGTTATCTCCTTGCCTTCTGTTGTGGAAGGATGAATGAGTGCATTTGTAATTGCATACTCGGTGGTGGTAGCAGAGAAGATCTGTAGGACAGTAGTAGATAAGATTCCTAGACAAAGAGGTATGTCTCCTTGGTGTGGTTTTGTCCGTCCCTTGTCAAGCTGGTAAAGGAAGCTAACTCTCTGATCGCTTCTTACAGATTTATATCGAAAATGTTTGTTATATTATTTTAAATTCCGATGCACTGCGAATTCAGTGCTGGTTTCGGAGTTTATTGCTGTAGTTGCTTTGTTTCCAACCCGATTAAGGAAAGGGAAAGCATGTTAGGTCATGAGGCGCAATTCTGATTAAAATCACGCTCCTTAGTGTCAATGTATGTGTAAGTGTGTCTTTGTATGATTGTAATGTTTTCTCTAGTAGAAATTTCTTCAAATCAATAATTTGTCGTTGTGTTCAACCTACGTGGTGTGTGATTTGTAGTAACAGTACCATGTTCTCGTAAAATAGCTTAACGAGCCATCAGGTAAATACTATGGCGTTATTGATGCTGTTCCGGAAGTTTTCTGTAACTACTGTGTCTGGATTTGATTTCTTCATTAAAATTGTTGTTGAATTACATACTTTATGTAAACGTACTTGTGCACGTGGAACATGTGCTATAGTAACAAAACTAGCCTTCAGCTACTCTTTTGCACGATATTTCGAGTATTCAAATTTAATTAATCGCTATCGCGAACAGTTTTCCTATTTCACAATTTCTAGAGAAATTGTTACAGAGCATTTGGTAAGATTGTGATTGTATCGAACCACGTGATCTTTTTCTCAACTTCCAATACCAGTCTGTGGTTATCCATTTGGAACACGACTAAGTTAGGAGCGGAATTTCTTTGCCTGAATGGAATGGATTGGTTATGGTTCAGTTCCTTTTTTGTGTTCGCTTGAACTATCTTAGTGTGCTTATTTGAATGCGGTACCCCATCCTGTTTCCTGTTCTTTCTGTTTCCTATTCTTTGAAAATCACGTTGTGTGCTAATTAAACACCCTCTGAGTAACACTTCCCTTAATTAATTTACAGCCGGCCGGTGTGGCCGAGCGGTTCTAGGTGCTTCAGTCTGGAACTGCGAGACCGCTACGGTCGCAGGCTCGAATCCTGCCTTGGGCATGGATATGTGTGATGCCCTTAGGTTAGTTAGGTTTAAGTAGTTCTAAGTTCTAGGGGACTGATGACATCAGATGTTAAGTCTCATAGTGCTCAGAGCCATTTGAACCAATTAATTTAGAGCAGTAAATAAGGCACTAGCTTTGAGACACACTTAGCATGTGTTATCCGTTTTATTGAACACTGATGAATTTTAAAATAAATATAAAAGTTTAAATTTACTTTACTTTTATTTAATCTGATTGTACCTAGCATCTGTATACTGAAAATAATAACGAAGTGATGAAAAATGAGCTGATATTATGAGTGACTATTGCATAGATTGAAAAATTTATAACAGTAATAAAAATTTATATATCAGCCACCCAAGCATACTTTGCACCCTAGGTTCGGAAAGTGTTATAAAAACACTAGGCTCGTAAGTTCACCTGTCATTTCTGCAACAATAGCGGTTTTCATCTCCTAGCCCAGGCGTGAAGCCGCCATTAAACTACCATAACAACATTGATCCATTTCTTCCATCATGTCAGAGCTTCATAACTGCGGCAGTGCTTTTAAAGTGTCGCAATTTTTACTTTTACAAGCTCTGCCTGTTTACTTCCACACTGTCAGCTCGCTGAATAATGATTCTTGTAAGCTAAATGCATTTTCTTGCATAATATCACCCAGTGACAGAGGTGACCTGCAGTACCGCCCTTATGATGTAGTTTCGCCGTGTCATCGCAAGAGTCGCAACACTGCTGCACTGAGCGTACAGACTATTCCTGTTGCTACCATCCCCCTCCCCATTGCACTGTTTCAGTGTCAATTATCACAAAGTGGTACCTAATGCGTTGACCTCTTTATTTTTTACTATGTGTAAATCTATACTTTACTTTTTCGAAGCAACGTATTTTAAGGATTTGTAGTTCTTCTCTGGACTTCTCCAATGAAATATTTCCAGTTTCAGACAATGCCTACTAAGCGTTACAAACAGTTCAAAATACTGGTATCCTTTAGACTGGGGTTCAAACTCTCCCTAGTCATGATGTTTTACCCTTACTATTGTTTCCCTAAAGAGTCGCATGGTTCGTTGAATATTCTAAGGTCTTATTCGTCCTCCATTCATATACGCATATGACTTAGCATCAACCACTCCAAAGCCCATCTTTCATGTTATCGACTGCGTTATTATTCGTAATGGACTGAGTGTGTGATAGACTACTGGGAGATAAAAAGATGAACCAGAATATCCTACCCATCCAATGGTGTGATGGCCACATTTGTAAGCAATAGAAATGCGATTCTGCATGGAACCTATTCGAAATGTCTGTGGTAGGTTCCTGAAGGGCAGAAAATATCTAACATAGGTCTCGCAATTCCCGAATGTAATACAGCGTCCTAGATGTGTTCCACTGGGTTCAGATCAGGCAAATCTGACGGTCAACACTCAACATGAGTTCACTATCATGCATCTCATATCACTGAAGCTCAGTTCTGGTCTCGCAACAGAGACAGATATCCTGCTGTAAGATGTAAGACGCCGTCGCCATCATGGAACACATGAAGCAGAATGGAATGCAGGTCATCTGCAGTAATGTTGATGTAGTTCACAGCCAATATGGCCTTACATTACAACCATCCATGGAAGGACAGGTGAAAGTGTTCATCCCCGTCCTCCTCCATACTGCCCTGTCTGTGGCGCCATTTATTGTTTCGAGCAACCGTTCGTCCAGATGTCGGCATATCCAAACACGTTCACCTGGTGTAGTAAGAATAGTTGGTAGACACTACGCTGCCGATGGTCCCGTACCTACAGCAATCGGAATTGATGTCGTTGATCAACGAGGGAAAACGTGCGGATCGTCTGCTCCAGAAACAATGTTTAACAAAAGAAACAGCTACAGCCGTCCTCATGATTTGTTTACTGTGTAGCTACTAGTTTCGGTGGTGAAGAGCACCGTCTTCAGGCATTAGCTAATGCTGAACGGATAAACACCTTCCATATACACGGTACATCAGCGACCAACATCCCCAGCTGGTTTACACAGGCTACCTGTAACTGCGATATTGTCTCTCAATCCATTAACTATCAATATTTAATGGATGGAGGGGGACAACATCGCGGTTACGGGTAGTCCGCATAAACCAGTTGTGAATGTTGGTCGTTGATGCATCGTGTATACGGATGGTGTTAACCCCTTCAGCATTAGCTAAGGTTTGAAGATGGTGTACTGAAGCACTGAAAGTGGTAGCCATACAATAAATGAAATCATAAGGGCACCTGAAGGTGTTTCATTTTCTTACATAAGTGAGCGGCTGAAGTCCCCCAGACCTCCTAATGTTTAACATTGTGGGCTGAACATGGGGACCTGGAAAATTAGTGCCTACATCAGCATTGTACTCTGTCGTCAGATCTACCTATACTGATTTACAGAACGGGGAAGCAGCTGAGCACGGAGGGCTGGACATCCAACACCTTAGCGCCTACTGGTAAGTTGACCGTCTTCCGCGATTCCCCGTAGATACTTACGACAACAACATTCGAACAGCCGACAAGTTTCTCCGTTTTCGTGGTGTTCGTTTGTAGGCGTCAGCCCACAACCATTTGATCTGTGTCAAAGTCGATTATGTCAGTGTATTTTCCCAATTTGCGACCCGTATCGTCTTCAGAATGATTCACTATTCGCCTCCAATCCGCTGATACGTTTCCCTTACTGCATAACTCACCCGAAATGCCACCAGGTACATTAAATCTCTCGGTGGACTGATTTAATAATGTTACGTCCCATTACTGTGATTTTAGGTCGAATATATGGTGGTCTTTGCTGATATGTCAACAAAATTTGTCACGAATAATCAGATGCATGAAATCTGTTTGAATGCTAATGTTTGTACTAATTTCTTTTGGCAATAAGTTCTATGCAACTTTCAAAGAAGATGCTGCTATAGCTTCCCAGATATCTCCAATAGCTGCAAGTCTGTCATCAGCCTTCCTAGCGTCTCTTGTAGTAGCACAATCGAAACGCAAACAATACAAAATGAATAAAATCTATGAACGCTCATAGTGGCTTGAAACACATTACGACCAGTTCCGTCATTAGCAAAAAGTCCAACAACTTTTTCATGACTAGATTTCATTACTCCAGGTAAATAAAGCATACCTAGAAATGCTCTCAGTTCTGTTATGTCTAGCGTCTTTATGAATGCTGGTTGAGAAACTCTGTATTTATTTGACATGTCATGTATGTTTACATTTGTATTGGTGAGTGTTAGCTGTAATAAATCTTCACTTAGTATGAATTCATCCCCATCTGCTGTCCTCTCATCATCAGATTGCAAAAAACCCAGGACCATCCACTGTTCTGTACAACTCGTCCTCTGTTAATGACTTCGATGATGCCACTCTGAAAATAATGCATACATTCATAACCTTAACAATTGACGTTATCATTGAAATTTTTCTCTTTTCGAAGTACTCTAAGACTTCAGTCACGTAAAACACTAATTGAGATAATGAAAAACAACTTAGGTTAATACTCTGGTTGGGTACTCTGAGTTCTCTTTCTCTTAATCTCACAAAATATTACCGGAAAGACCGCATCTAACACTCCGCGTTAAAAGGCATCACTTCACTGAGGACTACCAAGAATACAGGCGCCATCTGTTGTTCCGTTCACATACTCTGTATTGTATTCACATCGCCTGCATTTCTCGAGGACCCCACCAGAGCAAATAAGGGTTACGTTCGGCCGCAAATATGGTGTTAATGTACGGAAACCAGCTACACTACTGGCCAATAAAATTGCTACACCAAGAAGAAATGCAAATGATAAACGGGTATTGTAATGGCTCTGAGCACTATGGGACTTAACATCTGAGGTCATCAGTCCCCTAGAACTTAGAACTACTTAAACCTAACTAACCTAAGGACATCACTCACATCCATGCCCGAGGCAGGATTCGAACCTGCGACCGTAGCGGTCACACGGTTCCAGACTAAAGCGCCTAGAACCGCACGGCCACACCGGCCGGCAAACGGGTATTCATTGAACAAATATATTATACTAGAACTGACATGTGATTACATTTCACGCTATTTTGGTGCATAGATCCTGAGAAATCAGTACCCAGAACAACCACCTCTGGCCTTAATAACGGCCTTGATACGCCTGGGCATTGAGTCAAACAGAGCTTGGATGCCGTGTGCAGGTACAGCTGCCCATGGAGCATCAATACGATACCACAGTCCATCAAGAGTAGTGACTGGCGTATTGTGACGAGCCAGTTGCTCGGCCACCATTGACTAGACGTTTTCAATTGGTGAGAGATCTGGAGAATGTGGTGGCCAGGGCAGCAGTCGAACATTTTCTGTATACAGAAAGGCCCGTACAGGACCTGCAACAGGCGGTTGTGAATTATCCTGCTGAAATGTAGGGTTTCGCAGGGATCGAATTAAGGGTAGAGCCACGGGTCGTAACACATCTGAAATGTAACGTCCACTATTCAAAGTGCCGTCGATGCGAACAAGAGGTGACCGAGACGTGTAACCAATGGCACCTCATACCCTCACCCCGGGTGATACGTCAGTATGGCCATGACGAATACACGCATTCAACGTGCGTTCACCGCGATGTCACCAAACACGAATGCGACCATCAAGATGCTGTAAGCAGAACCTGGATTCATCCGAAAAAATTACGTTTTGCAATTCACGCAGCCAGGTTCGTCGTTGAGTACACCATCGCAGGCGCTCCTGTCTGTAATGCAGCGTCAAGGGTAACAGCAGCCATGGTCTCCGAGCTGATAGTCCATGCTGCTGCAAACGTCGTCGAACTGTTCGTGCAGATGGTTGTTGTCTTGCAAACGTCCCCATTTGTTGACTCAGGGATCGAGACGTGGCTGCACGATCCGTTACAGCCAGCGGATAAGATGCCTGTCATCTCGACTCCTAGTGATACGAGGCCGTTGGGATCCATCACGGCGTTCCGTATTACCCTCCTGAACCCACCGATTCAATATTCTGCTAACAGTCATTGGATCTCGACCAACGCGAGCAGCAATGTCGCGAAACGATAAACCGAAATCGCGATAGGCTATAATACGACTTTTATCAAAGTCGGAAACGTGATGGTACGCATTTCTTCTCCTTACACGAGGCATTATCACAACGTGACCTAGTAGATAGTGTTGACCTAGTAGATAGTGTTGACCTAGTAGATAGTGTTGACCTAGTAGATAGTGTTGACCTAGTAGATAGTGTTGACCTAGTAGATAGTGTTGACCTAGTAGATAGTGTTGACCTAGTAGATAGTGTTGACCTAGTAGATAGTGTTGACCTAGTAGATAGTGTTGACCTAGTAGATAGTGTTGACCTAGTAGATAGTGTCGGAAGTTCCTTGCGGCTTTTCGCGGATGATGCTGTTGTATACAGAGAAGTTGCAGCATTAGAAAATTGAACCGAAATGCAGGAAGATCTGCAGCGGATAGGCACTTGGTGCAGGGAGTGGTAACTGACCGTTAACATAGACAAATGTAATGTATTGCGAATACATAGAAAGAAGGATCCTATATTTTATGATTATATGATAGTGGAACAAACACTGGTAGCAGTTAGTTCTGTAAAATATCTCGGAGTATGCGAGCGGAACGATTTGAAGTGGAATGATGATATAAAATTAATTGTTGGAAAGGCGGGTGCCAGGTTGAGATTCATTGGGAGAGTCCTTAGAAAATGTAGTCCATCAACAAAGGAGGTGGCTTACAAAACACTCGTTCGGCCTATACTTGAGTATTGCTCATCAGTGTGGGATCCGTACCAGGTCGGGTAGACAGAGGAGATAGAGAAGATTCTAAGAAGAGCCGCGCGTTTCGTCACAGGGTTATTTGGTAAGCGCGATAGCTTTACGGAGATGTTTAGCAAACTCAAGTGGCAGACTCTTCAAGACAGGCGCTCTGCATCGTGGTGTAGCTTGATGTCCAGGTTTCGAGAGGCTGTGTTTCTTGATGAGGTATCGAATATATGGCTTCCCCCTACTTATACCTCCTGAGGAGATCACGAATGTAAAATTAGAGAGATTCGAACGCGCACGGAGGCTTCCGGCAGTCGTTCTTTCCGCGAATCATACGCGAGTGGAACAGGGAAGGTAGGTAATGACAGTGGCACGTAAAGCGCACTCCGCCACACACCATTGGGTGGCTTGCGGAGTATAAATGTAGATGTAGATGTTTCACCAGGCAACGCCGGCCAACTGCTGTTTGTGTATGAGAAATCGGTTGGAAACTTTCCTCATGTCAGCACGTTGTAGGTGTCGCCAACGGCGCCAACCTTGTGTGAATGCTCTGAAAAGCTAATCATTTGCATATCATAGCATCTTCTTCCTGTCAGTTAAACTTCGAGTCTGTAACACGTCATCTTCGTGGTGCAGCAATTTTAATAGCCAGTAGTGTGGTTTCGCAATGGCTTGCATCAGTAAAATGGTCACAGCCGAACAAGAAAACATCAGCAACGTGTACACAGTAAGGTACAATTTTATTATTCAAGGAAATGAGCGAAATGATGTCACAGTGTGAAGGACTATACCAAGCCCACGATCCGCAAAAGCTAATAGCAAGTTAGAGAAAAACAGTTTTCGCCGGAGCCAATTTTTTGTTGTGACACCTGAGTACGGGGTGTCTTTATCATTCATAATCTTACTTCTCTTCTTTGTGCACTTCTTTCTACGCAGATTATCAGTTCATCTTGTCATTTGCTTGCTTTTTGGTATCACATCTTAATGTCGCCTAAATTAGCGGTACAATGAAGAGTATACATAATTTACTCACTGAAACACGGAGGGCTCCCGTTCACGTGGCACATTGGTGACGGGTGAAAATACAATGGCCCTGTAGTAATTCTGTTCATGGCATATTGTTTCACAGGGAGAATAACAGGCTCTGTTGGAAAGCCTATTCGTACCTTTACTCATCAAATTCATCGTCGTCGTCGTCACTGTCATCTGCCATCGTCGGTACCGTGATCATCGTCGTCATTGTTATCATTATTATCATCATGATCATGATCATCATTATCAGCAGCAGCAGCAGCAGCATCACTGATAACACTGATTACCCAATAATCGCCTCCTCTAGATATTTCTAATGTCATTTACCAACATCCTATTACGTAGTCATCCAGATCTTATCATCTGAAATCCAGTATAGAGATTTCTTTGACTGTCTACCAGCCCGTCGACTAGTTACATAAACCGGCCACCTCTGTTTTATTGTCTTTATAGCCGGATTTACTTCTTGCACTCTATTCGGTACCTGAGCCTCTGTTCTCTAGTATCTCCCAAAAGTTCTGAATAAGCGTTCTCCTTTGCTTTCTGAGTCGCTTTCGCTTCTGATAGATTTATTGTTAACTATGATAACCTAATACGTTTGGAAAAAAATAGTGAGTGGTAGGGCTAGGTCAAGGCGGGTATGATACTTTTCTACCAAATGTATTATCAAAACTCCAATTAAAAACACAACAATATCATCCAACCACAACTAAAGACAGCGTATAATTTTAATTATTTGAATGGATGTACCTCCATAACTTTCTCATTCAATGCAGAGTGCAAGCTACGTTAGTTTCAGAAAAGCGAACATAGTAAAAATACTTGAAACACATGACCTATTAATTCCCCCATGTTTATACACCAGTAAACGTGCTTCATCTCACTTGCTCCTACTCGCTTTCTTCATTCGGCCTAATTCGCAGATCTCAGGAGCAGACCCACGGGCCGCCTTCCAGACGGGACACAAAAGAAACTATTTTATCTATCGAGGTATGGTGGTAACTATGGCTTTCATCATAAGATCTATGAACATTTTAATGGGATTTAATAACTCGTGAAATGAGAAGAATGGTGAAATGGAAGATATTATTCTTCAGCAAAGTTTACTCTGATCTACAGAGGGTAAATTGAAACCCCTTTGCTTGTACGTCATAAGGTAATTGCTATGTATCTACCAGTGTTAATTATTTCATTCTGCCTTATGACGTTTTGCTTACTTGCACACATTTGAATACTTTGTAACTATATACAGTAGTGCGCGATTGCAAACTCTTATTTTCAGAATCACTAAAATAGTATTTACAATTATACCAAGTAGCCTCTAAAAAGTTAATTTCTTTCATCAAATAGCTGTAATTAGCTGATCACATCCTTCTGTGAAATAGTTTGGCGTAAAATACCAAATATAATATTATGCACAAAAGCTCTGGTGAGCAACATATATTATAGGAACTTTCTCACCGTGTCCAGTATTTCAAGTAGTTGCCAAAACCTGTCGCAGTAATTACCTTCACAGTTACCACTTTAGCTGTTATGATACAAAGGTCGATTCCATAATTAATTGCCAAAATTCCATATTTATTATTGATTAATGTGCTTCCCTGAGACAAACGGTAGTTAAAACTAGTTTCACACCACGTTATTGGATCTTTTAATGAACCTGAGAATAGCCCCATGATATTTGAAATAAGCGGACAAGCTCCCATCGATGAAATAAGTACGGCAGTATTTGCAGAATTGCATTGCGATGTATTTTCTGTAGATAACTCCTACACGGTCTGAGAGCTACGAGTGCATTCAAAAGTCGTGGATAATACACAACGAGTCATTGGTTGATGGTTCATGAAGAAATCTGTCTGACAGCAAATGTCACAAATTGCCGACTGGCCAATATGGTAATTTAATATTGTTGTTTGTTCAGTCAGCATAACTAAACTGTAATACAAGTTATAACATTTTCCTCATACAAAGGACGTTCAAAAAGGTTTCCACAGTCATCAATAATTTTTTATTTTTTGCAGGAGTAGAATGAAAGTATTTTAAACATACTTGCAACATTTAGCTATACAGTGAGCCTACTCTATACACCCTCCATCAGCTGTGACACATCTGGCGTAACTTACTTTTCACGATGTAAATGCAAATTAGTAAAATTCTAGGTATTGACTTTACACCATCGCTTGACATAGGAAATAAGGTCTTTCTCATTATCAAATGTTTTACCATGCAGTTGGGCCTTCAGATGACTAAAGAGGTAAACATCAGACGGAGTCAAGTCCGGTCTGAAGGGAGGATGAGGAACAATTTTCCAACCAATTTTCCTGATTTTCTCCTGCGTCATAAGCGCTGTAGTGGGTTTGGCATTGTCATGGAGTAGTGTGATGACCTGACTCTGAAGCTGTCGTCTGTGGGTCTTGATGGCAAGTCGCAGCTTGTCCAATGACAATCAGTAATGGTCCCGGTTAATTGTGGAGCCAGGTTCCAAAAATTCAATGAAACTGACACCAAACTGATCCCAGAAGAAGGAGGCCATCACCTTTCGGCCTGCTGTTCGTGAAGGTCTCTGTTTCTTCTTCCGAGGGGAACCTGGATGATGCCACTCCATGCATTGGATTTTGCTCTCAGGTTCGGGCAAAATGGTTCAAATGGCTCTGAGCACTATGGGACTTAACATCTATGGTCATCAGTCCCCTAGAACTTAGAACTACTTAAACCTAACTAACCTAAGGACAGCACACAACACCCAGCCATCACGAGGCAGAGAAAATCCCTGACCCCGCCGGGAATCGAACCCGGGAACCCGGGCGTGGGAAGCGAGGACGCTACCGCACGACCACGAGATGCGGGCAGGTTCGGGCGAAAACAACCATGTTTCATCCCGGGTAATGACGCCGTCAAAACACTGTTTCCACTCTTCAGTAAAGATCTTCATTAGACCCTCGCACACAATCTTCCTCATAGTTTTCATTTCTCTTGTCAATAATCTGGACACCCAACGTGCACAGATTTTTCTGTACCCTAGTGACTGTACCAATGATACCACACTACCCAATGCCAAAGGAGTCATTTCAGCAAGCTGTCGTGGCGTCACACATTTGTCATTTTGAATTATTTGATCAGTGGTCTCCTTATTCACATTACTCACTGCTGTCGATGGTGGATTGCCCAGTGGAGAGATATCACCTACTTTAAACCTCTGCAACCACCGCTGGATACTGCTGCGATCCACTGTGTCCTCCCCATAATCAGAGAGCAACTTCCTGTGATTTGATGTGGCAGAGTCATCGCCGGTCTTGAAGAGGAACTCCATCTCCGACCGTTGTCGCAACCTGACATCTACTTCACGGTCCGTTATGGCTCACCTGTAAATAAAATAAAATACGTTTATATACTAACTTATAGCTAAATGTTCCAAGTATGTTCAGAAATAATTTCATTCTCCTGCTGCAAAAAACAAAAATTTAGAGACAACTGTGCAAAACGTTTTGAACGCTCTTTATATTGGCCTGTTTGCAGTGAGTAATAAACATGTAGACACAAAGACATGACAAGCGGTATGTACTAGATGTTACTTTAAACAAATATTCTGGCAATAAAGAAGCAGCTATCCTAGATAATCAAAGGTATTGCTCTCGGCTGCTGGACTGCGTTAACCATAAAAATAATGATCGATAAAAAGTTTTTGTTCGATGTCCATAGAGCACAGAACATATATGCCAATCAGGTCAAGTTGCTGAGAGCGCTGAGGCAATTAGCAGACAATGCACCAAGTTCAGGGTACCCATTCGGTAAAACATTCTGTCCTGCTGCAAGAAGTAGTCAGTAACTGCCTGCTGCACATCCACTACAGACAAGAATCGCCAACCCTTAAACGCTCTTTTTAAGGGCGATAATCACATGGGAAGAGGTAACTGCTAAAGGTCAGGTATTTGAGTGCTACCCACTTGAATATGTGTAACTTCTGTGTTACTACATTTGCGATGTGGCTCATGAAGCAGCAGCATCCACCGTTGTGCGCCATTTCCGAAAGTGTGCTGCGATGGATGTCTACCGATTTTAGTCCTCCGGCAGAAATGGTTCAAATGTCTCTGAGCACTATGGGTCTTGCGACGGGGCGGTAAAATAGAAAATATGGTGGTCCAGTGTTCACACGAATGTGCATATACAAATGTTGGTTAAAAATGTTATTGCAAATTTTGGCTCTCACGTAAGTCTCAGGGGATGACTTCCACACTTGGTACATTTTACACTGTTCCACAGTCGTGCATTTGGTAGAATTTTTGAATTCATTATTCACTCAGACATGAGTACAGTTTATGCTAGGGAACAAAAATTAGGCGATTATTATAGCAAAATCAGTTTTTCACGGCACAGTTCAATCACTATTTACTGGCGTTGTCCTTTTCTTTCACACAAAGAAATTATCACTGGTGAGACGGCTTACAGTTTTATTTTAATAATAATTTGACTCCGAGCCCCCAATAGCAGTAGTGTAGGCTGCTATAACCGAAACTTATTCAACTAATTCGAACAGAACCACAGGTCCCACTGTCCTCTTTGTTCAAACAGTTTTGGCGCGAAATCACAGTTCGCCACATGTTCACTTACGACGATGTATACCTCCTAAATAGTACTCAGACAAATAATCGTAGCACTTCCAGTTCACCAAATATATGCTTGTACACTTGCACTGTTAAACAATACTCTTTGTCGAAATAAATCGGCGCGAAAAAGAATTCTGAAACGACCACATGGGCCACCCTCAAGTGGGGCTTGCTCGCCACCCACCCTCCCTAACGACTGACCAACGACTGACCCCCGGCCAAGGTGGCCGCTGGCTTATATAGGCTCGGATGTCCAACCCCCTTATTATGCAAGTATCAGTCTCACCAGTTAAGGTTACAAATTTTGATACATACATCCCTCGACAGAAATAACTACACCATCGGAACCGTGCTAAGAAGTACATCTTATCTACTGTTTTACATTAATTTCTAGGGCTAGTCTATCGCCCGTAAATCAAGTTTTAGTTTTTGCAAAGTTTCGCCACTTAGTGCAGATTTGTTTGTCTACATCTGTGCTGCAAAGTTTTAACATAGAGCTGCATATAGCACCGTTTTTAGACGTAATCTATTGCGATCTACACATTGCGCTGCTCAAAATCTTCATATCTACAATAATTAATTAATTATTGGCGATAAATGTTTATAATAATTTGCAAACAATGAAAACTATTGCAAGTTAAGTGTATAGTATAACTTAACTAGTTCAGAATACGTGTGATGCCACCCAAAATGTTATATAGTGCCGTTCTTTACGTCATGAATTTTCTATTAATTTTTATAAACAATTTTCCCTCTAACTTGATTTATTGCTCTTTAGGGGCTTAATTATTTATGAATCTTAACATATAACTACGGCACTCGATCCGCTATGACGAGATGTTTTTAATGAGTGCTCGCTCATCCCTGTAAGTTGTTAATTACTATTTTCATTAACCTTAGAGTATTCATGATTTTAACCGATTTTGAAGTTACTATAACTTTTGCGTCTCGTGACTGAAATAAAGATCGATCTTTCAGAAGGTGCATATTGCTGACCACAGTCCACTGCCGCATCGCTCTTCACCGTAAGTTACACGGTTTCCGCGTAATGCGCGAAAAACCAAACAATGCCCCAAGCTGCAGGCCACGTGGTCGCCCAGCTGCGGAGACCGACCGTTGACCATCTCGCGCGGGCGCGGCACGCGCTTCCGCGAATCGCGCGCCGTGTAGCGCGCTCGCTCTCTACAGTGCAATCCTTGCATACTAGAAACATCCATCTAGTAACGGGGGTTTTTACCGCACAGTCTTAACATCTGAGGTCATCAGTCCCCTAGAACTTAGAACTACTTAAACCTAACCAATTTAAGGACATCACACACTTCCATACCCGAGGCTTGATTCGAACCTGCGACCGTAGCGGTCTACATCTACATTGATACTCCGCAAGCCACCCAACGGTGTGTGGCGGAGGGCACTTTACGTGCCACTGTCATTACCTCCCTTTCCTGTTCCAGTCGCGTATGGTTCGCGGGAAGAACGACTGTCTGAAAGCCTCCGTGCGCTGAAGCGCCTAGAACCACTCGGCCACAGCGGCCGGCTCCTTCGACAGCCAAGAGAAATATAACAGCACGTTGGTCCTCTCTGGACGCAACTGCAATAAAGTCGTACAATGCGTCTTGCTATTGCCGGCCGGGGTGGCCGTGCGGTTCTAGGCGCTTCAATCTGGAACCGCGTGACCGCTACGGTCGCAGGTTTGAATCCAGCCTCGGGCACGGATGTGTGTGATGTCCTTAGGTTAGTTAGGTTTAAGTAGTTCTAAGTTCTAGGAGGCTGATGACCACAGATGTTAAGTCCCATAGTGCTCAGAGCCATTTGAAGCATTTTTTTTCCGTCTTGCTATTTGTTTGTTGTGGCCTTTATCCCAAAGTTTGTCTTGATATGGCGCTTTACACTAGTTACCCTGTGCCTACTCTCTTCATCTCTGCAGAAGTACTGCATTCTATATCCATCTCAGTCTGCCTACCGGTGTCAGACAATCTCCCTCTGCAAGTTAACCTCCATTACGAAACTGATGATTCTTTGATGACTATAAGCAATACCTTCTTTTAGTCAAGTTGTGCAATATTTACCTTTTTTCCCACATTTTTATCAAGTGCCTCTTCAGTAATTATATTAGGTGCCTGTGAAAACTTCAGCAATCTTTTGTCGCAAAACATTTCGAAAACTTCCATTCTCTTCTGATTGGAACAGGCTATAGTCTACATTTCACTTCTCTGCAATGCTACACTGACCACAATTACCTTCACCAGACACTTCATAACATTTAAATTTATATTCAATGTCAACAAATTTTTCGTGTTCAGAGGCGTCGTTCTTACTAATTGTCAGTCCTCAATTTATATCCTCTTTACTCACGCCGTTTGCACTACTGCTTACGCTTATAGTCCTTAAAGTCTTGCTCGCCAGGTTTCGAGAGGGTGCGTTTCTGGATGAGGTATCGTTCGACCTATACTTGAGTATTGCTCATCAGTGTGGGATCCGTACCAGATCGGTCTGACGGAGGAGATGAGATCCAAAGAAGAGCGGCGCGTTTCGTCACAGGGTTATTTGGTAACCGTGATAGCGTTACGGCGATGTTTAGCAAACTCAGGTGGCAGACTCTGCAAGAGAGGCGCTCTGCATCGCGGTGTAGCTCGCTCGCCAGGTTTCGAGAGGGTGCGTTTCTGGATGAGGTATCGAATATATTGCTTCCCCCTACTTATACCTCCCGAGGAGATCACGAATGTAAAATTAGAGAGATTAGAGCACGCACGGAGGCTTTCAGACAGTCGTTCTTCCCGCGAACCATACGCGACTGGAACAGGAAAGGGAGGTAATGACAGTGGCACGTAAAGTGCCCTCCGCCACACACCGTTGGGTGGCTTGCGGAGTATAAATGTAGATGTAGATATTGCTTCCCCCAACTTATACCTCCCGAGGACATCACGAATGTAAAATTAGAGAGATTAGAGCGCGCACGGAGGCTTTCAGACAGTCGTTCCTCCCGCGAACCATACGCGACTGGAACAGGAAAGGGAGGTAATGACAGTGGCACGTAAAGTGCCCTCCGCCACACACCGTTGGGTGGCTTGCGGAGTATAAATGTAGATGTAGATGTAGAACTGCATTCTGGATTCTGTACAAGTTGGGGATAATCTTGTGCCACTGTGTTTTATCCCTATTACGTTCAGCGTTTCAAATAATGTATTATAGTAAAGATTTTCAAAAGCTTTCTCTAAATCTACAGGAGCTATAAACATAGCATTGCAATTTCAATCTTTCTTATAAGGATATGTCGTAGGATGAGCATTCCCTCACGTGCTCATACATGTCACACAAGAAACTAACATGGTGCCCAAGTCCATTTGGAACCCCCCCCCCCCCCCTCCCCTCCGCCCACCCCACCTCTCCAAATTCCTTCCACCTTCCAGCCTTCCTTTTTTACTTAGTCCTGGCTCGGCATCTCAGCTCTCGATATCCATACAGTTATTTTCTGCTAGTCCAAGGATATTTTTTATTTTCCTATATGTGGCATCTTTTACATGAATGTTTCAAAAGCCTTATATTTGTTCTCTAAACATTCTTGCTTTCCCATTTTGAACTTTCCGTCAACCGCATTTATTAGATATCAGTTTTTCCTATTTCATACTTCATTTGTTGCATTTTTATATTCACACCTGAGCCGTGGCGGCCTTAATCCCTACGGCTTGGCACTCCGCTGGTGCCACTAACAACTTGTGTTGCCGAAATAGATCTGATCGTATGTAAGCTAGGGTCTTTGGTCGAGACGAGGCGTGTGTTGTGTGTTGTCGGTTGGCGGGGTCTGGTACAGTGAGTCGGCTGGACGCCACGTGGCTGTCAAGTTGTCACTTTTGGAGGCCACGGTTGTCTGGTATGGGTCTCTAGAAGCTACGAATGATTAAATCGTTCAGATACAAGCCTTGACGGCTCGATTAAGAATTAATAGCGACGAGTTGCGGGAAGAGCAGCGACCGTCGCGAGCAACCTGGTGGGCTATTTACCGGTCTGCTCTGCGAGCTTAAATTTTTACGGCACCTCGAAGACCACTTGTACGAATGGGAGGCATTAACACCCCGACTTGGAATGCTGGAAGTCACAACTACGTCACATGTGAAGCGGAACTAAGTGTTGTTTTCTTATTTTTTGGGTACTTTATATTGAAGTCTATTGATGTGGAATTGGACCTGTTATATTAATCTGAGTGATTGTGTGTATGATCATCAGTCAGTGTAACTGGTCACAGTTTGTTGTTCCAGCCCATATTCCTTGCAAGTGTATGAGACTTTTATGTTAAAAATTGAATGATGAAATTAAATTTGTAGAATAGTGTGTGTCAGAGGCAAAGCATCCTGTATAGATGAGTATGTCTTAATCACTGCATCAGTGAATGCTGATGTTCATCTTCTAATTTACAAGTATTTTTAAGGAGTGTTAAATTTGCATGTGTAGTCGCTTTCTGGATATGTTGAGATTTCCTGGTCTTAGGCATTCTCGCTTGTAGCCTTACTTGTGAGGAATACTGTTCCCTTCTAAAGTGTGTTGCAGGGTAGCTTTGGCAGCGAACGACGCGTTCCTATTCCCTGGGCCGGAGCAGAGACGTGATTTCATTCTGCTGCGGCAGCACTTCCGTCGTCTCCCGCCGTCCGGGTTGGCCCCCAATCTGGTGCCTCTAACAGCCACGTCGTGGTGCCTTAGGTTAAGTTGATCGTTTGATGCGTGCCACGGTGGAGTGCTGCCGATTAATCAGGAACTATTAATCTGCCCTATTTGGTGAATCCAGTTAGCTCATGGGTTTTAAAGCGTGTTCTGCAAGCCCGAAATTTCTCCTCACTACACCTATTTAACTGCTCGTTTCAAACTTACACCCTTATTGCTTGCTACTTCTAGAGCCTTTGATCCAGAGTCATAGCTAACTCCACTCAATGAGAAATTTTCCTGCTTGGTCCTTGTTGGCTGTGATAGCCGTCTGTTGTAGTTCTCTTGTAATCTCGTATTTTGGGCAATTTTACTTTTATTAAGGGTCATTCTGCTGGTGTGTGCCAGTTGGCAGTCACATTTAAATTGTATGCCTTCCCAGATTTGCCAGTATTTTGGGGGATTGTGTATCTTATTGCTTAGAGGATTTTTATTAAGGCTTATACATTGTTAAAGGCTTTCTAACAGCCACAATCACCGGGGCAATTTGTTACCTTTTCTGTACCTTGGATGGTCGTTGTCCACTTGTGTATTGTGTTATCCATGATTGGAACTTGTTAGTACATTTAGTGGCTATCATTGTAATTCATTTTACCGATGTTTGTTGAACCCATTTGCAGCCACGCCTCGTTGGTGTGACTTCTTTCTTGTATTTGGGAATTTTACATCGCTGGTTTAAAGCCCTGCTCCTCATAGTATAAAGTCTGTTATTAAGGAATTGGGCCTGTTCAAGTCTTTAAAAGATTGGGAGTGTTGTCATTCTTCTAACAAGATTTTTTTATATTATTATAATACTGCTGCTAAGCAGTGAAGTGTAGTCCATTAAAACGACAAATGAAGAAATTGTATGTTCACCTTCCTGTGTTTTCCTTAAGATTATCCCAACTGAGCTGTGAAATAAGGCCCCATTTTGTCAGTTAAAAATCAATATTGTATGTGTTTTCCAAGAACCTCTACTGTTCCTTTTCCTCACTTTCACCGTCTATTGGCTTCACTATTTCATCTCTCAAAGCTACTCATTCGACTTGTAGTGTATTCCTTCCTCTGGCTCAGACAATCGTTGTCCGACGATCCTATTAGATTGTCGACATCCTCTGCATCTTAATTTATACAGGTTCCATCTCCTTAATTTGCTATCTTTTTGCTCTTTAGTTATAATGTGCACTTAATAAGCAATATGTAATCATTTCATTATTCTTAAAGAGTTAGCGTGTGCAAAATTCTGCCTGGTGCTTTCCTTTTCCATTCCTTCCAGCGGACCTATGTTCTCTTATTATTTTCTCTTTTCTTTCTTTTCCTACTAGCCAATTTTGTCCCTCATCACACCTTAAATTGTCTCTCTTAACTATTTGAACAATTTTTTATATTTTCTTGTACATTATTTCAATCTCTTCGTCATCTATTGTGTTAGTAGTCACGTATCTTGGCTGTGATAATGTCAATGGTTGTTTAAAGATGGTAGTATGATACTAAGTCATTGATTGTTTCAGTAACTAAAACTTGTGCAGTGGTTAAAATATATGATCTTTATTCGGCAAATACTGATGATCTACTGTCATACTTCTGAGTAGCAAATAGATTCCTAGCGCATAATAGGTAATGTATTATCATTATAGCGGACTGCATTTCAGTGAAGCAAACTGGAATACTAAAAGCTCTAGTGGGATTCACAACAATTGTCCTCGAGTGGTCGGTTCCTAAATGCTGTCTTAATGAGAGAGAGCAATCAGGAGACGTAATTCATCAAATCTTTTTACAGCGAAAGGAAGCGAGCAGTGGTTAGCACGCTGGACTCGCATTCGTGAGAAAGACGGTTGAACCCGCGGCCGGCCATCCTGATTTATGTTTTCCGTGATTTGTCTGAATCGCTTCAGGCAAATGTTGGGATGGTTCCTTTGAAAGAGCACGGCCTATTTCCTTCTCCATCCCTCCCTAACGCGATGGGACCAATGGCCCCGGTGTTTGGTCGGTTTCCCAATAAAACGTGAATAACGAAATATGAAAAAAATGAACCACACAGAAAATAAAAATTTGGTATGTGTTCCCCAGCTTCGTTTTTCTTTTGTAAAGATTCGTGGCGTAGTCATTCAAATGCACCACGTGTTTCAATAGTTTGCCAGTCATACGTATGTGGTGGTCCATCACTGGCTGCCGTTTGCATCCACAACTTCCAGGTGGGAACCCACTTGAGGTGGCGCGGATAACGCTGGCCGCTGTGGCTGCCCCGCGTTGCGCTGCCACTCTGTATGGGGAACCGGCTTGAAGCTTGTAGCGCAATGGGGTTCCTGTTGTCGCTCCAAGGGCAAAAAATGGTTCAAATGGCTCTGAGCACTATGGGACTTAACTTCTAAGGTCATCAGTCCCCTAGAACTTAGAACTACTTAAACCTAACTAACCTTAGGACATCACACACATCCATGCCAGAGGCAGCATTCGAACCTGCGACCGTAGCGGTCGCGCGGTTCCAGACTGTAGCGCCTAGAACCGCTCGGCCACCCAGGCCAGCGTCAAAGGGCAGTCAGGTTCGTTTAGGAGGCGGCATCTTCTGACTGCCCACAGTGCCGTTCAACCCTATGCCTGGCAGAGGCGTGCATGACGGTTTGAATGCATTGCAACGATGACGAGTCTGACTCTGCACAAACTGGTAACACACACTTTCTGGCTTCAGACCCATCTAAAGTTTACTCTTGTTTGCCGAAACCATCCCAGTATTCTTTTTCTCTGCCGTTTGTTTATTTTGTTTCCCATATCGTCGTTTCCTTTTTCCTTTCAACATGATTGTCATTTGATTGTTCGTTTTTACTATCAGTTTCTTGATATAATTTTACATTGTCTTAATATTGCTACAACTATTATTGAGACATAAGTTGAAATTTATTCCATTAAGTTCTTCGAGTCACTGGTGTAATTAGAGGCAAATACTACAGTAAGTGTATCATCAAAACGTAGGTAGTTTCGTTAAATACCATTAATGCGTATTCTTTCTTCGCATTCCCGCTTTAAGTATCACAAAACATCCTCTAATTATGCTAAGGACAGTTTGAGTAATACCGAATCTCAACGCCTAACACGAATTTCTCACTTTTCTGATAAGTTTAACGGAAACTTCAGCATTAATCAACGCCTAGTTTTTCCAATGCTGTTGGTACAGACGTTACTGAAACTAAGTAAAAGCGTTCTGGAAAATCTATAAACAACAGAAGAAGTGGTAATCCACAGTCACTAATCAAATTTGTAGCTTGGTACATAATGCAAAATAACTTTGTTATAAGCACAAAAGGGTAACAAGAATCCGAAACAATCAGACTCCTGGTGTATTCCAACATTTCGATAATCTGTTACAGACGACATACATCAGATGGATGGAGTCAGCTTGGCTGATTGCATTATATTGGTTTAAATCAGCGTTATAAAATTAAGCTGTTGAGACAGAGATGCACAGCAAATAAAGCAATCCAGTTGTGGTTTTTGTTGTGGTCTTCAGTCCTGAGACTGGTTTGATGCAGCTCTCCATGCTACTCTATCCTGTGCAAGCTTCTTCATCTCCCAGTACCTACTGCAGCCTACATCCTTCTGAATCTGCTAAGTGCATTCATCTCTTGGTCTCCCTCTACGATTTTTACCCTCCACACTTACCTCCTGCACTACACTGGTGATCCCCTGATGCCCTTGATGCCTCAGAACATGTCCTACCAACCGATCCGTTCTTCTTGTCAAGTTGTGCCACAAACTCCTCTCCTCCCCCCTATTCTGTTCAATGCCTCCTCATTAGTTACGTGGTCTACCCATCTAATCTTCAGCATTCTTCTGTAGCACCACATTTCGAAAGCTTCTATTCTCTTCTAGTCTAATCTATTTATCGTCCATGTTTCACTTCCATACATGGCTACAATCTATACAAATACTTTCAGAAACGACTTCCTCACACTTTAATCAATACTCGATGTTAACAAATTTCTCTTCTTCAGAAACGCTTTCCTTGGCATTGCCTGTCTACAATGCAGTAATATGATCAGCTCATAACATTAATGTGGTGAAAGCATACCCTTGGTTATTATTCTGCTATTACAGACTATTTGGTGCTTCATGAATCAAAAATGTCCGGAGAAAGTAACGTACCGTCTATTATCCAGAGTTTACAACAATAAATAAATTACCATGATATGTAAATAGAAGGTGGAGAAGGGAAGAAAGGAAAGCAACGGGAGTGGTCACTGGTGTCAGCTTTATCGGGAAGTGACGCGGAATCGGCAGCAACGAGCGAAAATGTGTACCGGACCGGCATTGGATGCCTACTAGGAATGTGCGGTAATCACTACGCCATCCGGGACACAGCGCTATCGCAACTGCAACGACCATCTCGACACGGCCGATTCACATTCCATTCCAGCTCCACCTACTCGCAGTCCCTGTCCATTTCCTCCTCGCTCGCTTTCTGAGATACCCCCACAGGGAGTCGGACGTATTTGTGCACCCACACTGGAAGAAGGTGGACCCACTGCCCAGCTAGGTCATCAGATTATATGAATGCGTGATATCTGTTCTTTTGGACACATCCGATCTCTTGGAGGAATCTTGGAGCGCGAACACGGAGGAAATGGACATGGACTGCGGGCAGATGGCGATCAATGACATTGTGAATCGGCCGTGATGCTTCCGAGATAGTTCTAGCAGTTGCGACAACGCTGTGTCCCGAATGGCTTAGCGGATAGCCGGCACGGTAGGTCAGCGTGAGGGTGAAGGTTTAGCTACCCTCTGTAATAAAAAACTGAGTGAACGGATCAACGAACAACGTGAACGAGTGTCATCCGACGTCCGCCACGAACAAATTCAACGAACGATATAGAACAAAATGAGATTTAAAAAATGATTCGGCACCTGCCTAGTAAGCAGGAGATCCTGTGTTCGAATCCCGGTACGCTACACATTTTCACTCGTCTTCGCTGATGACTGTAAACGTCACGTCCCGATACAGCTCTCATCGGTGACCCCTCCATTTCCCTTTCTTTCTTCCTCTCTCTACCTTCAATTTACACATAATGTATAACAGCTCTGGATTCTGCGTGGTACCTGTTCTTTCGGACATGTCCAAAAGAGCAGACATCACCCGTTCATATAAATTACAAATGCTTATGTCGACGAACTGTCTTATGCATCATAACAAGTAATTTCAGGAGCTCCATTTTCATTTCCAAATGTAGCCAAGATCATTTCTTAAGTCTCTGTACAATAAATACATTGAAGTATGGTGTTTATTTAGTGCAAAATATCTGTTTTCAAAATTAATAGGTCATGTGACGTTGGCTCTATCTTCTGTTAGAGCTTTTCTGATGCATAAGGGTCTGTATCACTGTGTTTCGTCGGTGGAAAGGTGCTACCAGATGAAACTATCACCCTCATTTTATG